>NC_042616.1:50728587-51928587 GCF_901001135.1 Rhinatrema bivittatum | reverse complement strand
TAACGAATCCGCCCATCCTCCAAACCCAAGGTTTCATCACAGGGGCCTGCGGAGAGAAGCTGAGAGCTCAGTGGAACTGTGCAATACATTATAAACTGTGCAATACATTATAAATGTTCCCAAACAACATTCCACCACATCTTATTCACTGTACAGTTGGCACCCTTTGCACATATAAACAAATGATTCATTAAAAGTGTAAAACTATTTAATCAATACTCTTGAGACCTGCCAGAGAGGACAGGCTTTAACAGATAAGCTGCTGTAGAAGACTGCTCTACAGCTGGTATGAAACCTGAAGTAAGGGCTAAAACTCAGGAAGGGTTAGGTTTGATTAAGCTGTGAAAGGAAAATTTGGTTATTACCTGATAATTTTCGTTCCTGTAGTACCATGGATCAGTCCAGACTCCTGGGTTTATTCATCTGTGCCAGAAGGTGGAGACAGAGAAAGTAAAACTGACACTGCTTTATATACATTGATGCCACCTGCAGTTCCTCAGTTTTGATCTGTATCCAAGCTAAATGCAAAAACACCACAAAAAACCCTAAAAAACATTTCAATATAAACTGATAAAAAAACTTCTGATGTCTGTAATCTACAACAGTTGAGCAGACGACTCTCCACCCTTCTCAATACTTGGGCGGCTTCTGGACTGATCCGTGCTACTACAGAAATGAAAATTATCAGGTAAGAACCAAATTTTCCTTTCCCTGTATGTACTCGGATCAGTACTCCTGGGATGTACCAAAGCTTCCTAAACAGGTGGGACCTGGAGAGTCCCACTCGTAACATGCTTTCGCCAAAAGACCGAGACTCCCGATTCGCCACATCCAGCTGATAATGTTTTGCAAAAGTATGCAGAGACTTCCAAATTGCAACTCTACAAATCTCCTGTGGCGACACAAAATGAGCCTCTGCCCAAGAGGTCGCCTGAGCTTGAGTGGAATGGGCCCTCAAGCCTTCCAAAACTGGCTTACCCCTGAGGATGTAAGCGGAGGCAATAGCCTCCTTAAGCCATCTGGCAATGGTAGTTTTGGAAGCTTAAGACCCCTTCTTTGGACCACTCCACAAAATGAAAAGATGACCAGACTGTCTAAAACCATTTGAGACTTTAAGATAGTGGAGTAACGCTCTATGGACGTCCAGTAGCCTAAGCTCATGAGCATTAGATTCAGAAGCTCCCAAATCCGGAAAGGCCGGTAACTCAACAGACTGATTAACATGGAAGGTGGACATCACTTTCGGGAGAAAGGATGGCACTGTCCGCAAGGATATACCGATGTCCGATATTTGAAGAAAAGTATCTCGACACGACAGCACTTGCAATTCTGAAATTCTCCTCACAGAGCAAATGGCTACTAAGAAAACAACCTTTAGAGTCAAATCTTTAAGAGTCGCTCTGCGGATAGGTTCAAACGGAGCCTCACATAAGGTTTACAGCGACACTGCCAGCATGGATTTACCCAAGAGAAGTCTTGCCTCACAAATCTACATTTTTGTGAAGGGGTGAATAAACATGTGGACAAAGGTTAACCTGTAGATGTGGTGTATTTAGATTTTCAGAAGGCATTCGACAAAGTCCTGCATGAGAGGCTTCTAAGAAAACTAAAAAGTCATGGGAAAGGAGGTGATATCTTTTTGTGGTTTGCAAACTGTTTAAAAGACAGGAAACAGAGAGTAGGATTAAATAGTCTGTTTTCATAGTGGGAAAAAGGTAAACAGTGGAGTGCCTCAGGGATCTGTACTAGGACAAGTGCTTTTTAATATATTTATAAATGATCTGGAAAGAGATATGATGAGTGAGGTGCTTACATTTGCAATGGCACAAAATTATACAGAGTAGTTAAATCTCAAGCGGATTGTGATAAATTGCAGGAGGCCCTTGTGAGACTGGAAGATTGGGCATCCAAATGGCAGATGAAATTTAATGTGGATAAGGGCAAGGTGATGCATATATGGAAAAATAACCCTTGCTGTGGTTACACAATGTTAGGTTCTATCTTAGGTGTTACCACCCAAGAAAGAGATCTAGGCGACATAATAGACAATACATTGAAATCTTCGGCTCAGTGTGCTATTGTGATCAAAAAAGATAACAGAATGTTAGGAACTATTAAGAAGGGAATGGCAAATAAAATGATGAATGTCATAATGCCTTTGTATTGCTCAATGGTGAGACCGCATCTTGAATAATGTGTGCAATTCTGGTCGCCGCATCTCAAAAAAGATATAGTTGCACTGGAGAAAGTGCAGAGAAGGGTGACCAAAATGATAAGGGGCATGGAACAGCTGCCCTATGAGGAAAGTCTAAGGAAGTTAGGGCTGTTCAGTTTGGAGAAGAGATGACTGAGGGGGGAAATGATAGAGAACTATAAAATCATAAAAGGACTTGAACAGGTTAATGTAAATTGGTTATTTACTCTCCCAGATAACAGAAGGACAAGGGGGCACTCCATGAAGTTAGCAAGTAGCTCATTAAAAGCAAATTGAAGAAAATTCTTTTTCACTCAACGCATAATTAAGCTCTGGAATTCATTGCCAGAGGATGTGGTTATAGCAATTAGTGGAATTGGGTTAAAAAAAAGGTTTGGATAAGTTCCTAGTGCAGAAGTCCATAAACTGCTATTAATTTATTGTTTTATGTTAATTTATAGTTTGTAATTTTGTTAACTTATTGTTCAATTACTTAATCCTGTCCTATCTTCCGACATCCATGTTTTTACTCTCCCTGTTTTAATGTAACTTCTCTTTTCCACTTATACGTTAATTGATTTTTCCCCTTGTTCTAATGTAAACCGGTACGATAAGACCTGGTCTTGAGTGTCGGTATAGTAAAAGAAGTTAAATAAATAAATAAATAAATAATCAATGAGGCTTAGTAGCTTGGGATCTATTAATTTAAATTCTGGCCTCTTGCCAGGTACTTGTGACTTGGTTGGCCACTGTAGGACACAGTTTGATGGCCCCTTGGTCTGACCCTTTATATCATATCTTATGTTCTTATGACTCGAAAATACTGGGCCATGATGGAAAACAGTTGACCGCTGTCCAATCCTCAGGGATCCATCTATGGTCATATTGATCAAATCTGGGAAGCAAGGTCGATGTGGCCACTCTGGAGCTTCCAGGATCACGTTGCCTGGATGTTTCTTTATTTGCCATGATCTCTTGTCCACCAGAGGCCATGGAGATAAGACAAAGAAGAATCCCTTGAGTCCACAGCAGCACCAGAGCTCCAATGCCTTCTGTACCGTGTTCTGTTTAGTGGCTGTGTTACCTCCATCTTTCGTGAATAAGACACATCACTGCCTCCAACAGCTCCCATTCCCCAGGGTCTATCTTCCTCCAACTGAGAAAATCCACCTGAATGTTGTTCACCCTGGCGATGTGAATAAGACACATCACTGCCTCCAACAGCTCCCATTCCCCAGGGTCTAACGTCCTCCAACTGAGAAAATTCGCCTGAATGTTGTTCACCCTGGTGATGTGAGATGCTGCCAGCTGCTCCAAGTGCTGCTCTGCCCAAAGACTCAACTCCAGGGCCTCTCGAGGCACTTCCTGATTCTTGGTTCCATCTTGACTGTTGATGTATGCCACAGTTGTTGCAATGTCTGATATCTATTGGATGGCCGCGTAACCTTGGCAGGCAGGCAAGCATTACCAGGGACAACCTCCCTGCAGCATTTACCCACTGTGATTGACAGATGGGAGGCCTGAGCACACAATCCCTACATAGTAGTTTACATCACCTTCGCTGAGTGCCCCTGCAGAAAGTTCTGCAGGCCCTGGAAACATTCCACCCAGGAGAAGGAGGATGGATCTATACCGGAGCCCATAGGCCCAAACTTGCTCTTTCCAAACTCTCTCTCTCGGGGAAGCTTCTGCCGTCAGGAACAAGGGAGGAGGGGAACTGACCATTGCCTCGCTTCCCACTCCACTCCCCTCCAGAAATACTATAGGCCAAGGAGATGTCCCAACATGGGCAAAAGCTGTAATAGTCAAATCACTTTGAGCTTCTAAACAGCACTGACCGAAATGGAGAGAGAGTGAGGAATGAATTTCTATCAGATGGCAAGCCTCACAGCTCCAGGACATGTGCATATACGCGCTCAAGACTAGGTCGCAATTGTATGTGCACAAGACCATGCACAAATACACGCTCCAATCTAGGTCGCAGTCTTACATGCACAAGAACCTATGCAAATACACGCTCAAGTACCTGTGCATATCTGGGCTTAAGTCAAAGACATACGTGTTCAAATCTAGGCCTCAGTCTTACGTGCACAGATTCCTGTGCATGCAACCGCCATCCGGCAAGAATGTGCACACATGCCTACGCACACAGGAAAAGAACCGCTGGCGTGGACTACCACACAGCTAAGCAAAGCCTGCCTGCACCTTCAGTATGTTTAGGCCTGAATCCATTCAACATCTGGCATAAAAAAATCATCGAAGGCTCAGGCCTCTTGACTGGCCGAGAATCCATGGAGACTGGGGCCGAGAGCCAGCATCCCCTGCTGCTTGTTCCACTAAACAAGCTTTGAACATAAATAACTTAAATTGGCAGAAGACCTCTACCAGAACCAGAGAATGCTCCTCAGTGCATGTGCCTCTCTGCACCTTCATGGCACAGGGAACCGCCGGCGATAGATGAGGATGGGATTCCCCTGCCTCTCCTGCCATTGCTGCTAGGGAATCTGAAATGGCCGCCATTTCCGCACTGATGGGGGAAAGCCTCAGCGCTAGACCCCGTCACCTGCAAGGCTTGTTGTACCAGGGCGGCCATGCTTAACGCATACCCCCAAACGCCATACCACTTTTGCCCCATGTGCACACTGTTCCTTCCCGCATCCGCGGCACCAGGAGCTCAACGGCAAGCAGGGGAACAGTCCCTCAGAGACACGGAGCCAACACCCGGTCTCCTCCGCAGGCAGAGAAGCTGCTGAAAAACCCCATCGCTGAGCTCCCCAAGCTGCTATGGTAACTTCCCCCCTGGAACCCCGATGCTGCTGATAATGTTCCTTATTCTTTTTTTTTTATTATTATTCTCTGAAAGCAAATAAAGATACAAAGAAACCAATACTTTCCTTTGGTGCAGAGGTTCCAGTTCCAAGAGCTCAGGCCACATGGCAGAACAGAAAAGAGCCAAATCACTGGTTATATCAGTCTCCTTTCATCAAACTTTAGGGACCCAGCTCAGGACAAACTGTATTAAAAGGGATATTTCCCTGCTCCATTAGGCCTGCAGTGCAGAACTTCCATCAGATTCCACCGCTGACTCATGGGGGATGATGGATCTGCGCCACCAGATTTCCACCCCACGAACTTCCAGACCAAGCAAATGAGGAGGGAGTCATCAAATCCCTCCTCATTTGCCTCAAACCAGGGGGGATGACTCCACCAGACCTCACAACCCCCTGAGAGGATCCAGAAATTTTCTTTTAATCTTTTTTTTTCTCTCTTCAGACTATAGGTTTTGCACCATCTACCATCTGCTGGAGGCAGAGAAATACTGAGGGACTGCGGATGACATACTGGGTTATGTACAGTGTCGGTGAAACTTTCTCTGTCTCCATCTGCTGGCAGGGAGGCAAAACCCAGGAGTCTGGACTGATCTGGGTATGTACAGGAAAACCGCTTTGATTTGTGATACGGAAAAGCACTTTATTAAATATATTAAACTAAACCTAAAGTAAGCCATGCAGTGGAACTGCCCTTGCAGGAGTTTCTGTGGTACCAAGAGGTCCTGCATGAGGAGGAATTGGGGTCAGAGCAGAACCTATGAGCTTGCACCAGCTCATAGACCCCCATGTTGACTTTTGTTCCTAATGCTGCTACTGCTGCCACTTACAGATCACAGTCCGGCTTGGGACCAGCCATGAAAGGAGGCTAGAGAAGGGCTGAATGTGCATAGGCCAGTGAGATTGCCATTGCTCCTCTCTCATCACCCACCACCGAACTTATCCAAGAGAAAAACGTTGTCCCTGTCATCAGCCTGCCCTCTTCCCACCATCCGTCATCCAAAGAAAATATTGTTGCTGACCCTGGCCAGGGCTGGTTGAAGGGAAGGATCAGATGAAAGAGAGAGGTTTGAAGGTTGGATCAGGTGGGTGGCTGAGAGAGGGGAAATGACAGAAGACTGACTTAGGGGGATATACTGTAACAATAGGCGCTGGAGGTGAATGCAAGAGAAAGGGTTGGAGTGGAAACTATGAGGTTGGAGTTGAGAGAGAGGGGATAGGGCAAGAGAGTGGAGGAGGGAACAGGGGATGGGTGAGAGGAAGGGGAGGACAGAGGATCAGCTGGGGGTTATCAGAAGAGATTGGAGGTGAAAGAGGATGAGTTGGGGGATGCAGAAAGGGCTGGAGAGAATAAGAGAGGATGGGCAATGCAAGAAGGGGAAGAGAGCTGGGGGGAAATGCTGGATAGGGGATTAAGGGAGGAGGAGATCTGCTGGAGAAGATGGAGGCTGAGAGAAAGGATAAACAGGAGACTGTGAGGGTTGAGAGAGGAGATCAGTTGGCGTGCAGGGGGGGGCAGAATGGCATGGAGGGGGACAGCACACCTGTTCATTTGTTTTGGTCTTCCTCTGGGGTCATGTAAATTTTCAAGTGCCAGAATGGGATTCCACTGGCTAAACGTTTGGAACGCTCTAACCTACGAAGAGCCTGAGGAGGGGAGGTTTCATCAGCGAGGAATCGATTCCTGTCCATTACCAGAGAGAAGGAGCTGAAGGTATTGTTCAAGAGTTGTTTTTTTTCTACTGGCTCAAGCGTGCTGCGCTTGAGAGGAAAGGGTTATGATTTGCTGGTGTGTGGGCCCTGGGCTGAGGTGAGATGTGGTACCACCCACAGGGAGGAGCCCTGTGAGCCTCACCGTCGGGAGGCGAGGTCTCAGCGGACGTCAGACACAGCTGTGAAACAGAGTTTTTATTAGAGAGGTCGAAAGGCACAGCCCGCAGAGCGGGGGGTGCAGGAAAGTAACAAGGTCTGAGCAGAGGGGTATACCCAGGGGGAATACCTCGGACGTGGAGATCCAGTAATGGTGCGCAGAGTGGGGTACACCGAAGAAGTCTCTCCATGGTGCTGATGCGGTAGTAGCCTGCAGCGCAGGGTTAACCAAGGCATTCCTCACTTAGAGATGGTATGGTAGTGGCCCGAGGAACGGAAACACGGGTGAGGGTCCTGTAGCGATGATGCGGTAGTGGCCTGCAGCGCAGGGTACACCGGAGTGGTTCCTCACTTAGAGATGACACGGCAGTGGCCCGAGACATGGGTTACACCAGAGAGGATCCCACAATAAGGCTGGTATAGAAACATAGAAAATGACGACAGAAGAAGACCAATCGGTCCATCCAGTCTGCCCAGCAAGCTTCACACTTCTTTTTTTCTCATACTTATCTGTTTCTCTTGGCTCTTAGAAACCTTAGGTTTTATTTCCCTTTCAACCCCACCATTAATGTAGAGAGCAGTGATGGAGCTGCTTCCAAGTGAAATATTAAGTTTGATTAGTTGGTTAAGCGGCAGCATAGCTCTCTGCTGTTGAAGCAGAGAGCAATGCTCGATATGCGTGAAGTATTAGTTTTTCTTCTCCCCTGCCGTTGTAGCAGAGAGCTATGCTGGATATGCATTGAAAGTGAAGTATGCCTTGAAAGACACATTAACTATCATCTAATATTGAAATGCCTAATAATTGGTAATTGAATAAGCCTAATAATTGGTAATACTTATAGCCCATGAACCCATCCCTGTTTTTTTTGTTGCTTTTTTTCTTTTTTTAATTTGGAGATGGCAGCCCTCCATCCTTCTGCTCCGTGAAGGTGGAACACCAACCACTGGCCACTGGCATCCCGTTCCGTGAATGCCTCTGTGGCTACTGCCGCTCCGTGCAGTGTTTTGCTGCCTCCTCTTTATATGCTTCCTCTAGACCTGATGGATCCACAGTGTTTATCCCACACCCCTTTGAAGTCCTTCGCAGTTTTGGACTTCACCACTTCCTTCGGAAGGGCATTCCAGGCATCCACCACTCTCTCCGTGAAGAAATACTTCCTGATATTGGTTCTTAGTCTTCCTCCTTGGAGCCTCAGCTCGTGACCTCTGGTTCTGCTGATTTTTTTCTGACGGAAAAGGTTTGTCATTGTCTTTGGATCGTTAAAGTTTTTCAAGTATCTGAAAGTCTGAATCATATCACCCCTGCTCCTCCTTTCCTCCAGGGTGTACATATTTAGATTCTTCAATCTCTCCTCGTATGACATCCGATGAAGACCCTCCACCTTTCTGGTCGCCCTTCTCTGCACCGCTTCAATCTTGTCTCTGTCTCTTTGTAGATACGGTCTCCAGAACTGAACACAGTACTCCAGGTGAGGCCTCACCAAGGACCTGTACAAGGGGATAATCACTTCCCTTTTCTTACTCGATATTCC
Source organism: Rhinatrema bivittatum (assembly GCF_901001135.1). NCBI lineage: Eukaryota > Metazoa > Chordata > Amphibia > Gymnophiona > Rhinatrematidae > Rhinatrema > Rhinatrema bivittatum. Next base: position 51,920,164 of record NC_042616.1, on the reverse strand, counting down.
TTTCTCTATGCAGCCCAGCATTCTTCTGGCTTTTGCTATCGCCTTGTCGCATTGTTTCGCAGACTTCATATCATTAGACACTATAACCCCAAGGTCTAGTAGTGGTCCGCGGAGTCAAGGTACTCACAGAATGGTAGTTCCAGGAGAGGTCCCAGGGAATGGGAACAGACAGCAGTCCAAGGCAGAAGACCATCTGAGGAGCGGATAGCCAGAGACGAGGAAGGGCCCCCGAGGAGCGGGTACCCAGAGCGTCTCATGCCGAAATGCAGAGACTGGAACAGGAAGTCCGAAAAAGTGAAGCAGATTCAGCAATGAGTGAACTCCTTGCTAACTCATCAATAGGCAGGGCCAGCCAGCTTAAGTATAGCAGAGTGAAGACGTCATCCGGAGGGGACGCCCTCGAGGTTCCCGTCATGACGTGCTTAAGACTGGCCTGTGCGCGCGCCTAAGTGATCCCAAAGGCAAGATGGCGGTCGGAGCGCCCACGCTGTCCCGGGAACGCCAGGAAGGTCGGCGGTAGCTGGCGGAGGCTGCCACTTTCCCCAATGATGACAAGGCCCAAAAAAAGAGGTGAGCATTAGTGGTCGCAGCCATCTGCGACCGACAGGCGTAACAGAAAGTGCTAATCTGGTGCTTTCAGAAGGAGATCTAAATATTTAAGAAGACTGCAGAAGAGGTAGGAGAATTGGGACTTGTGTATTCTGATAAGTAACTGGGACTGGGAATAGGATTGAGATTCATTTTGGAATTGGAAGAAGGATTACATTTTCTTCAATCTGAGTAATTGAGGAGAAGAAGGAGATAAATTGTTAAGGAATTGGCTTCCATAAATTCAAAGATTTTACTAGAAGAGTGAGGTCAGAAATTTATTAATCTTAATTTTTCATTATTGTTCAACTTTATTTGAAACCTAATTGCTGTAAAAAATCTTCAGTCAATTTATCAACCATCAGTAAAGAATATGGAAACCACATTGCCACTGATTATTGCTGCTATAAAATGTGGAGATTATGAGTGCTGTTTACAGGGACTAGAAAAGGGTTGTGTACTTTGGTTAATGCAAAAGGGCATTTAAGCTACACACACACACCCCAGGGAGCCCTGGACCTCAGAAGCAAAAGCTGTGGAGAACTGGTTGCAGATAAGATCTATTTTATTTCTCCTTGTCTCTGGGTTCAGTATCCAGGTCCTAACCTACCCAAGAGTTACAGAAAGATAACACTGGGAGACTATGTGTTAATGGACTACCAGGGATCAAGCCTGGGAACCCACAAATTAGCCAGGATAAAACTGAGTTCATCAGAATTCCGATCTACTGCACTTCCTGCACTCCTAAACTCAGGTCAGTACAAAACACAAAAACATAGTTCTGGGCTTGTTACATTTGTGCTTATGACCTCCCCATAGTCAGTAGGGTTTTCAGGATATCCACAATGAATATGCATGAGAAAATTTGCATAAACTCTCCAATGCATACAAATCTATCTCATACATATTAACTGTGGAAATTCTGAAAACCCAACTGGCTGCAGGGGTCATCAGGGCAGGCTTGGGAAGCCCTGACCTTGCTCCACTACTGAGGATCAGGAAGGCACCACACTTTCTAAGCTTCATTAGTGCTAATTGTGGGGTGAAGAAGAAAAACTGCAGGGGCTTGCTGAACCATCTATAAGAAGGCTTGGTGAATGCAGCTTCACTAATGGAACTATGCCTTTGTGCTCCGTGGGGTGCCGGGTCTCTTTTGTCTGCATAAATACAGCTTTCGCATGTCATCAGCTGGGGACTCTACCATCCCCATACTAAAAGAGGGAAAATGGATCCTGGCACTGCAAATTTACCTCTTGGTGAAGGGGCACCATCAGGTCCCGTGGTTCCCTGTTAAAAAACAGAAGCACCAATGAAAAATTCTCATTACACGCTTGTTCCCACCAGGTATACATTGAACCATCTTATATAACCATTTATCCTTTATCATTCATCTACCACCTCTCTAATTTTCTATCTGTCCAACTCATTACCAACTAATCCATTCATTGTTCCATCCACCTAGTTTCCATCCATACATCAGTTAAAATATGAGCAGACTGTGAAGAACTGCAGAAGGACCTTGTGAGACTGGGAAACTGGACATCTAAATGACAGATTAAATTTTATGTGGACAAGTGCAAAGTGATGCACATAGTGAAAAAATAATCCCAACTGTAGGTACCCAGTACTGGGTTCCATGTTAGGAATCACCACCCAGGAAAAGGATCTTGGAGTGATTGTGGACAATATGTTGAAATCCTCAGCTCAGTGTGTGCTGCAGTGACCAAAATAGCCATAGGATATTAGGAATTATTTGGAAAGGAATTGAGAATAAAACAGAGAATGTCGTATGGTACGACCACACCTTGAGGACTGCGTGCAGTTCTGGTTGCCCCATCTCTAAAAAGATATAGTAGAACTAGAAAAAGTACAGAGAAGACAACAAATATGATAAAGAGGATGAAACGGCTCCCTTATAAAGACCAGCTAAACAGCTTAGAGAAGCGAAGATAGAAAAATTGGTTCTTACCTGCTAATTTTTGTTCCTGGAAACCACATATCAGTCCAGATGCATGGGTTTTTCATCCCCTACCAGCAGATGAAGACAGAGAAGAAAGGCTTTTCTAACACTGTGCTACTTAAGATAGTGTGCCACCGATAGGGGGTCAAGATGGCGGCATGACATGGGCTGTGTTCGATTGCTCCAGGATTTCCTCTGACTTACCTTATATTATGCCATCCAGGCGTAAAGGGAAGGTTTGGGTGTTTCCCTCAGACATCTTCCTTCCTGGGCAGCATCTGTTTCCAACTTTCATGCCCTGTTAGGTCAGCATCAGATGGGACCGGAGGCTCCGTTGCAGGTTTGGGTGAGGGAGCATCTGACTTACCAGGAGGGGAAACTCTCAGTCCCAAAGATCAAAGATTGCCTCCTGTGGGGAGATCTTCCACTCCACTTCCATCAGAGGCGCGTCCCGATGACATTTTGGTGACGTCTCCCTTGGTGGGAGACGTTGGTGGAGCAGCACCGGAGCAACTGTTTTCATCTTCTTTGCTTGGTGAGCCTGGTGGAGAGAGCTTTGTGGCCCGATTGTCTTCTTCTCCAGACTCGGCTCAGGGAGAGATTTTGCCCTTGTTTCAGCCAGCAGTGTTGGACAGTGCAGAGCTGACTTTGCAGGATTCCACCTTTGAGTTCTTTTCTTTAGTCAACAAGCTGGCAGTTGTTACACTGGATGCTATCTGGGACCTATTAGTGGGCCTAGGTAGATCTCTAAAGGACTTTAACAACAAAATTGACCTCTAAGCCACCAAGTTTGAAGTTTCTAAGACTAATACAGTTTGTTTTTTACCAAACTGCTCCTGGCTATCCCTGATTCCATCGCTAAAACATTGTCGGACATCATAAACTGCTCACTCTCACAAGGACTATACCCTGACGACCTCAAATTGGCCTCCATCAAACCTCTACTTAAAAAACCCAATTTGGATCCTAAAGACCCCAACAACTTCCGTCCTATTGCTAACCTCCCTTTCATAGCTAAGATCCTAGAAAAAGTTGTCAATACCCAACTCTCCGAATACATTGAAGAAAACAAAATCCTATTCCAATCACAATACGGATTTCGCAAATCACTGAACACAGAATCCCTCCTCATCTCCCTGTCTGACTTCATACTAATGGGCCTTGACAAAGGTCAATCCTTCCTCCTAATTCTTCTGGACCTATCAGCCGCCTTTGATACGGTCAACCATTCCATACTCACTTCCATTCTGGCTTCTATTGGTATCTCAGGCACCGCACTCTCATGGTTTAAATCTTTTCTCTCCAACAGAGGCTTCAAGGTTAAGATACAGAACAAAGAATCTTCACGAATGGATGCATCCATAGGAGTCCCTCAGGGCTCCTCACTCTCGCCTACACTCTTTAACATTTATCTTTTACCAATCTGCCAACTACTCTCCAGCCTTAACCTCAAACACTTCCTTTACGCCGACGACATCCAGATCGTGATACCCATTAAAGAATCATACACACAAACACTGGCTCACTGGGAAAACTGTCTCTTTGAAATTAAACATCTCCTGTCTAACCTAAACCTAGTTTTAAACTCCTCCAAAACAGAACTGCTGCTCATCTCCCCAGATAACAATTCCATCTCTCATCCTCCAACTACCCCAACTACTACACAGGTGAGAGATCTAGGAGTATTAATAGATAACCGGATGAACCTTAAAGCTTCCATCAACAGAACCACCAAGGACTGTTTCCATAAACTCCAAGTTCTGAAAAGAATTAGACCACTCTTCCACACCCAGGATTTTAGAACCATTCTTCAAGCTATCATTTTTTCTAAGATCGATTACTGTAACTCCATCCTGCTGGGCCTACCTTCCTCCTACACTAAACCCCTCCAGATGTTACAAAACGCTGCGGCAAGATTACTGACAAATTCCAGGAGGAGGGACCATATATCTCCAATCCTAAAAGACCTCCACTGGCTACCTGTTCACTTCAGAATCCTCTACAAATCTCTTTCCATAATTTACAAAACCATCCATGAACACTCCCCACTCGACTTACAGATCCCATTCCAAATTTATAACTCTTCCAGACCAACAAGAGACGCACTCAGAGGATCTCTTCAAGTGCCCCCAGCCAAAACTACCAGACACATTACCTTGAGAGATCGGGCCCTTTCAACAGCTGGCCCACTTCTGTGGAACTCCATCCCACCGGACCTTAGACAGGAGCCCAGCCTCCCAACCTTCAGGAAGAGACTTAAGACCTGGCTGTTTAAAAAAGCCTTCCCAGCACTGACTAATTTCTATTCAGCCAGATCTACCACTTCCACATGTAAAAATGTTATTACTAATGTAAATACCTCTATCTAATGTTATCCTCTACCTTCTCTTCTCTTCTCCCAGTTCTATTACCTTGTTATTTGTAACTGCTCCCTTCCACACTAATAGGTTATTCAACTGTTCTTTGTACACCCCTGTTATATGTAAACCGGCATGATGTGTTCGCAACATGAATGCCGGTATATAAAAATGTTAAATAAATAAATAAATAAATAAATAAATAATACTAATTCCCAATTTGTTGCTGTTCAAGAAAAACTGGTTAACACTGAGCACGCCATTAAGGATCTGAGGACCTGTAATGTGTCAGCCGCCAAAGGCCTTAACATCTTGTGTCAGCGAGTGGAGGTCTTGGAAAATCAAATCAGACGTTTTAAACCTGAGATTTCTAAATTTCCACAAAGTATTGGGAGAGACACCATTTACCACTCTTAAAAAATATTTTGAGGAGATATTGTTTTTTTGACTCTGGAAAAATTCCTTCAATTAACCAAGCAGTTTTCCTTCCTGTTAATCATGGAGCGAGTGCTCATAATCCTCATCCTGTTTCCCTTATTCCTGAAAATTTGAATTCTTAGAAAGTTCAGGGGTTGAGGTAGTTGAGCGCATCACTCTGTTAGTTTCTTTAATTTTTTAAAAAGATGTTAGTGAAGTTATGAGAAGATTCTTTAGAAATATATCCTCTCTTTTCCTAGGTCAGACGATAACGTGTTTTTCCTGATTTTGCCCGGTCCTTGCAGGAAAGAAGGAAACATTTTATTGCTTTAAGGTCTAAGACTACCTCATTGGGCTTTTTTTTTTTGTTTGTTTTACGTTATCCCTGTAAGAACTATTTTGGTTTTTTTTCCTCCTAACACCTTAAGTCCTTTATAGAATCCAGAAATGCTCCATCAACATTGCTGACATATAGAAGGAGGAATGTATTGATCTAATACAGAAGGTTCTGTGTTTCATGTTAAGCTTATTTATTTATTTCTCTTATTTCTTTTATACTCCCTTATATTATGGCCCTTCCTTTTTGGATAGTGTTTCTTTGTGGAGACAATGAATATGGTATTAATTGTTTTGTCTTGGAAGTGATATTTGTTATTGGATTGTGTAGAAAAGCATATTCTGTCTTTTTTTCTGTATGCAATGCTTTTGCTTTGTATATATTTTGAAATTTAATAAATATATAGTTTAAAGATAGCGCGCAGTCCCTCCGTATGACCTGCACCCAAACTGGAGCACTTTCGTCTATAGAGGAGATTGAAAATCCCAACCCAAAGCCAATTAGTGTACTATCTACACGCAGAAAACAAAATGATCTTTCCAGAGAGGGTGGGGCTCTGAACTGATCTGTGGTATTCCAGAAACAAAAATTAGGAGGCAAGAATCAAGTGTCCTTTCCTGTTCATACCCCAGATTAATCCAGATGCATGGGATGTACCTAAGCTCTTTTAAACTGGGCAAGAATCTGAAAGACCCACTCATAGTACACTCTCCCCGAGACCAGCCGCTTCCGGCGCTAAAATAGCCAGTCGGTAATGCCTTTTGAAAGTGTGCAGAGAAGACCAGATCACTGCCTGACAGATCTCCTGTGGGGACATCGACTGACACTCAGCCCAGGATGCCACCAGCTACCTGGTAAAATGCGCCCAAAGCCCCTTGGGAATCGGACACCCTTTGTCAACATAAGCCAACAAAATGGACTCCTTAACCCATCGAGCAATAGTGGCTTTAGAAGTTTTACTCCCTTTATTCAATACCCCAAACAGAACAAAAAGGTGATTGGACCTCTGAAAACTGTTGGTGACCTTCAAGTAGCACCACAGGACCCGACGGACATCCAACAAGTGAAGTTCACTCACATGCGGAACAGAAGAGTCCAAATTCCGAAAAGAGGGATGTTCCACCGGCTGACTGAGGTGAAAAGATGATACTACCTTCTGTTAAAAGGAAGGCACAGTGCGCAAAGACCTCCCAGCCTCCAAAAACTGAAGGAAGGATCCTTACATGAAAATGCCTGTAGCTCTGATATATGCACCATGCCTGACAGATTGCTACCAAAAGATCGATTTTAAGGGGAGATCCTTCAATGATGCCATTCATAAAGACTCAAAAGGTTTTTTACACAACGCTTTCTGGACCATGTTAAGGTGCCACAGAGGCATTATCTGCCCAACTTGTGAGCGCAAATGCTTCACACCTTTTAGAAAATGCAGAATGCCTGGGTGCATGCGAGAGAGGATTTGTGGATTCGCCTCCTGAAACAAGCCACTGCTGCTAGCTGTACCCGAAGAGAGCTCAAAGCTAACCCTTTCTGAAGCTCCTTCTGCAAAAAGGCAAGTATCCGAGTCCTGTAGTGTGGCAACTCTGTCCTCCAGACACTAAGCCTCAAACACCTTCCTCACCCGCATGTATGCCAGAGATATGGATGGTTTACACGCCTGCAGCAAAGTTGGTATAACCTCATTCGAGTAACCCATCAATCGCAACTGATTCTGCTCTTTCTGCCCTGCCAAAACCAACAGTAGAAACAGGAACAATGCCTGCTGGATTGCTCTAGTTTCCAGACATTTGATGAACCAGGACACTTCTGCCAGTGTCCACTGTCCTTGAGCCATTTGACCCTGACAGATGGCTCCCCATCCTTTTAGACTGGCATCTGTCATTACTACAATCTCCAGCCCCACACTCCTCCAAGTTGTCCTGCAAAAGCCACCAAGACTTGACCTCTCCAAGAAGGGGTAAAAGGAGCCTGAAATCCTCCAATTGTGAGCTCCACTGTGACTGCAGAGCTTTCTGCAATGGCTGCAGCTTCGCAAATGCCCAGGGTACAAAATCCAGTGTAAATGCCATGGAGCCAGGTGTCTGCAAGTAGTCCCAAACCCTGGGATTCCAGCAATTAAGCAACTGCCAAACATGTCTCTTCTTTTTGTTTATCATCTTGGAAGTGAGAAACATTCTGCTTTCCTTGGTCTCAAAACATGCTCTTAGGTATTCCAGTGACTGAGAGAGAGACAGGTGACTTTTTGTTATATAACATCTGTAACACACCAAGTGCTGACAAATCTTACTTGATTTTGCCAGATAAGGGTGAACCAGAATGCCCTCCCTGTGGAGGACGGTCACCATGACCACCAACACCTTTGCAAATGTGCGAGGGCTGTCGCAAGACCAAAAGAGAAGAGCTTCGACAAAGATAATGCTTCTCCCACATGGTAAACCTGAGGAACCTTTGAAGTTCCTTCCGAATGGGAATATGCAGATAAGCCTCCATGAGGTCTAAGGATGGTAAGTATTCCCCTTTTTCTGACCACGGCAAGGACCGAGCACAAGGTCTCCAAGGAAAAATGAGGTACCTGTAAGGAAGCATTCCCCTTTTTGAGACGTAGGATGGGATGAAATGACCCTCCTTTTTGGGAACCAGAAACTAGATGAAATATCTTCCTTGCTTGCTTTCCCTAGCAGGCATAAGGACCACTGCTTCCAACTCTAGGGGCGACCAGAAGAAGAAATATTGGATCGGTTTCCGGTTTGTTTCTTTGGACCTTCCAACTCTAGGGGCCACACTAGTTTAACAAGAACCACAGACCTCTTGTATTTAGTGGTTCATGGAAAAAGCATGAAGGCTTCTCACAGCAGAGGCTCCTGCCTCCTTTACCTGAGGCTGCTGAACCCAGCAAAAACAGGCCCATTGCATGAAGCTACTGCACACCTCCACCCATCTGCCCAATGCTGAGACTTCAAACATCTTCATAAGATATATCTCCATCTTCTGAGCATCTTTCAGTGCAGTCAAACCAGCCACCAAAATGGTAATCTTCTAGATCACTGCGGAGACCAACACATTCACCTAAGGCAGCCTCAAGAGCTCCAACGTGTCCTCCAGCAGCGGGTACAGCTTTGCCATCACCCTGCCAACTTTTAAACTAGTCTCAGGCGTTTTTAAATTAAACTCTATGATGGAAGGAAAAGAACTCTTACCAGACCTCTAAGTCCTTCTATGATGGGATCCTCTCCCTTATGTTCAGACTCCTCCTGAACCTCTCTAAACCCAAGCTCTCTCAAAACTTGGGAAATTATGGGAAATAATTCCTCTTTGCAGAGGAGCCAGACCCTCCTGGGGTCATCCCCTTCTACCAGAGGAATCTCCCCATTCTCTGAGAGATCAGAGTCCACATCTTTCTCCAAGGGAGGATCTGATGAGAGAACCTCCTCTCCCTGAGAGCCCACAGACTTGTCCTATTCACCATCGGTGTGCCACTTACTGCTGGAAGTATCTAGGGGTGCTCTATATCTACCTGAGTGGATACTTTACCGTTGACCCATTTCTCCTTAAAGTGGTTTTATGCGTTAACAACACAAATTCAGTTGACAAAGCTTCACCAGATGGAGAATCTTCTTCTGGAGGAAACCTCCTCATTCTCTGACTCCTCCTGGGCACTCTTGAGGCTCTGCATGGCTGGGGAAAGTGGAGAGGGGAAGCAGACCCCCCCCCCCCCCCCCCCCCGTGATCTTCCCTGTACCGCAGGTATAGACTGTGAAATAGCCACAGGAAAAGCAGCATCACCAGCCTCAACTGATCAGGATGACTTTCTTCCCTCTGAGGCCGCCTTCACTGATACTGAGCTGCCTTCCCTACCATGTACCCGGCCATACAGTCCCAAAGCAATCACACGCAATATCTTCCCCCCACATGCTCGGCAGCACTTCCCATGCTCTGTGGTTGCTGCCATGCCAGGACCTGGGCTACACTCGCTCTTGGTAAGAGAAGGAACTCACCAACAAAAGATAAACAGCCCTGCAGTAGTGTACAGACAATCCCTACCCTCACCTACTCAAGCTGCAGCTGATTCACTCCCCTAGCAGACAGCTCCACCGAGCCGAGCAGACCTGTCTCCCGAGAGAAAGTTCCCCCAAGGAAAAGCAGCTTTAAAAAAATAGGAACACTTCCCTGTGCTAGTCTTCCCTGGGGACCTCCCTGCAGAGAGAGAGAGAGAGAGAGAGCAAGATGTGGTTGGTGCAGTTAGTGTAACTGGGTTCAAAAAAGGTTTAGATAAGTTCTTGGAGGAGAAGTCCATTAACTGCTATTAATCAAATTTACTTAGGGAATAGCCACTGCTATTAATTGCATCAGTAGCATGGGATCTTCTTAGTGTTTGGGTAATTGCCAGGTTCTTGTGGCCTGGTTTGGCCTCTGTTGGAAACAGGATGCTGGGCTTGATGGACCCTTGGTCTGACCCAGCATGGAAATTTCTTATGTTCTTATCCACGCAGAGAACAGGACTTTGGGAGAGAGTCATCTCCTTCTCGATGCTCCCTGTACCTCAGGCCCAGCAAACAAAATGGCCTCGGTAACCACGCTGCCAGGAAGGTTGACGTGCCTTCCTCTGGGGGCTAGGCTGCTTGCTTCTGTGTCATCGATTTCCTTGTCTCTGCCACAGTTCTGCTGGCTCCAGACGCACCTTCCACCCAGCTAACACACTGCCTGAGAAGGCCGAAAGCCTGCAGCTTTGAGCGCTTGTCATCACACGCTCAGCAGTGTTTCCCACGCTTAGCGGGAGCCAGCATCTGCACCACGCGCTCACTCAGTGCCTGCCTCAGCTGTTCACTCACCGGGCCCCGAGCTTCCCCGATGCTGAAAACCACACAGCTGCACCAAAGCCCCGATCTTCTGATGATTTAATTCCTCTTTCCCACCTTAGCTCCCCACTGGAAAATGCTGTCTCTGCTGCTTTTTTTTTTTTCTTTTCAATTTAAAGACACAGTGCCCTCAGAAATAAATGAAATGTTGTACCTTCCTGTTCCTTATATCCAGGGCGCTTTCAGCAGATCAGTGATAGAGGAATCAGGGTTGACCTGAGGGGGCCAGACCACTGGCTGTCAAGATCTCCCATCTTAATCCTGGCATAGCAACATTCAGGGCCACTGACACCCTGTTCACCCTTATTCAAGCAGGTGGATGGCCCCAGAACGGACACCTGAGAATAATTTCTGTCTTCTTCAGCCTGACTGCAGGTTTTGCACCTCCACTATCTGCTGGAGACAGAGAAATACTGAGGGGTCAGCAGATGGCACACTGGGTTAAGTAGCAGTGTCAGTGAAGCTTTTCTTCTCTGTCTTCAATCATCTCTGCTGGGAGAAATGAAAAAGCCGGGCGTCTGGAGTGATCTGGGATACGAACAGGAATAAGAGGGGATACGACAGAGGTTTACAAAAACATGAGTGGGGTGGAACAGGTAAACAGGAAACCCTTTCAAACAGTTCCAGGACAAGGAGACACCCCATGAAACAGAATGGTAGCAGATTTAAAACAAACTTAAGAACGTACTATTTTTCGGGTCAACAGCAACACACAAATAAGCTGTGGAATTCGTTGCCGGAGCATGAGGCCAGGGTTAATAGCATGGCTGGGATTAATAAAGGTTTGGACAAATTTCTGGAGGAGCGGTCCATTAACAATTATTAGCCAGGAAGACACGGGGGATCGCCGCTTCTTACTTCTAAGGCCGTGAGCAACAGGGAACGGATCTCCCCATTAGGATCTGCGATTGTAGGTCAGGGGTGGGCAAACTGGGGCCCGCAGGCAAAACCAGCCAGGGATCAGCTTTCCTCCAGCTCCCGGCAGTTTCCAGGTGCCATCGCCCATCGCCACCTCTCTCTGTTCCTCCATGCCCCACGATCACAGCTGTTCTACCGAACGTCTGATCTTACTTCCTTTTTTATCACCCGTGGACTGACTTCCGGGTTTACCGCCACCCTAGTGTCGGCTGCGAAACCCAGAAGTCAGGCTTCCCTGCAATAAAAAAAGTAGGAAGATCAGTTGGGTTCTGACAGAAATGAGGAACAGCGAGGCAAGGCAGGCTAGGCCCCAGTTTCTCATCCCTTCTTAGAAATAAAGTGGGGGAAGGAGAGGGGGAGAGGGTCGCCCCTCAGAACTACAAAGGGGAAATCCCATCAGCCCTTGGTGCAAGCAGAGAGCCACTAATGTGAGCCTGTGTAAAAAAAAAAAAAAAAAAAAGATAGGTTTGCCCACCCCTGTGCTAGGAACTCCCATGTAATCCAGATTAGCCACTGTCAGATACAGAATAATGGGGCTCAATCAACCACTGGTCCAACCTACAGGGCACTCCGATGTTCCTGTGCTGTGTCCTTAACCAGGTCATTCACAGTCATTCTGCCGATATCCCACTGCCATCCCCGTAGCATCACAAATCAGGACAGTGACTTCAGTGCTGAAATCTGCAGCTTTCAACAAGCCGTTATTACTCTATCCATCCTCCAAAACTCAATCTGCCGTCTGTACATCCACACTAACCTAGCAGCTATCCGCCCACCTAGCCCTCACTTGCCCTCGCCTTCACCTATCACGGGCGCAATTTTCACGCCGCCCGCCAAGCTGCAAACCACACGGGCTTCCATGTGTTTTCAAAGAAAAACTACAACGGGGTTGGGTTTTTTTCCTGAATATTAGCCAGCGCGAACCATGTGCATTAAATGCATCTGCACTCTCCCGACCTGCTATTTGTGCGTGTGTGTGTGTGTGTGTGTATGTGGAGGGGGGGGGGAGACTCCAACAAAGTGGAGCACGTATGTTAGAAACCCCCCCTCTAGGAACGCCTCTCGGCCCTGCGGCTGTCAGCGTCTCCCCTGTGGAACCTGGCACGATGCACTTTTAGCCGCATTTCAAGAGAGCAATTGTCAAGTCAGGCTATTTTACTCCGGTAAAAAGGCCGTGGAACTTGTCCTCCATTTCCAGTATTTCTAATGTTTTTAGTCAAAGCGCCCTGCCAACAGGCTGCACAATTATTAATGCTTCTCCATCAAAGCTGGCTGCGATCCACCTCAACAGCACAATAGACTGAGTCAGCCATGCCAGGATGCAAAACTAATGGCCAACATGATAGACTGACGCGTTTGGCAGCCCAAGCTCTTCCCCTGGCTTAGTGTGTATCTACTTACCTAGCACCCACCACTCTATTTAGCCCCCCACTTATCTGGAAATGGAGCTATTTATCCATCCACCTGCAGTATCCATTCACCCAGCAACCCATTCGCCTCTCTGCCGTCTCTCAAGCCATCGATCCCCTCTCTATCCACCTTCACCCATCTCGGGAATTCAGAGATGTCAGCCCATTAAATACTGAAAAGCAGCAGCAGCAGCAGCCGAGATGTCACCAACTGTTACAGGACCAGTCCATCGGGTAATCATGAGCATCTCTGATCCGTGGTATCTCAAGGCCGAGATTTCAGTTCCAGGCTCTCTCACCTCCCCAGTGTAGGGCAATGGAAGTCCAGAAGAGGATGTTGGGCCATGAGGGCTCCGTGTGCTTTCGGGCTTTATTCCAGCGCTGATTGCTTCCTCACCACTAGCAAATCCAGAAGATAAATAATAGCAGGGTTATCCCCCAGCTCTAACAATCCCTCCCCCCCCCCCCCCCCCAAATCACTGACATATTGAGAGTTCAGGTGCCTTCAGTGTCTGGAGCATGCAGAGTCACCATCCTGCTAAATTTAATGTATTGGCATTGGTCACAAAGGACAGAGTGCACAGTTTAATCTGCAGTTGTGCTCAGTTTTTTTTTGTGCAAATTTTATAACCCGCAGTCGGACGAGGGTTAAATAGACGCTAATCCACCCCCTAATGCAATAGGGGGATTAGCGTCTATTTAATGCGCCTCAGACATGGAGTGTATAGGATAGCGCTCATCACATGCAAATACGTGTGAATGAGGCTATTACTCATTCACTCCAATGCAAAAAGATAAATATGCGTCTCAGACACACATTTATCGCTCAGCTCTAAATGCCGGCCTGGAGCAGGCGTTAATAGCTGAGCGCATTGAAAAGAAGTACAGAAAAGCAGAAAAAAACTGTTTTTCTGTACTTCTTTTAAAAGTTAAAAAAAAAAAAAACTCAGCTGGCCGCAGTGAAGACCAACACCGATAAACTCGGCGTCTGTTTTCATAACTGGCGGACTGCAGTTATGAAAACCGACGCCGAGTTTATCGGCATCGGTGTTCATAACCGGGAGAATGCCGGTAACCGTGGGGTTGCGTTAGCAAAGAGGCGCTAAGGTCGCGCAAGCGACCCTAGTGCCTCCTTGCTAATGCAGCCCCCTAATTACAATATAGCATGGCACCCCCCTTGCGGGCGCCATGCACACATTAAGAAAGCAGGCGCTGACTTTTCAGCGCCCGCTTTCCACGGTTTTTTTTGCATCGGCCCCTTAGTTCTGGACTAATTTTGGTCTATGGGCAGAAGCTGGAGTTCAGGTGCTGGGACCTGTAGTCATTATTTTATGCACAAAAAACATGCTACACAAACCATATTTTTTGCACATAAAACTTGTGACTTATCCAGCTAAATGCTGACTTTTGAATATGTCCACCACTCATCTGGCTAAAATTTAGCTGGCTAATGTGGGGGCATTAGGGGGCGGAGTTAAGTTAGCTGGAGAAGTTATCTGGCTAACTCTGGTTATACCGTAGAGTAGTCCTAAGTTTAGCCAGATAATAGTTATCCAGCCAACTTTAAGGAAGTTGGGTATATTCAATGGTGCAGCTGTGCCACTGAATGTCCCACCAAAGTTAGCCAGACAAGTTATCCTGCTAACCTTACAAGCTGACCAGTTGCTTAATATTATCCTCTATGTGACTAAAATGTTTTCCGTTCAGAAATCCTTTTTTTTTTTATGCATTTTATCCAGCAAAATGCTGCTAAATATAGACACCCTAAATCTTATTTTATATGCATATATCATGTTTTCAGTGCATAAAATATGTTATGCACATAAAAAATGGTTGCTGCACAGAAAATATCAAATATTCATAAATAAACCATGTTTTCTGCACAAAAAACCATAATTCTGTTGAGTTTAGCTGGAGGAGCTGCTTTTTTTCAATACTTTCTTTATAATATACATGGTTTATAATGTGGGACTGTTATATGCACAGAAGAAATGGTTGCTGCACAAAAAATATCAAGTATTCATACATAAACCATTTCTTATTCATGAAAAACATGGTTTCTGTGTATAAATCTTGATTTTAGGCATGCTAAAAATTTTCTTTATCACATATTCTGGTTTGTGTGCATTTTGTAACTCCCCATGCATTAACATACCATTTACTGCATTGGAAATTAAAACATTTTTTGTATGTGTGCACTAAAAAACTGCACTAAATTTCTGCACACAGATTTAACCCTCAGCTTATTACATCAATCCCTATCAGGCCGATACAGTACAGTGCACTCCAACGGAGAATTTAGAAGCGGTGCAAATGAGGAATGATTGACTAGGGCATTTGATAAATATATGTGTGTGTTTTTGTGCCAATTTTATTTTTTTAATAGCTTTGATATTCTTTGCCATTGTGTAATAAAGCTTGCAACCAAAATGATAAAGGGGATGGAACAGCTCTCCTATGAGGAAAGGCTGAGGGGGGATATGATAGAGGTCTTTAAGATCATGAGAGGTCTTGAATGAGTAGATGTGACTCGGTTATTAACACTTTCGGATAATAGAAGGACTAGGGGGCATTCCATGAAGTTAGCATGTAGCACATTTAAGACTAATCGGAGAAAATTATTTTTCACTCAACGCACAATTAAATGCTGGAATTTGTTGCCAGAGGATGTGGTTAGTGCAGTTAGTGTAGCTGGGTTCAAAAAAGGTTTGGATAAGTTCTTGGAGGAGAAGTCCATTAACTGCTATTAATCAAATTTACTTAGGGAATAGCCACTGCTATTAATTGCATCAGTAGCATGGGATCTTCTTGGTATTTGGGTAATTGCCAGGTTCTTGTGGCCTGGATTGGCCTCTGATGGAAACAGGATGCTGGGCTTGATGGACCCTTGGTCTGACCCAGCATGGCAATTTCTTATGTTCTTAACATTAAGCATCTTTTAAAACATTAGTGTTGTTACATACCCTTTCTTAGGGTTCTCTGATGGATATATCTATTTTTAGATATATATATATATATATATACATAAAACAGTAAAACAGTATAAATCATATATACTATATTTGCTATTACTATAAATAAAGTATTGAAAAAAAGCAGCTTCTCCAGCTAAACCCAATAGAGATCTCATACTTAAGCACTCCCAGCTACTTACTCGCTCCCTGTCATCACTATGCCCATTTCACAGGGCAGCTCAGACAGAGACACTCTTTAGCTACCTGATCGTAGTAGTGGGCACTGCAGTGCTCCAGGTCAGAGAAGCACAGCCAATCTCATCAGCACCATCCGGACAATCCAGGATCCCATCACACTTGTGGTAGGCTTCAATGCAGCTGCCGGAGGCCACACAGTAAAACTGGAAGGGCCGACATGGAGACACTGGGGAAGGTGTGCTCCCTGGGGAGCCACAGAGAGGGAAAGATGAAACATTGTCCCAATTTATTTTTTTGGGGGGGGGGGGGGGGCAGGGGGAGGTGAATCAGATTCTCAATATTTTTAATACCTCCCCCACCAGATGCATCATAGCTGCACGGTGCTCAGCAGCATTGATGTGAGAATTTGCTGTTGCCACTAATGTGACTGGAAAAGAAATTCCTGAAATCTATACTTGGAAAGAGATTGCACCAGATACTAATAGGGATGTGCAGATGGACGCCATACGTTGCATTCGGGATTCGTATTCGTCGGGGGGGCAGATATGTTGCATTCGGCAAGAGGGGGCCCCCGATACGTTTATATGTTAATTCTTATTTGTCCCAGCTAAAATTAAATTAACTACAACCCTCCCCCCACCCTCCTGACCCCTCCAAGACTTACCAAAACTCCCTGGTGGTCCAGCGGGGGGTCCGGGAGCCATCTCCTGCACTCACACCCTCGGCTGCTGGTTTCAAAATGGCACTGATAGCCTTTGACCTACTATGTCACAGGGGCTACCGGTGCCATTGGTCAGCCCCTGTCACATGATAGGAACAATGGATGGCTGGTACTCTGGACCCCCGCTGGACTTTTGGCAAGTCTTGTGGGGGTCAGGAGGGTCCCCCAAGACTTGCCAAAAGCCCCTGGTGGTCCAGCAGGGTCCAGGAGCGAACTCCTACACTCGGGCCGTCAGCTGCCAGTAATCAAAATGGCGCCGATAGCCTTTGCCCTTACTATGTCACAGGGGCTACCGGTGCCATTGGTCAGCCCCTGTCACATGGTAGGAGCACAAGATGGTGCCGGCCATCCGTTGCTCCTACCATGTGACAGGGGCTGACCAATAGCACAGGTAGCCCCTGTGACATAGTAGGTCAAAGGCTATCGGTGCCATTTTGAAACCGGCAGCCGAGGATGTGAGTGCAGGAGATGGCTCCTGGAACCCCCGCTGGACCATCAGGGAGTTTTGGTAAGTCTTGGGGGGGTCAGGAGGGAGGGGGGTTTGTTTAAATTGGCTCGTTTAGACGGCCGAATAATTTGGCGAAGATTCGTTGTATTCGTGGGGAATCGCGATACGTTTCGCTTCCCCACGAATACAACGAATATGTCCCTGTACGTTGCGGATTGCCAATTCGTAGGGAATGAATGCACACCCCTAGATACTAACAGCAGATATAACAGGGGATATGCTAAACGTTTATAAAATCATGACAGGTGTGCAACAATAGGGTTCGGTTATTTGCCCATTCAAATGCAAGTAGGAGACTAGGGGACACTCCATGAGATTAACAGGTAGCAGAATTAAAACAAATTGGAGAAAGGAAAATTGGTTCTTACCTGCTAATTTTCATTCCTATAGTACCACAGATCAGTCCAGACTCCTGGGTTTTGCCTCCCCACCAGCAGATGGAGACAGAGAAAGTTTTATTGACATTGACATTTAACATGAGGTGCCATCTGCAGTCCCTCAGTATTGATCTGTACCCAAGCTAAAAAATAGAAACAAATATCAAATATCAACTAACATCCCCTGAATGAGCAGTGTGAAGTGGAAAACTGGAACAGATAACCGCGCCCACTAACAACCCTGTGTAGGACTAACAAAACCTGCGCCATTCTTCAGAATAATTACCAATTGGAGGAAATCTCCCTTTCCTCCAATGGGCGGGACTCTGGACTGATCTGTGACTACAGGAATGGTAGTACAGGAATGGTACTACAGGACTGATCTGTGGTACTACAGGAATGAAAATTAGTAGGTAAGAACCAATGTTCCTTTCCTTGTACATACCTAGATCAGTCCAGACTCCTGGGATGTACCAAAGCTTCTCTAACCAGGGTGGGACTGTGAGAATCCTGCTTGTACTACACTTTTACCAAAGCCCATGGCTTCTGGAGCCTAAACATCCAAGAGATAGTGCCTGGCGAAAGTGAGTAAAAATTTCTAAGTAGCTGCCTTGCAGATCTCTTGCAATGAAACTTGCTGACACTCGGTACAGGAGTTCCCTCCTGGGAACGGGTAGAATGAGCCCTTAGCCCCTCCGGGATAGGGCGACCCTGACAGAAATACACAGAGCTAATAGCCTCCTTGAGCCAACTCGCAATCATGGCCCTTTATGCTTTATGCCCCTTTTTTGCACCACTCCAAAGGACAAAAAGATGATACAACAAGCGGAAATTATTCGTGACTCAACTCTCTTGCTTGCAATATCAAAGGATCTACTCCTGGAAAGGACGGGAGCTCCACAGTTTGATTTAAGTAGAATGATGATACCACCTTAGGCAGGAAGAAAGGAAGCATCCTCAAGGAAACACCCGACTCCGAGATTCTCAAAAAGGACTCCCTACAGGACAAGACCTGAAGCACTGAAATCTGGCAAGCCAAGCAAATTACCACTAAGAAAACCACCTTCAGAGTGAGATCCCTCATTGTCACCCATCTCAGAGGTTCAAACGGGGCTGCAGACATACTCTTAAGGACTATGTTAAGGTTCCAAGAGAGACAAGGCTTCCAAACTGGAGGATGCAAATGTTTTGCTCCCCCGAGAAAACACACCACATCTGGATAGGCATTTAAAGTAGAGCCCCAAACCTTGCCTTGAAGACAGCCTAGGACCACCACCTGAACTTGGAGGGAAACCCTTTACCAAACCTTTCTGCAGAAAAACAAGAATATGAACAAACAATGCTCCCAAAGGATCTTCTCCTTGCTCTATGCACCAGCCCTCAAACACTCCATATCCTCACATAAGCTAAGGAGGTGGAAATCTTCCTGGACTGTAAGAGAGTAGTGATAACCCCTTCCAAGTAACTTTTATCTCTTAAATGCTGCCTCTCAAAAGCCAAGCTGCTAGACAAAAGCGAGCTGTTTGATCTGAAAATATAGGGCCTTGATGCAGAAGATTTGACAGATGAGCTAACCGTACCAGAGCATCCACCGCAAGGTTGATTAAGTCTGCAAACCAAGGTCGCCTCAGCCACTCCGGTGCCACGAGGATCACATCGCCTGGATGAACCTCTAAGCGTCGCAAGACCTTGCCCACCAGCGGCCAAGGTGGAAACACATACAGCAGGACGTCTGTCAGATAAGGTAGAACTAAGGCATCTACTCCCTCCGTTCCTCGCTCTCTCCTTCAACTAAAGAACCCCAGGGCCTTGGTATTTCGGTAAGTCACCATTAGATCCATGCACGGCGTGCCCCACCTGCGTCTGATAAGGGACATCACCTCTTCTGACAGCTCCCAATCTCCGGGGTCAAGCTGTTGTCGGCTCATAAAATCCGCTTGTACGTTGTCTGTGCCCTTTACGTGAGAGGCAGTGCCAGATACTGCTCTGCCCAGCTGATGAGATCCCGGGCTTCCTGAGCCATTGCTCGACTCTTGGTACCACCGTGTCAATTTATGTAAGCCACTGTCGTCATGTTGTCCGACAAAACTCTTACTGGCTTTCCCCTCACGAGGGGCAGAAACACCTGAAAGGCCAAACATACAGCTCTCATCTCAAGGCGACCTATGGACCATAGAGCTTCCTCCATTGACTACTGGCCCTGAATGGACAGATTCTGACATAACCAGAAAGAATGGCATCCAGACCAGGATATCGAGGTCCATCCCTCGTCTTGAAGGAGCCACCATGACAGACTGGATCTGGCAACCTCCATAAACTGAAATTGCTCTGACAATGGTTCCCAATGGGATAGTAAAGCTGATTGTAGTGGTCTCGTATGAGCAAACACCCATGGAACCAACTTCAAAGTGGAAGCCATAGACCCAAGAACTTGTAAGTAATCCCAAACCTTGGGCACTTGCTTCTCCAACAATCCATGAACCTGAGCTTGCAACTTGAAAATCTGCTCTTCGGTGAGGAAGACTTTCCCCACCTTGGTATTGAAACATGCCCCCAGGAATTCCAAAGACTGGGAAGAGAAAAGGAGACTCTTGGACAATTGACTATCCAACCCAAGGATCGCAGGTGTCAAATCCACCACTTCCCGGCAAAGGGATTCTGACTTTGCTCAAACCAATTAGTCGTCCAGATAGGGGTAAATTAAGACTTCGTCCTTCCTGAGAGCTGCAGCCACCATGACCATCACCTTGGTGAAGGTCTTGGGTGCCGTCACCAGCCCAAAGGGCAGAGCGCAAAATTGAAAATGTTCCCCCAGAACCATGAATCTCAGGTATCTTTGATGGTCCGGCCTGATGCCTATGTGTAAGTACGCTTTGGTCAAATCCAGAGATGCCAGGAATTCTCCCTTGTGCACCAAGGCAATCACTGAGCACAGAGTCTCTATTTGAAAATCAGGAACCTTTAGAGCCACGTTCACCTTTTTCAAATCAAGAATTGGATGAAAGGTGCCCTCTTTTTTGGGAACTGGGAATAAATGGAATAGCGGCCTGTCTCGTGCTCTTCCATGGGGAAAAGCACAATGGCTCCCAGCCTGCAAAGGTGACAAATGGTTTCCTGTACTGCTATTTTTTTTTCCTCGTATGTACATGGGGAGACCAGGAACAAATCTCTGAGCAGCCAAGCACATTCTAAAGCGTAACCTTGTTTTATCACACTTAAGACCCACTGGTCTAACGTGATTCTGGCTCACTCCTCGTAGAACAGAGCCAACCAGCCTTCTATGACTAGCACTGAGGAGTTGACCAGCCTGGCATCATTGGGTGGACTTGGCTCCACCACCGCCCTGGGAGGACTATCTCTTCCAGGCCTCCTCCCACGAAAGGACTGGTTCCAGGACAGCTGCCTTCCCGAGGACTGCTGCTGAGAGTTCCCTGTTGCTCTAGTAGACCGAAACTGCCTATTTCCTCTGTAATGGGAACATGAGGGGAAAGAGCCTTTCTGCTTCAGCTTATCTTCAGGCAACTTATGAATCTTGTTCTCCCCCAGAAGCTTGATCATCTCTTCCAAGTCCTGTCCAAAGAGCAGCTTCCCCTTGAAAGGCAAGGCTTCTAACAGACTTGGATGAGTCATCGGCCAACCAGTTCCTCAACCAGAGGAGTTTGCAGGCCGAAACAGCTGACATCATTGTCCTGGAGGACATCCTGACCAGATATTCAAAGCCTCAGCACCATAGGCCACCACAGCTTCCAGCCACTCCACCTGTTGCATCTCAGGCTCAGATAAGGACCTGTCAACCTGTAACTGCTGCACCCATCTCAAGCCAGCCCTGAACATGAAACTGCTGCAGACAACCGCTCAAATGCCAAGGGCAGACATCTCAAATATCTTCTTGAGGTGTGCCTCCAGCTTCCAATCCTGAAGATCCTTCAGGGTGGTAGCATCTGCAACTAGAATAGTCATCTTTCTGGTAACAGCCGACACAAATGCAACCACTTTTGGGACCTTCAAGAGTTCCAGTGTTTCCTCCAGCAAAGGATACAACTTATCCATGGCTCTGCTGACCTTCAGGCCTGTGTCAGGAGTATCACACTTCCTAAACACCAACGAGCTGATCGACTAGTGAAAAGGAAAAGACCTTTATTTATTTAAACGTATTTATTTCCTGCGCCCTTCAAAGTTTGGGGCGGGTTATAAACTAAAAACATACATAATGTAATAAAGGAAAAGAAGCTAAAACAAACAGCAACATAAATATTAAAATATGATAATGATAAAAATAACTGGGAAAATAAGATAAAAATCAGGTTATGAATAACATCAGCGTAAGAAGACAGTGGAGAAGAAGAAGAGGAGTGGTTAAGACACACATAGGTCTGGGAAGGCTTGTAGGGCAAGATGACATTTTAAGGCTTTTTTGAAATCCTTTTTACGGGCAGTTAGTCTTAGCTCGGGAGGCAGAGTTCCAATGGATAGGGCCTGCAATTGAAAATGCTCGCTCTCTAGTTATGGTTAGTCTTGGTGATTTGGGGGATGGGATCTGCAGGGATCTTTGATCTGAGATTTTTGCAAGGGGTGTATACATGAAGTGTTGTGGATAACCAGGTAGAATTATTATTGTAGATCAAACTGTGAATAATTGTCAGCATTTTATAAAGGATGCACCATTTTATAGGAAGCCAGCATAATTGATGGAGTATAGGCCTGCTATTGGTAAGGAGTCGTGCTGAAGAGTTTTGTAATAGCTGAAGTGGGCGGATAATAGATTGGGGAAGGCCTAGATAGAGCGAATTGCAGTAATCTAGGCCAGTGAGAATTAGTGACTGGAGTATTGTGCAAAAATGATTCGAGTCATGTAATAGTTTTATGTGTTTGAGGAGGCAAAGTTTGTAAAAAGATGTTTTTAGTATTGCTTTGATGTGTGTGGTTAAATCTAATTTTGGATCAAGGATAATGCCAAAGTTACGGATTTGTTTTGTGATGTTGATGTTAGAGTTGTTGATAGAAATATATTCTGAGATATTGTCAAAATGAGGATTTGCTAGAATCAATATTGCCATTTTTGATAAATTTAAGCTAAGTTTGTTATATAGTAGCCATTTATTTACTGTGGATAGAGAGAGTTCTAGAAATTTTTCTTGGCGCTGTTAACGGCTGTGCAATAGAATGAGAGCTCAGTGGTAAATATGTTTAAATTTGCCGTACTTTTGTATTTTTTCCATTTGTATTCGAGAGCACGTATTTTATGTTTATGCACCATTAACGTGTGCGTGAACCAGGGTGCAGATTTGGCTCTTTTTATTTTTACGGTATGCAGGGGTGCAATTTTATCTAATGTGTGAAACAACCGAACCTCCTTGGCATCATCTCCTTCCACAGACGGGCTTTTGTTTAGTGCCTGATCCAGGTCCTGATCAGCGAAACCCGGATCCGGACCAAACTGGCCCTGCGCCCCCCACCTCTGAAGCGTCAGAAGAGGGTGTTCGCCACAATAGATAGGGCTGGGGCCCCTGGGACCCGCCGGACCCTCGTAGCCCCAGCAGCTCGAGAGGTCCTGACCCTTTTCACCAGCCTTGAGCGCACCGAAGCGCCCTGTACTGCCTTGGGCTTTCCTGGATTTATGAGTCCCTATGCAAAAGGAGCACAAAGTCAGAGGAAAAGGAAGAAGGTGAATCAGAATCCTCCCAGGACTCATTACCATTTCCTGCAAGATTCCCCTCAGCCTCCTGACCTCCCCCGGAGGGCCTAACCACAGGGGACAATGGGGGAGGAAAATCCCCCTCCCCCTCCAAGGCGCACGAGGCAGCGGAGAATATGGACAAAATGGCCACCCTTCCCACGCTCAGCAGGAAGGGATTGTCCACCGGCTGCCTCGCTGCAGGGAGAGTCACAGGCTCGTGGCACCCGGCCAAGGCAGTTTTCAGCTTCCCCGAGGTGTGCTTTCCTCCAGAGAGACACCGGGAGCATCAGCCCTCGCAGGAGAGATGCGCGCTCTTGTCCCCATACACAGAACAGCACGGCACGCGCAGCAATACAAACGTGGTGCCAAGCCATGGTCAAAACAAAAAAAACACCTCTGGAGGAACAGGAAGAAAAAAGGAAGAGCCGCCCGACCAGTAAAGCAAGACTCCAGGCAAGCATGCAGACCCACGGTAACCCTTTCTCTGTCTTCAGGCTCTTGCCCTTTCTTTTTTTTTTTAATAAAACTTTAAGCAATGAAAGAAAGACAAGCAGCACTTCCCTTAGCTGAAGAAGGCAGCTGGCTCTGTTCCTCCTCCAGGGGGAGAGAACTGAACCATCCAGCTTTTCACCCTGTCCGGCCAGAAGGGACGAGCAAACAAGGATCCCCAACCCCTTGCTCGTCCGCTTCACAAACCAGGAGGGATGGCCCCACCGAGAGCTGGAAGGCAAGCCAAACTGGCGTTGGAAATTTCTCTCTCTATTTTTTTTTTTTTAGTCTCAGATTGCAAACTTCAGGATTTGCACCTCCACCATCTGCTGGAGACAGAGAAATACTGAGGGACTGCAGGTGGCACCTCGTGTTAAGTGTCAGTGTCAGTAAATCTTTCTCTGTCTCCATCTGCTGGATGGGAGGCAAAACCCAGGAGTCTGGACTGATCTGAGTATGAACAGGGACCTGATGTATACAAAACAGCAGTACAGAATGAACCTTGAAGCTTCCAAGAGGAGGACTCAGGACAATCAGCTTGAAATGGCGGCAAGGATCTGATATGTTCTTAAATATAATCATAGGGATGGTGACAGCTAAGCAGAAGGAACAATATCCAATAGGCAGTCAAACTTCTTTGGCTGACAGCTGGGAGTAGATAGACCTTAGCACAGCTGGGAATTGGAAGGGGTAAGGAAGGATGATGGCCACAGGTAGCTGACAGCTGAGAGAAAACCACTTCTAGACCAGTGTAGGGAGGAGCAACCGGTCAAACAGGGCTAGTAGATGTTATTAGAAAACATCTACAATTTTGCTAAATAATGCAGTTAAGGTACATTTTCAGGATGGGCAACCTGCTTATTTGAGTATAGATGCTGGTTTGGCCGTACTTGATAAAGCTAAGTTCTGACCTATGGGAATGGGCTCTTAGTAAGGAAAAGTTGTGTTACCACAGTAAAGCTCATCAGATCCGTCTCCACAGTCATTGACTCCGTTGCACACCACACCGCCAGGTCCAGCAGCAACACAATGACCATTGTGACACCGGAATTCACCACTGTGACATGGCATTCCTCCATCTGTAGGGCCCTCAGGGAGCACTGTAGACAATCCAAAGATTGGGAGGAGGATGAAAGGCACCAAACTTAAATGATGAGGCTTATTAGACAAAAACCACACAACAATATGCTTTAAACACTGAAATCAGAGTTTATCACAGCTTAGTAAATTATTAGGGCCCCTTATTTAGTACCTGAGGCAACAGAGACGAAGGGCCTTGCCCAAGATCGCGAGTAGCAGCAGTGGGATTTGAACGCGGCTTCCCTGATTCTCAACCTGCTGCACCGAACACTAGGCCACTCCTCCACTCTGGGTCGAGGA
This sequence comes from Rhinatrema bivittatum, assembly GCF_901001135.1. Classification (NCBI taxonomy): domain Eukaryota; kingdom Metazoa; phylum Chordata; class Amphibia; order Gymnophiona; family Rhinatrematidae; genus Rhinatrema; species Rhinatrema bivittatum. Next base: position 51,895,018 of record NC_042616.1, on the reverse strand, counting down.
GACTGAGGCGTGTGAGAGGAGATGAGGATAAAGAATTTATCCTTTCTCCCCCCCCCCCCCCCCCCCCACTAGCTTTTAACTATACATATGTGCACTTGCCTCCTCATACTGTAAATAAGCCCTCATATGCTAATTTCTCAAGTGTACATGCCTCGCTTAATTTGTTTATAAGTTCTTTTGCATATTTAACCCTAACTTGAATGCAAAAAAGTTGTAATCCTGCTGTTGACTCTCTTCCTTTGTATTTTGCATATTACCCAGTTAGCCCCTCCCTTGTTCAATGTAATTTCCCTTCTCAGTTACTTGTAAATCGACATGATGTGTCCTACGAATGCCGGTATAAAAAAAGTGTTAAATAAATAAATAAAACACAGGGAGAATGGCATTTGTTTCTCCCAGGATCCTAAACATATCCTGCTATTGCCTGGGCATTTCTGCCTTCTTCCAGAATTGGGTTAGACTAAATGATGAGGTTTGATAGAGGAAGTCTTCCTCATTTTTTTTTCCCAATTACAGCTTTTTAAAGTGTCTAAATCACTCCCATAGCAAAAGGTTTGTATGGACTTATATGAACAGATATTTGTAGGTCTCTTTAGGGGTGGGGCATTAAAGAAGTGTATTGTGGTACCACCATCTCTTGTTTGCCTTAAATAATGTATTTCAAATTGGTCTGAAAAAAATGTTTTTTATTTTGCCAGTCTTCCCTCTGGGCCTTAACCCCTAGAGGATGCAGCCGGCCTTACAGAACCTGACCAAACTCCTGGCGTAGGTTGGGGGATGAGTACCCCCGAGTCCCTGCTCACACTGACATGAGCCTGCAGCGGCTCAGTACCTTCTCCACAGCCCAGGAGCTCCGTGCGTAGGAAGATGCCATTGTGAAAGTCTTGCGGGAGGATCCGGATGTGGCGAGCACTGATCATTCTCTCAAAGGTTCTGACCGCAGGGGTAGAGTCATCCGAGTTACCCTGAAACAGCTATCGGGAAGCAAAAAAAAAAAATATCTGGTTTACAACAATCTCCTGCTCAACCAGAGGCGAGGTCTTCCGTACTATCCCGAGAATTCCCTTAGCGAAAAGGAACTGGAACGCAGCTGTACCCTAAGGCGCCTGGGTAAGCAAAGACCACTTAAGGGTTAAATGGTGGAGCAAGACATGGAAGAATCACCTTGGGCTGGGGCTGTGAGCTGGAGGAAACGTCCCGATAGCTGTGCCACCTGACTCCGTCAGCGCTGAACTGCAGGATGAAACTGCTGATGTAAGCGTCCGAGGAGCCGGCCCCCTGAACCACGATACCTGCAACAACACAAAAATCCAGCACAACAAAAGGGCATCCAAACCTGGGCCCATCCAGTGTTAAGGGTTAACGCACGTTCTCCAGCGGTGAGAGGAGAAGTGGCACTAGAGGCTTCCAACAAATCCACCTACAATGCCTCACCTGAATGGATTCTCGAGGAAACGGGAAAGTGAAAATATTTATTATTTACTAGCAGCCCCTGCCACGCGTTGCAGTGGCTGAGTCAGATTCTTTGCCCTCCCTGCCCCTTCCCGTTGCTCATTTAGCTGAGTCACTCATCTTCTCCCCCCTTGGTCTCCCCCCCCTTCCCTCCCCTGTCCCCATTCCTCTGTCCCCTCACACTCACCTCTCCCCTCATTCTTCCTCCCCTGACAGTTACCTCCCTCCTCATTCTCCCTCCCCTCACTGTTACCTCAGTGACTCCCCACCTGGTGAGGGCTGTTTTGTAACCTTTCGGAGATGGTGCACATTTTGTGTATGTGTTTGTGTGATCCCTCCCCCTTTGCACCCCAAAGTAATCCCCACAGAAACGTTGTGTTTATATAAGCCTCCCCCACCCTCCCTTCCCCCCCCCCCAGACCAGCGAAATAGACTAACCCACAAGAGTTGCAGAATCTCAGATCTGCCCCCTGGCCCCCCCTCCGAACATGGACACAAGAACATCCCCCCGCCCCCCCACCCCCCCCCGCAGGCCCGACGATACCTTTCAAAAATGGTAGTCGGTGGAGCGGGCGTTCGTTCCGGCATGGAAGTATTGGCGCCGGGCCCTCGAGGTGGAGCAATGGGAGCGGTCGTCTCGCTCAGATAGTAAGGACGAAGGTGCGCTGGTTGCCAGTTCAGAAAATGGCATCGACGGGCCCTCGCCCTTACTATGTCACATGGGCTACTGCCGCCATTGGCGTTCCCGAGTGTCCTAGTAAGGGAAAGAGCTGTCGGCGCCATTTTGATTGCTGCCAGCCGACAGCCGTAGTGTATGCGATGTGACCTGGAGCGGTGTTGACCCCCTCCACTGGAGCAGCCCGAACTATTCTGCAGTTTTCCGTGCGTTCGGAGGTTGAGGGCAGTAAGTAGAAAAGTCATGGGCGTGAGGGGTGTGAGGAGGGTGTTTGTGTGTGAGTTCGTAGGGTGTGGGAATTGCAAACATGTGGCATGTGAGTGGCCTCCCGGTGTAGCATGCTGGTATTTAGTGGGTTTTTTGTGTGTTTTTTGAGGGTGTGTGAAATAAGTACAATTGGCATGTGTGCGGGGGGGTGTGAGGAGGGTGGATTTGTGTCTGCTCGGAGGGTGTGTGAATCCCAAACATTGGTCACGTGTGTGTGGGGTGTGAGCGTTTGTGCAAGGTGTAAGAGCTTCCGCTTACGTCCACCAGATGTCGCTGTTTTGTGGAACCAAATTTTAAAACTTTTTTACCAGCCCTCGGTGTGACATATATGTAACGTAAGTGTAGAAGATCCTTGCCGTATGTGAGGTGAAACTTGTGTCCAAATTTGAACGCAATCGGTTAAGTGGTTGCTGAGATTAGCGATTTGGTACAAACTATTTAACATTTTTATTTATATAGATATAGATTTGTTCAATTTGTATCCTGCAATTTCCATATGATTGTAGCATTCCCAGCTACGATCCTCTAAAGCAACAAATCGAGCTTTCGAGATATTCGCAGTGAATATTCAACAGATAAAGTCACACACATTTGGTCAGATAACTCAAATAATTTCTATATTTTTGTTGCCTTACAACCCGGACCTCTTTAGGGGCGTGAAGGAGCAGAGCCAAGAACCCCCAGAACAGTCTAGACATCTGGCACAAGTCATGCTTCCCTCACTGCTGTGAGAAAGGCAGATCGCTCCCATCTTCCCATCGTATCGCTACCCCTACCTGTCCCCCACCAGTCACCGGCTTGACCATCCACCTTACCCGTTAGGTTGCGCAGCTCCAGGAGGTCGACCTGCAGGTAAGGTGGCTTAGAGAGCAGCGCATGGTACTCGTCTGCCTGAGGACCCCAGCCCTGCAGGTCTGCCCTGGAGTTCACATGGTTTAGGCGTCCTGCACGTGCCGGGTTCTCTGGCTGCTGGGAAGAGGCGGTGAAACTGCTGTCTGGCAAGGAGGAGATCCTCAGAGGATTATAGCAATGGTCTTCTAAAAAAATGTGTGGGGGAAAAAGGTCAAGAGATCAAAGGAAGAGACATAGAAAGAGAGAGCAAGAGGAAAAATGGAGGAGTGAAAGTAAAAATAACTTGAGTTGTGTCATTTCTCAGTTATCATTTATAGAGTGCTGGTAACACACTTTCGGGCTGATGCAATATAGTGTGCCTAGCCGAGTGCACTGGTTAACCCATGGTTAGACATACGTTTTGGATATGCGTCCACAGCCCCTTATGCAATTAGGGGATTACTGCGTCCAAAATGCGCTTCCAACTCCCCATGAAATGTGCACAATTTTACCCTCAAATTAATTAACGCCTGCCCTGGAGCAGGCATCAGGTTTCAAGGAGCCCCTAAAGTTGAAAGAAAAGCAGAACGTCCATTTTCCAAACCTGTGGCTGTGCACAGGTTAGGAAAACAGATGTTCATAAAATTCAGGGAGATAAAGTGACTCACCCAGAGTCAAAACAGAGAGTCATGAACAGAGTTAGGATTAGAACTGAGGCACAGGGAGATAGAATGACTCACTCAGGATCACACAGAGAGTCATGAGCGGAGCTAGGATTAGAACTGAGGCACAGGGAGATAAAGAGACTCACTCAGGGTCACAGAGAATCATGAGCAGAGCTAGGATTAGAATTGAGGCACAGGGAGATAAAGAGACTCACTCAGGGTCACACAGAGAGTCATGAGCAGAGCTAGGATTAGAATTGAGGCACATGGAGATAAAGAGACTCACTCAGGGTCACACAGAGAGTCATGAGCAGAGCTAGGATTAGAACTGAGGCACAGGGAGATAAAGTGACTCACTCAGGGTCACAGAGAATCATGAGCGGAGCTAGGATTAGAACTGAGGCACAGGGAGATAAAGTGACTCACTCAGGGTCACAGAGAATCATGAGCAGAGCTAGGATTAGAATTGAGGCACAGGGAGATAAAGTGACTCACTCAGGATCACACAGAGAGTCATGAGCGGAGCTAGGATTAGAACTGAGGCACAGGGAGATAAAGAGACTCACTCAGGGTCACAGAGAATCATGAGCAGAGCTAGGATTAGAATTGAGGCACAGGGAGATAAAGAGACTCACTCAGGGTCACACAGAGAGTCATGAGCAGAGCTAGGATTAGAATTGAGGCACAGGGAGATAAAGAGACTCACTCAGGGTCACACAGAGAGTCATGAGCAGAGCTAGGATTAGAACTGAGGCACAGGGAGATAAAGTGACTCACTCAGGATCACACAGAGAGTCATGAGCGGAGCTAGGATTAGAACTGAGGCACAGGGAGATAAAGTGACTCACTCAGGGTCACACAGAGAGTCATGAGCAGAGCTAGGATTAGAATTGAGGCACAGGGAGATAAAGAGACTCACTCAGGGTCACACAGAGAGTCATGAGCAGAGCTAGGATTAGAACTGAGGCACAGGGAGATAAAGTGACTCACTCAGGGTCACAGAGAGAGTCATGAGCAGAGCTAGGATTAGAACTGAGGCACAGGGAGATAAAGTGACTCACTCGGGGTCACACAGAGAGTCATGAGCAGAGCTAGGATTAGAACTGAGGCACAGGGAGATAAAGTGACTCACTCGGGGTCACACTGAGAGTCATGAGCGGAGCTAGGATTAGAACTGAGGCACAGGGAGATAAAGTGGCTCACTCAGGATCACACAGAGCATCAGTGACAGAGGTAGGATTAGAACTGAGGCACAGGGAGATAAAGTGACTCACTCAGAATCACAGAGAGTCATGAGCAGAGCTAGGATTAGAACTGAGGCACGGGGAGATAAAGTGGCTCACTCAGGATCACACATAGCTTCAGGGACAGAGCTAGGATAGACTTCTTCAGGAGGTACTCTTCTGGCTCCCTGTCAGGAAATCACATTGAGCAATCCTAGGGCTGCTAGGAATTATTCACTGATCAATAGCCTGTGGAAGGTATGGCAGGGGATGCATGGCCCTGTCCTATTCCCCAAGGTGAATGAGATCCTTACACTGTCAAGTGACCTGTCAGAAGCCTTGCGGTTGGTGCACAGTTAGCAGAGCTGTAAAACTTCTCTCTCTTTCTCTTTATCATTCCCAGCTTGTCCTAATCTCTCCATGCTCTCTACTTTTCTTAACCGTGAGCTCAAATTCACCCAAAGTAATTTTGACTTCCAGAAAGCAAAAATGGGACCAAAAAACTGGAATAGTAATTGCTGCTAAAGCTTATATTCACCAGATATGTGGCAATATAAAACAGAAAATGATTCATTCCCTGTACGTACCCGGATCAGTCCAGACTGCTGGGTTTTGCCTTCCTTCCAGCAGATGGAGACAGAGAAAACCGCATCTTAACGTGCCTGTAGAGTCCCTGGGAGCACTGTGCATGTGCTAAGATGGATTCACACTGATAAAGAGACTCACCTAGGGTTATCCAGAGTTACCAGATACCTCTGATTCTACTAGGGATGTGCATTCATTTACAACAACGCTGAAAACATCAACAACATTTGGTGTTCCCAATCCGAAATGACATAAAAAAAAACAGACAAATTTTTGTTTCATTTCTGTATTTTAATACGCTTTAAAACACAGAAACAAAACAAAATGAAAAAAATAGTTTAAAAGCCCCCCTCCAAAAAAAAGAATCTTGCAACGAAAGTTTTTCCCCTGCACATCCCTAGCAAACAATCCTCGGCTGAAAATGAAAGGTTGCAATAATAAATTGTAAAATACATTAAATATAATTGGACAGAAAAGAAAACAGACAGGAGCCCTTGGATTAAGTTCTCATCCTCTCCCATCAAAAAAGCAAGATAGTCAACAAAAAAGGAAGCATGTTGACATTTTGAAGACTTGAGCAGGAACTGCTGCTTTAAAACCACATTATAATTCTCTGCGGTAATCACTGCCTATGAAACTGTGGGCTGCCCTAAAACACAAACTGCCCCGTCGTACCATCCTACAAAGGTCCCTGTGAGTAATGACATCCAGACTTACCCCCAACAGATGGCAAAGGGTAGGTGTCGAGAGGGGGACTGGTGGGGGGACGGGTACTGGTCCAGGTCTGCAGAGGTATTGGCGTCACTGATCTATTTTCAGCTGCGCAAAAAAAAAGGAGAGCCTTGTGGTAGTCCTGAATAATCACACACATATACACACATATGTATAAATAAACACACACACACACACACACACACGTGTATAAACATACACAACCACATATGTATAAATATACACACACATGCATACACACATGCATGCACACACACACATGCACACACGCGCGCGCGCACACACACACACATGCATGCGCACACACACACACACACACTGGAGTATCCCTTCTGTGGAATTTACGTGAAGTAGAGAGATAGTGGATGCCTTTCAAGGGGCTCTGCTCAAACAAATGGTAATGAAACCCATGAGGAAGGGTGTGATTCTCAATCTAGTGCTCACTGATGGTGATAATGATAGAGACTCACCTGAGCACCAGTGATCATCAGACAGTATGGTTCAATTTTGCGAATAGGATACAGAGACGTTACATGAAGACCCGAGTTCTGAATTTCAAAAATATGGACTTTGTCAAAATAGGGATGCACCTGGAGGAACAACTGGAAGACTGGGAGAAAATGGGTGAGGGGGAACAATAGTGGGCCAAATTAAAAGGAGCTATTACAAAGGCAACAAATCTATGTGTCAGGAAAAGAAACAAGAGTAAGAGGAAAAAGAAACCAATCTGGTTCTCTAAGGAGGTGGCTGAAAAAATAAAGGCAAAAAAAAATAGTGTTCAAGAAGTAAAAAAATCACAAAAAAAGGAACACGGAAGAATACCTGTTAAAACTGAGGGAGACGAAGAAAGAAATAAAGAAAGCAAAAGGTCAAACAGAAGAAAGGATGGCCAAAGAGGTAAAGTGAGGAGACAAAACATTTTTCAGATGTATCAGTGAAAGACGGGACATCAGAAGTGGTGTAGTGAAACTGCAAGGTGAGAAGGAGCAAGGTGTAGAGAGTAACAAAGAAATGGCAGAAATATAAAAAAAACTTCAGTTCAATATTCACTAAAGAAGACCCTGGAGAAGGACCATTGCTGATTAACAAGACCGTAGATGGGGATGCAGTGGACAAAACACCATTTACAGAAGAGAATGTATGGGAGGAGCTAGGCAAATTAGAAGTGATCAAGGCCATGGGGCCTGATGAGATACTGAGAGAGCTCAGAGATGTGCTGGGGATCCACTGAAGGACCTGTTCAATAGATCCCTGGAAACGGGAATGGTGCCGTGGGATTGGAGAAGAGCAGTTATGATCCCGTTTCACAAGAGTGGTAGCAGAGAGGAAGCTGGAAACTACAGGCCGGTTAGCCTCACCTCGGTGGTGGGAAAATTAATGGAGACTCTGCTGAAGGAAAGAATAGTGAACTATCTACAATCCAGTGGGTTGCTGGACCCGAGGCAGGATGGATTCACCAGGAGAAGGTCCTGTCTGACAAATCTGATGATTTTTTTGATTGGGCAACTAGAGAACTGGATTGAGGAAGAGCGCACAATGAGACGTATTTGGATTTCAGCAAAGCTTTGATACGGTCCCGCATAGGAGGCTTATGAATAAAATGAGACACTTGGGAGTGAGCGCCAAGGTGGTGGCATGGATTACAAACTGGTTGACTGATAGGAGACAGAGTGCAATGGTAAATGGAACCTACTCTGAAGATAGATCAGTGTTAAGTAGAGTGCCTCAGGGTTTGGTTTTGGGACCGGTTCTGTTCAATATCTTTGTGAGCGACATTGCGGAAGGGATAGAAGGTAAAATTTGTCTATTTGCGGATGATACTAAGATCTGCAATAGATTGGACATGCCTGAAGGTGTAGAAAGAATTTAAAGATTTTAAAAAGCTAGAAGAGAGGTCAAAGATTTGGCAGCTGAGATTCAGTGCCAACAAGGGCAGAGTCATGAATCTGGGGTGCGGTAATCCAAATGAGTATATGTGATGGGGAATGAAAGACTGATGTGCACAAACCAAAAGAAGGATCTTGGGGTAATAGTGGCTGGAGATCTGAAGATGGCAAACCAGTGTGACAAGGTGATAGCTACAGCCAGAAGAATGCAGGGCTAAAAAAAAGAGAGGAATAACCAGTAAGAAAAAGGAGGTGATAATGCTCTTGTTCATGTCCTTGGTGAGGCCTCAGCTGGAGCACTGTGTTCAGTTCTGGAGTCCACATCTCAAAAGGGAAAAAGACAGGATGGATGCAGTCCAGAGAAGAGTGACCAAAATGGTGTGGGCTCTGTATGAGAAGACCCATGAGAAGAGGCTGAAGGATCTGAATATGTACACCCCGGAGGAGAGGAGGTGCAGGGGAGATATTACACAGACCTTCAGATACCTGAAAGGTTTTAATGATGCACAATCGACAAATTGTTTCCAATGGAAAGAAATCAGTAGACCTAGGGGTCACGAAATGAAACTCCAGGGATGACGATTCAGAACCAACATCAGGAAATATTTCTTCTCGGAGAAAGAGAGGTGGACGCCTGGAATGCCCTGCTGGAGGAGGTGGTCAAGTTGAAAACAGTGAAAGAATTCAAAGGGGCATGGGATAAACACTGTGGATCCTTAAAGGCTAGAAGATGGAAATAAAGAAAAGAGTGCAAGTTATCTGGGGATAACTTGCTGGTGCAGCAGTTACTACCCTTAACCAATAAGCCTTCATACTGTTGATGCAACTCCAACATTGTTTTCTGCTTCAACAGCCAGGGCTAATGGGGAATTGGATTCAAACAGCAACCAACAGGGGCCCTGACTTTTACGGTCTGGGAAACTGATAAGCATCGGGGCAACCTGCATGATGCGGCAGATACTACCATAAGCTTGCTGTGCTGGGCAGACTGGATGGATCATTTGGACCTTTTCTGCCGTCACTTCTATGTGTATAATTATACACACACACACACACGTATAAATATGCACGCACAGTCACACACGCAGCTGGTTTCATGAGGACATCCTGAACGCTGTGCAGGCATCTGGGATTAAACCTCAGAACAGGGTGGAAACCTGAGCAGTTTGTTCTCCCCCAGCTTCCCTCCTCTCACTTGCCTGGATCAGCCCCTGCTCCCACCCATCCCATTACAGCTCTTTCACCACCCCCTCCTCCATGTCTCTTCTTTCTTCTGAGTGTCTTACCTCCAGCCGTTCACCCTCGGAAGCGCTGAAGGTCCACGTAAAAAAGACAAATGTGCTAGAAAAGTTTCCCACCTAGGAGGAAACCGCTGTGCCTTCCCTCTCTCATCCAACATCCCACAGTGTTGACGTTTTCACATCAAAGGAGGCAAGAAACTGCCTTCATTGATGCAAATACCGCACTCACTTTTTACTCGCGGGGTTTCCACCAATAACCAAGGCCAAAGTATTCATAAAAGTTTTGCTTTGAATCTCGCCGCAGGCACACAGTGTGGGCAGTACTTGCACCTGCTTTTGTGTGCAGGTAGAAATACAATTGGAAAAAAAAAACCAGGCACATAGATTTGAAAACTGAATTTACACCCGTACTTTTCCTGCTCTGACCTAAACACGGCCCAAGGAAGGCCTCCTTCAATGTGACTAAAGGTCCGCATGCTGTGGAACGTTTTGCATGCGCTGTGGAGCCCTGCACGCGCGTACGTTTTGCAGCACTGATGGTGGACAATGTTCAGTCACATTTTACCCACAGAAATCAGCGTTCAAAATGGTCCTGAAAGCATTTTACAAATGAACACCGCCGCTCTTCCTGTCACTCCGGTACAGCTCAGTGTCCCCCCCGCTCGGAGCAGTGCTGGGTAAGGTGACTCTGGCACCTTGGTACATGACATGGCACAGTACATTCACAGGTCCACCATACGCGGAGCACTCACCAGCCTCAGAGCAGTAACAGCAGACGTCCACGGTCCCCTCAACCAGAACATGGCCCTGCAGGAGGAAAGAGGGAATTAGGGGTAAGAACTGAAGCTGGGGACTCAGCCCTCCCCCTCTGCAACCGCCCCAGAGAAAGAACTGAAGCTTGGGACTGGGCATATGCCCTCTGCAGCTGCCCCAGGGCAAGACCTGATTTTGGGAACTCAGCTCAACCCCCTCCACAACTGCCTCAGGGCAAGACTTAAAAATGGCGTCTCAGTATTCTCCTCCATACCTACCTCAGGATAAGACCTGAAGCCAGACAGTCAGCTCTCCCCTCAAAAGCTGCCTCAGGGCAAGACCTAAACCTGGGGACCCAGCAAAACAGCTCCACAGCTTTCCCAAGATAAGACATGAAGCTGGGGACTCACCATCGCCTCCTCATTAGCTGCTCCAGGGAAAGATCTGAAGCTGATGTAAAATAGGCCTAAACTCCCTTCACTACATCTACACTCCTTCCAGTGATGGACACATTGACTAAACCATTTTCTTATGACCTTCTCCTCTACAAATGTCCATAATGGGGCTGTTCAGGGTTTGGAAAGAGAAGCCCAAGAATATTCTGGTCAGAAGGGTTGGAGTTGAGAGTTGGAGAAGTCCAGTCTCTCTTCTCTTTACCAGAATCTGGAGTTAGAGAGAGAGGAAAGTCTGCTTTTATACATGATTTTTTCAGAGTCCTCTAATAAGTATTGAGGGCCACACAGACAGTTACCAGTGGTGATGGTTCTGATACTTCACTAAAAGTAAATGTGCCTGTTGGCTCCAGCAGTGGGATCGAAACTGTATCCTCACTCTGAGTGAGTAAACCTCTCACCCTGGGTTTGTCCTTCTATGGGGAAAGGAAGACCCTGTTCGGATTTAAAGGCGAACCACGTTCTGCACAGGAGCAGTGAGAAGTAAGTGTCAGGTGCTTGTCCAGAGGTGACCAGATGTGTGGAGAGAACAGAAGGGAAATGGAGAGGTGCTCTGTTTCCAGTGATCCAAGAGTGCAAAGGAGCCCAGGCGGAGACAGGAGATGACTGTGAAAGGAGCGGTTCAGGCATTGAAGAATCAGGTACCAACAAGGGTCCCTGGGATCAAAGAGCTCCTCATCCATCCACGGGAGCCTTAAACCCAAGAACAGAAGTAAGGGGATCCCAGAAGGGTGTGACAGCAAGGATTAGAAACCCACTTGTTGTATCTTACTTTCTGCTTGTGGGTTCTACATGCTTAAATACTGAACTATCTGCAACCATTTCATTTGAACTGTATCAGTAAAGTCAAAATTTTAATTTTGGAACCCCATACCTTGTGTCAAGTGACTCCTTGGATAAAGACCACCCAAAAATATTGGGTCCTGCAGAAATTCTTCCCTCCCCTCCCTCCATCGGAAAGAATCCACACCAAGATTAGGAAAGCAAGTCACGAACTCAACCCTGGTAACGAATGTGCCTCAAGCTTATTCTTTTATCCAGAGTGAAGGCTACATTGAGAACTCAGAACACCTCCTCCACTGCTGCCCTGGGGCAGATCTGAAGCCAGGAACTCAGCACCCCCCTCTGCAGCTGACCCAGAGAAAGACCTGAAGCTGGGGATCCAGCTCACCTCTCTGCAAATGACTCAGGGAAAGACCTGAAGCTGGGGACTCAGCACACCGTCTCCATAGCTGCCCCAGGGTAAGACCTGAAGCTTGAAACTCAGCACACCTCTTCTGCAGCTACCCCCGTCCACAAAGATGCAAACATTAACAGCAATAATATATACAGTATTACATAGCACCTGCACCATCAGGGTACATAGCATGGACAGAATAATTTTCATGGTTATAATGCCCTTTCCCAGAGAGCAAGCAATCTGAATTTTCAGACAATGAGTTTAAGTGATTGCTTAATCACACAGTGAGTAAAATACAGAGGGTCTGCAGTATTTTTGGCCTTCCACTCTAACCACTAAGATGCTACACTGCCAGCTGTGGAAAAATGGAATAGACAGATCATAGGAGCCACCAGAATACTGGAGTGTTAAGGAGTCTCAAAGGATCAACAAAGATTTAAGAGATCAAGAAAAGTTAAGAAGATCTTTGAAATCACAGTGGATTAAACAGGCAGGAGAGGCCAAGAAAATCCAAGCAATCCAAGCATGACTCATATCTTTCTTGCTTCTTAAACAAATCAAAGAAGATGTAGGAGGTCCAGGCTCTTAACCGGTAACCCAAGTGGAGGGCATTGCAGTAATCAACTTGTAACATAATAACCACAACATATGTCAAATGACTCAGGAACATTTCTGTTCATTTAAACTTTATCAGTCATCCCATCAAGAAATTCTTGTAGTACTTTGACAAATTGCTCAGGACAGTTTAAGCAACCACCATAATGTTTCTTTATCCAGTCTATCAAAGGCCTTAGAAAATTCAAGAAATGTTACATAGAAACATAGAAACATAGAAATGACGGCAGAAGAAGACCAAACGGCCCATCCAGTCTGCCCAGCAAGCTTCACACATTTTTTCTCTCATACTTATCTGTTTCTTTTAGCTCTTGGTTCTATTTCCCTTCCTCCCCCACCATTAATGTAGAGAGCAGTAATGGAGCTGCATCCAAGTGAAATATCTAGCTTGATTAGTTAGGGGTAATAGGGGTAGTAACCGCCACAATAAGCAAGCTACACCCATGCTTATTTGTTTTAACCCAGACTATGTTATACAGCCCTTATTGGTTGTTTTTCTTCTCCCCTGCCGTTGAAGCAGAGAGCTATGCTGGATATGCATCGAAAGTGAAGTATCAGGCACATTTGGTTTGGGGTAGTAACCGCCGTAACAAGCCAGCTACTCCCCGCTTTGTGAGTGTGAATCCTTTTTTCTTCTCCCCTGCCGTTGAAGCTATGCTGGATATGCGTGAAGTATCAGTTTTTCTTTTCCCCTGCCTTTGAAGCAGAGAGCTATGCTGGATATGCGTGAAGTATCAGTTTTTCTTCTCTCCTGCCTTTGAAGCAGAGAGCTATGCTGGATATGCGTGAAGTATCAGTTTTTCTTCTCTCCTGCCGTTGGAGCAGAGAGCTATGCTGGATGTGCATCGAAAGTGAAGTATCAGGCACATTTGGTTTGGGGTAGTAACCGCCGTAACAAGCCAGCTACTCCCGGCTTTGTGAGTGCAAATCCTTTTTTCCACATTTCCTCTTGCTGTTGAAGCAAAATGTTTTTTAATGATCTTTTCATTTCATAGTTGCCTCATAGAAAAAAATCATATCTATAGTAGATCTTCTTACATGGAGACTGATTGGCTTTCTGGAAGAACACTTTCTGATTATACATTCTTAGTTCGTTTAGAAGAATTTTAGCCAAAATCTTTCCAGCGCCTGATAACCAAGTAATACCACGATGGCTGCTGTAGACAGCGCTTTCACAATATACCTTCCTTGTCAGGCACCCTCTTACAGCCTAAGAACTCAGTTTGAAGTCTAGAGGCTCAGCTTAACCAAAACTTCACCAAGCAATCTCACACCATGCAACCGCCTCGAGAAACACAACCTCACCACAGTAATCCGTGCAGCACTGCCACTGGAACTTTGATAGCAGCCAAAGCAACCAATCGCATAAAACCAAAACTCTACCAATTGCACTGGCTTCCAGTCAAAAGTAGGATAACTTTCCAAACTCATTTACAAATGTGTGAATAAGCAAGCACCCAACTAACTCTCTCAACTTCTCTCCTCTTACACACCACCAAGAGATTTCCAGTCCTCCCAATAGGCTTTCCTTTCATCTCCCCCTCTGGCCTCTGCCAGATTATCAGGCACTAGTCTGCCTGCCTTCAGCTGTCATGCTTCAAAAATCTGGAACAAGGTATCACTACCTCTATGACTTGAGCCATGCTACCTTTCTTTCAGCTAGGCCTTCCCTGTAGAGACCCCATTTTCCCTGACCTAATTCCTTGTACTTTTAATCAAGGACTTGAAGTTTTATACTCTGTTATAAAGTTCATCACTTCTGTAAGTTATTTAAATTGCATTTGTTTGTTTTAAATTTATTGTAATCTGGTTTGAGGCTACTCTTTGTAATAGGCGGAATTTCAAATGTCTATAAATAAATGGTAACAGTGAGAACATCTTTGAAGTTCTGGGGAAGCTTATGAAAAGTCAAAAAACTATCCTTTGAGCTCAAAGCCACCATATCTGAACACTTTAGGATGAATCCCATCTAGGCCCTCCTGCATGTAGTTGTTTCAGTCGCTTTATCAAGTTTTTCAGTCTTTATTGATAAACTAATTTCCAATTTGTATTGGCAGTTGTTTTAGCTGTTTTAATGCATCAGGATGAACATTTCCAGTTTGGTCCAACTCTATCCAGTGATTAAATATCTGCATACCATCCACACTCTTGACAGGTGCTAAATACTTCCTTTAGGGCATTATAAAGAACCTGAGAGTCATTTGAAACAGGGAAAGCATGCTTTTTTTTTTTTTTGCTTTATTTTCCATCAGCTGTCTTTTGTCATATAGATCTCTTTCTGTTAGTATGATTTGATTGCTTCATATTTTTTCTCAGATTCAAATGCAATGTTTGCCCCATGCTCTTTTGAATTCATTAACTGTGCTCATCTTCACCACCTCTTCGGGGAGGGCATTCCAGGCATCCACCATGCTCTCAATGAAGAAATATTTTTTTATATTGGTTCTGAGTCTATTATAACTCCCAGCTGTGGCCGCCCGCGGCTGATGCCTCCTACCTCCTTCCGTGGCATCGGGACCACTGCCGGCACCCCAGCGATGGCGTGGAGACATTCCCGTTGCAGCCTCCTGCTCTCCTCCCTCAGGGCAGTTCCCTCTGCGACGGAAGGAGCGTCCCTCGACCTCCTCTTCGCGGCATCGGGCCGCACTGCAGCACTTCCTGGTTTGTCCTCGGGCCGTCCTCTTCTTAGGCGCGCGGCCACACCTCCTGCATACATTTAAAGGGCTCTCGTCACCTAATCAGCTCCAGCTGCAACAGATAATGTCAGGCCTAGGGAAGTACTTAAGGAGGCTTCCTCTTCCTGTTCTTTGACTTGGCAACGAGTCTGCTTACTTCCGTAAGTTTGCCTATGCCTCTGGTACTCTTGTTCCTACCCCTGGATGAATCTCTGGCTTCGGACCCTGGATTGGTGATTGACGACTCTCTGGCTTCTGATCTCGAACTGGCGATTGGCGACCCTTTGGCTTCTGAATTTGGACCGGACTCTGACGAATCTTCATTCTTCTCAATGGCCCACCTAAGTCCAAGTGGCCCAGGTCTCTACGGGCTCCACCCAGGAGGCCACGGGCTTCCAGTGGTGAAGATCCAGTTGGCCCTTGCTTCAGTCCAGCTTCGCCTCTTGACAAGGGAACCTCACCTAAGTCCAAGCGGACCTGGTCCTTACGGGCTCCACCTGGGGGGACCGTGGGCTTCCAGTGGTGAAGATCCAGTTGGTCCTTGCTTCAGTCCAGCCTCACCTCCCAACGAGGGAACCTGGGGGAGTCGTCTACTCAGGAGGTACCATCTGTTCCTCGGACTAAGGGTCCACATCTTTTCGGCATTCACAACAGCTTCTTGTAGATCTTCTGAAACTGACCCCACACCATTTTGGTCACCTTCCTCTGGACAGTTTCCATCCTGTCTTTATCCTTTTTTAGATACGGTCTCCAGAACTGAACACAGTACTCCAGGTGAGGTCTCACCTAGGATCTGTACAAGGGCATTATCACTTCCCTTTTCCTGCTAGTTATGCCTCTTTCTATGTCACATTTGTTTGCCGCCTTCAGATCATCAGGCACATTGCCATATTTTGCTGGAGAAAATCTTGTAGGCTATCATTATGTTCATTAAATCAACCTACATTCTTATGTTTCAGGTGACAAAGTATGTTACACGAAGCATTGTAAACTATTTATTTAAGAGTATTTCTTAAGTCATTGTTTCCTTGCCAGATGCATTGTCAGACCCTAAGGCTTGGGTAATGGTAGGTCCTAATTCATTCTGACTATCCGTCGATTATCTCTTCCTGACGTAAAGTCTTTTAGGAGCAGCAGGAGCAGTCTTGCATCTGGGTATGGAGACTTGGAAACTGTATATAGTTTTAACAAGGAAGTGATCTGTGGTGCATTCAAATCCACACATGGCTGCCATATTAAGATAATCCTTCATTTCATCTTGCCTTGTGAGGATGTAGTCCATAAGACGGTAATCCTTGGACTGTGAATGCTTCCATGTAAAGAAATGTTTCTCTGGCTGGTAGAAACAAGTATTCGTCATGACAAAAGCCAAGCAACATTCCTCCATTTGCATTACCTTTTCTCTTGCCGACTTTGCCTAGGGTTGATACATAAGTTCTAAAATCACAACCAGCTCTTGCATCTAATTTGCCTAAGCTAAAACTTTTCTCAGCTGATAGAATGGCATAGACAGAGCTGTTAAGGAAAGAGTAAAACTCTTCAGCCTCACTAGTGTGCAACATTGTTGGAGCATGCGCATAAACACTCAGGAGTGTAATAAATCATTGTGTGGTGCGGGGGATTCTGACAGATGAGATTTGGTCTGATAGATTTTTGGGTAGTGAACTTAGCCTATTAGCAAGATTGTTCCTGGCAGAAAATGCTGCTCCTCTATCTCTTCTCTCACCATGGTCTTTCCCAGACCAAAAGATGGCGCCAGTTTTCTCATGAATCTTGAAATGGTCTAACTCACTGGTAACAGATGCAGTCCTCCTTTCCAGCTGACCTGAGATTTTCATTATCTAAAAGAGTACAAACATTCCAGGTCGCCAAGGTCTTTGTTTCAATGCCGTTTCTCTTTCTACTAAAAGAAGGCCCATTAACTGCAGCTTACCATCCAGGTTAAAGAGAGCAAATAGTCCATTAATGGCTATTAATCAATTTTACTTAGGGAATAGCCACTGCTATTAATTGCATCAGTAGCATGGGATCTTCTTAGTGTTTGGGTAATTGTCAGGTTCTTGTGGCCTGGTTTTGGCCTCTGTTGGAAACAGGATGCTGGGCTTGATGGACCCTTGGTCTGACCCAGCATGGCAATTTCTTATGTTCTTATGTTCTTATGTTCTTTACCCTACCTTTTCCAGAGCGGACTTCCCCAACAGAAGCAGGCAGTGCTGTCCCTGAAAAGAGCTGGTCTGGATACCTCAGCAGCTGCATCAGTCTGCAGTCGCTCAGTCAGTGACCCCGCGACCATCATGTTTAGGTTAGCTATGAGCAGAGCGCCAGCTGGCAGACCTTCTGCTCCTCAGACCTGCTGCTGTCACTTTCACTCCGTCACCACAGGATTCCCCCAAAATAATATTTTCCATGCCGTGCATGGTAAGGGAAAACGGATAGTGTTCCTCTAGTTGCTGCTCTCTCTGGGCTTCTGAATTCAGGGTGCAGTTTCACACTTTAGTGTAATGACTGGGAAAGGCAGAAGCTGCTCTGCAGCAGTCACTATTTGTCCTTGTTGCTGCCACCTGTTGACTCGGAGAGCTCATCCACTAGCCAGCACGAGATTCCCCCACCACTGTCTGAAATCAAATCATCTGACAAGGAGCTCATCTTGCTCCCGATATTTTCACCGTAACCCTGGCAGGGAGGCTAACAGGCACTAGGGATTGTCCGATAGCCACCTGAGAGTTAGCGGAAGGAAGGGACGCTCGACTACACATTCCCAGTCTCCAAATGGTGACTGTGCCCCTGCCTATCCATCATACCATAAAGGCTGTATGGCCTGGGGGTTTTCACAAAATTCCCCTGGAGACACATAGAGTGGGGGAAATTTTGACTATCACGCGTTGTTTGCAATGCGCGCAGGAAATTTCAGGGCATGTGCGTTGCACTCAGCTTTCAAAGGGAAACCACCCACACTGTTTCCCATTGAAAATTAGCAAGCGCTAAGTACATGTGCTGAAAGCGCCCACCTGCTACTCCTGTGGGAAATAGGACGGGGTCAAAATAGCACGCAGAGATTTGAAAATCCGAATTGTGTGCACCGTCTTTACTCCCCCAACCAAAACAAGCCCGCGGGAGCTCTTCTTTCTAACTCGTTTAAAAGTAAATACACATGCTGTGCAAAAATGCTTTATTGTCAAAAAGCGACTGCATCTGAGGGCGTTTCTTCACTTTCTTTTTAAGTTTTCACCCTAAAAACGCTAAAGAGAGTGGTCAGCTGTTGCATGAGCACAGGATCCCCTAGGGACTGCTAAGCCAGCAACGCACGAGGACTCTCTTGTTCGAAAAACCAGGTTCGTTATTGAGAGTTTTATTCATTTTAATGCACAGAATTATTTTTGGGGTATTTCCCCTTCATCTGTGGGGTTTGACCCCTTTTTTGTACTGGCTGATTTGACGTTAAGGAGGGTTACAGAGCTTCAACACTTGGCGACAGGTGCAGATAGAAAGGGGGACAGAGACACGTTCACATAAATCAGTTGAGGAAGAACTTCTTAAAGACCTCCTTGCCCTCAAAACCCAGGCACCCCCTTACCTCTGGGCAGCCGAGGGTGCTGTACGGGCAGTATGGGGAGCACTGGACAGTGACACTGGGCAGACACTGGCACACCTGGCACTGGCCCGACCTCCACCGCTCACCGATGCCGTGGCTCCTGCCGTGGTATTCGCACGTCTCGCATGGATCCGTCTGACACCTGTGACGGGGAGTGGAGGGGGGGAGCAAGGGTCAGGAGACTTCCCATGTCATACATCATGCAAAGGTCTCTTCCGGACTTCCCACCCAGCGACTCTGTGCACAGCGCTTCAGATAACCTCACCTTGCATATCATAACGGATTGAACCAACTACCACGGCCCGCTCTTTTCCCAGAGAACACAGTCTGAGCTGTGAACACACTTTCACAGTGCAGTGACTCAGAGACCGATATAAAAAAAAAAAAAAGAGCCTAAACTGAGGCACCTAAGCTAGCCAGCTATTTTCAGTCAGACTTGCGATCCTAAATTTTCAGCTGAAAATGAACCCACATTTAGACTCCTACATTTAGGCCTGCAATTCATGTGCCTAGAGGTAGGCCCCTAAGTGAGG
This sequence comes from Rhinatrema bivittatum, assembly GCF_901001135.1. Lineage (NCBI taxonomy): Eukaryota > Metazoa > Chordata > Amphibia > Gymnophiona > Rhinatrematidae > Rhinatrema > Rhinatrema bivittatum. Next base: position 51,875,660 of record NC_042616.1, on the reverse strand, counting down.
CACCTGGTACTGAAAATCAGCTCTTAACTCTTTTTTATCCCCTGCCGATAACCACTTTGATTTCCCTAAATGTAGGGGGCCTAGTGCAACTAGGAGTCTGTACTTAGACACTGATTCAGCCCTGGTAAATGTTCAAAAGGGACAATTTAGGAGTCTAACTCCCAAAGTTAGCAGCCTAAAACCTTTGAAACTCAGCCTCTGAGTGTGTAAAAAATGTAGCTAGGCAGAGCGGAGCTGGCCATCCCAGAGCAACAGGTCACAGGAAACTGAAAGGTGTTCCCAGAGAGAATCCACATTGCATTCGATGTGGGTCGTGAGCCGGCGTCAGAAAGGGCCATAGCGCACCTGCCAGCAGTGACAGATCTGCCAGACCCTTCCGGCCCTCAAGACATATAAAATTAGCCATCATGCATTGTGTCTCATGAAGCCTCTGGCAGCACTTTAAGGGGTGGATTTTAAAAGCGTTGCTCATGTTAAAAGCCCCGTATACATGCGTATAGGGGACGCACATGCCATTTTAAATGCTGCAAGTTTCGCGTGCGAGTAAAAAAGAAGGGGCAGAGCTGAAGTGTGTCAGGGGCATTCCGGGGCGGGGCCCGAATTTACGCACATAAATCCGAATTTTAAATCCAGTGGCCGCAGTGTGTCTCAGGCTGTTAGTCCCGCATGTTTACTTCTGCTCTTGTTGAGGCGTTAAGTCTGCATAAATCTTTGTTTATGCCTAAAGCGACTAGATGAGGGGGTCTGGGTCAACTGGTGGGTGGGGGGGGGGGGGCAGAGTGTAGGCTGAAGAACCAGAGGGGTCTGGATGACCTCCAGATGGACTGAGCAAACTGGTGGGCTAATTGGTAAAACTGGGAATGTCCTTCACGTGAGCATGTTTTAAAATCCGCTTACCTGTGAATGTTAAAGCTGACAAAGCCCTAAGGAACGTATGCGAATTATGTTTGCTCGAGTAACAGTTTAAAATTAGGAGAACACATATGCACAACAGCTGTAATTTTAAATCATTATTTAGCATAGAACTGCGCACATGATTTAAAATCCCAGCGTTACTGAGGGCTTGCACACGCTCGTTTTAAGGTTACCGTCCGTGATCTTTGCGCCAGTTTCGCTGCAAATTGCAGTCCGGGGAAAGGTGCACGATAGCATGCAGGCACATCTGCAAGCACTCGATATATTCTCCCAGCACTCTTTACCTGCAAGCCTCCAGGGGCTGAAATCCACCTCATGGCCCTTTCCTGCAAATATTGCTAGTTGCAGTGATATTTGTTTTTGGACAGAACGCTGTTTGAAAGTTTTATTGCAACAATCAATTTACAGATTGGTATATTGACTCTTACTGTGGTGAGAGTATGTTTACAACATAAAGCCCCTGATGCAGCCTTGTTGGCGAAACTCAGTTCGAGTCGGGCATCTCTAATAAAATCTTCCATGGTGTAAGGTAGTCCCTTTGTTGTTTTTTGCGTTGGCTACGTGGGACCGCCTTCCGATTTGTTTTATTGGACCTCAAAAAGGAGCACACCAAAGGGGGGCTGCCCCTGTGGGAGCGATCAGGAGAGTCAGGAGTAAGGCATTTTTTTCACGAGGACCCGTTGTTTTCTGCTGCGACCCACTCTCAGGGGTGGGTCTGGGATCATAGGCACTGACGGTATTGTTTATAAGCAGGATGGATTTTTTTTTTGGGGGGGGGGGGGGGTGGGCGGTACTTGAGAGAGAAGGTATTTGTATTTATATATGCTTTTTAATGTTTTTACATTTGATTCAGCTCTCCCCTCGGTGAGAGTGAAGGTTTGGCAGGGCTTTATGTTATGGTTTGATGATTACTGTATTGTAACTTGATAAGTGCTGTAAACCGCCTTGGGACACCTTGTTGTAGGGAAGGCAGTCCCTAAATATAATGTACTGTGATAATGTAATAGTATTTATGTTTATTGTCAGCCTGGTTTTTGATCTCCCAGTACTCTCCACCTGGAAGCCCTGTGGTGGATCCCCCCGGCACTCTCTACCTCTACCTCTTGGTAAATCCCCGACTCTCTTTGCTTGTGAGCCTTATGGTGGATCCCCTGCCACACTTTCCCTGCGGCTCTCTTGGTAGAACCTGCGTTCCTTGAGAGCCTTATCGTAGATCCCCCCCAGCATCTTTTCCTGGCACTTTTTACCTGTGAGCCTTGAGGAAGATCACCAGCACTCTTTACCTCCTCGTGGGATCCTTCAGCACACTATACCGGTCAGCCTTCTGTTCTATTCTAGTTTAGGCTTACTTATTGCCTTCTTCCCCAAAAAGAAGACCCAAGACGATTTACATAAAAAGACATCAGTACAGCATAATACATTAAAAATAATATAATACATTAAAAAATACAAACATCAATATAGCAATGATAAAACAAGCACTAATACTGACTCAAAATCCCAAAAATCAACCCAGCACATCCCCTATTCCCATTGGGTTGTGGTAGATCCCTGGCACTCATTACCTGCGGGCCTTGCGGTAGATCCCCCGGCACTGCTTTCCATTGCCAAGTTTGCTGGGATTGTTGGGGCTACGGAAAGACCACTGGATGCTCTGAACTCCACAAGGACCTAGGCACTCCCCCCAAGGAGACCACATGGACCAGCCACAATGTACTGGAGAGGAGAGTAGGAGAAAGGGCAAAGAGCAGACATTGATAACAGTGAGTGCTTAACTAAAGACATCTCCAGTGAACTGCAAGGCCCAAAGCACACTCCACTCCCTCTACTGTTCCACCTCATTCTACTCATTCCATTCCCTGTACCATTCCACTCCTCTGACATTTACACTCTCTCTACACTTCTTCCTCCTCACTCCACTTATTCTATTCCCTGTAGCATTCCATCCCTATGACATTTACACTCTCTCTACACTTCTTCCTCCTCACTCCACTTATTCTATTCCCTGTAGCATTCCATCCCTATGACATTTACACTCTCTCTACACTTGTTCCTCCTCCCTCCACTTATTCTATTCCCTGTAGCATTCCATCCCTATGACATTTACACTCTCTCTACACTTCTTCCTCCACACTCCACTTATTCTATTCCCTGTAGCATTCCATCCCTATGACATTTACACTCTCTCTACACTTCTTCCTCCTCCCTCCACTTATTCTATTCCCTGTACCATTCCATCTCTCTGACATTTACACTCTCTCTACACTTCTTCCTCCTCACTCCACTTATTCTATTCCCTGTACCATTCCAGCCCTATGACATTTACACTCTCTCTACACTTCTTCCTCCTCACTGCACTTATTCTATTCCCTGTACCATTCCATCCCTCTAACATTTACACTCTCTCTACACTTCCTCCTCCCTCCCTCCACTCGTTCCATTCCCTGTACCATTCCACCCCCTCTGACATTTACATTCTCTCTACACTTCCTCCTCCCTCCCTCCACTCGTTCCATTCCCTGTACCATTCCACCCCCCTCTGACATTTACACTCTCTCTACACTTCCTCCTCCCCCCCTCCACTCGTTCCATTCCCTGTACCATTCCCCCCCCCCTCTGACATTTACACTCTCTCTACACTTCCTCCTCCCTCCCCCTCCACTCGTTCCATTCCCTGTACCATTCCACCCCCCCTCTGACATTTACACTCTCTCTACACTTCCTCCTCCCTCCCTCCACTCGTTCCATTCCCTGTACCATTCCACCCCCCTCTGACATTTACACTCTCTCTACACTTCCTCCTCCCTCCCTCCACTCGTTCCATTCCCTGTACCATTCCACCCCCTTATGACATTTACACTCTCTCTACACTTCCTCCTCCCTCCCTCCACTCGTTCCATTCCCTGTACCATTCCACCCCCTCTGACATTTACACTCTCTCTACACTTCCTCCTCCCTCCCTCCACTCGTTCCATTCCCTGTACCATTCCACCCCCTCTGACATTTACACTCTCTCTACACTTCCTCCTCCCTCCCTCCACTCGTTCCATTCCCTGTACCATTCCACCCCCTCTGACATTTACACTCTCTCTACACTTCCTCCTCCCTGCCTCCCCTCGTTCCATTCCCTGTTCCATTCCCTGTACCATTCCACCCCCTCTGACATTTACACTCTCTCTACACTTCCTCCTCCCTCCCTCCACTCGTTCCATTCCCTGTACCATTCCACCCCCTCTGACATTTACACTCTCTCTACACTTCCTCCTCCCTCCCTCCACTCGTTCCATTCCCTGTACCATTCCACCCCCTCTGACATTTACACTCTCTCTACACTTCCGCCTCCCTCCCTCCACCCGTTCCATTCCCTGTACCATTCCACCCCCCTCTGACATTTACACTCTCTCTACACTTCCTCCTCCCTCCCTCTACTCGTTCCATTCCCTGTACCATTACACCCCCTCTGACATTTACACTCTCTCTACACTTCCGCCTCCCTCCCTCCACTCGTTCCATTCCCTGTACCATTCCACCCCCCTCTGACATTTACACTCTCTCTACACTTCCTCCTCCCTCCCTCTACTCGTTCCATTCCCTGTACCATTCCACCCCCTCTGACATTTACACTCTCTCTACACTTCCGCCTCCCTCCCTCCACTCGTTCTATTCCCTGTACCATTCCACCCTCTCTGACATTTACACTCTCTCTACACTTCCTCCTCCCTCCCTCCACTCGTTCCATTTCCTGTACCATTCCACCCCCTCTGACATTTACACTCTTTCTACACTTCCTCCTCCCTCCCTCCACTCGTTCCATTCCCTGTACCATTCCACCTCACTCTACTTTTTCCACTGTTTCTGCTCTTCCAACTTTCTCTACTGTTCAGCCTCGCTCTTTCTGCTGCTCCGCCTTCCTCTAGCCATCCAGCTCCCTTTAGCCTAGACCCATCCACCTCGCCTTTTTCTTCATTTCCCCAGTCTTTCGCCACACTCTACAAACTCTTTGTTTGCTTCCAAGCCTACTATCTCTTCACTGATCCTATTCCTACTGAACAATAATATGCCTCTCCTCCCTTTCTCTCTCTAACTTATCTCTTTCCTCTGGAACTATTTCTGACTCTTAAGACAGCTGTGATCTGTTCAAATCTACAAAAAAAAAAAAAAAAATCCTTCTTTAGATCTGGACACAGACTCCTAGCATCGTTGTGTCTCATGAAATAGAAAATGATGACAGAGAAGAACCACCTGCTCTGCCCTGCAAGTCCATTGATTCCGGCTTACATGTGCTGTTACAGCTCTTATGCAACATGTGGAGAGCTCCCTTCCTAATAATAATTCATTAATTAATACATTTTGAATATTTAGTCCACCTTTGCAAGGGATGCTCAGGGCAGCTTTCAGCATTATTACAATTCAGGTACAGCACGTCGTTTTGTTTATTTCAACACGATAACGAGAGTATTAGCTCCCGAAACTCAGTCCAATAAACAGGTATCACCTGATAAATATATTTTTTTTGTTTCTTGACCTTTACAGGGAAATTTGGACGAGAAAGGCAGACGGAAAATGATGTCTTCCTCTTATCTCTGCGGCCTGGTCAGACCCACCTCTCCCCTGCTCTGGTCATGGACCTACCTGTGCACTCTGGGTTCCGACGGCACTGCTTGAGCTGACCTCCCTGGCACTTACAGATCTGGCAGTTCGCTTTCACCAGTTGCCCCGGCCAGTAGGTAACACCCTCCACTTGGCAGGGGCATTCTTCGGGCCGCACGCAGCGATGCTCTCCATCCAGCACCAAACCTTTCGGGCACCAGCAGCCTGAGAAAGCAAAGAACCCGGTTCAGGCCTCTGCTCGGCCCAGAGTGCGCTGGAACTAATGTCACCCACCGTGCACTAGGCCCGCTTACACGGGGAATTACCCAGCATACGCCAGGCCTGAATACATTCAGAATCACCAAGCGTGCACCAGGCCTGCATATACACAGAAATCCTGAAAAATGCAGCAGGCCTACATACACAAGAAATCACCCTACATGTGTAACAGAAATAAAAATCTACCTATATTATACTAAGCAGTGGATATCAGAGTTTGACAGCATCGTCAAAACTGGTCATTTAGCTGCAGTGCCTTGCAGTCAGAGATGCTGTATAATTTGCATTGGCCCCTAAATCCCGTCTCCATCTGGTAGCGCTGTTTACATGCTGCCGGAGAGGAGGGGAGCTGACCAGACCAGCACAGGAGTTGTTATTTCCCGTACTTGTTCATTTTCACATGGCAGTGAATCAAACCTTTTGTAACTGTAAGGTTTATGATCCAGTCTGAAAAAGAACTGAGGGAACTGGCTGAATGCAGAGAGAGACAAAAGTCCAGTTGCAGGAGATGGATAGTGAGTGGAGGAGGGGTGAGGGGTGAGCTAGTGGATGGTGGGTGTAGGTTGTTTAGGGGAGTGAGAAGGGGTGGGTAGGTGGATGGAGAGGTTAATTCGGGGGTTTTAGAGGATAGATAGGTGGGAGGAGGTCCCAGGGCGGCATCCATCTGGCTCGGAGATGGAATAAAAGTTAACTCACGTTTCTGGGGCTAGTGTTATTCTGGGGGTTCCTGGGTGCTGTGATCCACCTGGTCCAGGCATCCTAGGACCCCTACACCCAGGCACTCCAGGCCCAGGATCACATTGATGTACACCATCATAGCAATAGCCCCAGAAATGTGAGTTAACTTTACTCCACCTCTTACCCAGGAGTTAAATTTCCCACATTAAAAATAATGCGCTAAACTTTCAGGGCTTTAACACACCTCCCTACCATTGGGGAGTAATAGCTAATACCTTCGTTAACATACGATTTAACTGGAGGAGGGCGCACGCATATTTTTTTAATTCAAATCCCTATTAAATGGGGGTCACGTGATGCGCTGCTAGCAGGAGGCTGCTGCCGTGAAGAGCTCCCATGGCCTATGGTAAAAAACCTGTGAAAAGTAGCGATTTTTCTTTGCTGCAATGGCTATAACTCTCAAAGACTCGAAGAAAAGGTCTTTGCCATCTTATTGGGCTGACACCTAAACCTCTGAGGAAAAGTAAAGGTACTTGGCTAGAAATGTTGGGTTCTGTGGAGGATTCCATAATCGGAGGAGGAATGGCTGTTACCCGCCACCCGCTCTGGATACGACGAAACAGCTGCAGAGAATGTTTGAGAAGTTTCCCAATAACATAACAGCCAATACAAATACCAAGTTAGTTGTGGTGGTAGAAAAAATAGCAGAACCAGCGTCCAGAGCTCAAGATAATTCTACCCAGACTACAGAAACTCAGGACCACGTGGAGGAGCTGGAGATCTCCCTTACAGAGGCGAGGAGGAAGATCGATATTCTGGAGCGGAAACTAACAGCGGCAGAGGAAAAGCTTGATGATGTAGAGAATTGTGGGAGACGCAAGAACATTTGCACTATGGGTGTCCCGGAACAACTTAAAGGTACAGATGCTGTACCTTTAAGTTGTTCCGGGACCAGATCCAGAAGAGTCCAGGTATAGCCAGTTTGGGTGTGGCTCACTCAGTGGCTAGAGGTAGCTAACTTGTGAGCCAGCAGAAACAATACAGACTGTGCACAGCCCAGGAGAGGAGCCAACTGTTCCAGTGCAGATAAGATACTAGTTTTTGGAAATACTGCTCTGTGTTTCATAATCCCTTTTTATTCTAGTATTATAATCTGTGGTTCCTTGATATTGGTTTGATTCTGTATAGAAAACTGCTCTGTGATTTCAAATCCCTTTCTATTCCAGTGTTGTATACTAATCAGTTTGGTTTCTTGATTATATTGTATACTAATCTGTTTGGTTTCTTGATATTAGATTGTTGTAAGATTCAAAAAAGCCAAAAAAAAGAAAAAAAATTCCCAGTATCCCTCTTATTGTATAGCTGTCATATAATCTGTTCCAAATTGGGATATAAGTGCTGTGGGATCTTTTACTAGCTAAAGGACAAGAAAGTGTCTTGCCCTACCCAGCTTGACCTAGGTATAAACTGTTTAACTCCCTCCCACCCTACCCCTCTGCCCACCCACCCCTAGGTTTGTATTTCTAATGTAGTCATCCTAACTTCATAATAGGCAACCAGATAAATTAGTAAATTGATTATTCCTTAGGTGCACCAATCAAATAACTTACCTAAATGAGTACTATTCAATGCAACTGCTGTGGAGCCTTTATATTGAGGGTAATCATATGGAAACTTAAGGCTTGCCCCTTTTGTTCAAAACTCTCTACCTTGGAAAAGGAGCTGGATGACTTTAAAGCTGAATTAGCTTCAATAAAGAGAGTCTCAGCCACGGTACATTATTCAGGAAATAATTTCCACTTACCACTGAATAACCAAAACTCAAGAAAAAAGACATTTACCGTGGGCTCAGGTAGGATAAGACCTGTAACCCACAGACACCCATTATTGAAAGCTGTGCAACCCACAACTCTATCCCACCACTCACACAGGCCATTAAGGAACTTAAAAAGTATTACAGTGGGCTCTGGAAGAATAAGACCTGTGTTCCGTAGACACACACTGTATCAAGTGCAACAAGTACAAAATGCCTTCTCTGTATTAAATTCTGAAGAAGTCCTTGAGAAAAAGATTGAAATGTTATCGGAAAAGAGAGAAAAAAACCCAATGCATACAGAAATTCCAAATCAGAAACCAAAGGAAAAAGCTCACAGTGATGGATGACTCTGTCATCAGAGGCATTAATATCTTCCCTTGCACAAATGCAAAGAGAAAAGTGGATAACAAAACTCAACTAAATAGGTCACAAAAGGAGTCCAGGAACAGCAGTAACCTGAGCAAAGAAAGCTGGAAAGCTATGAGCACAAATGCTCGTAGTTTGGGTAATAAAATCCCAGAGCTGCAAGCCCTAATGGTGGAGGCAGACTTGGACGTTGTTGCAGTCACGGAAACATGGTTTACAGAATATCATGACTGGGATACGGCAATACCAGGCTATAACTTGTTAAGGAAGGACAGAGAGGATAGGAAAGGGGGAGGAGTGGCTCTATATGTCAGAAACAATATCCAAGCATCTGAGCTGCAAGGAACATGGGGCAAAGAAGAAGCACTATGGGCCGACTTAAAAAAAGATGGGGCATCCATTTTTATTGGAGTGGTTTACAGGCCTCCAAACCAAAAGGAAGAGCTGGACAGAGATCTGATTGAAGACATCCACAGGATAGCAAAGAAAGGAGAAGTGGTGATCGTTGGAGACTTTAATATGCCAGATGTAGACTGGAGAATCCCATCTGCAGAATCTAATAATAGTAGAGAAATAGTAGATGCCCTGCAATTAGCTTTGTTCAAACAAATGGTAATGGAACCCACGAGAGAAGGAGCTATACTAGACTTAGTGCTCACTAATGGAGATAATGTCTCAGACGTCCAGGTGGGTGCCCACCTCAGCACCAGTGATCATCAAACGGTATGGTTTAATATCACAAAAAGGACACGGAAAAGAAGCACAAAAACCCAAGTTTTGATGTTCAAAAACACAGACTTTGATGAAATGGGGAAGTACCTGGAGGAAGAACTAAAAGGCTGGGAAAACGAGAGAGATGTGGATCAACAGTGGACCAATCTAAAAGGAGCAATCACCAAGGCAACTAATCTATATGTTAGAAAAGTAAAGAAAAGCAAAAGAAAAATGAAACCTATCTGGTTCTCAAAGGAGGTGGCTGACAAATAAAGGCTAAAAGAACAGCGTTCAAGAAATATAAAAGATCCCAAAAGGAGGAACACAAAGAAGAATATCTGGTAGAACTGAGGGAGACGAAGAAATTAATCAAGATGACAAAAAGTCAAGCGGAAGAGAGGATTGCCAAAGAGGTAAAGAGTGGTAACAAAACATTTTTCAGATACATCAGTGAAAAGAGAAAAGTTCAAAGTGGTATAGTGAAATTGAAAGGTGGAAAGGATCAATGTGTGGAGAGAGACGAAGAAATGGCAGAAATATTAAATGAATACTTCAGTTCTGTGTTCACTAAAGAGGACCCTGGAGAAGGACCAACACTAGTTAACAAGAAACTGGAGGGGAATGGAGTAGATGTAACTCCATTCACAGTAGAAAATGTATGGGAAGAGCTGGTGAAACTGAAAGTGGACAAAGCCATGGGGCCTGATGAAGTTCATCCCAGAATACTGAGGGAGCTCAGAGATGTGCTGGCGGGTCCGCTGTGTGACCTATTCAATAGATCCCTAGAAACGGGAGTGGTGCCGAATGATTGGAGGAGAGCGGTGGTGGTCCCGCTTCACAAGAGTGGGAACAGAGAAGAGGCTGGTAACTACAGACCGGTTAGCCTCACTTCGGTGGTGGGAAAAGTAATGGAGTCACTGTTGAAAGAGAGAATAGTGAACTATCTACAGTTGGGAGAATTGCTGGACCAGAGGCAGCATGGATTCACCATTGGAAGATCCTGTCAGACAAATCTGATTGACTTTTTTGACTGGGTAACCAAGGAATTGGATCGAGGAAGAGCACTCGATGTCATCTACTTGGATTTCAGCAAAGCTTTTGACACTGTCCCGCACAGGAGACTGGTGAATAAAATGAAAAGCTTAGGAGTGAGTGCCGAGGTGGTGGCCTGGATTGCAAACTGGTTGACGGACAGAAGACAATGTGTGATGGTAAATGGAACTCTCTCTGAAGAGAGAGCGGTTTTAAGCGGTGTACCGCAGGGATCGGTGTTGGGACCGGTCCTTTTCAATATCTTTGTGAGCGACATTGCGGAAGGGATAGAAGGTAAGGTATGTCTTTTTGCGGATGACACTAAGATCTGCAACAGAGTGGACTCGCCGGAAGGAGTGGAGAGAATGAGACGGGATTTAAGGAAGATGGAAGAGTGGTCGAAGACATGGCAGCTGACATTCAATGCCAAGAAGTGCAAAGTCATGCATATGGGGAATGGAAATCCGAATGAACTGTATTCAATGGGGGGAGAAAGGCTGATGTGCACGGAGCAGGAGAGAGACCTTGGGGTGATGGTGTCTAATGATCTGAAGTCGGCGAAACAATGTGACAAGGCGATAGCTAAAGCCAGAAGAATGCTGGGCTGCATAGAGAGAGGAATATCGAGTAAGAAAAGGGAAGTGATTATCCCCTTGTACAGGTCCTTGGTGAGACCTCACCTGGAGTATTGTGTTCAGTTCTGGAGACCGTATCTCCGAAGAGACAGAGACAAGATGGAGGCGGTCCAGAGAAGGGTGACCAAAAAGGTGGAAGGTCTTCATCAAATGACTTATGAGGAGAGATTGAAGAATCTAAATATGTACACCCTGGAGGAAAGGAGGAGCAGAGGTGATATGATACAGACTTTCAGATACTTGAAAGGTTTTAATGATCCAAAGACAACGACAAACCTTTTCCGTAGGAAAAAAATCAGCAGAACCAGGGGTCACGATTTGAAGCTCCAGGGAGGAAGATTCAGAACCAATGTCAGGAAGTATTTCTTCACGGAGAGGGTGGTGGATGCCTGGAATGCCCTTCCAGAGGAAGTGGTGAAGACCAGAACTGTGAAGGACTTCAAAGGGGCGTGGGATAAACACTGTGGATCCATAAAATCAAGAGGCCGTCAATAAAGAGTGGGTGGCTAGCCAGAATGACGGCTACTGCCTGGAGACAATACCCTTATTCAATAAACATACACATGGTTACTGTGACTCCAACATCGCTCTAAGCTACAACAGCAAGAGGAAATGTGGAAAAAAGGATTTGCACTCACAAAGTGGGGAGTAGCTGGCTTGTTACGGCGGTTACTACCCCAAACCAAATAAGCCTGATACTTCACTTTCAATGCATATCCAGCATAGCTCTCTGCTTCAACAGCAGGGGAGAAGAAAAACTGATACTTCACGCATATCCAGCATAGCTCCCTGCTTCAACGGCAGGGGAGAAGAAAACCTGATACTTCACGCATATCCAGCATAGCTCTCTGCTTCAACGGCAGGGGAGAAGAAAAACTGATACTTCACGCATATCCAGCATAGCTCTCTGCTTCAACGGCAGGGGAGAAGAAAAACTGATACTTCACGCATATCCAGCATAGCTCTCTGCTTCAACGGCAGGGGAGAAGAAAAACTGATACTTCACGCATATCCAGCATAGCTCTCTGCTTCAACAGCAGGGGAGAAGAAAAAAGGATTCGCACTCACAAAGCGGGGAGTAGCTGGCTTGTTACGGCGGTTACTACCCCAAACCAAATAAGCCTGATTCTTCACTTTCAATGCATATCCTGCTTCAACGGCAGGGGAGAAGAAAAACTGATACTTCACGCATATCCAGCATAGCTCTCTGCTTCAACGGCAGGGGAGAAGAAAAACTGATACTACAAGCATATCCAGCATAGCTCCCTGCTTCAACAGCAGGGGAGAAGAAAAACAACCAATAAGGGCTGAACAACACAGTCTGGGTAAAACAAATAAGCATGGGTGTAGCTTGCTTATTGCGGCGGTTACTTCCCCTACTACCCATAACTAATCAAGCTTGATATTTCACTTGGTTGCAGCTCCATCACTGCTCTCTACATTAATGGTGGGGGTGGAAGGGAAATAGAACCAAAGAGCTAAGAGAAACAGATAAGTATGAGAAAAAAATGTGAAGCTTGCTGGGCAGACTGGATGGGCCGTTTGGTCGTCTTCTGCCGTCATTTCTATGTTTCTATGTTTCTATGCGGGTATCCTTTTTTCTTGAGTTGGATCCTGGAGATAACTAGGCCTTGAAAGTAAAAATGACCGCGTGAAACTCGAGCGGGCACACCGAGCCTTACCCCACCCATCCCGCTCCAGGATGAAGACCTTGAGTGATCATTATTCAGTTTCACCACTATCCGGACAAAGTGAGAATCTTAGATAAAGCCCGGGCAATGAAATTGGTTTCTTACCAGCAGAGCAGGATTTTCTTCTTTTCTGACTTTTTTCAGCAGCTTCAGAGAAAGCTAGTGTGCTTTCTGTATGTGAAGAAGCAACAGCGTCAACGGGGCCTAACACATGCAATGTTATATCTGGCTTGGCTACGAGTGTCAGTGAATAACAGCACCCAGGTTTTCGATTAATTTACGGAGGTGCAGTGGTTCCTAGCTGGTTCGGGCTCAGGATCTCTCCGTGTGTGCCTGGAGCGACGGCCTGAGTTGAAGGAAGCACGCGGCACAGCAGACTGAGCTCCATGCTGAGACAAATTGCTCTTCTCTAAAAATGGATAACCGTAAGTACTTAGGGCCAGGGGATGCGAACAATGCAAATTCGACTCAGCTCTGAAGGTTTTAGGATTTTTTTTCAATTTTTATTTTGTTGGGGGTCTCAATGCAATGGATATGGGAGAGATCTCGAAACCTAGCTGTCACTTATTGCAAGACAATCTTGGGCTTGTATCCGCTTATGCTAAATTTAGTGTGGTAGGAAAGAGTGCTGAAGGTGTTGTGGGTGGGAGGGAATATATATGTATATGTGGTGGGAATGTCAAGGTTGCGCATCCCGTCCACGTCCGGCCTGCGCACGGTCCTGCTCGCGCACCGTCCTGCTCACCTCTCTGGCTCCCTTGCAGGTCCTGGGTCGGCCTCCCCAGCAGCAGCCGCGAGCTCCTCCAGGCCTCGGCATCCCACAGCGGCGGTCGCCTGGCCTTCTACTGCACACCAGGCCTCACGCCAGAGTTCGGCGTCTCCATTAGCGCTGGCCACGCCCCTACACGCACGCAGACCGCCCGCCTCTTGTAGGGCCAGGGGCGGGTCCTAGCTCCGCGGCACGCCCTGATTGAAGGAACTACTTAAGGAAGTCCCTGCTTGCACTTCCTTGCCTTGGCAATCGGGTCGGCATTGTATTGTGTGCTAGATTGTCACTGCGTTCTAAGCCTTGTTCCAGTCTAGTTCCAGTCTCGTTCCAGTCTTGTTCCAGGATCCTACTGTTCCCGCCTTGTTCCTGCATCCTACTGTTCCAGCGTCCCTCTGTTCCTGCGTCTCCCAGGTAGTACCCTCGGACTGTCTCTCTGGTACTGACCTCGGCCTGTTCCTTGACCTTCCTGTCTGCTGCCTGCATCCTGACCTCTGCCTGCCTTGCGACCTCGTCTGACCTCTGGAACCTGACCTCTGCCTTGTTGACTACTCCTCGGACTGACCCTTGGATTATGATCTCTGCCTGATTGACCACATATCCTGATTCTGGCTCTGTCCCTTGCCTTGTCATCGCCTACGTTGTTCTGGTCCTCCTTGCTCCATCTGACCTACAGTCTCAAGTCCGACCGTGCTCCCTTGCTGTCCGTGGGCACGCCTGTCTACTACCTCTCCAGGAGACCCTGCGAGGCCCACCTAAGTCCAAGCGGCCCGGGTCCCTACGGGCTCCACCCGGGGGGACCACGGGCTTCCAGTGGTGAAGCTCATCCAAGCCTCTGTCTCCTCCAGTGCTCCGCCCCCTGGAGGCAGGTGCTTCCTGGTCCCTACCAGGGAGCCGTTCTCCACTGCTCCAGGACAAGGGTCCACCCCTGAGCACAACAGTCAACAGATACAGTCCTTTTGGGCAGAGGTTACAGCTTGCATTGAGGAAATAAGTTCTCAAAGGATGGTGCCTTGTATTTTTATGGGACAATAGCATGACTGGTCCAGCATGTGAGGAAGCTGCAGACTGGTGGGTAATTTTTGCACGCTATACGTGCTTGCCTGCTGGAAGATTAAGGTTGTAGAGATGACCCAAAAGGAAAAACTCACATATTTGTTAAGAGATCAAGCTGATACTTATGACAAAATGTGGGGACCTTACTGGTCATGGCGCAGACAAGAAGTTATTTCTTAATATTAGCAAACTCATGGTAAATAGGTAGAGAGGTAGAGAGAGTACCTATGTGAACATGAAAGCTACTATGGTGTCCTTTTTTATTGCTTTTTGTGTTTGAAAGATGTTGGTATATGTTAAAAGGTGAATCAAATTGTGTATGTGTGGGTTTAAAAATGAAAAGTTATTTTAAAAAATCCCTATTAAATGAATAAAATTAGATGCACAAAAAATGTGTGTACAAATGAGTAAAGATATTTACTGAGCCTAGTGCACCTCATTACATCGGCCCCACAGACAGTACAGGAGCTACCGTGCACACGGCAGAAGCTGCAGGACCAAAAGAAGGGGTTCCTATGCACTCTACCTATTTTTGGAACATAAGGAGGGGAAAGCAAGTCTAAGGCTTTCTGTTTCTACTTTTCTATCATTTCTAAAATAGTGAACAAGGGAAGGATTAGAAAGTTTCCCAAAAGTGGATGATAGCTTTTGCTCTCAGGATGTTTCTAAAGGGAGGAAAGAAATCCTAATGTTTCTCTAATTTTGGTTCTCCGCTACAGTTTGATTAGGAGGAGGAGCTTGACATTAAACCTTCCAGTTAGTGTACAGAGTGCCAATCCAGTACTACACATCCAGGAAGAATGGGGCTTGTATCCACATGGTACTCAACCCAAGGAAAAGTAAGGAGAGGAGACAGTCCTGCAGTACAGCAAGGCACGATCACTGGAATTCGGGCAACGTCAAGGAACCCCTGGAGTTTACCCATTAGGAGATCCTGTGATGGACAGTTGAGGGGGATCCTGAAATTGTGTGGCTTCTGAGTGTACAGACAGATGAAACAGACTCATCTCCATGTAAATGCATGGTGTGTCAGATTGTCATTGCTGAAGAAGTTGAGTTATAAGTAAGAGCATTGTTGGAACATCGTTTTCACACGTAGACACGTTTCTAAGCCCTGAGGGTCTAGAAGTTCATCTTCCCCCCCTGCTCGAAAATGGATTTGCACCCTCTCAAGAACATGGGTGGGGGGCTACAACAATAATAAGGACAATTCCCCGGATTCTGATGTTGATCCATATTGTCCCTGGTCAAATCATGTTTCTGTGCTAGTGGGAGGGGAGTGTTTGCTGTTTGTTAATCAGCATCTGTAAGCTAAAGATGTGGTCAGTGGTTTGGTGTGATGTCCCTAATGGCCCATGAGCCAACTTGCAGAAATATCACATTTCAGTTCCTCCACTAGAGGCTACCTGTGTAGGTGCACTTGCATATAGGTGGGCGCTGAGAGAAGATTAGGTGTGGGCTTTTAGTTTGGCTCTTGAAGACGAAAGAGCTCTGTTAGTTTCTGTTGACTAAGTGAGGCCTATACCCCTCTTTAGGTAGACATTTTGTTTAAAGGAAATCCCAGCTAGGCATTGCCTGCCAGTGTGGGCTACCTTAAGATTAATAGAGATATTGATTGTGAGTTTTTGACTAAACTGAGGATTTTTTGTGACTGGAGGTGAGGCCCTGCAGCTTCTTGGAGATGGCAACCCCCCAAGATCTGCAGACCCAGAAACTGAAGATCTGTAGATGTCCAGCTAAGAAAAGGGGCTACAGTGACAGTGCTCACTCCAGAGAAGTGTTTTGTCTGTTAGAGAATTTTGGCCCAGTTTCTGGTTTTAAGGAGGTTCTTTTTACCACCCCTCCTCATTTGGGGCTGGGGCTGTATTAGCTCAATCCTGAAGTGGGATTTGGCCCTTTCCTACTGGGTGGTCATAACCTTAAAGAAGAGAGTGAAGAAATTGGAAGACCCTCCACAGGATCTTCAATCCCTGGGGTCACAGGCACGGAGGCACGGACTGGGTAAACACTTCAGATCAACCAAGAATCAGGTAGGAATGTTATTTTCTCTAAGAGGATCCTATGCAGAATAGGACTTTCCCCAGAGTCAGGTTTCCTGGACACTAAGTGAAAAGGTGTTAGGAACCCATCAAGGAACCCAGAGAGAAAGGACACTCATCTGTATTTTCACTTATTACACCATGGACAGTGATTACCTTTTGAAACAATCAGTAAAATATTTATTTGAACACCCAGTTCTGTGTCCTCTTTCATCTGTCCCAGCCAAGCATCATCACAGTACCAATTCAGATAAACAGATACACACATGAAACCCCCCTCACAAGAGACAGAGTTTTGAGCATGCTACCTTTTACGTGAACTTCAGAAGAAACAAAAAGAGAGAACAGTGCAGCTATGTAACTTGAGCCGCCAGCCCAGGAAACCCAAAATACCCCTTACTGTGAAGGTGCTTAACTGACCATTGAATAGATAAGTCACAGATTCAGGTAGAGGATTCCCATATCACAGCCCCCTGGACTTCTGGTGTTTTTTTGTAGAAAATATCACTAAAAATCAAAAGGATTCAACCTCCTAAATTACTGAACCATGACTGGGAAAGGGATTTGTGAGAGAAATGTGCTGGAAAACAGTCCTAGGAAGCAAACAGATTTTCACCCTGACTAACAAGGGTATTCAGACACGTGGGTACAAAGTTCCCAGACAACAGAGGATGGCCAGGCAGGATGGAGGAGTGTGCACATGGTCTCGCTCTGTGATCCTGCTTGGGTCTTGGCCTTTTGGCTGAGAGAAGGTGACTTATCCAGGATGGGTATCAGCACATGACTGACCATGAGCTTAGCGGAGCTAAAATCACTAAATGCTAAAACAGCCATGAGCCTAGTGGAGCTGTAAACCCAAGCCAGGGAAAACCTTCCTACCGAGGGAGGTACAGCAGCAGCAGACCTGGCGGTGGAGTGGTTCCTCCCCCTTGAGCAAGGAGACCCCAGTGGCAGTCTGAGAGGTGGAGTCGGGTCTCCCAGGAGGGCATGGACCCCAGTGTTGGCATGGACCTTTCAGTGGAACACCCCCCCCCCCCCTCCACCCCCCCCAGGCTAATACTGCCCACCATCCCAGTTGCATCTGTTCACATGGGTTATACTTGGGAAATAAAGGAGGGAGGATGATAAAACTTGAATAAGGGAACACAAGAAGTCCCTTCTATTCTATTTGGTGGTATACTGTGGGGGCCAACAACCCCAAATTGCCAAATACAAAATGTTCTTGCTACCTTGTAGAAAGGTATATAGTTGTGTAGACTGAGACTATTAACCATGAGAGGATCAGTGTGCTGTCTGACATCCTATTAGCCATGTACATAGTCATGTAGAAATGTATATATTTGTACAGTCCAATAAACCTGTATATATTTGTACTTACTGCCAGCCTTGTTTCCCATTTGTTTCCTGGGGTGAAGGGAGGTGAATGCTGGCACCCACTAACATTTTCTTCCCCAGGTGGAGGGGCCAAGAACATGAGGACCAACGAAGACTGCCGGGGGGAGGGGGGGGGGGCGGCTCTCGCCAGGTCGGTCCTGGACCCAGGAACGCCTTGCGAGGTAAGCGGTCAAGGAGGTGTTACACACAGATAAAGGATTCCCCTCACTGCCTGGGCCACAAGCAATAGCTTCCCCCCAACAGAAAGGACCCACCCCTGGGATATAACGAGTAGGAGGGGATAAGTGGCAAGAAAGACAGCCCCTGCTAGATAAATTGCATTTGTGCGCCCTTGGAGAATATACCCCTCCAAAGAAAAGGCTTACAGGTGGTTTGGCAAGAACCCACTGACTTCTGTGTAGACGTTTTGCTGTTAGGAATTTTAGTACTCATTTTTTTGAGGACACTACGGAACAATTTGCTAATGTTACTGTTTAAACAGATCCATCTAAATTTATTTTACTTTCAGCCTGAGTTTGAGCTGACAGTAGGAGAAAAACTATATCTGTTCTCCTAGTTTATAATGATCATGCTTTCTACAGATGACCAATAAAACGATACCTTAGCATGCATAGTCCTGCCTGAGTGGACTGAGGTTTCTTGAAGAACAGTAGTAGCACTTCCCCCAGGGCAGCCAATGAGCTTATCTTAGACCCAGAGGTTACACACTGAATGGCCCAGCATGCACCTGACCTGCTTACATAAGGAATCACTCAGGCCTGTATATACAAAAAATCCCCCAGCTTGCACCAAGCCTGCATTCCAAATTGCCCAGCATGCACCAGGCCTGTTTAGGACTACAAATGCCAGTTGTGACAGGAAAAACAATCCCCACCACCTGCACGTTCTCCTATCCTCACCCTTTTCATCTCACTCCCCCTCCCGGCTTCCAGTATTCAGTCCCCCTCTTTGTCATCCTCCAACATTCACCCACTCTGCTTGTCACACCCTTCCCCCAGCATTCATCCCTTTCTTGTCATCCTCCCCACATTCACTCTTTAAACCCCCCCCCCCCCCCCCCCCCCGGCAGTTACCCACCACCACCATCATCATTCACTTCTTCTCGCCTTGCCCACTTTCAGAATTCAACTCCTCTCCCGCCCCACAAATTGCTCACATCTTGCCACATGTTGGAGGAGTGAGTTGTAGCTCCCTCTTCCTCTTCTTGTCCATGCTGGTAGAGCAGAGTTAGAAGTCCTGGAAGCTCACAAAGCTGCCCCACCCTTGCTGACCCCATAGCAACAATCAGCATGTGGAGGAAGGGGGGGGTGAGGCTGCTGAGGAATGCTCCACTCCCTCCCGACTCTGATCTGCGCTGCTGTAATCCGACTGCCCATTGGCTCCCTGTTCTTTAATGCAGGCCTGGCCACATAAAAAATGGATACTTGGCAACCCTATTTAGACCCCCCGAATCACCTAGAATGCAACAGGACTGATAAAAGTTCATGTTCTGTTTTTCCAAACAAGACAATTTTAGTATGAACCTTCTTAATTACTTTCCTTCTCCTGATTGCAGGAAAATAGCTCTGGAAACTTCAGCATGTTTCGCCCCCAGAGAGTGATCCTCCTTACCAGGGCTGCAGGGCCTGTCTTTCTCACAGCTCCCCTTATTGGTAATATCAGCACAGGTCAAAGGGCAGGGAGCACAGTCTCCAGCCACCAGGTCACCATGGCAGGCCGTGGCATTGGGACAGCCTTCCACGTGGCAAGATTCTGTACACAGAACAGACATGGAGTACACAATGAGAATCCAAGAGGTGTTTGTACAGACATCACACATTACCATATTCTGTCAGAGGTGAGAGAATCACCACAAGGCCAGTGCCCAGGTTAGGGTGGGGGGAAGGTGTTCAGAGCACTCACCGATCTCCATGCTGCCCGAGGTAGACCCAGGCAGGGCAGAGCAGTACCTGCCACCATTCTGTGGGGCGGTGCACTCTCTGCGACGGATCACCACGCCTGAGCAGTCGTGAGAGCAGTTCGACCACGTGGTCCAGGCAGTCCAGGCTCCATCCACTAACGGGGCAGAAAGAGACGGAAGCATCAGTAAGGGGAGGGAGGAGGGAGCAGAGAGCAGTGACAGAACAAGGAGGAGTGTCCTGCTTAATGTATCACATTAGCTTAACCTACCACTCTTCCTGAGGTCACCAAAACAATCACTCTGTCCAAGGAGCCTGCACACATGACAAAACCCCCTGATCTCCCCGTCGTGTCCATGTCTCTCTGAGTAATGTCCAATCTCTTGAGGCAACGGTGTCCAGATCTCTCTCTGTGTCATATCCCTATGTCTCTCTGTAATATCCCTATGACAGTGTCCGTGACTCTCTGTGTAACATCCAAAGTCTCAGGGTGATGGGGGTCCAAGACTCTATGTGTCACGCCCATTCTCTTGGGGTGATGATGTCTGGGTCTTTCTGTGTCATGTCATATATCTGTGTCTCTCTAGGTAATTTCCCTATGACAGCGTCTGGGTCTCCGTGTAATGTCTCATCGCTCGAGGTGACGGTGTCCTAGTATTTTTGTGTAATGTTCCATCTTTTGAGGTTGTCATTGTCCTGGTCTCTTTGGGGGTAATTTTATAACAGGAGGCATACATTTGCCGACTGTTACACCCTCAAGTTACACCAATTTTCAAAGTGAATTATGCATGTAAGTTTGTTTTTAAAATTATCCCGGGCAAAACCAGGCACACACATTTACCCCTGCTGTTTACTGTGCCTGGTTTTGCAGGGAGAATCAAAAACTGGACACATAAGTCCCAACCCCGCCCAGACTCCGTCCCCGTGGAACGGCCACTTCTCTCTGTGCATAACAGTACACACGTACAATGCAAGACATTTCACGTGCATTATCCGTTGCACAATTTTCTAAAGGAACATTTCTGTAGGTAGAACACCCTGCCTGTGTAACGGCTCATTTCTCAGGGCTGCCGGTGTCCTGGCCTCCTTGTGCAATGTCGCGCCTCTCGAGGTGACGGTTTCTATGTTCTGCAATGCTGCCGCTTGGGCCTCACCTGGGCACGTGACAGAGAAGCATTGCTGAGCCTGCGTCTCCTCCCCCCGGCAGTGTCTGAGCACGTCCCCCGATGGGCTGGCGCAGGTGCGTCGGCGTAACTGGATGCCCGTGGCGCACGTGCGGCTGCAGCTGCTCCAGGGACCCCAGGGGCTCCAGAGTCCGCAGTCCCTCTCGTCGGAAGGAGTCCAGCCCAGTGCCTCCTCTCCATCCCCGCAGTCTGCTATCCTGTTACACACCTGCGGCAAGAGGAGACAGGGAAAGCAATGAGAGGCATCCCCGGGAGCACACAAGAGGAAGGAGAACAGAGAGGGAATGCACGAGAGACAATCCCCATGCAGGAGGAAGGAGAGACAGAATATCACCGCATATCAAGAGATGCAATCAGAGACAAAGAAAATGTGGCAGAAAGATACAGAAATTATCCCAATTGGACTGGGTGCCCCCAGCTTCATTATAAAGACCCTCCAAGAGCAAATGGATATGTTGCCTGCTCATATCAAAACTTATGAACTCCAGAGGCACATTGCAAGTATTAAGAAGGGAATTAGCGGTAAATCAGAGAGACTGAGCTCACACCCGACGTACCCTGCCTTACGAGTGAGGTTCATTCCTGTCACAGTATGGACAAAATCAGCCCTATCCGGAGACACTGCCCAGAGGAAGGAGAAGAGAGAGATGGAAAGAAGGAAGGAAGAGGAATTTGCCAGAAGGAAGAAAACAGGTAAAAAAGAAAGACAAATTGCAAAAGAAATAAAGAATAAGAGATAAAAGGAAGAGAATTAAAGGAGGAAAATGGAAGACAGATATAGAATATAAGGGGACAATTTTGGAAAGAGATTCTTGTCCATACCCCAGATCAGTCCAGACGCATGGGTTTTGCCACCCTGCCAGCAGATGGAGACAGAGAAAGTTTCACTGACACTGTAAATAACCCACTGTGCCACCTGCAGTCCCTCAGTATTTCTCTGTCTCCAACAGATGGTAGAGGTGCAAAACCTGCAGTCTGGAGTTTTGAGCTAAAAAAAAAAAGAAAGAAAGAAAGAAAGAAATGCTTTAGGTCAGGTGACTCCCTGGGGTTTAGACTCCATTAAGTGCCATCCCTTGGGTGGAGTGGCTGAGCAGGAGGTTGGAGACCCTAAGCTTGCTTCAGCTCGACGACTGTGGAGACTTGTGCACCCAGTGGTCTGGCTCCCTCCTGATCTTCCACGCAGCCTTTGGACTTCTCCTGGGCTCCCCATCGGCAAAGGGAAGTATTGCCTTCTTTGTTTTTATTCTTAGAAAGTATTTTAAAAAAGAAAAAGAATTGAATAGAAGGGGCCCGGTGCACATACTTAAGTGGCTCTGGGAGCCCAGCTGGGTGTGAGTGCAGCGGCTTCTCGGTCTTTGTGGGAGTCCAGGGATCGGCTCCATTGCTCCGTGGGATTGCTCCCCTGATCGGCGGTGGGCTGCAGGCTGTGTCACGTGCGCGCACCCAGAGCTGACATGGCGACGGCTACGGACCATAGCAACTGTGGCCGCTCAGGTGGACAAAAGAAAAGACATCGCATCTCTCCTCCGTGGGCCTGTGTGGCAGGTGCCGATCTGAAGGAGAAGGGACTGCGCTGTGGGAACCGCGTTGGGGGAGAGAAGATTGGGCCATGCTGCTGCTGCTATTAAGGCCTCCTTATCCTGCAGTGCGGAAATGGACGTTTTAGAATTGGCAAGGCTCTGTCTATTGCAGATAGAAGGAGGGAAATGAAGCAATGCTTCCAGGCTGCAGTTACTGCTTCTCAGGCAGTAGCAGTAAAAGAGACTTCGCCCCTGTTCTTATAAACTAAACCAGCTCTCAATAATGAATGGATGCCGAGGCTAATCAGACGAAAACGGCAGCCATTTTTAAGCCCTCTTGGGTGGGAGGATGCAAGCAGAGAGGACTGTTCTAACCTGCTGAGCCTGACACCATTTAAATGTATTTATATACAAACATTTGATCTGAGATATCACATCGATTTACATTCAGGTACTGTAGGTATTTCCCTATCCCCAGAGGGCTTACAATCTAAGTTTGTACCTGAGGCAATGGAGGGTAAAGTGACTTGCCCAAAGTCACAAGGAGCAACTTGAATGCTGGTCTCCTGGTTCACAGCCCACTGTTCTAACCACTAGGCTATTTCTCCTCCCCTGGTGCACCAGGTATGAAGGGTCTTCACCCTCAGTGATTCCTGTTCTTGCTGAAGAAGGGCTCAGAGGAGCTTGCCTCGAGGAATTGCGGCAGCCGTTTGGATGTGCCTGATGGTGACAGAGAGCGCAGAAAAGCTTACTCAGACCTGTTGGTTCGACAGTGGTGGAAGGGTAGTTGATGAGCACCGAGCTAGCGGGGTTCTGGAAGGCTTTACTTTGCACACCAGATTATGCTAGGCCCTGGAGGAGCTTTTGTACCCTGGGTCATTGTGTGGATACACAAAGCCATTTTATTTAAAAAAAAAAAAAAAAAAAAAAGGAAAAGTGACACTCATTCTTCTTGGATTGGAGTGCTGGTCACTTCTTGAGGGCTTCCTTACATCTTCCTTCCATCTGGCGCGAAGTGTTGGACAGAGGTGGATTATCAGGAGAATTGGTTGCCTGTAGGGCAAAAACATCTGGGGGAGGGCCTTGGTGCTATTTGGCAGAATAGGATAGCAGGCAGAGATCTCCTGGAAGAGGAAATGTTGGGCAAGCATGGTGCGCCCCAACCTAAGTCTCCAGTTCAGATGTGAGGCAGAGAGATCCATGTGGAGGAGGTCCCCTCTTTGCATCCAATGGCTGGCGAGTCACAGGTAGCTCGCAAGCTGCAGTTCTCTTGACCAGATTTGCCTGAGGGAGACCTGAGGAGAACGTGTCTGGCATTCTTTTTGACTCCTTTGTGCCCTGGTAAAACAAGGCTGCATGCCTCCGCCGCTGAGGAGGCTACCCCTAAGTGCTGGAAGCCAGGGATTTTAAATTGTGAGATCGACAAGATGGTTTCCACATTGCACCTCAGACATCCCTACACTGGGAGTGTGAATAGTTGTTTGAGGGACATCCCTCTTCCTCAGGGCTGTAAATTATTTCTTTTTGCCAATTTATGTACAACTGGGGAGATGTGCCATTGAAGGCAATCCCCTGAGAAGGTTTGCTGGCTGAGATAAGCCTTTGTTTGAAGTCTTAAGGCGGGCTTTCTCAGAATCGTTTAGTGGCAGCATTTGTGTTCTGGATAGATCTGCAGAAGGACACTATGGACAACTGGAGTCTCTAGGAGTTTACCTAACTGTGGGACTGGTATCCACCTTTCCTTAGTGACCTTAGATGGATCAAGGGGAGCAGTCTAGGAAGGACCATGCAGAAAGTCTTTGCCAGAGACCCCTTAAGGGGACTTCAATAAATCCTTATGACAAGGAAGGCGAGGAGATATCGCCCAGGTAGGGACTCTTTTTTCACCCAGTAATAGGGTTAGACCAACTGCTGTCCTTTTGTAGTTAGCGTAGTCCTGCCTGAGAGAGCTCCATTCAGGGGACTGAAGGTAGCAAAAATACTCAGTGAGATGTGGCTGATCCATTATTCCTCAAAGGTCTGGTCTGCAAGGCCTGTAGGAACTTCCTGGGCACCTCCCACACCAGAAGAGAGGTGGTTCACACCACACTAGATCATCTATGACAAAAGGAGAGAGCCTATCGACCCATTATACATCTGAAGAAGTTGAATACAGGTCTGAGGGTGCCCTGGTCCTGACAAGAGAATGTCCAAAGAGGGGAGTTCCTAGCTTCTCTTAATCTATCAAAAGCATAACTACAGCTTCCTGTCAGGAAGGTGCATTAGTTGTTTCTTCATTCATGGTGCTGGGAAAAGATTTTCATTTTTTCGCACTCCCGTTTGGGTTTAGTGACGGCACATCTTACATTCACCAAGGTGATGGTTGTGTTGGCAGCAGTGATATGGAAAGGAGGCATTTTAGGGCATCCTTCTCTGAATGACTGGCTCATTCGAGGAAAGTCAGAGGGCCTATGTCAGCAGTTGGTTCAACGAGTCAGACAGAGGTTACTGACCCTGGGTTGGGTAGTGAATCTGACAAGGAGTAATATTCGCTAGTACACTAGATGCTTTAATTCAAATGTTGTTTCTCATAATTTGTTTTTGCAAATTAATATTTCCAAGTTCGTATCCCTGTTCCTCATAATTTGTTGTTTCTCATAATTTGTTTCTCATAATTTGTTGTTTCTCATAATTTGTTTTGTAAATTAATATTTCCAAGTTTCATATCCTTGTTCTCTGTAAGACACATATGTTATGTCACCCCAAAGTTATATGTAAACCAAAGTGATTAGTAACACTGTTACCAGAACCTCGGTATATAAAAAATGTTAAATAAATAAGGAGTAATATCGTTCTGGCCCATTCTCTGATATATCTAGAAGACCCACTTTGATACCTGTTTAGGCAAATTGTTCCCATGAAGGACAGGCGGCTGCAGTAGCAGTTATGTCCTCCAGTTATTTGGGATTTCAGTACCTAGAGTCTGGGATTATTAGAGGGTCCAGGATTCTGTGGCAACTTCACTAGCTCTAGTTCCCTGGGCATTCATACATATGTGGCCACGTCAGAGGGTGCTTCTGACCTGCAGGAACCTTCAGGCGAAAGAGTTCCAACTGCAGCTACCATGGAAGGAGAAATCCAGGTCCAGTCTCTCTTGGGGGCTTTCTCGGGCTGCTTTGGAGCTGGGCATAGAGTTAGAGATCGCAGATTGGGTAGTAGTGTCTACCAATACCAATCTCAAAGGCTGGAGGGAAGCCATTTGCCAGGGGCATGCAGCACAGAGCCGATGGGCAGCGATGGAGGTTTCATGGCCAATCATTCGTTGGAAACAAGGGCAATTCGCAAGGCATTGCTCTTTCTTCCATGGTTGCACAATTGAGCCATAAGAGTCTCATTTGATAATGTGCCAGTGGTAGATTATATCAACCATCAAAGGGGACCTGGAATTTTATGGTCTCTCAGAATGCACAGGAGCCTTTCTGCTGGGCGTGCAATACTGAGTAGTGCTGGCGGCCTCTCATGTTGCAGGAGTGAACAATGTTAAGGCAGCTTTTCTATGTCAACAGATTCTGGACCCTGGAATATGGGAGCTGAAAGAGGAGGAGATGGCTCTTTTTCTCCAGGTGGGACAGGACTTGATGGCATCCAAGAAGGACTCCAAAGCGACCTGAGTTTTCAGTCACAGGCAAGAGGTCAAAGCAGAAATATTCATTGCTCTTGTCTTCCCGTGGTCATGTGGGTTTCTGTTGTATGTCTTCCCTCCTTGGTCACTAATATGGAGGTGCTCAGGCACATGGAGCTTCATCCAGGGACAGTGGTCCTTGTGGTTCTAGAATGGCTGCATCACCCATGGTTTGCAGACTTGGTAAATCTTTCAGTGGATAATCCTCTAAGGCTCAGGCAGCTACCCAAGTTGTTCATCCAAGACTAATCTTCTTGGTTCAGGATGCTCACTTTGTATTGCGGCTTGGCCTTTGAAAGAAGCATTGGCGGTCCTCAATTCAAGCCAGTGATTAAGGTGTCACTGCAGAGATTTGTTTTCTTATTTTGAAGTTTGGACTTTATTGGTCCTCATGCAAAGGAGCTTCACTTGTTGGAGGTCCGCCACATACTGTTAAGCTATTTGAAGGTCACCAACAGTTTTTGGGGATCCGATCATTTTTTTCATTTTGTTGGAGGAACGAATAAAGGGAGTAAAGTTCTAAAGCCGTAATTGCTTGCTGGCTAAAGGAGGGCATTATTGTACTAACACCATCCTACTTGGCCTTCCCGCTTCATACACCAAACCGCTTCAGATGGTGCAAAATGCAGCTGCACGAATTCTGACAAATACCAGGAGAAGGGACCACATAACCCCCATTCTAAAGAGCCTCCATTGGCTACCTATACACTTTAGAATAATATACAAGGCCATTCTTACCACATACAAAAACATCTACCAACTGGCTCCCATTGACCTACAGATCCCTCTCCGACTACACAACTCGTCAAGACCGACAAGAGATGCATACAAGGGTTCGCTACAGGTACCACCGCCCAAATCCACCAGACACAGCACACTAAGAGACCGAGCTTTCTCTACAGCCATCCCACCGTTATGGAACTCCATCCCCTCAAATCTCAGAATAAAACCATGCATCTCAACCTTCAAAAAAAGACTAAAGACCTGGATATTCATACAAGCCTTCCCGGACGCTAATTGATCTAACACTTCCAAGCCACCCCTAATCTCCACCTACACCATGGTTAACCTTATCTTCTATCGTTTACTTGTGTGAATTAATAACCTGTCCTTTCTCTTCTAAGCCAAGTTCTTATCATCCTGTTATATGTAACTGCCTTTTCAGCACCATTGTTATAGTTATGTTTACTATGCATCCCTGTTTTATGTGAACCAGCATGATGTGACTGCTGTCTCGAATGCCGGTATATAAAAATCTGAAATAAATAAATAAATAATAAATTATGTCGGCTTAATGTTGCAGTGGACATCCGATTTCTGAAGGGCTTTGGGGCCATTGTCCTAGGGCACAAGTGATGTTCAGTGGTGAGAGACAGTTGGTACCCCCAAAGGAGATCTGTATGACAGCGACTTGGTCTTCTCTACCCACTTTCACAAGGCATTATCAACTGGATGTTTGGGCACATTTTGGGGAGAGTGTTTTATGAGTGGGTCTTTCAGATTTCTGCCCATTTTGGGGGAGCTTGGGTATATCCCATGCATTTGGACTATTCTTGGGTATGAACAGGAAAGGAAAACTGGTTCTTACCTGCTAATTTTTGTTCCTGGAATATCACAGATCAGTCCAGAACACCTTTTCTGAAAAAATGCTTTATTTGCTATGTGTAGCTGGTACAGGAATTGTTTTTGGTTTGGGAGTTTCAATCTCCTCTAAACGAAAGTGCTCTGGTTTGGAGGCTAGTACGTTCTCCTGCTCAGTTTGAAGGGGGGAAATTGTTTATGGTTTTATCAAATTTTGCCTTGGATACAGGTCATACTGAGGGTCTGCAGGTGGCATATTATCTTAAGTAACAGTGTCAGTAAAGGTTTTCTTCTCTGTCTCCATCTGGTGGTAGGGATGAAAAACTCATGCATCTGGACTGATCTGTGGTATTCCAGGAATGAAAATTAGCCGGTAAGAACCAATTTTCCTTTCTGTAAGTACAAAGAAGGTTAGCTGTGGAAAAAACTCTTTAAAGATTCCTTTCTTCTCTCTCAATTTATTTTATTTATTTATTAATTATTTTTGTTATACCGAGTTTCATGACTAATATCACATCAACCCGGTTTAAAGCTAACAATGTGTGTAGGGTAAAGCGTAACATAATAAACAAATTTCCCAATTGAAACTTTAAATACAGTAAAACAATAAGGATGTGAGAAAGTTACAATAAAACAGGGAAAATTAACTAGGATCAGAAAAGGGGGGGAGAAAGTGTATAAAGAGATATTTACAAATCAGACAGTTTCATCAAGTAACATAATTGTATAGCCAAGTGAGTAAATATCAGCCAGTTGCATCAAGTAACATAGTTGTGAGTAAATGAGACAACGTGAGTAAATATGACTGTGGATAGATATGACGCAGTAAATAAATATAGCCAAGTGAATAAATATGACACCCAAGTGAATAGATATGACACAGTTGTGAGTGATGATAATATTGTGCTGAGTATAAGTTTGTGGTTGGTGGATTCTAATTTTGATCCAATTTTTGAATACATTTGTGCTGAAGGGTGGTGGTTTTAATCAGGGCCTGGGAATGCTTTTTTGAAAAGCCAAGTTTTTAGTCTTTTCCTAAATGTTAGAGTGCATGGTTCTTGTCTCAAGTCAGGTAGGATAGAGTTCCATAGTGTTGGACCTGCTGAAGAAAAAGCTCTGAGACTCAATGATTTATGTTGGTAGGTTTTAGCATGAGGAATTTGGAGTGACTCTTTGTAGTATTCCCTGATGGGTCTGGCGGATGTGTGTTTTTTAAGTGGTATTTGTAGGTCGAGTTGAGTGTGTTGGTTGATAGCCTTGTGGATGATATTGATAGTTTTGTACATGATTCTGTAGTGGATCGGTAATCAATGAAGGTCTTTGAGGATTGGTGAGATGTGGTCGATTTTCCTGGAGTTTGTAAGGACTCTGGCTGCTGAGTTCTGAACCATTTGTAGAGGCTTGGTGTAGGAAGCTGGGAGGCCTAGTAGTAGTGAGTTGCAATAATCTAGTTTGGAAAAGATTATTGCTTGCAAGATTGTTCTAAAGTCCTGAGCGTGGAAAAGTGGTTTAATTCTTTTCAGAATATGTAATTTGTGGAAGCAATCTTTGGTGGTATGGTTAATGAATGGTTTGAGGTTAAGCCGGTTGTCTAAGCGGGCTCCTAGGTCTCTTACGTGGGTTGTTTGAAGGAGGGCTGGTGGGTTTGGATGTGTGTTGTTGTTTTCCGGTGATATGAGCAGGTATTCCGTTTTCGAAGCATTGAGGACGAGGTTTAAGCTGGTGAGGAGATGTTTGATATCTAATAAGCAACTATCCCAGTATTCCATTGTTTTTGAGATTGATTCTTTTATGGGGATCACGATCTGTACGTCGTCTGCGAAAAGGAAGTGTTTCAGGCTTAGTTTTGAGAGAAGTTGACATAGGGGAAGCAGGTAGACATTAAAGAGTGTGGGTGAAAGTGATGAACCTTATGGCACCCCACGGTTGGAAGGGTGATATTGGGATTCTGTATTGTGAATTTTGACTCTATATCCTCTGTTTTCAAGAAATGTTTTAAACCAGTTTAGTGTAGCACCTGACAATCCAATGTTTGCCAGTTGTTTTAGAAGAAGGACATGGTTGACGGTGTCGAAGGCTGCCGAGAAGTCAAGGAGGATTAGTAAAAATGCTTAGCCTTTATCAATTCCAGAGAGGAGGAAGTCCATGAGTGAGAGAAGTAGCGTTTCGGTGCTTGCTGCTTTGCGAAAGCCATATTGGTTTGGAGACAGAATACT
Source organism: Rhinatrema bivittatum (assembly GCF_901001135.1). Taxonomy (NCBI): domain Eukaryota; kingdom Metazoa; phylum Chordata; class Amphibia; order Gymnophiona; family Rhinatrematidae; genus Rhinatrema; species Rhinatrema bivittatum. The sequence goes on along the minus strand of NC_042616.1, from coordinate 51,845,628 downwards.
GTGGTCTTCTAAGTAGTTGGATAGTTGAGTGTTTACCAATTTTTCCATAATTTTGGCTATGAATGGGAGGTTGGAAATGGGGCGGAAGTTATTAGGATCATCAGCATTTAGATTTGGTTTTTTTAGGAGTGGTTTGATTGAGGCAGTTTTTAGGTCATCTGGGTAGATACCATGTGACAGGGAGCAGTTTATGATGTCTGCTAGTGTTTTTGCTATAGTGTCAGGGATGAGAAGAAGCATTTTGGAAGGGATTTGATCAAATGGATGTGATGACGGTTTCATTCTCTTCAGCACCGATTGTATTTCTATGATTGTAATGTGTTCGAACGTGTTGAACTGAATGTCTTTGTTTTGGGGAAGATATAAGTTATCTGGAGAGGCATTGTTAGGTATCAGCTGATTGAGGAGGTCAGATATTTTTTTGTTGAAATGAAGAGCCAGTTCATCTGCTTTAGTCTGAGCTAGTTCGGGGGGGATATCTGGAATGATAGGTTTGGTGAGACTGGAAACGAAGGCGAATAAAGCTTTTGAGTCAAAGATGAGGTGGTGAACCTTAAGGGCATAGTAGTCTCTTTTGGTTTTCAGCGTAGTACTTTTGTATAGATGGAGTGAGCGTTTATAATCAGAGAGTGAGGCCGGTGAAGGGGCTTTGCGCCATTTTCTTTCTTTCTGCCGAAGTAGTTGTTTGAGTTTTCGCAGCTCCTCATTAAACCAGGGTTGTCTTTTGGATGCATTTGAAGTCTGTATTTTGGTTGTCAGAGGGCAAAGAGTGTTAGCTATAGATTTTGTTATTTTGGACCAGGATTGGAGTGCAGAGTTGGGTGTAGAAACATCGATGAGTGGTAGATCTGTATTTAGTAGTTTGTTGAGGTGTTCCGAGGTGCATGGTTTTCTGTATTGGAAAGAAGGTCTTGAGTCGAGATTAGAGTCTGATCGTGGTACAGAAAAGCTGGTGGAGATTAGAGAGTGGTCTGACCATGGGACTTTTTTGCAATTTGGTTGTTTTGTTAGAGAAATACCGGAGTTTGTAAAGAAGAGATCGAGTGTGTGGCCTCCTTTGTGAGTGGGTTTGTTGATTTGTTGACTGAAACCCATCGCTGACAATGCGGTGAGGAAGGCTTCACAGTTTGTTGAAAGTGGGACTTTGTCAACATGTAAGTTGAAGTCGCCCAGGATTATAGCAGGGGAGTCAAGATTAAGATGCAAAGTTATGGTTTCGAGAATAGGGGAGGCGTCTGATTCTAGCAAGCCTGGAGGGGCATAGACTAGAAGGATTTGGAGATATTCTGATTTGAACAATCCTAGTTCTAGTTTGGTAGCTGTGTTGATCGGGTAGTGTGTGAACCTTAGGGATTTTTTAGCAGCTAAGAAGATACCCCCTCCTCTTTTTTTTTGTCTAGGGATGGAGAAGAAATCGTAAGTTTGTGTTGGTAGTTGGTTAATGAGGGTGATGTCGGTGTGTTTGAGCCATGTTTCTGTTATGGCGCAAAAGTCTGGGGTTGTGTCCTGCAGTATGTCGTTAAGTATAAGAGTTTTATTGGTGAGCGATTCGGCGTTAAATAGGATGATGGTAAATAGGGTGAGACCTAGGAATTGTGTGGTGGGGGAAATCATGATTGGAATGAGTGATTTGTAGGTGCGTGGTCGGTAGTGCATAGATGCTAGAGGCTGGATCGGTGCTGGATGATTGCTGTTGGAGGTTATATGGGTGCTGGAAGCTGTATGAGTGTTGCTGGAGGCTGGTTGAGAGCTGGAGGCTGGATGAGTGCTGTTGTAGTCTGGATGGGTGCAGCTGGATGAGTGCTGGAGGCTAGATGGGTGCAGCTGGATGAGTGCTGGTGGCTGGATGAGTGCTGTTGTAGTCTGGATGGGTGCAGCTGGATGATTGCTGGAGGCTAGATGGGTGCAGCTGGATGAGTGCTGAAGGCTAGATGGGTGCAGCTGGATGAGTGCTGGTGGCTGGATGAGTGCTGTTGTAGTCTGGATGGGTGCAGCTGGATGAGTGCTGGAGGCTAGATGGGTGCAGCTGGATGAGTGCTGTTGACTGGTTGAGTGCAGCTGGATGAGTGCTGTAGACTGGTTGAGTGCAGCTGGATGAGTGCTGGTGGCTGGATGAGTGCTGTTGTAGTCTGGATGGGTGCAGCTGGATGAGTGCTGGAGGCTAGATGGGTGCAGCTGGATGAGTGCTGTTGACTGGTTGAGTGCAGCTGGATGAGTGCTGTAGACTGGTTGAGTGCAGCTGGAAGAGTGCTGTTGACTGGTTGAGTGCAGTTGGATGAGTGCTGTTATAGTCTGGATGGGTGCTGCTGGGGGCTGTAAGGATGGCACGCTAATGAAGGCTGAATGATGCCCATATGCCTCTGGATGTGTCGTCTTGACCTTGGAGGTTTTTGATTGAGAGCTGGAGGTACTGGCGTATATTTTCCGTGGCTGATAATGAGTGTGTAGCGGCCCTGGCTCTGGGTCGCTCCAAGGGGCGCGCGACGCCGGGAGCGCAACACCTCCGAGATGCGCCGGAGTTTAAAGGGGGCAGTAGCCGCCCTCTGATAGGCCTGATGCCTGCTTAGGGGCGCGGCTCACTCACCACGTTTCGTCCTGCGGCCTGCTTCTTAACTCGGGAGCGGTGGAATTGTTTTTTTTAAATTGTTTCCTTTGCCTCCCGTCTCTCCTGCACGGCTCACCTCAAGGTAGGCTGGTGAGCAGGCTCTTGCCCCGGATGGGCCGTGCCGATCGCGCGAGCCTCGGCAGGGAGGTGGACGCAGTTAGGTGCGGGTGGGCGCCGAAATGGACGCCGCCGAGATGCGCCGGAGTTTAAAGGGGGCAGTAGCCGCCCTCTGATAGGCCTGATGCCTGCTTAGGGGCGTGGCTCACTCACCACGTTTCGTCCTGCGGCCTGCTTCTTAACTCGGGAGCGGTGGAATTGTTTTTTTTTAAATTGTTTCCTTTGCCTCCCGTCTCTCCTGCACGGCTCACCTCAAGGTAGGCTGGTGAGCAGGCTCTTGCCCCGGATGGGCCGCGCCGATCGCGCGAGCCTCGGCAGGGAGGTGGACGCAGTTAGGTGCAGGTGGGCGCCGAAATGGACGCCGCCGAGATGCGCCGGAGTTTAAAGGGGGCAGTAGCCGCCCTCTGATAGGCCTGATGCCTGCTTAGGGGCGCGGCTCACTCACCACGTTTCGTCCTGCGGCCTGCTTCTTAACTCGGGAGCGGTGGAATTGTTTTTTTTAAATTGTTTCCTTTGCCTCCCGTCTCTCCTGCACGGCTCACCTCAAGGTAGGCTGGTGAGCAGGCTCTTGCCCCGGATGGGCCGCGCCGATCGCGCGAGCCTCGGCAGGGAGGTGGACGCAGTTAGGTGCAGGTGGGCGCCGAAATGGACGCCGCCGAGATGCGCCGGAGTTTAAAGGGGGCAGTAGCCGCCCTCTGATAGGCCTGATGCCTGCTTAGGGGCGCGGCTCACTCACCACGTTTCGTCCTGCGGCCTGCTTCTTAACTCGGGAGCGGTGGAATTGTTTTTTTTAAATTGTTTCCTTTGCCTCCCGTCTCTCCTGCACGGCTCACCTCAAGGTAGGCTGGTGAGCAGGCTCTTGCCCCGGATGGGCCGCGCCGATCGCGCGAGCCTCGGCAGGGAGGTGGACGCAGTTAGGTGCGGGTGGGCGCCGAAATGGACGCCGCCGAGATGCGCCGGAGTTTAAAGGGGGCAGTAGCCGCCCTCTGATAGGCCTGATGCCTGCTTAGGGGCGCGGCTCACTCACCACGTTTCGTCCTGCGGCCTGCTTCTTAACTCGGGAGCGGTGGAATTGTTTTTTTTAAATTGTTTCCTTTGCCTCCCGTCTCTCCTGCACGGCTCACCTCAAGGTAGGCTGGTGAGCAGGCTCTTGCCCCGGATGGGCCGCGCCGATCGCGCGAGCCTCGGCAGGGAGGTGGACGCAGTTAGGTGCGGGTGGGCGCCGGGAATGCAGGGAAAAGGGAAGGCGCTGGGGATCAGAAATTTCCCTTTGAAAATTGGTTTGCAGACTTGCAGGTACTTTCAAAATTGACCTTTAAGAATGGAAGCAAATGGCTGCCTGAGGCTGGAGCTCCCACTATCATCTTTAGCCAACCCTGTTTAATCTTGAGATTTTGCATATAATATAAGGCAAAACTCTGTATAAATATTTCCCTTACCTGGAAGATGGTGAGGCTTATGGCACTTTTCTTATGGTAATAGGGCAGCCCTGACTGAGGTAGGCCCAAAAGATGACTGAGAAATGGACGAAGGAGGTGAGACCACGGATCGCAGTAGTAAGAGTGTGGCTCAGGGTCCCTCATGTTTTCCACCAACTGGTCCAGATCCTCACCAAACAGCAACCTTCCCTTGAATGGCAACTTGCCCAGTCATGTTTTGGACCATGAATTCGCTGCCCAATTATGTAGCCAAAGTAACTGATGAACAGCGACCAAGAGAGCCACTGAATAAGAAGAATTACGGAGCAGATCATAGAGAGCGGCTGCCAAAAAAGCAGTGCCAACTCCATCTTTGCCACCTTCTTGCTTTCCAAGAACTGCTGAATCCAGCGAAAAACAGTTTGCACAATCAGGGCAAGACAAATAAAAATATGAACAGCCACCGCCAAAGAAGTAAACAAGTTCTTCAACGAGGGCTCCATTTTGCGATCCTGAGGATCCTTATAGTTTGTAGTTTATTACTTTTTATAAACCGACGTATCAGAAATCATCACATCGGTTTACAATAAATAAACATAAAAACAATAAAAGCACATTCAATAAACACAGAAAAATAATTAAATAAACAATGCATAATTCTAAGATAATGCTAAAAATATCAAAACAGTATAAATAAGTGTTAAGATTAATTACCTACATTAATATATGCTAAAATCAGCATTAAATTTTTCCTAATCAACTATCTTAACATGTGGCGTACTAAGTACCCACTTCCACTGGAATGGTGGTACGCCATGTCACCACCATGACCAAGGTGTCCACTGCTGGAGTTTGAAATAACTTCTGGAGCATGGCCAAAGGAAGGGGTATAACTTCTGCAAGAGTTTCATCCCCCTCAGCGCTGACTCAGGGGAGTCCCATTCTGCAAGTACCATCTCCACCACTTCGGGGTGCAGGGGAAAGGTGCTAGTGGACTTCCATACCCTCTTAATATTAAGATCCCATATTGAAATATCCTGGGACTTCACCTCTTCAAGGTGGAGACAAGTAACCATTTGCTCGATTAAGCCACCAATCTCATCCCTGTGGAATAGGTGGATAATGGAATCATCCTCCGGGCCTGGAGGAACATCCCTTTTTTCCAGACTGAGCTTGTCTCATCTCCATGATCGTCCGAGCCTTCAGAGTTTTCCCATGAAGGGTCTGGAGCCTCAATGGAGCTCTCTTTGGGAAATGTCCTCAGGAACCTTAACAAAATCCACAGCAGGACTTTCCTCCAGTCTTTTGAAGGTATAGAAGGCCTGGTGCAAAAACCTTAAAAATTCAGGTGAAAAGTCCCCCAGCTCCCCTGGGGTTGAGAACATTGACGAGCCTGAGGGAAATTTTGCAGGAACTAGAGTGGTGAGGTAAAGGAGGGGGGGGGGGGAGGACAGGAGAGGAGGAAGAGGAAAGCAGCAAATCTTCCTCTCAGGAAAAGGGAAACTCCTTTTTTTTACCTATCTATCCTGCTCCCCCACTGAAGCAAAATCAAGGTCTCCTCTGGGACTGGGAGCGTGTCTTGAGCTCACACTGCTGGTCATGACCAGTGACTTGGCCCAGGGTCCAATCGCTAGATCCACCATTGATCTGCTGCATCACCTGATCCTACCATCTGCTGGATGCCTGCTGTGCTGCACCACCCCTAAGCAGTGGAGATGATGTCAGGCAAGGAAAACAGTGCTCTCTGTTTCCATCTGCTGGTAGGGGGAATCAACCCACCTGTAGAGGGTGGGACTGGCATGGCAGGACGAGATGGAAGACAGGATTAAGAGAAAAGAAGAGAGAAGTAAGGTAAAATAAGAGAAGATTAAAGTAAGAGAAGGAGAAATAAAGTAAAGGAAAAAGGAATAAGATCAGAGAAAGGAGAAATAAAGGAAAAGAGAGAAGAAAAGAGAAAACTTGAGTAAGGGAAAAGAAGATAGAAGTAAGATATGAGAAGAGAAGATTAAGAGAAAAGAAAAATAGAGGAGTGGAGTAAGGGAAGAGAGGAGTAAGGAAAGAGGAAAAAGCTGAGAAGAAAGGAAAAAGGTCAGAGAACGTGTAGCAAGGTATGAGAAAATAGAAACATAGAAGTGACGGCAGAAGAAGACCAACGGCCCATCCAGTCTGCCCAGTAAGCTACTCAGTTTATCCATTTTTTTTCCCCCCTTTTTCTCCCTCCCACCCGTCTCTATTGGCTTCCAGCACCCTCCGGCCCCAAGTTCCTTCCACCCCTCCACCAATGCAGAGAGCAGCGCCATCCTAGGATTAAGGAAAGAGAAAAGAGAAAGTCAGAAAAGAAAGGAATAAGGGAAGAAAGGAGTAGAGGATGAGAAGAGAAGCTCTGCACCTGTTGTTTGACCTCTCACCTGCTTGAAGGTGATACATTTGCCATCTGCACAAGAGTACTCTGCACAGGGGATGAGCGTCTGGTTTCTGTCACCAGGGGGCAGTGTGGTGCTGACCTCACTGTCTGAAAACAAGAGTCACATAAAGTCATATTAAAAACAGGCCCAATCACATCTATACCTCTCTTAAAGACTACTGTGGGTCATGGAATCAGCAGAGTATTGATATGGATAGCCCCAAACTGCAGACTACTGAACCCCCTTCCACCGATAAGTCAATGCCTAGTATCAGGGCCTGGGAAAATGTGTTTGATACCCTCAGAGGCATGGATTTCCTCTCTCACTAACACACCATTCCCAGTATCAAGGCCTGGTGCAGAGTGTCTGCGGAGACAGGGAGCGTCTCTCTCACTAACACACCATTCCCAGTATCAAGGCCTAGTGCAGAATGTCTGCGGAGACAGGGAGCTTCTCTCTCACTATCACACCATTCCCAGTAAGAGGGCCTGGTGCAGAGTGTTTGCGGAGATAGGGAGCTTCTCTCTCACTAACAGACCATTCCCAGTATCAGGGCCTGCTGCAGAGTGTTTGCGGAGATAGGGAACTTCTCTCTCACTAACAGACCATTCCCAGTATCAGGGCCTGGTGCAGAGTGTTTGCGGAGACAGGGAGCTTCTCTCTCACTAACAGACCATTCCCAGTATCAGGGCCTGGTGCAGAGTGTCTGCCATCTTGGTTATTTACAATCAGCAGAGGGCAATGCTTCTTACCATATACTGGAACAACAGAAACATTCAGATTCTCCAGCCTCCCAAATCAAACCCAAGACATAAATGTCCCGCCCCTGCACCAAGACAGCACCTCTCATTCTTATACAGTTACATAGTCGCATATGTGGGTTTAAGTTGAAAGACTGGAGACCCAGTAAGTCCAACCATCTTCTGGATGACTCTCTATGCCAAGCCAGGGGACTGCGCACGTCGGAAAATAATTCCTTCCCAACTCCAAATCTGGCACTCGGCTAATGTGCTTGGCTCAGTATTGCCCCCCTAGAGTCTCATTACATATTCGCACCCAGCAATAACTGTTCCCTCTAAAAACTTGTCTCGTTTGCCTCTGAAGTTAGTGAGTGATGTAACCTGTTCCAGAATTTCATTGCTTTTTCAGTAAAAATTCCTCTCTCTTATGCTCCCTCATTTTGTCTGTCTGTCTGGGGATAAAAATCTGGGTTGTATCGCAGGAGGTTGGAGAGGCTTAGGTTCTGGGAATGATCTTTGATTCCTTTGCCCTCCACAGGAACACCCACACGCTGACCACCAGAGATTCTCACCGCAGGCCATCTCGTCCTCGCCCTGCGGGCAGTCGGGGAGGCCGTTGCACACCTGCGAGATGTTCACGCACACACGGTTACTGCAGATGAAATGACCGGGGCACGGCGGAATCTGTGCAGAGCCTAGAGGAGAATGGAAAGACATGGAAAGCGATCACAACTCGACGCCAGAGAACGGGAGCGTCGAGAAAGCGACTGCGCTTCAGCCTGAGAGAACAGTAAAACAGGTCGATGTCACGGAACCGTGACACTAGAAAAGCGATCATGTCCGTGCAATGCCAAAGGAGCCCGTCGCTCACGGTGCAACCCCACAGGAGTCCAGTGCCAACAGTGCAGCTCCTGAGTAACCAGTCGCTCACAGGTCCGGCTCTGAGCTATCGGCGCCCTGAGTGAAAACTGAAATTCCCTCCTTCAGCAGTGGCGGTGAGTCCAGCACAGTAGATCCACATCTCGCCCTTCTCCTTCCCAATTCTCCCACCTTCTGATTTGCTCTCTTTCCCTTTGCTCACAGTGCACGACATCCCCCCACCCCCCTCTCTCTCTCTCTCTCTCTCTCTCTCTCTCTCTCTCTTCCCAGCATCCTCTTCTCTCTCTCTCTCTCCTTTCCTACCCAGCAGCATCCCCCCTCTCTTTCTCACCTCCCCGCAGGCTGATCCTTTCCCTAATAACGCAGACGGAATCTGCCTTTTCCCCTGCACAGCATTCCCGAGTCTCCAAACTTGCAGACATCATGTGGAAGGGTGCGGGAGAGGGGGACAAGCACGGCGCCCCGTGAGGCCCCACACGCTCCAGAGAGACAAGAACGGTCATGGAATTCAAAAGGGCATGGAATAAACACAGAGGATCCCTAATGGGTTAGGGGTGAAAATGAAGAAAAGGGGTAACCTGTGTTAACCGATGTAATCTGCACAAAGAGGCAGTTATTACCCTTAACGGAAGGCAGGGGGAGTGGTGGTGGTGGGGGGGGGGGGGGGGAATAACCTGCAGGAAGCAGCAGGTACTACCCATTAAAAAATAAAGAGCTTGCCGGGCAGACTGGATGGACCGCTTGCGTCTTTTTCTGTCGTCATTTACTATGTTACTATAGACACTTATAATCCAAGCCCACAAGAGCCCAGCACTAACAGTGCTACACTCTGTATTTATTTATTTATTGCTTGGATTTATTTCCTGCCTTTTCGAGTAGCAATTCATCCCTCAAAGTATAAACCGAGAGGAGCCCAGCGTGGATCGCGGAGATGGGGACCTGCTTGGATGAAGGAATTCGGGTTAGGGGGCATGGGCTCTTCATCGCTGTGCGATTTCTCCGGGATGGAAACGCCGGCAGCATAGTTTTGGTATACGGACTGTCTTATAGCTTCTCATGGAAAGAAGAGAGCTATCTACACTCCCCTGTGATTGGTCACTTATCACCGTTGTCCTTGCTTTCACTGGATTGACAAGAGTAGCGCTGGAAGCACTAGGAGCGGGTGAGTGAATACCTCACTCCCGGCTGGGGTTTTTAGAGTCAGAGGGAGTGTGGGATGTCCGGGGACTGGGGGGGGGCAGCCAGGAACATAGGGATTGCGGGTGAGTGAAGAGAGCGGGGTTGGCAGCAGAACCAAGGAAAGGGGTGGGGATATCTTTGAAGATATCCAGTTAAGAAACAAGTTAACCGGCCACAGAAGGTTGGATAACTTAAAAGCCCAACGGTTATATTCAAACATAGCCAGTTAGGTTTATTCGTTATCCGGCTACATATTGCCAGATAACTTTAGGTGACAGCAGGACATTTATCCCACTGAACATACAGGACAAGTTATCCAACTAACTTTAGTCCAGGGGTGGATTGGCCTATCGTGGAATCAGGCATCCCCTGGTGGGCCGGTCGCTCTGGTTACGTGGTCTGCCGAGCGCGGCCACGACAGAGCCGCGCTCGACAGACCACGGGGTATCTCCTGGGCCGGCCTGGGCGGAAAATCCCCGGGTCGATCTTTACCCGGAATCCGCCCCTGCTTTATTCGGATAATTTGTCCACTCGCCGGCTTACTGAATATGGACTTCAAAATGTTTGCTTTCCAACAACACAGTATTGATAGCACTCTCTGTTAAAAGGTTTTCAATAGTAAATGAATAAAACTGAAACTACAGACCCTCACAGATAACTTGGTACACTTAAGTAAATATTTTGTTGAAATCTTAGGGCCCAGTCACTTACCACAGTTGTCCATGCTCTCATCAGACTGGTCCCTGCAGTGAGGGATCCCGTCGCACAGCTGCGTGTAGTGGATACACTCCCCTGTCAGGGAGCATTTGTATTCATTGAGGCCGCAGGTACGGTTACACTCCAGCTCATCACTGCCATCCACGCAATCCGCCTCATAATCACAGACCCAGCCACGCGGTGTACACTCCCCACTCCGACAGTGAAATTCATAACGACTGCAGGGAGAGCCTGGTGGGAGAAACAGGGAAAAGAGCCAGTGTTGAACCAAATGCCCAGGGCTAGTTATGTCCCCATTGGCACCACAGGAAAGGACATGTGCATTGTCTGTACTAGAGAAGAGCATCGTGACAGGAAAAGTAACAACGGTAGTCCCATGAGCGCTACAAAGAAAACTGCAAGAGCGTTGGCTATTGGGAGCTTGCAGCTCCTGCATTCCCAGTCCCTCCCAGCAGGAGGTGCTGTAGCGAATGGTGTGGAAACACTGTCTGTTGGGGGAGCTCACAGCTCCTGCATTCCTAGCCTCTCCCAGCAGGAAATGCTGTAATGGATGGTGCAGGAGTGATGGCTGTGCAGGAGGCACCGTATTCAATGTTGTAGGAGTGCTGGCTGTGGGAGTACATAATGGAGAGCTCCAGCAATCCCTGCTTCTTCCAGCAGGAAGTGCTTTAGAGAAGGCTACAGGAACAGGGGGACGGAGGTGAAGGCAGCCCAGAGCTGTTCTTTCTCCTGCCTCTCCCAGGAGGAAATTATAACGGAGCAAAAGCTAGAAATGAGGAGAGCTTAGCTTTCAGCTTCCTGCAGTCCCTCTTCATCTCCACAGCTCCCCCCTAAGAGCAGACACCCCATCAGTAAGTGTTTTCACTCTCACCTGAAGTCCTGTCACTGGTGGGTAATGTGGTTCTGGAGGACGCTTCACTGCTGGTAACTCCTGCGGGCGACACCGTGCTCGGACACTGCGCTGTATCCTCATCAAAGCCTCCGGCACAGTCTGGCGCCCCATCACACACCTTCCACCGGCTGATACATGAGCCATCCGGGCAAATAAATTGTCCCGGGGCACAGGTCACCACCCCTGTAGATCACAAGGCGTGCTCAGTGAAAGCCCATTGCAGTGGGGTGTAGAAGGGTAAGAACATAAGAAATTGCCATACTGGGTCAGACCATGGGTGCATCAAGCCCAGCATCCTGTTTCCAACAGTGGCCAATCCAGGCTACAAGTACCTGGCAAGTACCCAAACACTAAGTAGATCCCATGCTACTGATGCCAGTAATAGCAGAGGCCATTCCCTAAGTCAACTTGATTAATAGCAGATAATTGGCTTCTCCTCCATGAACTTAACTAAACCTTTTTTAAACCCAGCTACACTAACTGCACTAACCACATCCTCTGGCAACAAATTCCAGAGCTTAATTGTGCGTTGAGTGAAAAAGAATTTTCTCAGATTAGTTTTAAATGTGCCACATGCTAACTTCATGGAGTACCCAATTCTGCAGGAGCCCACATCCTCTCTAATGAAAGCACCCCCCCCCCCCCCCCCCCCACAAAATTGTTCCATTTTGTGGATCATGTGTAAGTGGGGCATCCCAGACAGTCTGGGTCTGGGTGGTCAACAGGGCTGTCACAGTGATCTGTCAATGAGTTGCTTTTCTCAGTGAGGAATTCCTATAAGAGATTATGTTGCTCAGAGTGAGCGAGGGGAAGCAAAAGGAGTGATAATGTTGTGGTTATGCAGCAGCTCACAGCCTGACACAGATGCAGTCAGAGTGAGAGATCCTGCAGCAAAAGCAAACATGAACAAACTCCAATGAAAAAAAAGGCCAGATGCAAAAAGTTAGATCTCTAACTCCTTTTCACTGTCTCCGGTTGCTAATTTAATAGTCCATCCATTTTAGCTAATCTGTAAGTTTATTTATTTTGGAGTAAGATGCCTCATGGTTAGTCTGTCATTTTGAAAAAACTGTTGCCATCTACGAAACTTTGGTTTGAAAATACATTTTCTTATCAAATTAAATGTGGAATTTTTTTTTGTAAGAGTTCAAATGTGTTTTGATGTATCCCCTCTCTGGCCTCCCCCTTTCTCTTTCTCTCATTCTTCTCTGGCTCTCTCTATTCCACTCATCCCACAGCATTTCCTGTTCTAACATCTCCCTTCTCCTCCATCAGAAGCCCGCAATGCATCCTGTTAGCTGAGCCCTTGAAATGGCGAGCACACTAAAAAAGTCAATCCCTGGACTAAGGCATGTCACGTGTTAAATTTTAAGTCTTAGCAAGCGTGTGCTAATTAGTGCCTTAAAACCAGCTTGCCAGGCTATTTAACATGCACCCATTAGAACCTCATTTTCTTCTGACACGTGCATTATCTTTTCAGACTGGTTTAGTGTGCATGCTAGGGCCCTCAGGTTTAGCATGTTATTTTTATGCACGCTAAATAGCCTTAGCGTGCAAGCTAAGCTTTATTGCATAGGTCCCCAAGTTGCCTATTACATGGATAAAAACGGAGTTAATCCACGTTAAGTTAGTCAAACGCAGATAAGTGGATTTCCAGCCATGTAGAGCTAGGCACGTACCTTTATCACGTGCATCACCTTTCCTGTATTAAAAGAAGGCTTTCTGGGGATGTGCATTATATGTGCATGTGTACTTTATAATGTCTAAACAGCATGCTACCAGCTTGGCTAACTTTGCACCCCTGTTTCATTTTATCTAAACATATGTGAGCACAAATACCCACGCAACAGCCTGATTTTCAAACTCAAGGCACGCAGGTACTACTGCAGTGAGATGCCTTCCTGAAAACCTATCCCAAGGTTTTTACATTTAATGTCCATATTAACTCCATATTGTTTGGATAGACTCACATCGGGGTCACCAAGCTTCTTATCTGGCATCTTTTCTTTATTTTATTTCTATTTTTTGACCTCCCTAACATCACAAATAGAACCTGCTCCTTCATTTTCAAACCAGGGGTGGGATGGTCCTGTTTACCGTATTCTCACTAATGACCCGTCCCCTTAAGACCGGCCTATGCCAGGAAAAGACTCCCATGCCATCCCAAATAATTCAGAATCTTCCAGGAAATAATTATAATATAATAAACAATATCTCTAAGAATCAAAATAACAAGCTACATTGTTAAACTTTATTATTTAGAAGATTACTTGAAATTTATCAGGAGCCTAGGAGTAGAATAATGCACATTATCTAGGACGTTCTAGCAGACTACATAGGGACACCCTCCACCAAGCCTAACAGTAAGAACATAAAGTTAGACAGACAGATGCTGACCATTACCTGGGCAAAGTAATTCATCTGTCCCGAGGGCACAGTCCCAGGCTCCATCACACACCTGCTCCTTCCGCAAGCACAGCGAGTCAGGGCACTGGAACTGTCCCCGGCTGCACACACAGTTCCTTTCGTCACTGAAGTCCCCACAGTCGTCATGCCCATCACAGCGGTGAATGTATGCCACGCACTTCCCGGTAGAGCACCGGAACTCCAAGCTACTGCACTCTGGCCGGCAACCTGCAGAGAGAAACATAGGAAAACAGGAGCCAAGAACACGATGGCAGATAAGGACCGTAAGACCCATCTAGTCTACCCAATTACCCCCTGGTGCAGCAGATTGTAGTGTCTGCCACCTACCCTGGGAGGCCGTGCCGGCATCCACTACCCTTTCTGTGAAGAAATGTTTTTTTTATGTTACTTGCGAGTCTGCCCTCTTTGATCCTCAAATCATGACCTCTTATTCTAGAACTCCCTGTCCACTGAAAAATGCTTGCATCTTATGCATTATTTATATCTTTGAGGTATATTAATGAATCTGTAGCATCACAATAACTCTGAGAGCAAGATGAGGATGCCACCTGCAGGGGGTGGGGGCAGAGAAGAGCTTCAGTATAACACTGCAAGAGCACCTTGCGAGCCGGTGAAACCTGCAGTTGTTCACAAAAATGGAATTATACCAATGAGAGGTAGGGCCACCATATTATTCAGAAGGATATTTGTTGGTATTCAGTCTTCTAATAATCCTCAAATGCTGTTCTATATAGATAACAAAGTTACTGGTGTTCTCTGAGGACGCAGCTCATGAGTCACATAAGCAGGAGATGTCATTCTGATGACACTGATCTGGACCTTCACTTTCTGAGTTTTCTAGAAGATTCTTAAATTCCACTGGGTGCTGGCAGTAAGGTCCTGTACAGTTGTGCTCCCACAATGTGCCTCATTTCAGTCATTTGAAAAGAGAAGAGGGAGGGTTTATGTGACTGGTGAAGTGCCATCCTCAGAGAACACCTATTACAGGTAAGTAATCTTGTTTAATTTGAGAACAAGCGGTTCAACCATTACACAACTGGAGCTCCTTAACTAAGGATTGTCCTCAAATAAAATTGGGGAAAAGCACAAAAAAAACCCCAACCCATCAACCAGGCAGGTCAAGCATTTTTTGCTGGATTAAAACTCGCTTTTTATTATTATTATTATTATTATTATTATTATTATTAATAATAATAATAATAATAAAAATATATTACATAAAAACATCCATAAACAACAAAAACAAAGGATAGCCTGAAATAATAAAAATTGGTTCGTGGAGAGGTGGAACTGGGCTCTAAGCCTCAAAGAGGATCTGAAAAAGAGAATGCCCAAACTTGCTCTCACATTGGGAGTAATGTGATGTGAATATGTGGACTGATCTCCATGTTGTGGCCTCGCGTATCTCTTCAGTAGAGATGGGCCACCGATGCAGCTGTGGCTCTGCCATTATAAACATTGACATGCCCTTCTAAGGTTAAACCTGCTTTGGAATAAGAGAAGGATTTGCAATTCTCTATCCAATTAGATAGATATGGCTATTCTAGTCTTGTCAGAGCAAAAAGAAACCGAAAGCAGGGTGGACCTTCTAAGGTCTTTAGTCCACTGCAGGTGGACGGTGACAGCTCCCTTGCAATCCAAAGTGTGAGGGACTTGTTTGCCTTTGTTGCATGGGGCCTCAGAAAAAATGCTGGCAGGACAACTGACTAATTAAGGGGGAAGACCAAGACTACCTTGAGCAGAAACTTTGGGTGAGTACAAAGTACCATGCTATCCAGATGAAATTTATCACAGGCAGAAGAAGTCACCAAGGCTTCAAGCTCCCTGACCCTATGCGTTGAAATTACTGCCACCAAAAACAGAACCTTCCAGGTCAGATACTTCAGCCCACAGGATTGCAGAGGCTCAAAGCAGGCTTTCATCAGCTATGCTAAAACCACACTGAGGTCCCATTACACATCAGATGGCTTTATAGGAGGCCTAGGATGACACAAGATCTGCATGAATCACACAAATGAGGGTTGCAGAGAAATGGGTCTAATGTATACATGTAGTCCCCCCACCTCCTCCAATACACTGCTATGCTGAGGAGCATATTTGATACCAGGACCTTGTCCCAACTTAGTCCTGCAAACCCTGGTATGGATCCTTTGATAGAGGGAAGGATTACCTTCAGGCCTAAGAAGGTCAATATTCAGCCACAGAGCAGCTAGTTAACTTAACAGGGATATTCAGCGGCATGGCCGCCAGTCTTGCAAGGTCCTCCTGCAATTTATCACAATCAACTTGTGATTTAACTGCTCTGAATAATTTTGTATCATCTGCAAATCTGATCAGCTCACTCATCTTATCCCTTTCCAGATCATTTATAAATATATTAAAAAGCACCAGTCCAAATATAGATCCCTGAGGCACTCCACTGTTTACCCTTTCCACTGAGAAAATTGACCATTTAATCCTACTCTCTGTTTCCTGTCTTTTAACCAGTTTGTAATCCACGAAAGGACATCCCCTCCTATCCCATGACTTTTTAGTTTTCTTAGAAGCCTCTCATGAGGGACTTTGACAAACGCCTTTTGAAAATCCAAATACATTACATCTACCGGTTCACCTTTATCCACATGTTTATTAACCCCTTCAAAAAAATGTAGCAGATTTGTGAGGCAAGACTTGCCTTGGGTAAATCCATGCTGACTTTGTTCCATGAAACCATGTCTTTCTATATGTTCTTTCTCCTTCCCTCCTCTGGACTCATGAGTCACTGATCAGAGCACCAGAAGGAAGGCTCTCTCTCTTTACTCCTCTCTTCTTTTCCACACGTTTGGGTATCTCTGAACAGACACCCGACACTCACTTCTTGTTCCTCCTGCGTAGATCTTTTGTTCACATGTTGAACTTAGATCGAGGTCTCCTTTTCTCCATCGAAAGACAAACCTAGGTGGAGAGGTTTACGCACGCACAGCAAGGATACGTCTCCACCCCAACTGCTGGATCCCTCAGGAGCTGCTTCTTACAGTGTAGTGTCAGAAGCACCAACAGGGACTTTTCTGTTTGGTGCGAGTCTATACCCACAACAGGGCTATGAAAACATTGGGGATAGAAGGTGGGCTTTCCCCCTTCCCCAAACTCCTAACTCCTGCAGAGAGATGAGAGACTGGACTTCTCTCTCTCAGTGCCAAACCCTCTGACCAGAATTTTCTCGGGCTTCTCTGTCTAAACCCAGGACTGCATCATTGTAGCCACTCGTAAACCGCAATGCCATAGCAAATGTTTCAGTCCACTCACTACATTGACAACTGCAATATGTCCTCTGCTGGGAGAAGCATAGGCCTTAGTGAAAGGACCATAGGCCCTGTTACATACAAAATGGTGGTATGCACCAACTGCACTAAGATGAAATCTAACAGACTCTGAAATATTCAGAAGGTAATCAAGTGGTTTTTATGTGGGGCAGGATTACAATGTTAAGACCTCCTAGATGCCAGAAGAATTTGAGACACTGGATCAGTGAAACCAAAGGAACAGATTACTTCGCTTTCAGCAACAAGATGTGAGGGTGAGGGATTAGAGATCGGGATGTAGAAGCTTTCCTTGGTTCTGTGATGCAAGGGTTGGGAAAATATCCCATCTTATTGGTCTCTGAATGGAATGATCCCAAAAGAGCAGAAAACAGATCTGTCTAAGCCAAGAGGGAGCTATGAAAATCACAGCTCACCTGAGTTCTATGCCTTGCCTTCAAGCTGTGCCTTGTCTTCTACTTCCTGAATGTTTCCAGGTGTCAGTATTTCTGAGTGTTTGCACTCTGTCCTGTCTCTTGTTCTCTGATTGGTGCAGCAGGAGCCCAGGCTTAAATTACTGAGAGTATTTCATCCCTTTCTCTGGCTTTCCTCCTCGCTGGTTTAATGCAGCTCTACGGTCCCAACTCCTAGATCTGTTCCTCAGTTCTGCACCAGCCTCTGATCCTGTATCTGTTCCTGCCTGACCCTGCCTTGTTCCTTTACGTGGGACTGTGTAATCTGCCCTGTTCGGTCCCATCCTTCGCCATGCATCCCGTCTCACGTGACTTCCAGGCTCCTGCCCTCAAGCTGCACCCAACCTTGGTCTTGCTTTATGGACTTGCCTTGGTTTGCTGTGGTACTAAAATGGTCTCTATAGCAATAAACAAGCTTGCGCAAACTTCCTTGTATTACTTTCCCAGTCACTGCTGGCCAGGAACCCCAAAACGAAGTCGTCCTTCCTCAGCGGCCCATGTCAGGGAGGGCGGGAGCCCTTCCAATTCCACTTACCAGCCTCATCAGAATCATCGGCAAAGCCGCAGTCCAGGTCCCCGTCACAGACGTGTGTCTGAGGGATGCAGCGCCCGTTGGTACAGCGAAACTCCTGGGCCGCACAGGCCACTGCGGGGCAGCCCCACTCATCTGAACGGTCCACGCAGTCTGCGGTACCATCGCAGCGGTAGCCCCAGGGGAGGCACTGCCCGTTGGCGCACTGGTGCTCGTGGGGCGCACAGGTGAGCACGCAGAACTCATCCGAGCCATCCCCGCAGTCGTCCTCGTTGTCGCAGACCCAGACGCTGGGGATGCAGCGCTCCGAGCCGTGGCAGGGAAACTCGCTGTCCTGGCACCGGGACGGCAAGCTGCAGGGCTCTCCAGTGCACTGCCACAGCCCAGCCTCACAGGTGCTGGATGGAAAAAGCAGACACAGCATCTCTGTTCACTTATTTATTTAAAACAATTTATAAGCCGAACAGATCCCAGGTTCTTGGCAGGGTACCATAAACATATATAATAATAAAACATATTCCACCACTTTCTATGACTTTGGCTTTTCAGCATCACATACTTCCTGAAAATGCCCTATCTGTGACAGACAATCCACTGGTCACTGAAAAATGGCCACCCCTCCCCCTCCTCTCTGACCCACCATGACACCACCCCCATTTCTTCATATTTAGACTATTTGAGGCAGGGACTATTTGAGCCCTTCCAGTTAACTTGTGTTAATCTTCCATCGTGTCTCTGCACCGCCACAACCATGCTTACCTTCTTCAATGCGTTATCATAGTTTATATTGGATAAAAATGAAATAATACATATAAGGCGGGCCCTTAGGCCACCCAGAAGAAGTCTTCAGGCCTGGGGGTCAGGACCGCTGACTGAATGGTAAAGCTGACATCCCACGTGAAGCCAGCATAAAAATTCCCAGTCCTAGAAACAGCACCAGTGCTGCACCTCTCACCCCCCCCCCCCCAGCCCTGGAGGAAAGGCCCAGCAACCTGCACATCCCAGTATCAGCAGGTGGGTACATCGGCAGAAGGCTCACCAGTTCCTGCAGTCCTGCATCGCCATGGCTCCCAACGGGAAGGGCATTCCTCCCCAGAAACAGGGGCAGTCTGAGGGCTCGATGCAGCTACCCTCTTGATTGTATGAGGGGCAGGTAGGAGGGAGGATATTCGAGCACCACAGGTTGCACAGAATGGAAAGAAAAGAACAAGTCCGTCAATGAGAATATGCGCTGTAGTCTACAGAGCACCTCTCCTACAGCGGCTCTCTAAAGCACTGCATGAAAGTGGAACGAGTACAATAGAGGAAAACACTCAAGGCACACACCGTGCAATTGGAGAGGTCATCAAGAGAAAAAAAAACAGAGCATTCTGACTTTGAAAAATGAAGCTAAAACTGAGTTGTAACAGCTGGGGGAACCACCAAACCTTCTCTTCTGTGGATATGCTGCTTCCCAACCAATCTCAAAAACAACACAAGCCTTCCTCTATCTGAGTCATGCCGCTGCACGTCTCCCACCTTGTAACACCCACCCATTCCTACAATATCTTTCTTATCAGTTCCTCCATCAGATAGTAAGCACGATGGTCTGTACTAGGGACACTATGAGCCCCCTAACTTCCAGTCCCCTTATTGCGATGCTCTGGCAATCAGCTTGCCCTCCCTGTGATAGGATATGTTGTGTCTCCTCCCTGTGATGTGTTGCACCTTCCCACTAGGGACCAGGAAGTTGTGGTGTCTCCACCCTGTGACAGGATGCACTGTGTCTTCTTCCCGCCTGTGACAGGAAGCATTGGGTCTCCACACACGCTGTTTTAGTTCAGTATTCGGGCTGTATGACTGCTGTTCTCTCACCGTGGGAATGGTGATGTGAAACAGAGGGTAAAACCTATGACACCACTCGTTCTTAAGACAGGAATTCTATTCTTGGAGCCTCCAGGCCAGTACAAGTGGGTGGGGTTTCTCCAGGAACTAAAGACTTTCTAGCATGAGCCCCCCCCCCCCCCCCCCCCGGAGGTGCCCCAACCCTGAAGGTGCCTTTTTGGAGACCCTTAAAGAGGAAAGAAGGGGGAGCAGAGTCAGGAAAGCCAGCAGCTTACCCCGCTCACTGCCAGAAACCGTGCATCTAGAACCACCGAAGGAGACGACTAAGGGAGGATCTCCCACCTTGTGGTTTGACCGCAGTAGCTTGCTCACCTGTTTTATCACTAATGTCAAGCTTTGAATATGGGACATTCTGGAGAGGAAAGGTAGCGGCAACTGTAATCTCTTAGTGAAGTGCGGTGGAGCAGAGCCCTTTGTTTCTTTTGAAGGAGGGAGATGAGAAATGGACCATATTTTGTCCCAGATGAAGGGCCGTCCCTCCCAATGAGGACAATGGGCAACCCTGATTTTGCGCCCCAGTTTAGAAGCCGAATGATGTGATGTGTCGCACCTGCACATGGTGTCAGAAACACTTCCACCCATCATCCGGAACTACTCCCCTCTCTCTACACCGGGGCTTCCCAAACCTGTCCTGGGGACCCCACAGTCGGGTTTTCAGGATATCCACAACGAATATGCATGAGATACATTTGTATATACTGAGTCTCCATGGTATGCAAATGTTTCTCATGTATATTCATTGTGGATATCCTGAAAACCCGACTGGCTGTGGGGTCCCCAGGACAGGTTTGGGAAGCCCTGCTCTATGCCCCTGCCCGGTGTCATAGGATCTCGTTTTCCCGAAAACAGTAAGCCCAGTGGTTAATTTCTATATACCTCTTGGAAAGTGTTTCAGGGCATGTGTGATGTAAATGAGGTGCTGGGTCCTAACGTCCCAAGGACACGGG
The DNA here is from genome assembly GCF_901001135.1 of Rhinatrema bivittatum. Classification (NCBI taxonomy): domain Eukaryota; kingdom Metazoa; phylum Chordata; class Amphibia; order Gymnophiona; family Rhinatrematidae; genus Rhinatrema; species Rhinatrema bivittatum. Next base: position 51,825,135 of record NC_042616.1, on the reverse strand, counting down.
ATGAATGTTTATTTTTTCAGGACAGATTGAAGTATGTTACCTTTTCTCTTTTTATGTTTTTTTTTTTCTTTACGATGAAGGATCGTCCTTCCAAATGCAGGCATGACTCTGGTCATAAATCATTCCAGAAGCAGCGCCATGGTAGTCCACACCTTATTAAAATTCAGGCGGTCACAGTCAGCATGGGAGAGGACCTGGCCAACGTGTGCAGGCCTAAACCCCTCGAGAAAGGAGATGCAATGGTCATGTCCTCTCTCTTACTGGCCCCTTCATGTAGACTTTAACAAAGAAGCAAAATGTTTTATGCAACTTCTGGCCCATTTGTTTGAAGAGCACTTTCTGCTCTTGTTTAAATGCCTCATCTTTCTATCAAGATTGACCACCCTATTCCTAATCTAGACCCTATTCCTAAACTAGACATGCCTACTCGATCTTCCAGTATCTTCACCCCAACGTGGCATTTAATTCTCACTTATCTTGCTAAAATTTGTGGGCCTGAGGGGCCAGCATGGTTGCTGTTTTGTGAACTATGCTCCTCTGGGTATTACAAGTTGCTGAAGCTGAGCTCTCAGGATCACCTGTGGTCATCTTTGTCCCTGTGGTCATCTTTGTCCCTGTCTCAGTTGCCACCCGCTTACAGGGACAGAGGATGCACGGCAAACCTTACCATGCAAGACCTTCCCTTCCAGGCAGAAGCAGCCCTCCACACAGGATACAGAGTCACAGTGCTCGGCAGACTCCATCCCCAGACTCCTGCAGGTCTCAGGACAGGCGGGGCCACAGGCTTCATACACCAGTCCGTTGTCACACTGCATAGCTGAAGGAGGAAGGAGAGCGAACATTCTGCGTTACAGTGGAGCTCACAGAAACAAGAAGCTGAATGTAACCCATTTTGAAGTGGCTAACCAGTCAAGAAAGGTGGAATATACATCAAAAATTAAAATTCAATTAAAGTTTCTGCACGTCTACTTGCTGTCCACATGTGAGCATGTGCTCGGTACGTGCACATTCCCGTGCATTGAAAAGAGATGGACCCATTGTTGTTCACCATGTTAAAGAAGATAGGATGCCACTGAAACAAGTGTAAAGACAGTGCTCTCATGTATTGGTATGTATTGTTCACATAAGAGATGGTTCGGTATTGTGTGAGCAATAACTAACAGAGGCATGTTATAAGTAAGCAACAGCACATGACAGAGTGTGCAATAAGGAAGAAACAGAATGTGGCAGAGTTTGTAATACAGAACCGATATGATATGACAAACTATGTAACTATGTACATGATAGGGTATTCAATAAAGTGATGGGGTATGAGATTGTGTAATAATGGAGCAATAGCACATATATTAAATCAAAGCAAAAGCCCATAACAGGATGCATAATAGGGAGTCAATAGCACATAGAAGACTGTATAGTAATGAAGCAATAGCACACCACAGGATGTGTAATAAAAAAATAATAGTACATGGCAGGGTGTGCACTAAGGAGGTGATTGTCATAGTCACCACGCAACTCGCATGTCCGCTCTGTACGCACAAGCTCATTTTCAAAGGGAAACCCCTATATATAGACTGACTTAAATCCTGTTACTTACGGCACAAGTCCTGGGTCCTCCAGCGAATGTAGACCCCGCGCTGGTTACACTCTTCTGCATATGTCGCAATGGCTGTGCAAAGGCACTCACAGTCCCCACCAGAGTCACATCTTGTATCCCAAACAAAAAAGAAAAAGAAAGGACTTTTCATGTTGTAAAGATTTTTGAGCAGAGTACACTCATAAATCTCACTCAGCAGCACCCTATAATTCTCTCTGGGCTGAATTCCCTCTATGTAGTACAGATAGGGTTGCCAACTGGCTCCAGATTTTCAAGTCAGGTTGATCCAGTCCTGGTTTTACTCCATTGCATGCTGGGATTATTCTGATTTCCCTATTGCATTCCCTAAGAAAAGCAAGATTATAAGTACCTGCTTGCAGGGGAGTAAAAGCAGGACTGGAACAACCTGTCCTGAAAATCTGGAGCCAGTTGGCAACCGTAGGTACAGATCAGAATTAGTGCGATGTCAATCAACCTCACAATGGTTGGCAACGAACAAGTGGAGTTTCAGCAGGGCTCTTCCCTCCTGTGACTGTGTCTCATTCCTTAATTTCTTTTCTTTTTTTTTTAATTAACAGTTTTACATTCCTTAATTTCTGGGACTGGCATCTTATTCTGATCACAAGCCCTTGTGGATCTCTTCCAGATTATTCATGAATGGTCAGTATCTAAGCTGTGAAAGCTCTAGTGAGCACAACCCAAATTCATTTTCAAGTTTACCAGTCTTCATCTGCTCTTTTGCTTCCCCTTCAGCACTTCACTCTGCACTGCACAAGGCCTTTTAGATAAGTGCAGTCAACCTGATGGCTAAGTGGCGATGCTGTGTACTGCCATGAGGAAGGTCCCAGTTTCAATCCCTGAATCAAGTCTTCCACCCCCCTCCCCCCTCAGGTGGGCTTGGGCTGGGATGCTGCAGACACAGCATTCGCAGCCCAAGGGAAAGGGGGAGGAAGCGGTGGTCATTGATTAAAAGGGAATAACTAGAGGCCGGATTCAGGGCCCATGATTGCAGGCTTCCTGATGGAGCCCTGGTACATGGCCATAGTCCAAGGACAGTTATGGCAATGACCACACTAGGTATGTTGGGTGGGTGGGGATTTATTTAAAATAGGGGAGAACTCCTCAGATAGTTGTGAATGAGGGCTCATGGTGCCAGACCCCCCCCCCCCCCCCCAGCCTTGGTTCTGGAATGCATTCATCTGAATATTGATCCCAGAGCACTGAGCCCACTCAGTTTATTTAACATGCAGCAGCTTTAAAGTGTCAAATGATTTATGTGGTTGTAGACTTCCACAGGTGACTATCCAATGGCTGAAGACTCAAGGAGTGGCCTTCGATGGAATAAGCCCTTAATAAGTAAGAAATATGGATGCACCTTTGAGGTGGAAAGGCATGTCCTAAATAAACGCTATGCTATGTTGTATTATCAACCTTTCTCTTACTGTTTCTCTCTCTCTGGAATAAGACACTTAGTAAATTTAGTTTGTTCTCAGGCCCAGTCTTAAAGCCTCAGTCACTTACCCACAGGCATCAAAGACACACCAATCATAGAACTGCTGGCAGGGCACTTCCTGGTGGCAGGAGGTAAAGAGAGATTGCATGATGATGTTGCAGCGTTTCCGGGCCCAGGTCACACGGTGGGAGTTCTCCTAATAAGGACACGAGACCTCAGAGACAGCAACAATATCGCACAAATCTTACCAAGCCTCCTTCTGCAATTCCTTCATAATGGCATGCTCATGGGTACTCTTATTAATGTGTTACTAGCAGTGTGTATTAGGGAATGATCCTTGGACCAGTTCTTTTCAACATTTTCATCAGTCACATTGCAGAAGGATTGTCAAGAAAGGTTTGTCTTATTGCCAATCATACCAAAGTCTGCAACAGGATGGACAGATAGGAAGATGTGGAAAATATGAGGAGGGATCTAGCAAAGCTCAAGGGTCTGACAGCTAAGATTTAACGCTAAAAAATGCAGAATTATGCAGTTAAGCTGCAAAAACCCAAGGGAGAGGTACAGTATTGGAGGTGAAATTCTTTTAAGTTCGAAAGAACAGGGGGATCTGGAGGGTAATTATATCTGATGATCTTAAGTTGGCCAAACACATGACTAAAGCAATGGCAAAAGCCAGAGAGATGCTTGGCCGCAAAAGGAGAGGAATGGTCAGCAGAAAACAGGAGTGATATTGCCCCTGTATAGGTTCCTGGTGAGACCTCACTTGGAATACTGGGTAGAATACTGGAGACCGCACCTTCAAACGGATATAAACCGGATGGAGTTGATCTAGCATTTGGCTACTAAAATGGTCAGTGGTATTTGTTCTAAAGCATATGAGGATAGACTTAAAGATCTTAACATGTCCTAGATGAAAGATGAGACAGGGGAGATATGATAGAGACATTTAAATAACACCAAGTTTTCCATACACAGGGAGTGAGCCTCTTTCAAAGGAAAGGCAGGCTCTACAACAAGGAATCATGGGATGAGGGTGAAAGGGGAAGATTCAGGATAATCTTAGAAATATTTCTTTACAGAGACGGTGGTGGATGCAAGGAATGACTTCCCAGTGGAGGTGGTGGAGATAAAAACAGTATCTAAATTCAAGAAAGCATGAGATAAACACAGGGGATCTCTGAGGGAATGACGGGAATTGTAAAGCTGAATTAGTTGGGTGGATGGGCAAACTAGATGGGCCATAGGATCTTTTGTTTCCATCACATTTCCATGTATAGCCAAGCAGGCTCACAAACAGCACCCCCAGTAGGACAGAGGATCAGCCAGCAAGCGCAGGGATCAGTCTGTCTCTCTCCCCACAGGCTCCTCGCCTGTTTTCAAAGGACGGTGTTGGCAACTGGAGATAGAGAAGGCGGCTTGCTAAACTGCTGCCCTGCCTCCAGCAGCTGATTGGTTCTTGTGAACAGAATGAGCCAATCAACCAAGGGAGGTGGGAGAAGGAGCCTCATGCTAGGCAAGGTTTTTCCCCCCTACTGGCATAGGTGGGCAAGAGGTAAGAGCAAGGGGGAAAGCCCTGTTTTGGAGCACTGTGTTGGGGAGAGAGGGGGTGTCCTCTTACATGTGTATGTCTAGTAGTGCTTTAGACATGATAAAAAGAAGTGGTAATAGAAGTAGGAGGGAATGAGAGCACAGAGAAGGAGTATAGTGTGTGGGAGCACTGGATGGGGATGAGAGCAGAGAGAGACGGGGACAGGAGGACCAAAGGGCAGGAGGGATAAGGGTATATGCATGGAGTGGAAAAGAGGGACCGTACTTACAGAGGGCAGAGAGGAACACAAGAAGAGCACTGAGTAGAGGGAAAGGGTGATAACACCTTGGAGGGAAGAGAGGAAAGCTCTGGGGAGGGAGAACGAGATGAAAGTACTGGGCAGAGACAGAGAAGGTTAAGAACCAGAGCAGGGAGGGGCAAGTGTGGGATGAGAGCACTAAGTAGGGAGGAGTGTGTGTGTGTGGGGGGAGGGGGGGGATTGGGGAGTTGGGAGTAAAAGCTGTGGTTGGAGAGAGAAAGGTGAGTTGTTCTAAGTACTTGTAAGATGTGATTTTATACATTATTTATAAAATGTGATATTATTTATATTAATTTTTTAGTAAATATTTATATTTTGATTGGTTACTTGATCATAATTTGTCACCCAACCATACCACACCCACATCTCCAAAATGTGTACTCCATCTACTAATATCCCCAACTATAATATTCCTTCACATCACTGGAATCTGTCCTCCATCTTCTATCATCCACTCTAACGCAAATAAGAGACCTAATGTTTTCTATAGAGGGCCCCAAGCTGTGGAACTCTCTACCTGAGTCATTACGGCTGATTGTACAGAAAGAAAGAACTTCATACGTGAACTGAAAACTTGGCTCTTCAAAAATGCGTATGATTTGATATAAAATAACAGCTTGTAGAAAATTACACAGATATTGGTAGTTGAACGAGCGACAATTATTAAAAGACGTAAAGAGTATTAAGACAACTCATTGACTACCTCGTGAAGGTTATTTAAAAGGAACTTATTGATCACAAATTACTTTTTAACAACTTTTAACAACTTTTTGATGTTGTGTTGACCTATAATGTGAATGTTGCTTTTGTAAACCATTGTGATCTTCTTTCGGAATGACGGTAGATAAAATGCCAAAATAAATAAATAAACACCTCAACCTTACTATGCCCACTTCAATACAGTATGTGTCCCTCTATTAACAAACAATTGTGCCATGCCTACATCACCATAACAAATTCCATCTTTCATCTCCTCCATACACCCTTCATATACCAGCAAAAAGACATTTGCCATCTGCTAACACCCAAGTCTATCATGGCTATTCAGAAAAAGACATTCTTTAGCTATCAGACCACAACCAAATCTAATCAGTACTAGATATGCTTTACCCATCAACAAAGAAGCGCAGTTACTCTGCGGCCCAGCCAGTGGCGGTACAGACAGATTGTACCCACATCAGTACTGTTACCCAGCTACACCACACAAGCAGTAACTCACAACAGCTGTAACAATAAAACAAACACGTCATACGGTGCAGGGGTGTTCGAAGTCATCGCTGTGCACTTCCGGGCACATCAGGCTGATCCTCCACGAGTTCCCAAAGAGATCCGAGGTTGGCTCAGTGATACCCTGCCGGCTGGTGAAATCGTTCTCCGTGTCGCCATCAAAGTTCCCGCACAGCCCACTCACTCGGCCCTGGTACTTGGGGTCAAGCTTGACATACACTCGTGTCCCTATGGAGAAACAGGTGACACTCAGGCTTGTGATGTGAAGAAGCAGCAGACAGAACGCCAGGCGATGGGCAAATCCTGACAGACGTCATTCCCACAAGGAGGATCATTTTCAAAGGCATTAGGCTGGGTGACAGCGAAGCTACCCGGCCAGATTTTCCTGGAGGAAAACTGTCTGTTTCACAGCTGGCAAATATACATGCCCAGTTTCACCAGATGGGAACTTTTCCCCTTGGGAAATGGACGGGGGAGGAAAACAACACACACAGATTTGATTTTCAGATCTACATGTGGTGTTTTTTTTCCTTGTTTCGTCACAACCATTGCTGGTGCTGCAAGGCAGAAGCCTGGAGAGGGGGTGAAGCCTGGTGGTTAGAGCAGCGGCTTGAAAACCAGGGACGGCAGGGCTTAAATCCTGCTTCTCCCACTGATGCTCCTTGACACCTTGAGCAAGTCACTTCACCCCTCCACTGACTCAGGTAGAAACGTAGGGGGTCATTTACTAAGGCTTTTCACCCATTATGTGTCTATAAGGAAAATGCTTAGTAAACGACCCCCTTACACTGTAAGCTCTCTGGGGTGGGGAAATGCCTACTGCACCTGAATGCACAGTAACATACATTGAACTCGGGTTTTGAAAAGTGAGTAATTAAAACTCAAATCCAATTATGTATTCATGTACCCCACAGACAGTTTTATAAGGGAAATCAACCATGAGATCCATATTCAGACACAGTCCAGACAGCCAAATTAGTGGAGGTATATTCAATGGTGCAGCCACACTATTAAGCATAGCCAGCTAACTTTAGGATAGATGATTGGCCCAACCAGACTTAGGTGGCTAATTCATCCGGCTAGCTCTGAATATCGGAGTTAACTGTTAACATGGCCGTCTAGCTCAACTCCTCCCACTTATGCCCCCGAAACTCCCCTAACTTATCCTGCTAAGTCACCTAACTTATTAGCCGGCTAGAATTTAGCCAGATGTGTGCTCAAATATTCACGTAATCAGCTAACTTCTGAGTTAGCAGGCTAAATGCTTTTGAATATGGGCCTCCGTGTGTTTTCCCTTTGAAAATTAGCTACAAGGTCCACGGGTTGAAAGGCGTCCACTTCCTTTGCTGCTACGCTGACTATTTATATTGACATGTAGGATGGCGTGCTGCACTTGTTTGCTTCCCCTTGCTCTGCTGGTGTGCTTTGCACTGTGCTGTGGGATGATAATAATCATTGTCATACAGATCGCTTTCAAAACCTTAAGGACAGTAAAAGTCTTCCACTTTAATTCTGAAATATTTGTTTTGCGCCACCTCTGGTACTTCAGTCGTGTTTCACCCCTAGACTGATACAAGTGCTCACTCAGCTCATTCCCGGAGTCACTATGGTCTTGTCGTAGATGCATTGTTTCCTGTCAAACTCACCGTCATCGTGAGGTTTTCATCCAGTCCTGATTTTTTTAAATTGCCACCCTGATGCATCAAGGCGAGAACAGTCAAGACCGCAAAGCAATGGCCGGATGGGAGCAAGGCAGAAAATCAAGCCTGGACTACTCTCTTACGATGACATGGAGTGAGCGAGGAAACGCTGTGCACAGGCACCATATGAAAGAGCAGATTTAGCATAATAGATTGAGCCAACTAATGAGGGAAAAATACCCTATAATTAAAACGAGACAAATTCCTGCATGGAATTCCCACCGGGAATGGGTCAGTTCTTTTTTTTAAACATTCGAGCTCATTTGCACATCTCTTGCATGGTAACGTATTGAGTCACATAGGGATGTCAAGGGCCCTGGATCTGGAAGCACAATCAAACTTTTTTTTTTTTTTTTTTTTTTTTTAAATGTGGAATTATTTTTCACTTTGTTCTGCTGAAAAAAAAAAAAAAAGAGCCAAGTCAATCAGCCTCGATGAAGCTTTAAGATTTCTCCCTCTTTCCCAGCACAGTACCATAGTGAATGCCAGTCGCCTTCAGACTAATGTGTTTCATACCTCCATCCCAGAGCATGGTCAGCCCCAGCCTGGAGAGGAGAAGGATGAAGAGCCCAGCTCTTTCCAGGATCAGGCCGTTGCCACTGTAGGTCTTCGGGAGTCTCAGAGCAACACCGTTGACTGTCACCTCCTTGCCTGTTTGTGAAAGGAACACATAATTAGCCGGGCTCTCAGTCCCGGTGCAGCAAACTCCTCCCCCCAAGGCCCACCTGCAGGACTCATAGGGCCACTTCTACCTATGGACAACAGGGGCGGCTGATCCGGGCCCCGCGCGGCAGAGGGCCAACTGCACGAGCACACGGGGCTCTGCCTGATGACTTTGTAAGCAGCAGAGAAGATCCCTCTGCTCCCAACCCCTCTCCCACCAGTCAGCTGCAGGGAACAAGATGGGGAGGAGCGATCCTGGAGCAGACAGAGCACAAAGCACAGCAATGAAGAACTGCTCTGCGTTCCAATCCAGTCCTTCTCTTCCTGCCATTCAAGGACAGGAGGAGAAGGGGGGCTGAGCCTGGAACAGACACTGAAGAGCAAAGAATAACCATTCCTAATCTAGAGCACCTCTTCCCCTCTTGTTATCCCTTCCCCCCTGTCTGCAGGGAAGAGAAGGGGAGTGGGTGAAGATGGAAGGGGCAGCAGAGCAAATAATAATTCAGTTTTTGTCTGCACGTAACCCCCTGTACCTCTGGGGGTCACCTTCCCAGCCTCAGAGATCAAGTCTCGGGGGCCATGAGCTGGGGGCAGGCTGTGGACACTCCACACAATGGAGCACAACAACGTCCAGACACAAGTTGTGCTCCAAAATAGAAATAGTTTACTGTAGAATCTTCAGAATAATTACAAACTATTCAAAACAAGTCTGAAAACATGGCTTTTCAAACAGGCCTTTTACAAAGAGAACCAAGAAAGTAAATAAGGAAAAGCTGGCCTTACAAATCAGCACCAAACGACTAGTTACATTGCCACAGGCAACTATTTTTAAACTCTCACTGACAAAAGTAGATTAAACCTGAAAGTACAAGAACGAATTACATGTAAGCTAACCACGAGACATGTACTCAATGGACATTATAGGACATGATTCAAATAGATATTGTATGGAATTATATGTTACCGGTTATCTATTGGCACCTCTGTTAAAGTACTAACATTTGTTTTGCCTATTTGTGCCAGCCTGAAAACCGTTATGATGGTAAATAACTTAATGACGGTATAGAAAAGATTTTAAATAAATAAATAAATAAAACATAATAACAAACTCCAGTAGATTCAGAAAAATAAACAAAATCACAGTTCCAGAAAATGCTTCCTCATCTCACTTCAGACTTCTGATCTTTTGGTAACAGCGTCTCTTTCTACTTTGCTCCTTTCCTTTATTCAGTCTTCTCACCGGCCTATCCTGGTCCTCTCTTCCTTCCCATTACGTAGGAAAATATAAAAGTTCCTGTTTAGCTCAAGGAGAGATTCCCTCTGGGGCGGCAGACAGGAACCCACCGAGCCCTGCAACAAGTCTCGCTGCTGGCGCAGTTTGTCCTCCTGATCCAGACACATGGCCCGCAGCAGTAAAGCACAGGTTTTCCTTCAGATCTTTCTAAATGGTATTGCAAACCCTCTACTTTTTTTTTCTCTTCAGGCCTCCTGAGATTTTTTTGGGGGAAAAAAAAATCGCTGCCTACACTCCTACTTCTCCCTTCTGTAGCCCTGGAAGAGGATCACAGCTCCAACCTATCTCTGTCCTAACAAATCTGGAGCAGCCCCAGGCTCAGAAGTGCCAGGGTTTTTATTACTTCTCCACGTTGGCCGAGCCCATAGAGGATGTACCCCCCACCGTCTGTCAAGAAGGGCATGTAACGCCCTCTGACAAAAAGATGACCTAGCAGCCCTGGGACTTTCTTGCCCCAGGTTAACCTTTTGCACTCTCCACATCGTGTGCCCTTTTAGCAGATGGTTCACACTTTGTTTAAATTTTGCATATTTCTCAGAAGGGGAAAACCTCCACTTTACCATAAACCTGTTAACAATATTTACCACTATATACTCTATGGTATGGGGATACCACATGTATATTTGTTTCTAATTTGTGGTCACTAATTATATATTTGGTGAGGATCTGTGTTCTCTGTGTGTGTGATCAAGGTGAGGTATTCTGCCAGTGTATAGGTTCTTTGTAGGAATCTGCAGTGTTCCAGCTTATTCTGTTTTCCCAAAAGGAGGTGTACTGGTGTTTTAGGGCCCAGTGGAATATTTGCAGTGTTGCCTTTTCATATAAGCTTGTTGCTGTTTGAGTTCTGAGGCTTAGGCTGTTTTAATATGGAAGGTATGCTATATAGGATATGAGTGACATTTCTGCAGGTTTTGTATTACTTCACTAAGAATCTGGTAATTGAGGAAGTTTGTGCTACTATCACTGAGGTGACGAAAGAATTTGAATTATTTTGTACATGAGTAATGAGGGGAAGCCCAGACAGTCATTTCAGAGATTACCTTCAACCAATGCAGTATGGATTTCTTTTCATTTATAAAGTTAGATATTTCAAGATTTATTTTTTGCAGTCTATTCCCAAAAAATTACAAATGACACATTCATCTCACAACGTGATATGATAAGAACATAAGAAATCGCCATGCTGGGTCAGACCAAGGTCCATCAAGCCCAACATCTTGTCTCTAACAGTGGCCAGTTCGGGTCGGTAAATGCCCAATAGCTGATCTATTTCTCGTGTCTTACTCCCAGGGATAAGCGCTGCCTTTCCCAAGTCTACCTGGCTAATAACTGTTTATGGATTTTTCCCTCAGGATCTTGTCCAATCCTTTTTTGAACCCTGCTATGTTAGCTGCTTTGACCACATCCTTTGAAAAATAGAGAGCCGTGTCTCAGTACAGGTATTGTGAAGTGGTGGGGAGGAGGGTACATCCTGAGTTCTATTACTAATCCAAATCTTAAAATGTATGCAAAGAGATACAACCAGCAGCTGTCTCACCCTATCCCAAAACTAAAGGCTTATCTCAAAGGGAGCTCCCACCTCCCCCAATCACATGAGTAGGAGTTTCCTTACTATGTCCCAAGCCCAGTGAAGGGTTTATCCCAAATGGAGCTCTCACCTTCCCCAGTCACACAAGCAGAGGCCCTCTTACCCTATCCCAAACCTGAGGCCTAATCCCAAAGGAGCATTCTCTTCCTCCAAGCCTGTAAGACGTGCTCTCATTCTCTCTCTCTCTTTGTCTCTGAATTCTCACCCCATTCTCTAGTCTAAGAATCATGAATTCCTCCTTCGCATCATCTGCTTTTTCTGCGGAGATGACGTTAATTAGGCAGGGCCCTCCCCACTGCCCTGTGCTTGGTGGTCCAGAGTGCCTCACCTCTCAGCAGGTGCACGATTGTGTTTCCAATCACCGCAGTCACGGACTTGGTGCAGGTGACACCACTGGCTCCACAGGGCACGTTTTCGGTGGTGATGGTGAAGAGGCCCTCATTCTCCCTTACCAGCACGTACTCGCAGTCCCCCAGGAAGGTGAAGGCTCGCCCGTCGAAGGTGATATAATGCGGGTCTCCAGTTGCCAGGCACTTGCCAGCGCAGTGGTGGTCAGTGCACTGCCAGTGGCGGTTCTTACATACACTGCAGAAAAGAGAGAGGATGAGTCCAGGGGCGTGGGGATGAACTCAATGGGTGGATTGGGGCTGAGGATGAAGGGGTACTCCCTCGATGGAGGATTCCTTTAGTGCAGAAAGGCTCTGTCCCAGTGATTTTGTCATCGGGTAGGACATAGCTGTGGGATTCCTATCTTAGAGCTGCACCAGCAGGTCACCCTTATGCTCCAGGGACCGTGACATGGATATTAACTAAGGAAAAGCACAACAGTACCACCGACAGGTTTTTCAATTCAGGAGTTCTAGGCCACCCAAGAGTTTGATCAGAACTCCAGTCTTGAGTGCCAAGATTGGCCCCTGATGCACACTGGTGGTACAGCTTCAAAGGTAATTATGGAGAGAAGCATAAGTTACATCCTTGTCCCCAGTACACATGGGGGTTGGTATATCTTAACTCTTATCACTCCCTTTTTTAGTCTGTCAACTTTTCCATCTTCTCCCTTATCTATTACCCCATCTTTAACTTATCTTTTCCCTAATCTATTACTCCATCTTTACCTAATCTATCACTCTGTCTTTTCCCTATTCTGTTACCCTTAACTTTTACTTCATCCATGCCCTTTTCGGCTCATTCCTTCTACTTCTGTTACCATTCTTATAACCTCTTATTTTGCCTTCTGTTTATATGTTTTTAACCCTTTCCCTCCTGACCCTTTCTTTTCCTTCTCATTCCCATTTGCTCCCCACCCCTCTCTTCCCTCCATTTTTTGCCTTGATATTAGATTAAGTTATGCTATTACAGTTATTTCTTACTATATTTTATTATCTATTATTAGTTAAATAAGTTGTTCTTGATACCGTATTATACTGTTTTAATGTAATTTGGATTTCAGCTACTATTATTCTGTTATATGTACACGCAATTGCGTATTTTTGTTCTGTGTACACCGACGTGATATCTTTGATGAGCGGCGGTATATAAAAATTAATAAATAAATAAATAAATAAAGGGTTTGCACCAGTGCAAGTCATGCCATGATGATTTGTATCAGTGCTAACTTTGAATATGCTACCATACTGTAACAAACCACATCTGGATGCAGTACCTCAGCATAATTCTATCCTGGCAGAGCTGTAGATGAGCAGTAAATTGTCATTCTTTAACTATGTCCCAAATCTGTAAGGAATACAGATGCATAAGGGTCCTGACTATTTGTGGTATTTCCTTACCAGGTGTTACAGTCCTTTTCAATAGTTTCATTGGGGTGGTGGAGTCTGCCATTGTGATGACACGGACATTCCTCTGGCGAAACACAGCGGTCATTCTAGAGAGAAGAGCAGGGATGGACAACGCTAGCTATTAATGATACCCAGTCGTCAGTGCTTGTATGTAGTGCAGTGAGAACACAGAGGCCAGGGCAGTGTTAGAGGTCTGAGATTGGTTTCAGAAACTCTGCAAACCCCAGGGAAGGCTAATAAACCTCAAGAACCCAGGACAGATTCATATACCTGTCGTGGCTGGCTGGTGCTGAGCCAGAGCCTTAAAAACATAAGAACATAAGAACATGCCATACTGGGTGTTACGGGTCCGGGCCGTGCCCCGGTGCCTCCTCCTACCGCGAGGCCAGCCCGGCCCGCAAGACGAGCTCCTCGGTCCCCGGAGTCTGGTTAGCAGCCTGCCACGGCTCCTGTGCGGCGTCGGAGACGCTGCCAACTCCCGTCGCTGGCCCCACCCCCCAGGCGCGCGCGGGGGCTAGTCTTTTAAAGGGGCCAGCGCGGGAAAATACAGGAAGTGCCTTGGATGACGTCAGACGCCCCAGGGTATAAGTACCCTGCACCTAGACCTCTCCAGAGCCTTGCAACAAGGTTCCTGGACTCCTGTATGCTGTTGCTGCGCTTGGATTGCTCTTCGTTCGACCCGGCTTGTCTCCTGACTCTTCTCTGCTTCATCCTTGGTTCTGGTTCTTCGTCCCGCTTCTGCTCTGCCCTCCTTGCTGGATTGATTCTTCTGGACTCCGACCTTGGACTGGCTTTGGACCGCTCTCTGGACTTCGACCCCTGGACTGGCTTTGGACCGCTCTCTGGACTTTGACCCCTGGACTGGCTGCGGACCGCTCTTTGGACTCAGACCCCTGAACCGGCTTTTGGATATTCTTCTTCTTCTCTACGAAGACTACCTACGATCTGCTGGAGGCGCCAGCCGTCTGGAACCCACGACCTGCAGGAGGCGCCTGCATCCAGACCATCTTCAAGTCTTCAGGGAAGTCATCTAAGTCCCAGCGGCCGTGTCCCTACGGGCTCCTCCTGGGGGGACTTCGGCTTCCAGGGTGAATCTCCAAAAGTCCTAGTGGCTGGACTCCTAAGGGTTCCTCCTGGGGGAGTGCCGGTCTCCAGGGTGAAGACCCTTCGATCACCAGGGCCCAACGTCGTCCGTCCTTCCACTGAGTATCGAGTCCTTGGTCGCATAGGATTCCACCGTAGTCCAGTATCGCAGCGTACTCCAAGTTCTCCGAACCGCCTCCCGGATGGGACATCGGCTGTAGAACTACCACAGCACTCCATCCTCTGTTCCAACCGATCCAAGGGTCCACGAGCGTAACACTGGGTCAGACCAAGGGTCCATCAAGCCCAGCATCCTATTTCCAACAGTGGCCAATCCAGGCCATAAGAACCTGGCAGGTATCCAAAAACTAAGTCTATTCCATGTTACTGTTGCTAGTAATAGCAGTGGCTATTTTCTAACTCAACTTAATTAATAGCAGGTAATGGACTTCAGACAAATACTAAAAGGATGCAGGGTAGGCTCTGTCCTGATATAGGATACCCTTTCAGTTTTTGGGGGATATGATAGAGGTGATAGAGGTGTTTAAAATCATGAGATGTCTAGAATGGGTAGATGTGAATCGGTTATTTACTCTTTCGGATAATAGAAAGACTAGGGGGCACTCCATAAAGTTAGCGTGTGGCACATTTAAAACTAATCGGAGAAAGTTCTTTTTCACTCAACGCACAATTAAACTCTGGAATTTGTTGCCAGAGGATGTGGTTAGTGAAGCTAGTATAGCTGTGTTTAAAAAAGGATTGGATAAGTTCTTGGAGGAGAAGTCCATTATCGCTATTAATTAAGTTGACTTAGAAAATAGCCACTGCTATTACTAGCAACGGTAACATGGAATAGACTTAGTTTTTGGGTACTTGCCAGGTTCTTATGGCCTGGATTGGCCACTGTTGGAAACAGGATGCTGGGCTTGATGGACCCTTGGTCTGACCCAATATGGCATGATCTTATGGTCTGTCTGCATCTGCTGGACAGGAGGATCAGCCCAAAGTTGGAATGATCCGGGTACGTATAGGGAAATAACCGATTCACATCTACCCATTCTAGACCTCTCATGATCTTAAAGACCTCTATCATATCATCCCCCCCCCCCTCAGCCGTCTCTTCTCCAAGCTGAACAGCCCTAACCTCTTCAGCCTTTCCTCATAGGGGAGCTGTTCCATCCCCTTTATCATTTTGGTCGCCCTTCTCTGTTCCTTCTCCATCACAACTATATCTTTTTTGAGATGCGGTGACCAGAATTGTACACAGTATTCAAGGTGGGGGTCTCACCATGGAGCGATATAGAGGCATTATGACATTTTCCGTTTTATTCACCAGTCCCTTTCTAATAATTCCCAACATTCAGTTTGCTTTTTTGACTGCTGCAGCACACTGAGCCGACAATTTCAATGTGTTACCCACTATGACGCCTAGATCTCTTTCTTGGGTGCTAGCACCTAATATGGAACCTAACATTGTGTAACTATAACATGGGTTATTTTTCCCTTGCAGCCTTGCAGCTGCCCAGCCCAGATACTTGCCCCGTGAACTATTCTTCCACCTAATGCTGGATGCCTTCCAGCCAGCTTCCCACGTCCCTCCGCAGGTTACATTCAGGCCCACCCTTTGTCTCCTAATTGATTTGGCCCAATTAGGAGACAAAGGGTGGGCCTGACCTCAGGGTCAGTCAGCCAGCCCTGACTGACCCTGAGGTCAGTCAGGGCTGGCTGGACTCTGTAGATTCCTAATTTCCTCTTGCTCCTAGCTCTATTTGGACCCATTCCTGCTTTCCTCTTTCCAGTCTCTGTTCCTGTTTGCCTGTTCCCTGCCCTCTTTTAATGTATTTACATCCCTGCCTATTCCTCTATCTTTAGCTTTTGCTCTGAGTTCCCAGCTTTGACCTTTGCCGAACTCTGACCCTACTCATGTACGCCAGACATGGCTTTATCCATAATTAAGGTATTGTGCTCAGCTTGTCTGCACCTTCTGAACTGTGTCTTTGTGTCACCACCGGGTCCGCACCATGAACTCAGTGAGTAAGTAGTTACACGCACAAGTATGTGCCAGGGTCCCCTTACTACGTAATTTTACTTCTGCTAAGGACAGCGGGTAAGTCATGTAACCAAAAAAACTAGGTTAGTCAATGGAGTTTTAAGGCTCCGAGCTAATAGGATAAAAGGGAGGCAAGTTAGATAGGGAGTTTAGAAAGTCCTCTCCTTTACTGAGGGAACTGGGAAAAAGGCCTATTGCGTCGCCACACGTACCTACTTACATGCATGAGATGGCATTCACACGCACATGCGCCTGACATTATAAAATCTTTCGCGTATGTATATGCAAATAGCCAATTTTATAACATGCGTGCATATAAGCATGTATGTTATAAAACTGGTGCATCCATGTGTGCGCGCACATGCATAGGTCTTCTATGGCATATATTGTGGCAATTTTCAAAAGCTCACTTGTAACCAAGTGCAATCCGTAAAAACCTAACTCTGACAAGTGTCACAGAGAAGCAGATCTCAGAAAAGCAGACTCACCAGCAACACCGTACCATCAGGACATACACAGCCCTCCACAGCACCAGAGCAGGTCAGATTCCCCTCCAGGCTCTCGCAGGTACGCAGGCAGGACCCAAAAGCATAGATCAGGTCCCCTGGACAGTAAGCAGCTTCAGGGCAAGCCACTTCAGTACAGTTCCACACTCCGTTCATGCAGACACTGAAACATAAAGGAGAGGGATTAGAAGACAGGGAAAGAAACGGCATTAGGCAGAAGATGTCACACTGGCAACCTTTGCAAGAATCCTGAGAAAATGCCCAGGGTGGAAGAGTTTTCCTGGTGTAAGCAATTTGAGTGAACCCTTTCACTCTGCCCTGAGCTAGTCCACAGCAGGAAAGAGGCAGCTCAGCCTTCATCACATACTTCCCAATGCCAAAGCTGCAGCCTAACTCCAAGACTCCAACAACAGGCTCAGCCAATTCTACATTTAAACTCCCATCTCTGTTCTGGCCTGAGATTTGTAGCTCTGATTTATGGCCCCGGGTACAAAACTTAGATTGTGAACCATTTGAGGACCGGGAAATGACTACAATACTTGAATGTAATCCGCTTTGGAGCATCTGAAAGGCGGAATATAAATCTAAATAAATAAATAAAAATTCTGTGCTCGCAAGAGCAGGAAGAATCTCAGAATGGGAAAGAAAAAGAAACAGGATAATCTGAAACTGCAAAATCAGAATCAAAACACTTTGGAAGTCCTTAAAGTCATGCTATAGCTTGGTAACATTGCACTGTAATTCTTACCTCAGGGCCAGAAAATCCAGTGACACAGTACCCAAGATGGAACTCATTCACTAAGTGAAGAGTGTGCCTGAGCTTGAAAACCACCATGGAGAAAGGCAACTGACCCAGAATCCTCTGCTTTCTTAGCCTGTCTTGGCTGTATGAACTCTAAGTGACTTATTGAGCCTGACTTGCAGAAATTCCAGGGACACCTGGACAGCATTTGAAGCTGGCGCCATGTTATGATGCCTAATTATAGGGTCATAAAAGGAGAAGGCAAGGTTGGGAACTTCAGGCTATACTGTCACAATAAGAGGCACTATTCTCAGAAGCATCTGTAAAACACATCCTCAGATGTGTTAATTGCCCTGACCAACAAGATTCTAACAGAACAAAAGATTACCTAAAGAGTGATGGTAAATGGGCCCACCTGGGAGAAGTAATCAGGGCAGTTTAGGAATAATCACAACATGCTGTTGACATGACAGTCAATGTATATTATTCCTTGGGTAGTCACGCACCTCTAGAATCTTCTAACCTAGTACGATATTGTATGTTATCTATAAAAGAAGGATCACTTCCTGTATATACTGAGATGCTGGTCAGTTTATCAGAGAAATGGCATCAGCATCTCCCAAGAATACTTATATTGATCAATAAAAATTATACTTTCTACAAAATCTAAGTGTTCTTGTCTCCCTGGATATATAAGCATCATAAAGAATGGCATGGTGCTTAACATTATGGCACCTGAACAGGGACAAGGTGGCTGAGGCTACCTATTGTACAGTGCTATGTCTGAATCTGCTGGACAGGCTCAGACCTAACACTAGTACTCGGACTTTAATTGGCTCTCATCCGAAGGATGTTTTGCTTATTGCATAATATTTCCCAGGAACGGAAGATTTCTGGATGAATGTTTATTGAAATAGTAATACCCAGAAGACAGAAGAGAGAGTGCCCTCCATTGCGGGGATGACAGATCTGTTTGTAAGTATTTAATAATCAACTTGTAAGTATAATTTTCTAGTTAGGAAGTAAAAGATCTTCTTTGGCCAGTTGTAAATAAAAGTGCACTATTTATTTTGATCTACTTTGGGGATGCCCATTTGTAGATTATTGTTTGGTATACTTAATGAAAAAAATTATTGAGTGATTTCGCTTTATTCGTCTGTACATTTGTTAATAAATGTGTACTGGAAAAAACAATACAAGGAGGTTTAACAATAGCAACAGTTGGTCCTTTGTGTTGGGTCCTTGCCATGCTTGCAAAAATGTGGGATTATTAGACGAACATAAAAAAGAAAAGTTTTGGAAAAGCATAGTTTGGAATCTGGTTTTCTGTTTCTGTCTGATTTCTGCCATGGTGTAACGCATTGCAGTGAATGGGGTCTAATTACAATCGTCATGGAAGTTTCAGAACCTGAAAGGGTACTGGGAGCTGGAGAGTTAACTGTGCTGGCAGGTACAGAGAAGGTGGGAGGTATGTAAAGCTCCAGGCTATTGGTATGCGCAGTAGGACACAGTGGAGAGAATTGGTTTACATGATTTGTTTTTGTTTGAAAGGTATAACAGACTGAGGAAGAATCTAAAGTTGTGGAGAACTGTTACAGAAAATGAATTTATTTTAGGAGATTCTTTAAGAAAGGTTGGTTTCGCCAGCTTTCTCTGAATGGCTAACACTGAATTTGGGCAGAAACTAATAAGGTATGGTCTTTTTAAAGGATGGGTAAATAAAAATGGCTTTGAGGCTCTCTTGTCCTTTTTCTCTTCATATAATATATGTTTGGGTCCTGAATCAGTCTGGTATGTCTGTTAGATATCTGTGTGTAATGATACTATAGATACTGTTTATTTAGGGAAGGAACCTGTATGGCAGAATGAATGGACATATGCAGTTAATTTCTGAGTGCCTTGCCTTTGTAATTGTTTAAACACAGATCTGATAGAGATGAGAGAAGTTTCCTTTTTTACTTTTCTGATTACTTTTCTACTTTTCTGCTTGTGGTTTTTTGGTTATTGGATTACAAAATCATGTGGTTAGAATAGAATATGATGTCTTTCTTTTTAAGTTAGGTAAAATATTCACAGTAGTACTTTACTTAGAAATGACATGGTATCTGGTAGCTGTCTTTGTCTCCCCCATGTGATTAGATTTAAAAGATTAATCAGCCTGGTATGTTACCTCTGTCTTACCAAGCATTAAAGGTTAGATAATGTAGCAGGGCTGGAAAATAAGTTGAGGTCAGAAATGTTTCTCAATATTTGTCATTATAGTGATTTGTATATTAGAGAAAAGAGTAAAGGAGCTGAGTATTTAACTAAACTCCAAACTAAATTATGTTCTATGCAGATGGAGGAATTAAATAAACGACAAGAGGGAAAGAAATGTAAAGTTTTTCTAAATAGAACAGCTGCTAAGAAAGTATCTAGGATAACCGGGGTTACAGTGGTTTCTGACAATGTTGCATAGAGAACCAGTGGGGGTGATGCTTGGTATCCCCAGAATCAATTAATAGGTGCAGTAATTATACTTAGAGGGAATAATGCCTGTGGAAGAGAGATAGCAAGAGGTTGAAGGGGAATGGCAGAGGTGTGTTTGATATCCCTTCACAAGGAGCTTGTTTTGATCCTGATAGGAGCACAGGTATAAAATGCTGGTATTGTAGGAAATTGTACATTTTGCAAATGAATGTAGAGCAAATTCTGAAAGAAATTCCTCATATACAGTTTTAGATTTGGCTAATGTATACTACTGTGTGTCTATGGCTGTGCAAAGTAGAGGATTAATAGCTTTCTAGAATACAAACAACGTTCTCAATCCCACCAGATTTTGTAGAAAGCCTTCTATCTTTTCTAAAATCTTGTCCCAAGACCTTCAGATAATTCACACCCTACTCCCAGCTGGTGCATCTTTGATTCAGTATGTAAATGATCTGTTAATTACAGCACCTACCCAATCTATTTGCATGCACACTACAGAGTTAGTTTTACAAACATTAGCACAGGGAGGATACAAAGAAAATTCCAATAAAGCACAAAGTTGTCAGTCACAGGTTTCATTTTTAAAAATTAGCAGATGTGGCAGGTTTTCAAATTTTGAATTACAAAGCACTAACATAAACCATTCCTCAGATATCTTAATAGACTCATTCAAGGTTTAATGATTTTAAAAATGAACTAAAGGAGTTCTCTTCTTATAAGAGTGAATGGAGTGAGTTATGATATGGCAATGGGTAAGAGAAGACATTAGACTAAGAATATGAGTTATTTAATCAAACAGATACCAGAAAAAAAATTATCTACATTCACTCAAGACTAAAGAAAAGATGTCGTCACATTATCACCTTAGGAAATGGAATAAAAGAGGTTTTAGGTCTGCAGAGGAAGAGAAGCTCTCACACCATAGCTTGTGGTAGTGCCTCCTAGTAGCACAACAATAGAGACAAGAAAGTAGCTTCAAGACTGCTATTTGCTGAAGTAAAGTATATCAGAATGCTTAGTGTCAATGAAGCTGTAATTTCACTTTAACCATCACCTTAATTTTATTGTCTGCCAGATTTTATATCTTTCCAGGTTGAAAACACAAAGCTTTCTGAGCCATATGAGCTGTAATGCTTGAAGATTATATTTTTTCCCAGTTTGATTTTTTCCATTTTTAATTAGATCAATTTTAATTTTGACTTTTGTTTTATTTTGGATCGATCCAAACACTTTTTGGTCTAAGTTA
This sequence comes from Rhinatrema bivittatum, assembly GCF_901001135.1. Classification (NCBI taxonomy): domain Eukaryota; kingdom Metazoa; phylum Chordata; class Amphibia; order Gymnophiona; family Rhinatrematidae; genus Rhinatrema; species Rhinatrema bivittatum. Next base: position 51,803,874 of record NC_042616.1, on the reverse strand, counting down.
TGAGCTCAAATATGTGTTAATTGTTGTTTGGTTTTTTTGTGTTATTTGTGTGTCATGACACCTGATGAATACAATGAATGAATTTATGTGTCAGTTCAGTTAAATATATGTTTCTATGTTATGTCTGAACACTTAAGTTGTTGTTTGGGTGGGAATATTATGCAGATGTAGGGATTACTAGATGCAGGGAGTTATGGGCATGATGGAATTTTCTCATTGATTAATTTGAATTTGTTTTGCTCTTATATTAGGCTTTAATCCATAACATATGCATCTAATAATGAGTTAAGAGACTATGCTCTGATGTCAGAAATCCACCATACTGAGAGAACTGCATACGTCATGTATCATTGATTTCAGAAATCATCCCATCCTTTGCACAGAAGTCATCTTGCACCCTTCATTATATGGACCTTTATTTGACATGTGATAACTGGTTGTCATAACAAAAATATTTTTATGATACACCTAGTCAATATTTAGTTATGTACCCATTTGCAGATGCCACTATTTAGATTTCAGGTTAATGATACACTCTGAATTAATGCAGTTTTTATTAGTCCCTACAGTCCAAGCGTTTTGTAGCATTTTCCAATCCTATACCTTATAATGCATATATGCATTTACTCGCTGAGTCAGCTAGATGATTATTTGATATGTTCTCTTTTACTTTTTTCTATTCAAGCTAGGTTGATCACACTAACCAATCACCCTGTTCCACTGCTTGCCACTCTACAGTGTCATATGTCTTGGTATAAATCAAATATTCCCTTGAGTTAAATTCTGGCCTATTGCTCTTTATTTCTTCTCCTGCAGCCTACATTTATGGTACTCACATTGCTGGTCTTTCATATTCTATTCCCCCTGCTCCTAACCTTACCCAATATACCAAATTTGGTTATTCCAGTCTACTATGAGTGCCCTGTATATCTTTCTGAACATTTCTTCCTGTAACACTACCTATCAGTTTATTTACCTAGAGTTTGTTTATCACCTTTCTCAGATGTTTTCTGGTAGTGTGACACTTCTATTTACCTATACACCCATTTTTGCCTATGATGCTGTGCAACACTTTTGCTACTTGACCCACATTATGTATGCACAATTCAGTGTGAGTCCTTCTATTGACTCTTGGCTTTCCTCTTTATTTTCCTGGCTTCCTTCACTCTTCTGGTTATGTGCATTGCTTATATCCCTGTTTGCCATTTTAGAAAATATTATCCTGGGTTGTTGTTGTTTACAATAGCAGTACTCCCTGCAGATACTTGCCCAGTATAAATAGTATCATATGAGAAAAATAATACTTTTATACTAGTCTCTTTGTGTTTTTCCTATCTTTATATTTGTTACAACTTATTACTTGACTCTGACAGATAACATATGTGGTACAGGTTTTCTCTTTTTATAATGCAGCCATCTTTGCAGCTCCACTATAGAGCTAAAGGATATCTTTTCAGCTTGGAGAAGAGATGGCTGAGGGGGGATATGATAAGAACATAAGAACATAAGAAAATGCCATACTGGGTCAGACCAAGGGTCCATCAAGCCCAGCATCCTGTTTCCAGCAGTGGCCAATCCAGGCCATAAGGTGGCCATAAGGTGGCCAATCCAGGCCATAGAGGTGTTTAAAATCATGAGAGGTCTAGAACGGGTAAATGTGAATTGGTTATTTACTCTTTCGGATTACAGAAAGACTAGGGGGGCACTTCATGAAGTTAGCATGTGGCACATTTAAAACTAATCGGAGAAAGTTCTTTTTCACTCAATGCACAATTAAATTCTGGAATTTGTTGCCAGAGGATGTGGTTAGTGCAGTTAGTGTAGCTGGGTTTAAAAAAGGATTGGCTAAGTTCTTGAAGGAGAAGTCCATTACCTGCTATTAATTAAGTTGACTTGGAAAATTGCCACTGCTATTACTAGCAACAGTAACATGGGATAGACTTAGTTTTTGGGAATTTGCCAGGTTCTTATGGCCTGGATTGGCCATTGTTGGAAACAGGATGCTGGGCTTGATGGACCCTTGGTCTGACCCAGTATGGCATGTTCTTATGTTCTTATGTCCCACTGAACAGTGGGAGAGGAGGAAGAAGGGGGAAGGATTCCATCCTGTAATTTTTTGCAAACCATGAGTCGATTGACCTTAAAACAACGCAACGTGCCACCAGACCTCCCAGTAGACAAGTCTTCTTTAAGAATTCACCAGTGCTAGGTGTGCTTTCATATTCTGCCACCCCTTTTCACATTCTGAGATTTTGAACAATTGCCTTTTCTATCCCTCTATCCCACTGCACTCTGCAGGACAGCAGTAACCAGGCTGGATTAGAATAGGATTCTTATTGAACATCTATGGTGAATCGCCTTGATTTTAATTTGGGAAATATACGTAATAAATATAAATCTGTAAATAAAACCAGGATTGCACTCACAGCTCAAGATGACATGGAATTAGTTTGGTAGCACCTCTCTCTCTCTCCAATAACTTCCAATAAGACTGATCTTAGATTTCTCTAGAGATGATCCGTTGTATGCCATTGATCCCGTGGGTAAACTTTCAGTAGTAGTCACGTGGTAAAGACATTCAATGAAATCAACCTATCCTGTACTAGAATCTGAAACAGGCCATAGGGTGATTTCATCAAACATCTCCTACCACTTCATCCACCAATCAGAGAGCAGAAACAAAAAAGATAAAGAATCCTGCCAATCATGGCATTCCCTGGGCATACTGCCTGCCGACTCATCCACCAAGCAGAAAGAAAAAATCATGAATATTCCTTGAAATCATAGCATCCTCTGGGCATAGCTCCTGCCACTTCATCTACCAATCACAGAGCAGGAAGGCAAAAGCTTTTTTTTTTTTTTTTTTTTTTTTTTAAAATAGTGCCTCCAATCATAGCATTTATTGTGCCTATCTCATGCCACATCCTCCAACAATCAGCGGGAAAGAAAAATGCTGGATGGTAGGTCTAATCACGGCATTTATATTGGACCTCTCTTATATCATCCACCCATCATAGAGGAGGGAGGCACTGTAAGAGGATAAACACAAACATAGCACTCTCCCTGCATATACACTATTCTTAATATATTAAAAAAGGTACGGAAAAGAATACAGCCAATATCCTCTACAATATTATTAGATCTCTCCTCTCAACCAACCTCCCCTCACATTATTACCCAGTCCGAACAAAGGAACAAGTATGGCAGATGAAGTTATCAACCTCAGCCTTCCCACCATTGGTCACTGGATCTCCCATCATCTAGTTAAGACTTAAGAACCTTAATGGGATTGCTGAACACCCACATCATGGGAAATAACAGTCAGTTAGCCTCATGGTCCTCAAGTGCCTATTGATCATGTTAGTACTCTCACTTGCAGAAAGATTATTCATTGCATGGACATGTCAATTACAGGCAGAGACTGATACCCACCAAGTATTGCAGTTCTTCTGGATCTTGCTGCCAGGTGGGTGCATCTCTTCCCCATGTTGACAGGGGCACAGGGCAGCCTGGACACACTGACCGCTGTCATCTAGTACTAGTCCCTCAGGACAGTTACAGCCAGCCACGCAGCCTTCCAGCTCCTGGCAGGCTCCTCCTCCAGCCATCCGCAGGTCGGCACAGGTCTTCCTGCAAGGGTGGGAGCACTCGGCATAAACCTGGCCCCCCGAGCACTGGACAGCTGTGGGAGAGACGGAAATGTGGGAGGCAGACAAGAGAGCGTGAAGTGAGAGAGAAAGGAAAGAGACAAGGCAAAGTGATGAGTGGAACAAAGAGACACGGAGACAAGATAAGGGAAAGAAAGAGAGAAGGAAGCAAGAGAGTCAACAGAAAAGGGTGCATGAGAAGGAAGGAAAGAGCAAAAGAGATAATGACAAGAGAATCAAGGATAAGGAGGCAAAGAAGAGAAGGGGTGGAAAGATGAAGGCAAGAAAAGAAGATGGGAAGAGGTGATGTTTGGAGGTAAGAGACAGAAGGGGAGAGAAAAAGGAGCACAAGAAGAACAAGAAGAAATGAACAGAGTGGAAGAGAAAAAAAGGAAAAAGATGAGTGTGGTACAAGAGATAGAGAATGAACTTAGAATCCTGGGAAAAGAATCAACAATGGTGAGAGAGTCACTTCACTATCCCGGTGAAACTCGCTGGGCAGTACAGCGCAGCCTACTGAGAGATCCAATAACCACCACTGCCTGAAGTGAGATACCGTCAACATCGCTAGCCCGCAAACTGCTTGTGTCTGTGGTCATTAGGGTCGTAAAATAAAATCATGAAAAAATGAGAGCAGTGTTGTCTACCTGGTTATGGCACTAGTGTCTTACATTGCACAGCGGAGTGAGCCAAAGTAAGAGCAGCCATATTGGCCCTGGAGAACACCAGATTCTTTGCAGGCCATGACATAGGTCCCTTCTTCAGGCATCATAGAAGATATAAGTCATCAAAAAGAAGGGATCTATGTGGTATCAAAAACTCAAGTCCACCAATGTTATCATCTCCAAATGTGTTCTTCCAAGAAAAGGCATTACAGCCTGAATCCAGCCAGAGAAGCAATGCACTTCCATTCTATCAAGGGGCACCCCCAAGCTCCTCCTAACCAGATGTCTCTCTGCTGATCTGAGCTTTTCTTGTTTCTCCTCATTTCTGGGCATCCAGAGTTAGGTGACCACATCCTCATTAGGTGCCGGTGACCTTTGCTTGGCAGAATACTGCAGAGGTTTGCCACCTCCTCCTGCAGCCCCCAAAACGCAGACTTCCCTGATGATCCCCTCACCCAGGTACTAGGCAGGCCTGACCCTGCTTATCGTCTGTTGTCTCACACATTCAAGTTCTCCCAGGCCACAGTATAATTGGGGTAGGATACAGAAGTGACTATTACTAAAAGAATGGCTCCTGGTCATGACTTACCGCAGAAAGTTTGGTTCCTCCATGGGAACACTGCACCTTCCTGGGCGCACTGCCGTGCATAGACAGCCACAGCACTGCAGAGACAGTCCTTGTCAGGGGCACATCCACAGACATCTTGGAGGCACAGCTGGTAGTATGGCTCCCAGTCCACTTGGTTATGACAGGGCTGTGGATCGTGAAGCAGTAGGGGGAGAGAGAAAAGAGAGCCTCATGATGGGCTACAAGAATCTAACCTCAGATATACTGTACATGTGCACTCAAACATTATGTGTGCACACACAGAAACATAGAAGACGCAGGCAAATGAGAACCCACCTGATCTGCTCATTGCTGTCTGCCTATTCTAATATCACAGGTCTTACTCGCCTTGGGCCGTTCTCCCTCCCTCCACCACTAAGGTCCCTCTGTGTCTCTCCCATGCATTCTTGAATTCTGGCATTGCACTGATTCCTATAACCTCTTCTGGAAATCTGTTACTATTTTACTGAGAGAGTGGTGGGTATTTGTATTTTATCACATTATTTTTGAGTCTCCTTCCCCTCAGCTTCATAAGATGACCCTCTTCTCTGTGAGCTCTTCATTCTATAGAAAATGCCTCCATCTCTTATCCTACTGAAGCCTACATCTACCAACACAGATATACCAACATAGTCACACTGGCAGGAGAGGTGAACCTCCCCTGACTCCATTCACATTTGGGAACTGAATCTACAAATATCTGATTTTGGTAATTGGAATTCACTGCAATGTAGTTTAAATCCCCCTGCCTCTTTTTTTTTTTTTTTTTAATCCAGGAGTACCTGGACTGGTTCTTACTCGTGAATTTGAATTATTTGAAGATATATTCAAAGTACTGGGAAATCTGCACCATTTGAATCTGTGAATATTTGCATCCAAATGGCGTGAAAAAGATCCAGACCCAGTGAGTATGGAGTCAAACTTAGCCTCCATTAGATCTTCATGATAAAATGTTGGAGGGAGGAAAGTTCAGAGAAAATATGAGAAACTATTTCTTACTGAGAGGGTGGCAAATATCTGGTGGTGAAAACCAAAACTGTTTTAGAATTCAAGCCTTCTTGGGACAGATCAGAGGGCGATGGAAAGTAAAGAGGAGATGACATGGAGGGCCTGGGTGTTAATTTAGGAATGAAAGCTTGTATATCCATCTACCTGGAAGAGTCTAGGGCCGAAAAAAGAAGATAATAAAGCTGGATTGCATGAAGCCAACAGGAAAAGATGGGAGGGCCAAAAGCTTGGAACCATGGAGCACTGACAAGCGTAATCAAGAAGGACGACTCAATTGCACTCCCCATCTAAGGGCCAAAAGGATAGACGGTGACCTCTTGCAGTCAATCAAGCTTGTGAGGCTGATAGCTGGAAGATATCCTTTGGTGCTGAGGGTAACGGTAAGGGCAAAGAAGAGTAATGACCAGAGCTTGAGCGATGTGGATGGGGCAACTGGGCTGGTCAAATGGTTCTCACCAACTGACGTCTACTGTTATTATGTATCTGAATCAATACATGGCCTGTCTCAAATCAGTTTTGACTAGCTGACCCCCTTACCCTCCCTCCCAACCCTGTCTCTCTTGCTGTAGATTATCCAAGTTGCTATGAGGCACCTAACTTAAGGATTTAGGCACTGAGATCTGTCCAATTCAAAATTTCCCTTATCAGAGCATCTAAATTTAGGTGCCTATTTTTACTAGACACTTTCATTTAGATGGCTAAAATATGGGTGTGGCCAGGGGAGGGGCAGTCTCAGTTCAGGGGAACAATGTTAGAGCCTCATCGCTGATTTCCAGTTCCTAACTTAGGCAACTAAAGTTAGGAAAGTGAATAGCAGTAAACTAGGCCCTTAAGTCCCTAACCCCCTCATTTATCAAAATGCACTAAGGCATTTTTGCATGCGTTAAGGGCTTATCGCATGCGAAAAGTGCCATTAATGTATGCGATAGCACCATATGAAAAAGAGGAGTAGGCTTACCAGTTTGCAAGGCCCTCTTGTGATGTTTTGCATAGATGCTGGTTTGAAGGGAGGGGAGGGAGGGAGGGAGAGAGAGAGCCTAGCCATAATGCTATCACCCTAGATAGGTATTTATATCTCTATGGGAGGCACAACTAGTAACTCAAGGTGAGGTTTAGGTATTAGTGTAGGGGGTTAGGGGTCACTTTGACATTCATATGAGACGTACGAATAGAACAGTGCACTCTTGTGAAGATTTGATGGCCTTCGGAGTGAGGAAACTCACCCAAAGATGAGATTTGTGCAATGTTCTCTCAACCTAGCTTGATGTTACCCAGGTAGAGCGTCCATCATTTGCGGTAACTTAGCTCTTCGCATAGGTATTAGTGCAAATTGTGATAAACTCCCTCTTACCATAAAACATACCGCTTTTCTCATCGCATGCGATATTTACATTTTGATAAATATTCAATAAGCCAGCAAGAAGATATGTTATCAGGCTAAAGTCTCCCTCTGACTATACTTGGTTATAGTTATCCGGGTAGTTTACATGGATAACTTAAACCCTAATTGGCTCTACTTGAATATATCTTAAGAGAGCCATATTCCCCTGTTTGCCCCCAAGTTATCTGGAATAGTTATCCAGATAAGTTTAGGCCTGCCTCAGAGCAGTTCTAAAATTATCCAGATACATGTACCTGGATAACTTTAACCTCAACCAGCTATATTCAATATATAGCCCCCAGTCAAGTACCAAAACAACCCCAAAATCTTACGAGCCGCAAGGCTCAATCCCTCACCCCCAGAAAATAAGTAAAAATTATGTCAAAAGTAAAACCCCTGGGAGTTGTCCAGTTAAGTGCCAGCTTGGCTGAATAAACCTCTTTGAATATGGACCTCTTAAGAGCCTAAGTTCAGCTGAAATTACAAACTCAGGGTTTTTCTGAGTACTGGTGCCAATGCTCGTAAATGGAGAGCCAACCTCTTCCCTTCAGCCATCTTCATGCTCACCTTACCTGGAACACTGCGCCGTGGATGACCGAGCAGGTGCCTTCTGCAAATTCCCTTCGCTGTGTGTACGTCCCGCAGGGGTCAAACGCCAGAGTGCTGACATCTGGGCACTCGCTGCTCCTCTTGAACTTATTGGCAAAGGCAGCAATGCTGGTCTCAATGTCCCCCTCAGGAGTGGTGAAATCATCCTTCTGGCTCCAGCTGTATGTACCACACAGTCCAAGCACCTGTAAAGGCACAGTGGAGTCCAAAGAATGAAAGCTTTGACTTATGCTTCTTATGATATAAGAGAGGCCCTTATTACATAGCTGTTTAGAATAATAGAAAACCAAAGTCCCACCAAATTCAGCCTCTTTCCGATTTCCTCACAGCTCTCTCTGCGTGATAGTCCAGAAGGAAAATGAAAAAAAAAAAAATCCACTGTGCCTCGGTAACCAGTTGTGTACCCTTGAAAACAATTCCTTCCCAATCCCATCTCATCAGGGTCATTTCACTCAGGTTGTATTACAGTATGTAGGGTACTGTCCTGCACTGTGTTAGTGTAGATTCAACGTCAACATTGCGTGTATGTTGGGCATCGTATTTACCATCTGTTGTGTACCTTGTTATTATGGATGAGATGGAAGGAGAAAGTTTCCTGGGAGAATGCAAAACATTAAAGGAGACACAAGGAAAATGGATTCAAACAGGGGACACTATTGCTGGCTAGGACGCTTTAGTCCTGAAAGAAACAGGAGTTTGAAAACCCTGGGCCCCTGCACTGATGCAGACAGAGGTAGCCTTGACGCCCTCACCTTGTTGGCAAATGCTGGCTGGAGGGTAACATAGACCGCTGGGAACTCCAGTCCCCACAGCACGTGGGCCCCGAAGGTCTGGAGCAGGAGGAAGGAAGAGGAGGCCCGTCTCACCGAGAGGTCCGCACTGAGGAAGGGCAGGCTCGCCTCACGTCCGTTCACGGTGATCTCGCCTGCAGGGAGCAGAGAGCATAAGCAGGAGCCTGGGGGGGGTGGGGTCAGAGCCACAACTGCAGGGCAAGGCAATTAAAGAGAGAGGGAAAGGGAAAGGCTGAGCAAGGACAATTTTTAGAAAGCAGGAGACAAGGAGAGAAGGCAAGAAAAAGAGAGCAAATGGAGAACAGAGTCATTGAGCAAAGGCAGACAGGAATAACATGAGACAAAGGCAAGAGAGGGAAAAAAGAACCAAAATCTACATATAGACTATTTCTTCACTCTGCAGCAAAAGCTGATCCAAACACTTTGGTCTAATCTGTCCACCTCCAAGCTTTCATTGGACCCTCTGTTTCTCAATCTATTTGTCGGTCAAGAAATTGTGTTATTTGATCCTGCAATCACTTATTTATCCTTTGCTGACTCTTCCATTGTGGTTGGACTTTGTACGTCAGGGAGGTTAGCGTATGCTCTGAAATCCTGGTACAAAGACACTTACTGCTTGTTGAACACTGACAGTGCACAGTGGCAGAGCTGTTTGTGGGGAATAGTGGGGAATGCTGCAGGTGAAGGCTGAGGTATACTGACAGAGAGCCTGAGGACTGGAACAGCAGGAGGCCATATTTAAAAGTTGCATGTAGAGATCACGTGATGCGGTGAGCCTGGTGGGATGCAGCCACTAGAGCTCCGGGTGCCACCCCTCTGAAATAAGTGTATTTAATCATTTTTTTACCATTTGGTCCCATTTCTGATTTAATCTGCTGAATTCTCGGGAGTTGCAGACTAGTTCTGGAGCTTTATGATGTGAAGAATTTGATCGGGCAGTATGACAACGAGGCCAGCTCATAGAGAGAAGGAAAAAGGTAAAGCGCCTGATACTAAGTTGGCCGACTGACAAGAATCTCTCATGGTTGCTTCCTCTGACGAGCTGACCATTACCCGGCTCACAACAGCTTTCGTGACTGTCCTTGAGCATGAATTTGAAGGTGCCTCCAACCACATTGTGGAACTGAAAGACCCTATCCAAGATACTGGTAGGCACTTGGAGGTAGCAGAAGGCAGCATTTCTGTGGTGGAGGACGACACCCTAGCATTTACCTCATGAGTGGTTCAGCTAAAAATGAAGCTCAAAGTCGCGGAGGAGAAGGTAGATGATGTAGAAAACAGATCACGATGCAAGAACCTGGCAAGTATCCAAAAACCAAGAAGATCCCATGCTACTGATGCAATTAATAGCAGTGGCTATTCCCTAAATAAACTTGATTAATAGCAGGTAATGGAATTCTACTCCAAGAACTTATCCAAACCTTTTTTGAACCCAGCTACACTAACTGCACTAATCACATTCTCTGGCAACAAATTCCAGAGCTTTATCGTGCGTTGAGTGAAAAAGAATTTTCTCCGATTAGTCTTAAATGTGCTACTTGCTAACTTCATGGAATGCCCCTAGTCCTTCTATTATTCGAAAGTGTAAATAACCGATTCACATCTACTCGATCAAGACCTCTCATGATCTTAAAGATCTCTATCATATCCCCCCTCAGCCGTCTCTTCTCCAAACTGAACAGCCCTAACCTCTTCAGCCTTTCCTCATAGAGGAGCTGTTCCATCCCCTTTATCATTTTGGTTGCCCTTCTCTGTACCTTAGGAATTGTTAGGAAGGGAATGGCAAATAAAACTATGGATGTCATAATGCCTCTATATCGCTTCATAGTGAGACCGCACCTTGAATACTGTGTACAATTCTAGTCGCTGCATCTCAAAAAAGATATAGTTGCACTGAAGAAAGTGCAGAGAAGGGCGACAAAATGATAAGGGGCTAGGAACAGCTGCCCTATAAGGAAAGGCTAAAGAGATTAGGGCTGTTCAGTTTGGAGAAGAGATGGGTTTAAAAAAGGTTTTGATAAGTTCCTGGAGGAGAAGTCCATAAACTTCCATTAATCAATAAGGAATAGCCACTGCTTCTTACCAGCATTAGTAGCTTGGAATCTTTCTAATCATTTGGGTACATGCCAAGTATTTGTGACTTGGATTGGCCACTTTTGGACAAAGGATACTGGGCTTGATGGACCTTTGGTCTGTCCCAGTATGGCATATCTTATGTTCTTATGATTCTTATGATCTTAGAGCTGCAATGTGAGAGGAGGCTGTAGGATCTCATCCTTGCCAGTGGCAGAGAGATTTACAGCATACTACTGATAGACTGCAGGAGTCTACACCCAAAGGAAAGGAACTTGTACAAGGAAGCCCTAGGGGATACTGCCCAGAAGTGTAATGCATCAGATCACACAGTATACAGGATTTCTGTTGCCTTTACCAGGGACTGTATCCAAGATTGCGTTTTCCGGATTGCTGAACTTTATTTCGTGTATTGAAATACACTATCCCAAAGTGTGCCACCCATGAGGTTATCCCTCTGCACCACATTAAACCACAAAAGGATTATTTTTTTTAACAACAGGTGACTACATGCAGTCTGTCTTTTGCTGGAAGGTATAAGAAGACCTAATAACAGTACCCAGGACCTTTAAATACTGACTTTTCCCCCAGGAAAGAACCCCAGGATTATGCAGAGCAATCTGGTCCCAGCTCCCCAAAGGGAGCCCCTGCAACAGACAAGCTAGTGGAATAGGGGCAATGGTAGGAACTGGGAGCACATGCGTATTATCTGGCGCATGGTATTTCGAGGAGTCTGCAACAACGTGCATAGTTTTTTAAGAGTAAAATGTGTCCGTAGAAAAAGCAGATGCAAATCTCTGCTAGTACTTTTTCCCTCGGGCAATTTTGAAAAGCAAAATATGTGCCTACTCTCCCTTTGGGAACTGGTGCAAAGTCCGCAGGGGAAAAACTTTGCAGCTACCTGCAGACATTTTGAATATTGCCTCCTGTATGGTGGAGCTGGGATCCCATCACCATTCTCTGGCTCCTGGTATTTATAGCTTGATCAGAGTTCTCGTGAGCACCATCTGACGCCTGATATTGAACGATCAGCATTGCAGCGGGGGATCCCTGTGACTTATCGGCTGGTGCTGCCCTGGAGCAGCGAGCCCCTGCACTTACCTGAGGTCCGGAGCTGGACAGCTGTTTTGTACGCAGTGACGACGAGAGCGCGCAGGCAGCTTGCAGCCCCGTTACTCCCACAGGCGACGTTCTCTGCGGTGATCAGCAGCTTCCCGTCCACAAAATCCTACAAATCAAGCAGGACAAAACATAACCCAAATAGCGCCTGAAGCCCACGGCGCCAAGGAAGAGAAGAGTGAGAAAGAGAACTTGCCCTTTGTCTATGGGAAAAAAGTTTAGTGAATCGGGTCCTCAGCTTTTCAAAATTTAGCCCTCTCTTTATATAGATGGGAGTTTTCAGAAGCCATTTACCTGCATAAATGGCCTTTTAAATGGGTAAAAAGGCTTTTTATTTATTTATCTAAAAGATTTATATTCCACTCATATCTATAGTTCAAGGTGGATTACGTTAAAAAAAACATCCATGATCTTAAAAAAAAACTTCAAACAAGATACTAAAACAGAACAACAGTAAACAGAAAAGACACCTTCTATTGAGACTGCAGGATTGCACTGAGACATGGAAGGTAACTTTCAAAGCTGCTTGCGTGTGCCCAAGTCCTTACGTATAAGGGCGCACGGTAATTTACTACTGTATTTTATTACCTGCGTGGAAACGATCTCTGCGGGTTATAAAATTCAAGTTACGCAGGTAAATCTGTCATACACACCTGAAGGGCCCTCTGTAATGTCTCTTTTTTTTTTTTTAGGTGGAAAGTTCATGCCTGCTATTAAAATAACACACGTTTTCCTACACGGCTGAAAATCCGCTTAAGCGCAGATGGCCAACTGGCAGGCACAAATCCTGACCAAGCTTTAGAAAACGCAAGCTAATTTCCACAGAGAATGAAACATCCAGTCTGCTTTCTTGTTATTGATATTCCAATGATTAAGTAAAACTGCATCCAGTTATTTGCTCTGCTACCCACTTCTGAATACCCTTGAATTACTGACACACTCCTCTTTATTTTGGGTTAAGTGCCTGCCAAGTTTAAACTGGAATTGCTCTTCAAACCCCCCCCCCCAGCCTGACGATTTTCCACTGCAAGCTATCCAGCCTCACAGTGCTCAATGGTTGCATGAAAGATCTACGACTTGCCTCAGATTTAAATCAGGGATCACTGTCCACCCCCTGCCTCCTTGGAGGAGGGACCAGGCATGAATCAGTCCCGGGTACTGTTTGCCTCCTGGTCCCTGCTGGCACAACAGACCTCGTCTCAGGCATACCTGGGAACTCTCCGGAATTAGCCCAGAGGCTCCGGAAATGTAGACAAATTACCGGGTCTCCAGGCAGGACCATAAAACTATCTGGTACCTTGGCTGACGTCTGGCCCATGTGAGAGAGCGAGAGAGAGAGAGAGATGGAGAGAGCACTTTCAACTCAGGGTGGGTTGGGCAAGGGCAGTGTTACACTGGTCTGCCTAGGGTGCTACAGACCTTTGCACCGGCCCTGTGCACGAGGATTGCAGAGGCCCATGGTAAAGAATGCCTGTTGTTGTTTGTTGGAGGAGAGAAGAGAGAAACTGTGTTGTGTCGCTGTACCTGCTCTCCTCTCCCCACTCTACACCCTCCCCCCTGCTCCCCCCGCTCCGCCTCCTGCTTCCATGCCCCCCCCCCCCCCCGACTAATCTTGAGTAGAACTGGAAAGGATGTGGTTAGTGCAGTTAGTGTAGCTGGGTCCAAAAAAGGTTTGGATAAGTTCTTGGAGGAGAAATCCATTAACTGCTATTAATCAAGTTTACTTAGGGAATAGCCACTGCTATTAATTGCATCAGTAGCATGGGATCTTCTTAGTGTTTGGGTAATTGCCAGGTTCTTGTGGCCTGGTTTTGGCCTCTGTTGGAAACAGGATGCTGGGCTTGATGGACCCTTGGTCTGACCCAGCATGGCAATTTCTTATGTTCTTAAGTTCCCAAATATGTGTCTTAGGATTGCTGTTCCTAACTCTGGACCTGTGTTCATTCCAGACCACCTAAGATCTTCACTTACTCCTGTCCCTTTCTCTGTTCTCTCCTTCTTCTGCCTTGATCTGCTTTTCCTGCTTCTTTGGATGGACCTCTCATACCCTTAACCCTGGCCCAGTTTCCAACCTAGACTTTGCATGTGGTTTCATCCTGCTAGCATTCCCGGCGGGTCCTGTTCTCGGCTCGTCTAACGCTACCTCTGCGGGCCGGTGCCTTGGCTTTTAACAATTTCCTGCAGGTCTCAGCCAGGGCCGGTGCTTCCATTAGGCAAAACTAAGCAGTTGCCTAGAGCGCCAAGATTTGGGGGGGGGGGGGGGGGGCGTCAAAATCCTAGCGGTGTGTGAGATCTAAAGGGGGTGCTACACCAGAGCTAATGCTACCAAAGAAGGGAGTGCAATGCTGGAGCCACTGATGTGGGTAGGAGGGAGTGCAATGCTGGAGCCACTGATGTGGGTAGGAGGGAGTGCAATGCTGGAGCCACTGATGTGGGTAGGAGGGAGTGCTGGGCTGGAGCCACTGATGTGGGTAGGAGGGAGTGCAATGCTGGAGCCACTGATGTGGGTAGGAGGGAGTGCTGGGCTGGAGCCACTGATGTGGGTAGGAGGGAGTGCAATGCTGGAGCCACTGATGTGGGTAGGAGGGAGTGCAATGCTGGAGCCACTGATGTGGGTAGGAGGGAGTGCTGGGCTGGAGCCACTGATGTGGGTAGGAGGGAGTGCAATGCTGGAGCCACTGATGTGGGTAGGAGGGAGTGCTGGGCTGGAGCCACTGATGTGGGTAGGAGGGAATGCTGGCCTGGAGCTCTTACTAATAGGTAAGTTGGGGGGTGGGGGGGGGAGTGAATAACCAAAGGTTTGCCTAGGGCAGCAAACAGGCTTGCGCTGGCCCTGGGCTCAGCAGTGTCTCTTGCCACTGAGGATAGCTGGGACCTGCGTCATGGTAAGTTCCCATTCGGGAGGGATGAAAGGTGGGTGGGAGGGTCTGGGGTTGGACACGGAAGGGGGCTCTTGGTACATCTTGGGGAGATAGAGAGGGGAGAGGGCTGCCTCTAAGGGGGCTCTTTCTTTTGGGCCTAGGGAATGTGGACTCTGCTCAGGGAGAAATGTCGGGCCTCACATGTTGAAGGAAGTTTGGGAGAGAGAGAATCCCACCCGCTAACCAGCTCTTACATTTCAAGCCAGTTGGCATGGGGGATCTTCCACACAGATCTAGGCATCTTTGGCCTTACGGGTGCACATTTAAAATTTAGCACTTGTTTCAAGGCCGTTGTTAACATTTTTGGACTTACCAAGCCCACGGACAATAGCAGGTGTGAAGCCTCATTTGCTCGTAACGCTCCCTCGTTTACATATGAGGATATGCTAGCTTTTGCAGCATCCTGCTGATGGGTTGGGGCACTGGGTTAACAGGCACCTGAGTACACAGCTCCCTAACTTTAGCATGCACAAAACAGCCTTAACTTGCTTGTTTAAGTTTTTGTACATAAGCCCCCGTGAGTTGCTTAAGCCTCTCTTTCTAGGATTTGTGTTGCAGGCCCTGAAAGGCCTTTTCGTAGCCCTTCTCTGAACCGCTCCCCCCCCCCCCCCCCCCCTCTCAACGCCCTTGCAAAAGTACGACTTCCAGAAGTGAGCACAGTATTCGGGGTAGGGTCTCATGAGTGACCTTTACAAGGGAAATATTACCTCCTGCTCCTACTGGGGATACCCTCTCCTTCTAAAATAAAGCCTTTGTGAAAATGCGCCTAAGACGTTCTCCCAACTCCAGGGAAAATCCTGCCACCCGTTCTGCTACATGTCCTCCCTACCTCTCTGTCACAGACCCTAGGTGTGAAGCGCTGAGGGAACAGCCGCATAGAAGATGGAGGAAGCCCTTCTCTTACCTGCACCAGGGTGTAGTCACATGGCCCCTGGAAGGAGAATCTCTTGCGATCAAAGGTGACGTAGTGCGAGTCTCCCACCCTCGAGCACTCGGCTGCACACTTCTCCTGGGAGCAGTGCCAGCGGCCCCCCTGACACATGCTGTGTGGAGAGAGAGAAAAAAGAGATAGGGGGCAGCGCCTGATCTCTGCACTGTATGTGAAGACCTGCATGTGGGGGTGACAGTCTTTCTCAGCAGACACCCAACCACAACTGGGTGAGCAGCCCACGGCACAACTGCTCTAGCCGAATTTACCGTGTTGATTGGCGCACACCTTGGCCTCTTCTGCCTTTTGTTCCAACACATGGGTAAGAGATGTGCTCTGCACCGGGCCTTCGTGGAGCTCACGGGCTGGGAGGGGGCGGGAAATGTGACTGCAGCAGCCTCCGGAGAGACAACAGGCTGGCACCAATAGCAGGGCTGAATCAGGCCCAGCCTGGCTCAGGATTATCTGGGAGGGCACAACTAGAATTGTGAGCTAGTTGTATACCAGTCGGCAAGGCTCCCAAGCCCCCTGCCTTTGTCTCCCCAGTTACAGGGTCGGCAGTGCACCAGGTGGTAGGTAGGGTGTGGTGGCTCTTACCATTGGTTGCATCTCTGCCTGATGCTCTGTCCTGGGAGATATTTCTGGCGCCGGTGGTAGCAGGGGCACTGCTCTTCCCTCACACAGACCCCCTCCTGCAAGTACAGGCCCGGAGGACACTCGCAGCCGCTCACACACTCGTCCCGGCAGGGGCCCTCCTCAGAGGCGCCCACGGTGGCACAGCTGGGCGGGCAGGAGGACACACAGTCGGAGTACACCTTGCCCTTCCCACACTGCTTCTCTGTGGAGAGAAACACACACACACGCTCTCAGTATAGTGCAGGATAGAGGGAAATGGCTAACAGTTACAGGGTTTGTCACCTGCTTAAAATCAAACATACTGGGTCATGCACCGTGCTGCACTAATCGAACAACAGGCACAAACAGATTTCTCAAAATGAACCCAGGAAGTCCAGACATTTTTCGCTGATGACAATGCCTCTCTCTCCAGGCGTACGTACGGAAGAAAGCAGTCATTGCATCAGAGCAGTCCACATTGCATTGGCCCATGCAACAGAAGGAGGAGGAGTCACATCTTGCCCGCCCGCATTGGCAGGAGAGGAGGAGGTGCCAGCGTCATGTGGGTCGGCCCCACTTACAAGAAGAAATGATGCCCTGCAGCTGGAGCTGAATCACCCAGGGAGCCATTTGCCCTCCAGCCAGCCCTGGTCCTGTCAGGATCGAAAAAGCAAGGACAGAGGATGGGTGCGCTGCGTCACTCGGAGCAAGCTGCAAGCCTGTCTCTTGAAGCCCAAGGTCGCAGTGACAAAGGCCCTGCATGAGAATGGGGGAACTGCACCACCTACCACAGAATCCCTGCCTCCTCCAGTCAATGAAGATGTGCTGCTGGGCACACTCCCGGGCGTAGCTTGCGAAGGTGGCACACACGGCGGCACGCCTCCTCTCGTCCCCGCCTTCTTCCCGGCAGTACGTGTACACACAGGTGTCATGGAAGCCCCTTGCATCCACCTGCCACAAAGCCACAGCACAGTGAGCACAAGACCACCACGCCTCCCCCCCCCTTTCTCCTTTCTCCTCCCCCTCCTCCACCAGTAACCGCCCCTCCCTACAAGGCCTTCCTGCTCTGTGTGCTAGTGCCAGCTTATTTTATTTTTATTCTATTTATATACTGCTACATCAAACCTGTGTGGATTACATATGGCACATACACATAACATAACGTTGAAATACAATTAGGTTAACCCAAACAAAAGGGATAGAGAGGAGAAAATATCATAGACACTTTCGTCACTTTCTACAGTGCTGGCTTGCAGTCAGATTAAAGAGCAAACAGGAGTCCGTGTTGCCGGAGGTGAGGGCAGGTGGGTTTTGTCTGTCCTGCCAGATCCTTCAGGGAGAGATGAGGAAGAGGGAGGCAGGGATGGAGACAGAGTGTCAGAGCGTGTACAGGTGGAGAGGGCACAGTCAGGAGGAGAGGGTCAGCAGACAAAGTACAGACGGAACAGAGGTGCAGAGTGAGATTCCGGTGAAGAGACAGCAATCGTGAGGAGAGCACACAAAGCCATAGAAAGAACACAAGAAGAGACTGCTTCCAAGGAAAAGACAGCACCGACGGAAAGCGAGCTACCAAAGTGAGAGAAAATGCTACCAATGGCAAGGAAGTAATAACGGAAAAGGAATTGCAAGTGGAAAATGAGAAATAATGGAGATTAAGAGCACTGCAAATGGCAAGAGAGAGAAGCAGAGATAAGAGAGGTGGGAGGGGGAGAGAGCGAGAGAGAGCAGTGAGAGAGAAAAACAGAGCACTGCAAGTGGAGAGAGTGCAGTGATGAAGAGAATGCTACCAACAGAGACAGCACAGGGATGGAGAGTGTTATTTGAGAGAGAGCAGTGTTGGAGAGAGAGCTTGCAGGGAAGGCTGCATTGTTAGACAAAGCCTTTAAGTCTAACACAGTCTCAGTTTGTCTTTCTGTTGTAAGACAGTGCCTCTCCCACAATAAATTTGTGTTAAATCTACCCAAAACCAAGATTATTGTCTTGCAGAAGTCTAGTGTTGCTCCCATGCCCTCCTATTTTCATTTTGATAATTTGGAGTTACCAGTTGTACCTCATGCAAAAAGTCTGGGTGTACCGACTGATGCGAATTTGATTTCCAAGATCAAATTAAGCCTGTGGTTAAAGCTGTCTTTATTAAGCTGCGCCTACTCCTGTAAGTCTTTACTTGCCATATCTGATGTGGTTCAGGCCTTCGTTCTACCACAAGGAACATTCCATCTATATAGGATTGCCGGCATGCACTATTAGAGCACTGCAGATTTTACGACTGATCTTGGGGCAAGCCCTGCGAGCTCACATTACCCCAGTCTTGCAGGAGTTATACTAGTTACCTGTCCAATGATGAATTAAATACAGAACTGCCTTGTTAATCCACAGAATGTTAGGTGAAGACTCTTTTCCCTGGATGAATACAATGTTTCTTATTTATAGCCCTACTCATGCACTTAGATCTTCACATCAAAGTCAACTTGATGTTCCATCGGTCTGATGTACAGGTCTTGCGGAGACCTGAGAGAGATCATTTTCAGTGGCTGGACTGTAACGTGCTTTTTCTCGGTCCTACCTGCTAGCTCTTTAAGAACATTACAGTTATTATAGAACGCAACGGCCAGAGTTCGATCACATAACTCCTATTTTGAATTTTGGTTGCCCTACATTGGCTCCCAGTTAAGTTTAGAACTGACTATGAAATTTTATGCTTATTATATAAATCAATCCATAGAGAGAAAACAGAATGGCTAAATGCTTCATTACATTTGCATATCCCACAGAGAAACTTGAGGTCGGTGAATAAAGGCTTGTTAACTCTTCCTTCTGTTCGATCCACACACTTGACTGAAATGAGAGAAAGAGCAATCTCGATTGCTGGCCCTAAACTTTGGAATTCTCTCCCCACTGATTTAAGATTGCAAAAAGACTTCCTGATTTTTAAAAAGAACTTAAAGTCTTGGCTGTTCACGCTTGCATATGAGAGTTGTGTAGTGAAAGCGGATTAAGGCTCATGGATTATAGTGATGTTAAATTATATAATGATTTGGGTTTTATTATTGTCTTTATTTTAGATGTGTTTTAAGTTTTCTTTTATACTTTTAATTTTGTGATGCGTTTTATTCATATTTATAATTGTACATGATTATATGATTGTTTTATTTTTGTATATTTGTAAACTGTTACTACTGAGTACAGAATGACGGTATAGAAATTTAATAAATAAATAAATCTTGTGGAAGTCTTTTGCAGGAAAGCTTTTGTCTAATTACTTGTACAGAAACTTTCAGAAAAGCAGGCATTTGTGTGACTAATGAAATTCTTTATATTCTGAGAGTTTTAGGTTGGCATCTGCTATCCGGCTTCTGGCTTCGGGCTCTAGCAAGTGTCACTTTCTGTGTTAGGCCTTATTTGATATGTGAGATTATTATGTGTGAGGTTCATAATCTGAAGGTTTAGCAAGATAACTCAGAAGTTATCCCGCTAAATGAATATTTGGGCACTTATGTGGTTAAATTTTGGCCAGATAATTTTTTGTCTAGTTAAACTTTGGCCAGATAAATTGGGAGCATTCTGAGGGCGTAAATGGAAGCCAAGGTAGCTGGCTATGTTAGCCGGCTAAATCTCATGTTCAGAATTAGCCAGATAATTCATCCAGCTAACTCTGGTCGGCCCATACACCTGTCCTAAAGTTAGCTGGATAAATTCGACTTCAAGATAATTGGATATATTCGGCGGTGCAAGTGTGCCACTGAATATATAGACTAAGTTAACCAGATAAGTTTATTTGACTGACCAGCCGAGCAGCACAATGGCTGAATGTGGGCCTCTATGTTTTTATTGTATACGGTCTGAGCACTACGTGCTATGCCTTCTGTTTTGTAGATTCATTGCAGTTTTATTGTGGGTTTCCGTGCTGCTTTACCTATTGTTCAGAATATACCTTTGTGAGTTTTTGTAATGTTTAATTTTTTTTCTGTTCTGTACTCAGATATTTTGTCGACTGTTTGTATTTTGCTGATTTTATTCTATGTGTTTATTGTTATCCGCTAAGATTTTCTGATTAGCGGACTATAAATTATTGAAATAAATAAATAAATAAATAAATGTACACCGCCTACATCTGTGGACACAAGCGGCATCAACATTTTTAAATAAATAAATGGCGGGAGTATGTCAAAAGGTTATTCTGTGGACAGAGAGCTCCAGCAGTTACTAGAGGGTGGAAGAGGGCAAATGATGGAGAAAGTGCTGAGGGTAGGAAGAGCACTCCTGGTGGGCAGAAACTGTCATTAGAATGAGAGCTTCCTATGGAGAGAGCGACAGCAGGAGGCATGCACTGCTGGAGAGACCATGGCGATGGAAAGAGCTCTCTTATAGACACAGCATCAATTAGCAAGAGAATTCCCACCCCCACCCCCAAAAAAAAGACACTAAAGCAGGGGAGGTCACGTGATGTGGTGAGCCAAGAAATACGTGGTTTCCTGGGCTCTGGGCACCATCCCCCTTCATTGGGAAAAATCTGCAGCATCCGGCCCCATAACTTCATACTTTTCTGAGGAATACATTGTGCCTACATCAATAGATAAATATATGCATAAATCACCAGGAACAATGCTCTTGAAGGGGGGGTATGAAAGAGAGAAAACCCAAAGATGATGCCTGAGAAAATGGCCACAGAGGGAGGAGATTCTCTGGAGCCTGCATTCCCTCTGGCTTCTCTCTTGGCACAATCACGGAGAAGGTAACTAATGCAGTAGTTGCTGCCCTGGACATTAAACTAAACAGCATCTCAGACCAGATCACTGATCTTAAAAGTTCTCTGGCTGAGATCCTGGCACGGCTAGTCATGGCGGAAAGCAGGACAGCCAGCTTAGAAGATGATTTGACTGCCACTGCGGTACAGATTGCTAAGCTCGAGAAATAGCTGGGAGCACAAGAGGAGAAACTGGAAGACCTAAAGAGTAGGTCTTGCAGGTACAATATTCAAGTTTTGGGGCTCCCAGAATCTATCCTTGATAAGAATTTGGCAGAGGTTTTGGAAAACTGGCTACCAGAGGTTCTGGAGCTCTCAACCTTGTCGACTAACCTAAAAATTGAGAGGGTTCATAGACTGGTAAGCAGGAAAGAAGGAGACTCGAGACCCAGGATTGTGATTGTCCGGATACTGAACTGGTCCCATAAACAAGACATTATGCAGTCCTACCGCACAAACCAGGACATCAAGTACCAAGGAGTGCATGTCTGTCTCTTCCAGGATTAGTCGACGCAAGTTACTCAGCATCGCAAGGCATTCAACCCTATTTGTGCAGCCTGATATGTGTGCCTGAGTTTGAAACCAACTTGGAGACTACGGCTCACCCAGAATCCTTTGCTGCCTTGGCTTGCTTGCAGTTCTGGCCATGGGAACCTTAACTGCCCTATTGACCCTGATTTGGAGAAACTACAGGAGACATCTGGACTGCAGCAGGAGATGTCAAAAACTTATGATGGAAGATCATGGGGTCACAGAAAAGCAGAAGGAAAAGGTTAAAATCTCACAGGCTAATGTTTCCACTAATTGGTACCAGCGAAACCAGAGTCTTGAAACCTCCCTGAGGATGAAAACCTGACAGGACAAAGGACTAACGAAGATTGATGTGAACATCAGGCAAGTGGGCCTCAATTTGGGAGGGGGATCAAGATAACTTAGGTTTAATTTATCTTGTTTTGACACAAGAAACTTAATACATGGTACTCTCATGGATCCCTATTAGGGATTATTGTATGTTTTTTACCTATAAAAAAGCAGCACTCACTGATATACAGTGAGACACAGAGTAGTGCTTCTCTACAGAGAGAACTGCTACTCTGTTCCTCCCAAAGATACCTATATTGCTTATTGATATGCAATAATATATTTAAATTTGTTTCTACTAAATTTGGTATGGTACCTTTGTGTTCATGGGGCAGTGCTTTTAAGCTGATTTAGCGCTTAACAAGCCTTAGCAACCAAACAAGTGAAATTCTCTCTTCAGTTCCCTGCAAGTCTGCGGGTCTGGCACTTGAAACAAATGCAGGTGTTTGACGATATCTCCCAGGGTAAAGTCTTCCTGGAAGATCTCCCTTAGTGGACGCAGAGCTAACATAGCCTGCTTTGACTTACTTTTGGGCTAGTTTTGTTTCTTTTTGAGCTTTGAATAAAGCTGGGTTATTTTGGCATGGCGTCAGCTGTGCGGTCAACTCTTGCGATTTCTGAGAACAAAAGGAATCTGTGATGCAGCGCCTGCACAATGAAGAAGACATCGTGTGGAAGCCTTGGTGAGTCAGCACTCTGAGCTTTCAGCTATTAGCAGATTAGACTTACTAACGGGCTGATACAGTAAAGTCTGCGGGAGAGTGGGCATTCGCCCACTCTCCCGGCGCATGCACCGGCCACTCGCCGGTGCGCGCAATTCAGTATTTAAATTAGGTCCGGCGGTAGATCCGGGTAAAAGGAGGCGCTAGGGACACTAGCGCGTCCCTAGCGCCTCCTTTTTGACAGGAGCGGCAGCTGTCAGCGGGTTTGACAGCCGATGTTCAATTTTGACAGCATCGGTTCTTGAGCCCGCTGACAGCCATGGGCTCGGAAACCGGACGCCAGCAAAAATTCTGAAAGTAAAATGTGCGGCTTGGCTGCACATTTTACTTTCTGTATCCCGTGCGCATACCTAATAGGGCCATCAACATGCATTTGCATGTTGATGGCCCTATTAGGTGCCGCGGGTTGGACGCACGTTTTCCTTCCCTTACTGAATAAGGGGTAAGGGAAAACACGCGTCCAATAGCAGGCTAACAGTGCGCTCCGTCGGAGCGGACTGTACTGTATCGGCCTGTAAATGAGGCGTTAAGCTTTCCTGTCCAGCTCTGGCCATTGCCGATGCATCAGATCTCAGTAGTCTGCGGGAGCAGCTGGCCTAGCGCTGCAGTGCCTGCACTCTGCAAATGGCATAGCTCAGAGGCTTTTGTGAGCTTGATGATTTATTCCAAAAACACCATTGCAATTTGCTGTGTCCGACTCTCAAATCCTTCTCTCCTCAGGCGGCGCCGGGTAGGTGCTTCTCCAGCTTCATTCTAGAAGTATCTTTTGCTGCCGTTGTTTCGTCGTAATGGAGAGTCATGCCAGAGACGGCTCCTTCTCGCCATGGGAATAGAGTGAGCATTTGGTATAATAGGAGGGGTGTTTGGGCCTCCAGCTTTTTTGCAGTACATCTTCATCTTGGCCCCCAAGTTCCCGGAGTCTCACCGAAGGCGACTCCGGGAACTTGGTCAGCATCTCTGCTCCAGAAGGGACCTTTTCGCCATTCTCACTCATGAGTGATACCCCCAGGCCATATTTATAAATGAATCATTCATTCACTGCAGGTGAGGGTGACCTACTA
Source organism: Rhinatrema bivittatum (assembly GCF_901001135.1). Classification (NCBI taxonomy): domain Eukaryota; kingdom Metazoa; phylum Chordata; class Amphibia; order Gymnophiona; family Rhinatrematidae; genus Rhinatrema; species Rhinatrema bivittatum. The sequence goes on along the minus strand of NC_042616.1, from coordinate 51,780,122 downwards.
CCCTATTATCTGACGTTAACTTTCTTTGTTTATCAAGTTTCTGCGTAGAAACTTTTATACTCTGCATAGCCTTTCCAACCTTACATTGTGGTTTTACTGTTCTTTTTTCTTTTCGGGTGGGGGATGGTGCCCCTCCACATCCTAATCATACCTCAGATCGCTGAGAAGTTTTGTCGGCGTTTGACAGATGGGTTTAGGGGTGAGGAACTGGGATGGAGGGGGGAGGGGGTTTATTGGGTTTCAGCTGACACACAATTGGCATGAGGTTCTTATATCTGGGGAATTCAGGAGGAATGTTCTTTCTCGGACTGGATTATCAAACCTAGAGATGTCTTTTGTTTGGCTGTGGGTCTAGGCTGGGGGTGGGGCCTAATCTGTTTCCGAGAACCACAGACACCCCCCCCCCCTGGGGGGGGGGGGGTGTCTGTGGTTCTCGGAAACAGATTAGCACATTTCTGGCCATCAAGTTTCTATGGAACAATGGGTGACCTGGTTAAAACACAAGGAAGATATTGCTTGCCTCCAGGAGACCCATTTGACTGATATTGAAAGCCAAAAATTAAGAAAGATTGGGTAGGTTCCTGTTTCTGCTCATTGGCTCTGGGTAAGAAGGCTGGGATGGCTATCCTTCTTCACAAATATATCTCTTTCCAGGTTTATAAGGAAATTAAAGACACAGGAGGAAGGTTTTTGATTCTAATTGGATCATTCAAAGGTAGAGAAGAAACCATCTGTAATGTTTATGGTCCTAACGAGTACGATCACAGATTTTTTGAGAAGGTGGCACATTTACTGCTCCTAAATAAGAAAGGCTGGCTTTTCCTGGCAGGGTATTTTAACTGTGTGCATGATCCCCTTTCGGATAGACTCCCACCTCACAGAGCTAAGGGGGATCCTGAGCAGCACAAAGGTATTGCATATTTATGTAATGGTTTACATGCATTAGATTACTGGAGAGTGCTCAATCCTACATTAAAGGATTTTACCCACATCTCCAGGGCCCATACATCCTTATCCAGGATTGATTATATTTTGGGCTCTCAGGTCTTTTTCCATAAATTCCACCAGTCAAAGATAGGAAACATGGGCACTTCAGACCATGCCCCCGTCTGGATAGATTTTCATATTACAGAGTTTGGAGAGGGTGCCGCCTTGTGGAGGTTCCCCTCATTCCTTCGCAAAGATAAAGATTTTTGAACATTTTTTCAAACAAACGGGCCGATACAGTACAGTGCGCTCCAACGGAGCGCACTGTTAGCCGGCATTTGGACGTGCATTTTGGACGCACTAGCTTTACCCCTTATTCAGTAAGGGGTAATAGCGCATCCAAAACGCGCGTCCAACCCCCCGAACCTAATAGCTCCCGCAACATGCAAATGCATGTTGATGGCCCTATTAGGTATTCCCGCGTGATTCAGAAAGCAAAATGTGCAGCCAAACCGCACATTTTACTTTCAGAAATTAGCGCCTACCCAAAGGTAATTTCTCCAGGCACGGGGAAAGTGCACAGAAAAGCAGTAAAAACTGCTTTTCTGTGCACCCTCCGTCTTAATATCTTGACGATATTGAGTCGGAGGTCCTGAAAGTTTAAAAAAGTAAAAAAATTTTTAAAAAATTTTTTTAAATGGGCCCGTGGCTGTCGGGTCGAAAACCAGATGCTCAATTTTGTCGGCATCCAGTTTCCGAGCCCATGGCTGTCAGCGGGCTCGAGAACCGACACCAGCAAAATTGAGCGTCGGCTGTCAAACCCGCTGACAGCCGCCGCTTCCGTCAAAAAAGAGGCGCTAGGGACGCACTAGTGTCCCTAGCGCCTCTTTTTACCACCGGGCCTAATTTAAATAAATTAAGATACTGTATCGCGCGCACAGGAGAGTGGCCTGTGCGCACGCTGGGAGAAGGGGCATTCGCCCGCTCTCCCGTGTTTTTACTGTATCGGCCTGAAAATGGGATAAGCTCACCTTATACAATGCTGCCCATGTAGATTCTCCTAGGCTTTATTGGGAGCCCAGTAAGGCAGTCCTTCGGGGGGGGGGGGGGGGAGGGGAGGGGAAATAATTGCTTTCTTAAAAGGAAGGAATGCTAAATTAAATAAAACAATTTTGAATTTACATAATGCCTTACTGCGAGGGCAATTCCCAAGAGGCTTCAACACCGCGCATATTACAGTACTACCCAAACCGGGCAAGGATCCCATGTTACCAGCTTCCTACAGGCCGATCTCCTTACTTAACTGCGGCTTAAAGATTTTTGCAAAAGTCCTGGCTGACCTGGTGAGTTTCATCCTTCCTAATATTATTTAATCTCATCAAGTGGGCTTTGTTAAGTGCAGGATGGCGGAGACTCATATTATCAAACTGGTTACAGCAATGACCTTTTGTAGAAAAAGGGGAATCCCAGCTACAGCGGTGGGCTTTGACTCAGAAAAAGCTTTCGATAGAGTCTCATGGCCATGCTTATTCTCGGTGTTGGGTAGATTTGAAGTTACTAGTAGTATTTTAAAAAACATTTCCCTGCTCTATGATACCCTGTTTTCACATATTTTAGTGAATGGAGGCAAATCTGCTCCCTTCCCTATTCATAGGGGTAAGACAGGGGTGCCCTCTTTCCCTGCTTTTATACCTTCTCTCTATAGATCCTCTTCTTCAAATAATTATGGAAGACAAACCTATTTCGGGCCTTGAAATAGAAGGCACGTCTTTTAAAATTGCAGCATTTGCAGATGACGTTTTAATTTTTCTTACCTACCCCAAAGCCTCGTTATCTAAAGTTTTGGCTTTTCAAGACCAGTTTGGCACTTTTGTTGGACTGAAAATCAATCAGGATAAGTCAGAGGCCTTGGATGTTTCTGGGAATCTATGTCAAAATTGGGATGGGACTTTCCCTTCTCAGATGGGTTCATTCAGAAATGAAATCCCTGGGAGTTCAGATCCCTTCTGACGGGCAATCCCTTTATAAGGCAAATGTACAGCCTCTACTCCGGTCTATGAAGAGTGGATGAACTTACCACTTTCAATTACGTGCAGGGTCAAGCTACTAAAAATGTTTGAAATTCCTAAATGGCTATACTTGCTGCAAATGCTACCCATTTGGCTACTTCGAAAAGATATACGGGAGATTGAAAAATCCTTTAAGAATTTTTTATGGCAAGTTAGGAGGGCCAGACTCCCTCTAAAAATGTTACAACTACTAGTGCTACAAGGGGGGCTGAATTGCCCTAATTTATAGCATTACAATCTTGCTTATATGCTAAGAATCGTTCGGGACTGGCTTCTGGGTTCATCTTTCTCCTCTCCAAACGAACACTTACAGGTGTGGTTGGGTGGCTTCACTCTTTCTTCTATCTTACAAGTAGACTGGAGGGATCTTACGAAGGACTTAAAGTCTTTTATGGTGGTTATTTCTTATAGGCAAGCTTGGAAATTACTCTGTAAAATTTCGGGACAGATTGGACCCATCACCGCTCATCTAACCATTTGTGGAAACCCCCTTTTCCCCTCAGAGATGGTCCAAGGAGTGTTTAAAGTTTGGGAACAAAAGGGACTTACTTATATCCAGCAATTGTTCATGGGCAACATGGGTATGTTATGTAGTTTTCATGAATTACAAAGTGCCTTTCATTTACCACACAGAGATTTCTTTGCTTATTTGCAACTTCGCCACTACATTACGTCCTTGCTTAATCAAAATCCCAGTTTAGGTCTCATAAGCCAGTTAGATATGATCTTCCTCATGCGCCAACTTTTCTAAGGCTTTGCTTCTTTTAGAAGACCAGTGAGAATACACTGAGGTGTTAACACACTGGTCTCGTTGGCTAGAGGTAAAGCTGATGAATAATGAACTTCATTATTTCTTCTCTCGCATTCCGGAGATTTCAGAAAATGTTATATTGCAAGAGACACAATTCATATTTATTTAGTAGTTATATGTCTCACAATCTATGGCATTTAAAGTCAAAGCATGTCGGTCTCCTGTTTGTGAAAAATGTGAAGTTGACACAATAACTATTTACATGGTTTCTGGACCTGCTCAAAAATGTGCACCTTCCAGACTGCAATAGCTAAAAGGTGCTCTACTATTTTGGGTGTTTCCCTACCTATTGATTTACATTTTTGGTATTCTGGCATATATACCCCTATCTATTCGAACCTTACCAAACCACAAACTATGCTTCTTGATAGAGCGGGGGTCATCGCAAAAAAGGACAATTCTAGCCCTCTGGGTTGGTAAGGTCTCTCCTTGTTTACCCTCCTGGGAGACTAGGATGTTAAAATTACTTACATTTGAACACCTGTCTGCTAAGACACTCCCTGATATTAAAAGGGAAACTATGAGGGCAATATGGCTCCCATTCTTGGACACGGTCCCCACTGTGACTAAGAATGTGATTCTTAATTTATAAGCAAGTTCTTGTGTCTGCAGAGTTGGATCAGCTTCCGACCTGGAATTCTTTAGTGCTGTCTGGTCATTAGAACACTCATGCAGTCACGTATCAGCTGTTACATTTTTCAGTGCTCTTTGCTACATGTCGGGGCACTAGCTGGATTAGTAGGTGGGAGGGGGGATAACCGGGGCATACCTCGTTGTGTGATATTGTACTTAGGGATTTTTTTTTTTTGACTCTGATGGTTGCTTCTGTTATATGTTGAAAAAAAACCTAATAAAAATATTGGGGGAAAAGAAAAAAAAAAGACACCAAAGCAATGGAAAAAGAATACCAGTGGACAGAGCCAGGTGGGGACCTTACAAACCCCTGTTCCTTCACCTTAGGGTGGCACCGGCTGAAGGGAGAGGTGAGCAGCTTCTGGCAAACGGCATCCGCTTCTGCCCACAGTGTGGCGTCGATGCCAGCATCGCAGCTGTGGCCTGTCTCTGCCGCGTCTTCACAGGTGTGCTAAAGGAAGCAAAGTAACAGCGCGAGGCTAGAGAGAGACTCGTGTTACGTCTGTAAAGCATTTCACAGTCACAGTGAGCAAGCTGTGAAAGAGTCTTCCGCAGGCTGCGCCAATGAACCTTTTTTTTTTTTTACCATCCCTCGCGTCCGTTTAACATAATAATATAGTAACATAGTAAATGGCAACGGATGAAAAAATAAATGGCCCATCCAGTCTGCCCAGCTGAGATTCTCCCACTGGTTTTCTACCATGCTGGTTATTTGACAAATATTGAATTGTGGTATAATAAATAATAACTAGCTGAAACCCGAAGAAATTCCCAGGAGGACCCTACGCCCTGTTCTCCTCCCTCACGCCACTCACAGCACTGCCTTGCACCCTTCTCAGTCTAATCTCAGCCTATCCACTGTCTCCTCGGCCCCAGGCCAGTCCCAGTACTCTTAGTACTCCTTCCCAGTACACTCTGACCCCCTTCCTTTCCAGCCTGACCCCACCACGCTCCGCCCCCCCCCCCTCTCCCGGTCGACCCCAGCACACCCTGCTCCCCAGCCCCAGCACGATCTCTGTCCTCCTTTATCCAATGCTTAGTTCACTGCAGACCACCCCTCCCCTCCATCCCCACCCCACTGTCGGCCCTCCCCTTCCCCTCCCCACCACAGCATACTCCTGACCCGACCTTCCCCTCCCCGGCCTGTACCCGGCATACTCCTGATCCAACCCTCCTCCCGGCCTGGACACTCTGCTGGTATCTTCCACCACGCAGGCCGTGGCCGCCCACCAGGAACAGACATCAGATTAGAGGCATCATCTGTCCACTGCTGAGTAAAGGCTGGGACTGCGGACTGTGGGGTCAATAGGATGGGTTTGGGTACCAGTGTGTTCTAATGTTATCCCTGAGCACGCCCCCCTCCAGCCTCATACTCTGACCTCTTGCCCTTGGATTTTCTTTCCATCTTTTGCTTGTTCAGGTTCTTATGTAAACACAAGGCCATTGCTTCTCCTGCAGTAGTCTGGAAGTAAATTCTGCAGTGAAGACTATGAAATTCTCTGAAAGTTTTCAAGGTTCTGCGGTATTGGGTGTAGATTGCCCAGTATGCATAAAAAGGTACATTTTATTGAAAAGAAAATTAGGTTCTTACCTTTGCTAATTTTCGTTCCTGTAGTACCGAGGATCAGTCCAGACTCCTGGGTTTTGCCCCCCCTCTAGCAGATGGAGACAGAAGTTTATAAACAAAAAACTCCGCCTACATATAGGCTGGTGCCACCTACAGTCTGGCAGTATTACTTAATGTCAAAGTAGCAGGAGAACCCGCAACAAAGAACCCAACGAACACTGAAGATTACCTCCAAACTAAGCGAAATTGAATCTTAACTCCACCCAACTGGGTACCGAACTCGAGGTAACCAACAAACAAACATATTCCAGCAAAAAAACAGCACACAGATCACACATCCTCTCCCGGCAGACAATCGCAATACTGGGCGGGACTCTGGACTGATCCTCGGTACTACAGGAACGAAAATTAGCAAAGGTAAGAACCTAATTTTCTTTTCCCTGTACGTACCAGGATCAGTCCAGACTCCTGGGATGTACCAGAGCTTCCCTTACTGAGGGTGGGAGCCGGAGAGGCCTGCTCTAAGCACCCCTTCTCCAAATCCCGACGGCCCTGGCGCCTTCACATCCAAACGATAGTGCCGGGCAAAAGTATGGACTGACTTCCAAGTGGCCGCCCTACAGATCTCCTCTGTAGGAATATGTTGGCATTCCGCCCAGGATGCCGCCTGGGCGCGGGTTGAGTGGGCTTTCAGACCCACCGGCAACGGCTTCCCCGCCAACAGATATGCTGAGCGAATGGTTTCCTTCAACCAACGAGCAATTGTAGTCTTGGAAGCCGCTTTACCGCGCCGGGGACCACCATGGAGGACGAACAGATGATCGGAGACCCTGAACACATTAGTACTCTCCAAATAGTGTAACAAGACGCGCCGAACATCCAGCTTCCGCAGGTCCCTAGCTAAGGGATCCGAAGACTGTCCCTGACCGAACGATGGCAACTCCACCGTCTGATTGACGTGAAAGGACGAAACCACCTTTGGTAGAAAAGACGGCACAGTACGCAAGGAGACTCCCGAATCCGAAATCCTCAGAAAAGGTTCTCGACACGACAGAGCCTGCAGCTCAGAAATCCGCCGCGCCGATGCCATAGCTACCAAAAATACCGCCTTGAGCGTCAAGTCCTTAAGAGTGACGTGTCGCAGAGGCTCAAACGGTGCCTTACACAGCGCTTTAAGAACCACATTCAAATTCCAAGACGGACACGGAGGACGAAACGGAGGGCGTAACTGTTTTGCCCCCCGAAGGAAACGTACCACATCCGGATGTTGCGCTAGCGAAACTCCGTGCACTCGCCCCCGAAAAGATCCTAGCGCTGCCACTTGCACCCGCAAAGTACTACAGGACAGGCCCTTAGTCAACCCCTCCTGTAGAAACAGCAGAATATCCGGAATAGTCGCCCGAGTAGGTGCTGTGCCGCGATGCACACACCAAGTCTCAAACAGTCGCCACACGCGCACGTACGCCAGAGACGTAGACTTCTTTCGGGCATGCAACAACGTGGACACCACGGAAGGCGCGTATCCTTTAGAGCTCAACCGCTGCCTCTCAAAAGCCATGCCGCTAGACAAAAGCGATGCACCAGGTCGAAACAAACGGGCCCTTGATGTAGGAGATCCGGCAGAAACGGAAACCGAAGTGGCCCCTCGACCGCTAGATTACCAGATCCGCGAACCAGGGCCTTCTTGGCCATTCTGGAGCCACCACGATCACCTCCGCCGGATGCTGCTCTATGCGACGCAGCACCCGTCCGATAAGCGGCCACGGAGGAAACACGTAAAGTAACACATCCCTCGGCCACTGAACTACCAGTGCATCCACTCCTTCCGCCAACGTCTCCCGGCGACGAGAGAAAAACCGAGGAGCCTTTGCATTGCGGAACGTGGCCATCAGGTCCATCGCTGGTGTGCCCCACCGATCGCAAATGAGCCTGAAGGCGTCCTCCGCGAGCTCCCACTCCCCGGGATCCAACCAATGCCGACTGAGAAAATCCGCCTGGACATTTTCCACCCCGGCGATGTGGGAAGCCGCGATACTGCTCAAATGGGACTCCGCCCATATCATCAACAACCGAGCTTCTGCCGCTACCGGCTGACTCCGGGTTCCCCCCTGACGATTGATATAAGCCACCGTGGTCGCATTGTCCGACAGAATCCTGACGGAACGCCCGCGGAGAAGCGGGAGGAACTTCACCAGAGCTAAGCGCACCGCTCGAGTTTCCAACCGATTGATGGACCACGACGCCTCCCGAGCCGACCATGTTCCCTGAACCGCTCGACCGAGACAGACTGCTCCCCAACCGAGCAGACTGGCATCCGTGGTAACCACCGTCCACGACGGAGTTTCCAACGAAACCCCGCGACTCAAGTTTCCTGGCAGAGCCACCATGGCAAGCTGTCTCTGGCTTCCTGGGTCAACGGCAGGCTGAGGAAAAATTCTTCCGAGACCGGGCTCCAACGGGAGAGCAACGCGGACTGCAAGGGACGCATATGCGCAAACGCCCATGGAACTAACTCTAGCGTGGAGTTCATAGAGCCCAAGACCTGCAGATAATCCCAGACCACTGGGACCGGTTTGTGCAACAACCTGCAAATTTGCCTCTGTAATTTGAGGATACGCTCTTGCGTTAGGGCCACCGTGCCTTGACACGTGTTGAACACCGCCCCCAAATACTCCAGGGATTGCGACGGCACCAGATGACTCTTGGCCAGGTTGACCACCCAGCCCAGTGAGCGTAACAGGTGCAGCACCCGCTGAATCGCCAGCTGACAAAGAGTCCTCGACTTGGCCCGAATCAGCCAATCGTCCAAGTATGGATGCACCAACAGCCCCTCCTGGCGGAGTCTCGCCGCCACCACCACCATAATCTTGGTGAACGTGCGCGGAGCCGTTGCGAGGCCAAATGGCAACGCTTGAAACTGGTAATGTTGTCCCAGTACCGCAAAACGGAGAAACCGTTGGTGCTCCCGTCGAATCCCAATGTGCAGGTACGCCTCTGTGAGGTCCAGAGAGGCGATAAACTCTCCTTTTCTGACCGACGCGATCACGGACCGCAAAGTTTCCATTCGAAAACGCGGAACCCTTAGACACTTGTTGACACTCTTCAAGTCGAGGATGGGACGAAATGTCCCCTCCTTCTTGGGTACCACGAAATAAATGGAATACCGGCCCTGTCGGAGTTCGCCGGACGGAACCGGAACGACGGCCCCGAGGTCGCGCAACCGCGCCAGAGTCTCCCGCACCGCCCGGCGCTTTTCTGAAAACCCGCAAGGGGACACCAGAAAAGCCGGAGCCGGACGGCGTGAAAAATCTAACGCGTAGCCGTGTTTTATCACCTCTAGGACCCACTGATCCGACGTAATCTTGGTCCATTCCTCGTAAAACCGGCTTAACCTGCCGCCAACCGGAGGAACCGAGGAACGGACCGGCCTCACTTCATTGTGCTGGCTTACTGCCCTGCACAGCCTGACTGGCCCCCGGACGGCCGAATCGACGCCCACGAAAGGACTGCGAGTACGATTGTTGGCGGGCCGCACCGTGACGGAACGAAGAGATCGATCCTCTCGCCGCCCGAGTTCTACGGCCCCCACGAAACCGCGACCGAGCGGCTGGAGCACCCCGGAAGCGGTATCTATCCTCCGGTAAACGGTGTGCTTTATTCTCCCCCAAGGATTCTAGGATATCGTCCAACTCCTTACCAAAAGCAACTTCCCCTTAAAGGGAAGAGAGCCTAACCTAGCCTTGGAGGTACCATCCGCCGCCCAATGACGAAGCCACAATAGACGCCGCGCCGCTACCGCAGAGACCATGGTCCGTGCCGAAGTGCGCAGGAGATCATAAAAAGCGTCCGCACTATACGCGATGACCGCCTCCAAACGACTCGCCTGTCTCGCCTCCTCCGTCGATAGAGACTCATTCGCCAACAGCTGCTGTGCCCAGCGTAAACCGGCTCGCAACGAAAAATTACTACAAACCGCGGCCCGGATACCCAACGCTGAGACCTCAAAAATACGCTTCAGTTGAACCTCTAACTTCCTATCCTGTATATCTTTGAGAGCCGTACCACCGGTTACCGGGATGGTTGTCTTTTTGGTAACCGCCGCCACCGCCGAATCAAGTTTTGGCAGGCGCAAAAGTTCCAAAACGTCCTCCGGCAGTGGATATAATTTATCCATAGCCTTAGCTACCTTGAGTCCCAAATCCGGAGTATCCCACTCCTTTAACATCAAATCCGATGCCGAGAAATGTAGTGGAAACGCCGACGAGGGACCCCTGAGGCCCAAGACAACCGGATCCGTCTGACCCAGACGAGATTCTACCTGGGGAAGTGGGATTCCCAGTTCCCCCAGGATTTCCGGGATGAGGGGCCCTAGCTCATCCCTATGGAACAACCGAACTACCTTCGGATCGTCCCCATCCGCAGCGTGCAGAGTCCCTGCATCCTTAGGCTCCAGCTCTTCATCCTCCTCAACCCCCCTCGGGGGCTGGGATGGGCAGTCCAGATCCTCCTCCGGATCCGCCAGCGCCTCAGACTCTGACGAGGAGAGCGAAGGCCCCTCCGCCCCTCTAGAGGAACGAAGAGGCCTTGGCCTGGGCCGGGGCCTAGACAGCCCCCCTCCCCCCGTACTGGCCTTTGGGGCCTTGACCGCTGGCGCTCCGCTCTCAGAAGCCGGGGCCCCCGGACCTCTCTTCCGAGCCAGGCGGCGTGCTTTAAACGCCTTATGCATAAGTAACACGAACCGCGAGTTAAAGGAGGAGTCCGATGACCCCTCCTCCTCTTCCCCATCCTCGGGGGAATCATCCGCAGGAGACCTGAACCCTAACGGCCCTTCTTCACCTCCAGATACCCTCTGGGGGGACAAACGCGGCGGGTCCCGCACCTGTGCGCTGGGCTGCCGGCCCGCGCTAACCTGTGCTGCCCGCGCTGAGAAAATGGCCGCCGTTCCCGCCGAAAACGCTGGCAAAATGGCCGCCGTCCCTGACGAACTCGCCGCCGTCCGCTCCGGGAACGCTGCTACCTCGCGGTCCTGCCTACCCCGCCGAGACGCCGAAGGCACCGCCGACCCCCCTTCGCCGCCGCCCACGCACGCGGAACAGAGGCTGTCGCGCGATAGCCTCCCTGTCGCGGACCCGCAGGCCCTGCACGATGCCTGCCGAGGCATCCTTCACACTGCCGCGGCGAACGGAGGCGAACGGAGGCAGAGAGAGACAAAAATCAAGTTGCTCCCCTGATCGACGGGTCCCAGTCACCGCGAGCAAGCACAGCCTAGTAAGTACAAGCACACACACACTCACAGCAGACAAAATAAATGAAAAACAATTTTTTTTTTTTTTTTTTTTTTTTTTTTTTTTACTGCTTACCTCGGATCCGGAGCCGGCTGGGGGGAGTGAGCCGGGACCCCCGGTATCACCCCCAGCCCTGTGAAGCCGGTACGTGGGGCTTTCCCACTCCTCGGCTGCCTCTACCAGGGGGAACAGTCCCCTCAGGACCCTAACTTCCCCTGGGAGGCGGGGATTGGGACCAGCAGGCAAGCCTCTGCGGTCCCTTCCCACTAGAAAACAAAACAACAAACTTTCCTACCTTTTTTTTTTTTTTTTTTTTTTTTTACAAAAAACCACCTAACCAACGTAGGCCTAACACAGACTGTAGGTTTTGCACCCTCTCCACCTGCTAGGAGACAGAAGAATACTGCCAGACTGTAGGTGGCACCAGCCTATATGTAGGCGGAGTTTTTTGTTTATAAACTTCTGTCTCCATCTGCTAGAGGGGGGGCAAAACCCAGGAGTCTGGACTGATCCTGGTACGTACAGGGAAATGTTCTTTTCTTTAGATATCTATTATCCTTTAAATAAAAATAAATGGTTTACAGTCTTTGTTATGTGCTCCTGAATGATTTATTTTGTTCTAATTCTCTCTATTCCTTCTCCCTGTTCTTTTTTTTTTTTTTTTCAGAATCACTGTTCTATCCCTTTCCTTTCTTCTCTCTGCTTAATGACAGGTAAAGCTTTCTGCAGGCTGGAGAGAAGCAGAGGAAGAAATCTGTACCTCTGAACTGGAATCTGGGCTCCTCCAGGAGTTCCCGAAGCTGGCAGGGTACGGCGAGATACTGCCACCGACTTGCGTGAAATCATCTGAAAAACAAAGATAGGAGGATGCTGAAGAAAGGGGTCCAGGAAGGCTCAGCTGACATCACCTAAGTGCTGCATTTCAGAGTTTATAAAGATTTCCATTAGGGTCTGTTTAAGATTCAGGGACCTGACAGAACCATACATTAGTAGATGAATACAGAATAAGACCAATTGGCCCATCCAGTTGGCTCGATTATTCCCATCCGCACTGCTAAGAATATCTTCTAGCTGCCAGCCAAAGAAGCTTGAACACTTGTAGGATATCATTCCTTATCCAAGTCTGTTATTATTTTCATCCTCATTGGTTCTCATCTTAGGTAGATGAACATAGAAGATCCCATACTTTATCCAAGCCCCCACTGGCACTCTCTTGACACCGCCAAGCTTTTTAATTATCTAAATAGCTACAAAAATCTAATGAGACTGTTAACCAAACATCCAGTGGCCATTGAAACCATGACCCTGCTGAATGGTACCAGACCACCATCATCCTGCCGGCATCAACCCAATTGGTTTCTAAGGAAATGTAGACTGCTGGTACCAATCCGGCTATTGCAGTACAGCTAGTGACAGGAGACCTGGGGACAAAAACTGAAATCAAGCAAGGACAAATTAATTCTAGCCCAGTTCTGCAAAATATCACCTCACCTCTTTCTTGGCACAATGGCCTTCCTCTCTGATACTTGTAAACTTCTTTTCATCCCCGATTTTTCACTCTTTCTTTCCATACAACCTCCACACGCCCCAGATGGCAGGCCTGAGCAACGCATATCCCCCAAGGCAGCCAGTAATACTGGAGAGAGATCACTTCTGAGACCTCCCCTCAGTGCTGCCCCTTTGGCCAGCAAGGGTCACTACAGCTGCCTTCCTCCCCCTCTACAGCATGACCCAGCCCCGCTACACCAGTCAGAGAGGAGATTCAGGTTGCAGCCCAAGCCATAGGGGCAATGTCTTGCTTCCTCTTGACTTCAAAATGTACTGAAATTCAAGAAAGACTGCAGGTCTTGTAAGCAAAGGCAAGCAGTGACACAAAGAGCACTGCCAGGCTATGTCTTTAAAAAAGAAGAATTTTAAGCAGGGGAATAGGGGCGGGTGATGGCAACTTCGGGGGCTGATGCAATGAAGTGCACCCAGCCTAGTGCACGGGTTTACACGCAGTTGGATGAGCGTTTTGGATGCGCTAGGCTAGCAATAAACACTAGTGCGAATAAACACTAAAGCTGGCACTGACAACTGTATCTGTTGAGAAGTAGAGCATGGCCAAATTATTTGAAGGGGCTCAGGCTCCAGAAAGCATGGCATGTAAGGGGCCCAGCTTTCTCACGAGGAGCGTGCCCCTTGGGCTGGGAAGGCGAGATGCTTCCCATGAGGAGAAGAGCAGCAGAGAGCTGCGACTGGGTGCACAGAGTCAGCCACTCACCACCGGGGTCATCGTTGTACACGCCACAGAGACCGCGTGTGCCACCCCGCAGGTCCGCACTCACTGTCACATACACGGTGTCCAGGCCGTCAAACTTCACTCGCACCCCCAGCCCACTCTCGATGAAGATGAAGTCCCCCAGCCAAAGAACACTGATCCCTGCAATGAGAAGCATAAGGGTTAAAGGTCAGGGTGCAACACAAAGAGGGTGAAAGGTAGGACCTATCAGATGGTTCCAGTGCCTCCTGGTCTCGCCCCATTGCATCTATGAACTTCTATCCCTGATTTTCTCAGAGAAATGGAAACTGTAGGATCAGAAATGCAAAGGGCACAAAACCTGAATTGGATTATTCCCGTCCCCCATGACCTGGTTACCCTAGGAAAGGGCAGAGAAGAGCCCATTCCTCTCAGTGATCTCATTCCTTTGCTCAGAAAGATAAATTATCTCAATGATTTCAGGAAAATTTCAATGGCAGGAAAGAGACATCCAAGATTTATCAAGTTGTCATAGAAACACAGAAGCTGACGATGGGTAAACATCACTGGCCTGTCTAATCTGTCCCTTTCCCCCACCTAATGCAATACTACAAATCCTACTCGATCTCCAGCTTTACCTTTGTTTTTCGCTGCTAAGGACCCTCTGTGCCTGCCCTTTCCTTTCTTGTATTCCGATATCACATTTGCTCCCCAATAAATCCACCGAGATGAATTCCGTTTTTCAATGACTCTTAGTGTGAAGAAACACTTCTTAATGGTAGTCGTGAAACTACCCCACTTCCAGTCTCATATCATGGCCTCTTGATCTCTTGAACTGAGAAATGCTTGTCTCTTGTGGATTATTCATTCCTTTCAAGTGTTTTAATGTCTTTATCAGATTCTTCCTTGTCTTTCTAATCTTTTGGGCTGACTATACATGCTTAGGTCCTTAAGACCCATCTCACAGGATTTATAATGCAGACTCTGCACCATGCTGGTAGCCCTTCTCTGGACTACCTCTACTCCTATCAGTCAGTATATCTTTCAGAGCTAAGTATTAATGAAGTGGACACAATACTCCTAGACAGTAACTTTAATACCAGAGCGCAAACACGTTTCTCGGCCCATGCCCAGGGATGTGGCCATTTTATAATATACATGCGTATATGCGAATGTTATAAAATAGACTGATCGTGTGCATATGTGCCCACAATTTTAAGTGGACACACACCTATGTGCACAAATGCTGCTTCTATCGTGTTAAGTGGGGAGATTTTAGTAGACACGCACGCCAATGCCATTTCCAGTTTTCCCAGTTCGCCTAGGTAAGGGATAGGACTTCCAAACCCTTCTAGTTTAATAGCCTCTCTTCTCCCCTGTTAGCCCCAACATTTAAAACCCTGCCGATCTGCCTATTTATCTTTATTTTATAACTTGCATATCATCCATAGCAGAAACAAAGTTACGGCAGGGGACCCCCCAGCATGTGCCTGTGTATGTAAGTATTTATGCACAAACTTCAAGGTGAAATCCAGAATCGCCCAGACCACACCCATTCCCCGCCCCTTTTTGGAACTTTTTGTTTGTGTGCGTAGCAGGAAATATGCATGCACACGGGCAGCTTTTAAAATCTGCTTGGTGTGCACCGATCCAACTTGAGTGTGCATCCCCCAGTTTTGGCGCAAGCCAGTCTTTTTAATTCACCTTCTAGTGAGAGATCACCAATGACCTGTATCACCTCCGTTTTTCTACTGGCTTTACCTCTCTCTATGCTTTCTCGCATCCTTCTGGCTTTGGCCACCGTCTTGTCACATTGTTTTGCAACTTGAGATCATGAAATATGATCACCCCACATCTGTATCTCACCTTCCTCCCTTCCTGCACCTCTTCACCCCCCCCCCCCCCCACCCCACCATCATTACCACACACATATCATGTACTGCTCCCTTAGATTTCTGTGCCCCAGATGCACAGCCATCCTTGGGAAGAGAGAGACAGCAAGAGCAGTCTGCACAGATCCTGAAGACAATAACAAGGCCACGGGAAGGTAGAGCACAATGTACAGATGAGCAACTTCCAGCCTGGAAAACTGAAAGCAGAAGCAGAGAGCTCAGACCTACAGTATTGTTCACAATATACAGCATCCCACTGGCAATCTCCTCCATCTCATCCACAGAAAGCTTCCCAGTCTCCCTTTTTCTCTCTTTCTCTCTCTCTCTCTATTTATCTTCATCTCTCACCATTTTGGAGGTGTGGCTCCCCCTCCGGAATCATTGCTCCATTCACTGAAATGTTTCTGTTTTTAGCCAAAACCAAATTCAAACCAAACATCATCCGGAGAACCTGGAAGGAGAGAAGGAATCAGAGAAGTCTTTTAGCTGGCAGGGTTAGAGGGAAGTAGGAAGAAAAGAAGCTGTGGCAGAAAGAAGGGAAGACCGAGAGGACAGAGAAGCGGAAAGGCACAAAGGAGAGGCCCAAAGCGCTGAGGTTTGGTCACCACAGGTTTGAATCGGGGACAGCTCAAAATGGAGGACAAATGAATTAACTTAAGAATACAGGAAAAGATCAAAGGCCCTGGAGAAATGACCTCAGGGCTTGCATCCAAAGCTACATAATCTGAGGAACTGGATTAGTTGGGGGGACCAGTGAAAAGGGGGTGTGGGGAAAAAGGAAACACTTCCAGCAATCTAAAGGTTGGTTATTTTCTTTCTGCAGAACTTCAGACCAGCGTTCTGACTCTGGACTTCACCTTCTTGCCGCAATCCTACTTGCCCTGTACCTGGAATGGGCCTGGACTTCACTGAGCCTTGGTTTGGGACTGGAATTATTGGCTCCCCATTGCCAAAGTCAAAGCTGACTTGTCTGCATCTGTTACCTGCTATAGCCGGAAGTAAACACCTAGACCTGTACTTGACATGCTTGTCTGTCTGTTCTTCGGGAAGCCTTGAGCAAACCCTACAAGGGGATCTGATGGCAAGAGGAGGAGAGATATAGACAGAAGAAACACAGAAGAAAGACAAAGAGATGGAAAACAGGGATGATAGAAGGAGAGACAGAGTAGAGAAGGAGAAAGACTGGAGTGAGACGAGGAGACAGAAAGTGAGATACAAAAAGGAGAGAGACACAGGTCATGGAATACCCAGAGCAACTCTCAAGAGAATTTGGTTCATTTCTTTCTTTTGCGGTGGAAGGAGGTCAAAGGAGGTATAGAAAGAAGTGAATCAAATTCTTCTACCCTGTTGAGCTTCCCTTAAGCTTGCTGCTATCCCCAATGCACTCTAGGTACTGTACCTTTGGGCACCTTCCAGCATGTGGGCAGGGCTCACTTGAGATGTAAATGGCCCAGGTGGTGTCGGAGGAGGAGGCCAGGGTGTAGGTACAGCTCCCGTGGAAGTTGAAGTGCTTTCCATCAAAGCTGCGATAGTGGAATCCAGCCCAGGTCACACAGGTGGCGAAGAGGCGGTGATGGTCCCCAACAGGACCCCCCATCAGAGCAATGGAGAGATACGGCTTCAGGAGATAGGGCGAGGGAAGACCGCCTGTGAAAAAAGGCAGAAACCGCTGAACAAGGAGCTAGAACAATGGCACAGCCGGGTCACTGGAAAAGAACTCTGGGAGCACCCATAAGAAAACCAATACAGAACTAGACTGATGATCCAATGGCACAGCTCAGGGTTGCTGTGGAAGGGAAATTGTGTTGGAAGATAAAGCTTTATTCCTGGAGGCTTGAATCTGTTGGGGAGATGAATCTTTCATTCCTGACAGCTCTGTTCAGCCAGGCTGGAAGATGAATCCTTTATTCAGGCAGGTTGAGCCTTATCAAAATGTAGCCCGCCCCCCCCCCCCCCCCCCCCAACCAAAAATGGAGAAAAGATTTTGCTTAAGGACTGCAGCAACTTTACTGTTTCATTTTTATTTATTTTTAAATGCTTGCACTGTACGTTCCCCATTAGGCTTTTAAGGTCATGAACATTCAAAGCCATAAACTACGTATCAGAGGCGAGGCTCCTCCTGGCAGTGGCCCAGCACAGAAGAATTTGAAGGAAAGGAGCCCACACCTCAGCATAGAAATCCCGGCCTTTGGCTACTGAGGTTACAGAGGACATATAGCTTGGCCCCAACCAGATCCAGGCAGAACACGGACCTGGGTTTTATACATTGAAGACTTGAAAGGCATTGGGCCACCTAACTCTTCGTGTTTTTTTATTGGTAACTCAAAAGACCGGATGGATGAAAGCATTGGCGCAAAAATATCAAATTTCTATGTTGGAGGCTCAAATCTCTTTCCAGCCAACTGATACACAAATATGGGTGGCAATAGCTTTTTTTGAAAGAATACTGATGGCCACTGAAGTCTCTGGCGGTGAATTGTGTGGGGGAAGAGAAATCCTTCTGACATAAGAATTTCCTTCTGCGCCGTTTGACCTTCCATCTAAATGCTAAGAGCCTTCATTCGCAACCACCTAAGGGGTTCCCGCCCTCACCCAGGGTTGGATTTCAGATTATGATGGCCATAGGCAGAATACAGGGGGGGGGGGGAGATTTCACGCCGGGAAATGAAAGAGCAGTGGGGCGGTCCCAGTGCCTTCAGAATTTGGCAACCTAGCCACTTATCTATGTTGCTTTCGCCTAAATCAGGCCCTAACCCCCCCCCCCCCCCCCTTTCCCATTTTGTTCTCCCCATCTCCCATCTAAGCCTTAGCCACTACTGCAACAGTGCTTGGTCAGGGGTCCTCAGACCACGACTCCATCCAGAACTTGGTATGTGTGCAACCTGAGTCAGGCCATAGGTGTCACTTTTCAGAGATGTCTATACTCTCCCTGTTGGCACCTATAGACACAGTATCACCAGCCCTGGCCAACCCAAAATGCGGAAGCCTGTCTCAGGAATCAAGCCTGGATCTACTGTACGGCAGCACACAACACTGTGACAGAACCATGGGCACAGCTCTGGGAAGAGAAATTTAAGAGGCTGATGCCATGGAAGTCTCTGGAGGTGAATGACATGGGGAAGAGATATTCAAGAGGATGATGATGGAGAAGATAAAGTGAACAATGAAAGGAAATGAAGAGAAGGTGTGGAAGAGTATCATCTTGAAGAGTTGTTAAAAAAAAACTGACCACGGGGAGACCAGCACGGCAGAGGTGCACTTCAAGCCTGATTTATCAAAAACTTTCTCCCATTTTGAACCTGTAGGAAAGCCCGTTCTAAATCAGGTCCTTGGACATGGTTGCAGTTACTATGTTTTGGTGTAATAGAAATCAGGATTAGGATGTAACCATCCCAGGCTAGAAATTCTTCTAAAGAGATGGACTAGGGGGAGAAAGGGGATGGGTAGCAACTCTTTACATTAGGGGCACAATAGTGGCCATTGAAATACAGGGCGATCATAGAAAAGATGAATTACTGTGGGTTGCCCTGCAAAAACCTATGAAGACTTCCTTCTATATGTGAGTAATGTACAGCCCTCTGGCACAGGGAAATGTAGATTCTGACATGATGAGAGGCATTATAAGACTGGAGCAGAAAGGAAGGTGCTGCTTGTAAGGAGATCTCAAACTACCAGGTGTGAACTGGAGCCTACCTGTTGTGATCAGCTAGGAGTGCAGAAGTCTTTGATGTCCTGCTAGAGGCTTTCCTCAGGCAGCGAGTGGAAAAGTCCATCTGAAGGCAGGCTATATTAGATCTGGCACTGACAAATGGAGACCAGGTCACTGATCTCATTGTAAGAGAAAATGTACACAAAAACTGTAGGCAGCAAGATAATGAAGCATTGGGAAGGTTACAAGTCTCTAAGTATCAATGCAATGGGCTTCTTTCAACAGAAAGAGGCAGAGATGAGGGTGAAAGGAGGTACACTCTGGAGTAATCTAAGGAAATATTTCTTTACAGACAGGGTGGTGGAATAGCTTCACATTGGAGATGGTGGAGACAAGAACTGTATATGAATTCAAGAAAGCATGAGACAAGCACGGGGGACCTCTGAGCAGTGTTAGGGATTGTAGATGGGCAGACTAGACGGGCCATATGGTCTTTTTCTATCATCATGTTTCTATATAAGGCAGGGATACCCAGTATCAACACTTATCTTTGCATTGCTAATTTAGCCTTTAGTCACATTAATTGCAGATTCCCCAGAGCTGCATGGTGCCTCTTTGAATGGACGAGAGCATTATGTGCTGAAAATGTTCTATTATTTATAAAACAAGCATAAAACACATTGTTGAATTTCATTAAAATACTGCATCAGTTGGGGACCATGTATTGACATAGAGTTAAGTACGTAAAGCAAAGCTGCTTACTTGTATCAGGTGTTCTTTGAAGATAGCAGTTCACCAGTCACACAACTGTGCTATGTGACAAACACTTAGTGCCAAACAGACATAAACTTCCAGATCTTTCTGGGAAAAAAAGCCTTTCACTGCATATGCTCAGCTATTCCTGTGGTGAAGTGACTCCATATCTCCCCTCAGCTCTCTCTATAAAGCTTTGCAGAGGAGAACAATTCAAAGGGAGAAGTAGGGGATGAACTTCAGTCTTCAGATAACAACTGATACAAGTAAGCAAATTCATTTTTTCCAAAAGACAAGCAGTTCACTGAGTCACATACATGGGACTCCCTAGCTAAGGGTCATCTTCAACAAATAAAAAAGAAAACGTGACAATAGCAAGAGCCACCAATGTGAAGGTAATATTTTTAATGAGGAAAAATTCATTTTTCTATTTTGTCTTTTTTTTTTTTTTTTAACAGCAAGCAAGACAACTCAAAATTATAAAATGGGCTCCAGGAAGGAGGGATTTGAGCTTTACCCCTCAAAGAGACAGAGGAGAATGGACAGTCGAAATCTACTATTCAGCTACAAGGCCACGTCCAGATGGGACGTGGCTGTGTGGCCTGAACTTTGCATCACAACCTTCAAATCTCCTCAAGAGAGGTGGGCCTTAGACAGGTGACCAATGTTACGATGGCCCTAACATTGTAGGCCTTGACATGCTCTTCTAAGATCAGGCCTGGCCTGGGCATAACAGAAAGAGATGAAACCTGGTCCACTGTTAGAAATGCTGTGTATTGTCATGCACTTCAAAGGCTATTGGGGTAAAAAGAAAAAAAAAAGTTTTTTTTTTGGAGGGGGATTTTTGTTGCATGTTTAAATTTCTTTTGTTGTTTGATATTTATGTGCATACGCATTTGAGTACAAGCATAAATTTGATTTTATGCATGTAAGTATAATTTTACATGCATTAAAATTTTATTTCCAAAAAGTAAAAAAACAAAACAAAATGAATCCTTAAAGTTGGGTGGATTTCCTATGGACTTGAGCCTGCTCCAGATAGAAGGTTACATCTCTCTTGAAATCAAGGCAGTGAAAGGCCTTTTCCCCTTTATAGACATGTGGCCTAGGGGAAAGTGTTGGCAGTACAAGTGACTGATTACAGTGGAAGTCTTGCACCATCTTAGACAGGTACTTGGACTATATGCATTACCTAATACCTATACCCTATTATGGTGAAATCTAGTATAAGGTAGATAAATCCCTAGGGCTTGGAGTTCACTGACTCTGTGGGCTGAAGTGACTGCCACCAAAAATATGACTTTCCAGGTCAAGAACTTGAGCTCACGAGAGTCAAGCGGCTGAAAGGGAAATTTCATCAGCTGAGTAAGAATCATGCTGATGCCCTATGACTCTGTGGGAGGCTTGGTGGGAAGCAAGCCTCAAATGACTCTGACAACTAAGGCTATACAGAAATGGGGGTTCCTTCTACACGCTGGTGATGATTGCCAGTTGCACTGAGGTGAAACTTTACAGAATTGTAGTTTAGGCCAAACTGAAAAATATAGAAGGTATTCAGGCAGTTTTTGTGTAAGGCAAGTGAAGAAATCTAGGGTCTTATATTCACACCAGATGGCAAAATCTCCTCCATTTAAATCCATAAGATTTTCTGGTGGACTTCCATCTATAAGTCAAAAGGATTTAAAACACCTTATTGAGGACATCAAGGGACCATATTACATTCCTCTCAATATCCAGACTATGAGGCCCAGAGGCCAGATTTTGAGAAAGAGCAATGATCCCTGGTTCTGTATGTTTAAAGATGGAGAAGTTCCCAACTTGGTTGGTTTCCTCAGAAACATATCCCAAAGAAGTGGAAACTAAATCTTTCATAGCCATTATTGTTCCCTGGTCCAATGATTGATGGCTCAGTTCCACACCTTGAGTTTCTCAACACGATCCTATTAAGGTCTGTGGGGGAAGCAAAGCCACACAGTGCGGAGCTGGTTGGGGATGGAATAAAGAAGAGAGAGCCAAACATATTTCAGCATTGTTTTCAATCAGCCTATCCAGCTAGCAGCAGCTCGGATTAATTTCATCATTTCTTTAGGTGAAAGTAAAGCTAAGAGCACTGTGAGCAGCTGGTGACCACTTTGTTTTTAATCATTCCTTTAAGAGAGAAGACAGATTTTGAAGCACCTTACTTCAAAAGTTCCAGAGTTAAAGAAAATATTAGAAAAAGGTTTTAAATTTAGAGGAGAAAGCAAGGTGTGGTATTATAGTCACTGTATCCTAGCCATGCTACCAGCAGTAGTAGAAACAGTAATCTCTCTGTCAGATGGTTATAGTATAACTGTATATTAAGCAGGGTATGACTGCACTTCTACAGAAGTCAGGCAGCATATGTCAGTGTCTGTAAAAAAAAAAAATATGGTGAAATGAATTCTCACCCAATAATTTCTTTTCCTTACATATAATCAGACCAGCTCACATGAATGGGTTTTGCTCATGCTCACCATCCAGCAGATGGTGACAAAGATCAACAGGTCTACTGATGTCACCCTTTATAGGCATCCATGCTGACCTCAGCCTGTCAGTAGTATCTGTTACAAGCTAACAGTGGACAACCTGAATTCAAACTAATCAACATTATCTTTCTTTTTTTTTTATACTAATGAAATTCCAGAAGAATGAATAAAAGATCAAATAATTAAAAACTCATAGACAAGTTTTTTAAAATGCCCCAACACCAATAAAATATTTCAAAACAGTAGACATCAAATAACACCTGAAAAATAAAACTAAAGGAAAATTGGTCCTTACCTGCTAATTTTCATTCCTGTAGTACCACGGATCAGTCCAGACTTCTGGGTTTTGCTTCCCCTCCAGCAGATGGAGACAGAAGTTTTGACTGACTCTGCCCTATACCCTCAGTGCCACCTACATCCGTCAGTATTACACTGTATCCAAGCAGACTATTTCAAAACCTCCATAAATAATAACCATCTTAATTCACACACACTACTTGGTCACTAACCCCAAGAAGGAACAGAACCCGTGAAAAAACATTGAAAACTTTGAGAACTCTTAAAATGTTCTGCAGAAAGCCAAAGAAGTACTGAACGAGCAGACTCTCAGTTGTCCTTGCGCTGAAATGAGTGGGACTCTGGACTGATCCGTGGTACTACAGGAACGAAAATTAGCAGGTAAGAACTAATTTTCCTTTCCCTGTACATACCTGGATCAGTCTAGACTCCTGGGAGGTACCAGAGCTTTCCTACATGGGGTGGGACCCTAAGAGTCCCGCTCAAACCACACCTTCACCAAACTCCCCCTAGCAAAGGTGTGTAAAGACTTCCACGTAGCCACCCTACAAATCTTACTGACACTCCACCCACGAGGTTGCCTGTGAACGGGTAGAATGTGCTCGAAGAACGACTGGAATCAGCCAGCCATTAAGCAGATACGCCGAACCAATAGCCTCTTTCAACCAACAAGCGATCGTCACCCTAGACGCCTTATGACTTCTTTTGGGCCCACTCCACAGCACAAAAAGATGGTCCGACAAACAGAAGCTATTTGTAACCTCCAAATAATGCAACACTCAGCGGACATCAAGTTTCCTCAGATCTCTAGACTGGGGATCAGAGCAATTCAATACTGGAAAGGATGGGAGCTCCACCGACTGATTCAAATGAAAACCTTCAGTAGAAAGGAAGGTACCATCTGCAAGGAATCTGTTATCCTTAAAAATATCCTTACAAAAGGGCTCTCTGCAGGATAACACCTGAAGCTCAGAAACCCGGCGAGCTGAGGAAATAGCACGAGAAAAACCACCTTCATTTTAAGATCTTTTAGCATTGCCCTCTTCAAAGGCTCAAATGGTGCCGCACACAGAGCCTTGAGAACCAAATTTAGGCTCCAGGATCAACAAGAGTTCTTGACCGAAGGACGCAAATGTTTCCCCCCCCCCCCCCCCCCCCCCCCCCGTAGAAAACACACCACATCTGGATGTGCGGCTAAAGCTACACCATGCATCTTACCACGGAAACAACCGAGGGCTGCTACTTGTACCCTTAGAGAGCTGCACGATAAGCTTTTAGCCAGGCCGGCCTCTAAGAAGGACAAGATATCAGACACCAATGCCCGAGTAGGGTCCACCTTGCATTCCACACACCAAGACTCAAAAATTCCCCACACCCTGACAAAAACCAGGGATGTAGAAGTTTTCCTTGACCGCAAAAGGGTAGCAACAACTGCTTCTGAATAGCCTTTGTCCTTTAGCCGTTGCCTCTCAAAAACCATGCTGCTAGACAAAAGCGATCTGCCCCTTCCAAACAAACGGACCCCTAACGCAGAAGATTCAGGAGGTCCCGAAACCTCAGGGGTCCATTCACTGTGAGATTGACAAGATCCACAACTATGGACACCTCAATCATTCTGGGGCCACCAGGATCACCTCTGTTGGATGAGCTTCTATGCGCAGCAGCACCCTGCCTATCAGAGGCCAGGGTGGAAACACATACAGCAGGACGTTTGTCGGCCAGGTGACTGGCTCCCGATGGCGACTGAAGTGTGGGGCTTTGGCATTATGAAACGTTGCCATCAGGTCCATGCTCGGTCTGGACCACCTGTCACATATGAGAAGGCACGCCTCCTTGGAAAGTTCCCACTCTCCGGGATCGAGTCGGCTGTGACTGAGAAAATATGCTTGCATGTTGTCGACTCCGGCGATATGAGAGACCGCAATGCTCACAAGATGCTGCTCCACCCAGATTATCAACAGCTGAGCCTCGATCGCCATCGGTTGACTTTTCGTTCCTCCTTGGCGGTTGATATAAGCCACTGCGGTCGCATTGTCGGAGAGAACCCTGACCGACTTCCCCTGCAGAAGCGGCCAAAGAGCCTTCAATGCTAATCTCACCACTCTGGTCTCCAAATGACTGATCGACCACTGGGATTCTTCCACTGACCATTGTCCCTGCACCGATCGGCCAGGATCCTAACAAACTGCTCCCCAGCCGGAGAGACTGGCATCTATAGTGACCACCGTCCAGGTGGGAACTTCCAGGACCACCCCCCGGTGAAAATTGTCCGAGAGGAGCCACCAATCGAGACTGGAACCTGCAGAGTCTGTAAGAGGAAGGGGAAGGGGAAATTGTTTGGACATCGGGTTCCAATGGAAAAGCAATGCTGACTGAAGAGGTCTCAGATGAGCAAAGGCCCATGGGTCTAACTCCAAGGTGGAAGGCATCGAACCGAGGACTCGCAAATAATCCCAGTCCCTGGGAGGACGCTTGCACAACAATTCCCGAACTTGCCCTTGCAGCTTGATGATTCGCTCTTCTGTCAGGAAGACTCTCCCTAGCCGTGTGTTGAACAGGGCCCCTAAGAACTCCAGGGATTGGGAGGGAACTAGGTAACTCTTGGCTAGGTTGACCACCCAGCCTAGTGACTGCAACAGATGAAGAACTCGATGCACTGCAGAGCGACAGAGAGACTCCAATTCGCCCGAATCAGCCAATCGTCCAGATACGGATGAACAAAGAATCCTTCCTTCTTGAGTTGCACCGCCACCACAACCATTATTTTGGTAAAGGTCCTGGGTGCCATGGCAAGTCCGAACGGCAGAGCACAGAATTGGAAATGGTCCCCCAGAATGGAAAACCTCAGGAATTTCTGATGGTCGGCTTGTATCCCGATGTGCAAATATGCTTTGGTCAGATCCAGGGATGCTAGGAACTCGCTTTTGTGCACTGACACCACGACCAGCCTTAGGGTCTCCATGTGAAACCACGGAATCTGAAGACAGCAGTTGACCCTTTTTAAGTCCAGAATGGGCCAGAACATGCCTTCTTTCTTGGGCAGCACGAAGTAGATGGAATAACGGCCCCTCCTCTGTTCCGCCAGAGGAGCTGGTACGATGGCTCCGAGATCGAATAGACATTGTAAATTATCCCGCACCGCCTGACACTTCTCTTCGTACAAGCACGGGGAGATGAAGAAGTGGTCTCAAAGGTGTCGAGCAAAATCTAAAGCGTAGCTGCGTCTTATTACACTGAGGACCCACTGGTCTGAAGTCAATTTGGTCCATTCCTTGTAAAACAGAGACAATCTGCTTCCTACAACCGGAACCATGGAATGGACCGACCTCATTTCATTGGGAGGACTTAACTCCTCCTGCAGACTGGGGGGCTCCGACCCTGCTGAAGCGACGGCCTTGAAAGGACTGGAACCAAGACTATTGCCTGCCAGAATTCTGCCTAGACGAGAGCCGACGACCGGGAAGAACAGAGCCTCTGATTCCCCCGAAACCGAGGCCACGAAGGCTAAGAACCTCTCGACCTGGGTCTATCCTCAGGCCGGCAATGGACCTTGTTCTCCCCCAAGGACTGAATCATGTCTTCCAAATCCTTCCCAAAAAGAAGTTTGCCTTTGAAAGGCAGGGATCCCAGCTGAGCTTTGGAGGAGACATCTGGAGACCAGTTCCTTAACCAGAGAAGCCTGCAGGCAGAGACAGCTGAGACCATAGATCTGGCCGAGGTATGTAGCAGATCATATAGGGCATCCGCACTGTAAGCAACTGCTGCTTCCAAGTATCCTGCTTGAGTGGTGTCATTGCCTAAGAGAGATGAGATATTCTGCAAATGTTGCACCCAGCAAAGCCCATCTCGCAAGGCAAAGCTGCTACACATGGCAGCCCGCACCCATAGCGCAGACACTTCAAAACTCTTCTTGAGTTGGACCTCAAATTTACGATCCTGAAGTTCCTTCAGAGCTGTTGTGCCTGTCACCAGGATGGTGGTCTTTTTGGTGACCGCCAACAGACCTGCATCAACTTTGAGGACTCGCAGAAGGTCCAGGGCTTCTTCTGGTAAAGGATAGAGCTTGTCCATGGCTTTACTGACCTTCAATCCCAAGTCCGGAGTGTCCCACTCCCGAAACAACAAGTCAGTGACAGAAATATGAAAGGGAAAAAATTGGGTTGGACCACGGAGGCCCACCATAACTGGATCAATGGCCCCCATCCTGGAATCCTCCGGTGGAGTCTCAATGCCCAATTCCTCCAGAACTGCCGGAATAAGGGGGCCCAGTTTGTCCCTTCTAAAGAGACGAACCACTTTGGGATCATCACCTTCAATGACATGGGGGGGGGGGGGGGGCCATGGCCCCGATCCTCCCATGGTCTAGCCCCTGCGGAGGCTTGTCGTTCGGCTCTGGATTCTCCTGATCAGAATCCTTGGAGGAGGATTCAACGCACAAGTCGACGCATTCCGAAGGAGGCGCTTTGCCCTCGGAGCCTCAGCTCTATCCGTGGGTCAAGACCTTTTTGGGACTCGGGCCGCAACCAACCCCTTAGAGTTTCCTCCCGGGTACCTCTTTGCCGCCTTCCGGGCCATAAAGGCCTTGTGGAGCAGCATAATAAAATCAGGGGAAAAGGATGAGGAGGAAGAGTCTGAAGCCCTCTCAGGGCCCTCCTCAGCCGCGCTTGCTGACTCCTCCCGCGGTCTGCCCACTCAGAGGCCAATTTCTGTGGGGATATGGGAGGAGGAGACTTCCCCTCCCTCTCAGCTGTTTGCGCTGCAGTTTGAAGGGAATTCAAAATGGCGTCCGTTCCCACACTGAGCGGGAACAGATCGGGAGGTACATACTGCTGCCGTCTGAAGCGAGACAAGTCATGGCACGCCTTAGACCCATCACCCCCGGCATCAATGGAGCAGCCTTCGCCGCCGGGAAGATAGGCGGAACACAAGCCATCACGAAATAGCCGCATGCGGCATTGGTAGCGGACCAAAGCTCCCAAACCTGAAAACTACCTTCAAATAACAGCTCTCCTCGGCCCTCAGTGCGTTCTTCTCCTCACAGAGGAACAAACGGAGATACCCGAAGGCAGCAACTAACTGATCTTCCTTCTTCTTCTATTTTTTTTTCCAACCTGTCACCGCAGGTCCTGCTTCCTGGGGTTAGTGAGCCGGGCTCCCCGGTTTCAATCCCTAACACTGAGGGCAGAACTGGTCCTCAGGTCCTTCAACCCCTGCCACCCACAGCCTCTAATACCAGGGAGGATGGTCCCCTCAGGACCTGCCAGCTCCCTGGGAGGCTCCAGCAACTGCCGTCCGCTCTGAAGGATTTTCCGCTCTTTGTTTTTTTTTTTGTAAATGAAACCAGTCCTAAAAACAAAAAACCTTACAACTATCCTAATACTCCTTTTTTTTTTTTTTAACTATTTATAGACTGTAGGATTTTGCACCTCCACCATCTGCTGGAGACAGAAATACTGACGGACTGTAGGTGGCACCTGAGGGTATAGGGCAGAGTCAGTCAAAACTTCTGTCTCCATCTGCTGGAGGGGAGGCAAAACCCAGGAATCCGGACTGATCCGGGTACGTACAGGGAAAAAGGATTTAAAAAATTCATGTTCTCCATTCCTGGGAACTTTGATTTCCAGTCACTCTGAGAGTGTCGTGGATTAGTGGGAGTGGGATGAAAAAACGTTCTCCTCTCTTTATTATATACCACACACACAAGATCATACACATATATGCTCCCTTTCAGATAAACCTACAGGTGTCTCCAGCGATTTTTTGGTTGTGATCTACCAGCAGCATCAGGACCTAATTTTCATTTCAGCTGCTGGAAGGTTAGAATCCACCTGCAGCACCCATTCTCTCTCACACATACATACACACAACCCAGGCAGGCTCCCATTCTCTCTCACTCTCTCACACTCGCACACACACAGACAAACTCCTATTTACACTCACACACCCCAGGCAGGTTCCCATTCACATCCACCCAAATCCCAGGCAGGCTTCCATTCTCTCACACACACACACACACACACACACACACACACACACACACACACACACTCCCTGCCCATCCCAGGAAGACTCCCATGCATGTATGCTAATTCACGCACGCGCACACACACACACACACACTCACCCATCCCAGAAAGGCTCCCATTCATACACCCATCCCAGGCAGCCTTTTATTCACACACACACACACCCATCACAGGCAGCCTCCCATACACACACACACACACACATATGCAACCCAAACAGGCTCCCATTTATACACCCACCCATCCCAGGCAGGCTCCCCATTCACACTCACACCCATCACAGGCAGCCTCCCATTCACTCTCACACACATGCAGACCAGGCAGTTAGGGTCCATGAGTCATTCCTCCTCCACTGCTGCTGCTGCCAGCCTGTACCTTCTTTGTGGAAAGCAGTTGTTCTGCAGATCTTCTTCATTGCTGGCCCCGAGGTAATTCAACACTCGCTTTGCTAGCACTTCCTGTATTCTCATCGTGAGATGAGGATACAGGAAGTGCTAGCAACACGAGGAGGAGTTGCTGGACGGGCTTCCTCTTCTGCTGTAGCCTCCTGCTTCTTCTGCCACAGGTAGGATTGGGTCCTCCGGTGTCACCAGGGCCCTCCTGCTTTTTCTGCTGCCAGCGGATCTGATCCCACCGGCTGGCACCAAGGGCCTCCACTTCTTCCAGAACCGGTGGGATCAGATCCGCCAGCAGCAACACGAGCATCTTCCTGCTCCCAACGCTGTCCCACCAGGTGTGCAGCCCTATGCAATTGCACGGTTTGCACACCCGGTGGCGCCGGGCATGGTAGCAGGTTTAAATTTAGTCTAACTTTTAGCTCCCTAAATTTTTTTTTATTTTTTTTATTTTAAATTCTTTATTTATTCAAATTTTCCATTATATAATAGAAATAAATCCAATCCATAACATACACTGTTATACATATCATTTCAACAAATAAAGAAAATTTACTTCGCGTATCCCTACAAAGTATACTAGGATTGATTTTTATATAATTCTCAATAAGAGCGTTAAAGAAACACTTATAGATAAGGCAAGTGCAAATTATAGAGAGAATTTAAGGAAAAGACCTTATTATTAATATTAAACAGGGCAATTACATAGCATTTCTCCAGGTACTATATTTAGTTAACCCTTATACATTGGTCGGAATTGGGGAAGAAGTAGTTGGAACCCTTGCCTCTACAAATTTTTTAAGCTGATCAAACTGAAAGAAAACATAGACTTCGTTGCTTTTTCTTAACATACATTTACATGGATATCGTAACGTGTAGGAAAACCCCAAATCGATAACTTTTTGTCTTAAAGAAAGAAATTGCCTTCTCCTTATTTGAGTAGCCTGAGCTACATCTGGAAATAATTTCACTGGTTGACTATAAAAGTTAACAGGGAACTTCCTAAAATAAGATTTCATGACTGAGTTAACATCTTGTTTATAGATAAAAGATACTAAAAGAGTACCCCTCTCTATAATATCCAGACTTGAGCTCTCAAGAAAACTAGTCAGGTTAGCGGGAATATTCAACTGATTAGTTTCTGCAGCCGAGGTTCTCTTGTTAATAAAGTAACATGAATTTACAGACGGTAATTGATCAGGTGAAAAAGAGAGAACCTCGTTTAGAAACTTTTTCAAAGTAGTAAAAGAAATTTCTCCCACTATCTTGGGGAAATTCAAAATCCTAATATTTAAGTGTTTTGCACTATTTTCTATTGCTTCCAATCTCCTAGTACAAGATATCTGTTCTCTTATTATAGTCCCATTTAATTCCTGCATTGTTTTAATCTTATCTTCAGTCACTCCAATTCTAGTGGACATCTGAGCAATCTGTTCTTTGACTTCTTGTGCTTTCTCTTGGGTGTTCTGTGCAACGAAGTCCATTTTTTTCTCAAGCCTGTCCATAGAGGTTCCGAGTCCCACCATAACCTCCCAAAGACTTTCCAAGGTAATGGTCTGCGGTCGTAGGAAACTGACCGCCGACTCACCTCCAGAAGCTGTTGTAGTCTGGGCTCGATCCTCCGGAGACTGCCTCTCCTTCTCCAGCCCTCCGGCCATCTGATACCCAGATTTTCCCCCTCTCACGCCGAACTCCGCTTCTTCCACGGCGTTTTGGGAGGTTTCCGCAAGTTCTTCAGCCGGAGCTTCTCCCCCCTCCTGCCGTGACGCTTCCACCGCATCATCAGCCGGCGCCGGGGTTGATTCAGCTTCGGCTTCGCGCTGCGCTGGAGGTTGACGCTGTTCGGGGCTCAAGGACACCTCCTCCAAGAGAGCCCCGTGTTCTCCCTCACACTGACTCTCAACGGCTTTCTTGGTTCCTTGCACAACTGAAGCGGACAGGAAGCGGTCTATCTCCAGCTGGGTCATGGGTGGCAAGGACTCGACCGGGTAAATCCTCACCTTACCCTTACGCTTGGCGGGCATATTAATTTTAGAAGAAAAAAGTTTCCAGCTAGGAGCACCAAGCGTTCCTGCCTCCTGCTATGCCGCCATCTTGCCTCAGCTCCCTAAATTTATGTGAATTTTCAGCTGAGAACTTAGGTTCCTGAGTTTGGCTGAAAATAAACATCTACCTTAGGCAGCTAATTTAGAAGCATAAATGTAGGAGCTCAGCTTTGTTTGAATATTGGTCCCTGAACTCCTAAATCTAGGCCCCTAAATCAGGTTCCTAAGTTAAGCACCTTTTTTCAGCTGAAGGTAGCAGCTTAAGTTTTAGCTGAAAATTCACTTTAATTTAGGGGCCTAAAAGTAACAACCCTAAATGTAAGCCTGCAATTCATTTGCCAAGATTTAGGACCCTAAATTAGGTCCCTAGCTCAGAAAATCAATGTTAAGCTCCTAACTTGTCACCCCTCCCTACTCCGCCTCTGTAGCCATCCACTTTTTAGAATCCTAAATTTAGGGTCCTACTTAAACCAGGAGTCCCCATTTAGGGCCTGATTTTAAAAAGCATTTACTCGAGTAAAAACCAGGTTTACTGGGGTAAATTCACTTTACTTGAGTAAGTGGGTTTTTGAAAATTGCTACAATAGTAGCTACATTTACGCATGTAACTCCTTTTGAAAATTACCCCCTTAGGGTCTCAGCTTCAAAAGGGATAATTTAGGGTCCTAACGCCAAACGTTAGGAGCTAAAACAATTTGGCCTCATTATGTTTATGTTACTATGTTACTTTTATGACACTTCTATTGTGCCCCCCCCCCCTCCACCCCCACCGCTGGACTGTGAGTTTGATGCATTTCTTCAGACTGAGGGAAGTGAGGGGGTGAGACTCTTTGTCTTGAGGGTCACTGACCTGTTGGAGCAATGTAAGAGCAGCTGAAGCAGAACTGGGATGTGCTGTTCTTCCAGCTGTGGCCCCAGGGCTGGGAGCAACACTCTTCCATGCTCATCAGTGAGATGTTCTTCATCCCTGGAAAGTCCTGGCAGTTCCAGCTGGAAAAGCAGTGGCCAAGGAACTCCTCACCTGGCATGAGAAGACCACAACAGCATGAGGAAGACAGGGACCCTGACAGCCTGACTGAAAACATGGGGGGGGGTATGCAAAATCTAACCACCCAGGCTGCTACCTACGACATCTGGCGATGGCTGCCTGAAAAACCTCTCTTCAGAAGGAGCACAAAAGTCCCTTGAAAAAATAGTGGAGACAGGGCCAGGTAAGGGGAGGGAGGAAGAAAGGTAGATTTCATCTCCATGGATCGTGAGACCAGGTGAATGGAGTAAATCCTACTTCATGGGTCCTGATGCCAGGTGAGAAGTGGGGAGCAAGGGGAGGGAAGCAGAAACCATCTCCATGGGTCCTTTTGCTAGGCAGGTCTCTCCTCCACGGGTCCAGATACCAGATAAGGGTTGAGGCAAACCCACTTCCTTGCATCGTGATGCCAGATAATGGGAAAAGCAGAACCCACCTCCATGGCCCCCCTACACCAGATAGCAGGGGTGGAGGACTCAACTCCACTGATCCTGTTGATACCGAGGAATCTACTGAGTGAAAGAGGAAGAGACTGCACATGTGAGCATTGCAATCTTCTCTTTTTCATGTAAAAAAACATTGGACCCTTCCCTAACCCAAGCTCATATTTTTAAATATCCAATATGTGTTACCTCCATTCACCCTCCTCATAACCCCCTTCCAGTCAATTATTTACTACTCTCCATCTTTTTTCTCCACTTCTCTTCGCTCCATCACTTCTTTGAATCTATCATGTCTATCCATCTCTACCCACATCTTTCATCTCTTATTCCTCCATCTCCCCCTCATAGCCCTACTCTACCTTCCCATTTATTATCCACAGTGCCCCTTCTAGCGTTCCCTCTGCTCCTTTTCCTCCATCTTCCCTTTCTTACTTTGTCACCTTGTCATCTGTCACAATCCGGGCTGATAGGCAGCTTCCCTGCCAGCAGAGGTCCTCATGGAGCCACCCTCTCTCCTGTGCTAGCCACCTCCTTGATGTTCCTATGATGCAGCAAGGCCAGCCCTAGTTAGCCTTTCCTCTTCCAGAACTTGGTGTTTCGTCATCAAATCACCTTGGCTCTTTACATTGGCCCATTTTGCCTTGCTTTACTTCTGTGCGGCCCCCATGGCCTTCTTGTTGCTCCTTGTCCTGTGGCTTCCTCAACCTTCATGCCTTGTTCGGTGGCATCCTCAGCCTTCTTGCCTTGTTCTGCAGCCTTCTTGGCCTCCCTGCCTTGTCTTACAGCCTCCTTGGCCTTCTTGACCAGCCCTGTGGCCTTCGGGCCTATTAACAAGCTCTGCCTTGCTTTGTGGCCTGCTTAGATCTCCTTATCTGTTTTCCCTTGTTTTGCTGTATATGTTGTACCTTGCTTTATGTTAAGTTTCCTGCGTTATACTTCCCCTTCCTTTTCCCCGTTCTGTTCCTATCCTGTCCAGTCCTTGTCTTGTTCTAGCCTTGTCTTGTCCTGCCGGTCCTCCCTATGGCCCATGCTCCCTGTGGGCCTTCAGTTTCAGCCCTTGTCTCCCTGTCTGCCTTGCCTCCTGTTCCAGTTCCTGTTTCCAGTCCCAACCCTTGTCTCCTGGGCCAGTCTCCAGCTCCAGTCTGGTTCCTTTATGTTGTCTCGTCTTGTCTTCCCTGTTAGCATTCCTAAGATTGCTCTGGTTGCTGACCTGGACTGCCCCCGGCTTTGACTTTGCCTGTTCGCTGCCTGCCCTGACTCCAGTCTGCTATATACTTCTCCGGAAAAGCCCTGTCGGCCACCAAACCTGCGGGCGCAACCCAAGCGGGAGGTGGCTGGTCAGGCGGAAGACCCTGTCTGGCTTTGCCCTAGACTCTGGCCCTGCTCCTGCTGGGGAAATCCCCACTCCGTGGCTTCATCTCTCAGCCTTACAATTTCTCCCGACCCTCAATCACCTCCTCTTTCTGTTTCTCACACCTCCATTCTCCAATTCCCTATGTCTCTTAGCCCCTCCCTATGTCTCTTAGCCCCTCCCAGCACGCCATTTTTGTTTCTCCATTTCTCCCCCTACACTCAGCCTTCCTTTGCCATCTCTCTGGCCCCACTAAAGCCCCTGTGAGTCCCCTGCAGCACATTAACGGACCAACAAGTAAATTCCAGCCGGGAGCTGCCACTCAGAGTCAGAAAACTTTAAAAGCACAACAATTTTGTTCAGCCCTTGCCAAAGTAATATAGATGGAGGGTAATTTTCAAAAGCCGTATGGAAATGGCTACCTACATGGGTAAAAGGGCTTATCTGAAAATTGCCCACACTCTATGCAGGGAGTCGTTGCAGGGTTAGTCTGGGGGAAGCAACAACACACGTAGCATTGCATGCTCCTTTTCACCGGGTAAAAAAAGTGACCACAGAAACCGCAGCTGCAGAGCTCTGCGAGTTTTTTTTTGCCTTGGACAGTTTTTACATGAGAAGTGCAGGCGCACTTTTCCCTTTGAGAAACCGGTGCAAAATTTAACATTTAAATTTAAGTTCCCGTGGGCTTTGCACCTGTCTCCACGGTTTTAAAAAAAAAATTGCCCCAAAAATGGTTAAAAATAAAAGAGGCGAGAAATACAAAGTAAAAAACAGAACTGAAATGGATAATTTCCAAAGTTCATTTACAGGGGTAAACAGTAATTTACCTTTGTAAATCTGCCCTCCCTCAATGCAGCCAAAAGTGCCCACGGCGTGGAAGAACGCACAGGTTTGCAGCTGAATTTGGAAACGGCGTTCCTGGAGGTGCGTTAGGGGGAGGAAGGCATCTCCAGCTCCACACACACACACACACACACACACACAAAGTACAGAAAGGACGCTCAAAGACATAAATCATTTCCTCCCGTTAGCAGAGCGAGTTACTTTCCAATATCCTCTCTCAGATTTCCGGATATCCCTAAAGCTGCTGAGCCAGAAATCTGGACGTTCCTTTTGCCCCTTTCCAATATTTCAGAGGACGATACTGTGGGAGTCTCTGAATGTCAAGGAGGTGGGGAAGTGATGTCCGAGAAGTTGAGGCCATTGATCGCTGGAGTTGAATGATGTGGGTAGGAGGTTGACTGCCTTGGTAGACGAACGATGTCCTCTCAGGTCCGCCGAGTTGAATGATGTGGTTGGGGGGAAGAGTGTCTGCCTTCCTATGAGGGTATTGACCTTATAAAGAGAATGAGTGAAGGGGTTTGACCTCATTTGGACCCGGAAAATGCCATATTAAAATGGGGAGGACTCTCCACATGACGAATATGTGCAATATGTGCACGAGGGATTGATTGTAGACTGTTGAGAGTCTTTCCTTATCATTGTGGCCATGCGTTTAATGCGGGAGAGTCTTTGCTGACCCTTGAGGGGGAGCAGTGGGAGGGGAGTGGCACCTTTCCTGCCCTTCTACAATACGAAGGATCTTTCGTATCCCCTGGGGACACTGTATATAATATCATGGGGAGGGAGGGTCAGGATCTTTCCTTACCCTTGGGGCAGTCTGCATTTGATATGAGGGACTCATGAATTTGGCCCCCTGCCCCCTCCTCCTTGCCAGATGCAGGGGACTCTTACAGGAGTTCAGGGACCAGGTTGTGACCCGTGCTCCCAGGGGTTTCTTTCCTCTTAGGGGGGGGGGGGGTAAAGGAAAAGTCTTTTAAGGCCAGTAGGAATAAACACACAGCACCCCACAACGTGGTGGCATTAAAAAAAAAAAAATTAAATCCTTTTACTGGTGGTATTTGATGCAGATGGGATAATTTGGCAAGCTGTACGCTTGCGTCTGGTGCAATCCATACAGACATCAAACATCCAGAAACACAGTCAAATGATACCGGTCAGAGAAATCCTTTGGGCTAGGGAATCCTTTTCCTCGAAACCCCCTCGCAGTGTGCTGTCACCCCTGCCACTCCCTGTACTGAGACCTCCTTGATAAAGTGCAGATCTCTGAAGTCCAGAGGATGAAACTAAGGCAATCCTCCTGAAGAGTTTCAGATGAGCTCCTGCTGACTTCCTCTCCTTTAAGCAGCAACTCTGAAGCAGTGTCACTGCCACCAGCCCTGCTGGCAGTCTTTCCTCCGCCCTCAGAATGTAAATCGGCTCTACCGGCACTTAATTCTTCATTGCAGGCAAGGAGCGTGCAGCCGACTCCCCTGGCTCTCGCAATAATTCATCTTCTGGTCCTTTCTCTCTTGCTCTGGACCCCCAAGAACTCTCCCCAATCCCGCCCTTGAATCTCAGCCACCTTCCTAGGGCAGGAAATGGAAGAGAAGAGCACGAGCGAAGGGGGCTGACGAGTTTTATGGAAACACACAACGCCTTCCACTCGGGAGTGGCTGATCAGCGCTGGACTCCTGCTCTCTGACCTCCTAACTCCAGTGTCCACGCAGACAGCGATGCAATTAATTAATGAATGCTTTTACAGTTATAATGATGCAGAGTCCTTCCTACCCCTCAGGGCTCTGCGTGTATAATGGAGAGGGGAAAGGAGGATCAGGAGGCGTCTGTGCCTGTAATGTGGCAGAGACTTTCCTGCCCTTCCGGGCACTGAGTGTATAACAGGGAAAGGGAGGAAGGGTCAGGAAGGTCCTTATCCTCAGGCACCGTGTGCGTAACGTGGGAGAGTATTTCCTACCTCTCTGCGTGCGTATAATGGGGGAGAGGAAAGGAGGATCAGGAGGCGTTCTCTACCCTCGGGTGAGGGGGGAAGAGTGTCTGCCTTCCTATGAGGGTATTGCCCTTATAAAGTCTTTCCTACCCCCCTTGGGGCACCGTGGGGGGTAATTTTCAAAAGGATTTACACGCTTAAAACTGGGTTTTACCTGCATAAATGGACTTTTGAAAATTAGCCCCTGTGTGTGTTGGGGAAGGGGAAGGAGAGCTGGGGGGTCTTTCCTTATCCTTGGGGCAGCCTCTGCATAATGGGGAGACTTTCCTTACCCTCAGTGCAGTGGGGACCACTCCACCCATCACAACAGGCTCGCACAGTCCGGTTCCACACTGTGGGTCTGGTATCCTCAGGCCTGGAAAAATGAAAAACATTGAGACAGCAGGAAGACAGTCTCCATGCTTTTTACAATGAGGACAAGCTAGTGCATGGCCTCACTGCTCTCTCCTCTCATACTAATGATACACTCTCATACTAATGATACAAACCTCGCTGCTCTCTCCTCTCATACCAAGGATACACCACAGCCAAACCTCGCTGCTCTCTCCTCTCATACCAAGGATACACCACAACCAAACCTCGCTGCTCTCTCCTCTCATACCAAGGATACACCACAACCAAACCACGCTGCTCTCTCCTCTCATACCAAGGATACACCACAACCAAACCTCGCTGCTCTCTCCTCTCATACTAAGGATACACCACAACCAAACCTCGCTGCTCTCTCCTCTCATACTAAGGATACCCCACAACCAAACCTCGCTGCTCTCTCCTCTCATACTAAGGATACCCCACAACCAAACCTCGCTGCTCTCTCCTCTCATACTAAGGATACACCACAACCAAACCTCGCTGCTCTCTCCTCTCATACTAAGGATACACCACAACCAAACCTCGCTGCTCTCTCCTCTCATACCAAGTATACACCACAACCAAACCTCGCTGCTCTCTCCTCTCATACTAAGGATACACCACAACCAAACCTCGCTGCTCTCTCCTCTCATACTAAGGATACACCACAGCCAAACCTCGCTGCTCTCTCCTCTCATACTAAGGATACACCACAGCCAAAACTCGCTGCTCTCTCCTCTCATACTAAGGATACACCACAACCAAACCTCGCTGCTCTCTCCTCTCATACTAAGGATACACCACAGCCAAACCTCGCTGCTCTCTCCTCTCATACTAAGGATACACCACAGCCAAACCTCGCTGCTCTATCCTCTCATACTAAGGATACACCACAGCCAAACCTCGCTGCTCTCTCCTCTCATACTAAGGATACACCACAACCAAACCTCGCTGCTCTCTCCTCTCATACTAAGGATACACCACAACCAAACCTCGCTGCTCTCTCCTCTCATACTAAGGATACACCACAGCCAAACCTCGCTGCTCTCTTCTTTCATACTAAGGATACACCACAGCCAAACCTCGGTGCTCTATCCTCTCATACCAAGGATACACCACAACCAAACCTCGCTGCTCTCTCCTCTCATACTAAGGATACACCACAGCCAAACCTCGCTGCTCTATCCTCTCATACCAAGGACACACCACAGCCAAACCTTGCTGCTCTCTCCTCTCACAGTACAACACACCTGCCTTCAACATCAGTGCACCATTGTCATCGGTAATGTGCTAATTTACATAAGGAGCACACACTGCACCTGGCGACATTGAGAAGGTGCCGATTTACATATCGAGCGCACCCTGCACCTCTGATTTACATAAGGAGGACGAGGTTCCCCAACGACCCTGACAAGATGCTGATTTGCAGAAAGCATGTCCTTACTTGTAAATGAAGCACATGGAGGCTGACCCGCTCTCGGCGTAGTAGTGCGCTATCCCCGCATCGCCTCCATATGTCTGGCGCATGCGCTCCTGGTCCAGCCGCCAGCCCTGCATGTTGTATTGGTAGACTTGAGCGCAGGACACCAGCTGCTCTCGCCGTGGGCTGATCACCTCCTGTTGGGTGACCTGCACCGTTCGGTCACACCAGCGTCTGTAGGAAGCATCGCAGAGGGAAGGAAATCAGGTCTCTGCGACTCTAGGGGATTCAGGGTAAGGTTAGGATAAGGAGAGACTGAGCCAGTCCTGGTTTTAATCCCAGATTTGTGGACTTCTACTTGCAATTTCTCCATGAATTTAAAAAAAAAAAAAAAGCCATGGAGGACGGTGGTTCGTTAATGATTGCAAGTTGAATAATGCTGGGTAACCTGCAAGGTACCAAAATGATTCAAAAACAGCGTATCTATGAAACCACTGCCGCTCTCTTTTAAATATAATTTTAAAATATATGTTTTGATTTAAATATTTAGCAGTTTTTGCCACTAGGTTGAAGGTTGGTAGTGGGTATATTGAATTATATAATTCTTTGAACACATGACAACATATTTAAACTGGGTATGTTTGTTGAAGTGACACTTCGCCATTTTAAATCACTGAAGTGGTATGAGTGAGATTGCGATGTTTAAATTTGATACATCTATGAGAAGAATATATTCAAGCATGTTCCCCTGACGGAGGAATCTTTCCAAAACCTGGCCAAGTCGGGATGATAACAAGCGAGAACGCTATAAACTAAGAAGAAAGGCAATGGTGATTTGGTACAAGACTACGGGTGATTCAGTCTAAGAATGTTGAATGTTATACAGTTGTATTAAATGGCGATTTGATATAAGAATTTAAAAGTTAAATATTATTTTCAAAAAATCATTCAAAAAAACTTTTGGTGGCACTGCAAATTTTAAAAAGTCTTGGAGGATGCTGGTTTGTTAATAATTATAAGTAGAATAACGCTGGGTAACCTGCATGGTACCAAAATTATTCAAAAACAGCGTATATATGAAACTGCTACCACTCTCTTTTAAATACATTTTTTAAATATATTTTTTGATTTAAATATTTAGCAGTTTTTGCCACTAGATTGAAGGTTGGTGGTGGGTATATTGAATTATATATTTCTCCAGGAACAGCAGAAACTTAGGTTGCGACCTCACCCAAGTCTTCCTTTATCCTTGGGGCAGTCTATCTATAATGGGAGAGTTTTTCCTTATCGCAAGTGCAATGGGCGCCCATGGGGTAGCCAGCTGGTTCCATTTTGACAGAAAAGGCTGATCCGATCCTGGTTTTACCCACCCACTGCATGCTGGGAAATATAGTTCTTGTATCGTCTACAGACCCATGCATACAAGGTACCCTGCGGGATGCAGGGGCGCACTTGTTGTTTTTCTTTGTTCTGATGGGGGGACGGCCACCTTGCCTTCCCCCCAGGTCTATTTCGCTTTTGGACTGAAATAGGCCCATGCATACAAGGGGGTAAAACCTGGCCTATATCAGCCTTCGCTGTTCAAACATTGAGCTAACTGGCAACCCTAAGGTCATCCCAAAAAGACTGATTCAGTCCTGGGTTTGCCTCCCTTTGCCTGCATGCAGATGTAATTCCTACTTATCTTACAGCAATCAGAAAGAGTACTTCCCACATACACTGGGGCACAACCAGGACCAGATCAGCATCTTCGAATTTACTTGGGTGAGGAGATGGCAAGCCGGAGCAGGAACTACAAAACCATAGACGCAGCCGAGAAAAGCCTGGAGTGCCTCAGCCTGCTGATGGCAACACGAAGCTCTCGGGTAATCCCGATTCACCCCTCAGTTACAGAAGATAGCCCCGCAGTATCACCCCCATGCTTCACTCCCTAAGAGTATCAGCATATCTTTTTTTGGAGCTTGCTCACTATGGAGGTAATCTTAAAAGGAGTTACATGCATAAATATAACATACTATCATAGCAATTTAAAAAAAGCCATTTGTGCGCGTAAAGCAAATGGGTAAATTCTATAGGCAATTCAAAGGCATAATTTGTAGCAATTTCCAAAAGCCCACTTACATGGGTAAAGTGCATTTACACTCGTAAATCCCTTTTTAAAATTACCCCAGCATACACAGCACTGCAGACAATATGTCTCACAGATGGACCCTGCACAATGTCCTGCATTCACACACAGAGGCTGAGGAGGGGGAATAAAGGGCTCGGCTCAAGCGAGCGGGAGTGCACGTACCCGTCTGTGAATGCCAGCTTCACCCAGAGGGGCAGCAGGAGAAGTGTCTTTCCCATTGCTCCTTGGTGGACCCCCGCTGTCCCCATGGGGGATTCAGACTGCTCCTGTCAAAAAGCACACAGAAGAAACCAGGAGAAGGCATAAGATCAAGTTGTGAGCTTCAGGTGCACTCCACTGCCTGGAGCCGGACAGAAATTCACCCTGTGTTTAAGTCTATCCGTGCTCTCAGAGGGCTTACGAGATCCCTCCTCCTGAATCCAACCCTGTGTGTACCATTATCAGGTCAGGAAATCCCCCCCTAGCTGAAACACTGCCTCACTGAGACGCTGAGGCTGAGCAGACTGTGTAACCGAAAGGTTATTTTCTTCTGTATCTGGGTGCAGTAGTGTGCTCTACCATGTTATCATCAATGTGCACCAGGGGCATGGGGGGGAGGACATTCCTATTTACCAGAACAAACACTAGTGCAACAGAGCTCAATATTTATCAACTGGAAAAACTGTCTCTTTGCACTCAGGGCCTGCAAGCACCCATCTATTGTGCCTGCAGTATCTATCAGGAATGCTCCACAATGTGTCTTAATATTTTCCATTCCCCGGGACTGAATGCCATAGGCCACCATCCACACTCCAGCAAGTGTGCAGTTCAGCCCCTCACCGTCAGCGATGCTCCCACGGTGTTTTATGCTATCATGCACTAAAGCCTGTTACTCTAGAGAGAATAATGATAGCCCTTCCTGTCCCCTTTCCCCTGACAACATGTGGTATGCGCATTCACCTAGGGTTTGCAGGTCACCAAGGACCCCCTTGAACCAGTCCTGTGACTATGCTCAGCCCTTGACACAGACGCACTTACAGACACTACTAGTGTGCTTGCAGTGCGATGATCATCCTGCTTGTACTTCATTGATTTGGCTTGACCGGTCATTTTTTCCCCCTCTCTATATTACCTTGCACAGCACTGTGCACACTTGCAGCACAAGAGGGAAATGCTTAAAATAATAGCCTGATTTTTCTCAGGGGTGCTGGAACCATTGGACCTTGTGCATTAGCCAGAGAGCTGGCTCAGCCAGCCTTTGAGAAGCCGGGTTCAGACATCTGGCATGAAATGCCTCTTACCTGGAGGTTCCTGCGTTGGTCACAGGGACCTGGATTGTCTCGAGTTCCTCCCGGTCTCTTTTTCCACAACCATTCCCCGCCTACCGCATCTGTGTCACTCCTCTTCTCTTCCTCTCCTGGCCTTTACCTTGTTAACTGTGGCAGCCTCTGGAGAAGAGCATTTTATACCTGGGGAGGGGAGGGGGGGCAGCGGGGGGGAAGGCTTTGCTTGAGCCTGCAACATCTGAGTATTTCTGGATTGGATAATCCTCTGCTTCAACACAGCTGTTGGATGGGGCATTAGCCTTCTCCATTCAAATGGAAACTTGAGAGCAGGTAGGGGGGGGTGAAAGGGGGGGACGGTGGAATCTGTCCTTCCCCTCCCCGAGAATATTTTCATGCCCTTCCACCTCCCTCAGCATGTGCTCCTAAAGGGATTAGAAAAAAAAAATACAGTTTACCCTGAGTCCCATCCTGTTTTTTCCAGGGCAAGATGCACAGCAGGCCCTTTCCCCAGGAAGGAGAGGTAGAAACTGCGAGCAAGGAGAAACAGCTCAGAGCCAGAAAGAGTGGCAGCTGGACCACCACTGTCCCATTTATCCAGGCCATGCCCAGGAACACATTTGGACAACAATGAAGAGAGATTTTTTTTGTTTTGTTTTGCTTTTCATTTCTTTCTTCCCAAGATATAGTTGGCATTATTTGGAAACAGTGTACTATTTTCTGAAATTAAAAAAAAAAAAGAAAGAAAGCCTCCAATAAATACCCCTAATCTTGGATCGTATTCTCTCCACCACCACCACCATGTCCCCTTCCCTGTCCTCTACCTCTACCTACTTCAGAGATTACGAACTCTGCTCCTCGTATGGCACAAACAGGCCAGGTTTTCAGGATATCCACAATGGATATGCATGAGAAAGATTTGCACGCACTGCCTCCGCTGTACGCAAATCTTTCCCATGCATATTCATTGTGGATATCCTGACAACCTGGCCTGTTTGTGGCACTCGGGGACTGTGGTTTGCCATCACTGTCCTTCTTCCTCTTTCCCCAACATTTAGACCAGGGCTAGGCAACTCTGAACCTGGAGTGCCACCAACAGGCCTGGTTTTCAGGCACCCACAATCAATATATATGAGGTATATTTGCATACAGTGGAGGCAGTGCACATAAATATACCTCATAGACAGTCATTGTGGATATCCTGAAATCAGGCCTGTCTGTGGCACTCCGGGACTGGCATTGCCTACCCCTAATTTAGGTCCTTTTCTTCCTCCTCCTCCTGCCTGCTTCCTTTTCCGCTTCTTAGGCTTTGATCTCCTGCACCCCCAATCTCCATCCCTCCCAAATCTCCAGTACCTCATACTGTGTCTGTGTAAGCCAGTCCTGCTTTCAGCTTCAAGCCTTCTCTCCGAGTCCCTGTGTCACATGGGCACTGACCCTACCTATTCCAGACAATCTTCTCGGGGTACGAATCACGTTGTCAGGTTTCATGAGACTATGGAACTCTTCAGGGTTTCCACTGAAGATTTTACCCTGCTGTGCGGGGGCAGAAGAACGATGTGACAGCGGCAGTGCTGCTCTCCTCCTGCCAGGTGCTGGCTGCTCATTAGGGTACCGGAGCAGGAGGAGAAGAAAGGACTAGTTACCCAGGATCGGGGCCAGAAGGAGAGAGAGAGAGAGGGCCAT
Organism: Rhinatrema bivittatum; assembly: GCF_901001135.1. Lineage (NCBI taxonomy): Eukaryota > Metazoa > Chordata > Amphibia > Gymnophiona > Rhinatrematidae > Rhinatrema > Rhinatrema bivittatum. Next base: position 51,736,529 of record NC_042616.1, on the reverse strand, counting down.
GCACTCCAGGAGAGAGAGAGGGGGTGCCAGCATGGCCATTTGGCTAGGGCCTGCAATGTTCAAGGGGCCTACTTTTGTTGGGCAAAATTTAAAAAAAAAAAAAAAGCTAAATATATCTATTTCTAATGTGTATAAATAAAAATTTCAATTGTAATTGAAGAAATTGCTAAAAAAAAAAAAAAGCTCGTAAAGCCTTCTTAAATAAATAAATATTATTTGGGAAATTTAGAAAACAATTTCCCTTATTAAGTATCACCTCAGAACCTTACATAGGGGCCTACTTTTCTTAGCTGGCGCCGGCCTGATTCCTGCTCTCTCTGGCCCTGGGGGCCATGTCCCTTTTCAACTCCTGCTTGGCGACGGGTCCCATTATGCATGTTGAACAGGGGGGGGGGTTCATTTTAATACTGTATTTACGTTGAAACTATTTTTAATTGCACCTCACTTTGAGCAAAACAAGGAAAGGCGAGAAATCTAATCAAAATAACACTTTAAAAAACAAATAACTCCGCTTTGCCACAGGGCCCCCTCCTCCCCATGGCTTTAGGGCCCCAGTGCCTTGCTTGCCCTCTCTCCACCATCTCACCACCAAAGCGTACACATGTATTGACGAAACAATCTTGGGGATTCTCTTTCCCTCTGTCCTCTCTATGAACAAGGAGGAGGCAGGTAATTATGGGCCCGTCAGGATAACGTTTTCTGGGGGGGCAGGGGGAAGCTATGAAAATGTTACTAAATTAACCATTAGTGCCGCACTTTGAAAGAAGTGATTTAAAGGGCCCCAAGAAAAAGGAGAATGTTTTACCCGGTGCACTCAGTTGAGCTCTTTAATGGGGTGATAAAGAGCGTTGCGTCGGGAAGCGGCGCTAGATGTTTACCTCTCCGGAAACTCAATAAGGGCCATTTGATGCCGTTCTGCGTAGAAAACTGGTCAACGGGGGTCGGTCAGCGTGAAAACCGGCCTGAGAGCCGATAATGGGTGAGGGGCTGGTTAAGCGGCAAGACACAAGAGCGTGGTCAGCGAAGCCCACCCTGGAGGAAGAGAAAGGGGGCCAGTGAGGTTCCCCTGTCTCTTTCAGGTATCTTTATTAGTGACCGCTGCAGAGAGTGCAGGGAAAATGTGTGGGTCTGCAGGTGATACAAAAATCTGTAACAAAATAAAGGCGCTGGAAAGAATCTAAGGCAATAGCAAGACACACTATGTGCTTCGCTTTCTATCAGTTAAAGTCCCTTAGTGCTTACGATGGTGCAGAGAGGAGGGGGGGGGGGGGGGAGAGCCGTGCGTCAGTTTTGGATTGGATATGCACTACCTACTGCTTCTGAAACTAGGATGTGACCAGAGCCGGGGGCAAGAGAGGGGGGAGAGAGAGGCATTCATAGCAGGAGGGGATGGGGTGGGAACAAGCATGGAGGTATTTTTTTTGTATGGAGAGGACCCCACCCCCACCCCCCCAGCAAAGTGATTCTTTATCAGCTGCTGAAAAATACGGAACTGCTTTAATCCTCATGTCCTGTTCAGCGGCTGAGCCTGCTGAGGAATTTCCAGTAACCCCAGCCGATTCCCCCTAGCAAACACTCACTCGTACACATATGTGTGCGTAAACACTTCCATCCCTCCCTTGTCTCTCCTGCTCTTCTCATACAGTACAGGTCAGTAGAGCTAAAGATTTCCAAACCGGTTTCCAGCATCAGCCACATTTGCCAAGGATGAAAAGCTAGTCTGTAGTTTAGAAAGCGCGTCTGTGTTTATAAGGTCGCACTTTAAAGCACTACGGGGCGCCACAGACTAAGAGTGTACTATGTGCTGGATAGGAGCTGGGGTAACACAGACAATATTGCTGTAACAATAGCATTTCGGGGCACCCCAGACTAAAGATGTGCATTCATTGCTCCATTCGTTTCAATTATTTCAGCCATACGCCCGTATCTCGCGAATGAATAGTAGGTGCGCCAAAACAGATGGTGTGCGCGTGGTAGACAGGGTCATCTTCCCTCCCTCAATTTCTTGGCACATTATGAGAGAGGAGGGGATATAGACTGAATAAAGTTCTTGAACTAAAGTATGAAATAATACAGTATTACCACATCAATGATAACAAATGCTGGTGAGGTTACACGTATTCAGTGATTAAACTAAACTAAATTGCCAGATTGTAAAAACCCTTCAGGTTAATTCCATCTGGACATTACTAACGTTCTGCTGCCAATGGAAGTAAGACTTCTAATTTTAGGGTGAGGCTTTAAGACCAATCAGCAAAAGAACCCAACTAGCCTGATCAGCCATTTTCCCTTGGCTGTTAAGTTAGCTGTTGCTAGGATGTTGAGAAAAAAGTTTCCACCTGGTTGGCTGTGGTCATAAGAAAGATGGAGAAACTTTGGTAAGGAACAGACAACTGGGATGTTTTTATTACTCATGTAGCCACCATCTACGCCAATTACAGGACTGGAGGGTGTATGAGTCCAGTTTAGGGGGTCATGGAGGTGTTCAATCTGACCCACGATGGCAGGGAACCCAGAGTAGCTGCAAGGAAGTACTCCACACATTTTGCTTGGATTCCCAATAGCTTGCATTTATTATTCAGAGGTAGAAAGTTGGAGCTATTATATCAGTAGGAAAATACAGTTTAATTGCAGTCAGTAATTCCTGTCCATGCCGAGCAGGTATATTTTCTTCACCTTTTGCATCCTTCTCACCACTGCATGGGCGTCTCCTGCAGATTATTCAGGGAAAGGTTTGGAGTGAGCTTCCCAAACCATGGGGCATATCTGTTTGGTCAGGGTAGAACAGGTTCCATCAGTGACTGGACTGCAAAGTGACATCCAGGAGTGTGCTGCTGACTGACCGCTGTGCCAGATCATGAGGGTGTCCCCTTTAGCCTGCACAAGGGAATTTCAGGGATACCACCAAGGCTCAACCAATGTCCATTCACAGTTCCCATGGAGTCAGATGCCACAGTACAGTGAAGACTGCTCAGCTGGGTTCAGGATATCTCTCCTGGGGCTTAGGGCTGCTTCCAGTTGAAAATTCCTGCTGGAGAGACTGAGTTATGGGGCACAATGCTTTGTATTAAGAAGAGCAGCACCAGTAAACTTGAGAGACTGAGATCATACCCAGCATGCCCTGGTTTACCATTCCTGTTGTGGTTTGTGCAATATAAATCCACCTGGAGACACTGAATTGAGAGTAGCAAACTGAGGCACTATCCAGGATAACACAAAAATTAAAAACAAATAAAGGATGGGCAATATTCAGACAGCTGAAAAATACGGGTAAAAGCTATTTTACCCACGTATGTCATTTTGAAAATTGTACTTTTAATTTTGACCATTCTGCTTTGATCTGCAGTGATGATCAATCTTCCTTACATCATACAGCTGGTACTTGAAAGTTAAACAGATAAATGTGCGTGCCCAAAAATTATTCTTCAACATGCTTTGTTTACTATATTTTGGGGAGCCTGGGCCATTTCCTCCTGCTCTTTCTTCAGCTCAGTTGGATTTGGAAACATTAGTCTTCATTCACAACTAAGCCAGAGATTCTTCCCCTATGTTGTAACTCCTGTCAGCTTCATATAGCCCAATCACTGTAGCAACAGTCCTCAGTCTGGCGCCATGCACCAATCCATAAGAGCATAAGAAATGCAGGGTCAGACCAAGGTCCATCGAGCCCAGCATCCTAGTTCCAACAGTGGCCAATCCAGGTCACAAGTACCCAACATCCCAAAAAAAAGTAGATCCTGTTTCTCATTCCCAAGGATTGCCAATAGCTTTCATTAGTCTACCTGTCTTATAATGTTTTATGGGCTTTTCCTCCAGCAACTTGTCCAAATCTCTTTTAAACCTCGCTACGCTAGTCGCATTAACCCCATCTTCTGGCAACAGATTCCACAGCTTGACAGTGCACCAAGTGAAAACTACTTTCTGTTTTAAATCCTTGGGTTCTTAGTTCCATGGAGAGTCCCCTTATTTTAGGGTTTTTTGAAAGGGTACATAACCATCCTTTAATTACCTGTTGCACCCCGATCATGATTCTATAAACTTCTATCATGTCCCCTCTCAGCCAAGCTGAACAGGGGACCTCTCATCATAGGGGAGCTGTTTCTATTTTTTTATTCACCCAAGGGTATCACATCGGTTTACATGATGTTTAGTGAGATAGTGTGATTACAGGTCACTTTATCTTTACATTGAGGCAGTATAAAGCTGGAGTGAAGTATACAGCGAGGTATAGTTATGAGAAAGTTAGGAATATAATATGTAGTAATAAACATTGCAAAGGAAAGGAATATACATTGTAATGGGATGGCTTATTTACATGACAATATAATAGCTTGAGATTTGATATGACTGTTAAGAGGACTCATTGTGAATATATGTGGGGGGTAGTAGATCTGGTTGTTGTCGATCTTTGGATATGCTGTGAAATTAACTGTTGGCTGGGTAGGCTTTTTGGAATAGCCATGTTTTTAGTGATTTCTTGAAAAGTTGTGATGAGGGTTCCATTCTAAGATTTGCTGGTACTTTGTTACATAGTGTGGGTCCTGCTATTGAAATTGTTCGTTGACGTGTTGAGGTGTGATGTGCTTGTTTGTTGGATGGAATGAAAAGTAATCCAGAGTTGTTTGACCGTAGGTTTCTTCGAGAGGAGTATGGATGAAGGGTGTCCTTTAGCCATTCTGTTTCTTCGTTGTAAATGGATTTGTGTATTAGGGTAAGGGCTTTGTATTGAATTCTGTGGTTTGTGGGGAGCCAGTGGAGTCTTTTAGTATGGGGGTGATGTGTGTGGAGCGCTTGCTGTTTGTGTGAATCTGGCAGCCGCATTTTGGAGTAGTTGGAGTGGCTTGAGGGTGGAGGTTGGGAGCCCAAGAAGGATGGAATTACAGTAGTCGAGTCTGGAGAAAATGAGGGCTTGGAGTACAGATCGATAATCTTGACTGAGAAGTAGGAGTTTGATTTTTTTGAGGACTTGTAATTTGAAATATCCTTCTTTTATTATAGTGTTGATGTAGGCTTTTAAGTTGAGTTCGGAGTCTATGGTGACGCCTAGGTTTCTTGTTGTTGTGACGAGATGTTTTGTGCTTTGTGTGGCTGTGCAGTCTTGAAGATTCCATGCTGGTGGCTTGTTAGAGATGTGTAAGATTTCAGTTTTTGTGTGATTGAGGGTGAGTGCTATTTGGGATCCTCTTTCTCATTTTTCTCAGGCTCCTCTGCATCTTTTCTAGTTCTGCTCTTTCTTGAGGTGGGGTAACCAGAACTGCACAAAATACTCTAGATATGGTCTTACCATGGCTTGTTACAGTTGCAATATGATAGTTCTCAGTTTTATTCTCTATTCCTTTGCAGATCATTCCTAACATGCTATTGCTTTTTCACTGCTTACTGCATGCTGAGCTGAGAATTGCAATGTATTGTTCACAATATCTCTAATTCCTGGGTGGTAACTCCCAATATGGAACCCAGCAGTGTGCATCTGTAGTTAATATTATTTATCTCTTTGTGCATCACTTTGCACTTGTACACATTAAATTGCATCTGCCTGTTACAGTTCTGGCCGCGAGCGCCGCGACCAGACCCTTACCTCCGAGTTCCTAGACCTGTTCCCGCTTCTGGTGGTCTAGTTTGCGGCCTGTTCGGTGGCGTCCCCGCGGGGGTCACTCCGCCAGGAAACCTCCCATGGACGCCCTGCTCCTAGGTGCGCGCACGCGCCGCTTGGGCGCTTTTCTAGGCCGTTTCCCGCCAGTGGTGACTCCACCCAATTCCTGACGTCAGACGCCGTGGCCTTGATAAGCCGGTGCGGACACTCAGTCTTCGCCTTGCAACGGGCTTACCTACCGGATCCCTGTTGCTTCGTGCCCCGGAGTGAGCTGCCTTGGAACTCGCTCCGTTCCTGCTTGTCTGCTACAGTACCTGCTTGGTTCCTGCTTGTCAGCTACAGTACCTGCTTGGTTCCTGCTTGCCCGCTACAGTTCCTGCCTGGTTCCAGTACCCAAGTCTTGCTACAGTTCCTGTCTACTGTCCTAGTCTGGTTCCAGTTCCCAGTCCTGCTCATCAGCCTGCCTGCTTCAGTCTCAAGATCATCAACCCGCCTAAGTCCCAGCGGCCGGGCCCCTACGGGCTCCTCCCGGGGGGGCTTCGGCTTCCAAGGGTGAAGCCACCAAAGTCCCAGCAGCTGGGCTCCTACGGGCTCCTCCCGGGGGAGCACCAGCTTCCAGGGTGAAGAGCACCTCTACGTCCAGCCTGAACATCTGCCTCCCGGCCTGTGGTATACTAGAGACTTTAGAATACCTTTCCCAGTCTCCTGCAGGTCGGCCCAAGGGTCCACTAAACTGAGACTTCATAACATCTGCCATTCAGAATATAAATCAAATAAATAAGCAATAAACTAATAATAATAGTCTTGCAAGGTCTTCTGTAATTCTTCACAATCCACTACTGTTTTAATAACTTTGAACAATTTCTGTCATTTTCAAATGTAATTATCTCACTCATTGACCTTTCCCCAAATCATATATGAATATGTTAAAACAGCATAAGTCCCAGTATCAGTCCCTGTGGTATTTCACTAATAACCTTTCTCCATTTGGATAACTGTTCGTTTAGCTCTACCCTCTGTTCCCTCTCTTTTAACCAGTTACCACTCCAAAGACACTGCCTCTTATCCCATGACTTTTAAATTTCCTGGGAGTCTCTCATGGGGGACTTTGTCAAATGCAATCTGAAAATTCAAATACACTAAATCAACTGGCTCACCTTTATCTACACATGAAAAAAATTTAATAGATTTGTAAGGCAAGACTTCCCTTTACTAAAATCATGTTGACCCTCTCTAATTAAGCCATGTCTATCTACATGGCCAGTGATTTTGTTTTAAAAATTTCTTCTACCATTTCACCCAGGCTCACTGAGCTATATTTTCCCAGATCACCCTAGAGCCCTCTTTAAAAATCGGCATTACGTTGGCCACACTCCAGACTTCTAGCATTCTGGCTGTTTTAAATGATAACTAAGGGTAAAAAAACGTTTTCAAGTGCATTCAAAGCAAAAAGCCTGTGAGGGAATCAGCTGAGCCCCTTGATGACTAAGGGGCAAAAGGGTTCCTCAGTGAGGACAAGGAAATAGCAGAAAAATTGATTAAAATCTTTGCCTCGGTCTTTACTGAGGAGGATGTTGGGAACATACCCACATCTGAAACATTCTTTTATGGGGATGATTCTGAGCAAGTAAAACAAATCTCTGTGATAATGGAGGATGGAATAGACCAAATTGACAAACTAAAGAATAACAAATTTACAGGACCAAAATAACTCAGACATGAAATTGTAAACCTGTCACTAGTAATCTGTAACTTTTTGCCTCTCTGGCAAGCTTCTTCTGAAATTCTCTCTAGGACAGCCATTCTACTGTTTTAACATCTAACTTTCCATTCTTATGCTCATGCCTATTTTCCTCATTAGGGTCTATTTTCCATTTTTTGCATGATGACTTTTTGGATTTAACTGCCTCTTCCACCTCATCAGGAAATCATGCTGGCAGTCATTTGGTCTTTTCTTGACCTTTTTATAATTTATTTATAGCTTTTTATACCGACGTTCGTTTGCACATCACATCGGTTTACAAGTAACAGAAAGATAAACGTTGTAAAAAGTGTTAGCGGCGTTGGCCGCGGCAGGCCGCAACCGGGACTGGGTGTCATGGCTGCCGGCCGCAGTCGGCCGCGACTGAGGCAAGGCCGACGGGCGCAGCAAAACTAAACTCACCCGGATCGCCGGATATGGTGGAGGGTGCCTGCGGGGGCAGGCAGCCCTTCTTCTTCTCTCTCTTGGCTGCTGCCATCGCTGTGTCGGCAGCATGGCTCTGCGGTGATCCGGCTCCTCCTCCTCTGCCCCTTAGGGCCGCGCGCGCGGCTGAAGGAAATTCTTAAAGGAGCCATGACAGGAAGTGTCATGGCTCCCCCTGGAGCTCCTCCCCCGGCTTCCTGTACTAAAGGCAAGGGCTGAGCATTCAGTCCTTGCCTTGGTATTGAGGTTCCTGCCTGAGTGTGTTCCTGGCTCCTGGTTCTTGGTTCTTCGTCCCGCACTTCTCCCCTGCTCCGTGGATTGATTCTTGGCTTCTGACCTCTGGACTGGTGGACGTGTCTTCTCCTGGCTTGATCCCGGTATGGCGTTGGACCCTTCTCCTGGCTTGACCTCAGTACGGCTCTGGACCCTTCTCCTGCTTTGACCCTGGACTGGACTCGGACCCCGCTGGTATATTGATTCTCGGACCAGTTTTGGACTCTTCCTCGACTCCGTCCTCAGACTGTCTCGACCTGCTGGAGGCGCCAGCCATCTGGAACACACGACCTGCAGGAGGCGCCTGCATCCCGACCTTCTACAGTCTTCAGAGGAGTCGCCTAAGTCCCAGCGGCCGGACCCCTACAGGCTCCTCCTGAGGGGGTTGCGTGCTTCCAGGGTGAAGACTTCTAGCAAGTCTCTACAGTCCAAGAGGCCTCGCCCTTCGACGGTAGTCATCTACCTCGAAACAAGGGTCCACTTTCATAACAAAAAGAATATGAAAGGAAATTACATCCCAATGTTATAAGAGAAAGTCACAGATTAGGGGTGGGTATTAAGGAGAAAAATTGTTAGAAAAAAACTGAAAGGAGCAGCTACAAAGGTAAAAAGTGTGCAAGAGGCGTAGTCATTGTTAAAAAATACCATCCTAGAAGCACAGTCCAGATGTATTCCACACATTAAAAAAGGTGGAAAGAAGGCAAAACGATTACCGGCATGGTTAAAAGGTGAGGTGAAAGAAGCTATTTTAGCCAAAAAATCTTCATTCAAAAATTGGAAGAAGGATCCAACAGAAGAAAATAGGATAATGCATAACTTGCCAACGCTTATGCATTGTCGTATTTTCTTCTGTAGGAACCTTCTTCCAATTTTTGAATGAAGACATTGATAAGACAGGCTAAGAGAGAATTTGAAAAGAATTTGGCCGTAGAAGCAAAAACTCACAGTAAAAATGTTTTTAAATATATCTGAAGCAAAAAGCCTGTGAGGGAGTCAGTTGGACCGTTAGATGATCGAGGGGTTAAAGAGGCACTTAGAGAAGATAAGGCCATCCCAGAAAGATTAAATGATTTCTTTGCTTCGGTGTTTACTAAAGAGTATGTTGGGGAGATACCCATTCCGGAGAAGGTTTTCATGGGTAATGATTCAGATGGACTGAACCAAATCACGGTGAACCTAGAAGATGTGGTAGACCTGATTGACAAACTGAAGAGTAGTAAATCACCTGGACCGGATAGTATACACCCCAGGGTTCTGAAGGAACTCAAAAATGAAATTTCAAACCTATTAGTAAAAATTTGTAACCTATCATTAAAATCATCCATTGTATCTGAAGACTGGAGGATAGCTAATGTAACCCCAATATTTAAAAAGGGCTCCAGGGGTGATCCGGGAAACTACAAACCAGTTAGCCTGACTTCAGTGCCAGGAAAAATAGTGGAAAGTGTTCTAAACATCAAAATCACAGAACATATAGAAAGACATGGTTTAATGGAACAAAGTCAGCATGGCTTTACCAAAGGCAAGTCTTGCCTCACAAATCTGCTTCACTTTTTTGAAGGAGTTAATATACATGTGGATAAAGGTGAACCGGTAGATGTAGTGTACTTGCATTTTCAGAAGGCGTTTCATAAAGTTCCTCATGAGAGGCTTCTAGGAAAAGTAAAAAGTCATGGTATAGGTGGCGATGTCCTTTTGTGAATTACAGACTGGCTAAAAGACAGGAAACAGAGCGTAGGATTAAATGAACAATTTTCTCAGTGGAAGGGAGTGGACAGTGGAGTGCTTCAGGGATCAGTATTGGGACCCTTACTTTTCAATATATTTATAAATGATCTGGAAAGAAATACAACGAGTGAGGTAATCAAATTTGCAGATGATACAAAATTGTTCAGAGTAGTTAAATCATAAGCAGATTTGTAGTGGAAAGAGACTGAGAGTTATGAGTACACAATGAGAAGCATTCAGAGTCCCAGGTAGAATTAGGAGAAGCTCCGAGACAGGGAGAGCAGGCCCTCGAGAAGAGAATACCTGATCCCTTAGAGCAGAGAGACTCAGTTGTATTGTACTCACGTAGCAGTAACAGAGATTCCACTAGACGAGAGGTCTGGCACTGGAACAGAGGGCAGGCCCTCGAGGAGTGAGTACTTGGTTCCAGTGAAGCAGTACTGTGGAATAGATGGTAGTTGCACTCACAGATGGAAACTGTTAGTGAAGTCTTCCAAGTAGAAAGATTTGAAGATGCAGGCAGCGACTCAGGGAACATGGGTCCTCGAGGAGCGAGTACCGGTTTCCTGATAGCACCTGAAAGAAACAGAAGAGGACCCCGAGGAGCGGGTACCCCGTTAGCAACCTCAAAGGGTAGTAAGAGTTCCAGATAACGCTGGAGTGGTAGAGCAGCTTCGGTATGGAGAGCGAATCCCATCTGTAGGGTTTCCGTTGCTAACTCGATGAGCTAGCAAATACTGTAGGCTTAAATATCCGGGCAGCGTGACATCATATCAGGGGGACACCCCTGAGGTTCGCGCCAACATGGAAATAAAGATGAGGAAGGCGTCCGCACGCGCGCCCTGAGATACCTTGGAGGAGCATAGCGGAAGGCAGCACCAAAGCCGGTCCAGGGACGCCGGAGTGGATGGCAAACAGACACAGCGGCTGCCAGTAGCTCGAGGTGAGTGGGAGGAGCAGCAAGTAGTGAGAGGTAGGCGGGGCGAAGCCCGACGGTCGCAACATAATCGGAGAAAGTTCTTTTTCACTCAACGCACAATTAAACTCTAGAATTTGTTGCCAGAGGATGTGGTTAGTGCAGTTAGTATAGCTGTGTTTAAAAAAGGATTGGATAAGGTCTTGGAGGAGAAGTCCATTACCTGCTATTAATTAAGTTGCTATTACCAGCAATGGTAACATGAAATAGACTTAGATTTTGGGTACTTGCCAGTTTCTTATGGCCTGGATTGGCCACTGTTGGAAACAGGATGCTGGGCTTGATGGACCCTTGGTCTGACCCAGTATGGCATATTTTTATGTTCTTATGATAGGGGAGGTTAAGGGTGCGCAGTGTGATTATAACATTTCAATTGCATTTTTATGTACATTGTGCCAAAAAGAAAGGTGGAACAGGAGAGAGACTTTGTACAGGAGTTATATCTAAAGATACTAATGATGAATGCATTGGATACATTTTATCTGGGCTTCCACAATGGTATTTTTTAAAATATTCATTCCTCATGTAAACCTTTAACCCTTTGCAACTGCTTCTTTTATTTTTTTCAATTACTTTCCTCATTCTATTATATTCTCCTTTTTTTAAAGTCAGATGCTCTACTGCTGAAGGAATTCTGCACAAAAAAAATGTTAAAATTCTTCCAAATTCTGCATATTTATCAAAGTAATATAGTATAATCACTGTCTTTGAAAAGTAATAATTTAAACTTGAAAACATAAAATGTTCTAACTCAAAGATGCAGAATTTTAAAGATTTTGACGCAGATATTTGAATTATCCAGGTGGATTTCTATATCCTCAGAAACAGGCTAAGAGAATGCACTTGTCTACGTCAGACCTATGTGTGAAGTGCAGGGGAGCACTGGGAACTCTTGGACATCAGTTCTGGACATGCCCCAGGGTTCAAGGCTTTTAGAGAAAAGTGATGGACTTAGTTCTTTCAATTACTGGGACTCAGCTACCTTTAGCGGCACAGGACATATTATTTGATAATTTGAGTAAAGAACTCTTTCGCATTAAATTTTCTCATTTGTGGTGCAGAAAGGAACTTTCATTAGCGAAAAAAGCAATTTTACAGAAATGGCTTAAACTGCAGCTATCCACAATTACACAATTAAAAAATGATTTATTTATCTTGTGTATTATGGAAAAAGATGTGGTTAAATATGATTTATCAAAAACCAAGTCCATTTTCTTATGGGTTTGGAATATGTATCTACAATCGACTCCACATAAAGTTTGCAGTATGATTGTTATTGTTAATGACCTGTCCGTAGAGTGAATTGCACTGCCTAGGTAATCGACTCTATGGTATAATGAAGGACGGTAATAGTTTAGGGGGATGGGATGGGGAATTAGATGGGAGAGGGGTTTAGGGGTGCTTTCCATGTTTCTTACCTGTTATTGGAAAATTCTGTATCCTTTTCTTGGTGGTGGATAAGAACTCAACAGTACCGAGATTTAAAGCTGGTGGTGCCTGCGCTCCTCCCCACACCCTCTCTCCTCCCCATCCCCAAATCCCAACTCTAGTCTTTCTTACCCCCACCTGCTTCCATTAGCCCTTTGTTTAGGGTTGGAACTGCTGCTCTGTGCGGGCCACCCCCATGCCCTTTGTTTAGGGTTGGAACTGCTGCTCTGTGCGGGTCACCCCCATGCCCTTTGTTTAGGGTTGGAACTGCTGCTCTGTGCGGGTCACCCCATGCCCTTAGTTTAGGGTTGGATCTGCTGCTCTGTGCGGGTCACCCCCATGCCCTTTGTTTAGGGTTGGAACTGCTGCTCTGTGCGGGTCACCCCCATGCCCTTTGTTTAGGGTTGGGACTGCTGCTCTGTGCAGGTGGGGCTTGTGCTAGCATTTTTCCTGCCCTCTGTGAACAATTACTGTGCTGCCTGACTTCTCGTTCTGTTTTGGTTTTTTTTAACACAAAAATATTTGTTTTCCCAATAACCAACACACAATAGAAACTGTCAGTCTTACACTCTGTCCCAGGTCCCTGAATCAAGTCCTGCTCCCTCCAATGATCAAAACTGAAAATTGACACAATTCCTAAACTATCTTACCCCAGCCACAGATCCAAAAGACCCAGGAGTGAGCCCCAGGTGCTCCTGCGCCACCTACAGGTAAATAAAAATGACGCCAGCTGGGCCCTGTAGCCAGCACCATTTTGTTCTACAGAAAAATATACACTGCTTTGATGCCACCTGGAAAACCCTGCAAAAAAGAAAAAAAAGACACTTGGAACCCATATGGTATTAGGCTTATTGTAATGCATGATGGGTGTGGTTTAGTCTTCAGACAACCTTGAGAAAACTGAATTACAATAACAATATATTAAACTTATCATACTATGCAAACAGGAACAACCCTATCTATGAAAAAGCAACACTGCAAATATTACACCAGGCCTTTAAAAAACCCCTATTAGGAAAGCAGAACAAACCAGGCTGCTATAAATCCCTATAAAGAAACTACGTGCTAGCAGAATACCCCACCTCAATCGCACATGCAGAGCACAGATAGACCCTCACCCAATACAGAATAAAGAGACCATAAATTATCCAATTTATAAATTTATCCAATTATTATCCAATTTCTCCCAGTTAAACCCCCTTGTTCAATGTAATTTCCTTTCTCAGTTAATTGTGAACCGACATGATGTGTCCTACGAATGCCGGTATATAAAATGTTAAATAAATAAATAAATAAAGTATATATAGAAACATGTAGACCAAAATCAAACTGGAAAATGCAACAAGCTAGACTCTATGCAGTGCAGCAATGGAAAAATAAAACCATCACCAGTCCTCATGAATTATCAATCAAGAAAAATAACTCAGTCATAACAAGCCATACTAATAAAAATAATTTCACCAAATAGCTAACAAATAGAATAACATGCAATAATTAAGGACTCTTATTTTATACTTTTCCATACAGCAATAAAATATTTCAAAATAGCAGACACATCAAACACTCAATAATTAAAACTAATAAGGATGGAAAAATCCCCCACTCTCAGGTGAAAACTTTTGATTTCCAATCATACTGGGATCAGGTCTACTGGCAGCCATATGGTCCTCTCCCATCTTCCATTGCTGATAAGATCGGGTCCACAGAAGGCCACATGGCCATCTTCCTTCTGCTGGAGGGATTGGATCCACTACCATTGGTCACATGGATCTCTGCTTTCTTTAGTGGGCCTTTCCTCACTTCTGCTGGACTCTTGTGGACCTGAGGTGTAGTCTGTTGCCCCCCCCCCCCCCCCCGGGGGTGTTGCCCTGTGCAACTGCACAGTTTGCACACCTGGTAGCGCTGGGCCTGTGTGTAGGTAACCTCCTTGTCTTTCTGGGAAGCACAATACAATCATAGCAATGTGGTTTTAGGTTGAACCACTACTCCATGCAGGTTAACCCAATATTTTGTTTCCTTTCTTTGCCTATAAGGGATCCTCTGTGTTTATCCCCTGGTTTTTTAAATTCTGTTTCCATTTTTATGTCCACCTCCTCCTCCAGCAGGTCATTGCAGGCATTCACCATCCTTTCTGTGAAAAATATTTTCTGATTTTTGCTCCCGAGAACACCTTGTAGCTTCAATCTGTAACCCCTAGTTCTGCAGTTTCCTTTCCAGTGGAAAACGTTTGTTTGTGTGTTAATGTCTTTGAGGTATACAAATTATTCAGCAAGCAAATAATCCAATAGTGGTGTGTTCAAAAAATATATCGCACAAAAAAAGGATATGCCCTCCATCAATTTTTAAAACATCCAAAAATGTGATGCAATTATTTTCTACCAAAAGTTTTTTTTTTTTTTTTAATTTTTATCAAACATTGCTATGTCTCTAAATGACGGTGGAAAAATCCAGTTCATACCAAAATATGCCTTATTACTGTAACCTCAATTCAGGTTCATAACTGAATTCTAGTGGGGCCATAAAAACAAAACAGTACAAGCCCGGACCAGCTCCAAATCATTCACTGTCGCAGTTCTTGTTGCCCTGGGGTGGGTTCTCTCTAGTGGGGGGAAGGTAGTCCTTCAGGACCTGGGCGGGTAAGTGGAATCCCCTTCCCTTGTGTGTTACTAAGCCTCTTGCTGTGATGGTGCTGCAGGGAACAGACAGGAAACAGATTTAGGTGCTCCAAATCAACATTTACTGTGATTAATAAATAAAGTCCAATTACTCTGGATAAAACTGTTCCAAATTACATCTCTGTTCAAACTGGCTTGTTTACACTCTGGACTCCTCTTCTTCTCTCTTTCTAAGTGTCCCTGGTACTGGTTCCTGAAATAAATCTCACCCCCCCCCCCCCCCCCCCGATGTGAATGGGTAAGGGTCCCAGCTGGGCAGGGAAATCCTAGATGTGAGCAGGGCCGGTGCAAGGGGATTTGGCGCCCTAGGCGAGCCTTCTTCCTTGCGCCCCCCCCCCCCGGTCTCGGCCCCGACTCCTACCTCATTCTCGATCACGCCCGCTGACTGGGGTTTTCTGGGTCGCGAGCAGATTGGGCACTGCTTGCGGCCCGCCAAATCTCCACTCCTCTTTGCCACCACTTGCGGCCCCATATGGCTCGCACCCAGTGGCGCACCAAGGGTCTCCGGCGCCCAGGGGCCAATGCATTTGTGTGCCACAAAAAATCAGTGGCATCTCTAGACAGAAGAATTTGTTTTGGGTTGGGGGGAGCCAAAATGACATTTCTTCATCACACCCACCTCTATAGCATGGATCCTGCTTTAAAATTGGTTATAAAAAAAAGTGTTGTTAAAAAAAGTCCAAAGGGTCCTCTGCATTATTTTAAAAAGCTGGCCAGTTTCACACTTCTAGTAAAACTACTATAAAATTATTTGATAGCCTCATTCAACTAATTCTATATGGATTATGAGAGTGAAGTCTGGAATTTATAGAAAGGGACAGAATGTCAATATAAATCCTGCACCTCCAGTTCTGTAACTCTGTGCATCCACTGAAATTCCCCCAAACAATGGAGCTTGGATGTTTCCCTTACAGCTCATCATACTAAAAGATATTTTCAAATTCTGGTGTCACCTCACAGTAACAGCAGCACAAACACCTTCCACTGCCAGACACATTGTGAACTAACACAAAACCTCGCAAAAAAAAGACACTCAAAATCTATACTGCAATCCCATCATAACATAACAGTAATAACACCAAGGACTCAAACAACAATAACCCTACCTGTGAATAAGCAAGGGTAAATATTACACTGGGTCCTAGAATACCAATACACCACCTACTGAGGAAACAAAACAAACCCAATTGCTATAGATCCCTATTCAGACACTACATGCTAGCAGAATCTCTCATCATGGTCACACACACAGAGCAGAGACAGACCCTAACCAAATACAGAATACAAAATAAAGGAGCACAAATTAGACAAAAACTGGAATGGAAACCCCAAGAAGTCAGACTCTGTGTATTAGCAATGGAAAAACAGAACAACCATTCCTCATAAAACAAATAAAATCAAGAAACAAAGCATCAGTTATAATAGTAAAACCATACTAATAAAATATTTTAAAACTACTGATAAATAGAATTTCTATTAATTAAAATCATATACATTTTTTACAATTTCCCAAACACCAATAAAATATTTCAAAACAGTACATATATCAAATAACACACAATAATTAAAATTAATAAGGATTTTAAAAAGCCCCTGCTGTCCATACATGGGAGCTCTTGATTTCCAGTCACCCTGATATTGTCGAGGATTAGGAGGTTATCCTCTCTCTCTCACACATACTCACATGTCCATTCTCTCTCACACATACACTGTCACATACATACACATTCATGCTCTTATACCCACCATAACCTCTCGCTCTCACAGACACTGACACACTCAGGCTCTAAGGCACTCTCTCCCCCCCCACACAAACTTTTACTCCCCTGGATTTTCTCATACACACTCATGCTCTCACTCTCACTGGCTCCCTCACATACACACAAACACACACTCCCAGGCAAGCTCCCACTCGTTCTCACACACACACACACACAGGCAAGCTCCTAGTCATTCTCACACTGAACCCCAGGCAGGCTCCCATTCATTTTCACACCACTCCCTCCCCATCCCCCAGGCATGCACACATTCATTCTCACACACACAGACCCCCAGGCAGGCACCAATTTATTCTCACACACACCCATACACCACAAACAGGCAGGCACCTATTCTCACACATACAAACCCCAGGAAGACACCCATACATTCTCATGCACTGACACACCCTCAGGCAGGCACCCATGCATTCACACACATACACCCCCAGGCAGACTCCCATTCATACACATGCACACACTAAAGGCAGAGACCCCCTCTCTTTCTTTTGCCAGCAACCTCAGAGCCTCTCTCATTCTTCTGCTGCCACTGTCACTGCCGCTGTATGGCTATTGCGGAGGTGCTGATTGCTGCTATTGGCACTGAAGCCCATTCTGCTGCCTCCTCTGTGCAGGCCCCATGGGCTTCCAGTTCCTCTATGCTGATCTCGTACATTGTGAGATCCGCATAGAGAAAGTGCTACTCTTGCACATTCCCAAAGATTACATGTTCCAATCAGTAAAAAGTAATTTATTTCTTTTTACATTTGCTGTCTGATCTTAGTTTTCTAATCGGTTGGTCACAGGCTTTTTTTTTTCCACCTTCCCTTTCTTACTTTTTTGCCAATTCCTTTTATAACATATTTATTTTCTCTCCATCTGTCTGCTTCCCTCAAACACACGGTCAGGTTCTCATTCTCACATGCTTTCTCTCTCTCACATACACAGGCACTCATTCTCACATGCTGTCCCTCATACAATCATTTATACACAGTCTCTCTCTTGCACATGCTGTCTAACTCTCACTCCCACATGCTGTCTTGCTCAAGCACAGGTTCTCACTGTCACATGCTCTCTCTCATACAATCATTCCTACACACAGGCTCTCACTGTCACATGCTGACTCACACACACAGGCTCTCTCTCACTCCCACATGCTGTCCTGCTCAAGCACAGGCTCTCACTGTCACATGCTCTCTCTCATACAATCATTCCTACACATGGGCTCTCACTGTCACATGCTGACTCACACACACACACAGGCTCTCTCTCACTCCCACATGCTGTCTTGCTCAAGCACAGGCTCTCACTACCACATGCTGTCTCTCACACACACAAAGGCTCTCCCATGCTGTCTCTGCAAACATTCAGGTCTTCACTCCCACACACACACACACACACAGTCTCTCAACTCATCTCATGCACGCACACATACACACTGTACAAACCCTCAGTCTCTCTCTCACCTCTGGGCCTCCTCTTCACGGGCCACTGCAGGATGGGCTCTGCAGCGGCCCCGGTCTTCTCGAGCCGCGCTGATCCTCTTCTGAACGTGGCAGATGCTCCTCCTCCTTCCGGCACGCGGCTGATGCTCCTCCTCTTTCCTGCCCGCGCGGCTCCGGCAACATTTTTCTTCCGGGGCCGCGCGGGCAGGAAGGAGGAGAAGTTCCTGCATTGGCTGATGCTTCTCCTCCTTCCTGCCCGCGCGGCTCCGGCAGGAAGGAGGAGAAGTTCCTGCATTGGCTGATGCTCCTCCTCCTTCCTGCCCGCGCGGCTCCGGCAACATTTTTCTTCCGGGGCCGCGCGGGCAGGAAGGAGGAGGAGCACCAGCATGTTTAGACGCGACTGTACCACGGCCCTGCGATCTTCTTGCTGTGTGTATCTGCCATTGGGATGACGTCCACCGGCGGCCATTGGCCGTCAGCGGCTCGGCGCCCCCTAATGCTCAGCGCCCTAGGCGATCGCCTAGTTCGCCTAGTGCTTCCGCCGGCCCTGGATGTGAGAGGGATACACTGAGCCCCAAATAATCACACCTCAGGTCCACAAGAGTCCAGTTCTTCAAAGCCCCGGCCTGTATCTTGTGTCCCGAAGGGTGGAGATCCCTAGAGATGGGTTCTCCAAAGATTGTGTCTCTTCTCTGTGTCCTGCATGGTCCAGACTCCTCCTGAAGTGACCTTTCTTGGGGAAAGGTCGGAAGCTGGAAGAAGCAGGGATGATATAACCTAAGCCTCAGTGTAAGGAAGGATGGTACAAAACTTCCTCACAAACCAAAAAGAGGAGGAAGAAAAAACCCTTTCAAAGTTCCAACTTTCTCTAAGGTGATGAGAGTCACTGCAGCCCCTTTCAGCTGCTGGGAGAGGAGCACATAAGATCTTCTAACCTCTGGCCATTGGGTTTGGGGCTTGTCCCTCTCCAGACTGGACCAGGTTCTCACCCAAGGGTTCGACCAAAAATTCACAATTTCTGACAAAAGTCTCTTTACCCGAAAGGTCGCTTCTCTTGCTGGAAGCAGATCCGAACTGGCCAGGGATGCACTGAAACAGATCTTCCTCAAAAATCAAGTGTCAGACCAGGATTCCAAATGCAAAAGAAAGAGTACTATAATATAGCTCCTCTCTCCTTAAAATCCAAACCAAAAATGACCACACTCTACCAGTGTTTCCCAACCAGTGTGCCATGGAAAAGTCACCACTGCCTGATGCTCAGATCCAGACCAGCACCTGGGCTCTGCCCTCAGCACCTCACAGCAACAAGAGACACCGGCAGTGGCTCTTAAACACGTAGGAGCTCCTTTCTGAGAACATGTGCAATTATTCACGCCTCCTCTTCCCAGCTACAGCAAGAGACCCCGAGGGTAGCAGAATGGGCAGCATGGCTGGTCGAGCCCTGCTTTGTTCGACACGCACTGCAGACAGCACCTCATCTCCCCTCTCCTGAGCTTTCTCTTTTCAGCGACCTCAGGCTGAGTGAGATGGGGAGAGCGTGCCCTGAGCGCTGGACATGGCTCACTCTGAATGTGGGGGGGTAGCGGCAGTGGAGGAGCTCTGGCAGCCACAAGCAGCAGCCAGGCTAACTGAGCAGGCTGCCTGCACCACGCCGGCTTCTCCCTTCTCCTGCACTTGTATATAGAAGGAACTGGCCTATTGTGACAAGCTCGTGCATGTCTCTGCTGCCCACCCTTTATTTTAAAGTTAGGAAGAGAGACTGGTGAGGCTTTCAGTGCTTCCCTATCTTTTCTTTTGGCCATACGAGTCTTCTCTCTGTCGTAATCGCCTGCTCCATAGAGGCTGGTGAGCCACACAACATTTCTGTTAATACAGGTGTACCTTGGACTATAAAAGGTTGGGAAACATTGCTCTACACTGTCCTAGCCCCCACCCCCTTCTGGACTGGAAACTAACCAGCTCAGCCATCCTCTAGCTTGCTGCTTTGTCCCTCTGAAGCCGACTTACAAAAGGGCAGGGATCTAGGGCCATCTAGTGGAGACCTGCATATCAGCAGTCTGACTATTACAATTATTACTGGCAGAACAAACACCCATACTACAACAGTGTGAGTCTGTTACATGGCTGTCCCAAAGCAAGCTGTTACAAAAAATGGCTGTTCTGGGTGAGCCTTGTAAGTAGATAATCTCACTTGCTTCACAATAAGACAAGTTCAAAGTTTATGTTGAAATCTTTTTTAAATTATCAGCATAATAATAGTAACATTAACAAAGAACTCCAATAGCACAAACTGTAGAGAATCAAAACTGCAACCCTGTTGGTTTTGAGTCTTAACACAACAAGGAGCATAAAATACACAAAATAAGGTAGGACAGTTGGAATAACAATGGAAATAAAACCACCAAACCTGCCCTCCCCACTAATCACAGGTATGAGTCCTATTTTCAGCAAAGGCCCATCGATAAGTATTCAAAAGTAAATAAGGGAGCCCTATGGTCAGGATGCTCCGCTTCTTGGTAGGGTGACTCCGTCTGCCCAGCATTAATAACATGATTAACAGGCGATGGACAGCATTTCTCCAAAAATCAAATTAAGGGTACACGTTCTGTCTCCAGTAGTGCAGAATAGTGTTGCGGGCAACCAGCAAAACCGTAGAAACCCACAGCCTTTGCTCATCTGTATAAGCTCTGGCCATAGGAAAGAAAAGGGCAAGTTGTACAGAAAAGGGCAAAAGGATTGACAGAAACGCTTCCATATAGCTAAATATTTGCATTCAAAAAACTTGAACATGAGTACAGAACCAAAAAAAGTATCCTAAGGTTCCCTCTTTGATCATACATTTGTTACATAAATCAGAATCAGTTAGACCCATTAAAAAGGCTTGCCTTTGAGAAATGTATGCTCTATATAAGAATTTAAATTACATCTCCTGTAATTGTGCATTTTTGCGCGAGATTAGAAATATGCTGAAAGCAAGTCTGGAAGTCCAACTAAGGGAGAGAGGTGTGCAAGTCTTGGTTCCACTTGGACCATAAAGATCCCAAGGAAATAATGCCAAATGAGAATTTCAAAGATTTGTGAAAAAAAATGACAATGAATGTTTGGACAGATCTTGTATATCAACCAACTTTGGAACACCTCCCATCCCTTGGCTGCAAGGGTATTCTCTTCCAAAGATCTTACATACAGGCCGATACAGTAAGGGACGCTCAGCTGAGCGCACCATTTACCCTGCATTTGGCCACGCATTTTCGACGCGCGCCTATTATCCCTTATACAGTAAAGGATTTAGTGCATTGAACACCCCCCCCCCCCCAAAAGCTAATAGCGCTCATCACATGCAAATGCATGTTGATGATGCGATTAGTTAACCCCGGGATACTGAAAGAAAAAATGTTAAGCTCAGAAATTAACGCCTGCCCTGTTTATTTCTGAACAACCCGGTAAAGTGTACAGAAAAGCAGAAAATATTGCTTTTTTGTACACCCTCTGACTTAATATACTAGCAATATTAAGTCGGAGGAACCAAAGCTTAAAAAAAATATATTTTAAAAAATCTGCCCGCCGGTCAAGCTGGTTAGAAAATTGGACGCTCAATTTTACCGGCATCCATTTTCCTAACCCGTGGCTGTCAGCTGCTTCGAGAACCGACGCCAGTAAAATAGAGCTTCGGTTGTTGGACTCGCTGACAGCCACCTGACCCACTAATAAGGAGGTGCTAGGAACGTGCCATTGTCCCTAGCACCTCCTTTTTAGCACGCCACCTCATTTAAATACAGAATCGCGTGCCCAGGAGAGATGCCTGGGTTTGCCTCGGGAGACCGGGCGCTCAACACCAAGCGCCTGCTCTCCCGCATTTTTTACTGTAATGGCCCGATAATGTTGCAATTGTAAGTAACTAAACGTTGGGATAGTAAAATCAGGAAATGTTTGTCACATGGAATCTAAGGCCAGCATTTGACCTTGCGCATCCAGAATATGGGTCAATAGAAAACCTCCCTCCCCTATCCAGTCCCAGTGAAAAGGACAAATTACTAAGAATAGGCAAGAAGGGAGAGACAATATATGTTAGATCCATCTTAGAGGTGATCCAACGCCACACTCTCTGAGCAGGCGATATAAGTACAGGTGTCTTCAAATAAGGAGAGAGTTGTGATCCGGTGGCATGCAGTATAAACCGAAGCTGACAGGGAAAGGGAAAGGTAAAGGCCGCCTCCTAAACATAATCACAGTAATATGACATAGCCAGGAGCCAAGATGACAAAGGTGTATTCCATAATTATATAATCAAATATCTCGAAGACCCATCCCTCCCTATTTGCTGGTAGCCATCAGTTGTCTGGGGAATCCTAGGTTTCTTTCCCCTCCATAAATAATGCCGGCGCTCTCTATGTAACCTACGGCTATCTTGTCTAGAAAGAAGTAAAGGGAGAATACTTAGTATAAAGCCATTTAGGGAAATTGTTCATTTTGTATAACTGAATGCGACTCCCGCCCCAAGGAAAGGTTTAGTGGCATTTTGTAAGGTAGTAATAGTGATATTGTGCAGAGAGGAAAGATCCGCCGGGATCCAAATACATAAGTATTTTAACTTATGTATTTGGATCCATCTCAAAACCATCTCAAAACCAATAGCAGAAATTATCAACACATCCCTGTCTCAAGGCTCAGTTCCTAACCAGTTAAAATTGGCAATCCTCAAACCGTTACTAAAGAAACCAAATGCTTCTCCATCAGACCCAGCTAACTTCCGACCTATTGCAAACTTACCACTCATCGCCAAACTGATGGAAAAAATTGTCAACAAGCAACTGTCAGAATATCTGGAAGATCATAACATTCTATCCCCAGCTCAATATGGCTTCCAAAAACGACTAAACACCGAATCTCTCTTATTATCGCTCACTGATACCATCCTCGTGAACCTGGAGAAAAAACAATCTTACCTGCTGGTTCTACTTGATCTTTCTGCGGCGTTTGATACGGTAAAACATACTACACTTATAGACCAACTAGCTAATATAGGGATCAAAGGCACAGCTCTCAAATGGTTTCACTCCTTCCTAAGCAACAGATTCTACAAAGTAAGGATAAACAACAAAGAATCGCATCCAATCCTTACAGAGCAAGGAGTCCCGCAAGGATCATCACTTTCTCCCACCCTATTCAATATCTACCTCCTCCCTCTCTGCCACCTACTCTCAAACCTCAAGCTTACCCATTACCTCTATGCAGACGACATTCAAATCCTTCTCCCGATTACAGAATCCCTTCAAAAAACCATCACTTACTGGAACGAATGCCTACAGCCCATTAAGGAAATACTCTCAAGCCTCAACCTAGTATTGAATGCCAATAAAACCGAAATGCTCATTGTCTCTCAGGATCCCTTCACAATCTCTTCTAGCCTCTCTCTACCAAACGCTAATAACATGTTCTCACCAGACGTCAGAGACCTTGGAGCATGGCTTGACAATCATCTTAACCTAAAAAAGTTCGTAAACAATACCACAAAGGACTGCTTTTACAAACTGCAAGTCCTCAAAAAACTTAAACCCCTCCTTTACTTCTCCGACTTCAGGCTGGTACTTCAATCCATTATATTATCTAAGCTCGACTATTGCAACTCCCTGCTACTAGGTCTACCCAACAACACGATCAAACCATTACAGATGGTACAGAATTCTGCTGCCAGAATTCTAACAAGCACTAACAAAAAAGATCACATCACCCCAATCCTTAGTAACCTACATTGGCTTCCCATTAAACAAAGGATACTCTATAAGGTACTCACAATCATCCACAAACAGGTAAGGTACTCACAATCATCCACAAACAGGTAAGTTACGCTGTTTTACAATGTTATATGTAAGGGTTTCCGCCCATCTGTTACTGTTTAATTGTAAACCGATGCGATGTGTGAACGGTCATCGGTATAAAAGAGACTTTAAATAAATAAATAAATAAATAAATAAAGCGACAAACAAAATAGCTCCCATCACGTTAAGCTTTCAACTCCAACCGCACACATCTTCTAGACCAATCAGAAGCGCTTACAAAGGAACACTGCATGCCCAACAAGTAAAATCATCTCTGAGCAAAAGAGCGCTATCCTTAGCAGGCCCCCACCAGTGGAACATGCTCCCCCCAAATCTAAGACTTGAACCCAATCATCAAGAGTTCAAAAAAAGACTAAAGACTCTTCTTTTCCAACAAGCCTTCCCAGACTCACAATCCTACCAAGACGGAAAGTCTTCCCAAATAAGAAGTATCCCCTAATTATGGTCACCATACCAAGTCCTACCTTCAGGTCTCTGCAACTGGACAACAATCTTTGAGTTCTAAAAATTAATCTTATTATTTATATTTTCGTCTGCAACTGGACTACAATTTCTAAGTTCAAAAATTCATTTTATCTTATTATTTATATCTGGCATGGTTAATATGTCACTATATCCAAGTTAAATAGTTAAATTATACAGATTATATTACATAATTTTATTAATTACAATGTTAAACTATACTATATTATTTATTATCATTATGTTAAATTGTCATCCAGTTATATTGTTCCATATGTGCCACTGTTCTATGTAAAGCCCCTTATCTCTGTTGGGCAGTTTATCGTTATATGTAAACCGGAGTGATTTGTAGTCTCTATAAGAACCTCGGTATATAAAAATTAAAAATAAATAAATAAATAAACTTAACTTAACTTATGTTCTGCCTGTTTTAAAGCAAGGGGCCATCCAATCCCACCTACTCCAAGGGCCTATAGCCATGGCTTCAGATTTGTCCAAATTAAGTTTCAAACCAGTTATGATACCATATTGTGAAACTGTTTGTAACAAAGTGGAGAGCTGGAGTTGAGGATCTGTAAGATGAACCAGCATTTACAAAAGCCTCAATTTTAAAAGCATGGTTCCTAACTGTGTTTTGTCATTTAGGAGTATAGTACGAACAAAAGGGTCTAATGATAACACAAAAGTAGAGAAAGTGGACAGCCCTGTCATGTGCCCCGTTGTAGTGGAAAGGCATCTGAAAAGGTGCCATTAATCAAAATACGTGCACTAGGGTTCCGGTACAGAATAGGAATACAATCCAGAAAGCTACCTCGAAACCATATTTCCCAAGCACAGCAAACAATTCCAATTTACCCCATCAAATGTCTTCTCAGCATGAAGACTGATAAGTACAGAATTTCAAGTTAAACTGCAGAGATTGGGGCCACCGAAGCTAACACTTTATGCACATTAGTCACAGCATTTCTTCCTTTTATAAAACCCGCCTGCTCGGGAGAGATTAAAAGGGGAAGACGTTTAGACAGTCTATCTGCTAACGTCTTTGCCATCAACTTAACCTCAGAGTTCAATAAAGAAATTTGGCAGTAAGAGCTGGTCACCTTTCTGTATCTCCCTGGTTTCGGTAGAACTATGGTCGCTGTGTTAGTCTCCTTAGGTAAGGCACCCTGGTGTAATGAAGTCTCATGCATTCTCCCCAAGGGATGGCAAATGTTGTCAAGTAGAATCTTTTGTAAAACTCACTTGGCAAACTATCGGGGCCTGGTGCCTTACCAGTGGTGCCTGTTTAACATGGGAGTAAATTTCAGTAAACGTGAAAGGGGAATTCAATGATTGCAACTGATCATCTGTAAGCTTAGGTACCACAATCTAATTTAAATACTACAGTATATCATTGTTCTCCACCCCCTCAGCCGAGTATTGACGTTGATAATAAGTGGTGAATAAATCCCCTATTTCTTTAGAGGAGCGCACCGACTGACCACTTGGTCCCTTCATTTCCACTATATGCAACATCTCCCTCCAAGTCTGTTCCAATTAGCCAATATGCGACCCGTTTTACCATGTAGAAAAAATTGGAATTTATAATATAAAACTCTCTTGTGTCTCTTGATGGATCAGGGCATTAAATGCAATTTGGGTTGACAAGAATTGGGTTTTATGTAACAGAGAAGGGTCAAGAAGTAGTTTCCGTTTATCAGAGCGTAGCTGTTTTTCCAACAAGAGAATCTCCTTGAACCTCATCCATTTTTTCCGGACTACATAACAAACAGTAGCTCCCCTCAATACAGCTTTAGCAGCATCCCAATATAATAAAGGGGTGTCAGAGTGAATTCTATTAAATTCCACATATTCTTTCCATGGTTTGATAAAATAGGAATGAAAAACCTGATCAATATATAAGTAATGAGGGAATTTCCAAGATCTCTTAGAAATCTCAGACCATGCACCAGTAACCCACAGTGGTGCATAGTCTGAGATTTCCAGAGGCCTAATGTCTGCAGTCTGCACTTGTGAGAATGAGATCTCAGAGCGTAATATATAGTCAATTCTAGACTTTGTGTTGTGTGCCCTTGAATAGTGGATAAAGTCTACCTCTAGAGGGTGGAGACATCTCCAAACTCCCACTAGTCAAAGATGTTCACATAGATACGAGATACCCCTCCTCTGAGAACTCCTGCTGGGGGGTTTAATCGGGAATCGATCCATTTGAGGGTCAGAAACCACATTAAAATCACCCCCGAGAAGGATAGGTATATAAGAATAAGGGGCCAATATATTGACTATCTGGGCAAAGAAAGCATGAGAATAGATATTAGATGCATAAATACTGCCCAGAAGCATGCAACAACCAAATATTTGCCCCTCTACAAATATCTATTGGAACCTCGGGATCCTGCATCACTTTCAGTTGCTGAAAATGTAATGATTTATGTATCACTATTGCTATGCCTGCTTTATGAGCAGTGGTGGAGGCATGAAGCACTCTCCTAACCCAGTTTCTGCAGTTCGACATGTTCGATAGCAGTTAAACGTGTTTATTGAATTAGTGCTATGTCAGCCTGAAAACACTGCCTAGCCTGTAAGTTTGCAGCGTTTCACCACATTACCAGTACCACAGACATTCCATGAAATACGTTTAAGAGTCTTAGCCATCCTCCCCTGCCACTGAGAAGAAATAAGAAAAAGGAATGAGTGTTATTACTGAGTAAAGGAGAGAGACACCCCCCAGCCTAGGTCACCCCCAAGAGAAACCATATTGAACAGGACCTTTGAAAAGGATTCATGAAAAGGAAAACTACTTCCAAGATCAAACCTGTGAACTTCCCCATACCCAACTCCCCAAATTCAACAAGGACGCCATGTGACTTTGCAAAGAAATAGAAAAACAAGAAAAGAACACAAAAGCGACCTGGAATCCACACAGAGGGACTCATGTTTCATGCCCCGAGGACTCCTCCCCCTAAGCCCAGAAAAATTAGCACTGAAAAAGGACGACCAAGGAAAAAGAAAAAGATCAAATGTACCCCGACCAATATTTCGCCTGCCACATACCGAAAGATATAAATGTAATCAGTTGTGTTAAGCAGCAAAACAACTTAATGAAAAGAGCGTTTTGCCCATGTTTTGAAGGAAAAAGCATCTTGTGGAGTAGTAAACTGGTGCGCCCAGCCTTGATGTATGACCCGTAATCTAGCAGGGAATAAAAGGGTAATGCGCAGACTTTTTTTGATCAATTGGTTGCAGACCGGTGCAAAGGATCTTCTCTTCTCTGCCACACTAGCAGAATATCCTTAAAGAGTAGAATTTTCCTTCCCTCATATTGCAAATCACACAATCTCCTACATGCCCGAAGAATGGAAAGAGTGCATCGCATGGGCCCACAACAACAACAACCCCAATCTCCACAAGATGGACGGAACCTTAAATCACTTGTGATCATCTTCCGTGTTCTTAACTTTGCTTATAAAGTTGACATTAGAAAATAATTAGATCATATTTTATGGAGTTTTGAAAATTGGTGGAGAGTGGTTTTCCTATTTTTATGTGCTTTAAATGTCTGTATCATATTCCCTTCTCTCCTCTCCTCTAAGGTAAACATGTTTTAAGCCCTCAAGTCTCGTCTCATACGTCTTTTGCTGCAGACCCCACACTATTTCGGTTGTCTTTCTCTGGATTGCCTCTAACCTATCTCTATTCTTTCTGCAATGAGGTCTCCAGAACTGAACACAGCACTTCATGTGAGACCTCGCCAATAGCCCATACAGAAGAATTAGCATGTCCTTTTTTTTTTTTTTTACTGGTTTTGCCTTTCTCTGTGTGGCCTAGAATCTCTCTGGCTCTAGCCACTGCCTTGTCCCCCTTTTTTTTTTTTGCCACTTTGAGATTATCACACCAAAGTCTCTCTCCTGATCAGTGCACATCAGCACCTCTCCCTCCCTTCAGCTCTTTTGGATTTCTGCACCTCAAATGCATGATACAACACTTTTTTGCACTGAATCTTAACTGCCAAGCCTTCGACCACTCCTCAAGCTTTCATAGGTCACTTCACATTCAGTCTAGTCCCTCCGGCACGTCCACTCTTTTTTTGGCTGTTAGTGTCGGCCATAAAAGATAAACGTTTCCTTCAAACTCTTCTGCAATGTCGCCCACAAAAATATTGAGAACTGACCCCCGAAACGATCCCCGAAGCACTCCACAAGTCACATCTATCTCTCCTCAGAGTGAATTCCATTCACCCCCCACCCTCTGCTGTCCATCACTCAGCTTCTGTACAAACGCTCTCTTCTGTGAATGGTGCGGTATCTACCCCACTGTACTCTTGCCAGCCAGCAACAGTTCTTCTCCAAGGTCGTCTTCAGCGAACACTGAACAGAAGTATTTGTTTAGCATTTTGGCTTTCTTGTTGTCCCTATCCACACATTTCTCTCTGTTACCTTTTAATCTCACAATTCCACCTCTGGCCTGGCTCCTTTCTCTGATACTCCTGAAAGCAGCTGTCACCTCGCTTTGGAGCGGTATGTGCCAAAGCGCGAGTTCCATTCAGTCAAGGGGATTTAGTATAAATTCCAATATTTTCGGAGATGCAACTGATATGCAATACTTTCTCAGCTGCGGCACCTCAGCTGTGGAATAGTTTGCCTTTGGAGATTCATTCGCAGCCAAATTATTTATCCTTTCATAACTGTAAAGATTTGCTTTTTTTTTTTTTTTCTTTCCTGATTAAGTTTGCGACAAGGCATTTTTATGGCCTTGGGTATCAGGTTCCAGTGGCTTAGTTAATAGATTATGTTTGGACAAGTTAGGTGGTTTGGTGCTGTTGTGGCTTGTATACCTGGTTTGTCTGTGTCTAGGGTTCATTTCATTGTTTTTATGACTTGAACACCACTTCAGGCACGCTTTTAGGACTGGGTAGGCAGTATATAAATAAATAAAAGCAATAGAAATGAATCTTTGTCAGGGATTGCTGGAGGAGGAGCCAAGGAGTAACCAGCCTGCAGGACCCCTGTAGACAAAAAAAAAAATAACCCTCTGCTGCATATTTTCCCTTGCAAATCATGATGGGGCAAGCACGTGGGAAACTTCTGGAAAGGACGGGAGCTGCTGCTTCTGCCTCTGCTCCTCCATGCACCTCTACTTCTGCTTTCTCTCACTTCCTCGGGAAATAACCCTTCAGCCTTCCTATAGGAAGTCATCTCACCCAGAAAGTGGCTCCTCAGCTTTCTAAATGACAATAGGCCCCACAAAAAGCGATTTCTGCAATTTCTAGAAAAGAAAAAAAATGCAATTCCCGCAGGAAGTAATGCCCTCACCTTCTTAATGGAGGGCATTCCCGTAGGAGGTATCCCCTCCCCCCCCCCCCTCTCCCACACCCACACCCACACCCACAAACCTTTCAAACAGGCCAATTCAGTAAACTCCGCGGGAGAGCGGACGAACTCCCGCTCTCCCGGCGCGCGCACCGGCCACTTGCCGGTGCGAGCGATTCAGTATGTAAATGAGGTGGTGCGGTAGAAACGGGCAAAAGGAGGTGCTAGGGACACTAGCACATCCCTAGCACCTCCTTTTAGCCCAGAGCGGCGGCTGTCAGCGGGTTTGACAGCCGTCGCTCAATTTTGCCGGCGTCGGTTCTCGAGCCCGCTGACAGCCACGGGCTCGGAAACCGGACGCCGGCAAAATTGAGCATCTGGTTTTCGGCCCGACAGCCACCGGCCCATTTTAAATTTTTTTTTTCTTTTTTTTCTTAACTTTTTTTACTCTTCGGGACCTCCGACTTAATATCGCCATGATATTAAGTCGGAGGGTGCACAGGAAAGCAGTTTCCCGGTGCCGGCAGAAACTAGCGCCTACCTTTGGGTCAGCGCTAATTTCTGAAAGTAAAATGTGTGGCTTGGCTGCACATTTTGTTTTCTGAATCACGCAGGCATACCTAATAGGGCCATCAACATGCATTTGCATGTTGAGGGCCCTATTAGGTTCGGCGGGTTGGACGCGCGTTTTTCTCCCCTTACTGAATAAGGGGTAAGGGAAATTGCGCGTCGGAGCGCACTGTAGTGTATCGGCCTGAAAGAAAGCTATACCTACAAGAAGTATCCCCGTCTGCTGGAACAGAACTATCCTCACAGGAATGAACCCCTCACCTTCCTAAAATGTACATGGCACTCAGTCAGTCTGTCAATGTCTCTCTCTTCTGCATGAGATGTGCCAGGTACATTGACAGGTCGGTTCTATTAATGCTGCTGGGGTTATTGGAGGGTGGCGTGCCTGTGGCTAATACCACCTAGAAGGAAGGCTATCTCTTTAGGACAGGTCGGTGGCCCGACCAGAGTAAGCCAGATTAAGTTATCCAGCTAACGCCACTCCTCCCCGGAACGCCCCGGATAATTGTAGCTGAATATGCTGGCTTTGCCATTTAGACAAGAGAGCTTTACATTTGAATATTGACCTCAATATGCTAACTCTTTATTAGCCAAGCCAAAAAGTTCACTGGTTCACAATGCCAGTTTAATTGCGGCTTGCCCTGAGTTTCCTAGAATGGAACGACTAGAAACGGAGCACCAGCAACGAAGAAATAAAAATGTTTTTTAGCTCACTTTAAAATCTTAATTTTCACCTGTCGGAAGACGGTGATGATCTTGCCCCTGCGCTCTCTCCGATGCACCCCGGCAACGGCTGCGGATTGCAGGGCACAGAATGAGAGAGACAAGACGACAGGTAAGATCCCCTCCTCTCCTACTGGAATAACTGCAAGCCCTGCTTGATCTCTGGTCTTACACTTCCCCACCACTTAAGGACCCTCCCTGTGCTTTCCTGAGTTCTGTTATCATTGCTGTCCCATCACCTCTACTGGGAGTTCACTCCGTGCATCCATCATCCTTTCCGTGACAAAATTGTGTCCTTATATTACTCCTGATTCTTACCCTCCCCATCCTCCCTCCTTTTCCAGTCTCACATCAACACCTCTTGTCCGAGAACTCCTCCTGGAGAAACGTCTGCTTCTTGTGTACTACTTATACCTTTGAAATATTGCAACATCTCTATCAAAGACACCTTTTCCCTTCTCTTCTCCAGGCTAGAGTATAGAGTAGGGTTGCCAACTGTCCAGTTTTGGACCGGACAGCCAGGTTTTCAGGCATTCTGTACAGTGTCCAGCCAGAAGTACCGACCCGACGCTAAATGTCCGGTTTTGCAGGTGGCTCCTCCTTAGTTAGAGGAAGAGAAAGGCAGGTCGGAGCCTATGGGAGGAGAGCTGTGCTGTATCCCTGCCTCCTTTCCCATGCTGTGATTGGACAGCACAGCCCTGAGCTCCCAGTGCTTCTGCAGTTACATAGATACATGGTTTAGGCAGTTCACTGGCAGGATCTAAAATTGATGCAAATGAGGGGGTGCCATTCCCCCCCGGTCCTCAAGTGTCCAGTCCTGGTCTATGGAAGAGTTGGCAACCCTAGTATAGAGTATATATGTTTAGATCCTTAAATTTCACATCCTAGGGCTTGCAGTGCAGACTTTGCACCTTTTTGGTAGCCCTTCTCTGGCCTTTCAGAGGTATGATCTCCAGAATTGGACACAATATTCCAGATGAGGTCTCGGTGTCCAGTCCTGGTCTATGGAAGAGTTGGCAACCCTAGTATAGAGTATATATGTTTAGATCCTTAAATTTCACATCCTAGGGCTTGCAGTGCAGACTTTGTACCTTTTTGGTAGCCCTTCTCTGGCCTTTCGGAGGTATGATCTCCAGAATTGGACACAATATTCCAGATGAGGTCTCATCAATTATCATTTCCTTTTTCCTCTCCCTATGCCTTTTCACGCTATTTGTCAAACTTGAGATCATCAGATACGATGATCCCAAGATCGCTCTCTTGGTTTGCTGCACAGCAGTAAGGACTCAAAACCCCACCCACCCTGTCCATCAAGTACCACTCCTCTGGGTTTCTGTGCCCTCAAATGCAAAATTCTGCACTTCTTTGCTTTTAATCTTAGTTTGCCAAACTCTCAATCACTCAAGTATTATTAATTCATGTCTCATTTTTCCAATCCCTCTGACCTTGCTGCTATGTTACCTCCTTCCCTCAGATTGACAGGAGTTTTACTCTACCATTCTTCTCACTGCCATCTGTCAGCACCCAGAGATAGGACCCAATGATCAACCAAGACATACTGGGTTATGTAGCGCACCATTCATCCAGATGACAGTTTTTGCTGTGTGTCTTTTATAGCAGTTCTCTGCCCCACCCCCCTCACCACAAAAAGCAGGCATCAACATGCCTAAACACATTAGTAAACACATTAGTAAAATAGTAATAGAACAAGGATTAAATCTGTTATTTTATTTATTTATTTAAGTGTTTTTATATACCGGGATACGTTGGGAACATCATCCTGGTTCACATGTAACTATAGTTATACCATACCCTTTATTTAATGATCATTATTCACACACTCCTCACAAGCAACTTCTTGGCTCTTAACACGGCCAAAACAGAGCTTTTGTACATCTCTACACAAGGTATATCCCCTCCCCTGCAGACAGGTTGCTCCCCCAACCCCACCACTGCCTTCAACCAACAGGTACGCAGTCTTGGCATTACTATTGACAACCAACTTTCCTTCAAAAAACACATCAATGACACGCTTAGAGCCTGTTATTTCAAACTCCACTCCCTCAAAAGAATTAAACCCCTACTGCACCTTAGTGACTTTCGCACCATATTACAAGCTTTTATCCTTTCCAAAATCGACTACTGCAGCGCCTTACTACTAGGTTTACCCAAAAGCACACTACCTCCTTTACAATTACTCCAAAATGCAGCTGCAAGCATCCTAACTAACACACACAAAAACGACCATATTACCCCTGGTCTAAAAAATCTGCACTGGTTACCTGTTGCTGAAAGAATTACATACAAAACTCTCACTCTCATCCATAAAGCTCTCCACAACCCAAACATGCACTGGTTCTCGGAACACCTCACCTTTCACAACTCGAACAGGCCAATAAGGCATCAACACAGAGCCACCCTCAACATTCCCTCACCTAAACTATCTAAACTTGTTTCCACTAAAGCTCGGGCTATATCCTTAGCTAGACCCGTTCTATGGAACAAACTCCCTCCCTACCTACGGCAGGAACCATGCCCAAAAAAATTTAAGCAGAATCTGAAAACCTGCCTATTTAGGCAAGCCTTCCCTGAATAACCTTCTAGACCCCTTTCCTCTTCCTATTCTGCCTTAGATTATTACTTAATTAGCTATGTAATTAAACTGCAAACATGTAATAGTTATCTTTGTGAGTATCTGTTTTTTGCCTCCTGTTTTCCCTAACCATATTTACTGATGCAATTAGCTATGTTACTAGACATCCTCCCTGTAAATAGTTATGAGTTCATGTACATATCCTTTGCTCTTACTCCACTACCCTGTTTCGTGGTTCCCCCTTGTTTATGTTACATTGCTCGCTGTTTTTCTATTGTATGCCCATTGTTCCTTGTTCTTTGTAAAGCTCGTTTAGCTGCTGTTATGTTTTATGTGAACCGATGAGATGTTCCCAACGTTCGTCGGTATATAAAAGCTTACAAATAAATAAACACTCCTTCTTACTAGTCTTGTTAGATATTTCGGCGGCTTTCGACACCGTCAATCACACCATCCTGTTGGATCGCCTAGCAGATATCGGCATCTCTGGAACTGCGTACAACTGGTTCAAGTCCTTCCTCAGCAATAGGACTTACAAAGTCAAAATCAATAATAAAGAGTCACCCCTAACAAAATCTAATCTTGGTGTACCACAAGGATCTTCTCTATCCCCAACCCTCTTCAACATATACCTCCTCCCCCTCTGCCAAATGTTAACAGATCTCAACCTAATTCATTATCTGTACGCAGACGACGTACAGATTCTAATCCCCATAACAGAATCAATCTCAAAAGCGCTCACCCATTGGAATAACTGCCTACTTTCCATCACCAATCTACTCAACAGTTTAAACTTGGTCCTTAACGCTTCTAAGACAGAGCTTCTCCTCATCTCCTCAAATGACAACAATATCCACCAACCAACACCACTCAACTCTCAAATCACATGTAATCAGGTTAGAGATCTTGGGGTGATTCTAGACAACCGACTAAATCTAAGGAAAATGGTCAATACAACAACGAAAGATTGCTTTTACAGATTACAGGTCCTAAAACGACTTAAACCTCTCTTATTCTTCCACGACTTCAGGACAGTCCTCCAAGCGCTACTGTTCGCCAAAATAGACTACTGTAGCGCCCTTCTACTAGGACTTCCTAAATCCTCTACTAAACCTCTGCAGATGATTCAAAATGCGGCAGCAAGATTGTTAACCAGTACCAGCCGCTACGATCACATATCACCAATTCTCAGGAATCTACACTGGTTACCAGTAAATTACAGAATTCTATACAAATCAATCACCTTAATCCATAAAACCATCCATCATCAACTTCAACTTGACCTGGAAATACCTTTCAAACTCTACTCTTCTATCAGACCAACTAGAGACATTTACAAAGGCACTCTTAATGTTCCCCCCACTAAAGCCACACGCCTTGCTATGACCAAAGACAGAGCCTTTTCGATAGCAGGCCCATCGATCTGGAACAGTATCCCATCAAACCTCAGACTGGAGCCATGCCTTTTATCTTTCAGAAAAAGACTTAAAACCTGGCTCTTTCAACAAGCCTTCCCTGAACCACCAGACAATCACTAGTTGGCCTTCATTCCTACCCAGTCTGGCACTCCGTTTCTCAAAGAAAATAAATGGACTCTGAGACATTCAGGTTAAAGCACCGTCCTTAAGTTTTTAACTTGTACACTCTATGGTAAAATCTCTTTTACCAGCCTATCTTCTTTCCAGCTTGTTGCAAGCTTCCAAGTTCTCTCCCCCTGTTGATTGTAACTTTGACTTATTCCTACTTATTGTTATCTTTCGTTTACTTGAATTTGTTACTCTAGTTTTTCCCTTTGTTAAACTGTAAACCGATCCGATATGGTAATTTACTATGAAGGTCGGTATAAAAAACTGTTAAATAAATAAATGTTCTTTTTCTTAATAAAAGGATATTGGTGTACTATGTGCTTGGCATTTGGTTACTGTTAACCATTCAGACTTTTTTTTTCTCTGCATTTTGTTAAACAACTGATATGCTTGACAGTCTGAGACTCTTCCTGCAGTCCTGGGATTCTTCTTGAAGTGACCCATGGGACGTGTCAAGCTTTTCACTCACTCTCCCACTCAGGCGATAAATAACTCTAGATCCCCACAGGCTGTAATACTTTCCAGCATTGTGAGCCCTTCCGGCTGAGGCATGGCCTCACTTCAGCTTATCACCTTAGGTTTTCTCCCAGGAAGTTCTGTGTTTGCCTCCCCAGATCCAAATCCCACAAGCAGGATAGTATCCCAGCACTGGTCACTGAGCTGACTGAAAGTTTATTGACCACAGGAAACCACTGAATTTGACCTGGTTGGCAGGGCAATAGAGATTTGATTCTATACAGAAACACAGATGTTATTATTTGAGATGTGCCCTTGTAAAGGGATCTGACCATGGCCTTGGCTGGTGATCCTATACAGGCACCTGAACACATCTCTGGGTACTGATCTTGTACAGTGGCACAAGCACGCCCCAGGTTAGTGCTTCTGCACAGGTATCTGAACAAACCCCTGGCTAATGGTTTAGCAGAACTGTAAACTATAATCATGTAAAAGTGACCTACATACACCCTTGACTAGTAATTCTGTAAGACCTGAGCATGCCCCTGGCCAGTGATCCTATTTAGGCACATGAGCACACCAGTAACTAGTAATCCTGTATAAGTGACTTGAGCACCCCCCTGGCTAGTGACTCTCTTCTACATATACTTGAACACGACCCTGCTTAGAGGTTTAGTTGAGCAGCAAACTGTAATTATGTAGGGAAGAAAAAAAAACCTTGAACATGCCTCTGGCTAGCGATGCAGTACTAGGACTCGAGCGTGCGCTATGCCGAAGAGGCAGCGCCTTGCCAGGCCTGCTTGAAATGCATTGCCAAAGCTAGCGAAGAAGCAGATGAAACGATTTCCAGGGAGGGGTCCCGGTCAGTGCTCGTGACCTTCACAAGGCAGGACATGGGGCGGGAGGCCTCCTCCCCCTCCCAGAAAGAGAGAGAGAGAGAAAGAGAAAGAGAGAGAGAGAAGCAATTTGCAGATTTCAATCAGAAGCCAGTCACCGGCCTCAGCATTGCAAGGGTTAAGGCAGCGGCAGGAATGTGCACATTAGGCTTTTCAAGAAAAAAAAGGGGGGAAAAAAAAAGAGAGAGGGAGCGAGAAATGCAAAGCTCAGAGCCTGGCCCGCTGGAGGGAGTCATGCATTATTCAAGGCCTGCAGCCCACGTGGGGCTCCGCTGCCCGATTAACTCGTTAGCAGCCAGCTGCCAACCCCCTGGCAATGCGCTCCCAATGCCGTACCAGCCCGGGCCGGGAACAGGCCAGCAATGAGTTAAGAACGCGCTGCCATCGCTGCCCCTCCCCCCTCCTCCTCGCGGCTTTCGCTCTCCCAGTCTGGCGTTTTACCGCAGTCACCAGCCCCAGCCTTCCCGAACCGGGCCAGGATCCAGGCAAGGGTGGCGCCTGGGCTCCTGCCTCCCTTCCTCACCCATTCCTGGGCGAGGGGGGAGCTGCTCCGTGCAGGTATGGGGGGGGGTGTTTCTTTACTTATGGGAGTGAGCTGGAGCCAGTGCTCACAGTTCTTTATTTTTGGCTGATCAGATCGTTTGCATTCCCCCTGGTTGGGTGGAGGAGGAGAAAGAGGATAGTGGGGGGAATGACTATAGGTGTAGGTGTTTCTCCTCTCCCCCCGCCCAAATGTGTGCATAAGAGCTGCCCGGGGCGCCCATCCCCCACTGGAAATCTTCTCCCACCCCCTCTTTAAAACTTGGCGTCCGGCTCCTGTAACGCAACCAGCCACAAGCAGCTGTCCTGGGTAACTTTTAGTTTGTCCACTAGTGGCTGCTCCTGCAATGGAAGGGAGGTTGCAGTCCCCTGCTGTATGGAGTTGGAAAATTCTGCTCATCCTCCAGGGCTAGCAGCCCTCCTTCTCCTTCTCTTTTACACCGAGGTTTGAACTGGTTTTCTCCTTCCGGGCCTTGATTGCTTTCTTGCTTGCTTTTCTTTTTCCCCCTGCCCCTTCATTTCTGTAAGTGTTTGCACGTCACTTCCTGATGGCTTTCCGATACATCTCCAGAATAATAGCGGACTGTCAATCTCTCCCCCCCCTCCTCGTCCTGCCTTTGATGTTTGCTCTTACCTTTTTCACCCCTTGGAACGGCGGTCAAGGGAAAACCCCACCTAAGCACTTCTTGCTGCAAGCCACCTAAATTTCTGTTTGGTTTTTTTTTTTTCTGTTTGGTTTCTTTAATCGTTCACTTCCATAAAGTATAAAGTGAACGAATAGCAGATCCCTGTTCCTGCACCGTCTGTAAACTGATTTTTTTTTTTTTTTTTTTGCCGCTGGAGACCCTGAAACAGTTACTGTACTGAACGGGTTAAAAATAAACCATAATCTTTCTTCTCCTCTCAGAAGCTGTAAAAAAAACAAAAAACTATCCAAATGCAGCAGGGAGATTTTTAGGACCCATACTTTTAAGAATATTGGGCGGGGGCAGGGGAAGTAAGGGTCTTGGGGGCAGAAACACCTTTTGTATTACAGGGAGGGCCCCAGGGTGAAGTACTACTGTGCGATATCATTTCAGTAGTGGCCACTCTCCCCAAAACACCTTCCTGTATTTTCTTCCAATTTTGGTATACCCTGGATATTATTTCTTAAGGATTTTATTTACAGTGCTCCTGGCTCTGCTTCTGGAGAGCGCTTTAAGTTAAGGTGATGTGAGGGAACGGCTGGAGTCCTGAGTGCAGGTACTCCAAGTTTGCTTATCTTGAGCACTGTTGATAAGCGGTGATGGCCCCGCCATCTGTTCATTCTGCATACGTTGTGGCTGAATTTTTATTATTTTTCCCCTCCCATTTTTAAAGCTAGTGCTAGTTAGGGTTGCCAACTTTTCCACAGACCAGGACTTGACACTTGAGGGCTGGGGTGGGGGAATGGTACCCCCTCATTTGCATAAATGTTAGATCCTGCCAGTGAACTGCCTATACAGTGTATCTATGTATCTGCAGAAGCACTGGGAGCTGAGGGCTGTGCTGTGCACCACCTCCTCTCCTTATGCTGTCCAATCACAGCATGGGAAAGGAGGCAGAGATACAGCACAGCTCTTCTCCCATAGGCTCCGATCTGCCTTTCTCTTCCTCTAAAAGGCTGCGGGGGGATCCACCTGCAAAACCGGACATTTAGTGTCCAGTCGGTACTTCTGACTGGACACTATACAGAATGCCTGAAAACCTGGCTGTCCGGTCCAAAACGGACAGCCATGGCAACCCTAGTGCTAGTCATTGTAGTGAGAGCCATCAGTAGGGCAGGGGGGGGGACCAGAGCTCCCTTTGAAGCCCAGTATGCATGCACCTTGTATCCCCAACTGTGGGTGTCACGCCGGGGGGGGGGGCAAATTCCTGGGTACCTGCCATTTACCCAGGAGGAGCTGCCACTATTACGGGCCTGGGACCAGCTATCATCTCGTGGACCAGTTTCACTTTCCACTCTTGAGTTCTCCATCTTAGATGCCTTGATAAGCATTTCATCGATGTAGCCCTCATTCTCTAGGATGCTTCTCAGTCTCCCCATCTTTTCTTTTGAGTTCTGTCACCTCTTTCCTGAGGGAGTGGATCTGCAGGCATCGTTCATACTCTGTCCACTCTGATGCAGATCTTAATGTCACCTGAATGAAACAGTTCCCCCTAACTCTTTTGCAAATTTCGCTGATAAAGATATTGAACAGAATTGGCCCCTGGATCAGTCCCTGAGGCACTTCAGTAATCGTCGTTCTGTCCTCAAAGTGGATTCCATTTATCAACTAGTCTCTAATCTAGTCCACATTCAGGCTGCTCATTTCATTTATATGTGGGACAGTATCAAAAGCTTTGCTGAAATCCAAGTAAACCACATCCCGGTGCATGCCCTTGATCAAATTCTCTAGTCAGTCATAACAATTAGATTTTTTTGATGCAATCTCTCTCCCTTTGGTAAAAACCAGACTGCCTTGGATCCTAGATCCTTCACTATTTTTCCTTCAGTTAGCGTCTCTATTAAATTTTCACACCACTGTAGCTTCAACTGCCATTTGTTACCACGTTTATGAAGAGAAATAACATTTGTCTTTCTCTAGTCCTGCAAAACCACTTTTGTCTCCAAACAGCTATTGGACAAGTTCCTCAGCAGGCCTTGCCAGAACCTTCCTGAGCTCCCTTAATATCCTGGAATCCATTCCATCCAGCCCCATACCGTTGTGTCATTGCCAGCTGGAGCTTCTTCAAGAATGGTGGTCAGGACTTTCTTACAACAGCCAAAAAATCCCAAGAATAACCCAAGACAAACTCTCTTAAATTGTATTACTTGTGCTATCTTGGGCCTTTTTTTTTTTTTTTTTTTTTTTGCTGCTATGGCATACAGAATCTCATTTCTATACAGTTCAAATGTGCAGATTTCAGATAAGAGTGCAACATTTCTAAGAGGCTAAAATATCAACTCAGATTGCTTTTAAACATGTGGGGGTAGATGAGTGGAGCAGGTGGCCTTTATCTGTTTCTTCTACAGCAGTGTCAGCATTCAAAAGCAAGGTTTCTCAGTATATTTTTCTCATGGTAATATCTACCTGAAATCATTTGTAGGATGGGCTGTGACCTTTTGGGTTACCTGTTACATATATATTTTTTTTGTTGTTGATTGCAAGCTGCTGTTTAGGATTCTTTTGCTCTCCTTTCACTTTGCAGCTCAGCGCCATACTGTTGAAAGGCATCCTGGCTGAAGATAATTTTCCTTCTCTTTGATGATGCAGTTGAGCTAGAGGGAATATTGTTTTGTAGCTTATGAAACTAATTATTCATAGAAGGTGGAGCTTTGCTGCCTCCCTCTCCCAAAACTCCGCCCAGTTTTCTCCATCTTTTTTTTTTTTTTCCCCCTCCTAATTTTATTTGCACTTTTCCTTTCACAGCTGCGGGGGCTGCCTGCTGTCTCTTTTCCTTCTTCTTTTCTGGGCCAGCCACGTACGGTACCTCTTCACTTTACTTGAACGCTTCTACACTTCCAGCGTCAGCACCTATCCCTCTCTTCAGCTTCTTGGCTTGGGACAAAAAAAAAAAATCCGCATTGGAATTCTCTTTCTCAGCACTGGGAAACTGAATTGTCGGAGTGTTTCTCACCGGTTAATGATAGTTTCGGGTCCTTCGTCCACTGTGGTTGGGGGGAAAGATCTGTTGCGGGTATTAGTGGATGCTTTCTTGCCCATCTGACGGTCCAGCACTCCTCCTTGATTGAGTAATTCCTTTCCTTGGGGGATTAGCACGCCCTCTGAGTGTTGCATGCTTGGAGCCTTAAACTGACCAGGTCAGGGCTGCTGATGGGGAAAGAGTTTCTCTGAGAAAAGGGTGGGTCCTGCCTGCGCTGGGCGTGGACCTGGGTTGCCACTAACGTAAAGTTCTGGTCGTCTGCTGTTGGGGAGACTTGTCGGGTTGGTAGCTCGGGCAGTACATACCTTGCTGAGGATGGTGCCTCAATGCTGGTTTATTTATAGATAAGATGATAACATAAACATTGCTTATGATGTATTTGCAAGTGTACATTAACAGGTAACTTCAGCCAAAGTTGCAAACACTCACAGGCAGGGGAAAGCTTAAATCCAGTCCAGGTCCAGTTTCCAGGGTAATTCCTCTTCTGGGACAGTCACAGGGGATAGCTGAGACAAGACTTCGTCTTGTAAGGTTAAAGCAAATTTCAATACATTCGTATCGCAGGACACCTGTATACAGGGCCGGCGGAACCACCAGGCGAGCTAGGCCTGTGCCTAGGGCGCCGAGACTTAGGGGGCGCCACGGCAGGCAGCAGAATTTTGAAAGGGCAAAAAGTGCCCTTTCAAAATCCTGCCAGCTTTCGACTCGCCTAGATGGAGACCAAGCGTTGAGATTTAGGGGGCGCCGCGGCAGGCAGCCAGCTCCCGACTCGCCCTGCCGCCCCGCCAGTGTCACCCTCCCGACACCCCCCTAGTGGTCCAACGGAGGGCCCGGGAGCGATCTGCCGCTCCCGGGGCCTCCGCTGCCACTAAGCAAAATGGCGCCGGTGACCTTTAGCCCCTACCATGTGACAGGGGCTGAAGGCCACTGGCGCCATTTTGCTTAGTGGCAGCCGAGGCCCCGGGAGCGGCAGATCGCTCCCGGGCCCTCCGCTGGACCATCGGGGGGGGGGCGTCGGGAGGGTGGCACTGGGGAGGAGGCAGGGAGAGTCGGGGGCTGGCTGCTTGCCCCGGCGCCCCTTAAGTCTCGGCGGCTGGTCTCCGGCTGCACCGATCTTCCTTTCTTCGGCCACGTGATCAGCTAGACCGGCTGCGCCGATCTTCTTTCTGTGTGTCTGTGTGTGTGTATGTGATGTATATGTAAGAAAGGAATGGAGCTTCTGTGTGTGTGTGTATGTGATGTGTATGTGAGAGAGGAATCTGCCAGTTTAAAAAAATGAAGTGTGATAATACATATACCTCAACTTTTGTGCTGATTTTGTTGAAAAGTTGGATGAAAAATGAAATTACTAAATTTTAAGAATCCCTCTGCTGGAAAATAAAATTTAACAAAGTGGGTAGAGACAAATACTAAAGTAAAAAAAAAAAAAATTAAAGTATTTAAAATGTTCATCTCAGCAAAATCACAAATTTAAGATACTGATGCCAGGTGGGTTTTGTTGGTTTTTTTAAGCATAAAGACTAGAATAGTTCTAATCTGAAACAGTTTTGCTTTTTTTTTTTTTTAAGCCTTTAGAAAATGTATATTTTTAAATGACTAAGACTGGAGTCTTCCCATTTAAAAGGGAAGCTGACTAAGGATGTCTTTCTGTTCCATATCTCCCACATGAATAATCATAGGACTGATAGTTTGAAGAAACACACTTGCTTTATTGCCTGAAAGCATAAAACAAGAGAAGGTGTAGGTGGCTGTCCCTTGGGAGGACAGAACCTGAAGGAAGGGTGTCATTTCGCCTTCTGATAGGAATGTGGTTTTCTTATTTAATGGTTGGGAGCATCACTTTCACTTTTAGTAAAAGTGAAAAATGCTGTAAGTCTGAAAGCAAGGTGCTTCTGTGAGTGTACTGTGTATGTGAGACAGGGAGAGTGCTTCTGTATGTGTGTGGTGTATATG
Source organism: Rhinatrema bivittatum (assembly GCF_901001135.1). Taxonomy (NCBI): domain Eukaryota; kingdom Metazoa; phylum Chordata; class Amphibia; order Gymnophiona; family Rhinatrematidae; genus Rhinatrema; species Rhinatrema bivittatum. The sequence continues at coordinate 51,693,875 of NC_042616.1, read as the reverse complement.
TGAGTCAGGGAGGGTGCTTGTGTGTGTCAGTGTGTGTGTGCGAGAGAGATGGAGCATGTTTTTGGCTGGCTTGTAGCTGTGAGAGAGGGCATGTGTGTGATTGAGCCTGTTTGTAAGTGAGATAGAACGTGTGTGATTGAGAGCTTGTGTGTAAGTGAAATAGAGAGAGCATGTGTGTGATTGAAAGCCTGTGTGTTAGTAAGAGAGAGCGAGAGCATTGTGTGATTGAGAGAGACTGGCCAGAGAGGTGACTGGTATGTGTGTGTGTGTGTGTGTGTGAGAGAGAGAAAGACTGGTTGGGGAGATGAGTGATGTGTGAGAGACAGAAACTGGTCCTGAGGGTGTGACTTTTGTGTGTGTGTGTGTGTGTGTGTGTGTGTGTGTGTGTGAGTGAGAGAGAGAGAAGAGACTGGTTGTGGTCCCTAAGGAAGAGGATTGTGAGGACAGTTTCAGCAGCTACTGCTGCTTCCTGTATGGCCTGCAAGGGAAAGGAGTAGGAGAACTGCTGGAGTGGGTAAGTAAAGGTGGCTTTTTAAGTTCATTTTTCTTGATTGACTACCATTTTAATTATTGGGTAGTATGTGATGTGTCTGCTATTTGAAATATTTTATTGGTGTTTGGTAAAGCTTTCAAAATTTGCATTAATCTTTAATTATTGGATATTCTATTCATCAGCTGTTTTGAAATTCTTATTTGTATGGTTTTATAATTATGATTAATGATTTATATATCTTTATATTATTGATTTGTTTCACAAGGAATGGTGAATTTTTTGTTTTTCCATTGTTACATTGTATAGAGTCTGGCGTGATGCGTTTTATAGTTCAATTTTTGTCTGCACATTTCTGTTTATACTTTATGTGGCTTTATTCTGTATTTGATGAGAGGTCTGTCTCTGCTCTGTATGTGTGACCATGATGAGAGATTCTGCTTGCATATAGTGTCTGTATAGGGATCATTAGCAATCGGGTTTGTTTTGTTTCCTCAGTAGGTGGTGTATTGGTATTCTAGGACCCAATGTAATATTTACCCTTGCTTTTTCAAAGGTAGGGTTATTGTTGTTTGAGTCCTTGGTGTTATTACTGTTATGTTATGATGGGATTGCAGTATAGATTTTGAGTGTCTTTTTTTGCGGGGTTTTGTGTTAGTTCACAATGTGCCTGGCAGTGGAAGATGTTTGTGCTGCTGTTACTGTGAGGTGACATCAGAATTTGAAAATATCTTTTAGTATGATGAGCTGTAAGGGAAACATCCAAGCTCCATTGTTTGGGGGAATTTCAGTGGATGCACAGTTACAGAACTGGAGGTGCAGGATTTATATTGACATTCTGTTCCTTCCTATATATTCCTGACTTCACTCTCATAGCCATATAGAATTAGTTGAATGAGGCTATCAAATAATTTTATAGTGTGAAACTGGCCAGCTTTTTAAAATTACCCAGAAGAGCCTTTGGACTTTTTTATTAACACTTTTTTTAAATAACCAATTTGAAAGCACGATCCATGCTATAGAGGTGGGTGTGATGAAGAAATGTCATTTTGGCTCCCCCCCCCCCCCCAAATTCTTCTGTCTAGAGACACCACAGATTTTCTGTGACCTTAAGCATTAGTACAAGAAGGATTAAGGGGGGATGCTGGGGAGGCACACACATGCATTGGCCCCTGGGTGCCGGAGACCCTTGGTACGCCACTGGGTGCGAGTCATATGGGGCTGCAAGCGGTGGCAAAGAGGAGTGGAGATTTGGCGGGCCGCAAGCAGTGCCCAACCTGCTTGTGACTGGAAAACCACACAGTCAGCGGGCGTGATCGAGAATGAGGTAGGAATCGGGGCCGAGACCGGGGGGGGGGGGGGGGGGCGGCGCAAGGGAGAAGGCTCGCCTAGGGCGCCTAATCCCCTTGCACCGGCCCTGCCTGTATACACAAAGATCACACACCGTCTCTTAGCCTCCGAGTCATCTAAATAACAGGGATTCCTTCCTGGTGTCCTAACAATTTTTGAATCCCCCGATGATCAATCTGGAGCCCCGGGGTGGGGGACATACACCAAGCTATCAGTAATCTGAGGCTGGATTCCTCAAAGCCATTCTTTGGCTTTACACACAACACACTGGCCCCAAACTGAGCAGACCACAGTTCAAAGGCTACTGTGGCACTGTTTGTCCCAGCATTTGTCCAGTCCCATCCCAGTACTACAGGGTGGGTAGCCCTGCAGCCACGTCATCCATCATGGTGCACTGGTGCGCAACAAACTCAGTCTGAGCCTGAGGGTACGCCCTTGTGTCCCCCCTAGACATGGAACAGAACCCTTCAAAAAGAGGTTTCCCAAGTTTCAGATGGGATCTCATCTTAATACTATGGAGAAAATGACATAATTGTTGGTAAGATAAAAATTCATATTGAGGAATTTGATAAGTGCGTTGTAGATTATCATATGAAGTCGATGAACCCATCTCCTATAAATAGTCTAAATGCACAACTCTCTAAGCTTTCCAAATTTTAAATGATTGAAGAGGAATGCAAGAAAGAAAGGAAATGTTATGAAATAGGTGTGTGGAATAGAAATACTCCCTAAACCCCACTAGTTTAGTTTTCCATATATTTAGGGGTACATTTTAAAAAACGGCACGTGTGTACTTTTGTAAGATACGTGCATATCTTATAAAATCCGGGGTCGGCACCCGCAAGGGGGTGCACATTTGTGCAACTTGTGCGTGCCGAGCCCTATGCGCGCTGCCTGTTCCCTCCGAGGCCGCTCTGAAATCGGAGTGGCCTCGGAGGGAACTTTCCATCCACTTCCCCTCCCTTCCCCTACCTAACCCACCCCCTGGCCCTATCTAAACCCCCCCATCTTTATCGCACAAGTCACACCTGCTCGCGCGTGCCAATGGCCCACTGCCGCGCCATCACCCGACCCGGGGGCTGGTCCGGAGGCCTCTGTCACACCCCCCCCGGAACGCCCCCGGGCCGGCACCATGCCTCCCGGAACGCCCCGAACATCACGCCGCCCCCGACACGCCCCCCTAGCAAAGCCCCGGGACTTTTTTTTTAAGGGTTACGCGCTTAACTTAAGCCCGTAACCCTTTTAAAACCCGGCCCTTAAAGTATTACGAGTGGTGGATGCCATTCCAGAGCACTTGCGCCAGGTTTGCCTTGACTGTCAAATGGTAGCTGATAAGTGCATATTATTCATCCAAGACTGTTCCATGGTGACCCACTGTTTAATAATATGAGTGTTATGCCAATCTATCACCAGGCATAGTTGAGCAGCAGCATAGTACCACAAAAGATTTGGTACTCCGAGATCCCTTTATTATAATACTTACCTGCTAACCCGGGGATGTCGTCTCTCCCGAATGAAACTAAAAAGTTTTCTTTGCCAGAGTTTTAACATATTTATTCAATATTGAAATAGGCAAAATTTGGAACAAATAGAGCAGTCTTGGTAAGGCATTCATCTTTACAGCTGCTATTCTCCCCAACCAGAAAAGAAACAGATGATTCCACTTTTCCAAACCATGGCAAATATTGTCAAGCAGAGGATGATAATTTAGAGCAAATAAATCTTTCGGATGTTTGCTTAGGGAATATACCCAGACACTTAAGTTTACTAGATGTCCATTCAAATGGGTGTTGTGAACATAAAGAAAACTCCATAACCTGACTACAGGAATTATTGAGAATTTAAAGACTTTTCCCAGATGGTCTTGAAACCTGATACTTTACTAAAATCTTTTAATTCTTTTTCTATAGTTGTCAAAGAGGTATGTGGATCAGTAAGAGTGACATGATATCGTTGGCAAAAAGAGAAAGTTTAAACATTTGTGAACCCAGCTGAAAACCAGATATGGAGGAATTATTTCAACTTCTAATAGCTATGGGTTCAAGAAAAAGTGCAAATAATGGGGATAAGGGGCAACCCTGACTAGTACCTCTTTCTACTGGGAAGAAGTGTGAATAACCCCCATTTATTTTAACACGAGCTCTAGGGCGATCATAAAGTGTATGAAGCCATGAATGAAAAGACTCACTGAACCCCATTTTCTTTAAGGTAGAAAACCTTCAATATGTGGTTTGGAGAGTAATTTTCTTTAATTTATTAGCTAACAGCTTTCCTGCTTTCTCATCTCCTTCAAAAGTATGGGATAATTTAGATGTTTCAAGTCTTTTAAGCTCTTCACCGGCATATGAAAGCATAGTAGGTGTTTTTCTAGAACCATCTGATTGATGTTTCTGAGCTAGAAACTGAATTTTATGTTGTAAAGCTTGGCTGTCTCTTTCCTTCCTTTTTGTCTGATAGGAAAACCTTGATACCAAGAGAATGCATACATAAGCCTTTAGACAATCCCACAAACTATTGGAGAGGGATCTCCAATATCATTCCTAGCCAAGAAATCTTGAATATTAGAGAGAACAGCATTGTAATTGTCATATAGTAGCAAAGAGTCATTCAGTCTCCAGAATTTTTTCCCCCTATCTTAGTTTTCAAAGGTGATATCCAGCCACACTGGAGCATGGTCAGACCAAACTATAGTTTCTGTGTCTGCTTTAGTCATCATTTTAAGAATAGACCTGTTCACTAATAGATAATCAATTCTCGATTGAGAATCGTGAGAATGGGATCAAAAAGTATAAGAGCGAGAGGTAGGATAAAACAGCCTCCAGACTCAGTGCAAATCTGGCATAAGGTTTTTTAACCTTCTCCTGTGATATTGAGACTCTGAAGAGGAACCCAAAGAAGTATCTAGGGTAGGGGATTTAGCCAGATTGAAATCTCCTCCAAGTATTAAGGACCCAAAACATGAGGTAAGCAAAAAATATACCTGGTCCCTGTTAGGAGTATATATATTAACCAGAGTATATGGGGAACCATTAACTAAGATCTGCATTAACGAGTATCTACCCATCAGATCTTTGACACAAAGTTTACAATCAAAAATAAAATCTCTGGAGAACATTATACTAACACCTATGTATTTAGCATTTTTACAGCAGGGGGGTGAAAAAATGGTGGGAGTATTTTGAAGAACGAAGCAGGTACTCATACCTGCTTTTAAGGTGAGTCTCCTGTGCAAATATATCCGCCCTAAGGTTTTCCATTTCTCTAAAGAACAAATTTCTCTTAAATGGGGAGTTGAGCCCCTTGATATTAATAGATGTTATTAAAAAATAAACCATTGTTAATTATAGTAATTAGGAAGGATATCTAATACAATTCCTGAGATATCGCCTAAAAACCAAACAAAATAAGAGAAAATCACCACTGACCCGTAATAGAAGAACCCAAACCAAAATTCACATCCTCAGCTAGCGAAAGAAAGAGATATTGGACACTTGGTGCCATATACCAGAAACTTATGCAATACTGCCAAATACTGATATAAAGGATCAGTAATACAAATATAAGGGTTAGAAGGTACCCCCAGCCTATTTCCCCCCAGAAAGACCCCCCCGCTGAGGCCAAGTTAGATCTGCTGAAACTTCCTTGCAGATCATTCACGCCATCTCCAACGAAGGAAGGTCAGTCATCAAGGCAATGGAGCTCTCTCATACCTAGAAGAAAGAAACTTTAAACAAGAGTGATAGGAGACAGCATATTATACAATCATCACTTGGAGCTAAGAACAAAATAAAGTTCAATTACAGGAGCATGTGACACAGAGAAACCTCCATTTGGAAGAAATCAGGAAGATCACTAAAATCAACCAGAACACTTCCATGAACAAGACTATGAACAGAAAAGATAAAAATGTCAAGTGGCTTGCTTCGCTACCAAGGAACCGGAAGATTATGTCTTCAGTCAGCTGTTACGTGTACCCACATGTTCCCATTTTGGAACTGTATCCTTCGTGGAAGAAGCTTTAGCCGGTTTCTGCGCTTGTGAAGAGCTAACAAACCCTCGGTCTTTGAGAGTAATGACAGCTTCTGCCGCAGACCCCGGATCTTAGAGGTTACCCCATCACAAGAAAAGGAAAACCAAACAGGTTTAACCTTAATCTGTATTTGATGTTTTCTTTGTGCAGAAAGGTAGTGACTTCCCACAGTTGTTGCCTGTTCTGAAGAGTGGTTTGTGATAGATCAGCATAAATTGCTATATCTTGGTCTTCCCTTGACCAGATAGGCTGCCACCTTTTCTTTGACTGAAAAATCATGAAAGCAGACCTTGATATCTCTAATGTGATTATTATTAGGTACACCTAGCACCCGATGAGCTCTATCCAATTTAATCTCAAGAGAATCGGTCTCATCCTCTGGATTAGCAATGGCCAAGAGATTCCTGCAGAATCGTACAATCAGCGCTGTGCAATCTGCGTTAGCTGAGGTTTCCTGAAATCCTCAAAAATGAAGATTTCCCTTCCTAGCACAATTTTCCCTATCCGCCAGTTTCTCCTTGATAAGAAAATTCTCCTCTTATAGCTCAGTGCAAGTTTCTTGAATATGTTTGGTAACTTCAGCCTGATAATCCATCCGATTATCTAAGTCATCCACATGATGGTCCAGGCTGGCTATTTCTTCTTTATTTTCTCCCATCATTTATTTATTTATTTATTTAACTTCTTTTACTATACCGATACTCAAGACCAGGTCTTATCGTACCGGTTTACAATAGAACTGAGTCATGTCCATCATTTCTCTTTTATAGTCCTTCAGATCTTTTCTCAGACTGCAAAACCAGTCTCTAAATTCGGCATGTATGGGAAAAACTGCTGCAGTGGTGTTAAATGCGTCATCGGGGCTCGAGTCTTCCACGAGGCTATCTTAGCCGCTGCCATTACCACCATCTTCCTCTTCAGCAGCGCCCCTTTTTTGATAGGAGAACTGGCAAAAATCAATGGATTTTCTTTTCGCAGCCACCACGCTTCTCTTCGCAGCGATATCGCCCAACTTTGTAAGAGATGTTTGCTCTTAATGCTTCGATCACCCACGATATTCAGGATAGGGAGAGAAGCTCCACATTTTAAGCTTCTAACTCCTCCAATGATATCACTTCCTCCCCCTGTGAATACATTTTGAGTATCTTGGACCACTGTAGGGTTTGTGTTGCAGGCTTTTTAAATCATTTTTAGTAGCCCTTCCCTGAACTGCTTCCATCCTCTTAATGTGCTTACAAACGTGGGCCTCCAAAATCAAACACATTCTTCTCACTGACAGCAATATAAAGGGGACTTTTTTTTTTTTTTTTTTAATAATACAAGTTTCTTCAGCTTTTCAAACTGTTTCCTGTCTCAGCAGACAGCTGTATTAGTACACACACATAACACTAAGGGGGCTATGTGTATGGTCTCCCACAGCAGCTATAGCCATCCACATTCAAGAAGTTTTCTCTTTTGGTTTTTTTTTTAATTTAAATGTTTTTGTTTAGTATTAAGGCTCAATAATACACGTGAAACAGTTAACAAGATCCGAAACATGAACAGTGCAAACCAGAGCAAGTTCTTGTACACTGACAGGTTGTATCGAAGTAACACATCATAGTAGAAACTGATATCAATGTCTAGTATCAAGACTCAGAACAGATAACAAATAAAGAGTACCACGGGTAATCAGTGAGTCATTGTCTCATTGTGTCTTTGAACTAACAGGAAATCCCCTCAAGACTCTCCCCCCTCCCTTTCCCTAGCCTTAGTAAACGTTTAATTGATTGATGGATGCGAAGGTGATATACCAGTACATTACCCAAAAAATGGTTGTAAATAGAAATGATATGGGAATAACAAATGAAATACTATGGAGATACCGGGAGCGAAATAGGGGGACCATCCTCAATCTGCAGAAGAGCCAGACATACCCTCCTTCCATCTGCAGTAGGTACGCCACGTGTCCTGGAATTTTCCAAGGTTTTTCTTAACATTCGCTGTAATTTCTGCAAAGCGATATACAGTCCTAAGTTTAGTTTGAATTTCAACTAATGAGGGAATCTGGGGTGATTTCCATTTCCTTGCTATTTCAATCCTGGTAGTTGTAAAAATATAGTTTACCAATCTATTAGAGCTGTCCTTGTCCGAAAACATGGGCATCCCTAGAAGGGCATGTGTTGGAAGAATCCTCGTTGTGACCCCACAGAACAGATGTATCCCGGCTTCTATAGAGGCCCACAGAGTATGAATCATGGGACAGTCCCACCACATATGTAGAAAGCTGCCAGTATTACGGCATCCCCTCCAACACTGATCTGAGACAGCTGGTGACATACGATGTAAATGGATCGGGCAATAATGCCATCTCAATAACAACTGTAACGAATTCTCAATCATATAGGACGCAATCAATCCCCTACCAGTGTGCATAAAGATCCTCTCCCAATCCCACTGAGATAGAGATACATTCAGATCAGTTTCCCATGCTATCACAAATTTAGGTTTCAGGAATATCTCCTTTCCCAACAAAGCATATATTAACGATAACAATTTAGTAATTTTATCTGCTTTTTGACATAGTATCTCAAACTTAGATTTTCCTTGTTGGAAGTGTCCGCTAAGCTGTGCACTATGAGTGAAATGACGTAATTGTAAATACATAAATATATTGGACCCTTCCAACCCGTATTTCAGCTGAAGTTCGGGAAACGGGATAAGACTCCTCTGCCCCCAGACATGCTCCCATAGACAAATCCCCCGGAGATGCTACTTCCGGAAGGTACGAGACCTATACCCCGGGGGGAAGTTATTGTTAGCATATAAATAAGTTCTAAAATGATATTCCCGGGTACCCAAAAGTACATGCTTCCTGGCTGTCCAGAGGTTAAGAGATAATAACATGGTAAGGGGTAAAATATCGTCTGGGCGCATGGTCCATGTCTTCTTGGGCTGCCAGAGCAAACTGAATAATGGTATATCACGCAGGAGTTGCTGACTAAAATGCACCCAGGCTTTTTGCGAATGCTGCCTGTGCCATTCTATTAGCATTTTAAACCGAGCAGCCAAGAAGATTCTCTCTAAATCGGGAACCCCCAGTCCTCCCTGTAGCTTAGATTTATAGAGAGTTTTGCAAGCTAGTCGTGGCCGTTTACCACCCCAAACATAAGTCAATAACCTCTTCTGCCATTGAGCCAACTATTTCCGTGGCATATCGATTGGCAATGTCTGAAAAAGATATAACAATTTAGGGAGAACTGTAATTTTAACAGCAGTGATTCTGCCTATCCAAGATATTCTATACCTATTCCATTCCTCCAACTCATGGGTAAGCAGAGTATCATAGTTCAGTAGGAATAAGTCCTGAGTGACGCCAATATTTATTTATTTATTTAAAATCTTTTCTATACCGTCACTAAGTTAAATACCATCGCAACGGTTTACATGTAGGCACATATTTAATGTAGGTAAAAGTGTACTATAGTACATTCTAACAAGTGCCGTCAAAAGTTTGGTTACAATATATCATTAGACAAAATAATTTTTAGAGAAGTGGGTCATGACCGAGTGTACTGAAAGTACTTTTACGGGTAAATTTATCATATCATATTTTAGTTTGTGCGTGGCCCATTTAAATCGAAATCTCACTTTAAGGATAGTCTCTAGGGAGGAGGGAATATTAACATTTAGAATCTCCGACTTCTCCCAATTGATCCGGAATCCAGAAACCTTGCTAAAATATTCTAGGGCTGCAGTCAGATGGTTAAGAGAAGACTCTGGCTCAGTTACCATAATCAAGATGTCATCTGCAAATAATGACAACTTTGAGGAGAATTGTTCCACGTCTATGCCCCGGATATCAGGATGTTGCCTTACCTAATTTGCAAAGGGCTCCAAGAATATAGCAAATAAGAGTGGTGATAAAGGGCAGCCCTGTCTGACCGGAAAGGTGGGGGAGTAGCCACCATTTATCTTAATACACGCTAAGGGATCTATGTATAGCTGTTGGATCTATTGAACAAAATTATCCCCAAACTTTAACCTCCTCAACAGAGCAAAAAGATATGGCCAGTGCACATATCTCAGCGTCAACCGAGAGAGCCACAGTGGGGATGTTATGTTTTTTGACCCACCAGATCATGTCGAGAATTTTATGAACATTATCACTAGCCTGATGTCCCGGTATAAATTCCGCCTGATCAGGATGAATAATTTGGGCTATAAAACTATTCAATCGGGTTGCTAGAATTTTGGCCAAAATTTTCAGGTCAATGTTTATTAAGGAAATCGGTCGATATGATCTGCACACAGTGGGATCTCTGCCCGGTTTAGCAAGAATCGTTATACCCACTGTGTTGGCAGAAGCTGTAAGTGGGGTCCCCTCTTTTAGGGCTTTAAAAAATTTCACCAACACAGGGGCCAACTGCGGAGCAAATTGTTGGTAAAATTGACCAGTGTAACCATCAAGTCCCAGGGACTTCCCAGGTTTGAGGGATTTTATGGCCGCTAGAATTTCTGTCTCTGAAATGTCCTTATTCAATATGCTTTTTTGGGATTCCTCGAGTACCGGGAGTTTGAATTTCTCAAGATAACTATCAATCTCTCCTTGGTCATTAGCTTCATCCCTCGCGTATAATTCAGAATAAAACTGATGGGAATCGCTGCCTTATAGATTTATTATCAGTCAGCATAGCTCCCTCCTGACTCTTTATCTTTACTATGGTATTCTGAGCCTGCTTCCACTTTAAAAGCTGGGCCAGCACTTTCCCCGCTTTATTTCCCCCCTCAAAGTATTTTTGCTGTGTTCTCTCTAACTGATGGGCTATAGTCACAGCATCTAGAGATGCTATGCGAGTTCTTAAATCATCCAATTGAGCAAGGGAGACCCGAGAAGGTCCTGCGAGCTTATGAATTCGCTCTAATTCCTTAAGTTTACTCAGTAGCTGGACCTGTTCACCCTCTCGTTTCTTTTTTAGGAATGATGCCCTTGCAATAAATTTCCCTCTGAGAACCACCTTCAATCAGTCCCAGACCACCAATGGATTCACATCCACAGTATCATTCAATTCCAGATATTCCTGTATATCAGACACAATGGTGGGACACGTATTTAGAGTCCTCAATAATCGAGTCATTGAACCACCAAAACCTGGTACGTCTATCATAATCTCTAATCTATAGGGTGAACCAAATAGGGGCATGGTCAGATCACAAAATAGGTTCAATGTAGACCATGATAACTCTAGGGTATAGTCCCACACTGCCCAGAAATAGATCTATCCAGGAGTAGCTGCCATGGGGGGAGGAGAAGAAGGTGCATTCCGTGATCTTGGGTATCGAGACCGCCACATATCTAATACACCCTGACTATGCATAAAAGTTTTTAAAGCACTTCTAGCCAATTTGGGGTCTGAACTAGAGCCTGAGGAAGTATCCAAGCAGGGATTGAGCGTCAGGTTAAAATCTCCCCCGAGAATCAATTGGCCCTCTATTCTGGGAGCCAAGGTCTGGTTAAGAGATTGATAAAATTCTACTTTATGGGAAGTGGGGCCGTAAATAGAGTCCAAGGAAAAGAGTCGTCCCCCCCCACCACGGAAAGCTTAACCAATAAAAGTCTGCCACAAAATGAAAATCTTTATGTATCATGATCCCCACTCCAGAATATTTAGACGCAACAGTAGCTGCTGCCCAATATTGGTGAGGGAATTTCGGATTACTCATCAGACCTTGATACCATTTCCGTAAGTGGGTCTCTTGTAGGAGTACCACGTCCACTCTTAAGCGCTCTAACTCTTTGAACAGCAACCGCCTTTTTCTCGGGGTGTTAAGGCCCTTCACATTCAGAGAGAAAAATGTAAAAGTAGCCATCCTATGTAACCCACCCCTCCTATAATCACCCATCTCAACATAGTAAACAAGATCACCTTCGCATTGTCAGCCCAAGTTCCTGCCTCCCCATCCCCCACCCTCAATAATCTAGAGCACTATCTCCATGCCCCGTAGAACCATGGAGAAAGTCTTACAGCACTCCTCATGACACCCGGCCTGGGCTTGCTTTTCAAATCAACAATAACTGCCTTTTCCGCTGTAATAAGGCGAAATCGAACCTAAGCATATAAACATAAGAAATGACAAAGGAGATTCCCTTTGTTGGTCTGCCAGCGTATTTTCTTCCCGCAATACATATCAGGAATATGTCAAAAATGTATGAAATAATATCCGTTCACGCAGGTGGCTCTCCATTCTCACTATCAGCTGGGTTCATCTGGAGTCGCAGTCTGCCCTTAGTGACACGTTGCCATTGGGGTTGCGGTACAGATGCGTGGTTTGAGGTCCCCTGATCACTAGATGCCGACTGTGGAATGTCACCATTGATGCCAGCGTCTTTTAAAATCCCAGCTGCTTCTTGCACTGACTTAATGCGGTGAGAGATTCCCCGTAGCATGAAGGATAGTCCTCCTGGAAACAGCCATCTATAACGAATATTAGCCTCGTTAAGCTTAGAAGTGACACAGCGAAACTCCAGGCATTTTTTCAAGGTGGCAGATGACAAGTCAGCAAAAATGGCGATATCATGGCCTTCCCAAAGCCATGTGCGCTGGCGTCTCGCAGCGTTGTGGATTTTCTCCTTTAAGGTATATGAGTGAAAGCATACCTCTGTGCCTCTTGGCTTGTTCGCTATCCTAGGCCCTAGGGTGTTGTGAGCCCGATCCACTAGGATTGTTTGATCTGAGACTTCAGCTGTTGCAGCACCATCATTGAGAAGAAAGGTGGAAATTTTAACCACAACTGCGACACAGTCAGTAAACTCCTCCGTTTCGGGCACTCCCCTAATCCTTATCTTACTGCGCCGGCTGCGGTTTTCTATATCTTCAAGCTTCTCTGCTAAATTGTGGCAAGTCTCCTGAAGCGCATTAAGCTCTATTTGCAGAGTAAGCCACCCCTCTCCTTGCGTGTCTAACCTGATCTCGGCCTCGTCGACCCGACTGCCCAGCTCTGCAGTGTCTTCCCGCATTTCATCTATTAAGGCAGAAACCTCAGCCTTATAGTTTTTAATATCTTGCCGGAGTTCCCCAGACCACCCTCTCATTTCAGACCGGGTGGGGTAAGCGCAATCCAAGTCGGGCGATTCTCCACTGCCTTCCTCCATTTTGGCGATCGGGTCATCCTGCGCCATATTGGATTTCCCGGAGTATGTTTCGTCTCCACCGCGGGAGAACGAAAACTTATGCAGATCTGAAGTTTTCTTTTTTGTGGACATTGCCGCTCAGTCGGGGGGTGTTTTATCAATTGTTGGGTCCGGTTATAGGTGCGATATCGTTCAAAAGGCAAGCTTAAAGCCCAGCGTTCTCGGGGAGCAAAAGAGTTAGGCTGCTCTCATGAGGAGTGACATCACTTCCTAATCAAGATGTTTCTCTTTTTTAACTGGATTACTGCACCAAAATAAGTCTCTCTCATGTTTTCTTGGTATTTAGATGTACTTCTTTCTGGAATTATGCTGTGGCAGAGGTTGTAGTGTATCGTGGGAGTTGGAGAATCTTTGAAACTAAGATGGCCACTTCCCTATTTCCATTTCATTGCCCCTTTAAATTGCGCTTCTTTTTTGCCAACACATCAGACCGCTCTAACCCCTTGCCATAATGCCTCTGTGGCACGTGAGTGCAGGATTCTCAAAGCAAAGCATGCAGAATGGAAAGCTGCCACATGCACAGGGCCTGAGGGGCAAGGGGAAGTCTTCTACAGCTGCCATTTGCCTCCCAGAGAGAAAGGAGTGTGTGTGTGTGTGTAGAAGGATGCTTCCCCTTTGAGGGAGCCCTCCCTGCATGTGGCTCTGATAGAATGAGTCTCACTTATTGTTGTTCTTGCTTTTTTTCAGCTACTGGTCACTGCTTTTTGGAGCAAGAGCAAAAGCATGGTGGAAGGAGCTGTGGGGACAATGTGACAAAATCGCAACTGCTACCTGTTATCAGGCCAAAGTAAGAATAATGCAGAGATGGTTCATGAGGTTTCAAGATCATGTAGGCCTCATTTTCAGAAGTGAATACACTAGTAATTGTTTTCATTATATTCTACCGGTCCATGGGAAGATTAGTTTTATTTGAAATTACAGCCCTTGTTACAAGAATAAGAAGATAGTGGCATTTCAATGTGCTTTGGGTCTGTACCTAAATGTTACTGTTGGTCCATAATAAAGTGCTCTGGTTACTGCTCTATACAAACGTTCGGTGTATTTGCTTTTTCTCTGGCACACAATTTTCAGCTATTTCCATGGGATAACATCAGATATGGTTATATACTATTTCTAGGTCAGAAGGTTTGAACTTCCTTCCTGTCTGTGTATATTGTCTTCTGTTTATTTTATTATTATATTTTAAAGCTTTTCTGTGTTTTTTTCCCTAGTTGCCGGCTGTAAAGGAAAAATCCACCTAAGGATCTCTGTGTGTGATTCCAGCTTCGGCCCTAATTTAGGTATATTTGTCATTATTATTCAGATGAACTTGAAAGAATTCAAATGCACAGACAGTTCTTTTTTTGTGTGCTGTAGTAAATTATACAGGCTCCATTTCTTATTCCTACAGAAGTAAGTAACTACTCCAGGTATTTCAGTTTCCTGTCATTTTTCTCCCCAAGACTTCAAGATTCCCAGAGGCATAACATCAATATTAAAGGAGGTGCAAAGTGTTTTGTGGCTCTTGCACCAACGTTTTCTTCTGATTGTCAGACGGATGCAGAAAAACATGATCCTAAAGGCTGTACGTGCACATGTGTGTAAGGTGGCAAAGTAGCTCCATGCCAGGACAGGAGGAGGCAGTCCTAGTTTTACTCCTACTGCATTCTGGGACTTTGTTTTTCTCTGAGATCAGCATGACTATAAGTCTGTAGGTGTAGTGGTGGCGGGGGTGAAACCAGGATCTGCTGTATCTAGTTACCTTGAGGTAATGCCGCAGAGATAACGTTGAGTGGACAACTCTTGGGGGCTTTGCAGGGTATATGGTTTTATTTAAAAAAAGTGAAAAAAAGAAGTCTCCCATGCCGCTGTGGGACGCGTGCAGCCTGGCCACGAGGTCATCCACTTAAAAGAATGAGGCTGCACAGTGGTTTGGGTATTCTTTGTGAAACACTTATGGATTTGTAGCCCTGGCTGTGGATAGCTGGCTGTATCCCCCTCCCGACGTCTCACATGTGATGTTTAGAAAGTGACAAGGAAGAGCAACAGTCATAACGGCACAGTGTTTCTTAGCAAAAATCTTTAAGTCACAATTTAGTAAATTATATTGGTCTATATGATGACACTAGGCTGGGATCTTTACCTAGTTTCACTAGCACCATTATAAAAGCTTTATTAAAGCTATTGGGAAGGATTTCTTTTGAAAGGCATCCATAAAGAAATTACTTAGAGGGCCAGCAATCTGGGGACAAAATAATTTATAAAAGTCCACCATATAGCCATCAGGGCCAGGCGCTTTATGTGGCTTACTAGCATGAATCACCTTCATTACCTCCAAACTAGTGATAGGTCTATAAATGTATTCTAGTTGCAGCTCCAATAGCTGCGGGAGATGGAGGTCCTTAAAGAAATTGTTTTCCTAAAATGTTCCCCTTTCCCTGTCCTCCTGAGTATATGGCCTCATAAAATCTTCTCAAAACCTCACTTATTTCCTTACCACTGGTAACCATATGTCCTGTTTCACTTTTCAGACCCTCCATAAAGGTTTTCCCTTTCCAGAATGTTACCGGTCTGGCCATCATTTTGCCTGACTTATTGTTAAATCTAAAAACAAATTGTGCTCAGAACACCGCAAAGATTTTTGAGCTCTCCAGATGTAAATAAAAATGTAAACTTTTTAGGGTATTTTATTAGAGATCTTTATGCAG
Organism: Rhinatrema bivittatum; assembly: GCF_901001135.1. Lineage (NCBI taxonomy): Eukaryota > Metazoa > Chordata > Amphibia > Gymnophiona > Rhinatrematidae > Rhinatrema > Rhinatrema bivittatum. The sequence goes on along the minus strand of NC_042616.1, from coordinate 51,678,147 downwards.
CTGAGTAATTTGACTGGCCAGTTTCCTTTTTACTTGATGTAATTGGTCCTCAAAATATAATATGGTCTTATTTAGTTGTCTGTTTTTACTAATCCCACAGGAAATTATTTCCCCTCTCAAAACAGCTTTACATGTTTCCCAAAATAAAGTAGGGTTATGTTGGTGTTGCGAATTATGTTTTTGAAAGTCCTCCCACTTTCCTACCAAAAAAGATTTAAATTCCTTATCATCTCCCAAATGCCCCAGGAATCACTGAGAAGAAGAAATCTGCCCAAATCAGGGCATGATCAGCTACTTCAATAGGGCCTATTTCTGCCCTATCCACTCTGGCAAAGAGATCTTGTGAGATTAAGATATAGTCAATTCTGGACATTGTCATATGGGCACGAGAGACATGTGTAAACTCTTTGACTTCAGGGTTCAATACCCTCCAAATATCAATCAGTTGTAAACGCTTGTATAAAAAGACAATGTCCTTACCAGCTCCCAAACGCAACCCACGGGAGCTAGATGATTTATCCAAGCAAGAGTTGTGTATGCAGTTATAATCACCCACCATGATTAAGGATCCCTGCAAGTTAGTCATCACTTGGTTAACCAAATTGATAAAGAAAGAATGGTTATATGCATTAGGCGCGTACACATTACAAATTGTAATGATCTTGCCTTCAGTTTTACCAATAACAAGGTAATGACCTTCTGGGTCTTTAATTTTTCTGAGTACTTGGAATACAGTATTTTTATTCACAAGGATTGCTACACCTCCTTTTTTCCCTTTCGCTGGAGCATGTAACAGGCTATGGTTCATTCCCTTCTTAGTTTTTGTCTCCCAGCTTCAGTTAAATGCATTTCCTGGAGGCATGCAATATTAGCCTTGGCACATTTCAGAGATTGGAATACTTTATTCCTCCTAACAGGGGACCCTAACCTGTCCACATTCCAGGAAACTATTCATATTTTAACCCCCATTTAGAGCAAAGGTGATATTTATGAAAACGAAAAACTTCCCAAAGAACAGTGGAAGGGTCCCAGCCACTCCTCCCACTGCAAAAGATACCATAAGCGCCTGCCTCCTTAGAGAGAAGAAATAACATAACTCAAGAACAAAATAATTCCAGGTTCCACCCGAACAACGTGTACCCCATGTTGGTTTCCAAATTAATACAAAGGCTGTATCTGAGCAGGCCAAAAAGCCCACCCATTCCAAAGAACAGGGACTCCTGTTCTTAACCTCTCTGGTACCCCACACATCTTGGTCTCCTTAAATCAGAAAACAGGATCAACATTATATGTGAGCAGGGGCCTCGCTCCTACAACCCCGCTGCTGCATATATTTCAAGTTGCTGCTGAAGGTATGCAGATTAACAACAATTGTACAAACATGAGCTTATATCGGAGAACAAGAAGACGTAAAGAAAATGCTGCATGTATACCATACTCTGCTGCTGGTCACAGCACTTGGTCGAAGCAACATAGTGGCATCTGTGAAAGGTTGGACACGAGCGATTGGACCTGAACTTTCGCTTCGCCAATAATGTAAAAGTTCTATTACAGACTGGTAAAAAGTCTTTTATATAGAAACAAGGAACAGTGGAAACTGCATACGCCATAGGTAGGATTGGAACTGTAGAAAGTTGCCTGTATAAGCCACGCAGTTGGTGCAAATCAAGAAACTTCCTCCTCGCTTTAGGCAACCATTAAAGTTCCATGAAGCTGCAGTAATCTCAGTTTCCAAAAATGCTGGCAGTCCTTTATTGAGAAGTTGGAATACTATCAGTTTCCAAAGACGCTGGCAATCATTTATTCAGTCCCTCCAAAAACTTTTGTGCCGCAGCTAAGGCATCATAAACTGTGGATTTCCCCTCATGTAGTTTGGCCAGAAATTGTAAAGTAAAACAGATTTGGATTTGGATTAGAGCCACACAGACTGGCGAAAATTCACGCCACAGTTCAGACACATGTACCGAATAATCGTAGGCTATACGGATTCTCTGGGCTTGAAATTTGAAATCCAGGGTTTTATGATAGGCTTGCATAATTCTTTGCTTTTGGGCAAAGTTCAGTATTTTGGCAATGACCACTCTGGGCCGCGAATCCATTTCCCTATGCATGCCCAGATTGTGAGCTTGTTCTATCTCCAGAGTTCCCTTCAGGTCGGGCAAGTCTAAGCAGCATGCTTCTCAGGCCTCTTTCTTCTATAGATTCAGGAAAGCCAACAAAACATAAGTTAGACCGTCTTGACCTGTTTTCCAGGTCGTCTGTTTTATCGACATGATCATTAATGCTTTTTCCAAGGCCACCATTTTGTTGGTAATAGCCAGGACATTGTCTTCAAGCACTGAGACAAGGGCTGAATTCTGTAATTACTTTTTTTAGATTGGATATCTGTTCTGATATGCCGCTAAGTTTTTCAATAAGGGTCGCGATAACTACCTCTTTAATTTCAGATATCATCGCCTCTGCTTGCGGTTGGCCCTCATTGAGTTCCTTTGCGGTCGCCATCTTGCCTTCTGTTCTGCGCGGTTTGTCTTTCTCCATTCTTCCTGCCTTAGCTGGCATAACAGTTGGCAATTTTTGTATGAAATGGACTATCGACATGTGCCTGATTTAGGAGAAGAGTGTAAGACAATAAAAAACCCTTCTGGGATCAGATTGCTGGCGATTGCAGGAATGTGGCACCCCGAGCCAAGAGAGATGCGTCGTCTTCCGTTCACCACATCACGTGATCCTCCTACATCTTTTTTTTTTTTTTTAAAGTCTTCCTTCCAGTTCTTTGGGCTCCCAGCCCAAATGGAACCTGCCCCCATCCAGCTCACTACAGCTACTTACAATGGAGAGGCTGGAGCCCCAGGAGCCTTCGTGTGTCACCTCCAGGGAGCTGTCCCACAGCAGATAAACCCTCCACTCTCAACCAGGCATTTTTTCCTTAGGATATGCAATAATGAATCGAAATCATATTCCATGCCTCTTCCTTGAGGACATCTTGAAACCCAAATAAACTTGAGGGAGTGGGGGTGATGAGGGAAGGTCCAGGGACCAGACTGAGAAACACTGCACTGTTATCTCCACCAGGAATGAAATGGTGGATAGTCTGTTTCGAATGGCCTAGGAGCTGCATTCCAGTAAAACTAGGAAATTCAGCTGGTTAAAACTGAGAGCCCAATTATAATTTAGATGTCATTGTCGTATCTCCTCTCGCTTAGACCCCTTTGGCTTCCTTCTGTAGCACAAGCCGCCCTGCATGGAATGGCACGGCCAGGTTGAATGTGTTTTATTAATTAGCAAACCCTGTAATCTTTCCTCCCTGCTCCCTTCATTCGCTGGGGTGTGTGCTCCTGTGCCAGTCCCTCTCAGGGCCTACAGCAGGTATGTGTGTGGATGGCTTGTTGCTGGGCTGGGGGTTGTGTTTCTGCTGTGTAAACATAGCTGGAGATTATAGTCACTGTGGGTTTTTGGGAGAGGAATATACAGACAATTACAGCACGATTGTCAAGGATGGCCCTGGTAGCCGACTAAAACTGTATTCAAAGGAGCAGGTGACATCGCAGGCAGCCCAGAGCACGTGTGGCAATGGCATGGCAGAGCAGGAAAAGCAACCACCTTTAAAAAAAAAAAAAAAAAAAAAAAAAAAAAAAAAAAAAAAGCTTGCGCCAATGTGCAGCGGTGGGGATTCGCAGGCTGTTAAATTTTTTTTTATGTTACTTATTGGGGTCTTGTAATCATCTCTATCCCCTGCTACTGGAGCTGAGAAATACTGAACCTCAGCTACATTTGTTGCTATTAAATCATTTTTTTAATGATTATTTTTTAATATTCATTTTCCTGCACGAGGAAAACAGACACAGATAGTGAAAAGCGGGAGCAAACACACACGTGTCCACTGGCAGCTGGAACTTGCACACCACCTCACACCCTATACACACAGATTCCTCCACCACTGGCTGGAGCACACACACTACATACACATACTTCCCCCATCTCCCTTCACATATACACACACACATACAAGAATCCCAGCTCATTAATATATATGAGATAAAATTATACTAGTACTCTTATTAAGAGGATCATATATTAATGTCCTGCTGGTTGTAATCATTCACTGGGTCTGCATTTACCTTGCACAACGCTGCATATGCTTGGCCCTGTATAAAAATGAAAACACTGTCAAATGCAAAGCTGTCATGTTCTCGGGAATACCTTGAGAATTATTATTTATTTATTTTCCTTTCCAGCAGACCATACCTTGTGTGTGCACATGAGTGCCTACTAACCCTGCATCAGGGTAAGAGGTTTTGGGGGGTTTTTGGGGGTTTTTTTTCCTTTCTGCTTAGTGGTGTTTTGTCTCAAAACTTTTCTGCAGCCTGATTTGGCAAACATGTCCCAAATGACATTGCCCCCACATTGCGGCTACAAGGCCCTATCAGATGCCAAAGCATGTATGATGGCAATAGAAGCTCCTTCCAACACATGCAGGAGAGCAGCCTAGTGGAAAGCTTGTGTTCCAGAGCCGTTGGGTGTAGGATCGATGAGGGGCATTCCATGCACAGTACCCAGAGAAAACAGTTTTCACTTTGAGTGATTCGGTGAGCTGTCAGAACAAACTCCTGCTTCTAGGGATGGCGGTATTGGAAAATGCCACAGCCACTCTTGGCGCAGTCATATGTGACTTGTCAGCGTGACCGATACCTGAGGGTGTGGCCCTGCAATTTAAAGGCAGGCGAACAAGCTCGCGCCTTGAATGTGGATGTAACGCGCGGCGGAGTTTAATATTCGCAATGATCAAAATAAAATCTGGCCTATGGAAGGAGGTGGCTACTTTCCTCTCTGTCCCCAGGGTTTTCATGTTGCCATTCCAGGTTGTCAGCGACTGTCTTTTGTGTTTTGCAGAGTTCGGTAAGATCAATCACCAGCCCTCTTCCACAGTCCATGCATTTGCTTCTAGAAACATGGCCCTGACACTGAAGAAGAGGTTAGTACTCTGGATTTGTTTGGGTTTGGCAGGTGCTAGTATTTTTTTGCTTTTTTGCTGGCAGTTGGGTTGTGTGCTCTTGGTATCTGCAGGTTTCACATGCCTCTGTGAAGTGATAAATTGGGTCCCATTTCTAATGAGTCCCTTCCCCACCCTGGTTGAGCAGGATGATCTTACTGCAATTTCAATCTATCTTGGTTCTCCTCTTCTCCCATCACACTTTTAGTATATTCTCTGCTGGCTCCTCCTTCAGCGCTGTCCCATTATCCATTGGTCTCTGTCCCAGGCCCTCTTTTCTCCTCTCTTTACGCTCCATTCCCTTGACTGACCGATCTCATCTCATGGCTTTCGGTACCATTTTTATGCTGACTTCCCCTAGAAGTTTGTAAAATGAGTAGAGTGGAACAAGTAAATGTTAAATCATTTGTTTACTCTGTCAAAAAGTACAAAGACCAGGGGACACACAATGATGTTACTAGGTAATACATTTAAAACTAATAAGAGAAAATATTTTTTTACTCAACACATAGAATGTGGTGGAAGCTAAAGTTCTGGAGAAAAAGTCCATAAAACATTATTGAAGTAGAGTAGCAGAAATCCACTTCTTATCCCTGGGATAAGTAGCATGGAATCGATCGACCTTTTGGGATTCTGCCAGGTCCTTGTGACCTGGATTGGCCACTGATGGAAACAGGATGCTTATGGCAGGTCTTATGGTCTTATTTTCTTATCTACCTCTCTGTACCAGAAATTTCACCAGAAATACAGTCCTAAATCTTAGCCTGCTTGTCTGACATCATGGCTCGGATGACTCGCTGCCACCTTAAACTTAACATGGCCAAGACAGAACTTGTTAGCTTTCCTCCAAAACACACTTTCTCTTTCCCCCTTTTTCTAGCTCTGTGGATAAAACTGTCATCTTCCCGGTTCCTCTAGCTCACAACCTGGGGTTATCTTCGACTCCCTCCCCTTCTCCTGTCTTGATGTTACATTTACCAAATAAATGTAACATCAGGACAGGCTAGAGATGTAAAGTTCCTGGATGGAATAAATTACTGCTTCATGGAGAAATTGGTTTAGGAACCAACGAGAGATTGGGTTATTTTAGATGTCGAATTTCATATATTTGCAGATGATATTTAGTTTTTTGTCCCATCTGGGCTGTTAACCCAGCTGTGGAGAAGATAAAAGTTTGCTTTGGTTTCTTTTAATCAATGGTTATTGGAAAATGTTATCACTAAATATGAGCAAAACTGAAATTCTATATTTAGCAAGATACCCTAAACAGAATATTCCAGCCAATGTTCAAATCAACAGATCATTGATTCCCTTAGTTCACCAAGCCTGAAATTTAGGGATCGTTATGGATACTACTCTTTCATTGTAGCCTCCCATTAACAAGCTTGTCCGAAATGCATATTATAAATGTCACATGATATGGAGCATTCATCCCTATATTGAGGAACATGACCTAAAAACCAAAGTCCATTCTTTAATAATGACACCATAGGACTATTGTAACCTGCTATTCATTGGTCTTCTGAAGACTACCCTATGAGCTCTTCAGTATGTCCAAACCTCAGCAGCCAGAATGATCTCAGGGACCCCTTTACATGAGCATTTTCTCCAATATTGGTACAATATCATTGCTTACCCAAGAATGGAGAATTAAGTTTCAAATTCTGTTGTATGTCTTTAAGAGTTTACATGGGCTTGTGTCTCCTTCTTTTCATTCAGTCTTAAAGTTTTATCAGCCTACACACTACAATCATCCTTGCAATTGCTTTTAGATACGCCCTCTTTTAAACATATTAGACTTGATGAATCACAGGAACAGCTATGATTGTCTGTGATTTTATTGGTATATGTTAAGTCAGACAAAGCAGGGGTCAAGCCGGGTATCAATCAGAAGCGTAGACAAACAAGGAAGACATGGTCTCAGGAGCAGGAATAGGATCAGGAATCAGGAACACAGATGAAGCAGATCAAACCGGGAACCAGGAACGCAGGAACAAGCAACTAAGCAATGACAAGCGTGGAGACCTGTTGCCAAGGCAGGGAAACACTGGCTGGGCCCGGCCTTATATACCGGGACCCAGTGATGTCGTTATCCGAGGCCGTGGGGTGGTTTCCCGCCGTGGCCCCTTGAAAGGTGTGGCGCGAGATGGCGGCGTCTCCCCGCGGACCACGTGGGGAGGCCTGTCGTGGAGCTGGAACATCCGCGGAGGAGCTGGGAGCAACGGAAGCAGTCTGAGCACGGAGGCGGCTACCTACGGCCTCAAGAAAGGTGGAACCAGGCACTGGAGCAGGCAAACGGGGGTACGTGGGCCTGACTGTGAGCCTGCCGCGGCAGCACACGCAACAATATTAAGATTATATAATTGATTCAAATTCAAGAAAACTTTAATCCCCAGATAATGAAAGGAACCTTCCGCCCATTTCAAGGGGAAAGTATCCCCCCATTGCTCCTGAAGTGTGTGTGGAAAGGCTAGTGCTTCAGAAAATTCCCCCAAATTCTGAAAAAGCCATAAAAGGTGTGATAGAGATGGCACTGGGTTACACAGGAAGACTAAAAGATCATCTGAAAAAGCAGCATATTTGAAAACAGAGGAACGCATGGAAAATCCTTGAATGTCCCCAGAATTTTGAAAGGCCAACAATAATGGTTCCATAGATAATAAAAATAACAAAGGCGAGAGGGGACACTCTTGCCTTGTACCATGGTTTATTGCAAAGATGGAGGACATCTCCCCATTGATTACAATAGATGCCACTGGATCTGTATATAATAGACGTATCCCTTGAAGGAAAAGGCCAGCCAGCCCCATATGAAAATAGGTACTGCCATTCTACCCTGTCAAATGCCTTTTATGTGTCGAAGCCGACCACTAGAAAAGGCAAATTCTCGATGGTACAAAGGGAAATGGCTGTTAGTAATTTACGAACATAAACTATGGCGTATCTCCCTCTTACAAAACCCACTTGGCCTCTTCCAATCTGTCAGCTAGAATCTTATCCAGCAGTTTCTGGTCAAAATTTAGCAGAGAGGCAGGGCGATAGGATAAAACCAAGGTTGGATCCTTCCCCGGTTTGGGGAGAACTGTAATAACCACCTTATATCCAAAGGGAAATGCGCCCTCTCTACCAAGGCCATAAATGAGTTCCTAATTAATTCAGGGATATCATCCACTAAAATTTTATAAAATTCCGCAGTAAAACTGTCTGGAGCAGGGGCCTTTAAAGATTTCGTTGTCTGGATTACCACTCTTATCTTGTCTATGCTAATGGGTCAATTTAGATGTTGTAAATGATGCCCTTCAAATGGCTTAAGACCTAAGGATGTCAAAAAGTCAGTACATTTATTTATTTTTATTTTATTTATTTAAGGTTTTTATATACCGGCAATCATGAGAACATATCTTGCTGGTTTACATTTGTTGGTATCAAAGCCCTCAGAAGAATACAACTTAGATAATATTCTGCAAACTGTTGGAGAATATCTTGGGTCGCAGTTAGAACTCCCCCCCCGACCTTGTATATGAGAGAGGCCCCTATCACCCTTAATCAAGCGTGCCAGCAGTTTCCCCGACTTAGCATACTGATAAAGCTTATATTTATAGAATAAAAGACTTTTCTTTGCTCTCTGGTGCAGAAGAGTATTTAGAGCAATTTTAGTAGCAAACTCTACCTGCCTATTGCCTGCAGTATTTTTAGCAATAAGAGATTTCCTGCCCTTAGTCAACATGGTTTCAAGATATAATATCTGTTTATCTATAGACTTATTCCTCCAAGCAAGATAAGAGATAATATTGCCCCGCAGAACAGCCTTGGCGGTATACCAAGAAAGAATCGGAGAAGTTTCAAAGTGATTCCCATTATTATTAACAAACTGTGCTCATTTCTGCTTCACATATGATTGAAAGGCAGTAGCATTAGCTAAGTAATAAGGAAATTTCCAGGCCATCAGAGCAGGTCTGCCTCCCAATCCTGAGAGCTGAAGCCAGATAGGAGCATGTTCTGAAATCTTAATATTGCCAATACCCGCATCCACCACCTGAGATAGACATCCCCTGGAGAATAAAAAATAATCTATTTGGGGAAAAGTAGAATGCGCTCGAGACAAGTGAATGAAATCATTATCCATTGGATGTAAAACACGCCACAGCAATTCTAAGAGCAGAAAAGGAATCCCCTTTTGCAAACCTACCACCTGACCCCTTGCATAGTGAGTCTTATTCAGAGAAGAGTCCACTACTAGATTGAAATCCCCCCCCCTACTACCATAGCTCCTGCCTTAGAGATAATAACCTTTGGGATACCAGTTGAAAAAAGGAGTGATTATACACATTAGGAGCATAAAGGTTACAAAAAGTAATACATTTCCCCCCTATTTCCATGACCACAATTAAAAACTGCCCTTGAGGGTTTTTTGAATTCTTGGAGAACAGTCATAATCACATTCTTATGCACCAAGATGGCTACCCCCGCAGACCTAGTGGAGGCAGAGGCATAAAAGATTTCACCCACCCAATCCTTCTTAAGCTTTTGATGTTCCCTGAAGAAACCCTATCTCCGTTGCCTGCTGTTTCAAAGAAGTCAAGCTTTTTTTCCGCTTGATTGGGGATCCTATACAACACACATTCCAAGACACTAGCTTCAAAGAAGATTTACCAAGTATTTAAATTTGGTGTGGTCAAATGCCAAAACGGTACTGCAAAAGGTATTGAAAAGTGGTTGCCTCCCCAACTAAGGCATCCACTCGAATCCCAATCAAACTGTTTCAACAAAATAGCAAGCCAATTTGCCCATATCTTCAAAATGAAGTCCCACTTGAAATATAGCCCTCCTTCCCCCCTCCCCCCCGAGTCCAAATGCTGCCCACCATCGGACCAAGGATCACCCAAGATGCCCCCTCCTGCCAGATCTCCCCCCCCCCCGAGAAAAAAGAAACCCCAAGAGGCAAATATACAACATAAACAACACAGTTGGCCCCATGTATAGAACTCTCAACATAGAAATCACTGAGGGCCCTTTCACCACCTTCTCAACAGTAGGCACTAAAGCAGAGGAAAATTAAAATTGTTTTTGAAAAGCAGTAGCGCCCTGTGTTCCTGGTACAGGGTGAAAGCAGCATGTAACCAGACAAAAGTAAGTGCCTTTAGGAACAAAATGAACATAAAAAACAAAAAAGAAATGACGGTTCTGGGACCACGAATCCCCCACCAATATCTGGGTAACCGGACTGTAGCCCAGACGTGAGAAGAAAAAAATAAAAATGTAGTCAGAAGAGAGTCAGTTCAGCGTGAAAGCAAGACCTCTTGTGCCGATTCCAAACGATCTGCTAAAGAATTAGCTTTCGCTGTAGATTGGAGCCACTTTATCCCCTCAGGAAGGATTACCTGAAGCTTAGTTGGATACAAAAGTGCAAAACGTAGACCTAGCGTATGCAACCTTGGGCATGCTGGCGAAAATTCCTTCCAAACTGACAAGAGTTTAGATGAATAATCTTGAAAAACCAAAATAGTCTTACCATCATAAGTAAATTTTTCCCCAGAATGAAGAGCTTGCAAAATTGTAATTTTGTATGCAAAGTCTTAACAATCGTGCGATGACAACATGGGACCTTTCATCCTTCTCCCGTCACGGGCCCAGTCGGTGTGCTCTTTCAGCTCTCAACGGGCCTCTCGTTAGATCCAGACCCAATTCAGCCATAAGCCATGTTTCCAGAAATGAGGCAGGGAGGAGTCACTCAAAGGCTCAGGCAAACCTACAAACGGCAGGTTGTTGCAACGGGATCTATTCTCGAGATCAGGTCCACGCTATTCTTGAGATCAGGTCCACGCTTAACGAAGCGTCTGCCATCTTGCCAGGACTCAGCCGGGGTTTCTCTTTTTCCTTCTCTTTCTCCCGCCGTGCAAGACGGACCGACATACCTAGTAAAACAACCCTTGGTGTGAGAAGAAGTCAATAGTGGGGCAATAATAACAAAATTGCTGGAAAAAGATTCAAAATAATAAGAGACGTGGCAGGAGGTAGCAAAGAGCCAAGCAAATGTGTCTCACTCAGTGCATGGCATCACGTGACCCTGGGATCTGTTTAATGTTTGGGTACTTGCCAGGTATTTGCATCCTGCATTGTCCACTGTTGAACAGGATGCTGGGCTTGATGAACCCTCGGTCTGACCCAGTCGAGCAAATTGTGTTCTTATGTTCAAACACTGCTAAAATGTGTCATTTCTTTCTCATCACATCAAAATCCATTCCTTCCTTTCTGAACACACTACACAAAACTCTGCTCCCCTCAGGTCTCTCCCAGAAGGGAAAGTAGTAATACCTTGAAGATGAGAGCAGACGGAAAGATTGCTAGGTGACGAGACTTTATTCAAGTCTCAGTGAAAGGAGGACGTGCAGAGGCTGAGATTGGAAGGCTAAGAGGAGAAAAGGAAGCTGACAAAAAATTGGAAATGGTTCGGTATTTACTGAAGAAGTGGTTAGAAAAGGACTAACGATTGTTGGCAGGGGTGGGTATGTTAATGGGGTAGAGATCACACCAGTTACAGAAGAGAGAACGTGGGCAGAACTAGAAAAACTGAGAATGGAGAAAGCTAGGGGGCCAGATGGGATACGTTTTAGGACAGTAAAGGAGATTGGAGTGGTTCTGATGAGTCTGCTGAAGGCGTTGTTAAGATGGGAGTAGTTCCACAGGACTAGAGAAGAGCGGATGTTGTCCCTCTTTATCAAAGTGGCAACAGAGAGGAGGTTGAAAGGTACAGGCCAGGTAGTATGACCTTAGTGGTCAGAAAATGAATGGAGACTTTGCTGAAGGAAAGGATAGTGATGTAGCTAGAATCCTACAGGTGGCAGGATCTGAGGCAGCCTGGTTATACCAGAGGAAGATCATGCCAAACAACTGCTGATTCATTTCTTTGACTGGGTGATTAGAGAATTAAAGCAAGAGTGTGCACTGGATGTGGTTTACTAGGATTACAACAAAGTTTTTGATGCTGTCCCACAGAGGAAACTCATAAATTGTGAGAAGATAATTTTAGGCAGCTTTGCTAGATCCCCAGAAGACTTTGTGACATGAAGAGAGATATGAATCAGAACAGGCCCCAATGATTGATGTTTGTGGATCTAAGATCTAAACTTCTGGAATGATCTAATGCTTGGCAGTTAAGATTTAGATCCAAAAAGTACAGTGTCGTGCATTTGAGATTCAGAAATCCAAAGGAGCAGCACACATTGGGAGGTGAGATGCTGATTTGCACCAATCAGGAGAGGGAGTTCAAGGTGATCATATCTGATCATTTCAAGGTATCAAAACAGTATGATAAAGTGGTGGCAAGTGCCAGAGGCACGATATGATGCCTATGGAGAGGCATAACCAGTAGAAGGCAGGTGACAATGCCTCTGTTATAGGTCTTTGGTGAGACCTCAACTGGAATATTGTCTAGCTCTGAAGATCCTGCCTCAAATAGGATATAGACAGGTTGGAGGTAGTCAAGATAGTGGCTACCAGAATGGTGCAGGTTCTACATTAAAAGCCATATGAGAAGTTAATGACTTAAGTATTATATAATATAGGAGAGGAGAGATAGGGGAGGGGATATGATTGAGATATATCATAAGTGAGGTATTGGCTGGCTGTGGAATGTGTGACCAATGGGCTGCAGGGGAGGGCAGGTAAGGTACTGCTCCCGCCATCTCCTGCAGCCTATTGGCTGACTGTGGAATGTCTGACCAATGGGCTGCAGGGGCACCAGAGAGCAGCAGCAGTATCAGACATACAGGTTGCCTGAGGTGATGTGGAGATGGGGGAAGACTGCTGATAGAGGAACTAGGGAAGGAAAGAGGGAGAGAGGAAGTATAAGCAGGGGCTGAGAGACCTGCTGGGAGATGGAGGGAGGAGGAGAGGGAATGCAGGCTCGGAGATGGGAAGATCGGGTGTAAAAGGGAATAGTGTCTGTAAGAGAAAATAGTGCTAAAAGCAACTGGGAGAGGAACTGAAAGAAGGAATTCTGACTGGAAGAAGAGTAGACACAGACTGTGAGGCCAGAGACGGCTGAGAGAGGGAATATGGACTGGGAGAGAGTACATGAGCTTTGATAAGAAAAGGAGCAGGGTATATGGTGAGGTGAAGGGAAATTGAGTGGAAAAGAGAACTGGGAAAGGAGCTGTGTCAGGCAAAGAAGAGAGAGATTAATAGGGGAGGTAAACCAAAAGAAGGAATGTGAGAAGAGAGGAGATCATGGTGGAGGAAAGAGGCATGGAGGGGTGAGGAGAGAGATGAAAGTGGCAGGAGGGGGTGAGACTAGTAGGAGGTGAGGGAAGATAGTAAGCTGTGGAGAGAGAACAGGAAGATAGAAAGAAATGTACCCATGGAGGTGGAAACCCCCACCAGAAAAGGTAAAGAAATAAAAAGAAGACCAGAAAAGAAACGAGGAGGCAGAGAAGAAACTAAGAGAGATGCAAAAGAGAGAAGATAGATTCAACAGAGACAGAGGATAGATTCAAACTACAGGCCCACAGGTTGGAAAATTGTTTTAAGTTTGGTGAAGAGTTTTGTGCTAGCTGAGATGGATTAATGGTGTGCATATATGTGTGTGCGCCCAGACCTGTAGAAAGCGGACATACCTGTTCCTTTTAGCTTTTGGGTCTGGTGTTCTAGGCGTTTTATGAAGGTGTAGGCTGTTCTTCTGTGGAGTGTGCCTTTCAGTTTTGCAGGTAATTGTTTGTATTTGGGGATCTTATAGGCATGCAGAGGAGCCGTTTCGTTGTGCTGTGTTTCATGTAAGATTTTTTGACCGTTATGTTGTTCCTTGCCTTGAACCTTGGTCTAGTGCGGGCCATACATTTTAAAAATAAATAAGGAGACAGCAGTTATCTCTAGGGTTTCCTAGCTGAGGGGGGTAGGATGCACCACATACGGCTATTACTGGGAAGAGGCGGGCTACTGAACTGCCCAGGCTGAGAATTTGCAGTTGTTGGGAGTGTCTTACATGGACTCTGCAGGCCCGGGACTGGCTCTGGCCTGGAATCTGTGAGCGCCAGAAGTGCTGCAGGCGGTGGAGAGTCAGGATCAGCTCCAGGAAAAAACCAAAATGCAGCTGGAATCTGGGAGGGCAGAGGAAGGTAGTGAACTAAGCCTGTGGAGGAGGGGGAAATCACACGTTCAGCAGTGAACTAAGCCTGTCAGTGAAAAGAAAGTCCAGTTTGCTGAGAGAGGGATGAGAGGTGGGGATCAGTGAAGGGATGAGTAAATTAAGCCTGCAGAGGAAGGGATCTAGCTAAAGAGGGATGGGGGAGTAAACTGCTGGGAATGGAGGGGGTGGGAAGAGGAACTGGGAGGGGGAACAGAGAGAGAAGAGTTAAGGGGAATTGGGAAACGGAAAAAACTAAGGAGATGTAGGGAGTGGAGCAGGCAGAGGGGTTAAACCCCGCTGCACCCAAGTAGAAAAGTCAAAAGTATGGCCAAGCAGGAGAGGGAGAATTTAAAAAGTGCAGAGGGAGTAAAAGGTGGGGAAGGGGGAGAGGAGGAAGAAGAGATTAGGAGGATGTGAGAGAAAGTGGAGGAGAGGAGTTGAAAGAGAATGTTGGGGAGAGACTGTGGTGGGGAGAGGAGGAGACTGGTGAGGATGAGCTGGAGTTGGGGAGAAGAGTTGACTGGTGGATCACTGAGTGCCTCTCTTGCTTTTGCTTTGGCCACATGAATCTTTCCCAGGTTCACATTACCTGCTTCTATAGACAGGCCAGTCAGTTGTACTCACGACCCACTGTGTTTTGTTTTGTATTTTTTGCTGGGGGGGGAGGGGAGGATATAATGTATGTCGACTTCAGTCGTTCCCCCCCCCCAAATAATTTTCAAAGGTTGATGCCTGTGGGGTCACGAGGATCCCAAGAGTAGCCTTGGGAGCCTCATCAGACCATATCTCTTCATGGGAAGGGGGGGTGGATGGCATACAGCAGCCATCAGCAGTAACAGAAGTAAAGTAAGCCTGGGATGAACACAGAGGAACCCGCGCTGCAGGAAAGCAAGGGTAAAGGGGGAGATCAACTTGGGTCTGTGACACTGCCCCACAGAATAAAGCTGGGCAGACTAGCTGAGCCTACTAATAATCCTTCTCTGTCATCATATCGATATTCTGTGACACCCCTCCCCCCGATCTCCACTAGAGTCTATCCAAAATTCAGCTGCCTTAACTTATCTTCCTCCAATGTAGTAACAGCCATGTGACCTCCTCTTCTCCAGGCGCCACACTGGCTCCTTTTTTACCCACCTAGAAGTGCCTTCACTCTGCAGCTGCTCTCTATCTTCCCCTTCTTGTGGTATCGAGTCGTCTCTCAGGGCTGCTCTTATCTGTGCCTTTCCCCATCACCAGCTCGGGCTTTCCACATTCAGTGCCTTCCTGAGCTGCTGCATCCTGCCCTGTCTCTTGGGCAGAATCAAGTCCCACCCTAAACACCTGCCGATTGGAGGTTGCTTTTAAATCTTCACTCTGTTCCTGATGCTAGCCTTACCGTGGCAAGTACACTTCCTGAAACCTGCTAACTTGCCTTGCCTGTGCGTCTTGATTAGATGGTAAGCTCAGCGGAGCAAGGGCTCTCTTGTGTGTAACTGTACAGCCCTGCGTACATTAATAGTCGTAAGCAGCAGTAATAGTGCATAGAGTAGAGTTTACCCAAACCGGGGACCCCAGAAGATGTATGGGTGGGTCCAGGATTCCCCAGTATAGAAACGTAGGAGAGACAAGCAGAAGAGCAGGCACGAAGCCTTGAAATGGACGCCTATAGACATGGCATCTCTTGGACAGCTCTGATGACAGCAGATTACTTTTATCCCCGTTTGCAGTTCAAAACCATTGTTTTCCCTTGTGGCAACTCTTGCGGTTCTGTCCCAGCTCCGAGGCAGGTCCCGTGCGCCCTTTCAAGTACTGATCCCCCAGAGCCTGCTCACCATGCCCCTTCCCCCTGTGGCGAGAGCCTCGCAGAATGACAGGCCTGGAAGAGACCTTCGGTGGCCACCTAACCTCTCCCCTAAGCCCCAGGAAGCCTTTGCTGTATCCAGGACCACCTCAGATGGAGACGTTTTCAGAAGCATTTTAGTTGGGTAACCTGGCTGTTTAAAAACACTGCCCGGCTTTTACCGACTAAAAAGTAGATGGTCCCAGGGGGGGGGGGGGGGGGGGGGGAGGATTCAGTTTCAAATCTTCACGCGAGGATTCAGTTTCAAATCTTCACACGTTACTTTCAAGGGGGAAAAAGTGCTTGCAGAAAAAGCAGGTGTGAAGCTTTGCGGGAATTTCTTTTTTCCTCCCGAGGCAATATATAAAGGGAAGGAGTCCTTGTAATTTCCTTTTGAAAGCCCGGTGCAAAACTGAGGTGGGGAGGTGGAGGGGGCAGTACCCACAGATTTAGTGTACCCGATTTTGAAAATTACCCGCAAAGTGCCTGCAATACCATGACCTGCCTGGAACGGCACTGGCCGCCAAGAGACGCCGCCGTGCCGTGCTGGCCACACGGTGGACAGGCAGACTTGTCTTGTGTGTGCCTGCCACCCTGCAGCCTCCCAGCACCTCGGAAGATATTGCCGCATCCCAGCGCTCTTTTGATGGGGGGGGGGGGAGGGGGGCGTTCGTTGTCTGAAATGTTAGGCTTTCTCTTTTAGCTGCATACTAACTTCCTTTTATTTAAATCTTTTCAGTAAGATTAATGGGCCTCTACCTGTCCTGGGAAAAACGGAGGGTAAGAACCAGGTAATTTATCATTTTAAACAAGAATCTGTCATTGAGATGGCACCATCAGCATGTGCAAGCAAGAGTGTTTGGTTTTAGGAGAATTATTAAGGGGACTAGACTAGAGGAGGAAGTTTCCGAGCAGGGGAATAGGCCAATAATTGGGGGGGGGGGGGGGGTGTCCACTGACATTGCAGCATGGTGTCAATTGATGCATACCTCCAGCAGGTAAGCAAGAGCCGTATGTCCAAGACTTATTCCTCAGTTTAGGCAGGCCTGTTCTAACTGACTCTGTGTGGATACGGGGATATTTGGTTGGGGTGGAACCTTTGGTCTATCCCCTCGAAATCGTGTCGGATTGGCAAAGGAAGCGCGAGCCCTGGGCCTGTCCTCCGGCAGTCGAAAAGCCTTATTTTCTCCGAGCGACTGCATCAGGTCATCCAGCTGTTTACCAAACAATAATCTTCCCTTAAAAGGCAGCGCGCCCAGGTGAGCTTTTGAAGAGCCATCTGCCGCCCAATTGCGAAGCCAGAGGAGTGGGTGAGCAGCCACCGCTGAAACCAAAACAAAAATCCCTGACTATCTAACTTCACCCAGGGATCCCAGAGGCTGTGAGTGACCCTGCCTCAGCTGCTGGAGACAGAGAGAGACTGAGGGGCTGTGGGTGGCACCTTACTATATGTAGGGAAGCCAGACAAGTTTTGCTCTGTCTCCACCTGCTGGTGCGGAGTCACAACCCAGGTGTCTGGACTGATCCGGGTACGTACAGGGAACTGAGCTGGAACTTTTTTTTCCTATGATTTTATCTCTCTTCTTACAGGACAAGCCTATATATATATTTAAATTATTTAAAATTTGTATACAACCCAATCATACAACTTCAAATAAGTTCACAAAAGGCAATAAGCATATAAAATAAACAAACAGTAACAAAAGCAGATATGATCAAAGAAATATATGAATGCTGCCATTAACATAATTTCAAAAAGGCTTCCATGAAAAGATATGTTTTCAGGGCCTTTTTAAACACATGGCTCTAACCTGATCTCTTCAGGGAAGAGATTTCCATAATAATGAGTGCGCAATAGAAAAAAAGGCCTGTTCTCTAGTAATATTGAGATGGGCTGCTCTCACCGTTGGAACTTCAAGAAGGTTCTTTTCTGCTGAATTCAAGGCTCTCATAGGCCTGTAAACTCTTAAAACAGAGCTCACCCAATTTAGCTGATCTTTATGTAAAAGACTGAACATAGTAATTGCGAGTTTATAAATAATCCTTCATCTAACAGGAAGCCAGTGCAAATCTGCTAGAACAGGTTTTATGTGACGCCAGATAGAACTCTTGCCGCTGCATTTTCAGCCAGCTGGAGTGAGTGTAATGCATATTTAGGAAGGCAAGTTATACAGACGTCGCAATACTACAAACTGCTGAGCACAAGAGATTGAAGAATGGTCCTGAAATCGTATGGTTCAAGAAACAGACGTAACTTCTTCTCAAGTTGCAATTCAAAGAATGAATTTTTCACCATAGATCTGATATGCGCATCAAAAGATAACTCAAAATCAAGAAGGCTCTGCACTTGCCTGGATACCAGAATATTGTAAGAGTTGAAAGTTAAATGAGTTAATGGGAATTTGCTCAAAATCATAAGCTTGGGATTTTTTTTTCCAACGTTGAATAATAATTTGTTATGAAATAACCATTGATTTACTAACTGCAAACAAAGTGTAACATGTTTAAAGGCTTCTGACGAAGTGTATGGAATAAAAAGCTGAACATCGTCAGCATACATCCTGTAATGCACACCCAATGTGCTGAAAATCTTGAAAATTGGATCAATGTAAATATTAAAAAGAGTAGCAGACAAGGCGGAATCCTAGGGTACACTAGTTGACATAGCCTTCAAAGATGAACATGCATTGTCAAGCCATATAAATTGTAATCTTTCATCAAGATAGGATTTAAACCATTTAAGAACAGTCCGAGAAATTCCGAGAGGCGCTAACCTTGAAACTAAGATGTTATGATTGACTGTGTCGAAGGCAGCAGAGATGTCGTCAAAAATATGACATACTCTGCACCTCTGTCAAAGCCTCGAAGGATGCTATTAGTGGTGGAGAGTAACAAAGTCTCCATGCTAGCTAATTTTCTAAACCCAAATTGGAATTTATTAACAAAAGCGAGTTTTTCGATGAATTCAGATAGCTGCGAATGAACAATAGCTTCAGTGATTTTTTTTTTCCAAAAACGGCAAGGATGAGATTGGCCTGGGGTTTCCGAGATTGGTAGGGTCCAAATTATGTTTCTTCAAAATTAAATGAAGGCTTTTTTAAACTATTAGGTAGAGAACCTGTTTTTAAGGACAAGTTTACAATGTCTGTTAAATTGTCACCTAGGTCTTCAACTAGAACTCGTATGAGTGCAAGTGAACATGGATTTAAAGGACTGTAACATATCGTCATTCTCAAAACAGTTTGAACAATCTCATTCTTGGAAATTGATCAAATTTCTTCTCATTTTTCATATAACTTGATGGTTCTCAGTGTAGTCCTCGACCAATCAGGGTTTCAGGCTATCTACACTGAATCTATATGAGATGCATTTGCATGCAACTGCTTTGTGCTCCCTGAGGACCCGGTTGAAAATAACTGAACTTTCACCGTACAGATAAACTTGGGGAAGCAACGTAAATATTTATTTATGATCCTTAGAACTGTCCCTATAGAAGAGCACATCTTCAGATGCTAAAGGATTGCAGAATGGAACTGTATACATTAATTTTTTTAATTTTTTTTTTTATTAAGTTAGGGGTGAAGAATTCTGGTCCTTGAATGTATTCATGAGGCTTATTTGTATCCAGTTTATACCGACTTGACATATCTTGTCCATTCTGAAAATGAGGTCACTTCCCTGCACTTGAGGACTGGCGTATGCCATGTTTGACTTAAAGGGTATGTCACTGATAGAATCCGTACCTAACGCCTGTTGCTTCTTTTTGTTGTTTAAGGGACTCCAAGTGATCCGGATACTTGATAATGGGGAAGTGGAACCCATGGTGGCATCTGATAGCAGCTCATTGCAGCAGCCCACCATCAGCAGGAAAGCACAGGCTCCAAATGGACGTTACACCACAGTGCTGAAGGATGTGGGGACTCAGACCAACCCCGTCTTCGTCTACTCCAGCTATGAGGAGATGCTGGAAGATTTTAATGCTAGGGCAGGTCATGCCACAGAGGAGGAGGACGGTGGCGGCAGTGCAGCTTCCAATGAGCCGGACGCCACCACCTTCCATGAAACCAAAGAAGAGGAGTTCCATGCAGTGAAGATAGAAGTGGTGGAGGAGGAGGAGGAGGAGGAGAACTTGACACCTGTAACACCCCGCCCATACCCCTATCCATACCCCATTAACAGCCTCCCCCAAGCGGCTGCTCCTAGGTTTCCTATCATCAAGCGCCGCAGACGGCAGCGCTTTATCTGTGACTGGCAGGGACCTGTCACTGTCATCAACTCCCCCAACGTGCCGGTCGATGCCGTGGAGCTGAGAGTGGATGAGGATCTGGCGCTCTCCATCCGCCGGCAGGTGGATGTCAACAACCCAGGCCCCTTTGGTTGGCAGCTGGCCAAGCTGCTGTACACTGAGGAGGAACTCTATGGCCACAACTTTAATGGCACGGACCAGAAGCTGCCCCTCAGCCCACGGAGAGTTCATGCCATCCAGCATGCTTTCCATGACTATTTCCCAAAGGACATTGCTGACAGCGCACTGTCCAAGGGACGCACGGCCATCAACCAAGGAATCAGGAACATGTTTTACGTCAGGAATAAGAAAGAGGGCGACCCCACCTACGTCGGCCCCTCATAAACCTTCCGTGCTGAACCAGGCAGCCCTCGTGTGTCTTCACCATGCAGTCCTTTGTTCTTTCACTAGTTTAATAAAGCTAAGGTTGACATTTTGATATCTGTAAAGTTTTTAGTTAATTTATTGATATGGAAGATTTTGGATTTTGTTAGGCACACAATGGGTATTTGTAGTCATGCTGAACAGAGGCAGAAATGCTCTCTGGAATTTCCCAAGCAACTTCAACTTTCTTTCTGGAAGAGAGCATATTTGTGCGTGCATATTTTATCATTTCAGCTGAAAAAGGGAGGAGGACATCTTGCCTTGGAAACCGCCATTCTCCCATTCTGTGCACGATATCTGTGATCTGTTGGCTGATAAGTGGATGGGATTAATGAGGCAGAGGTCTGCTGCACTGCCAAAATAAAATAAATCAGAACTGAACTGGTTGATAGCAGCCTGCTCCATTTCTTCAGGCCCATGACATTCAGCTTTGCTTGTTGAGTGACTGCTTCCAAATCTCATCTTCCTTCATTCTGCTCTGTACTATTCTTCAAACTGTGTGCTGGAAAAAAATAACATTGAGTGACAATGGGTTGAATAACACTCTGGATCTACCGCAGAACAAAGGGGAATCGCTGAAGGTAGCAAAACATGTTCTATTATCACCTCTTCATGCCCCCTCCTTGCCCACCCCATTCCTTCATTTGCAAAACAGGAAATGTATTCACTCCTCCAGCCTCACTCACGTCCTCTGCACAGGCCTTGGCTGCAATCTGGTTACGAACGGAGAAGATGGAAGCCAAAAGGAGCTCACCCGTTCCCATACTGTGGCAGATCAACACTGAGGCTTCATGCTGTGGGTACAAGAGCTTTCAAATGTGCAAAAATGAGCTGGGAACGCACTGAAGGAGAAGAAAAAACAGTCAGCTACGGTGTCAAGGCCTTCACAAATGGAGGTGTTCCGGTACCATGCAGCAACCAGGAAGTGAGGGACAACCTAGTTTTGAAGGTTTTTGTAAAGAAAAAATAATAATGGAAAAAAATATATACATTAAGAAAGAAAAGTGTGATACCTTACATCACAATCAAATAATGATGTTACATCTTGAAGTATGACTGAGACCTAAATCAATCCTTACTTTTTGTTAATTTTTCCTCAGGAGTTACCAGTAACAGTTATGACAGTTTTCTGTGAAACTCTTTCAGAGTGTATGAGGGGGCAAGGAAGTCTCTTGATCTCCAGAAAGGATGGAAAGAGCTCTCAACTTCTGCTACATTTACATGAGGGAAAGGGACAGAACCCTTGGTCTGGTTGGGAAGGAGAAAGGCTGCAGGCAGTATTAAAGAGGAAAAGCCACAGCACTGTTGGACAGTACCCAAGGAACATCAAGGCCTGAGAGAACTCAATCCTCTTGTCAGAGGCGGGTCAGTGAATCCCCTCCAATATTTGGGGGTAGGGTAAGGGAAATATCGGTTTAACTCATTGTGGCTTGTGAACAATTAGTGTTCTGGGGGTCTCCTGCACCCACCACCATTTTCAAAGGGAAATAGTAAGACATTTTTATTGGGGGACAGAAAGGAAACAGAGTATTTGTAGAACCTTGAATCAGAGTTGTGAAGTCACTCTGCGCCAGGAAGAGGAGACCGTTGCAGGAGCCGGAGACCGGTTAACCTCAGCCGGGACAGGAGGGAGGCCTTGAATTAGTATATGGGGCCTTATTCTGGTAACTGCACTTTCATATACTCCGGCCAGTGGGATTTAATAGCCTGGGGGGCAAGACTGAGTTAAGGTGTCAACTGTGAAAAGGTGTTTTTGTGATTTTTTTTTCCCAGATCCTTTTCTTTGGACGCAGAAAGAATTTCTGGAGTTTTTACTGTTTTACTGTTGAGGACATTTATTGGTCTGGGTGAAAAAAAAACAAAACAGGTTCTGAAAAAAAATTCTAGCTGCTCAAACAAAATTTTGAGCAAATTAAAAAAAAAAAAATGCAGCTCAGGTGTAGCAACACTAATATTAAAACTTTATCTCCGCCCCCACCTCTTCCCCACCCAATCCCCAGCTTCGATTTGTTCAACCATCGTTGTGTATGTGTTTGTAGTTGTGCCTTGCCGAGTTAGTTTATTGTAGCTCCTCTTCATTTTAGCCTCATCAAAGCAACGAGAAATAATAAAAAAGTTTCTTAACCTATAGTTGACTCCAGTCTTTATAGGAAGAGGGTTGAAAGCTAATTATAACAGAGTCACCAATGGCAGATAAAGAGCAATAGTCCCAGCTGAGACTTATACAAATTTCTACAGATAAACCAACATCAGTTCCCTCCATCTCTCTCACGCCATCCCCCCCACCATGGGCCATTTGTCCCAAGTATGTCCAAATCCATATGCTGTACAGAATAGGAATGAGGCTGGCACAGTGGATTGAGCTCTTCTTTACTACATGAGTGCATAGAGTGAGGTGAGCAGAGTGGGCTTCCTTATACTGCGTGAGCACACGCACAAACGGAGGTGAGCAGCAAAGGGATGCAACCGCTCAGGGAGGGGACACATTATCATGGAGTTGAGTAGCATACGTCGGTTGATACGGGGGCTTCCCTATGAGGGAGAACAAAGGCGGCGTCCAGAGGAGGCCAGGGGTCTGGGTAAGCAGCGCCTCTGACGTAAACTCACAAGGCACGGTGCCCAGGTAGAATCTTTATCTAACGCTGTGGCTGTTCCCCATGAGATGAGCCCACGGGTGCAGGCAGGTTGAGGCTTGGGCCTAGGCATGGCTCAAGAATCTGGCAAGGATCTGAAGTTAGACACCACAGGCAAGGCCTTGGAAGACCGAACCAGTGAAGGTGTCAGGCTGAACTACTAATATATAGAGATTCTAATCAGGGGATACACACAAGGTTGATCCATTTGGGAATTCCCAAGGGTGTTGGACCACCCCTGCTAGGTACACTAGATAATTACTACCACTAAAGACGTTAGGGCTGTTCAGCTTGGAGAAAAGATGGCTGAAGGGTGGGATATAATAGAGAGTAATTCCCAACTAGTTAGTGTGCCTTCAGGTGTGCCACAGACGTTACCATTGCCTGGTGCTCAGATCCAGGCCAATGCCTGTGTTCTGTTCCCAGAACCACACAGCAACAAGTGATACTAGAGGAAAATTGGTTCTTACCTGCTAATTTTCGTTCCTGTAATACCAAAGATCAGTCCAGACAAGTGGGTTTTATTCATCCCTACCAGCAGATGGACGTAGAGAACAAAACTTTGGGCACTGCCACATATACGAGAGTGCCACCTGCAGTCCCTCAGTATTAATCGTATATATAAAAGTATTAATATACCAACAAAACTGAATTTCTCCTCATCACCCAAGATGGCAACTCTCACCCAATGGCACCACCTTCTTTTTCTCCCCTTGTCAGAAACTTAGGAGTCATCATGGATAACCAACTTAACTTCAAAAGCTTCATCAGCAACACGGTGAAAGAATGCTTCTTCAAACTTCAAGTATTAAAAAGACTCAGACCCCTACTTCACCCCCGTGATTTCAGATCAGTTCTGCAAGCAATCATATTTTCAAAGATTGATTACTGTAATGCTCTTTTAATTGGTCTCCCAGCGATTTCCCTAAGACCTCTACAAATGCTACAGAATGCCACAGCTAGGATTCTAACAAAAGGGACCACATCACTCCAATTTTAAAAAATCTCCACTGGCTCCCTATAAAATAAAGAATCCTCTACAAAACTTGTTCATTCATCCACAAATCCATCTACAAAACCTCCCCTCTTGACCTCAGGATCCCTTTACAGTTGTATTCATCCTCCCGTCCTTTGAGATCTGCCCAAAGAGGCTCTCTAAAAACCCCTCCAATCAAAATATTTTCAAATAAAAGAGCCTTTTCCACAGCCGGCCCGAACCATTGGAACTCTCTCCCTTCAGACCTTAGGCTCGAACAATGCCCAATTACATTCAAAAAAAGACTCAAGACTTGGCTTTTCACCCTAGCCTACGCCTAACTTTGACTTTAATCTTTCCTACCCACCCTGGTCAATTCATTATGTCTCCCACTGCTTAACAACCATAGATACAATAACGAATTACTCTAGCCAACAAATAATCGCTTGTTCCATGTTTGACTACCAATCTTGTATTTTTTTTTTTATTCTGTTACTTAAATGATCTATTTCATAATGAGTTTAAAATGAGTTACATCCCAGTTCTTCATTTCCCTGTTCTCTGTAAGACTCACTATTAGTCATTTCAATTGTTGTATGTAAACCGAAGTGCTTAGTGACTTTGTCTCTAGAACCTCGGTATATAAAAGTGTTATAAATAAATAAATAAATAAATATTAATCGAAACCCAAGCCAAGATAAGAAAAATATAGAGCGAACGAGACTCCCAACATGGACACCCCTGACCAACTAGATAACCATGCAGAAAAAGCTAAACCTAGACCTTGAAGCCAAAAAATGGCAAATCTGCTTTGCAAATAAATACAAGGTATTACACACAAAGCAATTTGTTTCAACAAGTTATTCTCTATCCATTAACTGATAACATACTCAGAGAACATATTATTTGTGCAAAGGTAATATATATGTTTATTCCATCTGATATATAAACCTCTATCTAGACAATTAAAAACTAACTAACCAATACATATTCATACATTCATCATTCATACCAATTTTAAAACCACATGGAACACATATCAATTACATGTAAACATTGTGACTCAAAAAACATTGTTTTTGCTCAAAAACTTATAACATCTTTCATTTGTTTATTCCTTTATCTTCTATCTTCTATGCGTTGTCTTCAATCTTTGTTATTCGATTTATATTCTAATCGCAACAAGTTTCATATCTTGTGTCTGGTTCAAAGATCTTTTTTTCACCCACTCCTAGGGGCTTCCTCAGAGACTAACTCAAAATAGTAATCTCCGTAATATTTCTTCCACGCTTGTCCTCAAACAAAGCCGTAATCCTACAAACTTCAATCCTATACATCAAAGCGTCCACTCACACTGGTTATTATCACATATTGTGGTTTCTCATAACCTTCATATTTTCAATAGCGTTAATCCATTATCTATAAACCAATCAGGCTATTTTTTCTGATGGAGCTGTCTGTTTGGTTCCGAATACCTCCTCATGCGCAATCACCTCCTCTCAAAAGCCAGGACGAGAGACAAAAGCAATCCTCCCGATCAGAAAATATAGGACCCTGACAGAGGAGATCCGGTAAATGGGTCAGGCGTAGCGGTCCGTCCACTGCCAGCTGCACCAGATCCACAAACCATGGACGGCGAGGCCATTCTGGAGCCACCAGAATCACTGACCCCGCGTGGCCCTCTACACGTCTGAGAACATTTGCTATCAGTGGCCACGGAGGAAAGACATACAGGAGGACCCTGGTCAGCCACGGACATACGAGGGCATCGAGTCCCACCGTCCCGGACTCCCTCTGGTGGCTGAAGAACCTTTGCGTCTTGGTATTGAGACCCGTTGCCATGAGATCGAACTGCGGGGTTCCCCACAGTTTTCAGAGAAGCTCCCAGGCCCTCTGAGAGAATTCCCATTCCCCCGGATCCAACTGCTCCCGGCTGAGGTAATCCGCCTGGACGTTGTCGACTCCTGCGACATGGGAGGCGGCGATTCCTTCGAGATGACGCTCTGCCCACTTGAACTGCAGCTGAGCCTCCTGTGCTACCGTGGGACACTTGGTCCCCCCCTGGCGGTTGATGTAAGTCACCATGGTCAAATTGTCCGAGAAAACGCGCACCATCCGATCGCGGACCAAGGGTAGAAACTGCTCCAGAGCTCGGCGCACTGCTCTCGTCTCCAGGCGATTGATGGACCATGTCTGTTCCAACGTCGACCAAAGGCCCTGAGCAGACCTGCCCAGACAAACTGTCCCCCAGCCCCGAAGACTTGATTCCGTGGTGACCACCACCCACTCTGGGACCTCGACAGGCATCTCCTTCTCCAGATTGTTCCGCATCATCCACCAGGCCAGACTGGCCCTGGCCGACTCCATCAGAGCCAGGGGCAGGAAATATTGTTGCGACAGAGAATCCCAATTGCACAACAAGGCTCTCTGCAGAGCCTCAAATGGGCAACTGCCCAGGGCACCAGTTCCAATGTGGACGCCATCGATCCCAGGACGTGTAAGTAATCCCAGACCTTTGGCACCTGTAGACGAAGCCGATGTGCTATCTGCCCCTGAATTTTGTTCACCCTGTCATCTGTAAGAAACACTCTGCTCCGCTGGGTGTCAAAATGGGCTCCCAAGTATTCGAGGGAACGGGAGGGACCAGATGGCTCTTCTGCACATTGATAACCCAGCCTAGAGATTCCAGAAGCGACCGAACTCTGTCCACGGACTGCACACATTCCTTTAGTGACATCGCCCGTATCAGCCAATCGACCAAGTACAGGTGCACCAGCAATCCCTCCTGTCGCAGCGTCGCCGCCACTACCACCATCACCTTTGTAAAGTTCCGCGGGGCGGTGGCCAGCCCGAAAGGCAGCGCTTGAAACTGATAGTGCTATCCCAGAACCATGAATCTGAGAAACTTCTGGTGCTCCTGACTGATGGGGATATGCAGATAAGCGTCGGTGAGATCCAGAGATGCCAAAAACTCCCCGTACCACCGCAATTATGGTGCGCAACGTCTCCATCCGAAAACGTGGTACCTTCAAACTCTGGTTGACTTTCTTCAGGTCTAGGATAGGTCGGAACATGGCTTCCTTCTTGGGCACCACGAAATAGATGGAATATCTGCCTTGTCCCTGTTCGGACACTGGCACCGGTACAACTGCCTCCAGACTCAACAACCGCTGAAGCATTTCCTGGACCGCTGCCCGCTTGCTTCGGGAAAGACAACGCGACTCCAGAAAGACCGACCGCAGTGGGCGAGAAAATTCTAAGGCATAGCTGTTCTCACCACACTCAACATCCACCGATCGGAAGTGATCTTGGTTCACTCCCCGTAGAACTGGGCCAGCCTGCCCCCGATTACCAGAGACGAGGAGTGGACCTGCTGGATCTCATTATAAGGACTTATTGCCACCCACACCCTGGGTGGATCTGCCTCTAGATGATCTTCCTGCCCCTCAAAAGGACTGTTGCCTATGCGACGACGGTCTTGGGGCCGAGGCCCCTGAGGGCCTTGTCTGACGAAAATGTCTGGGCTCCTGAAAGCGAGGCCGAGAGGAGAAAGATTTCTGGCCAGACTTTCGATCCTCAAGCTTATTGCCCTTTATCTCTCCCAGCGACTTCATCAGACAATCGAGGTCCTCACTGTCAGAGATCTCCGTGAGGAGTTAGCAATTTGTCAGTGTTCTCCGTGAGGAGTTAGCAATCTGTCAGAGTTCTCCATGAGGAGTTAGCAATCTGATGTTTTCTCCGTGAGGAGTTAGCAATCTGTTGTGAATCTGTGAACAAAGCTCTGAGAGAAAGCTGGGAGTTAGCAATCTGTCAGAAAGCTCTGTTGTTAAAGCTGGTATTAGTAATCTGTAGTTATTTAGAATAGTTGTGGGTGGATTCTTGGACCAGTGGCAGGTGACCACGCCCTCAGGGGAAATCCTGAGAGGGACCACTGGTCAGGCTAGTGTAGGAGACAGACACACACAAGTTCTTTTATAAGACAATATTGTAAACCACCAGAGGTGGCAGTAGTGAGCTGGAGGCGCCCGGCTGGGCTGTAGTCCCTCAGTTTCTGGAACAGCGCTCCCAAGGTAGCTGAACTGTAGAGAAACTAAGACAGTGAGTAGGCAAAGCATGAGGCATTCAGGAACAAGTCCTTGATGGTAACACTCACACAATAGTCTCTTAAGGCAGCCCAGGAGTTGGTATGTATTAGGCCATCGAGGAGCGAGTACCTGGTTCCAGGGAACGCTCTGAGAGATAGATACAGACTCACTGATGTTAAGCAACAAAGACTTCTTAGAAGCAATATATTAAACCACCAAAGGTGGAAGTCCGAGGATGCAGAGTAGCTGGGTTTGCGGAGAGCAAATCCCATCCGCAGAACCAGGAGGAAGTGAACCCTTGCTAACTCGTCTTGTTAGCGAAAACTGAGACCGTAAATATCTGGATCTGGTGACGTCATCTCAGGGGGATGCCCTGAGGTTCGCGCCAATGCTGGTACATCAGTCGGGCCGCGTGCGCCCTTAGGCATCTGGTCAACATGGCGGCTTGCAGCGTTGAGCCGGTCCGGGAACGCCGGAGGAGGACGGCCAGGAGTCGCTGCAGCAGCTAGCCTTCCATCCATCCCAAAGAGAGTCGCCAACGAGGTAAGGTGGGCGGAGCAGAGACGTCGGACAGCGACGGACACAACACTCACCAAACAGCAGTTTCCCCTGAAAGGGCAGATTACAGAGCTGCGATTTTGATGACAGATCCGCTGACCAGTTGCGTAGCCACAAGCGTTGTCTGGACACCATCACCAACACCATAGCGCGGGCCGTGGTTCTTACCAGGTCATACTAGGCAACCCCTGCCTCCAGGTGGGCCGCCTGGACTGGGGAAAGAGTCCCGGAGGCCGACTGTTCCTGCGGCTTCTGGATCCATCCCAAACAGGCCCACTGCACCAGACTTGCACATACCGCTGCCCGCAGGCCGAGCCCCAGGACCTCAAAAGCTTGCTTGAGATGCACTTCCAACTTCCAATCCTGAACATCCTTCAGAGCAGAAGCTCCAGCCACCGGAATAGTGGTCATCTTAGTGACTGCTGAAACTGCCGCATCCACCTTCGGGACCTTAGGAACGTCCAGATGGTCCTGCAGAAGCAGGATAAAGCTTGGACATTGCTCTGCCAACTCGCAGACCCAAGTCGAGGGAATCCCACTCTCGGTTGATCAATTTCTGGATTTTCTTTGGAACTGGGAAAGCGCTGGGGGGTCTCTGTAGGCCATCCAGAACCGGATTAACCCGTTCAGCATCTGAATCCTCCAGGTTGAGCTTAATCCCCAGCTCCTCCAACACCTGAAGTATAAGCGGACGAAGCTCCTCTCTCTTGAAAAGCTGGATCACTCACGGATCATCACCTTCAGCCTCTGGACCCTCCAAGGTCCCCCTGTTCAGTTTTAGAGTCCCCTGGGTCCAGAGGGGAACCCCCAATCGGGTCCCCATTCTGATCGGCCTCCGAGATCTCATCCTCCTGCTTAGACTCGTCCGAATCTTCCGAGTCCGATTCCAATTGCGCTAGCCGTCCCTCAGGAGGCAGGGTTCACGGGCCCGTGGAACCTTTAGGGGGGACCTTCCCCCACTTTGCCGAATCCGTAGGGACTTCTGTGATACCGCACTTACCTGCCTGCCTAGCCAGGAAGGCCTCGTGCAGTAAAAGTACGAAGTTGGGCGCTTGGGGCTGCTAGGGCTTGAGACATCCGAACCTTTTTCCCCAGGTCGAACCATAGGAGACACAAGCGGCGGGGAACTCCCGGACCCCCGGGGAGAAGCCCCCCCCTATCCAGCTCCGCTTCTGTGGCCATAGCCACGCCCTCCTGTGATCCCAGCGCCACCGCCGCGGTCCACGAATGCCTCCGCGACTTTGCTTGTCTTTCAGACCCCCCCCCCCCTTTCCCCCTCCAGCACACCCCGTGCAGAGGAGGAGGTCATTCAGGCCTGCCGACCGGGCTACCACAGACCCTGCAGGGTCTCTCTGAGCTGCTTGTCTGTCATAACAAGCACCAAGAAATAAAGCAAGGCAAAATAAAAAATCCAAACAGGCAATCCTATGCTTGCTGCGCTTCCACGCGGCCCAGATTGCGAGGGGGAGGGGTGCATCACGGGGCAGCTGTCAAACCCTGAAGAGGGCGCACTGCCCCCAAGAATTTCCCACCGGCAAGGAGAACAGGCCGCTGCTGCGACTGAAAATTGTGCAGCTCGTTCGGGAGTACGGCCAGCCCCCACTGGAGTGAATCTGCTCTGACCAGGACCACCCTCCTCCGAATGATCCCCCCGATCCGCCCAGCCAGGCCTGCACCCGACGATCTCGCCGAGGATTTCAGCCTGCTAGGCCGCACAGCCTGCCACATGCTTCTGCTGTTGCATTCAGCCTGCTAGGCCGCACAGCCTGCTCACAGGTGGCTGCTGTTGCAAAAGCAGACAGCTGCCGGTGACTTTTTTTTTTTTTAACAAAGATTTAAAGGCCCAGACACACAGGAAAGCACAAAAATAAAAGTAAAGGTACTTCCCTGTCTTGGGCAGGCGGAGGGGCTTCGGGCCCACCGAGGGAACCAGACTACTGGCTGTCTGTGTTCCCGGGGTCGTGGCCTGAAGCTGGCCAGGGGCATCCAACCCCCTGTTCGCCTGGCTCAACCCGAGGGACGACCCTTCTGCAGGAGCCTGTCACCTCGGGGAGCAATTTTCCTTAAAATATCCAGTCAGTCAGTACTGCAGGGTTAGCACCTCTACCATCTGCTGGAGGTAGAGAAATACTGAGGGAGTGCAGGTGGCACTCTCGTACATGTGGCAGTGCCCAAAGATTTGTTCTCTACCTCCATCTGCTGGTAGGGATGAATAAAACCCGCTTGTCTGGACTGATCTGGGTATGTTTAGGAACAGTGGCTTTTACGCTTGTAGGAACTCCTTTCTAAGAACATACTGTCTGTAATCATGCATGTCTCTTCTTCCTAGCTATAGCATGAGGCACGTAGTATAGTAATTAATGGGCAGCATGCAAGGCACAAGTAGCTGAGAGTAAAGAGGAGTTGTTACTTATCGTGGAGAGGCTCGTCTTTGTGTTGTGGTTTTTTTTTTTTCGGGCTTTCCTTCTTAGCTCCCCATATCTACCTTGTCCTGTTGTGAGTTCAGTTTTGTATATTTGATCCATTATGGTAGTAGGGTTAGCCAGGGGATAGTAATTAGTGTTATTATTACTTTAGTCTTGCACATCATTCGTGCACAAAGGGGCAAGCTCCTTTGTTGTGGCGCCTCTCGGCGCGGGCACCTACGGTGTCGCCACCGTGGTGTTCTTTCTAGCGGGTGGACGGAGGGCAGGCAGTCGCTGCGGCACCAACACTTCCCCCTCTCGTTCTGGGAGGAGGGGGGAGGGGAGCTCCTCACCTCGTCCTCCTTCACGCCGCCGCCGTCAGTCGGTGGGGGGCCGGCAGAGCAGGCCACATACACCGCAAGTCCCGTCGTGGCTGCCGCAGTGTTCGTGCTGGTGGGCAGGCAGTTGCCATGGCACCGGCACTTCCCCTCTCGTATTGGGAGGGGAGCTCCTTACCTCGTCCTCCTTCACGCTGTCGCTGCCGGTCGGTGGGGGACGGCAGAGCAGGCCGCGCACCCCGCAGGTCCCTTTGTTGCTGCCGCACTGTTTTTGCACTTTACTCGAGTAAATAGCTTTTGAAAATTGTTACAATAGTATGTTGCATTTACACGCCTAACTCCTTTGGAAATTACCCCCCATTGTGTGGCCCTACCTCCCCAATCTAGGATAATCTCAGGGTGAGTGGAAATATAAAGGTCCCAGGTATGGAGGAGCAGGAAATTGTTTAATCTTTATTATTTTTAATTATTGGGTGTAAAATGTTTCTATAGTTTTGAAACATTTTATTGGGGTTTTGGGTTTTTTTTGGTAAAGATTAGAACATTTTTAAATTATTGGATGTTTTATTCATCAGATTTTTTTTTTAATATTTTATTGATGTTTTGGCAATATTAGAACAAATTTATGCAAATTATTAAAATTATTGGATGTTCATTGGCTGTGTTGACATTTATTCTTTATTATCTTGGTTGTAATATTATGAATGATGATTTATATATCTTGATTTTATTGCTTGATATTTGCGAGGAATAATAATACAGTCGGACTTCTGGTTTCCAGTACAATTTTTGGTATTTTGTATTTGGTGAGAGTTTCTCTGTATTTTAAAGGTTCAGTTCTTGTGTAACTAGAATTTTTGCTGTGAAAATTATCAGCATTAGCTTTATGGCATTATGATCCTCCCTTTCTCATTTCTATTTTCAACAGAAGTTTGTTCTTTATTAATTTCTTTCCCATGCAGAAAAATGGCTTTGAATATTCTTGCAGAAAATATTTTTTTTTCTTTCAGATGTTTATTGTAAATGATTTATAGATTAGGCGATGATTTTAAGAGATGGCTTTAACTAATTTTCCCAAGGACTGGGTTGCTGTGAGCATAAAATTAATAGGCTTTTTGCAGCAAAGAAAGTAGTGCTCATAAGCTAATGTAGGAAGGTGGACTGTGTTCTAGGGCTCCTGACAGCAGCAAACTGTTATGAATCCTGCCCGCGGAGTTTCTCCCCGCGAGCAGGCCTCTTCCCCAATGCGGCACGGCGCCGCAGTCAACTTGTCCCCTTCCCCGCAGCAGGAGCTGCAGACTTTAGGGTGCCTTTCCAGCATGGTGGGCCTGCGGCTGGGGCCGCCGCCGATGTCTGTACCTTCTTCACCGCCAGAGGCCGCAGTCCCCAGTCTTTCCTAGCGGCCGGAGCCGCCTTTGTTTCCTCCTGCAGTGGCAGGAGCCGCTACCAACGGCGGGGCCTGCTCCTCGGCCCAGCCCTGCTTCTTCCTCGTAGGTGTCTGTGAAGGGCCACTGACCATGGTCCTGCACAGCTTCCTGTTCCCTGCTCTAGGCGTGCAGCCACGCCTTCTTACCAGATTTAAAGGGCCCACGGCCGAATATGCCCTGGGCCCCACCTAAGGACTGCTTCCTGTGTCAGCCCTATAAAAAGGGCTTCTCCTGCATTTCAGCTTTGCCTTGCATTGGAGTTACTTGTGTCTGGAAGTCTCGTCTTCCAGCGCTCTGTCAGGACTTCGTTCTTCATTGGAGCTCCATGTCTCATCGTACTTCTAGTGTCTCCTGTGACTTCCTGATGTTCCATGTCTTCATGTTTCAAGGTTCCTTGTCCAGGCTTCCTGATGTTTCATTTCCTGTGCTTTCGAGTTCTCCTGGATCCACCAGCTCCTGTGGTTCTCCAGATGACACTTCGCTTCGTCATTGGAGTCTTGTCTCAGCTGGATTCTCTTCCTGTGTTTTCAAGTTCTCCTGGATCTACCGGCTCCTGTGATTCTCTGGATGACACCTTGCTTTGTCATTGGAGTCTCGTCTCAGCTGGATTTCTTCCTATGTTTCCTAGTCCTCTTGACCTTCCAGCTCCTGTGGTTCTCCGGATGACACCGGCTTTTGTCATTGGAGTTTCATCTCAGCTGGATTCCCTTCCTGCACTTGTCCCGCTCTCTGTGTGGTCTGTGACCAGCCTCTTCATGTTGTGTAGGGTGCACAGTGGGACAGGGTGGTCCATGAGCAGTCCAGTGGGTGGACTGTGTAGGGCGCCCTGAGAGACAGTGCCAATGTCTAACCTTCCCAGCTTCTCGTCTCGTCCAAGAGTCTTCCAAGTTCCTTGTCTCGGCGAGAGTCTTCCAAGATCCTCATCCACTTCCAGTGTCGTCTTGTCTCGAGTCTTCTCTGTCACAAGGCCTCCGTCTACCCTCATCCTCAGCCGGCCTGCTGCTTCTTGCCAATACCTGGCGGCAGGTCCGAAAGGGCTGGGAACGGTCGGAGTGTAACCGTCTCTATCTCAGTAAGGAGGCCCGGACAACTGATCCGCAAAGATAGACTTTTATTGCCAGCAAGATGCAGCTAAGACAAGGGCTTAGTACAACTGCATGCCACGCCCCCTTAGGAGCAAACTTTTATGCACTTTACAGTTCTTATCTGTTGCACATGCGTTTTACTTTCTGCTGAACAAACAATTTACAAACTGCTGAACAAGCATTTGCTAGCGTGGTCCTCTAGTAGGTGTAGCTTATGATCAGACTACTGTTTCGTCATTTAATTGACGTGTTAGACATTTTATAGCGGCGATCGTATTAATACAATACAAATTATTATTCCAAAATGGAGTCACGTTCCACTAAATGTTAGTGCGTAACTACGTCACTAAGTATTATGTGCCGTTTGCGTTGCAAATGTTAGTACATTCAAGATGGCTGTGCGTTTCACTGCTGGCGTGGTTAGTCGAGGGGTTGTCAGTTGTCTCATTCTTCAGATGTTCACAAAATCGAACTCCTTCATTCCCCCCTTTGATACTTCAACTTCGGTCGAAGGCAGAAGTATCACTTTAATCTGTGAGGTAGCTGAAAAGACAGACAATAGTTAATACAGTTATCACTCCAGGTGGGCCCTAAAATGTTGCGAGGTCGTTGGTGTCTTCACGGGTTTGAGACGGGTGGGCCCTATTGGCGTCACCCCCCTTTGTAGCCCGGCTTACCCCAGCTAACAAAATGGCCCGGACAGGTTAGTGGTATAAATTGCATTATAAAGTAGTATCAAAGTATTCGTCTTCGGAGTCAGATGAATCAGATGATGGAAATGTGGAAACTGAAGCATATTTGTTCATCATCATAATGTGGGCAGCTGCTCTTCGATCAGCAATGCGTTCAATCATTGAACGTAAGTTCCTGAAAATAAGAGGGAGACATAAAGGAAATAAAATGCAAGTAATGAGTAGGAACAATAAAGGAAGAAAGAGTTCCTTCAGCCCCGGAATCGAAGTGAGCCAGTTGGGCAGTGACGCTGTCCAGTCAAAAACTCCAGTCCATGTTTGTACAGGAACATGGGCCAGGCGAACCATCCGGTCGGTGATGTCTTCGATGACTTTGCTCTTATCGTCAATCTGTAAACAACAATTAGACAGGTTAAATTTCCCACACACATCTCCTTCCTGGGCTAGGAGGTAGTCCAGGGCCAACCGATTCTGATAAACGGCTGTAATAAGTTTAGTGTTTTGCTTGGCTAGTATGTTGAGAGCCAGAGCAGAGTCGTTAGTTAGGAGTTCCAATACTGCTTGAAGTCGAATGATACGGTTTAACATGTAGATAGGGGTTCTATATCCGTAAGAACCATCCTCTGCCCATGTGGCAGGTCCATAATACTGCACAATTCGCTCGGGTGGCCACTCCTGGTCAGTCCAATCTCCAATCGAAACTTTGTTATTTCTACGACGTCTGTTTGGTTTCATGGGACTGTACACAGGGACTCCTAATGTTTCTCCAGCCGTGACTGGTAATAGGAAGAAACTTGGGCGGATCGTGGCCAAGAAGCATGTTCCATACCAGCTTGTAGGTAGTTGTTCATATGCCCTTCGACCGCATACAAAATAATATCCATCCGGAGCGGTGAAGGAAGTAGTGGGTCCTCCAGCAGCTGTCCATGTCTTGTTGAGTGTTGGTTCAGTCCAAAAAGGAACAGGCATGGTAGAATTCTCTGTCTGCCACCAGGTACGATTGTTTGTGTTGATAGTAAGGACCCCTGTGCAAGGGGAATTTCCAATAGGTACGGTATATAGCTTTGAATGTTGTCGAGATATACATTGTCTGCCAATGACATCAGTCTGGAGAGCCCATTCGTATGGACTGGTTTTTCGGTTATAAGCTACAGTGGTATTCAGAGTATTAAAGTCAGATTGGAATACCTCTTTGGCTTCCCAGGGCCATTGCTCTCCTGCGTTCGTACCTCCACATACAAAACAATTTTTGACTTCCAAAGATAGAGCTATGTTTTCAGCTAAATTCACAAACATATTTTTGGCTTGATGTGAGGTTGTATGCTTTTGTAATTCTTCAGTCAGTTGGGATACTTCATCGAAAAATGATTGATAACCAACTACAGTGGTTTGGTGAATGATGGGTCGGGGTTTGTCTCTTCGTTGTGTGATGGTAATGTAGGTCATAGGATCTCTTCCGGTTCCGTCGATTCCAAATCCCCATGTGTCCTGCCAAGGGGATCCTTCACTCCTGAGTGGCCATTGCAAGGACACAATGTTTCCAGTTGCTTTTGTCAGTCTGCCTACTCCTTGGCAGCCTGGGTAACCCCCCCCCCCCAGTATAATCGCACACCAGGGCCCATCCGGATAGGGTGAGATCCCCAACACAAGGCATCCAGCTAGATGGATTAGCTACTCGATTGTAAGGACAAAGATATTTATGGTTGTAAGTATAGGATTCTTCCCAAGATTGAGATCCGCAGTGGAGTGCATTGGGATGTTTGTTAATTGCGTCACAGGCGTCGAAAGTGAGTGTAACACTAGATCCTCCTCCCCACTAGGATCTTGGTAGAGTTGATGTAGTACAAGAGTCCTTTTCCCTCTGGTACAATGCTGGTGGTGGGACTCTTTGGCAACCCAGCAGTGAGGGTAATGTTATAGTACTTGGGAGTGGTTGGAGAATGACAGATGACTTTATTGCCGTCCAAGCATCGGTGAAAGGATTGATACCCTTGGGTTGTATTTAAAGCACAAGCAGGTCGTGATGTACAAGGTGTTGGAGGTTGAGATTGATGTATGATTGTAGAAACAAGTTTAAATCCATCTTGAGTTGTAGTACGTATTTGTTTGATGCATTCAGAACAATTTTTGCTTAAGGGAAGCTTAGGAGATAGAGTTGATGCATATGAGATCAGTAGTAAGAGCTGTAGACATCTTGACAGTCGAAGAAAAGAATAAGGAGCAGTATGGATCTGGAGGTTTAGGGTGGGGTAGCACCCCATCTTCAGAACCTTTGAGATTGCGTTTTAGCACTTCAAGTTGTGATGAGGAGAGTTGATTTCATGTGTTATTGTCTCTAAAAGAAGGAAAGAAATGGATACATTAGTATTCTTCAGTAATTTACTTTATGTCTTTTACTCAGGGGTATCTCTCTGCCTGCCTTGAGTGAATTTTAATTTATGGTCCCCTATCCGGGAGACTTGCCACTGGGAGGAAGCAGGTTTGAGTCGAGTCCAATGAATCCATGATGGGCATCCGTAGACTTTTACAGCTGTAGGAGTGGTTAGTAGCACAGTATATGGCCCTTTCCATCGAGGTTTGAGGAAATCAGATTCATCCCATTCCTTTATCCAGACTGTATTTCCAATTTGAAACGGATGGGTTGGTGTCAGCAAGACTAGCGGTTCAGTCTCACAAGTGTAGTTGCGGATGGCAATGACTGTGTCATACAGTCCTTTAAGTTGGTTGCTGAGAGACATTTCTCCTTGGATTTGTAGCGATTCAGGAAAGGATGGGAGAGGTGGAGGTCTTGCATACATCATTTCATATGGTGTTAAGCCAGACTTTCTGGGGCTGCATCGGACGTGTAGTAAAGCTAACGGTAGGATATCTGACCATTTAGTCTTTGTTTCCTGACACAATTTAGCTATTTGATTCTTCAGAGTTCTGTTGGCTTGTTCAACTGCTCCGCTGCTTTGGGGTCTCCAAGCACAGTGCAAGTGCCACCTGAGACCCAGAATTTTACTTAGTTGTTGGGTGACCTCACTGGCAAAAGCTGGTCCATTGTCGGAATTGATTTGTCTTGGCAATCCAAATCGCGGTAAGATTTGATGAAGAAGTAAGGACACTACTTCTTTAGCTGTTTCAGTTCGTGTAGGCATGGCTTCAATCCAACCAGTATATGTACAGACTGCTACTAACAGTGCTTTGTATCCTTTTGAAGGAGTCATGTGAGTAAAGTCAATTTGACAAACTTGAAAAGGTGTTGTTCCCCGTAGGATATGTCCAGGGGCAGGACCGGGTCCATTCCGGGGATTGTTCTTCGCGCAGGTGACACATTGATTAATGGCATACTTGGTTAGCTGAGTAATTCTGTTGATGTAATATGTTTTCTCCAATAGTTTTGTTAATGAGTCTCGACCAAGATGGGTTTTGTTATGGGCTTCTTTAACTATAGTCCAAGCAATGGCCTCCGGTATCCATATTCGACCATCTTGTAGAACCCACCAACCATTCTGCTGGTGAAACTGCTCATTCTGTGCCCAATCGTTCTCTTCGACAGAATAAACAGAACTTTCAGTTGGGAATTGTAGGAGTGGGCAAGCTGTGGCTGTTGTTTGCATTGACTGCACGCGTGCTGCTTCTTTCGCTGTTTTGTCTGCCCATTGGTTTCCTTTTGCAATGGGGTCTGACTTTCCTGTATGTGCCTTGCAATGCATGACGGCTACCTTTTTTGGTGCCCAGACAGCGTTTAGCAAATTATGTATTTCAGATGCGTTAGTTAACTGCTTTCCTTCAGCAGTTAGAAATCTTCGTTCCTTATAGAGGGCTCCGTGTACTTGAATGGTAAGGAAGGCATATTTAGAGTCAGTATAGATGTTTACAGTTTTCCCTTCAGCCAGCTGCAGAGCTCGGGTTAGTGCAATTAGCTCAGCTTTTTGTGCCGATGTTCCTGGGGGTAGAGGCTCAGCCTCGATGATGTCGTCTTCAGAGACTACAGCATAACCAGCGACCCGAATTCCATCTATAACCTGGCTGCTTCCATCAGTGAATAAAGTCCAAGCTCCCTGCCAGGGTTGATCTCTGAGATCGGGTCGGCTGGAATGTACTGTGGCCATAACTTCTTCACAATTGTGGTTGACTGGTTTGGGAGCTGGCAATAGGGTTGCAGGATTCAGGTTTTTACTGTCTTGTATTTGGAAAAAATCTATCATCTGATCTGGTTTATCAGCGTAAGAGGGGCCAAGCTGTTTCCAGTTGAAGAGATCACTGGAGGTGAAAGGTATGTAAGTAAATAACTTTATAGTTTGCGTAGTGCGATATTCGTTTTCTTCGGTCGGGACCAAGGGAACTACTGTAGACGTTTCCCTGATTGGCAGGTGCAAACTTGCGGCTTGGGTTTTGCTACGAGTGCTGTCTGCGACGGACGACTCGCCGCCGTCTTCAACTTTCGCTGCCTCAACTTCAAGTCTCACTTCGGGAGACGGTTCTAATCTAGGATCGGCCTGCGCATAGGCGGGGGTTGGTGGCAAGGTATATAATTGAGGACAACTAGGAACATAAGGTGGCGGCAAGAGATGTTCCGCTTCAGACGGCGCTGCGGGCGGCAGGGGTTTAACTTTTTTTTCTTGAGTCTCTGAATTCTCTTGCACTACAAATATGGCCGCCGCAGATGACGCATCATCTTTGATACTCAAGATGGCCGCCTTTCCCCTTCTCTTCCGGTTTGGGGACTTCCGGTTCCCCATTTTGTGCACTTGAGCCACCATTACGAGGGCGGCTCCCTCCACTAACTTCTTTGCCCATGACGGAGGATCTACAATGACTGCAATCCACGCAGTTATGTACGGTAAATCTTCAGGACAACCCGGATTCCCTTCTTGGGTAACGATTTTCTGGACCCTTGTGGCCGTTAAAAATCGAAAGTTCCTTTCGGAGGCCAATTTACACACAAACTGGGCCACCTATGGGTGCATCGTTGAATCATTCCGGGTTTCGTACATTTATGTCTATCGAACACTTCACTATAGTGCTTCGTCATGACTTTTAATGGAGTTGAATAGCCCCCTCCCATTAGGATAGAATCACAGACAAAGGAGGGAAGGGAAGACGGATAGGTAAGGGGTCCGTATCCGTCAGACACAAAAGGGTCACACTTGCCCCGACTAGAACGCAGTCGCCCGGTCTAGAACTGCGAGGCCTTTCACTCTCTTTCACACAACAAGAAACCTATTCCCACTATTTTACACTTTGTTATTTTTACTCTTATGCGCGTGGCTTTCGGAACAGGATTCCTACTAACCACTGCGAGGGGTGTGATCAAAGCCCCCTCGGTCCGCTTGGTGACGGACCAGCTACTCTTTATCTATTCTCCACTTCTTCCGCTATTCCCCAAAATACTCGCCTGCAGGGTTCTTCCGATCGTCCCGAAAGCCTTCGTCCCGGATCACCAGCCCAGAGGTCTCAGAAGAATTTCTGTGGAACGGTCCCCTCAGAAACCTGATCGCTGAACTCAGCGGTGTCCACTCACCAGGTAAGTCTGGGGGATCGCTCCGCCACCAAACTACCAGACCCACTGGGGGGCTAAAATAGCGTCCCCGGTACCTCCTGGCTGAGGCTCGCCAAATGTAACCATCTCTATCTCAGTAAGGAGGCCCAGACAACTGATCCGCAAAGATAGACTTTTATTGCCAGCAAGATGCAGCTAAGACAAGGGCTTAGTACAACTGCATGCCACGCCCCCTTAGGAGCAAACTTTTATGCACTTTACAGTTCTTATCTGTTGCACATGCGTTTTACTTTCTGCTGAACAAACAATTTACAAACTGCTGAACAAGCATTTGCTAGCGTGGTCCTCTAGTAGGTGTAGCTTATGATCAGACTACTGTTTCGTCATTTAATTGACGTGTTAGACATTTTATAGCGGCGATCGTATTAATACAATACAAATTATTATTCCAAAATGGAGTCACGTTCCACTAAATGTTAGTGCGTAACTACGTCACTAAGTATTATGTGCCGTTTGCGTTGCAAATGTTAGTACATTCAAGATGGCTGTGCGTTTCACTGCTGGCGTGGTTAGTCGAGGGGTTGTCAGTTGTCTCATTCTTCAGATGTTCACAAAATCGAACTCCTTCAGGAGGACTGTTCAATTACCAACATAATGTTGTTGGCTTCCAGAAGCATGCAGGTCCGGCAGAGGATCAGACTTTGTCTTCGCCCATCCTCGCTGCTGTCTTGGATTCGTGCCGAGGTCCAAGGGTACACAATTCCCTCTAGATGGGATCGCTCTCCTAGCGTTCCCTTCCATAACACAAATTTTACGGTGCACCACCAACTGCAGCAGTCGCCATTCGCCCCTGCTTGTAGTTATTGCTTGCTTATTTATATATTTCTGTGTACCACTCTAGTGTTTTAATGCACAAACATCAAACCTTTTCAGTTGGAAACTATGGAACTAGAGGTCACAATATAAAATTCCAGGCTGGAAGACTGAGAGCCAACATCAGGAAATGTTTCTTCACCGAGAACATGGTCGATGCCTGACATGCCCTCCTAGAAGAGGTGGTGAAGACAGGAACAGTATTGGAATTCAAAAGGTTATGGTACAAATCCTGCGGCTCCTTAGAGGCTCGAAGATGGTAATGGAGAAATAGGTTACCCTCTGTTAACTTTAATTGTAACGTTTCTACATAGGGACAACAGGTACGGAGTGGCAGTTACTACCCTTAAGAGGACATGGGCTAACTTGTATAGAGCGGCAAGTTACTACCATAAGCAACTTGCTAGACAGACTGCATAGACTGTTTGGTCGTTATCTGCCGTCACTTAACTCTGTTACGATATTAAGTACAAGTCAAATCAATCCAATAAACTTTATTGTCCTGAACATTTGTACACATTGCTATAGCAACAGCTGTAAAGCACAGCCTGTGACCCGCCTTTTCCTCGCCCCACCAGGACTCCACATGCCTGCCCAAGCAGTAAGGAAAACGTTATAAGATGCCCAAGACTACAGAGTAATTACAGTTGCCACCTTCCCCTTCCCCAGGTGAAATGAACATAAGACATGCCATGCTGCATCAGAGCAAAAGGTCTGGCAAGCCCAGCATCTGATGTGCTGGTTTTGTCCCATCACATGCAAAGACTTGCACTTCTAAGCTTCTCACTGATTTATTTTATTCTTTTGTTGGTTGTTTTGTTTTCCCCTGAGAAAACCAGGGCTGGGAGTTCATGCATGTAATGGAAGCAAAACCAGGACTGGATTATCTTACCTCGTTCCATTGACCTGAGGAGGGGGCTGATCAAGTTCAATCAGCGCCCCTCCCACTTGCACAGGCCTGGTCCCTGAAGGCCACAAACAGGCCCAAGTGTTGGGAGAGCCACAGTCGCTATTTCGCAGCAGTGCAGACCGAGATCCGACTCGCTTTCACGGAAAACCAGACCCGGAGCGGGGTTTTGTAAGCACTGGGCCTGCGGCAGGGTTGCCAGGTTTTCATGACAGAACAAGCACTTTTTTTCCAAAAAAACAAGCCCAAAAAAAGCCCAAAACACGTGAGATTGAAAATTCAATCCTCTCACGCTCATTCCCCCCTCCTCTCATTGCTGACAGCAGGCTGAATCCATGCTTTTAGTTCACATTCCTCTTCCCACACTTTGCAGTACCTATTACAGTACTTAGCCCAGTTCCTTACTCTAGCCATAGTAGATCAAAACCATTTAGTAGCGTAGCAGCCAATGACTGAAATAGTAGGTATGGACAGATTACAGAGGTGATCTGCTGCAGGGAGAAGAAATGAGAAAAAAAAATGAAATCAAGTGGTGTAGAACAAATTAAAAAGCACCAGCCCCATATGCTCAAACCCCTCCCCCCCAATCCTCCTCCAAACACATCCCCTGCCCCCCACAGGCTCATCCCCATCCCCCTCCAAGCACTTCCCCGGCCCCCCACACGCTCCTTCTCCCCTCCCCAAGCACATCCCCGGCCCCCCACATGCTCCTTCCCCCCTCTAAGCACATCCCCGGCCCCCCACATGCTCCTTCTCCCCTCCCCAAGCACATCCCTGGCCCCCCCACATGCTCCTCCCCTCCCCAAGAACATCCCCGGCCCCCCCACACGCTCCTTCCCCCTCCCCAAGCACATCCCCGGCCCCTCACATGCTCCTTCCCCCCTCCAAGCACATCCCTGGCCCCCACACACTCATTGCCCCCCTCCAAGCACATCCCTAGCCCCCACACGCTCCTTCCCCCCTCCAAGCACATCCCCAGCCCCCCACACACTCCTTCCCCATTCCCAACATACTCATTCCTCCCCTCTTGATACCTGGCTGTAGCTGCAGGGTCTGAAGCTGTTGCTTGCTGCTGGCCTTCC
Source organism: Rhinatrema bivittatum (assembly GCF_901001135.1). Lineage (NCBI taxonomy): Eukaryota > Metazoa > Chordata > Amphibia > Gymnophiona > Rhinatrematidae > Rhinatrema > Rhinatrema bivittatum. The sequence goes on along the minus strand of NC_042616.1, from coordinate 51,634,996 downwards.
CGTTCCAGGTCTGCCCACGTGCGATGCTGTGCACTGCATGCCGTGCTGCACGGACGGTGCTAGCTCTGCCCACAAAACGTGCTCGTGTGCAAGGCTTGCAGGTCTGCTCTGATTGGCTTACTGCTGCAATATAGGGATAGGTTGTGCCTGCTATAGACAGGCTTCATCGCAGCAGCCGCAGCCGCAGCCAATCACTGTAACATCAGAGCACAAGTCCCGCCCAAGAAGCCTAAAAAAAACGCGACTGGCAGAAAAAATAGCCCAATTTAAAGCAACCCGCGACTCGGAAAAAAAAACAACCCGCGAATGACTACAAAAAGAAGCCCAATCTCGCGGTAAATAAGCGAGGTTGCGGGCTCCAGCTTCTTCGGGACAGGCTGATCCGGGCCTGGTCTTCCCCCCTCCCCCTCCTCGCCGTGAAAGTGTAAAAGTTGGGATTCGGCGCGTGGCCCGTGGTAAAAGCAGGACTGGAGCGGCTTGTCGGCAGCCGGACTTCCCTCGCTCTCTACTGCGGGCGGAAGTGAAAGGGCTGCGGCGGGCTCTCTGCATGGCAGCCCCTAAAAATTTGGACGAGAGCGCCGCTCTCTCTGCGGCCGGCCGCATGGGCTCGCCGGAGAAAAGCCAGCTCCAGCCTGAGGTGGAGGCCGTTTCGGTGCAGGTAGGCGAATCCCACAGGGCCCTGAAAAGTTGGGATGGGGGGATTGAAGAATTTTCATGTTCCCTCGCAAAATAAAAGCATTTTCTCTCCTTCCCACCCCCCCATGGATTAAAGTGAAGCCGGGCAGCTTCAGATGAGCTGCTCCATTTTGCTGGGATTTTGAGAGTGCTGTTACTCCAAAACAATCTAATTCAGGTACGTTAAAAACAAATAAACAAAACTGTTCTACGGTATCCAGTGCAAATCTTTTAAGAAAAAAATCCTCCCTTTCTTGCTTGAAAGTCAGAGCCACGTTATTATTAATGCCCTGCGGGTACTGGATCAGGCCTCCATTTCCTTTGGTAAAACAGCCATTAAGGAAAAATTGTCTCGCTCAAATTAGGAGGCTGGCACGGGGATTTTGCTGTACGCTATGTGCTGAAGGTTTTTAAAAACTTCATTTAGGAAACCCAGTTTGACAAATGCCTTCCTTGAAGATGGCTGCCGGAAGTGCAAAGAGGGATAAAGTGGCTTTCCTGGGGTCACAGAGTCGCTGATGGAGCTGGGACTAGATCACAAGCGCTTCAAGACAGGGACTGATTGTGCTTGTGTATAACTTGTCATACAGCGGTCTGCTTTAAAGCACTACATAAATGCCTGTATCCATGAAGCTGCCAACACCCGTGTCACCTGACCAGGCTGGTCTGTTCTACGGTTTCCCCACACTGCCTTTTTTTTTTTTTATTTTATATTGCATTGCATTACATTTTTTTTATTTTATATACCGATCTCAAGAAGTAAAGTGAGCTGCCAATATTACCCCTGTCTCTGTTTTCAGGGAGGAATACTTCACTCCTTGTGGTTGAAATTCTTTAATAGGTGCTCAACACCCAGAAGACTCTATCCCTCTGAAGGAACCCTTTTTAGGAAGATCCACCCTTGCAGCAGGTCTGCTCTTGTACATTGGCCTGCGACAATACTAGTGGGAAAGGGGACTAAAAGAGAAGCGGGAACAGCCAAAATCAAAGCAGTAAATATATATCCAGCAACATTGGGGAAAACAGCTGTGCCTGTGCTTAACATCAAACCAGATAAAAATAGTGCAAAGCCCAGACTGTCCTGGTCACTATCAGAAGTTTAATCTCCAGGTTCATAGATGCATTGAGGTGGAACCGGGGATGTCTTGATGACCAGTTGGTAACCCTATGTAAGGGATTGTGGGGGAATAACTGTCTTCCAGGAGATGGTCTCACACTCCTGGGGGGTTGTACTGAGGGTTACAGAAGATAGTCGCACACAATGACATTGTACAGGGCTGGAAAAATAACAAGTTGCCTAAAATTTGTGGCCTTGTCCCAGAAGCCACCCTGCCCTAGACAGGAGTTGCTGTATCTGCTCTGGGCCTAGCAAGCAACATGTCCACTCTTTCCAGCCAGGGCTTTGGGGAAAGTGCATGATGAGGCTAGAGAGAGGTAGGAGGGGAGTTAAAAATGGCAGGGGGGATAGATGCTGGAAAGAAAGCAAGGCAAAGATAAAAAAAAATGGGAAAAGAACAAAATAAGAGGAACTTTTTAAAAAAATGATAAAACTGAAAGAAAACAATTTAAGTAAACCAAGAATTAAAAATAAAAAAATTTGTCCCACGGCTTCCTAAAAAAATAAAAAAGTTGCCTGGCTTCCAGGCTTTTCAGAAAATGTTTTCACTCTTGGTGTGTTAGAAACTGGGAGATGGTCATACTGTGGTAAAGTAGTGACTGGGTTACAGGAACAGGTCACATGTTGTGACACTGTAGTCAACCTGGGATCCAGGAGCTGTTCACACCCGGTGACATTGTACTGACTCTGTTGCAGGGGCTGGTCACACTCAGTGACGTGGCAGTGTCCTTCTCGGAGACAGAGTGGGAATTTTTGGAAGATTGGCAGAAGAAACTTTACATGGATATAATGAAAGAAAACTACAAGACCCTCTTGTCAATGGGTGAGGACTAAATCCCTTTTTTTTTTTTTTTTAAATTTATACTCTGCTTTTCATGACACTTCAAAGCACATTAGATTCAGGTACTGTATATATTTCCCTGTCCCCAGAGGGCTCTCAATCTAAGTGTGTGCCTGAGGCAATGGAGGGAGAAGTGACTGCCCAAGGCCACAAGGAGTGGCAGTGGGATTTGAACCCTGGCTTCCATGATTCATAACCCACTGCTCAAATCACTAGTCCCTTATGAACTTTGACCCTTGAAGGCTCATACACATGAACTTTGATCCTTGGTAGAATTATTTAGTCCATATATCCCAGTCAGTAAAGTTATTCTAATTGACCTGCTGCAGTCTGTACTTCTTCCTGTTGGCTTTGGCAGTGTTAGGGTCTTAATCTTTTATTGGCCCAAATTATCACAGCCTGCACCCAGTGTTTTTGAGTCACTAACCAACAGAGCAAGTTAGTTGCCTGTAAGCCACGTATGGATTCAAGTGGGAGCAGTTTTGGTGTGTTCTTCAGACTGTTGGGTCAAGTGGACTTCCGCAGGGTAAAAGATGCAACAGAGAGAGGACAGACAATCTCTGGTCAGTGTTCTTCCATCTTTCTGTTGTCTGAGACCTATCTCTCGGGAGTGGTGACAGAACAATAGGCAGGACCTGCCTCAAAGTTATCGCACACCTGCTTATGGTTCTCTCCAGCCTCAGGATAACCATCAAATACCATGTGCCAGAATTACCAAGACAGTTCTTTTTTTTTTTTTTTTTAATTTATTAGTTTTTCAAACTATTACAAAGTAAAAATCAACTTTGCAAAATGAAATATTAAAGTTTTGAACATACATTCTAATTACACAACTTACAGATAAGAAGTAAACATATTTGTTCAAAAACTAGACGACACAGAGGCAATTCCAAGAGGATGAAATTTGTGAGGAAAAAATTTTTTTTTGAAAAACATTATAGTAGAATAATTTGGATATTCATGAAGGTTTCAACAATATACTAATTACTTACACCTCCATCTTTAATAGATATCTGCATCCTAGCATTCAGAAAATCTTGCAATTGAGATACCTCAAAGAAAATAAAAACATTTCCCTGTTTTATTACACATTTACATGGGTATTTTACAGCCATAGTTGCCCCCAATGCCATGACGCTAGGCTTTAAAGAAAGAAAAGCTTTGCGTCTAATCTGAGTACTTCTGGCAAGGTCAGGGCATACCCTGACCTTACCACCAAAGAATTCAATACTCATGTTTTTAAAATATGCCTGCATAACCAGATTCATTTCCTGTTGGGTCTGAAATGTTACTAATAAAGTAATCCGATCCAAAATCTCATCCTGTGTTTCTTCCAAATATTGGGTTAAATTCTGGAAATCTATAGGTTGCTTAGATTCAGTATTTTTTTTTACTTCATTATGCTTATAAAGTAATTGAATTATTTTCTTTATAACAGGAATTTTTTTCAGAGGAAATTTTTTAAATTTTTTTCCAAATATTTTTTAAAAGTTGTCAAATTTTCCTCTTAGGGAAACTTAATAACCTAATATTCAAATGTTTTACTGTATTTTCTAAGTACTGTATTTTCCTCAAAGTGGCAGATCTTTCATGAGTAATAGTAATGGTTAGATCTTTTAAACCTCTAACTTCCCCTTCCAAAGAAATAATCTGTATGCACTGATCCGAAAGGATCCGTTGATGATCTTGAGTAACAGAGTCCAGTTTATTAGACACATGCTGTAATAACTTTGATTGTTCTTGAATGTTATATGCCAATCTTTTCATTGGATCTGCCAAAGAATCTATTGTTACAGCTGATTTTTCTCCAATCCCCGCTAGGATGTTGTTTCCTTCATCCAGATTTAATTTAAAATCTGGAGTCGAAGACCTAGCTTTCTCCAAACTACCCTCAATGTTCCCAGCATGCTGGGGTAATGGAGCGAGAATTTCTCCTCCTACTCCAGCAACATTCGAAGGAGTTTGTGGGGAAGCTATAATCAGCTGGCGAGGTAGAGGTGGGCTTAGTGATATTTCCCCTGGTGAAACTTGTGTTCCTCCCACATTCCCACCTATGGGATTTGCCAGGCCCTGACTTGATGTTGAAACAGCATACTCTGGAATAAATCTTTGTTGTAGCGAAAGTGAGTGTTCTGCTGGGTATACTCTCACCTTGGCTTTACGTTTATGCGGCATATTGTACTAAAAAGATTAAATGTACAAAGAATATATCCAGAGATACCCTTCCACGTTACCAAACCTAAGATTCGCCTCTTGGTGGGACAGCTATCACAAGAAATAACAATTTAAACGGAAATATTAAAATCTATTAGCCTTCACAAACTAAGCCGGGCAAAGCCACGTGTGCCCCTTAGGCGGCGTGGCGGTGGCGTGCCGCTCAGTGCTGGTCTTAGAGGCACTCTCCAGCCCCTCCCACTGACGTCAGGGTCCAGATGGTAATTCAGTGAGAACAAACTCACCCAATGAGGAAACACAGTGCTTCAAGCAGGCTCTGAAGTTCTTTTTTTTCAGGTAATTAGCTGTCCTGTAGTGAAGCTGCTCTGTGCTGGTCTTAGAGGCACTCTCCAGCCCCCTCCCACTGACGTCAGGGTCCAGATGGTAATTTAGTGAGAACAAACTCACCCAATGAGGAAACAAGACAGTTCTTTAACCACAGCTCCCAGGGATAAGCAGTGGATTTCTGCAACTCCACCTTAATAATGGTTTTTGGACTCTTCCTCCAGGAACTTGTCCAAAACTTTTTTTTAAACACAGCTACACTAACTGCTTTCACCACATTCTCTGGCAATGAATTCCAGAGCTTAATTGTGAGTTGAGTAAAAAATATATTTTCTCATAGTAGTTTTAAAAGTATTTACTAACTTTGTGTGTCCCTGCCTAGTCCTTCTACTTTTTGAAATTCACGTTTACTCTTTTCATTTCGCTCATTATTTTATAGACCTCTATCATATCTTCCTTCAGCTGTCTCTTCTCCAAGCTGGAGTCCTAACTTCTTTCTCCTATTCTCATAGGTGAATTGTTCTATCCCTTTTATCATTTTGGTCACCTTCTCTGTACCTTTTCTAATTCTGCTATATCTTTTTTGAGATGTGGTGGCCAGAATTGCACAAAATATGCAAGATGAGGTCGCACCATAGAGCGATACAGAGGATTATGATATTATCTGTTTTGTTCTCCATTCCTTTCCTAATACTGCCTAGCATTCTGTTTGATTTCTTGGCTGCTGCTGCACACTGAGCCGAAGAACTCTAGATCCTTTTCCTGAATGGTGACTCCTAATGTGGAACCTTGCATTGTGGAGCTATAATTTGGATTACTCTACCCTAAATGCATCGCTTTGCCCTTGCCCACATTAAATTTGCATGCCCAGTCTACCAATCTTGCAAGGTCCTCCTGCAATTTCTTACAATCCTCTTACGCTTGAATAACTTTGAATAATTTTGTGTCATCTGCAAATTTGATCACCTCACTTGTTACCATTTCCAGGTTGTTTATAAATATGTTAAAAAGCAGTGGTCCCAGAACAGATCCCTGGGGCGCTCCCCTATTCACCTCTCTCCATTGAGAAAACTGACCATTTAGCCAGACCTAGCTTTTAAATAGTTCCCAATCCACAATAGTTGCAGTGCCCTAGGAGACAGTTCCCCAGCTCCACATGAGATGATCCCTGGCTCCCCAGGTTGACACAAGATGCTTCACAGCCACAGCTCCTCTTGAGAGAGAGCCCCTGGCTTCTCACGCCCCAGTCCTCAGCCACACATGAGAGTTCACCACAACAGCTTGGGCTGAGCAAGTCACTTAACCTCCCCATTCTAAAGGAGTACGTGAGTTGTCTGCTTGGCTAACATTTTGAGCTGTTAGAGACACTAGGCCAATCCTGGTCTTTATTGCTGGTTTATAAGTATTCTGGAATGTGTAGTTCTGCTATTTGTCCCCACCCCCATTCCCCACATTACAAGAAACAAGTTTATACATCAGAATACTCTTGAGTTAAAAAAAAAAAAAAAAAAAGCTTGCATTGGGTTGGACTTTGAGGAATTAGGATTGAAATGTTGATATAAAATGGTCTTCTCCTGGCCTGTGGGCATGCTGGCCTACGTTTAATGACAGATTGCATACTGGGGCATGCGGCACCCTGGAATGTTAAATTTGTTCTGCAGGGCCATTCCCTCTCTGTGAATTGCTTTCTATGGTGCAGGGTACATTGGTGCCCAGGAATAATAAATATTAGTGATACCACAGCCAGAATTGACAGTTGGTAGTGAAAAAAAAGCTATGTGCAGTGTGTACTGTACAGCTATTTTACTATTAAGAATTTCAGACATAGTCTCTCAGCAGCATTCTTGAACCTCAAGCACCATCCTGGGAGCTGCCATGTTGGCACTGGCACTGATTGCTGCAAGTAATCTGGGTGCATGAAATCTCACGCATCCAGATTGCTTAGACCAATCAAATCATGTTAAGGGCTAGGTCATCCATAGCAAGGTACCAAATGGCTCGTACAGTACATGTTAGCCCCAAGCAGGCCTCCAGGCCCAAATGTTGTTTCATCCGTCATTCTTGAGATTTGGGCCTTCCTGCCAGATGACACAAAGAAGTGGCCTTATGCAGCAGTAGCAGACAATATGGCTTCCTTTGCACTCCGGCAAGCCAATCCCCACAAGTGGGTTATGCACCTCTACCAGCAGATAGAGACTGAGTTAAAGCTGATGTCATGAAGATATAGCTGTGCCCCTACATCAGCCTGCCAGTATTCAGTCTCCAACATATAACAAAATAGAGAGACATTAATTAGCATCAATATAATATTTTATTAATATAGAAAACCCCCCTACATAGACAAATTAAAACTAAGCTAGTACATTCATCCACATACAACACAATAAAAACATTGCATGAAGTTTGAAAAATTAATAAACCAATGTTTTTTTCATATCAGTATAATTATACATTCAGTTCTGTAAATACAAATATGTAAAAATCACGCATTTAGTAATTTAACACTTTTCATAAATTCAGAATCCATCTGTAATGAGTCCGACAAAAGATATCTTCGTTTCGCCTCTGTTATGTAGAGGCTTCCTCAGGGACTATTTTAATAACGTTATACTTGCAGTCATGCACTGCAAAAAATAACAAAGCCATTGTGAATCTTAATGCATAATGTGTCATGATTCTTAGCTCACACCTAAATATTCTAATCCTGTATCAACATGATATTTCCCACCAATATTTAAATCTTTTTTAATATCGTTTTTAATGGAGTTTTTAATAAATGTTATGAACAAACTTATACACTGAACTGGCCCTATAAAGCTCCTACCATCCAACTAAACAAACCCTACCGCCATACTCAACTCTCTAAACAACTTCACATCCTACATATGAAGTCTTTTCAAAACCCAAAGGCCCACGGGTTACACTCTCAACAACCTCATATCTGCAACTTCAAAGAAATCTGAAAACCAAAGCACTCACATTGCTATATTGTATCCAATGAAACCCAACTCACATTGCCGTATTCTATTCACTGCAACCAAATTCGGACGCCCAAATGTTGCAACATATCTATAAAGAATATTGTCAAAGGCTGGATAATTCAAAATGTCGTTCCTGTAGCGTACATCCTTCGGTTTATTATACACTTGCACTTTCTCTTGAAGACAAAGAGAAGTTTTTACCACATCAGCCGGCCCACATAGTCAAACTATCATGACACTGCAATGATATAAAACAAAACATTAGAACCAACCTCAGCAAACTATTACTTTCAAAACTTACTAGGGCACAATCCCGTCACCATTGTCCCGTACTCACGTTTCCTCGGAAGTGACGTAGGCTAACGTCACCCACAGCGATACAAGTTTCAAAGCATTGAACAACTTTTATATAGAAGACACCATTCCATCCTGGCAAATCAACGACTCGACGTTGCTACAACTTCACACATTAAAGGGACCTTCGACCACAAATAATTCGTAGATCAAACCATAATAATACTAATTAGAAAAAATACTAATTAGAAAAAAGCATTCCACTCAATAGGTCCATTCAATCCATTCGGACTCATGGTGCGCCAACTAAAAATAAAACGCTGTTCTATTTTTCTCAATAATGTTGACAAGTCACCTCCATACTTGAGCGTGATCTGTTTAATAACAAAAAACCGTATATCCTCCACAACATGATTTTTTTCTACCCAATGATTTACTAAAGGAACATGTTCACGAACTGATTTAATCCGGCTTCGATGTTCAATGATACGGTAACGTATAGGTCTTACTGTCTGTCCTATGTAAATTAAATTACATGGGCAGACAATTGCATAGATAACACCACTCGTATTACAATCAAAAACTTGGGGAATGCGGTAAGGATATTTTAAATGAGGATGATCAAAAAACTGACATTGCAGCATAAGAGAGCACACCGAACAAGATCCGCATGGAAACTGTCCATGAGGGGAATTTGAATCTTCAGATACTTGACGACCTTTCAATTTATCATACAATGAGTGGCGCTTTTTGATGGCAAATATAGGTTTGTCTATAAAACATGGTAACGAAGACAAAACGTGCCAATGGGTACGAATCACTTCTTTGATTTGATTAACTTTAGAAGAAAATGGAATAGTGCATATTAGCCTGGTTGGAGATTCTTTTGGTAAATGAATCAATAAATTGTCCCTATTAGCGTACAATGCACGCTTATATGCTTTTTTAATAACGGACTTCGAGTAACCTCGAGCAAGGAATCTCTCCTGTAATTGTGTAGCCTGAATCTTGAGTTCTGCAGTAGAGGTACATAAACGCCTATACCGGAGGAACTGGCCCACCGGTATATTATCCTTTAACTGTTTGGGGTGGAAGCTCTGGTAGTGCAGTAAGGTATTTCTGTCCGTGCTTTTCCTATGGATACTGGTAATCAATTTCCCATTATAGATCTGTACCCTCATATCCAAGAACACAATGGATTGATTATGCTTAGTAAACGTAAATTCTAAGTGTGGATCGCAAGAATTTAAAAATTGCATAAACAGATCTAATTCACTACTCCCCCCCACTCCAAACAAAAAACAGGTCATCGATATAACGCTTCCAAGTTTTAACGTACTGATACCATACCGACTGATAAACATATTTGTCTTCAAACTGGGCGACATACAACCCAGCAACACTGGGGGCCATGGGCGAACCCATTGGGATGCCTTCAATTTGCAAAAAATAATCAGATTGGAAACTAAACACATTTTGCGTTAATGCAATTTCTGCGATCATACTGAGAGAATTTTAATCTTCTAGGACTCATGTCAATTTTAGCCAATTCTGTCTTGATTATTTCAAATGCTTCACATTGAGGTATACAAGTGTATAGTGAAGTAATGTCGGCAGTCAATAAAACCCAATTAGATTGAATATCAGGTACCTCTGCTAGTTGGTTTATAAAGTCAGTAGAGTCTTTCACATAAGAGGGCACTGCTATCACTTGAGGTTGTAAATAATGATCTATCATTTGAGCAAGAGGTTCCAGCACAGTACCTATACCGGCTACAATTGGTCTACCGGGAGGATTATTTAGAGTCTTATGCACTTTTGGTAATATATACAAATGTGCCGTAGTGGGAAAGGACACACACAGGAATTGATATTCCTTGTTGGTAATCACCTTATCTTTTCTTGCTATTTCCAAAAGCTCGATGATATGTAATATTAATAAAATATTATATTGATGCTAATTAATGTCTCTCTATTTTGTTATATGTTGATTACAGTGATATAGGGAGTAGTACTTTAAATTGCCCTTTGTATTGTTATACCTAGTATTCAGTCTCCAGCAGATGGTGGGCTTGAATTTCTCTATTGGGGATTGCTTGTTAAAGTTAAAAAAAAAAAAAAAAAAAAACCAAACAAAAAAAAAATTCTGGAGAAGACAAACTACTGGATAGCACTGCTTGCCTCCTGAGGTGATACCATTTTGTCCCTCCCTTAGTTGAGTGCCTTGAGTCGGTGGTAGTCTTTTTTTTTTTTTTTTTTTTCTGGCGTGGACCAAAAAAAAGAGCTGTTGCAGATTGAGAGAGGCTCCACAGTGAAGGCTTTTGCCGCCTCCACCCATAGCTGGTGACCCATTCCTGCTATCAGCCAGGGAGGACTGAGTTCATGTAACAAAAAATAAATAAAATTGACAAAGTTGTAATAAACCTAGCGAGGTTCTCCATTCCTTATTTCGTTCTTACCGGGTTTTCCTTCTTTGCTTTAGTGATCGGTGTCATCCTGCTCACGTCTCTGGGGAGTTTAGTGAGGTGTGGAGGCAGCGCAAGCTTGACAGGATAAATAGTCCTTTGGTTAGGCCCCACTTCCAGGCTTAGTATCTTCACCCGTGTGGTAGGCAGCTCCTTCATGTATGCTTTGTGTGTGACGTCTGTGCACATGTGTGCACCTACTTGAGAGCCTAGAACCGCAACCTCTGTTTGTGCACATGCTTATGTGGCCTGTCTTACGCGCTTTGGCTAGTAGTTGAGCACGTATTGCATGCGTTTTGTGCTCATAGCTTGGAGCGTTCTAGGCTGTGTAGATAACCAAATAATCTCCTTCGTTTTCCCCCCTACCCAGTTCCCTTATCAGTTTCATTGTAAAGCCCCGTTGGCCATTTTATGTTACATGGAAACCGATGTGATGTTTTCTTAACGAATGTCTGTATACAAAAATTTTAAATAAATAAATAGTTGAGCACTGTTTAGAAAATGTGTTTTGCACACATCTTCTGCATGTTGCTGAGTGTGTACTTGAGCACATATCTTATTGAAGTGCGTGACAAGCCAGGACCACATGGCGCTGGTGTCAAAAGTCTAAACGCTTAGCAATTTGTGCTGCTTGCCAGATAAGGGTGAAACAGCCAGGACTTTATGCGAGCCTGTGTCGGTGCTGCCTGTGTGCTGAAGGTGTATTTCTTTCCTATTGATTTTGCCAAAGTTGGTCCATCCCCTTCAGTCGGAGGGGAATGTTACTGGAGACGCCCTTACTGGGGTGTCCCTTTCTTCGGTTCATCAGATGGCAGAGACATCTTCAGGAGATGCTCGCTCAGAGGATGTCAGGTTTTGCCCTATGGGGCCTGGAATGGACCCATTCTCCTTTTCCTGGGTGGAATTTTTCCGTGGCTGAAGACCTTTCTGCAGGTAAACAAAACAGGAGGAGATACATCTAAAAAGTCCTTCAGTCAGTCTTTATTATCATATATAGCTGTAATCTAACAACACCAGAAGCCTATGAATGTACCGATGGTAGTCTTTGAGAAATGAAGAATTGACTTTCTAAGGTCTTAATAATTGTTTTGAATAGTCCACATCATTATTAGATCCAATACAATATTGAGAGACACGGCATTGACCAGTTTTATATTACTGGATTAGAATACTATCAAGGATTTTCCCTTTTTTTTGCAAGATTTTATATGATCATACCATTGTCAACACAGCCCCTGAAGCAGCCTTGTAGGCGAAACTCGGCCTGAGTCAGGCTTTGGTTGATATATTGCTATTTATGATGATAGATGTATCTCCTCCTTTTTTCTTTACCTCACGGCTTTGATAGATCAACTCCCTTGTTGTTTTTGGGACCTTTCTGCAGGGGCTCCCTTCAGAGTTGGTAATGCTTCCTAAATCAGGGTCATGTGTTTGGGATCCCCTCTTGTCCACTATGAGTGCAAACGCCATGGTGCAGCATGATGATCGGAAGGATGCAGATCAAGATGATACTGATGATTTGGGTTTCTCTCCTCTTGAGGAGGGAGAAATTCCCCCGGATTTAGAGCCACAATGAACTCTGCACCATTTCTTTCAGAGAGATGAGTTGCTGGGTTTGTTATCTCAGATTCTGAAAATGCTTGGGGTGGCTGGGAGTGTCTCTACAAGTACACAGAGGCAAGCTTTAAAGGGGGAAATGCCTTGGTAGATTTGTATCCTTTGGATCTGAAGGCAAGAGAGCAGTTGCCTTTCCCAAAGTAGGATGTCCTGGTGTGTCTGTTACTAAGCGAACCACCTTTCCAGTGGAAAGGAGGGGCAGCTCTAAAGGATGCTCAGGATTGAAGCTATCCTTCAGCAAGCCTTTGAGGCCATGGCAATTAATTTACAGATTTTTTTTCTTGTTCTCTGGTGGTTCGAGCTAGTTTGCGTCTTTCTCAAGAGCCTGAAGGAATGGTTTTGGGTGGCAGAGCGGTAATGGAACCTGGAGCCGCCTTTTTAGCAGATGCGAGCTGTGACCTTGTTCGCACTGCCGCCAGAGGAGTTGCTTCCATAATAGTGGATAAATGTCAGCTGTGGCTATAAAATTGGTCAGCAGACACTATTTCTAAGTAGTCTTACTACTAATCCCTCAATCACAAACGACCCTGCCTACGAGACCCTTCATGCGCAGCACTGTGCAAGGAACCTTGGGGTTCAGATTGACCAGCAACTGAACCTCAAAAAACATATCAATGCTATGCTCAAAGAGGGATTCTACAAATTAAAAGTTTTTTAAAAAATCTGAAACCACTTCTTCATGCCACTGATTTCCGCACTGTTGTCCATGCCACACTCGCGTCCAAGATGGACTACTGCAATGCCCTCTTTCTTGGATTACCCTTTTCCTCCATAAAACCTCTCCAAATGCCGCAGAAAGCAGTAGCTAGAACCCTCTCCAACGCACGCAAGTATGACCATATCTCCCTGATTCTTAAGGACCTGCACTGGCTCCCTATCCCTTCTCGTATCCTTTACAAGACCCTGACCATCATCCATAAAGCCATCTATTCACACAATTCCAATTGGCTCGCCGACCCTTTCCACCTCACATGCCTGAAACGGCCCACGAGGACCTTAAACAAAGGGTCCCTCCATGTGCCCTCTTAAAGAAGGCACATCTCACATCCACGAGGGATCGGGCACTCTCCATTGCTGGCCCCATGCACTGGAACTCCCTTCCAACCCACCTCAGGCTAGAACCATGCCCTTTAAAATTCAGATCCCAGCTAAAGACTTGGCTTTTCAAACAAGCCTTCCCCCCCTAACCAATAATTTTCCCCCTTGAAGTGTAATGTAATGTGTGTTTTTTTTAAATTTGACTCAGTCCTAGTCCTCTAGGTCCTAAAGTTTCCAGTTGATTTGTTCCTGTGCTTTCCTCGCTCTCCTATTGGTTTGTTGCTCCCCTCCCCTCTCCCCTGTTTTTTGTAATTTCCTTCCTACAGTTTGATGTAAACCGATATGATCCGACTAATGTCGGTATAAAAATCCTTTTAAATAAATAAGTTGCTTTTTAAGGGTTCTCTCTTATTTGGCAGTGAATTGGCGAAGATGGCAAATGGATGGGAGAAAGTCCTTTGTTTGCCTTAGGATAAGAAATCTGCTTAACATCCTTTTCGGACAAGTGGATGTTCTTGGGACTACAGGCAATTTCGTCCTTTTGGGGGGGGGGGGGGGCGCTTCCCCTCAGAGATGTTGTCCCTTTGGTAGGCCTAAGTCCTTTTGCCCCAGAAAGCCATGGAAGGATGGGTGCTCTGGTAGTGGAGCCTCTCGATCTTCTCAATGAAGGTTTGCGGGCTCACCTGCTAGTGCAGGAGATAGACGGGCGCCTATTTTGTTTTTATCAGAAGTGGGCCCAGATCAGTTTGGACCAATGGGTCCTGGAAGTAATTCTGGATGGTTATGCCCTAGAATTCCTTCGTGTTCCTCCGGATGACTTTATGGTTTTTCCATGCAGCTTTCTTCAGAAGAGGGTGGCAGTGGAGACTACTGGACTTGAAGGCCATAATTCCTGTTCCTGAATCACAAGAAAATATGGGCCACAATTCCATCTATTTTGTACTCAAGAAGGGAGGGTCTTTTTGACCCATCCTGGATCTCAAAGGAATCGATCATCATTTGAGGTCAACTCATTTCTGAATGGAGAGTGTGCGCTCCGTAATAATGGTAGTATAATCAGGGGAATACATTATGTCTCTGGATATGACAGAAGCATATCTGTATTCCCATTCACCTGGAACATCAACATTCCTGAGACTTGCTGTTTTGGGGTATCATTACCAGTTTCAGGCCCTGCCCTTTGGGCTGGCCACTGCACCCAGAAACTTCTCCAAGGTCATGGTGGTGGTAACGGCAACCTTGCATAAGGACGGCATCCTAGTTCACCCATATATGGACTTCTGGTTTATCCGAGCCAGGAGCATGGAGGAAAGTCACTGGGCTTCTTGCAAGTTGGTCTCCTTACTGTAGGATCTTGGCTGGATGGTGAACTTGGTCAACAGCAACTTGCAGCCGTTTCAGATGCTGAAATATCCCAGCATTTTTTTTTTTAATTTTATTTTGTATCATTTTAAATTATACAGCAAGTTATCCAACTTACTTACAGAAAATGAAATGCATTATACATTCAAAAAAGAAATACAAATTGCGAAATATTACCTCACCTAATTACAGTGTAATGCATTCTCCCATCAAGAAAACTTGTTTGGGGGCAGAAAATAGGAAGATTAAACATATAATGCAAGTATTGGCTTTACATAGATTAATGACCATCATTCATAAAATGTGATCCTCTTTTTACGGCTTTAACCCGGGGGTAACAATTACCCTCCTAGCATTTAGAAAAGATTTTAGTTGCTCGGGGTAAAAAAAAATGAAACTCTCCTTTGGGGATTTTACTACACACTTGCAAGGATACTTTAAAAAATAAGAAAACCCTAAAGCCAACACTTGTGATCTCATTGTGAGGAATTCTCTTCTCCTGTCTTGGGTAACAGGAGCAAAATCAGGAAATGCACGAATCTGTGATCCCCCTAAATTGGAGATCCGCATTTTTAATATATCTTTTCATGACCTCAGTAATATCTTTCTCAATTACTAAAAAGTGTAGCACATTCATAAGCTGAATCTTCTAGAACCTAGTCAGATTACCTTTATTCATATCAACAGATTGATGTTGTTCTCTATTTCTCGTAGATACAGGCAAAAAATATAGCTTATTAACAGAAGGAGTTTCATCCTCTTTAAATTTCAACACTTCTTTGAAATATTTCATAAGGGTAACATAGGGTAATTCTCCTACCATTTTTGGAAAATTAAGAAATCTTAGATTTAAATGACGCGAATAATTTTCTAAATATTCTAGCCTTTTGGATACTACGTTTAGATCTTTTATAATTTTCCCATTACATTGTTGAGTTTTCCCCATTTCGACTTCAACTATTTCCAATCTTGGCTTAATTTCTTTTAATTGCGTGTCGAAAATCTCCAAACTTTGTTCAACTTTATCCAAATTTTCTTGAAAATCCCCGATCGATTTAACTAAAGCAGCGATTATGTCCCAAATAGATTCCAGAGTTATTTTATCCGGCTTGCCGGGCATCTGAAAACGGGGTCTTGAAACTGACTCACCCGATTTCTGCACCGGAGATAGTCCCGCCAGTGAAACTTCTCGTCTGGGACCCGTCGACTCCTCTCCAAACCTCTCAGCTTCCCTCTCCGAAGTCGGGGTAGACGCCGGAGGCACCGAAGTTAATCCCTCTGCTCGCATTTTCTCTAGACTCGTTGTGGGCTGCAGTAGATCGTCGGCGTCCTCCGCCCTCTGGCCTCCTCCCGCTGAGGTTGCATCTGCCGCGTCACAAACATGCGACACCGCTGTCTGAGGGCTCTCAGGAAGTGGAGTAGTTTCGGGTCTGCGAGGATCCGGGGGGTGAGAGTAACTTCTCCTAGTAGAGCCAGTGCTTCCTCAATGGACTCTACAGCGGAGCTTGGACCTCCCGTTTCGATGGTCACTCCAGGTACGTATGATGTTATTAGGCGTTGAGTAGCCATAACCTCCGAATCCGAAGGAAAAATTCGGAGTTTGCCTTTCCTTTTCACGGGCATTTTTGAAGAAATTCTTAGCAAGAATCAGAGCTCAACGCATACGTGTCTGGCTACGCCGCCATCGTGCCCCCAAAACACCCTGGTGGTCCAGCCTCCAGCATTCTTTTTGATATGAAGCAGGGCAGAGTTTTCTGCCAGTCTCATTTAGAAGCTGATTGCTCATGTTCAAGCACTGAGAAGGACTATTTGCCCAACGGTGTGGTCTTTATCTACATGCCCTGGGTTTGATGGTGGCCACATTGAAGGTTGTTTCTTGGGCGAGGAGTGCACATTGCTTTCCAAGTGAAGTCTACACTCACAAGACTATGTGGTGAGGCTTCACTTAGTAGTGGAGATGAACGTCCAATTGTAGTGGTGGTTGCAGGTGGATCATCTTGGGAACATAAGAAAAATGCCATACTGGGTCAGACCAAGGGTCCATCAAGTCCAGCATCCTGTTTCCAACGGTGGCCAATCCAGGCCATAAGAACCTGGCAAGCACCCAAAAACTAAGTCTATTCCATGTTACCATTGCTAATGTCAGTGGCTATTCTCTAAGTGAACTTAATAGCAGGTACTTCTCCTCCAAGACTACTCCTCCAAGAACTTATCCAATCCTTTTTTTAAACACAGCTATACTAACTGCACTAACCACATCCTCTGGTAACAAATTCCAGAGTTTAATAGTGCGTTGAGTAAAAAAGAACTTTCACCGATTAGTTTTAAATATGCCCCATGCTAACTTCATGGAGTGCCCCCTAGTCTTTCTACTATCCGAAAGAGTAAATAACAGATTCACATCTACCCGTTCTAGACCTCTCATGATTTTAAACACCTCTATCATATCCCCCCTCAGCCTTCTCTTCTCCAAGCTGAAAAGTCCTAACCTCTTTAGTCTTTCCTCATAGGGAAGTTGTTCCATTCCCCTTATCATTTTGGTAGCCCTTCTCTGTACCTTCTCCATCGCAATTATATCTTTTTTGAGATGCGGCGACCATAATTGTACACAGTATTCATGGTGCGGTCTCACCATGGAGCGATACAGAGGCATTATGACGTTTTCCGTTTTGTTCACCATTCCCTTTCTAATAATTCCCAACATTCTGTTTGCTTTTTTGACTGCCGCAGCACACTGAACCGACGATTTCAATGTGTTATCCACTATGACACCTAGATCTCGTTCTTGGGTTGTAGCACCTAATATGAAACCCAACATTGTGTAATTATAGCATGGGTTATTTTTCCCTATATGCATCACCTTGCACTTATCCACATTAAATTTCATCTGCCATTTGGATGCCCAGTTTTCCAGTCTCACAAGGTCTTCCTGCAATTTATCACAATCTGCTTGTGATTTAACTACTCTGAACAATTTTGTGTCATCTGCAAATTTGATTCTCACTCGTCGTATTTCTTTCCAGATCATTTATAAATATATTGAAAAGTAAGGGTCCCAATACAGATCCCTGAGGCACTCCACTGTCCATTCCCTTCCACTGAGAAAATTGTCCATTTAATCCTACTCTCTGTTTCCTGTCTTTTAGGCAGTTTGCAATCCATGAAAGGACATCGCCACCTATCCCATGACTTTTTACTTTTCCTAGAAGCCTCTCATGAGGAACTTTGTCAAACGCCTTCTGAAAATCCAAGTATACTATATCTACCGGTTCACCTTTATCCACATGTTTATTAACTCCTTCAAAAAAGTGAAGCAGATTTGTGAGGCAAGACTTGCCCTGGGTAAAGCCATGCTGACTTTGTTCCATTAAACCATGTCTTTCTATATGTTCTGTGATTTTGATGTTCAGAACACTTTCCACTATTTTTCCTGGCACTGAAGTCAGGCTAACCGGTCTGTAGTTTCCCGGATCGCCCTTGGAGCCCTTTTTAAATATTGGGGTTACATTTGCTATCCTCCAGTCTTCAGGTACAATGGATGATTTTAATAAGTTACAAATTTTTACTAATAGGTCTGAAATTTCATTTTTTAGTTCCTTCAGAACTCTGGGGTGTATACCATCCGGTCCGGGTGATTTACTACTCTTCAGTTTGTCAATCAGGCCTACCACATCTTCTAGGTTCACCGTGATTTGATTCAGTCCATCTGAATCATTACCCATGAAAACCTTCTCCATTACGGGTACCTCCCCAACATCCTCTTCAGTAAACACCGAAGCAAAGAAATCATTTAATCTTTCCATGATGGCCTTATCTTCTCTAAGTGCCCCTTTAACCCCTTGATCATCTAAGGGAGCTTCCTTGGAGATGCTGAATTGGTAGATGCTCACGACAGATGCGAGCCTCCTGGGTTGGGGGCTCGCTATCAGGAGTTACTAGTGCAAGGTCGATGGACTGCCAAGGAACGGCAGTGGAGCATCAGTAGATTGGAAGCACAGGCATTTCGGCTGGTGTGCTTGCGATTTGCCAAGTGTCTGGAGGCTCGGGCAGTCAGGATAATGTTGTCAGTGCGATGACGGCCTACATCAATCACCAGGATGGCACCAGAAGCTGACAGGTGTCTGAGGAGATAGATGCGCTAATGATATGGGCAGAGCAGCATCTGCTCGACATCCGCCTCCCACATTGCTGGAAAGGACAATGTAAGGACCGAGTTTCTCAGCAGGAAGAACCTGGACCCGGGAGAGTGGGTGTTAACGGACAAAGCTTTTCAACTCATAGTGGGGTGCTGGGGACAACCCGCACCTAGACTTGCTGGCGACCTTCGGCAACGCGAAAGTTCCGCTGTTCTTCACTTGCAAAAGGGATCCGAAGGTGCTGGGCATTGATGTTTTCATTCAAGTGTGGCAGGATGTTGTATGCCTTCCTGCCCTGCCTCTGATAAGCAGGATCATTTGGCAGATTGCAAGTCAGGATGACACTGTACTTTTGGTGGCTCCAGATTTTAGATCGTCATACCATAGCCTCTGGGGCCAGAGAGTGCTGGTGGGCATTCCCCTCAGTCTTCCACTTCAGAAAGATCTGTTACGGCAGGGACCCATTTTAAACGAATATCCGGGTCTATTTGGTTTTGCGGTTTGGCCTGTGAGAGGGCTCTGTTGTTGAAGCATGGTTACTTTACTGCAGTGATTTCCAAATTGCTTTGGGCCAGGAAATTTTCTACATTTCTGGCTTACAGTTTGGAGCATTTTCGAGGCCTGTTGTAAGGAGTGAGGTTCTCAACCTCTCAAAGTGGAAATTCCATTAATTTTGGAATTTTTACAGGGAGGATTGCTAAAGATTTGGCCCTTAACACCTTGAAGATTTCAAGTGGCAGCTCACTTGTTTTAGGGGACGAGTCAATGATGGGCCTTTTATCTTCCCATCCCGATGTGTTCAGATTCTTGAAGGGAGTTGAGCATCTTCATCCTTCCTTGTGACTGCCAGTGCCTTTGTGGGAACTTGATCTGTTCCTGAATTTCTTAGCGGATCCGACTTTTCAGATCTTATGTGGCCTTTCCTTGCGGCTGCTTATCTTGAAGACTGTTTTCTAATGGCAGTCTGTTCTGCATGTTGAGTTTCCGAGCTGCAGGCCCTTTCTGCGCATGACTCCAGGATCTTTGGATTGTGCCACCTTTTTTGCTGAAAGTGGATTTGGACTTTCATTTGAATAAGTCTCTCTCTCTCTCTGCCCATGTTGGACAGAGACAGAAGTGAGCGAGTGCCATCTTTTGCATATCTTGGATGTCAAGCGGCACTTGTTGTGGTACTTGGAGGTTACTAAATCTGTCTGGAAGTCTGAGGGACTGTTTATACTCCATGGTGGAGGTAAACAGAGTGAGCCAGCAACTTGGGCAACTATAGCCTGTTGGGTTAAGGAAGTCAACACGGCCAGCTATGTGGATGCTGGAATTCCTTTGCGGAAGCAGAATAGACCACTTTCCAGGAGGGCTCGGGCAGTATCGTGGCAGAGATTTGATTGTCTCCTTTGATTTGTCTAGCAGTGATGTGGTCATCTTTACACACCTTTTCCAAGCATTACTGCTTGAACGTCCGGGCTCAGAAGGATGCCAGCTTCGTGCATCCGGTATAGATTAGACCGCGGGCAGCCCTCCCGCCTTGTTCAGGAGTAGCTTTGGTACATCCCACTTGTGGGGATTGGCCTGCCTGTTGCAGAAGAATGAGAAATTGCTACTTACCTGATAATTTCCTTTCCTCTAATGAAGGCAGGCCAATCCTCTAACCGCCCTTGGCTGCCGATTTTTGCCTTTGGGTCGCCCTTTAGGTACGGTTGATGCAGAGTGTTTCTGCTATTCATTGGTGGATTGGTAAGTGACTTGTCTAGTGAATGTTCGTTGTTTTGTCTGATCTCAGTGTTCCTTATTGGTTGGAAGCATGAGAGGTTGATTGTTGTTAATCATTTTCTAATATAATCAGTTTGTCCACAGTTTGGCTTTTCAGAGAATACTGGGGGACTGATGTTGGGGCAGGGCTATATATCTGAGACATTAGCTTTTACTCTTGACTTCATCTGCTGGTAGAGGTGCATAACCTACTTGTGGGACTTGACCTGCCTTCATTAAAGGAAACGAAATTATTAGGTAAGTAGTAATTTCTCCTTTTCGCAGATATAAGGACAAATAATTCTTTAAAATGATATAAAATATATGTTGCTGATTAGAGAGCACATGGTGGGCTGAACTAATGAAGGCTCATGGAAGGCAGCACTGAATCTGACATGAAACCTCTTTTCCCCTCCCATTCCCCCCCCCCCCTTCCAATCCATATGCCAAACTGACTTGCAAGATGCTGCTTTGCAGAGAAACTGTACGTCTGCAGATAAAGGTGCTTTGGTCATATTCGGTCAGAACTCTGCCCTCCTCTGAGGAAGACAATTCTAGTGCCAGGCAGCGTGTCTGCTGAACGTCTCTGTACGATCACTTGTCATTCTGAAAGGCAGACACAAAAAGGGGTTAAATTAGCATGTTTGCAGCTTGTGAGCAGTAGTGCTGATTGTTAAAGGCTTCAATGCTGGCTGCTATTCGTTCATGTACTTTTCTTATCATTCTTAGCAAGAATGTGTATGAAAAATGTGCAAATGGACAGCAACCAGGGTTGAAGCCATGTCAGTGGGTGCTGCTGCTCGCAGGTTTCAGACAGGTTCTAATTTAACCCCTTTTTATGTCTCTTACCATGCATCCAGAATATGTGCAGGAATTTCTGCTAAGCAAAATCTGGCACTAGTGATTTTTCCAGTTTTGAGCAAAACTTTCCACATTAAACCCTATGGAGAATATTTTTACATGTGCAATTTTTATGAATGTTTACAAAAATATTTTTCAAATAAGCCTTTTTTTTTTTTTTTTGCACTCTCTGGACCACCATATTAAAATGCACAGACACACATGCTGCTTTCGCCATCTGTGGTCTAAGGCTGAGTGAAAAGTACTTCCTGTAGTGTAGATGATCAACCTATGGCTGTCTCTTGCCTGGAACAGGTTATCCAATGCCCAAACCTGACCCTGTGACAGAGCCTGCAGCTGAGGAGAAGGTGTGCAGCGATGGGATCAGGAACCCCAGGGAAGAAGATGCTCCGGGTATCTCTTCTGCAGGTCAGTCAAACCTGGTGAACTCTCTTAGCCTTCACTGATGCTTGCTGAGTGACATCTGATGCTATTCTAGAATGTACGTATAGGAGGGAGGGAGCTGGGGCTCTATTAGAGGGAGGGAGGGGGGGGGGGCGGCCTGTGAATAGTGGGAGAGAGGGTGGAGCCAAAGGACCGAAAGCTGGACCTGTGAGAGTAAAGGGGGAATTGCTGGGTGGTTGGGGAGCTAAGTTATAAGACTGGGATGGTGGGAGGGGGGGAAGCCTGTGTGGCTGAAGGAGATGGGAGCGGAAACCAGGTTCTGAGGCTGAGAAGTATAGCTGTCTGGGCACCCTCTGAGGGTTTAGGCCTCTATTATATGAGCTAAATTTAGTTTTCCCTACCCCCACTAGAAAAATTGTTTCAATTTCCTTGCTGAGGAGAGGGGTTGGAGGAGAGATGCCTGTGAGACTGTGGATTGGAGGAGACCAGCCAGTGATACTGAAGGAAGAGAGTGAGGCCAGCCGGCGAGATTAAGGAGAGAGGGAGCTCACTCTACTAGACTGTTGTTGACCTAACCTGTTAGAGGATGGGGGTGGCCGGTGAGACGGGTGAGTTCTTTAGGTTGGGGTGGGAGGAGACTGAGGAAGGTGAGACTTGTATGACCGGTGGGGAAGATGGCACCAGACCTGCCCAGCAATGACTGATGTATAAAGTTATATGGAAAGCAAAGTGGGAACCCATTTTAGTAAAGGACCCTGGATAAATCCAAAATATTATAATTGGAAGTATTTTAACATTGCTGTCTTGCATATTTTCAGCAGAGCCTAACCAGCTGGAATTTTCAGATGGCAATTCTTCTAAATCTCTACGGACAGAATTTGGCCAGTGAGATTTAGGCTTGCCAATTGTGCAACTGTTAGCCGCTTGAACTTTCGGAATATCTGCATTCACCGGCTAAGTGTGCAACACTCCCTGGGAATGCCGTCAGCATGGCACCTTCAGCTGGTCTGAGGAGGCCCATTGTTAACCGGCGAGGTTTAACCAACTAACTTCTGAAGTTTAGCCATTTAAACTCTTATTTTAGTTTTTATTTATTTATTGTTTTTAATTCAGGCCTTTTCATTGGTAGATCAAGGCAAGTTATATTTCCCTGTACATACCCGGATCATTCCAGACTCCTGGGTCTTGCCTCTCCTCGAGCAGATGGAGACAGACATTTTTAACTGCCACTGCCACTTAAGTTGAGGTGCCACCTGCAATCTGTCAGTATTTCTCTGTCTCCAGCAGATGGTGGAGGTGCAAACTCCTGCAGTCTGGAAAAAAAAAAACCAAACAGAAACAAAAGGAAAAAGGTTAGATTTTCTGAAGAAGTCTATAGCCTCCCAGGGGTTTGCTTGGTCGTGGTGGGACCATCACCCCTGGTAATAGAGGCTTTCGAGCAGATGGTCGGAGTCCTTATAGCTCACCCCTCTTTAGGCAGCCACCAGGGTTGATACCAGGAAGCCCGGCTCACTCACCCTGCCAGGGGAAGGAAGGAGCCTGCAGCTGAACATTGTAGTTAAGCTATTTGTTTTTCTTTTGTTTAGTTGTTTTTAAAACTCAGTCTTTCAGAAGGAAGACCGGGGTGTTTTTCTTTGAAGGTAGGCTTGGTGCATCCCGGCTCTAGCGGCTCCTGCATTGGATGGCTGTCTTCCTCCCTGCCTCTCTGGCACTCACTTTCCCCCCCCCCCCCCCGAGTCCCATGGTCAGGACTTTGCGATCTGTAGTGCCTTTGGGGACTGCGTGACAGCCTATGCGCGGAGAGGCTCCCCGTCAGGGAGGGACCCTCCAGAACAGCTGCATGGGGGAAGGCATCAGGAGCCTGGGAGGCTCTCCTCAGCGCAGAAGCTCTCGGGTGATCCGTTCCTGCTTAGTGCAAGAACGGAGGCAATTTTGGCCACATTCGCACAGCCCGCGGGGGGTATTACCCTCCCTCTTTATCGTCGCAAACTGAGGCCTCGGAGGGGGGGGGGGGGGCATCATGGCGGCTGGAGACTTCTCTTCTGAGGAGGGCTCAGATTCCTCATCCATTATTTCCCTATATGGGTTTTGCCTCCCCTCCAGCAGATGGAGACAGAGAGAGACTCTGCCCTATATACTGAGGTGCCACCCACAGTCCGTCATTATTTCTGTCTCCAGCAGATGGTGGAGGTGCTAAATCCACAGTCTGTATTGCTTGCTTAGTGAGAATAGGAGTATCAGTTAGACAGGATTAAAGGTAGAAGTTTGGAACTCAGATAAGAACAACAGATTGCATTTAAAAAAAAAAAAAAAAGCGTTTTGTGTTGTTGCTTGGAAATTGGTTCCTGCGTTGGCTCTCCCCTCTTCGCCGGGGTTATTTTTAACTTACTGTTCGGTCGTGGCTGCAAGTTTAAAAAAAAAAAAAAAAAAATGTTGGGTTTTTGTGGGTTGTTTTTTTTTGTCGGCCCAACATGCCGAGAAGTTGGGTGTGCGGCTCGGCGCGGGCTCATTTGTCGCGGGACGGTCTCTGTTCAGGCTGTCTACCTGGGGGGGGGGGAGGGAACATCCGTGGCTGCTGGGGTGGGTCGTGATGCGGCTTACTTCAGTCTCCCATGCGTTCGGGGAGCTGAGCGCGGGAACGGCGCCATTTTGAATAATTTCAGCGCGGGCCGCGTCGGGGGAAGGCATTTTGCAGCCTTCCTTGTCTCCTCAACGGCCTATCCCCGGGGGGGCCAAATCAGCATTCTTGGACCCAATTTCAATGGGGGATGACCCTGATGGGGATGGGGACTCCTCATCCTCTTTCTCTTCAGACTTTGTCCTTTTATTGCATAAGGCCTTCAAGGCCCGAAAAGCTAGTAAAAAGCAGGGACTGGACAAGTCTGTATCACCGGTGCCCCTTAAGTCCCAGAAAAGGTCCAGACAAAAGGAAGATCAAGGGTCCACTAACGCTAAGCACCCTTTGAGGTCAGTACCGCGGTCGCAGGACATGGATTCGTCCATGGACACCTCTGATCCGGAGGATCAGAACCATCCATCCCAGCCTCCGAGGGGGGTGGAAGGGGATGGTGTCCTGCCTCAGGGGCTTGGCCGAGACTCTCACCTCATGGAAGGTGATCCAAAGGTGATCCGCCTGTTGAGAAAAGAGCTAGCCCCTCTTATTCCTGCTATTTTGGGGGAATTAGGTCTGGAGGTGACAAAGGAGGAATCCCGCTTAGGCTCTATGGATCCAGTGTTGTTGGGCCTGAAGGATGGTCCTACTTCTTTCCCATTCCACTTTTCGGCTACTGACCTTTTGTTTAGGGAATGGGACACCCCTGATCTCTGCTTAAAGGTCTCTAAGGCTATGGATGAGCTATATCCTCTGCCGGAGGAGGCTTTGGACCTTCTTTGGGTGCCTAAGGTGGATGCAGCAGTTTTGGCTGTTACAAAAAAGACCATGATTCCAGTTACAGGCTCCACTGCTCTCAAGGATTTGCAGGACCGGAAGCTGGAGCTTCAACTCAAAAAGATTTTTGAGGTCTCCGCGCTGGGGGTCAGAGCTGCAGTGTCGTAGCAATTTTTCTTTGAGGACTGGTCTTTGATAGGTGCAGCAGCTGCAGGCCAACGAATCACTGTCTGAGGGGGAAGCTCTCCAGGCTGGGCGTCTTGAAGCTGTCATTGCTTATAATGCTGATGCCCTTTGATTTGCTGTGCACTTCGGCCAGGTCCATGGTGTCTGTGGTCTCTGCTTGTCGGCTATTAAGGTTAAGAAACTGGTCGGCGGATGTTTCTTCCAAATCCCAGCTGGGGGGTCTGCCTTTTTAAGGGCAAGCTGCTGTTTGGAAAGGAGCTGGATGACATGATTAAATCTCTGGGCGAGAATAAGGTTCATAGTCTGCCGGAAGATAGGCCAAGGTTGAGAGGATCATTTTCTTCTAGGTCTCGCTTTTGTGGGGGTCGAAGGTCCCAAGCGTCCACTTTCTCCTTTTGGTAGAGTTCTAGCCGACAGCAGTCATGCTCTCAGTCCTTTCGTGGGCGACGCTTCGGTAGACCTGGTAACGCACAGGGCGGTAAGCCCCCGCAATGATGTGCGGCCGGTCCATTCCTTGGTTCCGGTTGTAGGGGGCAGACTATCCCTGTTTTACAAGGAGTGGACCAAACTCACATTGGACTAGTGAGTTCTCTCTTGATAAGACACTGTTACGCTTTAGATTTTGCACGTCTGCTCCGGCACCAGTTCCTGATCTCACCATGCGGCTATGCAGCAAAGCGTCGTTACAGCGCCTTCTTGACCTCTGAGCAATTGTGCCTGTGCCTCCGTCACAACAACGAAAGGACCGCTACTCCATCTACTTTGTCATACCAAAAAAAGAGGGGACCTTTCGGCCCATTCTCGATTTAAAGCGGGTAAACAAATGTCTTCGGATACCCCGCTTCCACATGGAGACGCTGCGGCCCGTTATTATGTCAGTTCGACAGGGGGAATTTCTAGCATCCCTAGATCTAACGGAGGCATCTTTGCACATCGCGGTCCGGGCCGACCACCAGATTGTTCGTGAGGTTTTCTATCCTAGGGCATTATCAGTTTCAAGCTCTACCTTTCGGCCTTGCTACGGCACCCAGGACATTCACCAAGATAATGGTGGTGGTGGCGGTGCAACTACGCAAGGAAGGATTATTGGTACATCCGTACGTGGACGACTGGCTGATTTGAGCGAAATCAGAAGTTCTTTGCCACTCAGCGATCCGTCGGGTGTTTCAGTTATTATGAGCGCTCGGGTGGGTTGTCAACCTTGCGAAGAATCGTCTAATTCCCTTCCAGTCATTGGAATTTCTGGGTGTTCTATTCAATACGCAACAGGGCAGAGTGTTTCTGACGTCCAAGCGAATTGCCAAGTTGCAAGGTCAAATTCAAGTCTTGTTGTCCAAGCATCCTCCGAGAGTCTGGGATTACTTGCGGGTCCTGGGTTCAATGACGTCTACACTGGAACTAGTTCCATGGGCCTTTGCACACATGCGTGCTTTCCCGGTGGAGTCCTGTTTCCGAACAATTTCATCTACCCCTGCCTCTGACGGAGTCCGCACAGTCCAGTCTGGAATGGTGGCTTCTCTCGGACAACTTGGGCCGCTGTGTTTCCAGAATGGACGATGGTCACCACGGATGCAAGTCTTTCCAGTTGGGGAGCAGTTTGTCTGGGGAAGTCCGTGCAGGGCCAGTGGTCCCAAGAGGAGTCTCGATGGTCCATCAGTTGTCTGGAGACCAGGGTAGTACAGCTGGCATTGCAAGTCGTCTTTCCGATCCTCAAGGGGAAATCGGTCAGGGTGCTGTCAGACAATGCGACCACGGTGGCTTACATCAATCGCCAAGGAGGAACAAAAAGCCAGCCAGTAGCGTTGGAAGCTCGTTAGCTAATCAGTTGGGCGGAGCATAATATGGTCAGCATAGCAGCGTCCCACATAGCTGGGGTCGACAACGTTGACACGGACAACGTTGACGCGGATTTCCTCAGTCGACATCGACTCGATCCAGGAGAGTGGGAGTTGGCCGCCGCATTTCAGCTCATCTGCAACACGTGGGGTACACCTTGCATGGATCTGATGGCGACATTCAGGAATTCCAAAGCCCCACGCTTCTATGCTCGCTGCAGAGACACGGGAGCAGAGGGAGTAGATGCTCTGGTTCTTCCCTGGCCGTTGAATGTCCTGCTCTAAGTGTTCCCACCATGGCCTCTAATTGGCAAGGTGCTCTGGCGAATAGAAATACACCTGGCAGAAGTGATCCTGGTAGCTCCGGAATGGCTGTGTCGTCCATGGTTTGCAGATCTGGTCAATCTAGCGGAGGCAGGTCCCTTTCGGTTTCCGGATCTTCCGGACCTGCTGCATCAGGCAGATAGCTTCTCTCCAGCAGCATGGCTTTTGAGAGGCAATGGCTGAAGGGCAAAGGCTACTCGGAAGCTGTAGTGGCTAATTCATACGGGCCGATACAGTACAGTGCTCTTCAGCGGAGCACACTGTTAACCCGCATTTGGCAGCACGTTTTCGACGCGCTAGCTTTACCCCCACGAAATTAATAGTGCCCGCAACATGCAAATGCATGCTGATGGCCCTATTAGTTATTCCCGCACGTTTCAGTAAGTAAAATGTGCAGCCAAGCCGCACATTTTCCTTTCAGAAATTAGCACCTACCCAAAGGTAGGCGTTAATTTTTGCTGGCACTGGGAATGTGTACAGAAAAGCAGTAAAAACTGCTTTTCTGTACACCCACCGACTTAGTATCATGGCGATATTAAGTTGGAGGTCCCAAAAGTAAAAAATAATTTAAAATAATTAAAAAAAAATAAAAATTTAAAATCAGCTCGCAGGTTGAAAACCGGACGCTCAATTTTGCCGGCGTCCGGTTTCCAAACCCATGGCTGTCAGCGGGTTTGAGAACAGACGCCAGCAAAATTGAGCGTTCACTTTCGAGCTGCCAAGAGGTTCAAGGGACCGCGGCAGGAGAGAGTGGTGGCTGCGGCCCCCACGAGGCCTAGGGCCCCCGACAATCGAATGATCTCTAAAGTTAGCCGTCCCATAAGGTCCATAGCGCCCCCACCTGCTGAGGATTTGGCTCATGATATCACACAACCATCAGACCCTCCAGGGGTGGTGGCTGGTGGGGGGGGGGTGGGCCCAAAATCCCGATCAGTCCCAGTCGGATGCTCCAGTGGTGGACGGGGATGACCCCAGGCTGGTGCGTTTGTTCCGTAGAGAGGAGCTGGCCTCCCTGATTCCTGCAGTTCTCAAGGAGCTAGGCATTGAGGCCCCCCAGGAGAGCGTGGCGTTGGGAGCCGTGGATCCAGTGATCCAACCACGGCTTTTCCTTTTCACATGTCAGTCAGTGCCCTGCTCTTCAGGGAGTGGGATACTCCAGACACAGGTTTGAAGGTGAGTAGGGCCATGGACAAAGCTATACCTGCTTCTGGAAGATGTGCTTGACCTTCTCAGACTCCCAAAGGTGGATGCTGCAGTGTCCGCAGTTACTAAGAAGACGACCATCCCTGTCACTGACTCTGTGGTGCTCAAGGATTTTCAAGATAGGAAGCTGGAAGTTCACCTCAAGAAGATTTTCAAGGTCTCTGCTCTGGGAGCTTGGGCTGCTCTGTGCAGCAGTTTTATGTTACGAGCGGGCCTTCGTTGGGTGCAGCAACTCCAAATGGATAAGTCCCTCTCAGATGCGGAGTCCCTCCAGGGGGAACGGCTGGAAGCCCTGGTGGATTACAGTGCAGATGCGTTATACCATCTGCTGAGGACCTCGGCTAGAAACATGTCTGCTGTTTCTGCTCGCCAGCTCCTCTGGTTGAGGAATTGGGCGGCAGACATCTCCAAGGTGCAGCTGCTGTTTGGCAAGGAGTTGGAGGAGATGATCAAATCCCTGGGGGAGAATAAAGTTCACAGAGTACCTGAGAATAAGCCGAAAACGAGAATTTCTTTTCCTTCTCGGGCACGATTCCGAGGAAATCATAGATTTCGGGCATCTAGATCTTTAGGCTCTTCTGCCAGGCAACCGTCGAGCAGTCGCGGAGTCAACCTTTTCGCCACCACCGGCCCAGCAGAGACAAATCCACCCAGGGTGTGGGTGGAGCAAAATCTTCGCAATGAGGTGAGGCCGCTCCTCGGTGCTGCTAATAGGGGGCCATCTGGCGCTCTCTTATGAAGAATTGTCCAAAATTACATCCGACCAGTGGGTCTTGGATGTAATAAGTCAAGGCTACGCTTTAGAATTTGCTCGGCCTCTCAGGAACCGTTTTTTCATCTTCCCATGCTCTTACCAGCAAAAAGAGTAAGAAGTGTGAGTGACCTTCCATCGCCTCAGCAAACTGGGGGCCATTGTGCCGGTGCTTCCTGCAGAGCGAAGAACAGGCAGATATTCCATCTACTTTGTAGTGCCAAAGAAGGAAGGTACCTTCCGGTCCATCCTCGATTTGAAGAAAGTAAACAGATCTATTAGTTAAAATTTGTAACCTATCATTAAAATCATCTATTGTACCTGAAGACTGGAGGGTGGCCAATGTAACCCCAATATTTAAAAAAGGCTCCGGGGGCGATCTGGGTAACTATAGACCAGTGAGCCTGACTTCAGTGCCGGGAAAAATAGTGGAAGCTATTCTCAAGATCGAAATCATACAGCATATAGAAAGACATGATTTAATGGGACACAGTCAACATGGATTTACCCAAGGGAAGTCTTGCCTTACAAATCTGCTTCATTTTTTTGAAGGGGTTAATAAACATGTGGGTAAAGGTGAACCGGTAGATGTAGTGTATTTGGATTTTCAGAAGGTGTTTGACAAAGTCCCTCATGAGAGGCTTCTACGAAAACTAAAAAGTCATGGGATAGGAGGCGATGTCCTTTCGTGGATTACAAACTGGTTAAAAGACAGGAAACAGAGTAGGATTAAATGGTCAATTTTCTCAGTGGAAAAGGGTAAACAGTGGAGTGCCTCAGGGATCTGTACTTGGACCGGTGCTTTTCAATATATATATATATATATATATATATATATATATATATATATATATATATATATACCTACAAAAAACCCCCTGTACATTAATAAATGTAAGGGAGACCACTAGCACTTTTAGTTCTTTCAAAAAAATTAGAAATTAAGATATTATTAAAAAATTTTTTGATTTGTTTAAATTGTTTATTGAAAACTTAATCACTATCACTATTGCACATATTGAATTTTTAACATAACACAAAGTACAAATTCACGAAGACTAACATATATACCTCTAAAATATGCCCCTCAATAATCTCCTACTGCTTGCCCTAAACTGGACCCTGTATCTCCTGATCCCTATAGATGTTATTCGGGTCTTTATAAACATATACACCTCTAATATGAAAAACTTATATATTTTTTCTTTAGATGGTAAGTCTATATTTTTTTCAAAACAGATTTTCTTTGGTGTATGTCTATTCAACCAGTTCTTTTGTCCATCTTTGGACAAAAGAACTGGTTGAATAGACATACACCAAAGAAAAATCTGTTTTGAAAAAAATATAGACTTACCATCTAAAGAAAAAATATATAAGTTTTTCATATTAGAGGTGTATATGTTTATAAAGACCCGAATAACATCTATAGGGATCAGGAGATACAGGGTCCAGTTTAGGGCAAGCAGTAGGAGATTATTGAGGGGCATATTTTAGAGGTATATATGTTAGTCTTCGTGAATTTGTACTTTGTGTTATGTTAAAAATTCAATATGTGCAATAGTGATAGTGATTAAGTTTTCAATAAACAATTTAAACAAATCAAAAAATTTTTTAATAATATCTTAATTTCTAATTTTTTGAAAGAACTAAAAGTGCTAGTGGTCTCCCTTACATTTATTAATGTACAGGGGGTTTTTTGTAGGTTACTAGTCATAGCACTAGAGACGATATTGCCAATATTTTTTGATCGCTATATATATATATATATATATATATATATATATATAAATAAATGTTCTGGAAAGGAATACGACGAGTGAGGTTATCAAATTTGCGGATGATACAAAATTATTCAGAGTAGTTAAATCACAAGCAGACTGTGATACATTACAGGAGGACCTTGCAAGACTGGAAGATTGGGCATCCAAATGGCAGATGAAATTTAATGTGGATAAGTGCAAGGTGTTGCATATAGGGAAAAATAACCCTTGCTGTAGTTACACGATGTTAGGTTCCATATTAGGAGCTACCACCCAGGAAAAAGATCTAGGCATCATAGTGGATAATACTTTTAAATTGTCGGCTCAGTGTGCTGCAATAGTCAGAAAAGCAAATAGAATGTTAGGAATTATTAGGAAGGGAATGGTTAATAGAATGGAAAATGTCATAATGCCTCTGTATCGCTCCATGGTGAGACCGCACCTTGAATACTGTGTACAATTCTGCTCGCCGCATCTCAAAAAATATATAGTTGCGATGGAGAAGGTACAGAGAAGGGCAACCAAAATGATAAAGGGGATGGAACAGCTCCCCTATGAGGAAAGGCTGAAGAGGTTAGGGCTGTTCAGCTTGGAGAAGAGATGGCTGAGGGGGGATATGATAGAGGTCTTTAAGATCATGAGAGGTCTTGAATGAGTAGATGTGACTCGGTTATTTACACTTTCGAATAATAGAAGGACTAGGGAGCATTCCATGAAGTTAGCAAGTAGCACATTTAAGACTAATCGGAGAAAATTCTTTTTCACTCAACGCACAATAGAGCTCTGGAATTTGTTGCCAGAGGATGTGGTTAGTGCAGTTAGTGTAGCTGGGTCCAAAAAAGGTTTGGATAAGTTCTTGGAGGAGAAGTCCATTAATGGCTATTAATCAATTATACTTAGGGAATAGCCACTGCTATTAATTTCATCAGTAGCATGGGTTCTTCTTAAGTGTTTGGGTAATTGCCAGGTTCTTGTGGCCTGGTTTTGGCCTCTGTTGGAAACAGGATGCTGGGCTTGATGGACCCTTGGCAATTTCTTATGATGTTATGAGCGATTTGGGTGCCGTGATTTTTCATGGAGACCTTGCTGTGGGTAATTGCAGCGGTCCACAAGGGGGAGTACCTATAATCCCTGGACTTGACAGAGGCTTACCTGCATATCGGGATTTGACCCGACCACCAAAGATTCCTCTGATTCATGATCCTAGGAGAACACTTCCAGTTCTGCGCCCTGCCTTTCAGCCTGGCGATAGCGCCCAGAACCTTTACCAAGGAGATGGTGGTGGCAGCTGCCCTTCAGAAGGTCAGAATTCTAGTGCACCCTTATTTGGAAGACTGGCTGATTCGAGTGAAGTCAGTCTCTCTGTCGGGAGGCGATGGATTGAGTCCTTTGCCTCCTGTGGTCCCTGGGGTGGATCGTCAATTTGGCCAAGAGTCATCTGTTTCCCTCCCAGACCCTGGAGTTTTTGGGAGCCCTCTTGGACATGAGGTTGGGCAAGGTGTTACTCACTGAGGAGCAGATCAGTAAATTGCAAGCTCAGGTTCACTTGCTGTTGTCCATGCGCATGCCCAGGGTCTGGGATTACCTGCAGGTTCTTGGGTTGATGGCTTCAACCCTGGAGTTAGTCCCATGGGCCTTTGCTTATATGAGGCCTCTTCAATCAGCCTTACTATCCCGTTGGGATCTGATCTCCGAGCAGTTCCAGCTACCGCTTTCGCTTACAGAATCTGTGCAGTCCAGTATCTCCTGGTGGCTCACTCCAGACAAGCTTTGCCGAGGGGCAGACCTGGAAGTCCTTTCTTAGACGGTGGTGACCACGGACGCCAGCCTCTCCGGTTGGGGTGCAGTCTGTCAGATCAAAGCAGTCCAGGGCCATTGTTCGGTGACAGAGTTCTTGTGGTCCATCAACCGATTGGAGACCAGAGCCGTACATCTTGATCTCAATGCTCTCCTGCCCCTGGTGAGGGGAAGGTCGGTAAGAATCCTGTATGACATGTGACAGATGTGGCTTACATAAACCGCCAAGGAGGCACTGAGAACCGATTAGTAGCTCTGGAAGCCCAGGATTTGATCTGCTGGGTGGAACCGCATCTGGAGAGGATAGCAGCTTCTCATATTGCAGGCTTGGACAACATTCAAGTGGACTTCCTGAGCTTTTACCAGCTGGATCCCGGGGAGTGGAAGCTTTCGGAGGAAGCTTTTCGCTTGATATGCCGCAGGTGGAGTCAGCCCTACATGGATTTGATGCCGATTTTCCGCAACACCAAGGCCCCGAGGCTTTTCAGTCGATGTCGGGAGATGGGAGCAGAAGGGGGTGGACACTCTAGTCCTCCCTTGGCTGCCGAACGTCCTGCTGTAAGTGTTTCCGTCGTGGCCGCTAATCAACAAGGTGTTACGTCAGGTAGAAGCCCACCGAGGGGACGTAATCTTTGTATCGCTGGTATGGCCGAGATGGCCATGGTTTGCGGACCTGATTAACCTGGCGGTGGATGGCCCCTTGCGGTTTCAGCTCCTGCCAAATCTCCTCAATCAAGGCCCTGTTTGTTTGGAAGAGGCAGATTGCTTTTGTCTAGTGGCCTGGTTTTTGGGAGGGAATGCCTATGGAATAAGGGTTACTTGGATGCCATGATTGCTACTCTTTTTTTTGCAGTCCAGGAAAACCTCTACTTCCCTGGCATGTGTCAGGGTGTGGGTGTGTTTGATTCTTGGTGCATGGAGCACAGGGTGGACCCCACCCATGCCTCCGTGATTGATATCTTAGCCTTTTTGCAAGATGGTCTGATTAAAGGCCTGTCGTTTAGTTCCCTGAGAGTTCAGGTAGCAGCCCTGGGTTGCCTTTGGGGTTGTGTGCGCAGTGTTCGCTTGGCGGCACATCCGGACATTGTGCGTTCCTTCGGGGGGGGGAAGGTGAAGCATTTGCGTCCTCCTGTCCGGAATACTTGTCCTTCCTGGAGTCTCATTCTGGTTTTGAGGACCATGTATTTGTCCCCGTTGAGCCTCTGAAGCGCGCAACTCTAAAGGATCTGACTTTGAAAGTGATTTTTCTAGTGGCTATATCCTCAGCTCGGCGGGTGACAGAGCTTCAGGCCTTATCCTGTAGAGAATACTTCTTGAGGATTACTGATACTGGAGTATCCTTGAGAATGGTTCCCTCTTTTCTGCCCAAAGTGGTATCCTCTTTTCATTTGGATCAGTCTGTGGAGCTTCCTTCCTTTCCGGATTTGGATTCTTCTACTCCTCAGTCCAGAGATTTACGAAGATTGGATGTAAAGCAGGCCCTTTTACGTTTCTTGGGGGTTACCAGCAGTTTCCGCCTGTCAGATCGTCTCTTTGTGCTGTGGAGTGGCCCCAGGAGAGGGCTTAAGGCTTCTAGGGCCACTATTGTTCGGTGGTTGAAGGAGGCTGTCAGCTCTGCGTACATCGCTAAAGGTCGGCTGATGCCTGTTAGGCTTTGTGCTCATTCTTCCTGAATGCAAGCAGCCTCTTGGGCTGAGTGTCAGCGGGTGTTGCCCCAAGAAATTTGTAGGACGGCTACTTGGAAATCTTTGCACACATTTGCCAGACACTATCGTCTGTTTCTGGGGCCTGGACATCCAGGGGACTTTGGTGAAAATGTTCTTTGAGCAGGACTCAGGGTCACGCCAGGCAT
The DNA here is from genome assembly GCF_901001135.1 of Rhinatrema bivittatum. NCBI lineage: Eukaryota > Metazoa > Chordata > Amphibia > Gymnophiona > Rhinatrematidae > Rhinatrema > Rhinatrema bivittatum. The sequence goes on along the minus strand of NC_042616.1, from coordinate 51,599,884 downwards.
AGGGAAGCTTTGGTACATCCCAGGAGTCTGTGGACTGATCCTTACCTGCTAATTTTCGTTCCTGTAGTACCACGAATCAGTCCAGAGTCCCGCCCAGTCTGGGTTAGGGGAATTTGAGAGTCCACTCGATCAGCGTTTGCCTTCAGGTTCTGGTCCCGCGCAGGTGTGTTGTGCGGGCAAGGGTTCTTATTGAATTTCCAAGGTTTTCTTCTAACCTCTGCTCTTTCAGGGGAAATTGTACATAGTTCATATTGATTGTGTTTTTTTCTATTCATCTGGCTTGGGTACAGTTCAATACTGATGCACTCAACTTAAGTGGCAGTGTCAATCAAAAACTTCTGTCTCCACCTGCTGGGGGGGAGGCAAAACCCAGGAGTCTGGACTGATCTGTGGTACTATAGGAACAAAAATTAGCAGGTAAGAACCAATTTTCCCTTAGGTACAGTATACATATCCTGATTTCATTCTCGCCTTATTTATCAATATGTATATAGTTTTGTTTTTATATATGTTAACTCTATATGCTACCAATCATTCCATGTAAATGTTATTCTACACTATAGAATCACAATGTTCCATGTAAACCGATACGATGTGCAAACGGTTATCGGTATATAAGTCTTTAAATAAATAAAATATTTTCCTGTCCCTTTCGGGCTTACAGCCTGCCTAAGCATTTTTTTTTTTTTGTGTACACACAATGGGAGAAAATCTTTAGTAAATAGTTTCCTAAGTTTGTACCTGAGGCAATGGAGGGTGAAGTGACTTGCCCAAGGATCACAAGAAGTGTCAGGGGGATTTGAACCCTGGTTCTCAGTCCTCTTCTAACCACTAGGCTACTCCTCCCACACAACTCTCTGAAAACCAACCCCTAAGCCACCTTATCAAAGTTCAGGTTGGACACTTTTTTTTTTGCTTTAAATCTCTTTATCAATTTGCAGTGGGAGTTAAGCAAGAGCTGTGCCTTACAGTGAGTTTACAAAAAGATAAGGAGCAGCTATCAATCTTTATCTCATGTCCCTGTCTACCTGCAAGCACACAAGGCTGAGAACTCAATTGTTTGGCTAATCTTCTCTCAAGTCTTGTATGATTTGCCTTTTTCTGGGTAGTCATCCTCTACAGAGGCAGCTTTCTATCATCCTCCATCCACTGGCAGTTATTTGGAGAACCCCCCCCCCCCCCCGCAATATATTGGGAGTGAGTTTTCTTGAGTGAGAACTCCCAGCTACTGCTTTTGGGGCAGCAATCGTCAAACTGTCCAACCTTGGGATAAAGTCTATGGGTATTTTTTAAAAAGCGAAAGTATGTGTGTACTTTTTTTTTTTGTTTGTTTGTTTTGCTCCTTGCCACGGGTATGAAGTATGAGCTGCTTCTTCCATAGCAGGAGGAAACAACAAAGAAGTGGATGCCACAGAGAAGTCTTTTCCAATTCTTTAATAAAGGAGACGTGTGATATTGTGTAAAACTGCCCGACTCTGACCGAGTTTCGCCACAATTAGTGGCTGCCTCAGGGGCCTTTGTTTACACGTCAGCACAGACTGTCTCCACTTGAACTGATGTGAGTGGAGACAGTCTGTGCTGACGTGTAAACAAAGGCCCCTGAGGCAGCCACTAATTGTGGCGAAACTCGGCCAGAGTCGGGCAGTTTTACACAATATCACACGTCTCCTTTTATTAAAGAATTGGAAAAGACTTCTCTGTGGCATCCACTTCTTTGTTGTTTCCTCACGGCTTTACTGGATTGCCTACCTTGTTGCTTTTTGGGCTCTTCCATAGCAGGGACAGGGCATGCTGACATTGCTGCTCTGCACAAAATGGTTGCTCCCAGCCCCTTGGAGAAAGCCAGCGCTGGGCTCAAAACATGATTGCCCGGTAGGATAGGACCATGAACTGGCTTGGATCCTGAGCATGAGACAAATTCTATTTGTAGCTTGTTGATACAGCTACTCGCCACAGACTGTAGGGCCTGGGATTTTTTTCCTGGTGGCGTTGTATTAACCTTGCTATTTTCAAGGCATCCTGGCTTTCCAGTGTTTAGTGCTGGATGGCAAGATTTGCTGCTTTTTCATTTGACTGTTTCCTGCTTTAAGCCTTATATTAGATTTGCTGGATGACGGATGTAAAATAATTCCCGCCCTCTGATATTTTGTTTCAGTGGATGGATGTTGGAGGAGGAGGCCGAAGCTTCAGCGACAGCAGGGGAGTTGTGTGAAACTGGAGCCTTCCCATATATTACCAAAGAGAGAATATATTCTTCAACCTCCAGATGTTGCAGGAAAGCTTGCAAATCACTGCCAAGCAGAAATGCATGAGACAAATGCTGCCTGGGTTGCCCTGTGTAATGCCGCAGAGTATGGGCAAAGTTTCAGCCAGCTCACACACCTCTCCGAGCATCGGACAAGATGGGCAATGGAGAGACCCTGCACCTGTGCTGAATGTGAGAGGAGCTTTAAGGCTGGCGTCATTCTTGAAAGGCACCAGAGAGTCCACGGGGCGGCACGCCTGTTTGCATGCAATCACTGTGGGAAAAGGTTCACTCAGAAAGGAAATCTCAGGGTGCACCAGAGAACGCACACTGGGGAGAGACCATTTACTTGTCCTGAATGTGGGAAAGGATTCGTGCAGAAGGGAAATTTGATGACACACCTGAAAACCCACTCAGACGAAAAGTCGTATATATGTGGAAGATGTGGAAAGAGTTTTAGTTATCAGCAGTCTTTCTTAATCCACCAGAAAACCCACACGAGAGAGAAACCCTTTGGGTGCCCTTATTGTGGGAAAAGATTCCATCAGAAGGGAAACCTAATGTCCCACCAAAGAACGCACACTGGAGAGAAACCATTTATGTGCACTGTGTGTGGGAAAAGCTTCATTCAGAAGGGAAATCTAATAACGCACCAGAAGAGACACACAGGCGAGAGATCATTTATCTGTATAGAATGTGGGAAAAGTTTCAGCGGGAAGATCAACCTCACGACTCACCAAAGGACCCACAGTCATGAGAAACCGTTTGTGTGCATTGAATGTGGGAGCAGGTTCAGTCAGAAGGGCAATCTTCAGACACACCAAAGAACTCACACTGGGGAGAGACCGTTTATGTGTCTGCAATGTGGGAAAAGCTTTAGCCAGAGGGCTCACCTTACGAAGCACCAAACTACACATGCGGGATGGCTGTATTAAGAATAGTCTTGGCAGCAGAGCTAGAGGGCAGAGAGGGGGCCCAGTGTGCTGCTGTGCCAAGATAAGGCCCCTTTCTATTGTGGCACCTATGAGAAACCCAGAGTGTGGAGTCGCCAACGCAGAGCAAAACCACATCTTTTATCCCCAGTGACACTCAAGCAGCATTTGTATCTGTATGAAAAGATTCAAAAAGGCATCACATGGATGCAAGGAAAGGATGGATGCAGCAGACAGCTGAAGGAACAGATTTTCCTCAAAGCCACATGCAGCCATCACACTGATATTTCAGACGGCTGATTAGTATACCTTCATCAGAGCCCCCTGCAGGCATCGCACGGACATGCACACAGCATCAATATAGCACAGATAATTAGAGCAAATGTGTAAAGTGATTTTTAGAAGTGGATTGCAGCCATAAGAAAATGTGCATGCCTTTTATTCTGAAAGAATGTACATATACAAGAAATAAAGCATATGAGAACTGAAAGAAAGGGAGACGCAGGACTATAGAGCCAGGAAACACATCTAGATAAATGTATATATCTCTGCTGCTTTAATATTTCTGTACTCTGTGAATCCCAGGACCAGGAAGCAGCTTGAGTTAGTGAGAATGGAGATGTGATCGCATGCAGTATTCCTGCACTAATTGATGCCAGAACACCAGACATAGGGCTAGCTTCTTGGAGGCGCTTCTCCCATTCTGTATCTGTGGGAAAAGACCTTGACAAAGCAGGCCTAATGTGCTAAAGGAAACAAATGGCTTTGACTCCTAACAAAAATCCTTCATTCACTTTTTTTTTTTTTTTTTCCTCCCTCTACCTTGCATCTCATCCTCCCGGACCAACCACTCTGCCTCTGCTACCAAGCCTGCTTCACTGGTTACTTTTCAAAATAGAGGATGACTGTGCTAAAGTAAAAGAATTCTGTCTTGAACAGTGCTTCTTTACTACCTACGGGAAGACCAAGTACCAAGAGATGTGATCGGTGACCAGGAAAACGTGGCAGAAAGAAACAGTCCCAATTGGTTTAAGTGTCACTAGGAGGATCAAAGGGAGTGTAACTTGATACTCCCTTTGAGTATCAAGTTACTAATATGCTTCCGAGTACAGGACTCGGAAGCACATTAGTTTTGAGGAAATCTGCAAGTACAGGCTGGCATGAGTGTTGCTCTCAAAGCAAAAGGATGCTGCCCAGCGCAGCACACCAGCATTCTGCGACTGGGAACAGAGCCCGATCTGTTATAAATGGACCATCCTGCGCTCCAAATCTGAGAATGCCAGCGCTGACTCACTGTCCCTAATGGGTTGCTGGCAGGAGTCTTACCATCCTCGGAAGATACAGTGCCAATTTATATCTATATCTTAATAAAAATTGTGATGAACAGTGGCCCCGAATTCAGAATTCTGGGCAGGCCTCCAAAATGTTACCCCTTTTATGACGCAACTATGTAGTAACATGGTACCATAATGATGATAGGTTGCTTGTCTCTCAGTGCTGTGTGTAGTTGTTGCTCTCCACACTGCGGAGGATATATCCCAGCTGCCAGCCAATAGGCATGACCACTTGTAGGATATCACTCCTTATGCAAGACAGTATTTGCCGCCATCCTCCTTTGTACCCCTGGGTAGATGAGCATGTAAGCTCTCTTATTTAGTTTATAGACCGCACCCTCTCCCATGTCTAATTAGGAACTGTGTTATACACAACAGGGACAAGTAGGGGACTCCAAGTTATATATAAAAAAAAAAAAAAGTCCCCTATGCTGGGTCTCATTGCTACTCTAATTGTAACTTTATTTTGATTGTAAGCTGTGTAAATGCCTCTTCATTTAAATTCATAATCTGCCTTGAGATCAACTTTGGAAAAAGGTGAAATATCAAATGTAGATACATATTTAAAAAAACCCACAACAAAGCCCCTCTCTAATCCAAATTGCTACCAACACCAGCATGATCTTTACCCAAACATCTGGCTTCCTAGGTCCCTGTGGCCTTTCTGGATGGTGCACAACCACTAACAACCTGCCATACCAAACCCGATCAACACGAGGGGTATGTAGCCTGCAAGACAAACCCAGCTATGTAAGCACCTGCTTGTCCATTATGTCTTCTAGTAATTATTGTATTTGCAATCTGCCAGACAGACCTAGCTGCTAGTTGATTGTCATCACAGCATGCCCGAGTGACCTGGCGGCAGGGCTGCCTGCTTTTCTGCTTGGACGCCTAATGTTTTAGATGACTCACTTTGCGTTCATTCTGATATCCCCAAAACTTACCACTTAATTGTTTGCAAAGGGCACTTTAAACACTTGCCACTAGGTTGTGCTTCTGCTGCCTCGTCACTTTTTTGGGGGGCAACTAAGGTTCCTCCATACTTATCCCAGGCCTTCCACCACATGACATTGCTTCCAGGTCTGTATCCCAAATGTATTTTTCATGACATTGTCCAACAATTAGGTGACCCACAGAAGGTCCAATATTTTATTTTTTTTGCCCTTTAGAGTTAGAATGTATTTCAGAGGGGTCCACAACCTATCCCTCTATGTGCACACAAATCCCACTCATAGACTTCCTTAGATGGCTTGTACTGGAGTGTCACCCCCATCTTGGGGTTTGTTTGGTTTTTTTTGCCTGTAGGCTCCATCAACTTTTGTATTTTTTTTGTTCCTCCATCTCGTCCCTGCCCTGTGAATTGTATGATAGAAAAGTTTTTCCTTTGTCTGGCAGAGCTAGTCCCTGCCCTTGGTAGGCATTTCCATACTACTTTGCTGTTGTAGACTTTGGACTTTTGTTGCTGCTTTCTTATTACAGTGTTCTAGGAGTAGGACCATACTAATCAGATGTACAATTTGTTACCTAACAGAAGAAATGAAAGCCAAGTGAAAGGAAATGTTTACGTATCTTTGTTTTGTTGAAGAAGCAGTAGGACTTTGCAGGTCTAAGTTTTGGTTAATTGTGTAGCTGACATTGGAATAATTAGTAACATGCTCACCCTGCTGAATCTAATTGGGTACTACTGCATGAATCTGTGGTCTCAGTGCCTCCCAGGTCTGAGGAATCCTCCTCCTGAGGTCACAGATATTTCTACAGATGTCGCTGCCATGTGTGTGACTAGAACATGCTGGGTACAGATAAATTGGCCAAGTTTCCGTATTCTGCTCTTATGTGAGAGTGCCTGGGTTTAGAGAAGGATGATCTTAGAGTGCAGGGTCTCAGCTGTGAACTGAGGACTGTCCCTTTATGGGCCTTTTGGCTAAGATTAAGAACTTGTTGGATATAGGGAGGAAGGGAGTTAGACCCTCAAAGAGGCAGGGTATTAATGAACCATCTTGCGTTGGCTATGATTAGACCTCCTACTAAAACAATTTTTTTTTTAAGTTGTCAGTTTGTAACTTTACATATTGTAACTCCAGAAATGGATCATTTTGTAAAGATGGCTTTACACAATTTCCAATTTTATTAACTTTTATATCCTTGCATATGGTGGCATTTTCTTTCTTTCATTTTAAATCAGCAGTACAGGTATCATAATGTCTGTAGCAACAATAAAAACCAGGCCTAAATTCTTCCCCAGAAAGTGGGTGACTGAGCATTGCAGACATCACAGGTCTCACATTTAAAGCTTGTCCTCTTGTGCATTTACATGTCACATGGATGGAGGAGCCATCTGCAAAGTTGTGGCTGGCAACATAAGCTGTACTGGCTGTAGAGTGAAAGGCGAGTTGTGGAGAGGTCCAAGGAGCTTTTGTCAGGCACTACAGAGGAAAGTCACTTATGTAGCTGGAAGAGCCTGTCCTGCTATTTGCCAAAGAAGAGAGTTGGGGCTGTGGCAGCCAGAAGAGCCCAACCCGCCAGATGTTGAAGAAAGGAATTGCATTTACAGTTGCCACAAACCCCAGAAAATAAATTGTCGCGTGCACCCGGGGACTGTAAAGCACTGAGATCAAGGCTGAATGCAGCATTTTTCTTTCCTTAGTCAAGTAAAAGTCCCTACCCCAGAGAACTTAAAATCGTAATGAAATCCATATGGTAGGGGGATAACTGGAACTGGTGCTTACCAGTGGGGACGGTGTTGCTGATGTTGTAGACAATCTGGGAGCCAGTGATCACTAGATGATGTGGTTCAGTATTAGAGCACAGGAGACGATTCATTCAACGGTGTGAGGGTCCTAGACTTCAGAAAAACTAACTTTTGTTAAAATGGGAGAATTCCCTCAAGGGGAAGTGGAAGAGCAGTGGTCAAAACTAAAATTATACGGGCAACTAAATTTAGGAAAGGAAATAAAGGAAAGGAAAAAGAGGCTGCCTTGGTTTTCTAAAGAAGCTGAAAAGAGAAGGAAAAAAAAAGGTCAGTGTTGATAAAACAAGATACTACAGAAAGAAACTTTCCTAGCGTGTAGCAGATGGACTCAGGACCAATGGGTATAGTGTACTCCTGCTATCAGTTGGAGACTGATCAGCTTTCAATCTGATGTCAGCTCCTAGTACATATATCCCTGCAGGAAGTGCAGCTCTTCAGTATTTTCCGTCTCCATAGCAGTTAGGGACTATCTGCACGCTCTCACAGCGTTCGAACAAATTCAAAGAAGAAAATCCACATTTTTAAGAACAAACCTACCTGAAGACGAGCCCCGCTCTCCTGCGGTGATACCCTAGGGTCCCTCCCCCAGTTGAGATTCCCGAGGTGATTTCCGTGGTCCCTTGGAGGTAAGCCTTGGTTTGGCGGCCGAATCGCGGCAAGGACCTAGCCCCCGAACCTCGGGTGCAGCTGAGAGGCAGCGGGTGCATCCTCGAGTGCGGCGGTGAAGGTATTTGCCCTCTCCCCCAGCAGCCAGAGACCGTCCGGGAAGCACCGAAGACAAGGTAAGGTAGAAATCTTCTGCTTGAATCTGGTCTCCGAGGATCGAGGAGGAGCACAGGTCGCCGACTGGGACCAGTGCCACCGGGTTGATCCGCCCTAGCAGGGCCAGACCCCGGTTATTTCCAAGGGTCTACCCACGTGGAGACTCTCTCCGAGGGGGTCGCCATATTGCCCGTGTGCTCGCCGTCGCCGTTTTGGCCCTGTTTGCAGCACCATTCGCCGCTTGGCCCGAGCGCACAACTTCGACCTAGGCGCACAAAGCACATGTTCGCATAGCCTTACACGCACATCAAGTCTTGCGCGCATAAGTTACGCGCGCACAGCCGGGCGCATGTGTACGGCTGGGCGCACAACTACACGCTTACCTTAAGCGCACCAGTGTGCATAAGAGTTTACGCGCTGACAGCCATGGCACTTCCAGAAACAAAGATAAAAGCTCAAGGCCTCTGCCCAGCATGCCACATCAGAGCCGCACAAAGCGAGGAGGCTGACGCCCTGTGCACCCAGTGCGAGGAGGCCCTGGGAGATCCAGTTCAGGGCCAGTTCCACCCAGGGCCGAGTTCTAGCTCCTCGGGGTACCCCGGACCTAGCCAGAGGGACCTCCCCACAGACGGGGAACCCCAAGGATCCAGCGCCCCTCAGCTTTGACCCAGCTTCGATCTTATGGGTTGAGTTCTTCAAAGGGATTCACACCTTTGTTCAAATGCAAACTGAACCTCTGGCTGTCCAGCCACATGCTCCACTGGAGGATCCTCATGCCCCAGGCCATTCAAGACCTAGGCACAGGCTTCCACTACCCAGAAGCCCCACCTATGGGGACTCTGACATCTCTGAAGAGGAAGCCGAACCCGTAGAAGAGGGGGAGCTCTCCCCAGGGACAGAGCCTCACCAAACCATGAGACGCTTCTTCACAAAGGATGAGCTCCCGGACCTGGTCAATCAATGCCCGACGGAGCTCGCTATCCCGGGCCCAGGGACTTCAGGGAACCTAAACCGAACCCCCTGCTGGAGGGTCCACGACAGACTTCTCAACATTTCCCTCTGTTACAAGCAGAACAACAGCTGATTGACCTGGAATGGAGTGCTCCAGAGTCCACATTCAAAGGGGGACGAGCCTTGGCAGCCCTTTATCCCCTGGACCCGGCAACCAAAGATCTCGCATGCCCAAGAGTGGATGCCATGGTCTGCGCCACTATCCCAGTAGAGGGAGGAGCTGCGCTCAAGGATACACATGACCAGCGTCTGGAGTCCATCCTCAAACAGTCATTTGACGTAGCCGCTATGTCTCTACAAATTGCAGCTTGCTGCACCATGGTGACACGTGTCTGTTTATCACAAACCAGGAACAACACCCCGGGAGAATACATGGAACCAGCAGTATGATTCCTCGCGGACGCTGCTTCCAACCTAGTGTGCACAGCGGCCAGAGGAGTGTCAGCTGCGGTGGTGGCCAGAAGGCAACTCTGGCTCCGAAGCTGGTCAGCCGACGCATCTTCCAAAACGCGCCTCACAAGGATGCCCTTCAAAGGATCCCTCCTGTTCGGCAGCAAACTAAAGAAACTGGCTGACAAATGGGGCGAATCCCCATTGCCACGCCTGCCGGAGGTTAAGATGAAGAGAAACCAGCGACCCTTCCCCAGGTCTTCCAGGGGCAGAGGTTCACAGCACTTCAATCTTTACAGGAGCAACTATCAACCCCCCCCCCCCCCCCCCGCTCTACGGGCAGGAACTAGTCCTTCGGACCAAGCAAAACAAGAGGGGAACCAGCTCGGGTGCAGGCCCCAGCCGCACCCCACAATGAGATTCAGCCAACCCATCCAAGGGAAGAAGCCATAGGGGACAGACTAGCCCTATTCTACCATAGATGGGTCGAGATAACATCGGACAAGTGGGTCCTAGCCATCATTCGGGAGAGGTACTACCCTCGGGTGTATGAGCAATCTCAAACCCTCTCAGGTCCTGGAATTCCTAGGAGCATGCTTCAACACCCGCATGGGCAAAGTTTTGCTGCCTGAGGCCCAGGCGCTCAAGCTCATGGATCAAGTGCAACATCTGTTATCTCTCTCGGTGCCCACGGCCTAGGACTACCTCCAGGTCCTGGGCTCTATGGCTTCAACTATAGACTTGGTTCCTTGGGCTTTTGCACATATGCGTCCTTTACAGAAAGCATTGCTATCCTGCTGGCAGCCGGTCTCTGAGGAGTTTCGGACACCTCTATCGCTCTCCAACTTTACCATCACCAGCATGCAGTGGTGGCTCTCTCTCGCTCACCTGTTGAAGGGGATGCACTTGGAAACACACCAGTGGTTCATTATTACGACGGACACCAGTCTCTCCAGCTGGGGAGCGGTGTGTCAGAATCAGTCTACCCAAGGACAATGGTCTCCAGCCCAATCTCGATGGCACATCAATCGTCTGGAGACCCGAGCGGTCCGTCTGGCACTCAAGACTTTCCTACCCTTGATCCGTCACAAAGCTGTGCAAGTCCTGTCCGACAATGTCACCACCGTAGCTTACATCAATCGCCATGGGGGCACCAGGAGTCATCCTGGTGGCCCTGGAAGCCAGCAAGCAGCTCTCCTGGGCAGAGCGCCACCTGGATACACTAGCAGCTTCTCACATTGCGGGGAAGGAGAATATTCAAGCCAACTTCCTCAGTTGTCAGCATCTAGACCCAGGAGAGGGGGGAGTTGTCCAAAGAGGCGATGGATCTGGTCGTGTGCAGGTGGGGACCTCCTCACTTAGACCTGATGGCCACTCTGAGGAATGCGAAGGCTTCCAGATTCTTCAGTCGCAGATGGGAGCACTGCTTGGAAGGGGTGGATGCCCTGGCCTCGCGACGTCCTCTTTTACGTGTTCCCGCCCTGGCCTCCGGTGGGTGAGGTACTCCGAAGAATAGAACTCCACAGGGGTCATTCTCATAGCGCCAGAATGGCGCTGGAGGCCATGGTTCGCGGACCTGGTGAACCTCACGACAGACTGTCCTCTTCATCTCTGTCATCTCTCACACCTACTGCAGCAAAGTTCCATATTTTTCGATCAGACGGATTGCTTTTGAGCGGTGGCAACTGAGGAAGAAGGGTTATAAGGAGGAAGTTATCTCCACTCTGTTGTGCTTCTATCTCTCTCGCTTACATTTGATTAGTGAGCGTCTTTGAGAATGTGTGCCGAGTCTGGAGTACCGGCACACAGGGCCCCGGTGTCCCAAGTACTCTCGTTTCTATAGAATGGCCTCTCCAAAGGTTTGTCTTTCAATTCCTTGTGGGTACAGGTTTCGGCTCTCGGTTCCCTCTTAGGGCGGGTCGATGGTTACGCGGAGGTGGCCCATCCGGAATTCATTCGATTCCTCAAAGGCGCCAAGCATTTGAACCTGCCTATCCTGGCTACTTGTCCGTCGTGGAGCCTTAATTTGGTACTGCGAGTTCTTTGCGAGGCGCCTGTCGAGCCCCTCTGGGCCACGCTTAAGGACCTGACTCCTAAGACTGTATTTCTAGTCTTTATTTGCTCTGCCAGGAGAGTGTCCGAGCTCCAAGCCTTGTCTTGTAGGGAGCCCTTCCTTCACATTTCTGATTCAGGTGTTTCTCTTAAAATGGTTCCCTCCTTCTTACCTAAGGTTGTGTCCTCCTTTCACATAAATCAGTCAGTGGAGCTTCCGGCTTTTTCTCCAGAGGACATTGCCAGCATGCCTGGCAGAGAACTGCGGCATCTTGATGTTAAGAGAGTCCTACTGCAATATTTACAGGTTACTGAGTTTCAAGTCTCTGATCATTTCTTTGTTCTATGGAGCGGGCCAAGTAAGGGGAACAAGGCTTCAAAGGCTACTATCATGCGATGGCTAAAGGAGGCAATTGCATCGGCATATATCTATCTGGGCCGGATGGTTCTGGAGGGTTTAAAAGCCCATTTCTTTGCGTTCATAGGCGTCCTCTTGGACGGAGAGCCAGTTAGTCTCTCCGCAAGAGATAGGCCGAGTGGCTACTTGGAAATTTCTGCATACCTTTTGCTCGGCATTATCGCCTCTATGTACAGGTGCCAGTCTTTGGCTCCTTCGGCAGACAAGTGCTTCGAGTGGGACTATCTCGTTCCCACCCTACTTAGGGAAGTTTGGTACATCCCACTGTCTGGACTGATCCAGGTATGTACAAGGAAAGGAAAATTGGTTCTTACCTGCTAAATTTTGTTCCTGTAGAACCAGAATCCCGCCCTGGCTGTATTTACTTTTGATACCTCCGAAGTTTTTCATTCACAGTGTTTGTGTATATTTACTTCATATCAGATCTATAAGGCACTGGAAGAATCTACCAGATATCTTTGTTAGAGTGGTTCTTAACAGTGTTTTGCATTTCAAATTGCAAGTTTGATGTTATAGATTTTTTGCTACTTGCTTGATCTTACTCTGATTACCTTTACATTTCTCTGCTTTGATAATGTTTATATTGAAGGGATGCAGGATGAGCACTCTTCTGATATAGGATACCCTTTCAGTTTTTCTCTGTCTCCATCTGCTGGACAGGAGGCTCAACCAACTGTCTGGACTGATCCGTGGTACTACAGGAACGAAAATTAACAGGTAAGAACCAAGTTTCCTTTATCCCTGAACCCTATCTACATCGAGAGATAAGCTTAGTTTTTCCGTGTCGGGTCAGATTTTGGTTCGAGAGCTTCGTTGAAAAATTTTGTTTTTCAGCGGCGCGGATCGGAGGAAACTAGTCTGAAAACTAATCAAAACCCCCCCAGCCCTTCAATTTTACTTTATTACAGCCCCCCCACCATCACGATCCCTCCCCAAGACTTACAAAAGCCTTGGTGGTCCAGCGGGGTCCCGCAAGCGATGTCTCCCTCTCGGAGCAATGGACGGCCGGTGCCATCTTGTGCTCCTACCATGCGATAGGGGCCGATCAATGGCACCGGTAGCCCCTGTGACATAGTAAGGGCAAAGGCTATCGGCGCCATTTTGAATACTGGCAGCTAACGGCCCGAGTGCAGGAGATCGCTCCAAGATCCCCGCTGGACCACCAGGAACTTTTGGCAAGTCTTGGGGGGGGGGGGGGTCATGATGGCACCGGCCGTCCATTGCTCCTACCATGTAACGGGAAAATCCGTTTCGGGAAAATCCGTTTCGGGGTTCGGGTCCCCGAACCACGACAAATTAAGCAATTTTGTTGAAATTGCCTAATTTGTGATAAAAGAATGCACATCTCTATCTACATCCACAACACATATACACCACAACAGATTGCTGGGCCAACGCCTGAGTCTTGTGTGCTGAACTTCCAGAAACTTCTGAATATATCTATAATGGGCTCCTAACCACCACCACCTCCACCCATCCCTTATGTTACCTGGGTGAAAAGAAGTAAAAAAAAAAAAACGAACATAGGAACATGAGGTACTTGAGGTACAATAAATTCACAGGGTGTTTAATATGAGACTCCTCGCTTTGGTAGAGATACTGTTAAGGTTCCCACCCCTTTAGGAATCTCGACTTGGCTTGCATTGAAGATCGAGCTGCAAGAGATTCTATAACCATCATATTAGGTACTGCATTTCTCCATTGCCAGAAGGAAGGTGGAGATTCCTTCCTCCAAACTAGTAGAATGGTCTTTTCCCTGTGCCATTAACTTGAGGAATAACAGGCATGCCTCCTCTCTTCAGATCCTGTGAGAAAGTCCAACACAAAACAATATCAGTTCTGGTATTGGAGGGAGAGAGTCTTGTAATAAATGGTTTGTATACTTCAATATTTTGTCCCAAAATTTCAAGAGGATTGGGCAAAACCAAAAAGCATGTGCTATAGAGCCTCATACAGATAAACATTTGATACAAACCTCTGAATGGGCGATATGTGCCTTAAAGGCAACAGTTTGCGATATAAATGCTCGGTGGATGAACTTATATTGCATTTCCCTTAAATAACTATTTATGGACACTTGATTGAGCGCTTTGAAAAGGCCAAGAATAGTCTTGTCCATTAAATGAATTCCCCTATCCACACACCTTCATTCTGAGGTGGCAGAGACTATAATATTATGAGTAAGGGGTTGTAAAGTTTTCTTAATTTGTGTGAGTGAGAGTTTCCTTCCATCTGGAAAAAATCATCCAGTTTGTGTGTCACAGTATTACCCAGGTGCGTGAAGGGTAAAGAATGGATATAATGAGATAATTGCATGTAGGAGAAAAAAATCTTGTGATCTCAGCCCCCATTGCACCTGCAGAGTTTGGAAAGACAAGACTTCCTGCCAAGGACAATATCTGGTGTAAATAGGTGAGACCTTGTGATTTCCAAAATAAAAAACCCTGAGAATTTAAACCCAGCAGGAAGTCCAAATTTCCACCCCAGAGGCAGGAAAGGTGTGCAGGACGCATTAAGTTGTAGGCGCTTCAGAAGAGTGTGCCAGGCCCAACATATAGGGTACAGCAATTTGTGACTGGTGAGTCCCATGGGAAGGTTAAATGCCTTGGCATGCAACAGATAGCACGGATGTAAATTATGTAGTGCCGCCTTATCACATTCCAGGCGAGAGAAGACCAAATCCTCGTATAGCCACTCTCATTACTCTTAATGGGCAGGCTAAATTGTAAACCGAAGTGATATTTATTTATTTATTTAAAAATGTTTATATACCGCTTTTACAATTCAAAGAATTAATCAAAACGGTTTACAACCAAACATACACAATAAATAAACTAGACAAAACAAATAAAAGCTAACATAGCGCAGTAAACATTCATGTCCAGCAATTTTCAAATAAATTAACAACAAGAAAAAATATTATGTCATGTGAATATTGTATAAATTGAGAGGAAGCAGTTGGAATGAATGAAAGTTGTTTTATGAATTAGTGGTTAAGGTATATGCTTTCTGAAATAGATAAGTTTTCTTATAATAGATATGTAATTTTTCTACATGAATATCGGTATATAAAAGTGTTAAATAAATAAACAAACAAACAGCCAGGTTCGGGATCACCAGCCCTCCTTGTAACCGATGTTGTTTTAACTATGATTGGGCGATCCTAGGCTTCTTCCCTGCCCATATAAATCGGGTTAGCATTCTATCCAAGGCCTGTTGGTCCAGGCATTTTACTAACAGTGGGATAGTCTGGAGGATATAAAGCCACTTGGGAAAGAGGATAATTTTAAAAAGGTTCACGCTGCCCCCTAATAAGGATAGTTGCTGCCAGACCTTTACTTTACCTTTGGTATAGGACATCAAAGGAGTAACATTAAGAGAGTAAAGCTGTTCTAGATTTAAAGAAATAATAATTCCCAGATATTGGAATGATCCGTTTGCCCTTTTCAAAGGGAATTGCCCCGGCCAAGTTTCTTTTAAAGTATCTGAAGAAATCAGTGCTTCCGATTTGTCCTGGTTAAGTTTATACCCCGAAAACTCCTCAAATGTCTGAATCGAGTGCAAAATGCATGGTAAAAACGTAGGTGGGTCACTTAATATCACCAGCAGATCATCTGCAAAAGTTGCATATTTAACGTGATAAGGGCTCCTCCAAATACCTTGAATGTCTCATGAGAGTTGTATTGCTTTCAGAAGTGGTTCCAAAACTATAATGAATAATAAAGGGGAAAGTGGGCATCCCTGCCTTGTACCTCTAGCGATGCTAAACGGTAAAGAAAGCTCTCCATTGACAATGATGGAAGACAAGGGGTTGTTTTAGAACTAATGTATAGCCTCAAGGAAGAGCCCAGAGAAATTCAAATGATGCAGGATTGCAGAAGAGGTATTGCCATTCCACTCTGTCAAAAGCCTTTTCGGCATCAAAGCTCAGCACCATAAAAGGTGTATTCTTGTTAGAACAGAGTAAAATGGCAGCCATCAAACTGCCAACATTCACCGAGGCATATCACCCCCTGAGGAAACCCTCTGAGGAAACCCGCCTGTCCTTGTCTGATGTATTCTGGGAGTACTAATGCTAATGTATCTGCTAAAATCTTTGCCAGTAGCTTTTGATCAAAGTTTAGGAGCGACATAGGCCTATAATATTCCTCAAACAAAGGGTCTTTCCCTGGTTTAGGGATAACGTTAATAATTGCCTTGTTTTCTATGGTGGGTACTAAGCGGCCTGTATCAGATCTGTGTAGGAATGCATTAACTGAGGGACTTCATCAATTAGAATTTTATAGAATTCAGAGAAACAGTTGGCACCTGGCGCTTTCAGAAGTTTTGCCGATTGGATGCCCACCCTCACTTCTATATTAAGTGGTCTGTTTAACCTATTGAGGAGTGTCTCACCTAATGGCTTGAGGTCGAGATTGGATAGAAACACTTGACACGTATATCACAGCCTTCTGCACTGTATAACTTACTATCGGGCCGATACAGTAAAATTGCGGGAGAGCACGCAAGCGCCCGCTCTCCCAGCGCGCGCACAGGCCACTCTTCTGTGTGCGCGATACAGTATTTAATTTATTTAAATTAGGCCCAGCGGTAAAAAGAGGTGCTAGGGATACTAGCGCGTCCCTAGCACCTCTTTTTTGACATGAGCGGCGGCTGTCAGCGGGTTTGACAGCCAACGCTCAATTTTGCCGGCGTTGGTTCTCAAGCCCGCTGACAGCCACGGGTTCAGAAACCGGACACCGACAAAATTGAGCATCCGGTTTTCGAACCGCGGGCCTATTTCAAAATTTTTTTTTCTGGGTTTTTTTTTTTTTTACTTTTTTTAACTTTTGGGACCTCCGACTTAATATCGCCATGATATTAAGTCAGAGGGTGCACAGAAAAGCAGTTTTAACTTCTTTTCTGTGCACTTTCCCGGTGCCCGGAGAAATTAGCGCCTACCTTTGGGTAGGCGCTAATGTCTGAAAGTAAAATGTGCGGCTTGGCTTCACATTTTACTTTCTGTATCGTGCCGGAATACCTAATAGGGCCATCAACATGCATTTGCATGTTGCGGGCACTATTAGGTTCGGGGGGGTTGGACGTGCTATTACCCCTTATTGAATAAAGGGTAAAGCTAGCGTGTCCAAAACGCGCGTCCAATTGCGCGTTTACAGAGTAAAATGGCAGCCATCAAACTGCCAACATTCACTGTATCGGCCTGTATAATAGGCAGAAAACAGTTGTAGCATCTCTGGGGTAGAGTGAGTCACCTTCCCATTTTCAGACTTTTTTCTATTTTTTATTTATAGCATTTTGACATACATCAAGTATTTTAAACTTCTTGATTTTATACAGGTTACAGTGATATAATAAACAGTATCATCCCATTAATTCCAAAATTCTAATAGCTATATCTCAAAAAAGATATAATTGCGATGGAGAAGGTACAGAGAAGGGCTACCAAAATAAGGGGAATGGAACAACTCCCCTATGAGGAAAGACTAAAGAGGTTAGGACTTTTCAGCTTGGAGAAGAGACGACTGAGGGGGGATATGATAGAGGTGTTTAAAATCATGAGAGGTCTAGATCGGGTAGATGTGAATCAGTTATTTACTCTTTCGGATAGTAGAAAGACTAGGGGGTACGCCATGAAGTTAGCAAGGGGCACATTTAAAACTAATCGGAGAAAGTTCTTTTTTACTCAACGCACAATTAAACTCTGGAATTTGTTGCCAGAGGATGTGGTTAGTGCAGTTAGTATAGCTGTGTTTAAAAAAGGATTGGATAAGTTCTTGGAGAAGTCCATTACCTGCTATTAAGTTTACTTAGAGAATAGCCACTGCCATTAGCAATGGTAACATGAAATAGACTTAGATTTTTGGTACTTGCCAGGTTCTTTTGGCCTGGATTGGCCACTGTTGGGAACAGGATGCTGGGCTTGATGGATCCTTGGTCTGACCCAGTATGGCATTTTCTTATGTTCTTATTGAATACACAGTGTTATTTTATAGAATAATTCACAACAATTAAACTAACCCTGTAAAACCTGTCCTTCAAGCCCACTATATCAGGGGTCCAAAATACTCAAATTCCCAATAATTAGATATAGAAGAATATCATTTACCAACCATTAGGGATAGTTCTTTCTATATAGGAAGTCTTTTCCCACAAAAGAGCACTTTATCTAGGGTCCTGGAGTAGATGTCAGTTTAGATTTAGATTTACTTTCAATAAACAGTTGATTAGGTTGCATAAAAATATGTTTGACCCTCAGCTTTTATAATACACTTACAGGGGTACTTCAAAATGAAGTACATTCCCATCTGTAAGACCTGTGTTTTTAATAATATAAATTGTTTCCTAAGTTTGTGTTATTGGTGTTAAATCAGGAAAAATCTGAACCCTACATCCTAAGAATTCTTTTAATCTATTAGCAAAATATTTTTAAAAAATCCAATCTCTATCAGATTCAAGCATGAATGTTACAATTAATGTTGTAGGTTCTACTAGCTTGTCTTCTGATTATTTCCAGTATATCAGAAATATTTATACCAGGGAGGCGATTTCTTGCAGGAGAACCCTCTCCAAGTGAGAGGAACTGGCCGGGACTGAGTTTGGGGCTTTACCATCTTCGGGGCTTGAGTCGGAGGAACAGCTGAGCCGACCCGCCCGTTGCTCTGCCCCCCGTGAGGTCATCGAAAGGGGACGGAACTTGCTTCTTATATAAAGTAAGACGCTATGGCACGCAGCCGTCGGTGCGCCGCCTAAGCCGTGCGCCCCTTCTGAAATTTTTTTCTTCTGATAAAGTAATAACTTTTATGGGCAGGAAGAGGAAAGTGAAGGTTTGGACTTCATCCCCAGGACAACCTGTGAGGGGGCCCATGGACTCTCATGTTGCAAGAGGGGTGAGTCAAGTTAACTTAAGAACTATTCCTGATATTTCCTTTTCCTCGGGATCTCCTGAGGCCCCTGAGACTCAAGGGCCACTGCAGATGTCTCAACCTAGTATGGATACGGCTTTATCCACACACCATGAATTTCTTGGACTAAGGGATATGGTTAAAATAAATAAGGATGGTACACATTCATCTAATTTAGAAAATGTTGGGCAACAGTTAGGCCCGAGACCGCATGAAACGGTCATCGAGTCTAGTGTCCCTCAGGATATTACTTTGCGTGACGTGTGGGTAGCTGTAGATAACCTTCAGAAAATGATGTCAACTACTATAGAGCAGAATAGAATACCTATTTCTGAAATTAAAAATGTACTA
Organism: Rhinatrema bivittatum; assembly: GCF_901001135.1. Classification (NCBI taxonomy): domain Eukaryota; kingdom Metazoa; phylum Chordata; class Amphibia; order Gymnophiona; family Rhinatrematidae; genus Rhinatrema; species Rhinatrema bivittatum. The sequence continues at coordinate 51,580,738 of NC_042616.1, read as the reverse complement.
GAAGAACATAATAATCGTTTGGTAAAAGTAGAAGAGCAATCAAAGGTTATGTCTTCCCAGATAGAAACATTTAAGGAAATAAATAATTCTTCAATAAAAGATAGTATAGTTATACACCGGCAGATGGAAATTCTGGAAAATCAAAACCGTTGTAGAAATTTAAGGTTATTAAATTTCCCAGAAACCAGATTATTATCTGCTACTGAATTGCTCAAAAAGTATCTTTCTGAAGTGTTATCAATTTCATAGATGAGTCAAGTATATCCAAGATATACTATATCTCTAAGATGAGGTTAAGGACACAAGAGGGGCAGGAGGATATGGACATTGTCCAACATTCTCCAAATTTGACCTCATGTTTGGAAGCCTCTCAAGACGACATATCATTAAGATCTACATTATTAGTAACTTTCTGTCGAGAGAGACAAGACCCTGTTGACAGCTATTGCACAGAGCTTCTCCGATTTTGCCCAAATGAGCCAGTCGCCCAGGTAAGGATGGACTAGGACTCCCTCCTGGCGAAGGAAGGCAGTCACTACCCACCATAACCTTGGTGAATGTGCGAGGAGCAGTGGCGAGACCGAAGGGCAGCGCCCGAAAGTGGTAGTGCCATCCCAGGATGTTGAAACGAAGATACTTCTGGTGTTCTTGGCGGATTGGGATGTGGAGGTAGACCTCAGTCAAGTCGAGAGAGGCAAGGAATTCGCCTGAGCGAACCGCCGCTATTACCACCCTCAGGGTCTCCATCTGAAAATGGGGAACCTTCAGTGCCTTGTTGACTCTCTTGAGATCCAGGATCGGTTGAAAGGAGCCGTCCTTTTTGGGGACGACAAAGTAGATGGAATAACGGCCGGACCCTTGTTCCTCCAGGGGGACAGGAACTATGGCACCAAGCTCTTGTAGCCTGGCTAGAGTCTGGCACACCGCCGGGTGCTTTCGACTGCCGCAGGGAGATATTAAGTAGCGGTCCGGGAGATCCTGAGCAAATTCTAACGCGTAGCCTCTTTCGATGACTTCGAGGACCCACTGATCGAAGTAATTTTGATCCATTCCTCATAAAATAGGGACAGATGTCCACCTAAGTTGGGATCAGAGGAATGGTCCGGCCGCATCTCATTGCGATGACTTTGTGGCAGATCCTTGGTAGTTACCATCTCGGAAGGGACATCGTCCCCAAAAGGAATGAGACCACGATTGAGATAAGAACATAAGAAAATGCCATACTGGGTCAGACCAAGGGTCCATCAAGCTCAGCATCCTGTTTCCAACAGTGGCCAATCCAGGCCATAAGAACCTGGCAAGTACCCAAAAACTAAGTCTATTCCATGTTACCATTGCTAATGGCAGTGGCTATTCTCTAAGTGAACTTAATAGCAGGTGATGGACTTCTCCAAGAACTTATCCAATCCTTTTTTAAACACAGCTATACTAACTGCACTAACCACATCCTCTGGCAACAAATTCCAGAGTTTAATTGTGCGCTGAGTAAAAAAGAACTTTCTCCGATTAGTTTTAAATGTGCCCCATGCTAACTTCATGGAGTGCCCCCTAGTCTTTCTACTATCCGAAAGAGTAAATAACCGATTCACATCTACCCGTTCTAGACCTCTCATGATTTTAAACACCTCTATTATATCCCCCCTGAGTTGTCTCTTCTCCAAGCTGAAAAGTCCTAACCTCTTTAGTCTTTCCTCATAGGGGAGTTGTTCCATTCCCCTTATCATTTTGGTAGCCCTTCTCTGTACCTTCTCCATCGCAATTATATCTTTTTTGAGATGCGGTGACCAGAATTGTACACAGTATTCAAGGTGCGGTCTCACCATGGAGCGATACAGAGGCATTATGACATTTTCCGTTTTATTCACCATTCCCTTTCTGATAATTCCCAACATTCTATTTGCTTTTTTGACTGCCGCAGCACACTGTACTGACGATTTCAATGTGTTATCCACTATGACACCTAGATCTCTTTCTTGGGTTGTAGCACCTAATATGGAACCCAACATTGTGTAATTATAGCATGGGTTATTTTTCCCTATATGCATCACCTTGCACTTATCCACATTAAATTTCATCTGCCATTTGGATGCCCAATTTTCCAGTCTCACAAGGTCTTCCTGCAATTTATCACAATCTGCTTGTGATTTAACTACTCTGAACAATTTTGTGTCATCTGCAAATTTGATTCTCACTCGTATTTCTTTCCAGATCATTTATAAATATATTGAAAAGTAAGGGTCCCAATACAGATCCCTGAGGCACTCCTGTCCACTCCCTTCCACTGAGAAAATTGCCCATTTAATCCTACTCTCTGTTTCCTGTCTTTTAACCAGTTTGCAATCCACGAAAGGACATCACCACCTATCCCATGACTTTTTACTTTTCCTGAAAGCCTCTCATGAGGAACTTTGTCAAACGCCCTCTGAAAATCCAAGTATACTATATCTACTGGTTCACCTTTATCCACATGTTTATTAACTCCTTCAAAAAAGTGAAGCAGATTTGTGAGGCAAGACTTGCCCTGGGTAAAGCCATGCTGACTTTGTTCCATTAAACCATGTCTTTCTATATGTTCTGTGATTTTGATGTTTAGAACACTTTCCACTATTTTTCCTGGCACTGAAGTCAGGCTAACCGGTCTGTAGTTTCCCGGATCGCCCCTAAAGCCCTTTTTAAATATTGGGGTTACATTTGCTATCCTCCAGTCTTCAGGTACAATGGATGATTTTAATGACAAGTTACAAATTTTTACTAATAGGTCTGAAATTTCATTTTTTAGTTCCTTCAGAACTCTGGGGTGTATACAATCCGGTCCAGGTGATTTACTACTCTTCAGTTTGTCAATCAGGCCTACCACATCTTCTAAGTTCACCGTGATTTGATTCAGTCCATCTGAATCATTACCCATGAAAACCTTCTCCATTACGGGTACCTCCCCAACATCCTCTTCAGTAAACACCGAAGCAAAGAAATCATTTAATCTTTCTGCGATGGCCTTATCTTCTCTAAGTGCCCCTTTAACCCCTCTATCATCTATCAGTCCAACTGACTCCCTCACAGGCTTTCTGCTTTGGATATATTTTTTAAAAGTTTTTACTGTGAGTTTTTGCCTCTACAGCCAACTTCTTTTCAAATTCTCTCTTAGCCTGTCTTATGAATGTCTTACATGTAACTTGCCAATGTTTATGCATTATCCTATTTTCTTCTGTTGGATCCTTCTTCCAATTTTTGAATGAAGATCTTTTGTCTAAAATAGCTTCTTTCACCTCCCCTTTTAACCATGCCGGTAATTGTTTTGCCTTCTTTCCACCTTTCTTAATGTGTGGAATACATCTGGACTGTGCTTCTAGAATGGTATTTTTTAACAATGACCACGCCTCTTGGACATTTTTTACTTTTGTAGCTGCTCCTTTCAGTTTTTTTCTAAAAAATTTTCTCATTTTATCAAAGTTTCCCTTTTGAAAGTTTAGCATGAGAGCCTTGGATTTGCACACTGTTCCTTTTCCAGTCATTAAATCAAATTTGATCATATTATGATCACTATTGCCAAGCGGCCCCACCACCGTTACCTCTCTCACCAAGTCCTGTGCTCCACTGAGAATTAGATCTAAAATTGCTCCCTCTCTCGTCTGTTACTGAACCAATTGCTCCATAAAGCTATCATTTATTCCATCCAGGAACGTTATCTCTCTAGCGTGACCCGATGATACATTTACCCAATCTATATTGGGGTAATTGAAGTCTCTCATTATTACGGCACTACCAATTTGGTTAGCTTCCCTAATTTCTCTTAGCATTTCACTTTCCGTCTCACTATCTTGACCAGGTGGACGGTAGTATACCCCTATCACTATAGTCTTCCCTGACACACAAGGGATTTCTACCCATAAAGATTCAATTTTGTATTTAGTCTCATGCAGGATGTTTATCCTGTTGGACTCTATGCCATCCCGGACATAAAGTGCCACACCTCCTCCGGAGTGCTCCTCTGTCATTGCGATATAATTTGTATCCCGGTATAGCACTGTCCCATTGGTTATCCTTTTTCCACCATGTCTCTGAGATGTCAATTAAGTCTATGCCATCATTTACTGCTATACATTCTAATTCTCCCATCTTACTTCTTAGACTTCTGGCATTAGCATACAAACATTTCAAAGTTTGTTTTTTGTTTGTATTTTCATTCTGCTTTTTAATTGATAGGGATAAGTTAGAATTTTTTAGCTCAGGTGAGTTTTTAGTTACAGGCATTTGGACTACTTTTCTAATTATTGGAACTTCACTGTCGGGATGCCCTAATTCTAATGCATCATTAGTATCCTTTAAAGATACCTCTCTCCGAACCATGCGCTGCTGTGCGACTGTCGGCTTTCCCCTTTGTTCTAGTTTAAAAGCTGCTCTATCTCCTTTTTAAAGGTTAGCGCCATCAGTCTGGTTCCACCCTGGTTAAGGTGGAGCCCATCCCTTCGGAAGAGACTCCCCCCTTCCCCAAAAGGTTCCCCAGTTCATAACAAAACTGAATCCCTGTTCCTTGCACCATCGTCTCATCCACGCATTGAGACTCCGGAGCTCTGCCTGCCTCTGGTGACCTGCGTGTGGAACAGGGAGCATTTCAGAGAATGCTACCCTGGAGGTTCTGGATTTAAGCTTTTATTTATTTATTTAGAAATTTTTATATTTACCTAAGAGCCTAAATTTGGCTTCCAGAACCTCCCTCCCACATTTTCCGATGTCGTTGGTGCCCACATGTACCACGATAGCCGGCTCCTCCCCAGCACTGTCTAAAATCTTATCTAGGTGACGCGTGAGGTCCGCCACCTTCACACCAGGTAGGCATGTTACCAGGCGATCCGCACGCCCACCAGCCACCCAGCTATCTACATTCCTAATAATCGAATCACCAACTATGACGGCCGACCTAACCCTTCCCTCCTGGGCAGTAGGCCTTGGGGAGTTATCCTCAGTGCGAAAGGACAATGTATCACCTGGAGAGCAGGTCCTTGCTACAGGATCCTTTCCTGCTCCACCTGGTTGGTGCTCTCCCATCATGAGACCTTCTTCCTCCAAGGCAGCACCAGGGCTGCCCGTCTGAAGTTGGGACTTGACTACTATGTCCCTGAAGGTCTCATCTATATACCTCTCTGTCTGCCTCAGCTCCTCCAGGTCTGCCACTCTAGCCTCCAGAGATCGGACTCGTTCTCTGAGAGCCAGGAGCTATTTGCATCGCATGCACATGTACAACTTCTCACCGGTGGGTAAAAAATCATACATGTGACACTCGATGCAAAAGACTGGGAAGCCCCCCTCTTGCTGCTGGACTGCTGCCTTCATCTCAATTTTGATCAGTTCCTAGTTAATTTTTAGGTTGCTATGGGAGTAGGAATGTGTCTAACGTCCTTTAAATGTATTAGTGAATTCACTATGTGTCTGGTAGTGGCCTACCGGGGTCTGATTGAATTCTCAAAGTTTTTGTTGATTTTTTTTTTTTTTTTTGTGAAAGTGGCACCTGTCTATAAATTAAGGGATGAGCTAGGGGTGGGTGGGCAAGGGGTGGGAAATACAAACAGTCTAACTTCAGCCTGAGTGACTCACTGCTCCCTTGATTAACAAATGTTGGTCCCTATTCAAACCCAATCACACTACCTAAACACCTTTCCAAGGTGAGTAACTGAGCTGAACTATTCAACTTTTTTACTTTGGTATACACTGCTCCTAGCTTATTTCTAGCTTCTGGCTACTTTTTGGGTTGGGGTTTTTTTTTCTTCAATACAAGCACTCAGTTAGTTAGTATTAAATACAAACACTCAGCTCTTTAAAAGTCTGGAAAACACTCAGTTCTGCAGACTTTTAAAAATAAACGCACTATCTACTGCTACCTTATTGACTGACTAAAAATACAAACAGTCTAACTTGTTTATTCTCTGCCTACCTACTGCTACCTTATTGACTGACTATTTAAAAATGCAAACAGTCTAACTTGTTTATTCACTGCCTTTCTGACTATTAAAGGCACAAACACACTAAATAATATTCACAAATAGTTAACTTTGCCCCAATACTTAAAAAAAAAAAAAAAACAATATCCCAAGCATTGGAATACTTGTGGAAGTATTTCTTTGGCAGGCCCCTTGCAGTTTGTTGTACCTGCGCTGCTCCCTGAAAAGAGAGCGCGAAGGAAATAAGGACTTGGACTGTTTAGGGTGGTCCTCTGTTGGAATGATAAAGACACATCAGGCAGGATTTGTGGTGAAGCGTGTCCCCGGGAAGGTCACCTCTCCTCCTCCTTCCCTGGGGCTCCTTTTTATTGTACATAATTCCATCACAAAGCATGGCATGCAGATTTGTCATAACATCATTGGGTCTTTGCAAATACATATATCATTCATTGGATGTTTCAGCGACCTACCATAAATGTCCTTTCCTGGCCTTTATGCTGACTACGCGTAAGCTAGCAGGCCAGGAGGGGGAAAGTTCATAAGCTGGACATTGAGACAGTTTTAAGATGTGTTAAACTAGCTGGCTAAGTGTAAGAGGAAGTAGGCACCGAGCAGTTTCAGTTTGATACAGTTTGAGATCTATTCCTGGGGCAGGCCTGTCTGGAGCAGGTTGTTTGAGACAGATTTCCTGTCTCAGGGGCAGGAGGAAATTTGCACAATTCTGCTGTCTCCAGTGAATGCCGGAGAAAGAGGAAAGTTAGAGTTAGCCCCTGAGATACTCCTTCAGGGGCTAAGCTTACGATCCCACAGTCCTCAGGTAGCTTATGAATCTTGTCATCTCCTAAAGATTTAATAAGCTGTTCCAGGTCCTCACCAAAAAGCAACTTACCCTTGAAGGGTAGAGTGCCCAACTGCGACATAGAAGAGGAGTCTGCCCCCCAATTCTGCAGCCAGAGGAGGTGCCTGGCCAACACCGCAGAAGCCATGGCTCTGGCCTGCACCCTGAGATCATAAAGAGCATCAGCACCATACGCCACCACGGCTTCCAGCCATTCCGCCTCTACAGACGGGAGGTCCTGGGTGCTGAGTAATTGTTGAACCCACCTAAGGCTTGCCCGCTGCATGAGTCTGCTACAGACCGTCGCCCAAACACCTAAGGCGAGGACTTCAAAAATCCTTTTAAGATGGAGTTCCAACTTACGGTCCTGAAGATCCTTTAAAGCGGTTGCCCCCACAATCAGGATGGTGGTCCATTTGGTGACTGCGGACACAGAGGCGTCAACCTTAGGGATCTTGAGCATCTCAAGACATTGGTCTGGCAGGGGATAGAGCTTGTCCATCACCCTACCCACCCGGAAACCGGATTCGGGGGACTCCCACTCCCAGAGCAGCAGCTGAATTAGCATGGGATGGAATGGAAACGTATGTGGAGGGGCCCTAAGTCCTGCCAGGACCGGGTCCACTGTATGTGAAGTAGAGGCACTCGTGGATTATTCAGGAGGGACCTCTATACCCAGCTCGTCCAAAACAAAAGGAATGAGTGGATCAAGATCTTCCCGGTGGAACAATCGCAAAACCTGCGGGTCTTCTCCCTCGATGGGCGGATTTGGAAGTAACAAGTCTGCATCCTGATCTGGGTCTGGCAGAGGAGAGGGTTGAGGTGGGTCAAGGGGATCCAGTACAGTGCTGACATAATGGAGCCCTGGGAATCCGGAGCTTTAGGGGCCGGCCCAGTGGACACCCGAGGGATCTTTGCCGGGGGGGGGGGGGGTCCGAGGAGGGATCATCTTGCTCTTTCAGACTCGCTAAATAGGATTTGTGCAACAAGAGAACAAAATCCGTGGAAAAATGGTGGTGAGCTTTCCCGGGCAGAGGGGGAGGGGAGACCTGGTGGGGAGGGTCAGGGACTGCCCCGGGAGAGTCCATGGGGCTTAAATCTGGTGGCAAATTACAAAAATCAGGCTCCCTTACCCCCTCAGGCCCCAAATCTGCTACTCGATCCAATGACAAAATGGCCACCGTTCCCGCGGCTTTTCGTGAAGGGGCCGGCCTGAAAGCAAGGACCGGTCTGACCAAGGACCGTTGATTTCGCTGCTGCTGCGGAGGGTCCCTCCCTGCCGGGCAAACAAACGGAACACAGCCCATCGCGGGAGAGCCACGAAGCAGACTCTCCGCAGACTAAGCAGACAGCTGAACGCGGCATGAGCACAGGGGAACAAGCTGCTGCAGAGAAAAAAACTAAATCGGCGGAGCCTGACAGTAATTGCGAGCGAGCAGGCGAATCAGCCCTGGTGCGCTCCTTTTCCCCTGCATTTTAGGACAAATTCAATCGCAGGTGCCTGAAATAGTGCTTCCTTAATATTTAATGAGTTATATTACAAGAGCAGAGGCATTGATTCATCTCTGAGGTCACCCAAGCAAAGGGGGAGTTACTGGACCACCAGTATCACCCCAGCCAGGCAAAAGGCACCGGGAACAGGGAATTCTAGGCTGAGCACTCAAGGGGAAAATCCCCCCTAGGCCCCTGTAAGAGCTGTGAGACAGATCTGTCTCACTTAATAACAAAACCTTGAGTTTCCTCCTTTTTTTTTTTGTTTAATTTATGTAACTAATACTTGCTTGATCCTGAGAAAACAAAGGTAGGAAGAAATTCCCACAGAGAGAGAGAGTGAAAAAACAGAGAGAGGGAACCACAGGTTCAACTGCCTTCATCTGCTGGAGACAGAGAAATACTGAAGGGACGCAGGGTGAGCACTGTCCTGATATAGGATACCCTTTCAGTTTTTCTCTGTCTCTATCTGCTGGACAGGAGGCTCAACCCACTGCCTGGACTGATCCGGGTACGTACAGGGAACCATGTGTAAAAAGAATTTGATTCTGCTACTGCTATGTATGTTTGTATTCAGCTTAATAAAGATTTAAAAAAAAAAAAAAGCATTCATAAACTAGAAGAAATCACAGAAAGAGAAAGAAAGGCAACAGTATCTGAAAAAACTAAGAGAAGCTGGGAATGTTGGCAAGAGAGAAGGTTCAAATGGAAGAAAATATAGCAAATACAGTGAGAAGGAACAAATTGTAAGATTCGGAGGTGCAGGGGATGAGTAGGGAAAAGCTGACAAGGAGAAAAAGGAATTGATTTAAAAATATTTCTGTTCACGGAGGATGGGCCAGGAGTAGGGCCACAGAAAACTGCCACACATAAGAATGGAAGTGAGGCAGACCTCAAACAATTTTCAGAAGACTGTGAAAGGCTAGCAAAACTAAGAGCAGATAAAGCAATGGGGCTAGATGGTATACAGCCGAGGGTATGAAGGGAACTTAGAGAAGTTCTGGCAGCTCTGCTGGCTGATCTTTTCAATGCTTCTTTAGAGTTATGAGTAGTTACAAAGGACTGGAGATAGACAGCTGTTCCTCTTCACCAGGGCAGTTTCCGGACAAAATAGCAGCCAGGACAAGATGCTTTCAGCAACCCCCACCCCGGTACACATGGTCGCAGACCCATAGACTAAAAGAGCAGCATGTCCACTTCCCATGGCTTGGCACCCAGGGCAATCACCCTGCTTGCCCACCACCATTTGCAACAGTCCTGGTCTTCACAAAAGTGAATATAAAGAGGAGGCTGGGAACTACAGGCCAGGTAGTCTGGGCACGGTGGTTAATAAATTAATAAATCCTCTGCTCATACAGAGGTTCCTGCAGTTTCAGGGATCCAATGGATTACAGGATCTGAGGCAGAAGGGTTTACCAGAGGTAGATCTTGTCAGACCAATCCATTTCGTTGACTGGATGATCAGAAAGCTGGATCATTGGAATATACTTGGATTTCAGTAAGGCCTTTAACACAGTTTCCACATCGTTGACTTACAGACAAACTGAGCATCTTAGGCATGGACCCTAAAGTGACCAACTGGGTTAGAAACTGGTTAAGTGGGAGGCAGTAAAGGGTAGTGGTAAACAGGGTGTAGGATGACAGCTTAAGTTGGGGGAGACCAGAAAGTTTGCTGCTGTCATGTGACAAATTAAGTGCAGGGTAATTATTTAAATGAGTGATATATGAAATTCTATCCCTACATGAAGTAATATGCATTAATTTTCTCACTGTCGTGTAGCTATGAGAAATTCACCCAGGGGTGGAGTAGTGGTGGGGAAAATGCTTGTGTGCCAACCCTGCATCACAGGGTCACAATGTTGTATTGTTTTTTTTGTAATCTCTCTGACAAAAGAAAGGCCATCTAGATACTGATTGCTCCACTGCCTTCCTGGCACAACAAGCCTGCATGGACCTCAGCACAGCAAGGTTGCCCAGAGCAACTGGAAGCCTCCCAGACCCCTCACGGTCTCCCTGATCTCCCATGCCCCTCCATAGGAGGGAGGAGTGGTGCTTACTGTTGTTTTGCCTAATGCTATCAAATTCAGCCAACTCCCTGCCACTTCATGCTTTGTCCACATGCAGGTCAAAAGGTGATGCTGGGATGAGCTGGAAATGATGGGCAAGAAAGCAGGGAGGAGGTGAGGGAGTTAGGGATGCCCGGGGCCTGTGGAGACAGCCCAAGTTTGAATTTCAGGAAGATGGGTCAGGCAGAGCTGGGAAAAGAAACAAACGTTAGTGTAGGCCCAGAACACCTGCCTCCCGGCCAAACTGAATTTTCTAAATTTTGCAGGACATAAGCATTAGCATAAGGAAAACACTGCACCTAGAATCAGGCCTTATCTGAACCCACCCCTTTCAAGAACTCTGCCTAGAACGTAAAAAATACATATAATCTAAAACTCTCCAAAGTTGCATAATTAAAATAGATTTTTTTTTATGATTTGCCACCTCACTCCAGGCCAACCAAACAGGCTATTTTTGCGCCCCCCCCCCCCCCCATTGCATGCAGGGAGTTGTAGTTCTGATGTTCTTAGGGAAATCAAAGGGAAAATCAGAAAGGCAACTCTATGCATGCAATTTGTGTGTTTTGGGGAGGGGGGGGGTTTAAAGCAGAACACACCATCCTTATTGATTGACCTGGGGGAGGTGGCAATCCTATCCTTCATCTGCCTGTCTTTCATTACCTTCTTTCTGGACAGCCCTAGTCTGTCACTGTCATACCTTCTCCTGGCCTAGCTTGAAGCGGACTTCCTCTCTCCACTCACACGCTGCTCAGCTTTCTAGATGATATACTCTTTGAGGAAGGGACATATATACCTGAATACTTATTACTACTGTAAAACACTGCATACACTATAATTGTCTCTCTCTTTCCCTCTAAATTCTTTGGGACAGGGACTCTCACCTCACCCACTGCCCAGCATCTCTCCCTTTTATGCTCTGCCCAAATTGTCTTTCCTCCCATCATCTCCCTCCTTTCCCCAAGCGTGGTAGATCTTTAACATTCCCTAACCTCGAGTCCTCCACCCAGCAGGGGGCTCCCAGGTTGGCAGAGTGCTCCCCTCGCAGACCCTCCCTTGACGGCTCTGTCTCGGCACAGATCAGCGCAGGCTCCTCCAGTGACAACAATATTGGCAGGCAAGTCCAGGGCTTACAGCTCCTGCACACGGCAGGGGATCCCCCTTCCCTCCATATGCCTGCAGGCCAGGCCCCAGGAAGGAACACACCTGAGAACTTTTCACTTGTGGTCACTCGGAGAGAGTTGGTGTGGAGACGGGGGGGGGGCTCACACTTACCTTTTCTCTTGCTCTTTTTAACCCTCCCTCTCAAGAGATGGTCCCAGCACTACCCCCAGCCCCCCACAGGCTTTTAGATAAGCAGATATATTCAGCAGCACAGCTCCGTGGACTATCCTAGCTAGATTATTTATTTTATTGTTTGTTTTTTTATATACCGACATTCAACTGAAGTCATCACCTTGGTTTACATAGAACAAAAAATTCGAGAGATTAGCCGGATCTGTTCATCTGGATAACTTTCTCGGGTGGATAGCGGCTGAATAGGGACCTCGCACACTTTAGCCAGCATTTATTGTTAAAGCCAATTTGCGTGTGTATACGTTGGCTGTGAAAATGCTTGGGTAGTTTGGCACAGTTCATGCAGAGGTTTAATTTGTACGAAGTTACACGTCCCTCTTCCGAGGGTGTAATTTAGGCAAGTTCATGTACGCACAGAACTTTAAAATCAGTAAGTATATGCATGTAAGTGCCCAAATCCTCTCCCCCGGCCCTGGAACACTTCTGTGCGGTTTGCAAAGAATTGAGACTCAAACAAATGTCAGATTTCAAGAAATCATGGAACAAGCCCAGGGGATCTCTGGAGGTAGGGAAAAGGACTGAAATGCCCAAGGATCGACTAAGGTTGGAGGTAAATAGGACAGAAGATGAAGATGAGCAGACTGAATGGGCCTTATGGCCTTTGTTTTCTGACTTGTTCTTTGTTTCTATGACTGACTACAACCTTCAATGGTGCTGCATGCGAGTTTAGCAAATGTTGCTTACCTGTAACAGGTGTTCTCACAGGACAGCAGGATGTTAGTCCTCACATATGGGTGACATCATCAGGATGGAGCTCTGGTACGGAAAAACTTCTGTCAAGGTTTCTAGAAATGGGCATGCCCAGCATGGCATTAACCCTGCAGCCTGCAGGGGTCCCCCTTCAGTCTTGTTTAAAACGCTACAGAAAGTGCCGAAAAATAAAATAAACGTAACGAACCCAACACCGCGGGGCGGCAGGCGGGTTTCGTGAGGACTACCATCCTGCTGTCCTGTGAGACCACCTGTTACAGGTAAGCAACATTTGCTTTCTCACAGGACAAGCAGGATGGTAGTCCTCACATATGGGTGAGTACCGAGCTGAGGATGTCCGAGAAATGCACCAAATGTACCCAAAGGCGTGCAACAGGCACAAGAACTGGGGTAGAATTTGGTAGAGGGCATCCTGAACCCTAACGGGCAGGCGGAAGGGTGTTGGTACGTCAAGTTGTGAATAGATTACGCAGGACAGATTGGCCGAAGATGGAATCTTGTCGTCTGGCTTTGTCCAAGCAATAGTGGGCTGTAAGATATGTAGAGAACTCCAGGTAGTAGCCCTGCAAATGTCAGGAAGCGGCACCGAGTGTAGGTGTGCTACTCAAGTCACCATGGCCCTCACAGAGTGTGCTTTAACTCTATCTTGAAGTGGAATGCCTGCTTGCTGATAGCAAAAGGATATGCAGTCCGCTAACCAAGAGGAGAGAGTCTGCTTACCCACAGGCTGCCCCAATTTGGTGGAATGGAAAGAGACAAACAATTGAGTGCTTGTCCTGTGGGCAGCTGTATGGTCTAGATAGAACGCTAGAGCACGTTTACAGTCAAGGGTATGCAGAGCCTGTTCTCCTGGATTGGAATGGGGCCTGGGAAAGAAGGTAGGTAGTATAATGGATTGATTGAGATGAAACTGTGACACTACCTTTGGCAAGAACTTAGGGTGAGTGCAGAGTACTGCCCGGTCTTGCAGAAGTTTAGTGTAAGGTGGATAGGGTTACGGGGCCTGATTGCTGTGGAGAAAGGGAGTAGGAGGCGACACAGACAGTCCGGCGAGAGGATGCGGAGAGTGCCGTGAGATCTGCTGCAGCTGGGGAGCCTCTGCGTGTGACGGCAACTGCCGGCGCCGCGTGTTCAAAAGACCATAGAACTGCGGCGCACTGCCACCGCCGGCGCGTCGCCTAAGCCGCGCATGCCAAAGGGGCGCGCACGCGACTTAGATAGACTTTGATCGCTTTTGATTGCCTTGGAGTTTATTTGCGTTTTATGAGGCGGAAAAGGAAAGCTAAAGTCTTCACATCATCTCCAGCTCCTCAGGGACCAGGCCCTATGGATGCTCACATCTACAGGATATCGCCACAAGGGGACGTTGGTAGGGACTCTTTGGAAGTCTCTTTAAGTCCCGGCACAGGGCCAACACCTCTTCAACCCTCACCAAGAACATCAGGAGAAACCACCATAGGTACAGCAACAGTAAGTGAAGCTGAACTGGTTCTTCAGCCGCTGAACATTGCAGGTTCCCCATGTTCAGAGCTATTTCAGCAAGGGACAGAAGTGGGAACCCCAATACCTAACATTAATAGCGCAAGGTTAGATGCCATAGACGCTACTAATGTGACGTTGGGGGATCTTTGGAGGATGATGATTAAACTGGACTCTAATGTTTCACAGATGAATCTTTCTCTTGGAGCTGTAGTTAATAGACATAAGATATCTATTCAGGAGCAGGGAAAGCGTTTGAATGATATTGAAACATCGATTCAGAATGTAATTACTGAAGTTGAGTGTTAAAAAAATGGAAGTTTTGCATATAACCGATAATAGTATTTTACATTCTAATGTGGAAAATTTTGAAAATCTTCTGCGTATAAAAAACTTGCGTATTGTAAATTTTCCGATTACAAGGTTGTTATCGCCTTTTGAGATGTTTTCTAAATATGTGAAAGAAGTTTTAATTTGTAACAAAGTACCTGCGCTTTCAAAAATATATTATTACTCTCCTCCAATTGGTGATACTCCTGGGAAGGAAGGAGAAAGTTCACCAGGAATATCTACCTTTCTGGAGGAGTCTGTTGATATGATAAACAAGCGAGCAACTTTGCTTGTGTCGTTTGTATTAGAAAGAGATAAAGAGATTATTTTGGAAAAAATTTTCAAAAATAAGGATATATTGTTTTGTGGGCAGAAGGTCTTTATTTTCCCTGATGTCTCTAAACCAACACAGACCAGGAGAAGGCAGTTCTTAGCCCTAAAAAATAAAGCATTAGAACTGGGGGTGACTTCTTTTTAAAGTACCCCAGTAAATGCTTTATAAATTTTCAAGGAAAGAAATTTATTTTTTTACAACCATGTCATTTGGAAAAATTTCTGAAAGATAAAAGTCAGATACGAATGGAGAACGAGGTATCATCTATGTTAGCCCAATAAGATAGTAGAAAAAAACCTCCTATTCCCTTGATTAATATATTATTAATATTGGTTAATGGGCCCCTATATTATATGGTTTAATATAGCAGTTGTTTCTTTTCCTTATAAGATTTCCTGGAAAGTTGTTTTGTTTTTTTTTTTGCTGCTATATTATCTTCTTGTATTAACCACAATAAATGTGATTTCATTTTTTTGTAAATGATATTCAATAATCAATAAAGTATAAATTATAAAAAACAAAACAAAACAAAAACGTGTTACAAGGGGTTGTACTGAGTTAGGAACATCCCCAACATCTTTATGGAAGGCGGCCACCGCACTAACATGGATTCTGATGGAGGAAGTTTTTAGACCTGACTCAAACAAGTGCCAGAGATAGTCCAGAAACTTCATGATTGGACAGGTAAAGGGGTCAAGGGATTGAGAAGAGCACCATGACTGAAACCTGTTCCATTTGTAAGAGTAAGATTTTCTCGTGAAAGGCTTCCGAGAAGCAATAAGGATACGGGAAACTGATTCAGAAAGGTTACGTGGCTGAAGGATTAACCTTTCAACATCCATGTCGTCAGGGACAAGGCTTGAAGATTGGGGTGGCGCAGGCACCCGTCGTTTTGTGTAATCAGAAGCGGGTCCTTTCCCAAGGGAATGTGCCTGCGAATGGAGAGATCCTGAAGTATTGGAAACCACACTTGGCGAGGCCAGTGAGGGGCTATCAGGATCATAGTTCCCTTGTCCTGACGTAACTTCACGAAAGTCTTCGAGAGAAGTGGAAGTGGAGGGAATTCATATAAGAGACCTGTCACCCACGAGAGGGAGAACGCATCTCTTGGTTGTGAGTGTTGGCTGCGAGTGAGGGAGCAAAAGTTCTCTACTTTGCGGTTTTGACATGTTGCAAAGAGATCTATATGAGGGTAACCCCATTGTTGGAAGATCGAGTCCGCTACTAAGGGGTTGAGAGACCACTCGTGCGGTTGAAAGCTTTGACTTAGCTTGTCTGCCAACACAATGTCCAGTCCCGACAAGTAGGTGGCCCTGAGGTACATCGAATGGGAGAGGGCCTCTGCCCATTTCTGCGCAGCTTCCTGGCACAGTAGGTAGGAGCCTGTCCCTCCCTGTTTGTTGATGTACCACATGGCCACCTGGTTGTCCATCTGAATCAGGATGACTTGGTTGGAGAGGCGATCCTGAAATACCCTAAGAGCCTGATTGCTTGCAGCTCCAGGAAATTGATTTGGTGTTTGGCTTCCTCTGGAAACCAAGTTCCTTGTGTCTGCAGATTGGCCACATATTAATCCAGACAATACCATCATAGGACCCAACATCAACTACAACATCCGGAGCTTAATCACCTGCTCTTCTTCCACTGTAATATCTCCATCATCTGGCAGCAATGTCCCTCCGTGGTCTATGTAGGACAAACAGGTCAATCTATAAAGAAAAGAATAAATGAACATAAATCTGACATTAGAAATGGCAACATCCAGAAACCAGTAGGAGAACATTTCAGTCTTCCAGGACATTCTCTATCTGACCTTAATGTTGCCATACTTCTAAAGAGAAACTTCAAAGGAACACTCCAGCCTAAAACTGCTGAATTGGAGCTCAGTAAAAAACGTAACACCAGCACCCAAGGACAGAACAGAGCCAGTCACACTTATTATCTAAGAACTTAATTGTTATCAGATCATTCTGACAGTTTACACTTACCTCAGTTGACAATTGACTATACTATACGGCAGGGGGGAATGAAGAAAAGAGGATTTATATTCAGACAACAATCAGCAAGGACTGAATTGCACAGGCTGGGTAAACAAGAGAAGAGACGGCTGAGGGGCGATATGATAGAGGTTTTTAAGATCATGAGAGGTCTTGAACGAGTAGATGTGACTCGGTTATTTACACTTTCGAATAGTGGAGGGACTAGGGGACATTCCATGAAGTTAGCAAGTAGCACATTTAAGACTAATCGGAGAAAATTCTTTTTCACTCAACGCACAATAAAGCTCTGGAATTTGTTGCCAGAGGATGTGGTTGGTGCAGTTAGTGTAGCTGGGTTTGGATAAGTTCTTGGAGGAGAAGTCCATTAACTGCTTTTAATCAAGTTTACTTGGGGAATAGCCACTGCTATTAATTGCATCAGTAGCATGGGTTCTTCTTAGTGTTTGGGTAATTGCCAGGTTCTTGTGGCCTGGTTTTGGCCTCTGTTGGAAACAGGATGCTGGGCTTGATGGACCCTTGGTCTGACCCAGCATGGCAATTTCTTATGTTCTTAATTAAGAGTGGGAGTAGCTTGCTTATTGCAGCAGTTACTACCCCTAACCAATGAACAGGCCAATACAGTAAAGTTTGCGGTGTCCTGTGCACGCGATTCAGTAAAACAAAATATTTAAATTAGGGCCCATGGTAAAAAGAGGCGCTAGGGACACTAGCGCGTCCCTAGCGCCTCTTTTTGGACAGGAGCGGCGGCTGTCAGCAGGTTTGACAGCCGAAGCTCAATTTTGTCGGCGTAATTTTGCCGGCGGTGGTTCTCGAGCCCACTGACAGCCACGGGTTCGGAAACCGGACGCCAGCAAAATTGAGCGTCCAGTTTTCAATCCGCAAGCCGCGGGCTGATTTTAAAAATTTTTACTTTTTTTTAACTTTTGGGACCTCCGACTTAATATTGCCATATTAAGTCGGAGGGTGCACAGAAAAGCAGTTTTTACTGCTTTTCTGTGCACTTCTCCAGCGCCGGCAGAAATTAATGCCTACCTTTGGGTAGGCGCTAATTTCTTAAAGTAAAATGTGCGGCTTGGCTGCACATTTTACTTACTGTATCGCGTGGGAATGACTAATAGGGCCATCAACATGCATTTGCATGTTGCGGGCGCTATTGGTCTCAGGGAGGTTGGACGCACGTTTTCGACGCACTATTACCCCTTACTGAATAAGGGATAAAGCTAGCGCGTCAAACGCGCGTCCAATCGCAGGTTAACAGTGTGTTCCGCCCATGATCGTATCGGGGCTAGATGTAAAAGTACAGTTTTCATCCACGGGAACCCCCCTGACCCACAATAATGGATGTAAAGCAGAATTACGACATTCCCCATACAACTCACCCTCAGTCATCTCAGTAACAGCAACTCAAACTCCTTCTACTACCAGGCTCAATAGCCCTACTTATGAAAAGACAGCAGTTTACCACCAATGCATGTTCTCTTGAGAAAACACAACAAATAAGACTGATATAAATGCTTACATGCTAGTAAAATATCTCACCTCAGTAACACACACAGAACTGATCTAACATGCTCCCAGGATTTTTTTTATTTATTTATTTATTTATTTATTTATTTAACAGTTTTATATACCGACCTTCATAGTAAATAACCATATCGGATCGGTTTACATTTAACAAGGGGTATAACTGGAGTAACAATTCAATTGAACGAAGATAACCATAAGTGGGAATAAGTCAAAGTTACAATCAACAGGGGAGGAGAACTTGGAAGCTTGCAACAAGCTGGAAGGAAGATAAGGCAGGAAGAAATTATAACGTATTACAATGTATTACCAAAGAGCATACGGGTTAAAGCTTAAAAGGTGCTTTAACCTGGAAGTTTAACCTAGAAGTTTCAGAGTCTGCAGTTATGCACATAAACTAATCCGCACTAATCCTGTTTGAGTGTATTGTGGAATACACTCAAACAGGAGCAACCCTATGTATGAAAAGGCAACACTACAAATATTAAATCAGGCCCTAAACACCAATTCACCTTCAATTAGGAAAACAGAACTAGCAAGCAGCTATAGATCCCCACACAGAAATAATTGTAAAACTATACTAATAAGCAGAATAAATATTTCAAAACAGCTATGAACAGAATAACATCCAACAATTAAAAACCTCATAAAAACTTAAAAATTCTCCAAACACCAATAAAATATTTTAAAAAAGCAGACATCACATAATATTAAATAATTAAAATGGCAGTCAATCAAGAAAAATAAACTTAAAAGCCACCGTTACTTAACCCCTCCAGCAGCTCTCCTATTCCTCTTCCATGCAGGCCGTGGCACACACCAGAGGCAGCAGTAGTGGCTAAGTTCTATACTCATGGTCCTCTTCCTTAGGGGCAATGACCAGTCTCTCTGTCTCACACATACACCATACCAGTCATGCCCCCATGACCAGTTTCTGTCTCTCACACACCAATCATCTCCCAACCAGTCTTTGACACACACACACCAGTCACCTTCCTGAAGTTTCTCTCATGCATACACACACACACAAGCTTCCCACTCCTGTGTTCTATTTTACATACGGGCTTCTCACTTCCATACTGTGTCTCACACACATCCAGGTTTCTCACTCCCATGTTCACTCTTTCCACATGCACATTCTTCTCATTCCCTTAATCACTTTCTGTCTCTTACACACACAAGCATCAGTCTCTCTCTCATTCCCATGCTCACTCTCTCCACATGCACATTCTTCTCATTCCCTTAATCACTTTCTGTCTCTTACACACACAAGCATCAGTCTCTCTCTCATTCCCATGCTCACTCTCTCCACATGCACATTCTTCTCATTCCCTTAATCACTTTCTTTCTCTCACATACACACACACACACTAGTCTCTCTCTCTCACACCCCGTGACCTTACCAACCAGTCTCTCTCTCATGCATGCACGCACACACACACACAGGTTTCCCACTCCCATGCTCTCTTTCACCTATACAGGCTTCTCACTCCCATGCTGTGTCTCACATACCCAGATTTCTCACTTCCATGCTTTTTCTTTCTCTCTCACACACACCAGTCACCTCCCTGACCAATCTCTCACTCTCTCACACACACTCCAGTCATCTCCCTGACCAGTCACGTTTATTGTCTCTCACATATACTGGTCTCTCTGACCAGTTCCTCTCAATCACACACATGCTCTTCTCTCACACACTTACACCCATGCTCTCATCAAATACATGCTGTCAATCAAATACATGCTCTCACTTACAGGCTGGCTGTCTTCTCTCTCCCCCCCCCCCCCAGCACAAATGGTAGCTGCAGTAGCCTCCTCCAGCCCCTGCAGGCTAAGAAAGAAGAATCCCATCGGCCGCGGGAGGCCTATACTGCAGTGTCCTTTGCCGATTGCTCCGGGCCACGCTACTGCGCGGGGGCAGATACTGCCGCCGCCACTTTTCCACGCGGCACGGCTCTTTCTCCTTCCCGCGCACCGCCCTGGGCATCACTTCCTGTTCCGGGGCAGCCGCAGGAGCCGCAGCTTCCTCTAACACCGCCGCCGTTCCCATTGGGCTCGAGCGTGCTGTTAGCCCGGCGGCAGCGGGGGAGCACGCGACCCACCGGTGGGGAAGCGCTGAAGCAGAGGGAATACACGGCGATCGCGTCATTTTCACAGAGGGCACCAGAAGCCGCCATGTATTAAACGCACGGCAGGGCTCGCTATCCGTGAGTTAGGGCGCCGTGCGGTTTTCGCGGTCTCGCAGTCGCGGGAGAGCAGCCTGGGCATCTGGGCCCCGCGTAGCTGACGCTCCCTGAGAGCCATCCAGTTATGGAGGAGGGGAGGGGGCAGCAAGCGAGGAATGAAATTCGAGGCACGGGCAGACGCGTTTGGGGCAGGGGTCCCATTTGCTGGGACCCAATGAGCCCCCCCCTGAAGCTGGGGGCAGCGCCTCATCTGCTTGTTAGGGCTTTCTCTCTGTCTCCTTCCTTGTCTGTGACTGTGTGTGTGTGTGTGTGGTTACCCCCCTGTCTCTCCGGCTGGGCTTGCACTGGGGGATTTGGGTGGCTTTCATGATTTCCGTATTTCTGTTCTAATATTGGAGTGACTCTTGTTCTGTTTTAGCTTTATGGATGCGAGGAAAGGAAGCGGAGCCCTGGCTGAGCCCGTGTTCCCCTACCCTTATGGTTTCTCTTGGGGGCGGTGTCGCCAGCTGGGTTTGTTTTGCACAAACCTTGGTAGGGAAGAACCTCGCTCGTAAGATGGTGGGATCTCAGTCTCGCAGATTCGCTGCTGGTGTTCTTCTTAATACTTGCACTGTGCCAGACAGAACAGCCTCCTGGAGCTCATAGGGTGTCATATGTACAGCCAGCATCTCAGTGGGCACCTTGGTAGTTCTTTTCAATCAGGCTGGCAGTGCCCAAGGCAGCTGGTACAATTGTTTCTTTTCGCCACATTTTCTTGGTCTCTGCATCTTCTGATACATATAATGTAGTCACTTGGTACTGTCGTTCTGTAAGAATGACGGAGGCTTGTGGCACCTTTATAGACCAAGCAGTTTATTAAGCTTTGAGGACAGAAGTCCATACTGTCAGATGCATGAAGTGACATTCAGGAGGTGGGTAAATATGCATGAAGATGGAAGTAGATGGTTGGGGGGGGGTGGGTGTGGAGGAGATTTATTATGATGTGCTTGACTCGGGGTCGGATTTATGACTTTGGTGCCCGTTGGCAGAGGGCCACAGTGGCACCGTTTGAAGCTCTGCCTGTACAGCAAGCAGAAACAGGTTGCACTTTGGCATCCTAGGCAATTGTCTGTGTTGCCTAAATCCGGGCTTGATTTGACTATTGTATTCATTGCTTGATGTAAACTGCTTTGGGTCAGACTTGTTTCAAGGAAGGCGGGACATTTAAGGAGCGCAGAGAAGAAGTGATAATTTCAGCAGAGCTAAGAGAATTAATACCTGTAGTGACTGAGGGAAACCATTGCAGTGAGAGTTTGAGCAGGTTAATTCACATTAGTAGTGGACTTAACTATGCTCGCATTGTCATATCAATGATTCTTCTCAACCTCTAAAGTTAGAGTTTAGCCATGCTGATATTATCGCTCCCTTTCTATACTCTGCTCCCCTTCTTGTCTTGTCTGCATTTTGTATCCTCCCTTCCTTAACTCCTGAACTGCTCTTCATGCATCTGACACAGCTCACCCCTCCATAAATCACTTGGTCTCCAAGGTGCCACCAGCCTCTTTGCCACGGCTTAACTCCCTCTAGACATTTTCTGTCAGCAGTGTTGTTCTTATGCTTTTCTCCTTCGACACAATGCCCAATTTTTTGGAGCATTGAGCTTTTTATCAGTTGGAATGGGAGCATCTCGTGTAATTTCTCTCGGTGATTTGGTACCGCCATGGTTTCCAGTTAATGAGTCGTGCCACTTCGTTGTGCATCTCTGTATACGGACCTCCTGACATCAGCACATCTCATCCAGTGACAAGATGTGTATCCGTTTCCAGTTCTATGCTACAAATTTGCATTTGTTTTTCACCATTTTTTTTTTATGCTGGCTGGAGCCTGTGAAACACCTTGTCCATAGACAACTGT
Organism: Rhinatrema bivittatum; assembly: GCF_901001135.1. Classification (NCBI taxonomy): domain Eukaryota; kingdom Metazoa; phylum Chordata; class Amphibia; order Gymnophiona; family Rhinatrematidae; genus Rhinatrema; species Rhinatrema bivittatum. Next base: position 51,558,597 of record NC_042616.1, on the reverse strand, counting down.
TCTGAGCCCCAGTTAACACTATCTCATTTTTAGGTTTCTGTTTCCTGTGGAGTTGTTGAAGTAACTCTTTGTATTTCCTGTTCCTGTTCATACCCCAGATCAGTCCAGACAAGTGGGTTTTGCATCCCTACCAACAGATTTTATTTATTTATAAATTTTTAAAATATATTGACATTCATGGGTACATCATGTCAGTTTACAATGTAACAGAAAGACGGAAATTACATAAAACGGGTGGGGGGAGATGGGAGCAGCAGGAAGGAGGAAGAGAGCAGAGCAGGAGGAAGGCAAGGTAGGGAGGAAAGACCAGTGGTGAAAGAAGGCCACCAGAGGGATTAAGAACTATAACATTGTAGTGAGCACTTGGCGAGAGGCACTACGGTCAACTTTGTACAGGTAGGAGGTCTTAAACATCTCAGATAATGGCATATGCAATGGCATATACAAATGTGAGAGTCTTTTACATCTATATGATTACGGACAGGTTTGTAGAAGGTGGGAGGGTCTTTTACATGTTATACAACTATGAGAGTCTTATACATCTCTGTGATTACGGTCAACTTTGTACTGGGTGAGAGACATACATTTGCGAGGAAGATTATAAATCTATATGACGGGAGGGGTGTTAACAAGGTGGTAATAATCATAAGGCAGAGCTATTTACAGAGTAGAAATCTTTACATGCAGTAGTATTCATAATGCGGAAGTATTCACAGGGGTACTATGGGCATGGGTACACACAGGTACTTTCACAGGTGGGTTAGGGTATGCAGGAATGTGTTGACTTAGGGGGGGATAGGGGAGGGGAAGCCATAGGGAGGAGCTATGTGGGTTCCGGGTCAGGATAGGCCATTTTGAAGAGCCAAGTTTTGACCCCTGTTTTGAACTTTTTAATGCATGATTCTTGACGGAGTATAGGTGGCATCGAGTTCCAGAGGGTGGGTCCAGCAATGGATATGGCTTTTTCTCTGGTGGAGGTGAGGGAGGCACTTTTAAGTGAGGGGGTGTGGAGGGTGCCGGAGTGTGTGCTTCTTGAGGGACGATTGGTAGCGTGGAGGCGGAAGGGGTCCTCAAGCTAGTAGTGATGATGATTGTGAAGTGAATTGTGGATTATGGTCAGGGTTTTGTATTTGATTCGGTAGGATATGGGCAGCCAGTGGAGTTCCTTCAGTATGGGGGTGATGTGTTCAGATTTACTTGTTTGTGAGGATTCTTGCCATGGCATTCTGTAGCAATTGCAAGGGTCTGGTGTTGCAGGGGAGGCCTAGGAGCAAGGAATTACAGTAGTCCATTATTGATAGCAAGGTCGCTTGCAGGACTGTACAGAAATCTTGGGCGTGGAGCAAAGGTTTGAGTTTTTTGAGGATATGGAGTTTGTAAAAACCACCCTTTATAATAGTGTTGATGTGGTCTTTGAAGTTAAGCTGATGGTCTAAGGATACCCCTAAGTCTCGCACACAGTTGGGTAGGGTCATAGCAGGAGCGGAGGGGTTGCTTATGGTGGGTGTGATCAGGTCTGAGTGCTTTGAGATGATGAGGAGTTCGGTTTTGGCGGAGTTTAGGGCAAGGTGAAGGTTGGAGAGGATGGCGTTAATGGATGCAAGGCAAGTTTCCCAAAACTTGAGGGATTTGGTGAGGAATTCCTGGATGGGGATGAGGATTTGGACGTCGTCTGCATAAAGGAAAAACTTAAGACCTAGGTCGGTAAGCAGGTGGCAGAGGGGCACTAGGTAAATGTTGAAGAGGGTAGATGAAAGGGAAGAGCCCTGTGGGATGCCTTGGGTGAGGGGGATGTGTGAGGATTCTGAGTTTGCCATTCTTATGGTGTAGCTTCTGTTAAGGAGGTACGAGGTGAACCAGTGGTGGGCGGTGCCTGAGATGCCGACCTCTGAGAGGCGGGTAAGGAGGATTTTGTGATTGATGGTGTCGAAGGTGGACAAGATATCAAGGATGGCCAGGATAAAGGAGTGTCCGCGGTCCAGGCCCTTGAGGAGGGTGTCAGTTAAGGAGAGTAGTAGGTGTTCCGTACTGCGGGATTTGAGGAATCCGAATTGGGAGGGGTGAAGGATGTTGTGGTCTTCCAGATAGTTGGACAGCTGGGCATTGACGATTTTTCCCATGACTTTGGAAATGAGGGGGAGGTTAGAGATGGGCCGGAAGTTAGAGGGGTTGGAGGGGTCGAGAGTGGGTTTTTTGAGTAGGTGCTTGACAACTGCCAGATTGAGGGGGACTGGGACTTCGCCGTGTGACGGAACAGTTGATTATGTCTGCAGTGGGTTTTGCGATGATGGAGGGAATGGAGAGGAGGGCTTTAGTTGGGATGGTGTCAGAGGGGTGAGTAACGGGTTTGATTTGATAGTTTTGATTTCCTTGGATGAGGTTGAGTCGAGGGACTCAAGCTTGAGATTCGGATTTGTGGGGAGGAGGTTGGTTAGGGGGGGGTTGGTGGGGAGGTGTAGGAGGAGGTTAGCTATTTTGTTTTTGAAGTAGAGGGCAAGTTCTTCACATGAACCTTTTTCTTGTTCATTAGAGGAGGGGGGAGGGGGTTTCGTGAGTTCCGCCTCGTAGGAGAATTGAGCCTTTGCATTGAGTTGATAGTGATGGATTCTAGCAGAGTAGTAGTTGCGTTTTGTCTGTGTGGTTGCGAGGCTGTAGGCATGGAGGGTAGTTTTATATACGGCTGTATGTTTGGGTGTAGGATTTTTGCGCCAGCTGCGCTCTTTATTTCTCAGGTCGTTTTTTAGATTTTTGAGCTTTGTTGTGTATCTTGGTTTTTTTGCTGTCTGACCGTGACGTATTTCTTTGTTGATGATAGGGCAGATATTATCGGCTATAGTGGAGGTAAGAGAGTGCCAAGAGGAGAGGGCCGCTTCAGGGTTGGAGAGGTCAAGGTTGTCAGAGAAGTTATCGAAGGCAGAGATGAGATCTTCAGTGGTGCATGGTTTACGAAAAGTGATTTTAGTGCTATGTGGGGCGGTGCTGGTGGGAGGTAGATTTATGGTAAGGTGTGCATTGATGAGAAAGTGATCTGACCAGGGGACGGATACTATCCGGTGAGTGGGTGGCGTCTATACAGGAGTTAATGAATATGAGGTCGAGGGTATGCCCGGCTTTATGTGTGGGGGATTTGATGATTTGTTTGAAGCAGAGTGCAAGTAGTGAGTTGAGGAGGGTATCACAGTAAGGCGAGTTGGGGGTGGTGTCAACATGGAGGTTAAAATCTCCTAGTATAACGGTGGGGATTTCTATATTGATGGTATCAGAGAGGAATTCAATGAGTGGGGATGGGTCATGTTCAAGTAAGCTTGGAGGCGCATATATGAGGCAGATTTGTAACTCTTTGGATCTGAGGAGGATGGAGTCAGAGTACAAAAACTTTTCTGAAACTGTTACATAAGCTAGAGTGCCACCTGCAGTCCTCCAGTATTTCTCTGACTCCAGCAGATGGTAGAGGTGAAAATTCTGCAGTCTGGAGAATTAGATAAAAAAAAAAAGAAAGAAAAGAGAGCGAACAGGATTCTCGTATGGGCTCCCTGAGGTGTTCGGCATCTTCGTGGACCATCCCTCAGGAGGAGCAGGGTGAGCAAGGTGTTGGTATCCTTGGTTTAGCTCAGCCTGAAATCAATGAGGGGACTGAAACTCAGTGGTTCTGGCTCCCTCTGTCCCCTGAAGGTCAACGAGAGGACTGAAAGTGGGTGGTTCTAGCTCCCTCCTTCCCCTTGGACTGCTCCCACTGGCCCTCCAGTGTCTGAATCACCATCAGGAAGGTATTCCCTTTCTTTTTTTGGGGGATGGGGTATTTTCTTAGGCCTGTCATCTCATATATTTTTTTTTTTTAATTAAGAAAAGAGGCAGTGCGTGTGCAGATGCTGATCGGCTGGTCATGAGACAGCTGGGGGAGGAGAAGGAGGGCGAGCGGTCAATGCCCACTGGGTACCCGTGTTGGGGGGCGGGGGGGACGACTTCAGTGTGACCTGTTGGCAGGCAGCTTCCTGTCAAGCATGAGGCACATCTGGCTTGGACGAGCACAAAGCGCGTGCATAATGGTGGCGGCCTTGGGACACAGCTAATGCTACAAAGCCGGCGGGGAGAAGAGTATGTGCCTAAGTACAAGTGCACGATATGGCAAGTGTGCACATAATGGCGGTGGTCGTGGGATGCAGCAAGGGCTACAATGTGGAGAGAGGTGTACGTTCCTAAAGTGTGCTTCAGGCAGGTGTTTGCATAATGGTGGTGGCTGCGGGATACAGCAAGGCTGCTAGGCCTGTGGAGAGAGGTGTATGTGCTTAAAGTGTTTTCTCAGGAGGAGAAGCTTGTGGGGCAGCTGCTGAGGAAGTGCAGGATAAAACTGACACCCAATTGGCTGCAGCTGGTGAGATAGTTTGGCTGACAAATGTGGAACAGTGGCCATTTTGTATTTGTGTGGCAATCAACCAGCAGAATCCCTTTATTGCCAGTCGAGTATGATTTCCCTGCAGACCCAGAGAGGCGGTGATGAGGCTGGGGAACTCATGAGGGAAGATTCTAGCAGTTTGACAGGAATTTCCTCAGACTTTGTCTTCTTATAGAAACATAGAAATGACGGCAGAAGAAGACCAAACGGCCCATCCAGTCTGCCCAGCAAGCTTCACACACTTTTTTCTCTCATACTTATGTTTCTCTTAGCTCTTTGGTTCTATTTCCCTTCCACCCCCACCATTAATGTAGAGAGCAGTGATGGAGCTGCATCCAAGTGAAATATCTAGCTTGATTAGTTAGGGGTAGTAGGGGTAGTAACCGCCGCAATAAGCAAGCTACACCCATGCTTATTTGTTTTACCCAGACTGTTATACAGCCCTTATTGGTGGTTTTTTCTTCTCCCCTGCCGTTGATGCAGGGAGCTATGCTGGATATGCGTGAAGTATCAGTTTTTTTTTTCTCCCCTGCCGTTGAAGCAGAGAGCTATGCTGGATATGCGTGAAGTATCAGTTTTTCTTCTCTCCTGCCGTTGAAGCAGAGAGCCATGCTGGATATGCATTGAAAGTGAAGTATCAGGCACATTTGGTTTGGGGTAGTAACCGCCGTAACAAGCCAGCTACTCCCCGCTTTGTGATTGCGAATCCTTTTTTCTTCTTCCCTGCCGTTGAAGCTATGCTGGATATGCGTGAAGTATCAGTTTTTCTTCTCCCCTGCCGTTGAAGCAGAGAGCTATGCTGTATATGCATTGAAAGTGAAGTATCAGGCATATTTGGTTTGGGGTAGTAACCGCCGTAACAAGCCAGCTACTCCCCTCTTTGTGAGTGCAAAACCTTTTTTCACATTTCCTCTTGCTGTTGAAGCTTAGAGCGATGTTGGAGTCACAGTAAGCATGTGTATGTTTATTGAATAAGGGTATTGTGTCCAGGCAGTAGCCATCATTCTGGCGAGTTACCCACTCTTCATTGGCGGCCTTTTGACTTTATGGATCCACAGTGTTTATCCCACGCCCCTTTGAAGTCCTTCACAGTTCTGGTCTTCACCACTTCCTCCGGAAGGGCATTCCAGGCATCCACCACCCTCTCCGTGAAGAAATACTTCCTGACATTGGTTCTGAATCTTCCTCCCTGGAGCCTCAAATCGTGACCCCTGGTTCTGCTGATTTTTTTCCTAAGGAAAAGGTTTGTCGTTGTCTTTGGATCATTAAAACCTTTCAAGTATCTGAAAGTCTGTATCATATCACCTCTGCTCCTCCTTTCCTCCAGGGTGTACATATTTAGATTCTTCAATCTCTCCTCGTACGTCATCTGATGAAGATCCTCCACCTTCCTGGTCGCCCTTCTCTGTACCGCTTCCATCTTGTCTTTTTGTAGATACGGTCTCCAGATACGGTCTCCAGAACTGAACACAGTACCCCAGGTGAGGCCTCACCAAGGACCTGTACAAAGGCACAAAGCTTATTTAGCCAAAAAGGGGAGCTGTAGGCAAGAGTGCTCCTCCATTGGATCCCCAGTAACAGGCTAAGATGGGCAGGCAAGACTCTCTGGGAGGGCTGAGTGCTTTTTTTTCTGTCTGCTAGACCTTCAAGGTCATTAGAGTGGTGATGCTGATGACACAGATCCCTCAGAGGGGTTCGGGGATCAAGATGATGGCTCTGGAGGAAGCCCTTCAGTGGCAGCCTAGGTTAAGGTGGAACAGTTGGGAGTTGACATTTCTCAGCTGGGGTCTAACCATTTATTTATTTTATTTAAAAACTTTTATATACCGTTGCTAAGTTAAATACCGTCGCAACGGTTTACATGTAGGCACATATTTAATGTAGGTAAAAGTGTACTATAGTACATTCTAACAGGTGCCGTCAAAGGTTCGGTTACAATATATTATTAGACATAGTCATTTAGCGAAGTTGTTCATGACCAATTGTACCAAGGTACTTACACTGGTAGTTTTATTACACATAGTATTATAGTTATGGTTTATTGTGGTGTGGAGTTCATAGACTAATCTACTGTATAGTCCTAAGGACTGTATGTTTGTGCCTTTCTGTCTTTTCCTGAAATATTTCTCTCTATTCTCCTGTCTCTTTGTAAAATGCTTGTTTAAAAAGCCATGTTTTTAGGTTTTTCTTGAATGTCTTGAGATCACTTTGTAGCCTGATCTCTGGAGGCATTGTGTTCCAGATTATGGGTCCTGCTAGTGATAGGGCTCTTTCTCTCACTTGTGTCAGTCTTGCTGTTTTAACTGATGGAATGGTTAGGAGTGCTTTATTTGCTGAGCGGAGGTTCCTGTGTGGAGTGTGTACCCGTAATGCTGTGTTCAACCAGTCTGATTTCTCATCATAAATTAGTTTGTGAATGATACATAGGGTTTTGTATTTAATTCTGTGTTCAATTGGTAGCCAATGTAACTCTGCTAGGGTTTCAGTTATATGGTCCCTCCTTCTTTTTCCAGTTAATATTCTAGCTGCTGTGTTCTGAAGTATTTGCAGTGGTCTTAATGTTGTATTAGGTAGTCCTAGCATAAGGGCATTGCAGTAATCTGTGCTGGAGAAGATTAGTGCCTGCAGTATTGTTCGGAAGTCATTTTGAGTTAGCAGTGGTTTAAGTTTTCTGAGTACTATGAGTTTTGCATAACCTTCCCTTACTTTTAGTGATATGTCTTGTTTCAGATTGATTTCAGGGTCTATTATTATTCCCAGGTTACGTACTTTTTCTGCTAGTTCAATTTTCTGGTTGTCTTTGAGTATTATTGATGTTTGACTGATTTCAGAATTTTTTCATTCTAAGTGAAGAAATTCTGTTTTATCAATATTAATTACAAGTTCCATTTGTGTCAGTAGTTGTTTTATAATGCTTAGGTACATGTTAGCTAGGTTTAATGTTTTCTCTAGAGTGTCCTCTATGGGTAGAATTAGTTGAATGTCGTCGGCGTAAATGTAGTGGATAATTCCTAGCCCTGCAAGTAAGTGGCATAATGGCAGCATGTATATGTTAAAAAGGGTCGCAGATAGGGCTGATCCCTGTGGAACTCCTGTTTTGAGATTAATTTTTTCTGATAATGTGTTGTTGATCTGAACTTGGAAAAACCTGTTTTTTAGATAAGATCTGAACCATTTTAAAGTTAGGCCATGTAATCCGATTTCTTCCCTGACATGGACCCCCATGAAGGGGGGGCCATGTCAGGGAAGGCCTGTAGGGGCTTCCAAATCCTCCATTCCATAGAACAGTAAAGAAATTGGTTCTCCGGGAGTGGGATACTCCACAAGCGGGACTGAAGGTGGGGAGAGCTATGGTAAGCTCTGTCCCCTGCTGGAGGCGGATTCTTTGGTCTGTGAGTTTTCTAAAAAAAACCACCTAGGCGGAGCATTCGGCCTCACTGGAAGTTGCTCAGGGTCGGAAATTGACGATCTACCTAAAAAGGATGTTTGAGGTTTCAACCTTGGGCATGCGGGACTAGTTGCAGTGGGTGCAGAGCTTGCAGGCAAAAGGACAGGTTTTCTTGGCCTCCGCTAGGCAAGTGGCATGCCTGGAGGTAGCTGTGGTTTATGCGCCCTATGATCTGTTTCAGATGTCAACCGGGATTATGGTGTCAGTGGTACAGGCTAGATGTTTTCTTTGGTTGCGCAATTTGTCAACGGATGTCTAATGCAAGTCCCAGCTCATTGATCTCCTCTTTAAGGGGAGGTTAGTGTGCAGCTAGGATCTGGAGCAACTAGTAAACCTTTTGGGGGAGTCCAAAGGGCTAAAGTTTCCTAAAGATAAGCCAAAGAGAGAGTATTGCTCCATCAGGGGAGTTTTCTCATCTCAGAAGCAAGGATCAGGGCGGCAGCAGACCTTTCAGGGTCTGCGTAATTCCACCTGGGATAACTCTGGTCAAGGGGCCAGAGGCAGCAAGGCTGCACAATGAAGGGAGGCTGGTCTACTCTTCTAAAAAAAAAATAAAAATAAAGAGCAGTTGGAGGGAGATTGATCTTTTGTTACAAGGAGTGGACCAAGGTCTTTGGACCAATGGGTACTGGATGTCATAAGCGGCTTCACCTAAGATTTTCCTCGTCCGATCCGAGAAGTCTCATGAGTTCCCCTTGCACGTCGCAAGTAAAGAGAGCATTTGGAGCCGATGGTGACTGAGCCTCAGGAGGAATGGGGAAAAGGCAGATATTCAATCAATTTCAGAGTGCCAAAGAAAGAAGATACTTTACAGCCCATTTTGGATCTGAAGAAGATCAGTGTGGTGTTCCGGGTACCTCGTTGTATGGAAACATTGAAATCAGTAAGACCGGCGGTTTACAAAGGGGAGTTTCTGGCATCAGACTGACAGAGGCTTCTCAGGGCATCAGAAACGTCTGCGATTGGCCCTAGGCAAGCATTTTTAGTTCCAGGAGCTCTACAGTTAGGATTGGTGACTGCTCCTCAGACCTTCACCAAGGTGTGATGGTGGTGGTAGCTGCAGCTCTGCGAAGAGAAGGGTTCTTGGTACAGCTCCTCGAGTCAAAGTCAGAAGACATCATTCCGTGTCGTGGGTGATGCAGAAGTTGTGGTCTCTGAGCTGGGTGGTGAACCCAGCAAAGAATAGCCTTATGCCCTTCCAGTCCCTGGAGTATCTGGGGCCAAAGTTCGATACCAAGTTGGGAAGAGTGTTCCTCATGGCGGAGAGGGTGACGAAGTTGCAGGCTCAGGTCCATCATCTATTGCGGCTTTGATACCCAAAGTGTGGGGTTATTTGCAAGTCCTGGGTCCTATGGCATCTGCGCTGGATTTAGTTCCATGGGTATTAACACACATGGTCTCTCCCGAATTTTCTCTCTGAGAAACTTCAGCTCCCAACACTGCTTCAAGGGATAGCCAGATCCAGTCATTTGTGCTGACTATCTTGGACCAGTTTAGAGCGAGGAGTGGAGTTGGGTATCCCGGATAGGGGAGTAGTGACCACCGACGCCAGTCTGACAAGGACAGATGGCTCAGGATCAATGGTCATCCATACAAGCATTATGGTCTATCATTCTGCGGTTTGAGTTTTGTCAGACACTGCAGCAACAGTGGGCTCAGTGGCTGTTTGCTTGAGCAGAATCTTACTTGGCGGCACTAGCAGCCAGAGTGGACAATGTGCAAGTGGACTATCTCAGCCAGCAGCAGTTAGACCTGGGAAAGTGGGAATTATTGCCAGAAGAAATGGAGCTAATTCAGGCCAGGTGGGGAGTTCCTCAGTAGGATCTCATGGTGACAAGGAAGAATGTCCAGATGAGCAGTCAAGAGTTCTACTCAAAAGCATCAAAGCATTGGTTCTTCTTTGGTCGGTGAGAGTTTTGTTATAAACTGGTGGCACCAGAGGGGCCGTTTGACACTGGTTTGCAGACTTTGTAAATCTCGCAGTTGGTGGCTCTCTTAAGTTAGGTCATCTTCAAAGGCTGGTCCGGTAGGGTTCCATCTTTTCAGATTGGATGGATTACTTTTTGCGATCGCTAGTTGGAATTGAAGGGGTGCTCAGAAGCAGTTATTGCTGCCTTACTTCAGGCAGGCAACCGTTCATGTCCTAAACTTATGTCAGGGTATGGAAGGCATTTGAGGTCTGGTGTGTTGAAGAAGGGCTTAACCTGATGTGGGTGTCTGTCCTCAAAATTGGGCCTTTCTATAGAAAGGGCATATAATTCTTCATATTCAGATAGCAGTCTTGGGCTGTTTTTGTCAAGGTAAGGTGGATTCTTTGGCAATCCATCCAGATGTAGTTTTCTGACAGGTGCTAAACGTTTATGACCTCCTATTAGTTGGGTATATCCCTCTTGAACCCTCAATTTGGTGCTTATGGCTCTTTTGAGCATTACTGGGGACATCCCTGAAGGATCTTTCTCTGAATGTGCTATTTCTAGTGGCTATCTGTTCGGCCAGGTGAATTTCGGAACTTGAGGCCTTGTCGTGTAGGGACCCCTTTCTTCATATTTCAGTGAATAGGGTTTTGTGGAAAACGGTTCCATCATTTTTACCACAGGTCATTTTTTGTTCTATCTGAGTCAACAAGTTAAACTTGCTGCATTCTGGCATCTGGATGTGGTGGACCCAGAGAGTTACATTTGTTGGTTGTCCAACAGGGGTTGTCCGGCAGGGGAGAAGAAAAAAGGGTTCGCACTCACAAAGCGGGGAGTAGCTGGCTTGTTACGGCGGTTACTACCCCAAACCAAATGTGCCTGATACTTCACTTTCGATGCATATCCAGCATGGCTCTCTGCTTCAATGGCATGGGAGAAAAACTGATACTTACGCATATCCAGCATAGCTCTCTGCTTCAACGGCAGGGGAGAAGAAAAACAACCAATAAGGGCTGTATAACATAGTCTGGGTAAAACAAATAAGCATGGGTGTAGCTTGCTTATTGCGGCGGCTACTACCCCTTACTAATCAAGCTAGATATTTCACTTGGATGCAGCTCCATCACTGCTCTCTACATTAATGGTGGGGGTGGAAGGGAAATAGAACCAAGAGCTAAGAGAAACAGATAAGTATGAGAGAAAAAATGTGTGAAGCTTGCTGGGCAGACTGGATGGGTTGTTTGGTCTTCTTCTGCCGTCATTTCTATGTTTCTATGATGTAAAATTCGGTGTCTGAAGGTTATCAATGGATTTCGAAGGTTTGATCACCTTTTTGTGCTGCTCTGTGGAGCAAAGAAGGTATGCAAGGCTTTGAAAGTTACAATTGTATAGTGGATAAAAGAGGCCCTAATTTCGGATTATATTTGAAAGGGAAGGACACTTCCTGAAGAGGCCAAAGAATAGGCAGCTTTCTGGGCGGAGTGTCACTTGGTTTCTCTGCAGGAGATCTGCTATATGGTGCCTTGGTCGTTGCTTCACACTTTCACCAGACATTACTGAATAGATGTTCGGATGCCAGTTGTGTTGCTATTTGGGGAACATGTGTTGCAAATTGGTCTTTCAGGTTCCCACCTTGTTTAGGAAAGCTTGAGTATATCCCAGTTATTTAGACTGGTCTGGGGTATGAACAGGAAAGGAAAATTTGCTTTTTACCTGCTAATTTTCATTCCCGGAATACCACAGATCAGTCCAGAGCTCCACTCTATTTTAAAGACTGCTATTTCAGCTATGTGTAGCATAGAGAAGACTGAAAAGTCTTGTTGTTTAACTTTCAAGGGTTTCGATCCCTGCTGTGGACATAAGGGCTCTTGTTAAAGGGCTCTACCTTTATTCTCCTGCTCACGTAGAGGAGGGAGTTAGGTTACCTTTTGAATTTGTCTACATCTTAGCTTGGGTACAGGTCAATATTGAGGGACTGCAGGTGGCACTCTCAGATATATAGCAGTGCCTCAGAGTTTTTGTTCTGGACTCCATCTGCTGGTAGAGATGCAAAACCCACTTGTCTGGACTGATCTATGGTATTCTAGGAACAAAAATTAGTAGGTAAGAACCAATTTTCCTATAAATTTGTATGTTTGCCACATGCTTTTCCTTGTCTATTGATCAACCCCTTTTTTTTTTTTCTTATTTCTGTAGCTTTCTTCCTCACTTGGGCTGGTAGGCCTTCACCAGTTCTTCTGTTTTTCAGAACGACTGTCCAGTGCTAACGATGGAGACTGGCTGTGTGCGTGTTTCTTTCATTATGTCTCTCTGGCTTTAATTGTATAGGGGATTATTGCTTTCCAGTGCTTGTGGCTCTCCTGGCTTGACGTTACTAGTTGGTACCTCTGCTTTCTGCTGATCGGCTTTCACCATTAATAAAAGTGATGCAGTGGCAGTGTGGAGGGTCCCCCCAGTTCAAGTCCCAAATTGGATCTTTTGCACCCCAGTTCAGATGGGGAAGGAAGGAGAATGTCCATCGGTAAAGGCGACACCTGGTAGCTGGATTTAGAGCCCATGATGCCAGGATCCGGAAAGAGTCCTGGTGCATGGCCCCCAGCCTCAGGAGAGATGCAGTGACCCGACTAGCAATTTTGGGGGGTTGGGGGGAATTCTATTAAAATAGGGGAAAAATTCCCCTGGGTGGTTTGTGAATGAAAGATCCAGAATCCCAGTACTTCTTTCAACTGAGCTGGAAGAAAGAGGAAATATGAGGACCTACCAGGCCTCAAAAGATGAAATAAATACAAGTGATGCCATGTGTGTTAGACTATCTTAGCTGGTTCTGTTCTTTTTTTTTTTTAGGAAGAAAGGAGATTGAAGAGCAGATCTGTCGCAAACGTGAGGCATCTGATAAAGAGTGAATGCAAATGAAAGAGAACACTCCTGAAGAAGATCTTTCCAGCTTCAAGCAGTCACCCCTACTGAGTCAGACATATTGCAGTGCCATATTTTTATACTTTATAGAGTAAAAATTAAAAAAAAAATGAGTTCTTCAAAACAAAGAAAAGTGGACCTTGAATGCCGACTTTTCAATCCAGAATGGCAAGCAAAGTATTTCTTCATAGTCTTGAACTCCAAGCCCATTTGTCTGATTTGTCAGGAGAACATTGCCGTGTTGAAGAAGTACAATTTGTATCGCCATTTTACTACCAAACATCCAAATTATGCGAGCAACCTAACGTGTGAAGAGAGGGCAATTAAAGCTGAGAGACTGGCAGCTAAATTAAAAACCCAGCAGAAATCTTTTGTGCCCCAAGCCACAGTTCAGGAAGCTATTGCCAAGGCCTCTTATGTTTTGGCCTTCAGGATTGCTAAAGAAAACAAGCCCTTTGCTGATGGGGAGTTCTTGAAACGATGCCTGGTAGATGTCGCTAGGTTGCTGTGTCCTGAGTATCAAGCGAGAATGGAGAACCTTTGCTTGTCACGGAAAGCTATCGCTCGCTGTATCGAAGTGATCGATGAAGAATTGGTCTCTGAGTTAACCAGGAAAGCGCGCTACTTCACGCTCTTCTCATTAGCTTTCAGTGGCAGCCCAGACCTCCAAGATACAGCGGAGCTCTTGGTTTTTGTCAGGGGAATTGATGATAAATTTGAAATCACGGAGGAATTTCTAACGGTGGTATCCAGAAAAGGCATGACGGGACTGGATTTGTACGAGGCCGTGTCCGGCTGGCTGGAACGCGTGAAGCTCCCCTGGAGTAAGCTGGCAAACGTGACCACAGATGGCTCTCTAGATTTAACGGGGGAAAACGGTGGACTTCTGAAAAGAATTGGGGATAGAGTGAAGGAACTAGACCCGATGCAAGAGCTCACTGTTTTGCATTGCATTTTACACCAGGTGGCGCTCTGCAAAAACGCCCTGGACCTTGATCACGTTCTTTGCACCGTAGTGAAAATAGTGAAGTGCATTAGGGCAAGGGCTTTTGATCACTATCGATTCATTTCCCTTTTTGAAAGCACAGATGCTGAACACTTGGATCATAGAAATGTTGGCTGGCTTAATTTAGGAAAGGCGCTGCAGCAAGTCTGGAAGCTGCGAGATGAAATTAGCCATTTTTTGGCTCTGGAGGGAAAAGCTGGTGAGTTCCCTGAATTAAAGGATTCAAGCTGGGTGTGTGACCTTGCTTTTGGGGTGGACATCATGGCACATTTAAATGAGTTCAACATGAAGCTGCGAGGCAAGAACCTGTTTGTGCATGAACTGTATCCTAGGGTGAAGGCTTTCCAAGTCATGTTGTTATGTTTTGCCAGAGAACTGAAGAGTAACGTGTTGGTTCACTTTGCAACACTCCAAGGTTTGGAAGTGTCACCAGAGCAGGCAGGCAAGTACAGCCAAATTCTGAGTGAATTTCATGTGGCATTTTCCCATCAATTTGCCGACTTTGAAGGGATTGAAAGCACCCTGGAGCTGGTCTCCTGCCCGCTGTTGTTCGACTACGAGAGAGCCCCAGAAGAGCTGCAGCTGGAGCTCATTGACCTCCAGTGCGACTCCACCTTGAAGAAAAAGTACAATGCAGAAAATCTGGGCGCGTTCTATGCATCCTTGAGTGCAACGAAGTTCCCCAATATCTGCAGGGAAGCGCAGAAAACCTTAGTATTTTTTGGCTCTACCTATGTGTGCGAGCAAACTTTCTCCGTTCTGAAGTGCAACAGGGCTCACTCCAGATCCCATTTATCAGACCACCATCTCAGCCCAGTGATGCGGATTTCAACAACAAATCTGACTCCAGACTTTGATGCCATCGTAAAGAGAGGTAACCGAACTATATTATTCACATTTATGAAAGAGGGGAGGAGGGTAGGAGTGTGCTGTTTTGTTTGTGTAATGCACTTTTAAGATTGCATACTATTATTATCCTACCCTCCCTGCCCGCCCTTACTTCAGACTATCAGAAGGACCCCTCTTCCTGTTGTCGGTCCTCCAGGGACTGTTTGCTAACCCATTGTGGCCTTCGGCCAAAAAAAGGTTGCCTAGCCCTGTCGCAAAAGATCTCCAAATGATAGAACGAGGACTTTAAAGGGATTCAGATTCAAAATATCTGGGCACCTATCTACCTACATGAAAACTCCCCACTGCTGAAAGATGGACAGGGCCAGGGGATGAGGTATGGTCAGGGGAAGTAAGTTACACACTCGGCACTGATTTTTCAGCGCTAGGCCCCTAACTTGGACCTCTAAATGTAGGTGAATAATTAGACGTATATTTAGGTGTGTAAGGTAAGGCGAAGTTTCAGCCCAAAACTTTGGCGTATTCAGAGTTTGGCTGAAAAAGTCATCTAACTTTTGGTTCCTGAATCAGGTGCTCAGTTTCTTTGCATATTGACCCCTGAATTTAATGCAAGAGACAGAGGCTCATATGTGTAGTGAGAATGTACAAACCAGGGCTGTCCACCGTAGGAAAAAATCATTCCAGGGGAGACTTAATTATATTATGCAAGGGTTATCGGACCCTACCGGGATCTCGCACTCCACCTGTTTCTCCTACCAGCAGCAGACGGAAGGAAACCTTTGTGTAGCTGCAGAATTGGCTGTGGATTTGACCCTTTTCCCTGGATTCTTGCATAGAGCGCACTCGGGATGGAGGTGAGGGGGCAGTGATGGAAAGAGATTGGACTCGATGGACCTTTGGTCTTTCAGCCTAGCCATCTCCATCCCAGCTTTATGCCACCATTTAATGGTAGAATGGCTTTGGGTCTAACAGTAGGAGGAAGGGAAGGGGATCATTTTTGCTAAACGTTCACACATGGTGAAAGGAATATTTCACAAACTGAATTTTTCACTGAATGCAAAAAAAAAAAAAAAATTAAAATAAACTGGTCAGGGGCCGGCCCTGTGGCTTGGCAGCAGTGTTGCACGCTGCCATCTGGAAGGTTCCTGGTTGGCTTCCTGAATTGGATCTTCCAAACCATGGGGCTGGGGAGGTTGCAGAGGCAGCATTCGCATTCCCTGGGGGGAGGAGAGAGGGAGGCATGATCATTGTCAAGGACACCGGCTGGAAGCCAGATTTCGAGCCTGTGATACAAGGTTCTGACTTCTGGCCTTGGGACCTTTGCTGCTATGGCCAGTCTAAGAACAGTGGGGGGAGGCAGGGTTTGCTAAAATAGGGTGGAGAAAGCCCCCGGGTACTTGCAATAGAAGGCTCATGGTGCCAGAATCCCAGCACTGGTTCTTTTTGAGCTGGAAGAAAAAGGAGGAAGGAGAAACTGTAGAGCCGAACCCTCCCCCCCCCCCCCCTTGAAAAAAGAGATGACATATACATGTTCTGTATCTGACTAATCAGAACATTTCCTTCTCTTGCTTCTCTCTCCAGTTGCCCTTTGTCACCCAGTGGTCCCTGATACCATAATATACAAAGAATTGGTGATGCTAAACCACTTGGTGCAATGATTTATCGCTAAAAGAACTACATATCTATCTAAGAGGGAGTGAGAACTGGAACGTTCATATCACATGCCGCACTTAGGCAGAAAGGAATCACCATTATATAAAGAATCAGTGCGTCTGCTGGCTTTGAGAGGACCTGAGATGATGTCAGTTGTAATATGTAAATGTATTGGTATTAGAGTTCAGATTGATGGTGAAATTATCGAAATGACAAAATATTGGGTTTCCTAGCGCCTAAACAGATGGACTCAGGACCAGTGGGTTTATGCTCCCCTGCCAGCAGATGGAGACGGAGCAAGCTGACGTCACAGTATACATAACCCTGCAGTGACCCCAGCCTGCCAGTATTCTCCATCTCCAGCAGATGGTGGACGTGCATCTCCCTATGGGGATTGCGGAAATTCTCAATTAAGGAAAAGAGAGCCCCGCTCTTCTGCGATGATACCTAAAGTTCCCTCCCCCAGTTGAGAATTCCTGAGGTGATTTCCGTGGCCCCTCAGATGTATGTGTTGGTCCGGTAGCTGGGTTTCCGGAGTGGACTCAGCTGCTAGTTCAGCTGAAAGGCGGTGGATGCAGGAGGCCAAGCACGGTGGTGACAGCAGATGCCCTCTCCCCCCGTAGCTGGAGACGTCTCTGTACTCAGCTGGTGAGTGCTGAGCTCAGGTAAGGTTTAAGAAAAAAAAGAAAGAAGTTTTACTTTTCAATCGGAGACAGAGGGGTTTCAGGACTACCTCTGGTCTCCATGCTTGGCACACTGTACTGATGCTTGTTCCTGCTCCCGTTAGGGTTGGGGAACTGGGCTGCATGGCGGGTTGAGCGGCCCCCGGTAGGCTAGGCCCCGCACTTAGGCTTTTTTCTTGCACACCGCGGCAGTGTTTTTCACCTGCTCCTGTGCGTGCTGTGCTGCCCTTTACCCGTCTTCGGTGTGTGTAGTGCATCGACTCTGCGCACACACATTGTGTGCTCTGTTTTTGGGCGTGCTTTTTACGTGCACAAATTTTACACTGTTCACACGCTTAGCTTGGCGCACAAGTTGTACATGTGCCTTGCCGCACTTTCTCCTAGGCGTTTATTTTTTGTGCGCATTCCCCTTTTGAGCGCAAGCCATTCAGGCGCATGTTTACCGCTACGATGGCGTCGGTAAGCAAAAAGCCTAAGCGTTTTCCTATTTGTGTTGCCTGTCATATTAGGGTTTCTCAGCCCGACCTGGCTTCTAACCTGTGTCAGTGCTGCACAGATGCTCGGGGTGAATTGGCTCCCTCGGATTTTGCTAAGCCTGGCTCCTCCCATTCTGATGATGGGCTGGTCACGGCCTTGACTAGAAGGAAGCCAGACCTTGGTTTTCCCTTAACTGGCTCCTCTGCAGGTGAGGACAGTTCTGTGGGACCAGCTCCAGTTCTTCTGGGCTTGGTCTGGACCCGGCTATTTTATCTTGGGTGGAATTTTTTCAAGGCTTACAAGCTTTTCTTCAGAATTAGTCCTCCAGATCCTCCATGCCTGTCCAGTCAGACCCTTAGCCGATGGCTTCTCCCTCTTGCAGTCCTGTGCTTAAGCGCCGGAGCTTGCCTGTGCTCCCTGCAGGTGTTCCCGAAAGGAATCCGGATGGCACTGATGATGAGGTTGATCCTGATTACCTGGACATGGGGAAATTCCTCCAGGGCTGGAACCATATTGAACCATGTGGTTCTTTCATAGATATGAACTTTCGGCTCTGATATCCCAGACCTTGAAACAACTGGGTGTCCCTGGTTCGGATGCCATGTCAGAGCCAAGGAAGAATCCCATTTTGATTTCCTTACGTAAAGCCTCTTGCTTTTTCCCTGTGATGGATGCCATTCAGGAATTGATTGATCTGGAATGGGACGCTCCAGGGGCAAATTTTAAAGGGGGTTACACATTGGAAGGCATGTACCCCCTGAATCTGGCGTTTACGTTTTCCCAAAGTGGATGCACTGGTATGTGCCGCCTCTAAGCAGACGACTACCCCGTAGAGGAGCCCACATCTCAAGAAAGTATAGGGCGATATTCCATTTATTTTGTTTTGCCCAAGAAGGAGGGATCTTTTCGTCCCATCCTGGATCTCAAGGGTCAATCATTATTTGAAGGAGACTCATTTTCACATGGAAAGCTTACGCTCTGTGATAATGGCGGTGCAGTCAGGGGAATTTCTGACATCCTTGGATCTGTCTGAGGCTTACATATTCCCATCCGAATGGCACACCAATGCTTTCTATGCTTTTTGGTGTTGGGGCACCATTATCAGTTTCGGGCGTTGCCCTTTTGGATGGCCACCGCTCCCAGAACATTTGTCAAGGTTATGGTAGTAAAAGTGGTGACCTTGCGACAAGAAGGGATCCTGGTGCACCCGTATTTGGCCGACTGACTGATTCAAGTTAAGTCTCAGGAAGAGAGCCGCTTGGTGATACACAAGATGATCTCCTTATTGCAGGAGCTTGGTTGGGTGGTGAACCTGATCAAGAGCAGTCTTCAGCCATCCCAGTCATTGGAATATCTGGGGGTCCGGTTTGACATGGGGCAGAACTGAGTTTTCCTACCAAAAGTTCGGATCCAGAACTTAAAGTCTCAAGTGCGTCAATTGGTAAACACCATATGCCTGACAGTGTGGTCCTTCCTACAGGTGCTCGGGTGATGATGCCTACCCTGGAAGTGGTGCTGTGGGCAAGGGTGGATATGCGTCCTCTTCAGTGCTTTCTGCTGTCTCATTGGAACCTGCAGTCTCAGGACTATGCAGTTCGGCTCCACTTGAAGATGGAAATTTGCTCCCGCCTCCAGTGGTGGTTGCGGGAGGTTCATCTGAGAAAGGGAGTTCGTTGTCCTCTCCAACTTGGTTGGTACTTATGACAGATGTGAGTCTCCATAGTTGGGAGGCTGACTGGAGTTAACGCCCAAAGGCGTTGGAATTCCGAAGAGTCCTGTTGGAATATCAATCGCCTGGAAGCCCAAGCAGTGTGACCTGCATGCTTGCAGTTCAGCCACAAACTGCGGGATCAAGCAATTCACGTGATGTTGGACAACACGACAACCGTGGCCTATATCAATTGCTAGGGAGGAACCAAGAGCCAGCAAGTATTGCAGGAAATAGACCAGCTTATGGAATGGGCAAAAGGTAATCTGCAGATGATCTCGGCCCCTCACAGTGCAGGAAAAGACAACGTAAGAGCGGACATTCTCAGCAGAGAGAGTCTGGACCCAGGAGAATGTCAGCTGAGGTGTTTCAGCTGATTGTGGGGGCTTTCTGTTCCTAGACCTGCTGGTGACTTCTTGCAATGCGAAGGTTCTTGGATTCTGCAGTCGCAGGAGAGATCAGTGGTCCCTGGAAATAGACGCTCTCAAAACAGGTCTGGCCAGAAGACAGACTGCTTTATGCCTTTCCTCTGTGGCCCTTGCTGGGCAGTATAATTCGTAAGATCTTTTTATTTATTTTTTATTTATTTAAAAACTTTTCTATACCGTGGTTAAGTTAGATAACCATCACAACGGTTTACAGCAAGGCACGCTAATGAAAATGTGAGTGGTATAGATTACAAATTAATCATGTGCCATCATAGTGCGGTAACAATTCATTTCAAAAAAACAATGTGTGTAAATTAGGCTTGTCTGTTGGGATCATATTAGGCGGTTTGAATTTAACATTAATGTGCATTTGTAGCTTACAAGTAACTACTTTTAGTTTGGTGCGTCCTTATCAGTCAACTGTTTTTCTCCTTCTCTTATCAGTCCAGTGCCACCAGGGCTAGTACTCCTGGTGGCACTGGACTGGCCCAGGCATCCATGGTATGTGGATTTGCCCACTCTGTTGCAGATCTTAGTGTCATCCGCAAAAAGACAAACCTTACCTTCTATCCTGTTATGCTAGGAGCTGCAGTTGTTGGTTGTCTGGAAAGTTCTACACCCAGATGAAAGGGATTACACTTTTTTTTTCAAATCCACACCGTACCACACATTGATCTGTTACAGCAGATCTGACTCTTTTCTGTCTTACAGTTTGGCCCTTGAGAAGGCTCGCCTGTTAGAGTGGTTATTCCTCTGCGGTGATTGCCACCTTACTTCACGCTTGCAAGTTCTCCACTTCCTTGGCTTACATGCAGGTTTGGAGAGTTTTTGAGGCCTGGTTTGAGGAGCGGGGTGTTCTTCCTTGTTCAGTTAAGATCCCTCTCATTGTGGATTTTTTGCAGGATGGTTTGAATAAAGGATTGGCCCTTAATTCCTTGAAGGTGCAGGTTGCGGCTTTTGCCTGTTTCAGAGGCCTGGTGAATGGTGTTTCCTTGTTGTCTCATTCTAATGTGGCCTGTTTTTTGAATGTTACCTTGATGTTACCGGTTCCATTGTGGAGTTTTGTTTTTTTTCCCCCCCAAAATAATTTTTATTGGTAATAGAGGAAACAGCCTCCACAAACACAAATTCCATAAGTACATCAAAAAGTACAATAACATAGAACAATCACTACTAGCCTGTAAACCATTAATCTCAGATATTCATGGAAGTGTGCACCCCCCATTATTTTATATGAAAGGTGCCTCCCTGTCCCCCAACCACCCTCTCCCCCCCCCCCCCCTATCTACCCAATCCAGTATCCAGCGTCCCAGCAACACAGCCGGAATCATACCTCAAGTATACCTCATGCGTCTACCATTCATACCCTAGCTTTCCCCGAAGACCACTCAGACGTGTAGCCAGTATTTATGAGTCCATCTTGTGGCCCTGTGGGAATAGAGCAAAACAGTTATTCCAGCATGTACTATATATTTTATCTGGTTTGCGTTTGCCTGCGAGAACGTCCAGTCTCTCTATCTGTAATAGTGATGCCATTCTGCCAAGCTAAGTGGCATGTGAAGGCCGCACTTTCAGGTCGATCCAGTCCGCCAATATGGTACGGCATGACAGCAAAACGGCCATTCGCTTGAATTTCGCCTTCGAGGAGCTCCCTGGAAGGGAGGGAAACACCTAGCTCGCCAGTAGCACCCGACCGATGCTTGGTATACAAGTGTCCGTACATTGATTAATAGTAGCCCAGACAGACACCCAAAAGGTCTTTAGTAGTTCACAGTCGAATAAGCAATAAAAGAGAGTGCCCTCCCTTTTCCCACATTTAAGACATAGTGGAGATTGGGCAAGCTTCATCTGGTGCTGACGAACATCATCACAGTAAATACCATGTAGTATTTTAAATTTAACCTCCCTAAGGCTCACATCAGGCAATTGTTTATATAAGGCCCCAAAGTACGCTGTCATCTGTTTGGCAGAGATCGGCAAGATAGTCCAGATTATCGCCCTGCCTCATCTTGAGTCCCAGTTTCTTCCACCCAGTGATGGTATTAGCAAGGCAAGCCACAGCAAACAATTTAATGGCAAAGTCAGTCTCAGCCACCAGCTCCACTGGTGTCCAGGAAAAGGAACGCACATAGTGTCAAGCTTGCAAATAGGCATAGAACTGACACACTGGTATCCAAAAGGTGCGTGTGAGTGTGGCAAAGTTCAGGATCATACATATGAAATATAGAGACCACCCCATTATCTGCCCAAGATTGAAAAACAGCACCACTGTCCCTTCCCGGCATCAGAGAGAGGCAACGCCTGTCTGCTTACCGAGTTGGCGGAGCCACCTCCAAGCCCATATGCAGGGGTATATCAGTGTCTTTGGATAAGCCACCGCATTCCTCGCACCTTGTCATTGTTGCATAATGTGCAGTGGAGACCCAGGGGCAACCATTCGAGCTAATAATCCTTTTTCACAATACTTATAGGTCCCAGTTAACCATTCCCCCACGAATCGCAGCTGACAGGCTGCATTATACAGCCAAAAGTCGGGCATATTAAGGTCTCCCTGCTCCCGGGGGCTCTCCAATTCACTATAAGCTAGTCTAGCGCGCTTTCCCTTCCATAAAAAATGTTGGATACTAGAGCGCAAGCGACTAAGGTCTTCTACCGTCACCCAACATGGAACCATGTGGAGTAAATATAGAAATTTGGGCATGAGCACCATTTTTAGCAAAGCACATCTACCAAAAAGGGACAGTGGGAGGGGAGTCGATATCCGTAGCTGTGCTTGTAGCTTAGCTAAACAGACAGTAATATTCAAATCATATAAGCGATCCAAATGCCTTGGAATCCATATACCCAGATACTTAAATTTGTTTGGGGCCCAATGAAATGGAAAGAGGCCCTCCCAGGTGTTGGGCAGCCGGGCATTTAAAGCCAAAGCTTCTGATTTAGAGTAATTTAGTTTGGGGCCCACCACCTTCTGAAATTGTTCGAACAGATTGACAATGATAGGCACACTGGTGCGGGACCTCCCAACAAACAACAGAACATCGTCAGCAAAAAGAGCAGTTTTTAATTGGTATCCTGCTACACTAAACCCGTTGAACTGTTTCTCATCTCTAAGGTGAGTGACAAAGGGCTCCAACGACAGCACGAACAATAAAGGGTACAACGCGCAACCTTGCTGGACCCCACAGTTAAGGGTAAAAGATTCCGTAGGGGCCCCATTTAATAAGATTGCGGCACTTGGATTGCTATACAGGACCTTTAACCATTGCAAACATTCGCCATTAAAACCAAACCTTTGTAACACCCAGAACATGTACTGCCAGGATAATGAATCGAAGGCCTTTTCGGCATCCAGGCTAAGAATCAGGGCCTTCGCCTCTGGCTGATAGCTAAGTGCTGCCAAGAGCTGCCACGCATTGCGAACACCCTGCCGGCCCTTGACAAAACCGGTTTGATCTTCATGAATAAGGGATGGCAAGATATTATTCAGCCGGGATGCCAGGATAGCTGCTAAAATTTTTACATCAATGTTTAGTAATGAGATGGGACGATATGAACCCACCTCCAAGGGATCTTTCCCCGGTTTGGGGACCCACTGTAATGGAACGGTTGGAGAGCTCAGATATCTTATTGGAGGTCAATAACGCAGTATAGTATTTTTGCAGGGGGGACAGGACAGGAAATTTCAGAATCTTATAAAATTCCGATCCCAACCCGTCTTGCCCCGCTGCTTTGCCCAACTTTTAATTTTTGAATTACAGCAAAAATTTCCTGGGCGGCTAGAGGACTATTTAGGGCAGCAAGATAGGCGCTGGTCAGTCGCAGCCAATGAATCGTACTAAAAAGTGAGTCCGCAAGCGCTGCATCCATAGATTTGCCCCCATACAATTGTTTATAATAATTCAAAAACCTCTCCACAATTGCCGCAGTTGAGGTTTGGTGAACACCCCGGTCATCTCGGATACCCACCATTGACGCCTGTTGGCCCCTAGGCTGCACCAGATTAGACATAAGGTGGCTCGCCCTATTTCCTTGCTTATAGAGCTGATATTGATAGTACCAGGCTGTCTTAGATGCTCTTTGATGCATTAAGTAATTTAAAGCTTCCCGGGCCTTGTCTACCCAAGTCCTAGCTTCCACCGACAAACAGACCATATCACTCCCATTCTCCAGGACCTCCATTGGCTCCCCATCGCCTTCCGTTCCCAGTACAAAACACTCACCATCCTCCATAACACTCTATACAATAACAACTCACCCTGGCTTGAAAATATGCCACAATTCCGCCAAGCTAATCGCCCCACGAGAAACTCCCTTGCTGGCACTCCCCAAATCCCCTCACTTAAAATTGGGCACCTTACCACTACCAGAGATAGAGCCTTCTCTATTGCGGGCCCCACACTTTGGAACTCCCTCCCCGTCCACCTCCGCCTAGAACCATCCCTGAGCCACTTCAAAAAAGGAATCAAAACATGGCTCTTTAGACAGGCATACCCCAACTCCTCTCAATCCTAATTTTGTCCTACGAACCACCTCAGCTCACACTCAGCCTTCATACCACCCCTCCCTGTTTCCTTCCCTTGCACTCCTAGCCCCCCCTTTTACCCCTCCCTCTCACCCCCTAGCAACCCCTCCCTCAAAGTACCCGTGCCTTACTGTACCCCTCTTCACTCTACCCCACCCGCCCCTCTCCCCCCTGCTCCCTCCCTCCTTTCTCCCCCCCCCACTAGCTTTTAACTATACATATGTACACTTGCCTCCTCTTACTGTAAATAAGCCCTCATATGCTAATTTCTCAAGTGTACATGCCTCGCTTAATTTGTTTATAAGTTCTTTTGCATATTTAACCCTAACTTGAATGCAAAAAGTTGTAATCCTGCTGTTGACTCTCTTCCTTTGTATTTTGCATATTACCCAGTTAGCCCCTCCCTTGTTCATTGTAATTTCCCTTCTCAGTTACTTGTAAACCGACATGATGTGTCCTACGAATGCCGGTATAAAAAAAGTGTTAAATAAATAAATAAATAAAAACAAGCATATGTTGCTGCTGGGCAGCCTTAAGGACCAGTGAGCCGCAGAATTTCCGCATTTCTTTGTCTGTTGCGCTTGGCCACATATGCTGTAATAGCACCCCTCATGATTACCTTTCCCAACTCCCATACCGTCTCAGGGGTGACATCAGCAGTAATATTCATATCCACATAGTCTTTCCAGCAGCCTAGTAAATACTGATGGACTTGCTGATCTGAGTACAGGTCAAGCCGCATGCGCCAGGAGAACGGAGGTCTAGCTTCCAGGCCACAGCGCAAAACTACTGTTACAGGGGCATGGTCTGAGAGGGAGGGGGTGCCAATACTAGCGTCAAGTCACTTTGGGGAAGCCTTGTCCGAAACTAACAAGTAGCCAAGCCTAGAATATGTACGGTGTGGATTTGAAAAAAAAAGTGTAATCCCTTTCATCTGGGTGTAGAACTTTCCAGACATCCAACAACTGCAGCTCCTAGCATAACAGGATAGAAGGTAAGGTTTGTCTTTTTGCGGATGACACTAAGATCTGCAACAGAGTGGACACGCCGGAAGGAGTGGAGAGAATGAGACGGGATTTCAGGAAGCTGGAAGAGAGGTCGAAGATATGGCAGCTGAGATTCAATGCCAAGAAGTGCAGAGTCATGCATATGGGGAGTGGAAATCCGAATGAACTGTATTCGATGGGGGGAGAAAGGCTGATGTGCATGGAGCAGGAGAGAGACCTTGGGGTGATGGTGTCTAATGATCTGAAGTCAGCGAAACAATGTGACAAGGCTATCGCTGGGCTGCATAGAGAGAGGAATGTAGAGTAAGAAAAGGGAAGTGATTATCCCCTTGAACAGGTCCTTGGTGAGGCCTCACCTGGAGTACTGTGTTCAGTTCTGGAGACCGTATCTCCAAAGAGGTAGACAAGATGGAGGCGGTCCAGAGAAGGGCGACCAAAAAGGTGGAGGGTCTTCATCAAATTACTTATGAGGAGAGATTGAAGAATCTAAATATGTACACCCTGGAGGAAAGGAGGAGCATAGGTGATATGATACAGACTTTCAGATACTTGAAAGGCTTTAATGATCCAAAGACAACAACAAACCTTTTCCATCAGAAAAAAAATCAACAGAACCAGAGGTCACGATTTGAAGCTACATTAAGAGTTTAATGTAAAAAGCCCCGGCCACCCAAGCCCCGGCGAGTTACCGTTATTTGTAAACCGGAATGATTTGTATCCCATACAGGAATTTCGGTATAGAAAAGTTAAAAATAAATAAATAAAATAAGCTCCAGGGAAGAAGACTCAGAACCAATATCAGGAAGTATTTCTTCATAGAGAGGGTGGTGGATGTCTGGAATGCCCTTCCGGAGGAAGTGGTGAAGACCAGAACTGTGAAGAACTTCAAAGGGGCGAGGGATAAACACTGTGGATCCATAAAGTCTAGAGGACGTGAATGAAGAGTGGGTGGGTGGCTCGCGGGAATAACGACTACTACCTGGAGATAATACCCTTATTCAATAAACATACACACGGTTAATGCAACTCCAACATTGCTCTAAGACTCCAACATTGCTTTAAGCTTCAAAGGCAAGAGGAAATGTGGAAAAAAGGATTTGCATTCACAAAAAATTGGGGAGTAGCTTGCTTGTTACGGCAGTTACTACCCCAAACCAAATAAGCCTGATACTTCACTTTCAATGCATATCCAGCATAGCTCTCTGCTTCAACGGCAGGGGAGAAAGGCCGATACTTCATGCATATCCAGCATAGCTCTCTGCTTCAACGGCAGGGGAGAAAGTCTGCTACTTCACTTTCAATGCATATCCAGCATAACTCTGCTTCAACGGCAGGGGGAATGAAGAAAAGTGGATCTATATACAGACAACAACCAACAAGGACTGAATTACATAGTCTGGGAAACAAAATAATCATGGGTATAGCTTTCTTTTGCGGCGGTTACTACCCCTAACTAATTAAGCTAGATATTTCACTTAGATGCAGCTCCAACACTGCTCTCTACATTAATGGTGGGGGTGGAAGGGAAATAAAACCAAAAGGTTACTAAGAGCCAAGAGAAACAGATAAGTATGAGGAAAAAAAAAGTGTGAAACTTGCTGGGCAGACTGGATGGGCCGTTTGGTCTTCTTCTGCCGTCATTTCTATGTTTCTATGTAACTCCCACACCCTGGTCCGCCCACGTGACAAGTATAAGGGGGCTTGCATCCATCTGCTTGTTGGCGACTACGTTAAAGTCCCCACCTACAACTAATTGACAATCTGACAAATCTACAAGCAACTCACCAGTTTAGCAAAAAAAGGCCTGGGAGTACACGTTTGGGGCATATAGATTACAAAACGCCACCTTTTGTTGATATAACGTCCCCACAACTATCACGTACCTCCCCTCAATATCTTGACAGGTTCTCAACAGTTGGAACGGTAAATGTTTATGTATGAGGATGGCAACTCCTCTCTTGCGCGTTGTATATGAAGAAGTAGTAACATTGCCCCACCCAATCCCTCTTCAATTTAGCATGCTCCCCAGGCGGGTCTCCTGCAGAAATACCACCTGAGCTTTCATTCTTTTGAACATCATGAAGAGTTTTTGTCGCTTAATCGGGGAGTGAATGCCATCCACATTTAACAAGACAATCTTAACTTGCGCCATTAGCTGTTATACCCAAAATAGGCCTATACGGAGGCCCACTCAAGGACTTCGGTACTATACCGTATATCTCTCCGGGGCCTCCCAGCCTAGACCTCGGAAGAGTGAAAAGTTTTGACCTAAATCTCTGTCTTGTCCAAGGAAACCTATCCCCACCCCAAGATCACGCATACCACAAATCTTCCCCAACAGCCATACCATTCGCACAGCATACATCCAGATAAGCCATACATACCAATGCTCCAAGAGGTCCAGGGCCCGCCCCTTCCCACATCTGTACTCCAGGATCTAGGGCTGCCCTCCTTCGGCCCCCCTCCCTTCCCAGAGGATTCTAATGAGCCAGTGTCCGTCATTGCTTCACCATGCCAATGTCCATAACTATAGGGTATGAGGAGCTTCATCGGGACTCTGGGAAAATTATGGCAGGGTTTTTTGGTTTTTTTTTTGTGGAAGATTCAGACACTGGAACCAGTGGCTGAAAAGCCCAGGGTTATATGCAGCTCATATCATCTTCAGTTCCCATCGAATAAGGAGAGAGTGAGACCCAGCAAGGTACAGAACCCCACAACCTGCGCCGACGACTCCTGAAAAACATAGTCAACTGGTTTGCCAGGTCCGGTAAATAGAGGCTTCAGCCACTGCCAAGGCTTGCCATCCAACTGAACTTCGGCTCCTTAAATCAAACTGGTTTGAACAGGTTAAAACTGAAAACCAAATGCAGGTAGGTCAGGCCACTCACTCCTTGCCAGACTGCAGCAAGGTCTTGATAAAGCCGTCTGCTTCCTCCATGGAGTGAAAGAAGAGGATTTTATTGGCGTGATATACCTGCAACTTCGCCGGGTACAGTAAGGCAAAGCTAATGCCCCGTTTATGCAGCTCGGTACACGCCGGAGCTAAGACCTTCCTTTGGGCCGCAGTGTTAGAGGAAAATTCGTTAAACAGAAGTAACCGGCTTCCTTGATACGCCACTGTGGCTTTCTGCCTATAGGCTCTTAACAGTTGCGTCTTATGGGCCTAATTGAGGATTCTCGCCATTACCAGCCATGGCTGGTTAGTTCTGTCCCGCAGGGGTCCCACGCGGTGTACCCTTTCACATTCAAGTCGCTCGTCAGCCAGTGTCAGCCCAACGTGTTGCAGTAATCACTGTTCCACTAACTCCTTTAGCTCTCCTTCATTTACAGTTTCTGGCAGACCAATAATTTTAAGGTTGTTTCGTCTGCCATGATCTTCTTGCTCCTCCATTTTTGTTAACGGTTCTCGTTGCTGGGTCTGCAGTTCTGCCAGATAGTGTTCTGATTCAGAGATATGGTCTCCCAAGTTGGAAATTGTCCCCTCAGCTACATCCAGTCGTTTTGAATGTCCTTTGAGCTCTGTTTTAATGTCCTCCATAGAGGACTGGAGTTTAATTAGCTGCCCATCCAAAGCATCAGTGACCCTCTGTGATATTTGCTGTAATGCATCTTCTGTGAAAGAGGCCAGCACAGGTTCTCCTGTTGGCGCCGTCGCCATCTTGGCCGCAGGCGGAGGGTGAGAACGGCGGTATGAGATGCTGCGAGCACTTCTATGACGCATTCCCCACAGGGGTTTCTTTGCCCAGGAGCCTTACCACGGTACTAGGTAGGCGGGGGAGAGAAAGGTGAAACTGGCTGGATCAGCAGAGCTGTACCTCGTCAAAGGGTGTCAGCGCGGAGCCAAAGAGTCCCTTTCCCCCACTGCACTCTCCTTGACACTAGTGCCTAAAATGTTCTCAAAAACCTCTTAAAGAGATGTTAGCAATTATAAAGTTCTTAGAGATGTACTCCTTCTGGGAGAGCTGGCTGGTGTGTCTACAAGGGGACCTGCAGTAGCAATATACTAAGACCCGACCTGCTAGTCCTAAAAATCATTAGCCATGAGTAACACTGCTGCAAAGGTGATTGCTGTATTTAACATTCAAAGCCACCTTTAACAAATTATACCTGCGGGAACTAGCGTTCATGAGGCTGCCGGATGGGAGATTCTCTATCGGGAACCTCGTGCGGCCGCCATCTTGATTTTAACTGCCGGTATAGATAGGCGTGCGGCCGCTGCTGCTTTGTCGTGGCTTTGATCTCCAATTTCAGGGCAGGCCAATGTCTCAGAGCTGAAGGCAATCCCCAGCGCTCCAACTACAGAGAAACCGCCACGATTTAAAAGCGCCCGATAAGGGAGAAGTGAACGAGCTGCAACGTCCTCCTTACACGCTTTTTCCAGGTTTTATCGTCTTGATTGTGCAGGCCCGGGAGGATGCAGCCTTTGCATGTGCGGTGTTGACCGGACCGCGGGCAGCTTCCCACCCTGTTTGGGAGTAGCTTTGGTACATCCCATTGGTCCTGAGTCCATTTGTCTACACGCTAGGAAATGGAGAAATTACTTACCTGACAATTTCGTTTTCCTTAATGTAGACAGATGGACTCAGCTTGCCGCCCTTGGCTGCCTCATGAGTGTGTCAGTAGTCCTCCTGTGGGGCTCTGGATCCCAAGGGATTACTGGTAAGTGTTCATCCAGTCCCTAGCTTGGGGTACCTGGAATCTTACGTGAGTTCAGTGTTTATGGTTGGTTGAGTACAGTTCTGGTTATCTTTTTTTTAATCTTTTTTTTTTTTTTTGCCAGTCTGACCACAGTTGCTTTTGAAGAGAATACTGGCAGGCTGCGGTCACTCTCGGGCCTATATATACTGTGATGTCAGCTTGCTCCATCTCCATCTGCTAGCAGGGGAGCAGATGCGTCCATCTGTCTACACTAAGGAAAACAAAATTATCAGATAAGTAATTTCTCCAATATTGTGGTAAAGCTGCTATTAATAGAAACCGTAACATGGGATAGACTTTAGTTTTTGAGAACTTGCCAGGTTCTTATGGCCTGGATTGGCCACTGTTGGAAACAGGATGCTGGGCTTGATGGACCCTTGGTCTGACCCAGTATGGCATTTTCTTGTGTGCAGCATCAGATGAGTGATTTTGGTAAAAGGTTTGATTTACATAATAACAATAACAGTGCACATAATAACAATAACACATAATAACAATAACATTCATTAATGGCAGAATGCTCATTTTAACTTGAGAAAGTTGCCAGGGAGAGAAATCCTGATAAGACGCTGAGCAGCAGTATTGATTCTTTACAACACTGAGTGAAGGCCTTCATATATTGATGAGTATATATTTTTCAGTAAGGATTTAGTGGTGGTCTGTAGTGGAAGGTGATATGCTGTAAGGGAATACAATATTTTTATGAAATTATGGAAGCTTTATTTAGACTTTAATAATTATATGATTAGGTTATTTTACAGAAGCCATGAGGGAAGGTGATGAATAAAGAATATTGTATTGGATACAATATTCAAATAAATTGATTTTATGCTCTAGAAAATTTACCACTGAGGAAACAAGGGCTCCCTTGTAGGGAATGTAAAGTAATGGTAGAGACTTTGTGTAAAAATGATTATAAGAAGGGTGAGTGTTTGTTATGGAACACAGTGATTAGCTAAAGGTCAGGTAATATATACTGGTGATTCCTTTCTGCCTAAATGCAGCGTGCTTATGAATTTCCAGTTCTCACTTCCTCGTATTTAAAAATGTAGTTTTCTGGGATAAATGTTAATAAATCATTGCACCTAGTGATTTAGCATCATCAATTTTTTGTATACTATTGAAGTGATTAGTGGCATGGTCTACACCTTCAGTATTATACACTATGTATACCATGTGGTCCCTAGTGCTATAAATCCTTTGGCTGCTTTTGTAGCATTGGCTGCAAGGTAGTGAAGTAATGTCTGTGCCTATGTTTTCACTTCTCAGGTGAGGACGCCAGAGGCAGAAACCTTGAGGAACATCCTAGGGAAGACGTCCAGAAAGCTGAACCAGGTCAGAAGACTCTGAGAAGCTGTGCTGGAGAGATGCTGGTGGCGTTTCAGCCTCGTGGCTTGGTGCTTGAGAAACTGACGAGCGCCCCCGCACACCCGCCAGATCTGTTGCGAGGGAACGCTCACAAATGTGCGGTATGCGGGAAGTGGTTCAAGTACAGGCAGAATCTCGTGGCGCATGAAAGGACTCACACGGGGAAGAAGCCATTCCCCTGCACCCAGTGCGAGAGAAGCTTCACTCTGAAAAGAACGCTCAGGATCCATCGGGAGACCCACTCGGGGGAGAAGCTCCTCCCCTGCCCCGACTGCGGGAAGTGCTTTGCCGGGAAGCATGGCCTCGGCGGGCACCGTAAGGTCCACATGCGGGCCCAACTCTTTGCCTGCCCTGAGTGCGGGCAGAGAGTGGCCACCAGGGAGAACCTGTTGCGGCACATGGAATCCCACGCGGGCCAGAAACCCCACACCTGCTCAGAGTGCGGGAAGCGCTTCACCCGCACCGCCAGCCTGAAGTGCCACCTGAAAATGCACTGGATCGGCAGACCGTACCGGTGCACCAAGTGCGGGAGGCGCTTTGACCGGCGCTCCCAACTCGACGCACATGAGAAGCTGCGCTGCCTGGGGAAGCACTTTGTGTGCGAGGCCTGCGGGAAGACGTTCCAGCTGCTCAGGCAGCTGAAGGCGCACTACCAGTCCTACTGCGCGGAGAGGAGACGACGAGGTGAATGCGCTGGGGGGGTGGGTGTGCAGGTGCATTGGGTCCCAGAGGAAAGTTGCTTTAAACAGGAAAACTAGTTACTGTACCGTGTAAGGGGGTGGAGGGCAACCTTGCCGGGAATTGTTCCAGAGATGAGGGTGGAAATGCAGGCAGAATGGTGCCTTAAGGGGCAATTAAATGTAGAGTATTTAATAATGGATTTCCCGGTTCCCTAGCATCCATCCCTTGTCAGGAAGATAGCATGTGATGAGTCAGGTCTTCCATCTGACTGAGTGCTGGGGAGCAAATGCTGAGCCCTGCGGTATTACTCTGTGTGAGCAGGCTGGAGGATTGCTGCCCCTCCAAATGCTCGGTAGGAATTCCCTGTTTTCTTTTCCTGTTTTTGCTATCTATCCCTGCTGTCCCTCCCATGATATTCTTACGGGAACAGGGTCAGTGCTTCTCTTAGGCAAACTAAGCGGTCACCTAGAGTGCCCAAATTTTAGAGGCCACAAAATCCCACCAGCACAAGGCCCAGATGGGTGCAGTGCCAGAGCCAATACTGCCAAAGAAGAGAGCGCTGTGCTGGAGCTGCCACTAATAGGTAAGTTGGGGGAGGAGGTGCGCGAGCATGACCCAAGGTTCACTTGGGACCCTAAATACTCTTGCACCAGTCTTGGCGGTGACCCCCTTCCAGGGGGGGCCTTGGCAGGGGAATATGGTGTACTATAGGAGGCCTTGCACCATGACCACCATCAGGGACACGCAATTCTTCCCTGCCCCCCCCCCGTCAATTTCCTGGATTTCCCCTTGTTTCACTCTCCCTTTCCCTGTGGAGATTCTTACGTGTGGTTCCTGTTTCCTGTTGCTGCTGCAGAGAGCTGGAAAAGCAGGGCCTTCGGAACCTCTGTTCCCTGTACGTACCGGATCAGTCCAGACTCCTGGGTTATGCCTCCGCACCAGCAGATGGAGACAGAGCAAAACTTGTCAGGCTCTGCCATAAATACCAGGGTGCCACCCACAGCCTGCCAGTATTACTTTGTCTCCAGCAGATGGTTCAGATGCATCTCCCACAGCCTGGGTCGATTTATAAAAAAAAAAAACAAAAAAACAATTGAATTAGGAGTGAAGGGCTATTTAGTTAGCAGGTTTCATTGTTCTTTTGATTGACTAAGTTTTGGGAAAAAAAAGGAGAAAATTCTTCATTTCAGGAGACGCCGTTGATTTGACTGGTCCTTTCATTGCAGGAGACGCTGTTGTTTTGACTGGTCCTTTGCTCCCAGGGGGTTGTCAGGTCCTGAGGGGACCATCCCCCCTGGTCGAGCAGTTGCTGGGCCCAAGGGTCGAGGACCCTGCAGTGGTGTTGGCCCAGCCGGGGTGATACCGGGGAGCTCGGCTCACTCACCCCAGCCGGACCGCTTCAGGACCCGACGAGGGACAGCTCCAGGTACAAAAAAAAAAAAGACGGAGCGGTTTTTCTTTGTCAGGTGGTGGTTTTTCTCTTCTCGGCGGCGATCGTTCTCGGTGTTCCTTTTTTCCCCCTTCTCTCCTTCGGCGCCGCGGTTTTAGGTGCGAGTGTTTTTTTTCTTGGGACCGAGCATGCCACGCGGTGTGGCCTGCTTGACTTGAGGCGCGGGCGGTGAGCGTCTCTCCCGGGACGCGCTTTGCTCGACCTGCATCCCGGGAGGCGAGGGGGCTTCAGCTTCGGTTTGGGGGTGGTCATGAGGCAACAGGCGTTTGTGATCGGCGGCCCTTCCCCCCCCCCCCCCCCCCCCCCATCAAGCAGTGTTTAAAAAAAAAAAAAATCGCGGGAAAGTCGGCTATTTTGTCCACGGCTCCTATCGCGGCCCGCCCTCATCTGATCCCAGGGCTTTCCACTCTCGCTCGCGGCCGTCCCCACGCTCTCTCTCACCATCGGGGGGAGGGTAGGGAGGGGCACGGACACGGAATTGGGATAAATTACTTCCGTTTACTCTGGCTTTACTCTGGCTTTACACTGCTCATGCACTTTTGAGGGCATTGTGGGCCTTAAGGCCCACAATGCCCTCAAAAGACACTCATTCCCATCGGAGGGGGGGTCCTGAGGGGACTCTCCCCGCGGACATGTTCGCCCTCGGGGGAGCTCAGAGGGTCGGTCCAAGGCAAATCGCCTGTTGAGAGTTCTCCCGCCCAGAGCGGACGCACAGCCCCCCCCCTCCCCCCCCGACTCCTCGGATCAGGAAAGTCCTGAGGAGCCCTCTTCGCCCCCGAGGGGGGGGCCGAGGGAGATGGCACGGTGCTGCAGGGAGCGGCAATGATCCGAGTGCAATTTGTCTTGTGGACGGAATGAACTGACTCTGCTAATCCCGGCCATCCTGGAGGAGTTGGGGATCGCTACGCCGCCTGAGGACCTCCCACCACATTTCCGGTTCGTTTCTTGGCAGCGGACCTATTCTTTCGGAATTGGGATACTCCTGATCTGGGGCTGTAGGTCGCGATGGATAAGCCCTATGCCTTGCCAGAGGATGCTCTTGAGGTCCTGCGGGTACCAAAGGAGAACGCCGCCATCTCGGTGGTCACGAAGAGGACCATCATACCGGTCACAGGAACCACGGATTTGAAGGACCGGCAGGATCACAGGTTGGCGATTCGGCTGAAGACCATCTGCGAGGTCTCTGCTCTGAGGGCGCAGGCGGCCATTGGCAGTAATTTTCGTGTTACGGGCTGGTCTTCGTTGGGTGCAACAACTGCTTGCCAACGATGGACTGTCCGAGGAAAAAAGCCAGGCGGGCGGGTCGCCTCGAGGGGGTCGTGGCTTATAGGGTGGATGCCCTGGATGACCTTCTCAGGACTTCGGCTCGCTCCATCAGCCAGGCGACTCTTGTGATTATGAAACTAGGCTATGGACGGGGCCTCCAAGTCACTTCTAGATGCCTTGCCCTTTAAGGGGAAGCTGCTCGTTGGGGAGGAATTGGATGACATGATACAATTGCTGGGCGAAAGGAAAGAGTACCGTCTCTCAGGGGACAAGCCGCACTCCAGGGGGGCCTTATCCTCCAGATCCAGGTTTCGAAGACACCGTAAGACTCGTGTCCTTTGCCCGGGCACCTCCTTTTTTTCCGCTTTCGTTCCGGGGGGAGCAGGCAGCTGTCCCAGTCCTTTCGAGGTGTCTGACCCCTCGTCTTCCGGCATTAAGTCGGCCCAATGATGTCCTGTCGGTGCTGACAGTAGGGGGCCGGCTGGCTCGCCTTACGAGGTATGGATCACAATTACGCCAGACCAGTGGATAAAGCACGGCTACGCTTTAGATTTGCTCGCCTTCTCAGTCTGACATCTTTCCTTCCCCGTGCGGTTACGCGGAAAAGCGACAGACGGTTCAGCAGATGTTGCTTTGTTTGTCGCATCCGGGGGCAATTTCTCCAGTTCCCACCTCGGAGCAACGAAGAGGACACGGCTCCATTTACTTTGTCGTTCCAAAGGAAGATGGGTCAGTCCGGCCCATACTAGATCTCAAGGAGGTCAACAACTGTCTCCGGATACCGCGTTTTCACATGGAAACTTTGCGGGCCGTGCTTGCCGCCATGAGAACGGGGGAGTTCCTTGCTTAGCTGGATCTCACGGAAGCGTACTTCCACATTGGTCTCCGAGAGGACCATCAGAGGTGCCCCAAGTTTCTATGTGATGGGACAGCACTATCAGTTTTCAAGCGTTATTGTTTGGTCTCGCGACGGCCCCAGAACATTCGCCAAGATCATGGTGGTAGTTGCAACACAGTTATGCCGGGAGGGACTGTTAGTCCATCCGTATCTGGACAACTGGTTGATACGGGCGAAGTCCGTAGCGCGTTTGGCGATACAGAGGGTCTTGCAGCTGTTACGCTCCCTTGGCTGGGTAGTCGATACGGTCAAGGGTCACCTCGAGCCGCCTCAGTCTCTGGAGTTTTTGGGAGCTTTATTCAACACTCCAGGTAGTTTCTCTCCGTCAAGCGCAGTCAAGTTGCAATGACAGGTCTGGTTTTCTGGCAGAATCAGTTTCTCACGGTTTGGGACCATTTATATTCGATAGGTTCCATGGCTTCCACACTGGAATTGGTACCGTGGGCATTCGCGCATATGCGGCCGTTATAATCGGCGTTGCTTTCCCGCTGGAGCCCGGTTTCCAAGTAGTTCCACCTACCATTTTCCCTACCAGAGGTGGCCCACTCCAATCTGAATTGGGGGTGGCGTGCGGACACTCTCCTCTGAGGGGTCTTCCTCCCGGCTGGGGAGCGGTCTGTTGGCAGAAATCCGTTAGGGCCTCTGGTCTCCTCCTAAATCCCGTTGGTCAATCAATCGTTTAGAGACCAGGGCGGTACGTTGGATCTTCGAGCGTTTTCTGCCCCTGGTCCAGGGAAAATCGGTCGGAGTCGTGTCCCACAGTGCGGCAACAGTAGCCTATATCAATCATCAGGGAGGGACTCGGAGTAGCCCGCTGGCGTCAGAGGCTCGACTGGGGATCCAGTGGGCGGAACGCCACCCTCCCAGCTTTGCCGCGTCTCACATAGCAGGGGTAGACAACGTTCACGCAGATTTGTTTGAGGCTGCATCACCTCAATCCCGGAGAATGGCAACTAGCGGTCAGGGCGTTCCAACTCATATGCGACAGGTGAGGACAACCGGTCATGGATTTAATGGCGACTTTTCAGAATGCTAGGGCTCCACACTTCTCCCGCCGCAGGGTGGAGGGGGTGGATGCCTTAGCCTTAGCCTTACCCTGACCGATGTTGATTCTTCTGTAGATTTTTCCTCCCTGACCTCTGTTAGGCAAGGTCCTTCGTCGAATAGAGAGTCACCTTGCGGAAGTGTTTATGGTGGCCCCAGGGTAACCGCGGCGACCTTGGTTCGCAGACCACCTCAATTTGACAGTGGAAGGTCCACTACATCTTCCGGCGTTACCGATTCTTCTTCATCAGGGACCTGTCTCTTTTCGATCAGTTAGATCACTTCTGTCTAGCGCCCTGGCGTTTGAGAGGCACCGTTTTTAAGAGGTAAAGGTTATTCTGATGCAGTGGTCTCCACCCTCCGGCAGTTGCGCAGGACCTCGACTTCCTTGACATACGGGCAGGGCTGGAAGGGTTCTTGAATCCTGGAGTTTACTTCGGGCACTCCAGCCCACTCGGACGTCCATTTCCGAGATTTTAGCTTTCCTTCAGGGCGGTTGGCCCATGGCCTGTCCTGTAGCTCATTGAGAGTACTGGTGGTTGCCTTACGCTGCTTGCGTGGTTCAGTGGACGGTGGGAAGCTGACGTCCAATTTCAGATGTTACACAATTTCTCAAAGGAGCAAGACATTTACGTTCCTCACGAACTTAAACGTGGTGTTACGGGCCTTGGGTGGACCACTGTCCGGAACACTGAAAAGGGCAACGCTGAAGGGCCTCACGTTGGAGGTCGTCCTTTTGGTGGCGATCACTTCGGTCAGACGGGTGTCAGAGCTTCAAGCGTTGTCGTGTCGGGAACTTTTCTTACGGAGTTCCGAATCATGTATTAGTTTCCGGACAGTTCCATTCTTCTCTGCCTAATGTAGTTAGTCTTTACAGTTGAACCAGTCAGTGGAGCTCCCACCGTTTGTGCAGCTCGACAGGGCAGATCCGTCTTCCAAGGACTTGGTAAAACTTAATGAGTCTGTTTTTTCGGATCATCTCTTCGGCCTCTGGGGTCTAAGGTCTCCTTTTCGCATTGGTTGAGGGAGGCCAATATCTCCACATGCTTTTGGCTGGTCGGCTCTTGCTTTGGGTCTGAAGGCGCATCCTACGCGCTCACAGGCGGTCTCCAGGGCGGAATGTCATCAGATTTCTCCGCAGGAGATCTGCAGAGCGGCGACTTGGAAGTCGTTGCATACGTTTGCACGTCATTATCGGCTTGATATTCCGGCCTCCAGGGAGGGAAATTTCGGAGCAGGTGTGTTATGAGCGGGCCTCTCCGGGTCCCATCCCAAGTAGAAGGAGCTCTGGTACATCCCAGGAGTCTGGACTGATCCGGTACGTACAGGGAAAGGAAAATTAGGTCTTACCTCTGATAATTTTCGTTCCTGTAGTACCAAGGATCAGTCCAGAGTCCCGCCCACTTCTGTTTTAGTTGGAGAGTCCGCTGTTCCTACCTTTTGCTCAAGTTTTTCTTTTTGGGCCTGGAAGTTTATTATACCAGTCTGTTTTCTGTCTTAGGGTCAGGTTCCTTGTTGGAGGTAGTGACCCGAGGGTCTCCCGGTTGAACTTCATGTATATAGTTAGTTTGCACCTGGGGATTATTCTGCTTTGACATTACGTAATACTGGCAGGCTGTGGGTGGCACCCTGGTATTTATGGCAGAGCCTGACAAGTTTTGCTCTGTCTCCATCTGCTGGTGCAGAAGCATAACCCAGGAGTCTGGACTGATCCTTGGTACTACAGGAATGAAAATTATCAGAGGTAAGACCTAATTTTCCTTTGCTCCCTGCCCCTTTGAGCCCAGCAGTGGGGCAGCCCCTGAGGTGCGAGGCCCCTGCCCCTCTGGTGCAAGGGGGAGCAGAGCAGACGCTCACAGGTTCCCGGACAAGTGCTCTTGCTGACTCCATCATTACATTCTTTTCCCAATTTTATCCTTTCACCTTGATTCTAATTTTGAAATCGGAGCCTTCGGCTTTGAGGTTTTTGTCCCTCTTACATTCAAACCCAGAGCTAGTCCAGGTGTCTTCTTTTCATCCAACAGGTAACAGCAGGTCGGGGAGCGAGCAGGAGGAGAACATCCCGGGACACGCTTTCAAACCCGAGACATCTTGCGAGAGCACAGGAGAAGCGATGGGGGGCAATGGTGATTGTCACAGGGGGGGCCTCCATCAGCTCCCAGATGGCTCTGTGCCGCAGGGCAGTGCAGCAGCAGAGGCCCCGCACGTGTGTAACGTGTGCGGGAAGAGCTTTCAGGAGTGGCGGAGGCTGGTGGAGCATGAGTGGATACACACGGGGGAGGAACTGTTCTTGTGTTTTGAATGTGGGAGGCGCTTCAGGAGCAGGGCTGAGCTGAATTGTCACCTCAGGAGGCACACGGAAAGTACACCCTACATATGCACCGCGTGTGGCATGTCTTTCACACAGTGGCCAGACCTGATGGCACACCAGAGGATGCACTTAGGGGAGACGCCAGCTACAGGTACAGCACTTAGTACTAGAAATGATTCTTATAAAGGAGTAGCCATATTAAGTCTCTGTACTATATGTGGGTTGTATACATTGTTCTAACACTGCATGTACTTAGGACATAGCATGCGCTGCTTTACTGCCCTTGAGTTATACCCCCAGATAAAGCATCCGCTGCTGTAGGTCACTGTAATTACTCTGCTGTGACTGGATAGGGACTGTTTTCATTAGGAGCACCCGCATTTTTTTTGGCACTGATCACTCTGTATTGCTATCCCCCAGCAGCGGAGGGGCTTGTGAGGGAGATTAAGGAAGAGCAGCTGGAGGTGCGCATTATCAAAATCGAGTCGCCTGAGGAGGAGCCAAAAAACCCTGCTGGAGAGGCACCGGAGGGATGGAGGCGGCACGAGCAAAATGCCGGCAATGCTGCAAGTGTCACTGAGAGACCATTCCTGGGTAAGTAATGTGGATTTAGGACATGGTGTCCTAAAAGCCATACGGGAAAGAGGTTGAGAAGGTACTCAGCGTACTCGGGCGTGAGAGTGAGGTTCATTCCTGTCCATTGCGTGAATAAATGGTGGTAACAGTATGCAGGTGAGAGGATGGACAGACTGCATGGCTGCATGGGATGGTAACAAGTAACTAGTAACCTTAAGGTAATTACCAGCTGAGAGCTCTTCGTTGGTCAGTTTGAGATCAGTTTGGGAGTAGGTGCTCAGGTTTCCACATCACAAAAACCATCTTCCCTAACAAACTCCGCCTCAACTGGGCTGGTGCCACCTACAGTCTGGCAGTATTCTGTCTCCAGCAGGTGGAAGACGGGCCAAACCTACAGTCTGAGTTAGGGCCTAGCATTTTAGTCAGGGGTAGGCAAATTAAAAAAAAAAGAATTAAAATAGGGACAGAGACTGATCGCAGTGTGTTCCTGCAGGTCAAGGTCTCCCGCCTCCCAGGGGGTTGTGAGGTCCTGAGGGGACCATCCTCCCTGGTTTCAGAGGCGGTGGTTGTTGGGGGTTGAGGACCCATCATCCAACACATACCACTACTGGGGGTGACACTGGGGAGCCCGGCTCACTCCCCCTGGTAGGTTCAGGACCTGAGGCGCTGGACAGGTACTTAAATTTGACACTTCTTTTTTTTTTTTTTTTGTTTTGCGCCATTTGACTCCGTGAGCCCTTCTGATTGGGGGGGGGGGGGGGCTTTTTTGGGCCAGATCGCCGAGTTTTCGGGCTGCGGGGGTTCATTTTTCATCTCTGCCATGCCGCGTCGGGCTGCGTGTTGGGCCTGCGGCATGGCGTGCGCCTGTCAAGGGAACATTTATGTGCCGCATGTGTCTCTGGTGGCGAAGGGGCCTCGGCGGCTCTGAGGGGAGTCCTGATTCAGGTACAATCCATTGTCGGCACATTGGGGCAGCTACTGGAGGCGATCCCCCGACAGCGCGGGAACGGGTGCAATTTTGAATGCCTTAGGGTCAGTGACCCTGCCTCCGGGTGCCCTTTTGTCTCCCCGGCGGCGCCGGCATTACAGAGAGAGGAGGTTTTACCTCCTCATTTGTCACCGCAGTACGGAGTCCCTGAGGGGTCAGGGCTGCGATTGGAGGCAAGCCACTGGCGGACCCGGATGTAGCAGGGACTGGGGATGATTCTTCGTCTGATTCTTCTTTTTCTTCGGATTTCGTGCTCCTTATGCATAAGGCATTTCGGGCACGCAAGGCGGCTAAGAAGAGACCTAATTTGGGGGATTCACAGCCCGGTCCTTCCAAACGGGCACGGACCCCGCAGGAGGCAGATTCCTTCCCGGTTCCATGCCCAAAGCCCTTGAGAGCGCAGGCGGTAAACGCAGATTCCTCCTCTTCAGAGTCCGAGGACCCAGAAGAACTGGTGGGGACCTCTCAGCCCTCGAGGGGGATGAAGGGAGACGTAGGGTGACAGCAAGCAGGGATGAAGGGAGCCCATGGGACGGATGGGGATGATCCAAAGGTAGTCCGTCTTTTTCGCAGGGATGAGCTAGGACCACTTATCCCAGCTATTCTGGGGGAACGAGGTAATCGGCTTCCCCAGGAGGAGTCTCACCTGGGTTCTACGGACCCCTTGGTTTTGGGGCTCCGGGGTCCTCCTACCGCTTTTCCTTTTCATTTCTCAGCCACGGATTTACTTTTTAAGGAGTGGGACACTCCAGATTTGGGACTGAAGGTGGCGAAGGCCATGGATAAGCTATATCCTTTGCCTGAGGAGGCTTTGGAACTCTTGAGGGTTCCGAAGGTGGATTCAGCCTTGACGGCAGTCACTAAGAAGACCACCATTCCGGTCACCGGGGGCACGGCCCTGAAGGACCTGCAGGATCGTAAGCTGGAAGTCCAACTTAAAAAGATATTTGAGATATCCGCCCTAGGGATTCGGGCGGCGTTATGTAGTAATTTTTCGTTGCGAGCA
The DNA here is from genome assembly GCF_901001135.1 of Rhinatrema bivittatum. Lineage (NCBI taxonomy): Eukaryota > Metazoa > Chordata > Amphibia > Gymnophiona > Rhinatrematidae > Rhinatrema > Rhinatrema bivittatum. The sequence continues at coordinate 51,517,308 of NC_042616.1, read as the reverse complement.
GTTCTCCGGTGGGTTCAACAGCTCCTGACCAATGAGTCCTTATCCCAGGAGGAAGCCCTACAGGCTGGTCATTTGGAGGCAGTCATTGCCTACAGTGCGGATGCCTTTCACGATTTGCTTCACACATCGGCCAGAACCATGGTCTCAGCGGTTTCCACTCTGCGTCTATTGTGGCTTCGGAATTGGGCTGTGGACGTTTCGTTGAAAGCACATCTAGGGTCCTTGCCATTTAAAGGTAAGCTTCTTTTTGGCAAGGAGCTGGAGGACCTCGTGCAGTCCTTGGGCGAGAACAAGGGGCATCGCCTTCTGGAGGATAAGCCAAAGTCCAGAGGGTCCTTCTCTTCCAGGTCTCTGTTTCGGGGAGGTCGCCGGACCCAGACATCCAGAGGTTCGGGTTCTTCCTTTCGTCACAATGCCAATAGACAGCAGTCCTACACTCAATCCTTTCGGGGACAGAGGTTCGGTAGACCCGGATCTGGACCGGGAGCACCGAGTGGGAAGGCCTCCTAATGATTGGTCGCCGGCTCATTCCTCGGTCCCTGTAGTGGGCGGCAGACTAGGCATGTTTTACGAAGAATGGGTCAAGATAACGTCGGATCATTGGGTCCTCACTGTGATAAAACACGGTTACGCATTAGATTTTGCACATATGCCCCGTCAGCGGTTCATGGTCTCCCCCTGCGCATCCATGCCAAAACGCTCAGTGGTGCAGAACACTCTGCAGCAGTTGCTCAATCTCGGAACCTTCATTCCAGTCCCATTGGAGGAGCCTCGAAGGGGTCGGTACTCCATTTATTTCGTGGTCCCCAAGAAAGAGGGCACTTTTTTCGGCCCTTTCTGAATCTCAAGTGGGTCAACAAATGCTTACGGATTCCTTGATTTCGGATGGAAACGCTGAGATCAGTCATTGCGTCGGTGTGACAGGGGAATATCTAGCATCGCTGGATCTCACCGAAGCCTATCTATATATCTGGATCCGACCGGACCATCAGCGTTTCCTACGTTTCTCCATTCTGGGCCATCACTGTCAGTTCCAGGCACTCCCGTTCGGTCTGGCCACGGCTCCCAGAACCTTCACCAAAATCATGGTAGTGGTGGCAGCACAGTTTCACAGGGAGGGATATCTAGTCCACCCATATTTGGACGATTGGCTGATTCTGGCAAAGTCAGAACTGCAGTGTTAGGAAGCGGTCTGTTGGGTTCTCCAGTTGCTACGCAATCTTGGTTGGGTAGTCAACCTGTCCAAAAGCCGGCTGACTCCCACGCAGTCCTTGGAATTTTTGGGAGCTTTGATCGACACCCGACGAGGTATGGTCTCCCTCATGGAGGAGCGAGTGATCAAGCTTCAAGGTCAGGTGCAGACATTATTAGCCAAGTTTCCACCAATAGTTTGGGATTATTTACAGGTGCTGGGTTCCATGACCTCGACTCCTTGGTCTTTCTCTCATGTGAGGCCTTTGCAATCTGTGTTGCTTTCCCGCTGGAACCCAGTGTCGGAACAGTTTCACATTCCTTTGCCATTACTGGGATACGCTCATTCCAGTCTGGCATGGTGGCTTAACCGGGAGAACCTAAGGCGGGGTGTACCCTTGGTTATTCCGGGGACGGTGGTCATCACGGACGCCAGCCTTTATGGTTGGGGGGCGGTTTGTCAGAGGACCTCGGTGCAGGGCAGGTGGTCACTGCAGGAGGCACGTTGGTCCATCAACCGTCTGGAGACTCGAGCGGTACGGTTAGCTCTACAGGCTTTTCTTCCAATGATTCGAGGCAAGTCTGTGCGCATCCTCTCTGACAATGCGACCACGGTGGCTTATATCAACCGACAGGGAGGAACGAGGAGTCGTCCAGTCGCGTTGGAAGCTCGGTTGTTGATCTCTTGGGTGGAACGGAACTTGTTCAGTATAGCCGCCTCCCACATCGCCGGGGTCGACAACATTCGAGTGGATTTTCTCAGTTGACATTGCATAGATCCAGGGGAATGGGAGCTCGCGGACGAAGCTTTTCTTCGTATTTGCAATCGGTGGGGGCCACCCTGTGTAGATCTAATGGCGACGTTCAAGAACACCAAGACGCCCCGTTTCTTTGCCCGCCACAGGGAACAGTGTGCGGAGGGCGTGGACGCACTGGTTCTTCCATGGCCGATGGGCGTCCTTCTGTATGTATTCCCTCCTTTGCCACTCATCAGCCGCACTCTTCGCAGAATAGAAGCGCATCGGTTGGAGGTCATTCTTGTTGCTCCCGAGTGGCCGAGATGTCCGTGGTTCGCGGATCTCATCAATCTGGCAATCGACGGCCCCTTGAGGTTTCCGGATCTACCGGATTTGCTCCATCAGGGTCCGGCTTATTTCGATCAGATTGAATGCTTTTGTCTAGCGGCATGGCTTTTGAGAGGCAACGTCTGAAGTCCCAGGGGTATTCAGATGCGGTGGTTTCCACGATGTTCCAATGCCGTAAGGTTTCCACTTCTTTGTCTTATGTCAGGGTCTGGAAGGTGTTTGATGCTTGGTGTCTCGCCAGAAGTGTTGTGTCTACCCGAGCGGGGGTCTCGAATGTCTTGGGTTTTCTCAAGGATGGTTTATCAAAGGGCTTGTCCTGGAGTTCTTTACAAGTGCAATTGGCTGCGATTGGTTCCTTGCGTGGTAACATACATGGTCTAAGCCTAGCATCACACCCGGATGTCTCTCGATTTTTATGCGGGGTGAAGCATTTGAAGCCTCCTGTCCAGGAACCTTGTCTGTCTTGGAATTTGAATTTGGTGCTTAAAGCCTTGGGGGCGGCACCTTCGAACCTTTGCGTAGGATAACCTTGAAAGATCTCACCTTGAAGGTAGTATTCCTGGTGGCGATTGCCTCAGCTCGTCAGATTTCAGAGCTCCAAGTGTTGTTGTGTAGGGAACCCTTCTTGCGAATTTCTGATTCGGGCGTTTCCTTACGTACGGTGCCATCTTTTCTACCCAAGGTGGTATCTACTTTCCATGTGAATCAGCCGGTGGAACTACCAGCCTTTTCGGACCGGTCAGATCCCAATTATAAGGATTTAAGGACCTTGGATGTTCGGACTTTGCTGCATTACCTGGAACTTACTAATGAGTTTCGGGTGTCCGATCATCTTTTCATATTCTGGAATGGACCTCGTCGAGGTAATATGGCTTCTAAGACCACGATCGCTCGCTGGTTGAAGGAGGCCATAAACTCTGCATACTTAAGTGGGCGACCATTGCCGATGGGTATCCGGGCTCACTCTACTCGATCTCAGGCTGCCTCTTGGGCAGAAAGTCATCAGGGGTCGCCCGAGGAAATTTGTCGGGCAGCTACGTGGAAGTCGCTTCACACTTTTCTAGACATTACCGTTTGGATGTTCAGGCGTCACGGAAGGGGACATTCGGAGCAGGGGGTACTGCGTGTGGGCCTCTCCAGATCCTATCCCAAGTAGATGAAGCTCTGGTACATCCCAAGAGTCTGGACTGATCCGTGTACTTACAGGGAAAGGAAAATTAGTATCCTTACCTGATAATTTTCGTTCCTGTAGTACCACGGATCAGTCCAGAGTCCCACCCTCTTTAGGGTCTTATCAGTGTGGAGAGTCCTCACTATTGTATTCCTGTCTAGTTTTTTGCAGACCGATTGCGTTATTCTGCAGCTCATGGGTGCTGATCCCATCTGGGGGTTCCATGAGCCAATTTTTCCGGTTGTTTGGTTTCTGTATATAGTTTGGGGTTTTTGATGATCCATTCTGCTTTGACAATTAGTAATACTGCCAGACTGTAGGTGGCACCAGCCCAGTTGAGGCGGAGTTTGTTGTTAAAATTCTGTCTCCGTCTGCTAGAGGTGGGGCCAAACCCAGGAATCTGGACTGATCTGTGGTACTACAGGAATGAAAATTATCAGGTAAAGATGATAATTTTCCTATCACATTTTAGCAGTGAATGGGATCTGTGTTCCATCTCAGCAGAGAGACCAAAGATGGCACAGGCACAGAGACTGAAGTACCTGCTCACTCCGAGAGGTGGTTCCCTCCAAACCCTTGTAGATGCACATTGGCAGGGCAGTGAGCAGAGCTTGCACTGCTTCTGAACTGTTCTGTGATGGGAAGCTTGCACTGTCACTGCCTGTGCTGTACCTGCTCTTTTTATAAATGGAGGAATTCGGTTTCCAGTGCTGTCATTTCAGCATCTTGCACAAATACTCATTTTAGTAGAAAAACTGTAAAATAATAACAAGGATTCTCCCCAGTCTATCCTAGTGTGCTCCCAGCTTGTGTGTAGGCCAGAAGGTTAAGGGTCGGAAAGACGGATAGTCAGGAGAGGTCAGTTTCCCACGAACAGCGTGATAAGAGATGGGCTTGAGGTTTTCTCTTTTAATCTTAGTGGCGACTCCCACATATAGTGACGCAGGGAACCGTTTCTGACCAGAAAACCTCTGAAATACCCCAGAAACACCTTTCACTGCCAGCCCTGGCCGCAGGAGGGAACGCTTAATGTTTGTGCTTGTTTCTGAAAGATACAAAACTGATGTAAACCCAAACAAGAAAGGACTGCTCAGCCATCCTGCACAGGGTCAGTCAGTTGGCAAAGCTGGGACTGGAAAACAAGGTCCCAGGATTTAGTCCATTTCTTTTCTTATTTTTTAAACAGTTGCTATTCTGACCTCTGTGCATTGCTGTCTCCCCCCCCCCCCCCCCCCCCCCCCCTCCAGATGAGAGGCCCGGGAGAGAGATTAAGGAGGAGCAGACGGTGAAAGTGGAGTGTCCAAAGGAGGAGCTGAGAAACCCTGCAGGAGATGCACTGGAAGGATCCACGACTCGTGAGTTCAGTGCCAGCATCCTCCTGAAGGCCATCGTGCTTCAGGCATGCCAGAAAGTGGAGGGACAGTGCGAGAGGCGCTCCCAGCAGCCTCATTCTGCTGAAGATCAGCGGCGCGTCCACACAGAGGAGAAATCACAGACTTCCAGCAAAGGTAGGAAGAGCTGCTGGTACCATACAGGCAAAGATACAGACACCTGGGGAAAGAAGTCTTTTTCCCAGGGGGAAAATGGGAGAAGCAGGGCTGTGGGAAAAATTCAACTTGTAAAACCTACAAGAATTTCTTAAAATTTCGGCTGTGTTCTTTCAGTTTCCCCCAAAATTTGTAAATGCATCAAAATGTTGTATACATGGAAGTTTTGTTTGAACTTCCAAATTACAGAAGATAGGGGAATCTCTGGAGAGAAGAGCCTAATGTGCCCAATCTCAGAATCTAATGCTAAGGAGAAAACAGTGCTCGTGCGCTGAATGTGAGTAGAGCCAGTGATCTGGGCAGATGCTTATAGTACAGCAAAAACTGCAGCCTGGTGGCTCAGTGCAGAAGATCCCCAATTCCCTGAGTCAGCTATTCCCTTTCCCAGGTGTATTATTGTATAATCTTGTGTATAATTTTCTGGGTTTTTGAGAGAAAAATACTGTCATAGTTTTTTATGATTGTTTATAGTTTTGTGTCACTGTGAGGCAGTTCTTTCTTTGTGCTGTGAGTCTCCTCCGGCCCTCACCTTTGTCCATCTTGTTACAGAAAGTACAGTTTAGACTCCATTGCTGTGCACTAGGTGAGCACATAGCTAGTAGGGAGTACTGCATAGCAAAATATAAAACACAAGGTTGTGGGCTGTGGGTAGCCCCCTGCTCTTTTCTTTCTCCCTCCCTTCTCTCCCTTTGCTAGAAATAGCCTGGACACACTGTTCCCCCTCCTTCACTCACAGATTCTCTTCCCTTTCTCTGGCCTAGTCAAGGTTACCTCTGGCAACTACCCAGGGAAGACAATATGGTGATCAGAAAGTAAAAATTTCCTAGCTTGGCAATTTTTTCAGAAAAAGGGAACAGAGATCCCTTCTGAGTATGTGTAGTCCCAAGAGGTATAAAACCTCAGCCCATCATACCCCAGGCAGATTCCCTGCTGAGAACTAAGGTCTCCAAAAAGAGAATTCACTTTGCTGATTCACCCGTCTGGATGGTGAAGGTGTCAGTTTCTGCTATGCTTTGTATAAATTATACCCTATTAGTTGGAGAAATTAGATGTACCCCTGCAGTGACCTCAGCCCTTCAGTATCTCTGTCTCCTAGCAGATGAGGATGTGCCTATACCTATCCCTGTCAGGATCGCTGTACTCTTTAGAAGAAGAAATTTTACCTTTAAATTGGAGAAAGACTGAGCCCCATTCTCCTGCGGTGATACCTAAAGGTCCCCCCCCCCCCCCCCCCCAAGTCGAGAATTCCTGAGGTGATTTTCGAGATCCTTCAGAGGTGAGCCTTGGTCCAATAGCCGGTTCCCAGTGTGGACTTTGCTGCTGAAGCAGCTGAAAGGCAACGAGTGCAGGAAGCCGAGCACGGCAGTGACAGCCAAAGCCCTCTCCCCCTGCAGCCGGAGACCGTCTCTGTACTCAGCCGGTAAGTGCTGACCCCAGGTAAGTAAAGAGAGGAGAGGATTCCTTCTGATTCAGAGATGTTGGAGGGGCTTCAGGAAGTCTTACTCTTGTCTCCTTGCTCGGAAGTCTTACTCTTGTCTCCTTGCTCGGCGTGCCATACTGACAATGTTCCCGATCCTGTTGGGGTAAGGGAAGGGGGCTTTCGAGTGGGTCGAGGGGCCCCCAATTGGGCTAGGCCCCGCTTCAGGCTCAGTGGGCACACCGTGTGGTAGGCTCTGAAGCGGTGCCATCTTACGCGCGGTTTTGTGCATCTCCATTGCCCTTCATAGAGCGTCGGTGCATACACACACTGTGCTCGTAATGCGCAAATGTGTGGAAAAGAGGATTTGCATTCAGACAACAACCAACAAGGACTGAACTACACAGTCTGGGTAAACAAATAAGCGTGGGGGTAGCTTGCTTATAGCAGCGATTACTACCCTGATACTTCACTTTGAATGCATATACAGCATTGCTCTCTGCTTCAACGGCAGGGGGAAATGTGGAAAAAAGGATTTACATTCAGACAACATCCAACAAGGTATTGATCTGTGCAGTCTGGGTAAACAAGCATCGGGGTAACTTGCTTGATGCAGCAGTTACTACCCTTAAACGTTAAGCCTTATGCTTCACCTTTGCTGCAACTCCAACATTACTTTCTGCATCAATGGCAGAGGGTGGCAGGAAATTCGAATCAAACAGTTACCAATAAGGGCACTGAACTTGGTGATCAGTGAAACAGATAAATATGGGAAAATAAGTGTGTGAGCTCGCTGGGCAGACTGGATGGGCCGTTTGGTCTATTTCTGCCGTCATTTCTATGTTTCTATGTTATGTTTCAGCTTACACGAATCAGTACAAGCTCTGTGCACCCTCAATTTCACGTGCTAGCCGGCTGAGCACACAGTTACCGTTCATAATGGCTCTGGCAACAAAGAAGCATAAGCGCCACTCTTTGTGCTGCCTGCCATATTAGGGCTACACAGTCTGACCTTGATCCTTACCTATGTCAGCACTGTGAGAAGGCCCAGGGAGAGTTGGACTCCCGGAACTTTACTAAGTCTGGCTCCACCCATTCAGATGATGGGTCAGCCTCGATCTTAACCATTAGCACCCTGGAACTGAGTAATCCCAGGGTTGGGTCTACCACGGGAGAGGGAAATTCAGCAGCACCTACCCAAGCTCCTCCTGGGCTAGGCATGGACCCGGTGACCTTTTCTTGGGTGGAATTTTTTCAAGGCCTTCAAGCCTTAGTACAGGCGCAGTCTGTTTCCCCTGCCCCTGTCTGGGCCAGTCCCCAGCTGGGAAGGCCTTCCTCTCCCAGCCCTATCAGCAGGCCTCAAGACATGCCTCGTCTCACCAAGGGTATCCCTGCCAGGGACCCAGACACCATGGACGATGAAGGGGAATCAGATTCATTGAAGGATGGAAAAATCCTCCAGGCTTGGAGCCATATTGGACCATGTTACGGTTTTTCCATAGAGATGAATTGCTGGCCATGGTTTCCCAGACACCTGAAGACTCTGGGAGTTCCTGACATGGATCATATGACGGTACCGAAAAAGAAACCCATCCTGGTGTCTCTACGGAAAGCCTCTTACTATTTTCTGATGCTGTAAGTCATCAAGGAGTTGATTGACCTGGAATAGGATGCCCCGGGAGCCAGTTTTAAAGGTGGTCGAGCATTGAAAGCTCTATACCCACTGGATCCAATGGCCAGAGAACGCCTGCATTTCCATAAAGTGGACGCTTTGGTCTGCGCTATTTTGAAGCAAACAACTATCCCAGTGGAGGGAGGAGCGGCCTTAAAGGATGCACATGATAGGTGGTTGGAGTACATCCTTAAACAAGCCTTTGACGCGACAGCAATGACACTACAGATTGCTTCCTGTTGTGCCCTGGTGGCTCGCTTCTGCCTGCTTCTCGAGAGAGAGAGGCAAATAACTCAGGGGCACATTCCAGAGAGGCAATGGAGCTGGCCGGTGCCTTTTTAGCGGATGCGAGCTCTGACCTAGTCCGTACCTCGGCCAGAGGAGTGGCCTCAGTGGTGATGGACAGAAGACAGCTATGGCTGTGAAATTGGTCAGTGGATGTGGCCTCTAAGGCAAACCTCACAAAGATGCCCTTTAAGGGATTCCTCCTATTCAGAAGCGAATTGGAAAAGCTGGCCAGTAAGTGGGGTGAATCTACAGTGCCTAGGCTACCGGAAGATAAGAGAAAGAGGTTGCAGTGCCCCTTGCCTATGAGGGGGTTGGGCCAGGGGCTCCCAGCACTTTCAGCCCTACAGTAACTCTACATCTCAGTCCTTGGAAAGGTCTCAGTCCTTTCGGAGTCAACAAAGAGGAGAGTGAATGGTTTGAGTTCAGGTTCGGCCTGAACTTCCCAATGAAGTTTTGCCAACCCATCCATGGAACAAGGAGATAAAGGGTCAACTATCCCTCTTCTTCTAGTGGTGGATCGAGATCACGTCAGATACTGGATATCATATGAGAAGGATATGCGCTGGAGTTTCGCAGCACTCCTCGGGACATATTCATGATGTCTCAATGCCACTCCCAGCACAAGAAGCTGGCAGTGGAATCTACCTTGACAAGGCTCCTCAAATTGAGGGCTAGAATTCCAGTACCTACGTCCCAGGAAAATATGGAGCGTTATTTCATTGTACCCAAGAAAGAGGGTTCCTTTCGCCCCATCCTGGACCTCAAGAGCGTCAACTGACATCTACGAGTAATTCATTTCCGCATGGAAACTCTGCATTCCCTTATAATGGCTATACAATCGGGAGATTTCTTAACCTCCCTCGACCTCTCGGAGGCCTACCTTCATACTCCAATCTGACAAGACCACCAGCGTTTCCTACATGTTGCAGAGCTGGGCCACCATTATCAGTTCTGGGTGCTGCCCTTCGGCCTGGCCATCGCCCCCAGAACGTTTTCCAAAATTATGGTGCTCGTGGCGGCACTGAGGAAAGAAGGGATCCTGGTGCACCCATACTTGGACGACTGATTGATCCGGGTGAAGTCATTAGAAGAGAGTCTCCAGATGACCAGCAAAGTGATGTCCCTGCTTTAGGAGCTTGGTTGGGTCATGAACATGGACAAAAGCAGTCTCAAGCCAACCAGGTCCTTAGAGTATCTGGGAGTCTGATTCAACACCAAGCAGGACAAGGTCTTCCTCCCTCCCTCGCCGTTAAGGAAGCTGATGTGTTGCAACCGTCACTGCCCGACGTCTCCACTCCACCCACCTTAGCGCATTGGCAACTCCCTCCGGGGTTGATGGAAGGCTGGCTGCTGCGGTGTTCTTCGGCCGTCCTCGTCCAGCGCGCCCGGACCAGCCTGATGCTGCAATCCGCCATGTTGACCTGGCCTAGGGGCACACGCGTGATGTGGCCCCGCCTCAAGTACCAGAAGTGGCGCGAACCTCAGGGGCGTCCCCCTGAGATGACATCATCCGCTTTAGATATTTAAAGGTCTCTGAATTGCTAACAACTCGAATTAGCAAGGATAAGGATTCATTCTATCTATGCTACTCTGCCTCCTCGGACTAACCAGGGGTACCTGCTCCTTGGGGGACCTTTTTCTCTCTTACTTTGTAGATTGCAGTCTGCAACCAGTACTCGCTCCTTGAGGGCGCTCGTTTCCGGACTTCTTCGGAATTCACTTCTGTCTGGAAATCATCGCTGTCTACTACATCTGAGTTACCATCGCTTTCCCTGGAACCAGGTACTCGCTCCTTGAGGGCCTACTTCATTCCAGCTCCTGGGCTTCTTTGAGACATTGTGTGAGTGTTACCATCAGGTTCTGTCCATGAACTCTGCATACCCTGCCTACTCACTATATTTCAGTTTCTCACAGGACAAGCAGGATGGTTGTCCTCACAAATGGGTGACATCGAGGATGGAGCCCACCACGGAAAACTTCTGTCAAAGTTTAAACAGAACTTTGACTGGCCCCTACTGGGCATGCCCAGCAAGGCACTGACCCTGCAGCCAGCAGGGGTCTCCCTTCAGTCTTCTTTTTTCCGCGCAGCAGTTGCCACGCGGTGAAAGGAGCTCTCTACCACGTTCCTGACAGGAATTTGGAAATTAATTTCCTAAGAAAATTTGCCCCTTCTCCCTTCGACAAATTTTTTAGTCATCTTACGGAACCCGGTAAGTTTTTTGCCTTCTTCCATCGACTGCCGTCGAATTTGGCCCTCGAGGCCTGTGGGCACTTACCGATCCCCAGCCTAAATTTTGGCTCCCAGCCATGGCAACGGGGTTCCGTCGTTGTCCGGATTGTACCCGGACTATGTCCATCACAGACCCCCACAGGGTTTGTGTAATGTGTTTGGGTAGTGGGCATGATGTCCTGACTTGCACCAAATGTGCCTTAATGACACCCAAGGGTCGCAAAGCCAGGATGGAGAAGATGGGGCTCCTCTTCCATGCACCAACCCCAACCCCATCGATAGCATCGACGTCATCGGAACCAGCACCGTCGAAGTTGTACCATCATCGTCAACCCTCCGGTGACCGTCCGCCATCGATCGCTTCTCGGCCGTCGACTCCCGTCCCTTCCCCGGATGGGCGAGGGGATCGGAAAGAAAAGCACCGCCATCGACGGCATAAGTCTCGGCCTGTCGAGGATCCACAGCCATCGACCTCTGCTCAAGCCGAGCCACCGACAAAGAAGCCGCGAACAGACCGGACGCCCTCCACGTCTCGTTCGCCGGCATCGAGGAAACCCTCACCCTCTCGGGGTGTGGGGCCGTGATCCCACCGGTTACGGTGGTCCCTCCGGCCCTGCCTCAGCCTCCCTCTCCCGTCGAGCCGGGTATGGTTATCCCTGGTCTCCGGGCAGAACTGGACCGGCTGGTCCAGGAGGCCATCGAGAAAGCGATGAAGAAATTACAACCTCCATTGGCACCGTCTCCGGCACCGGTTCCAGTACCGCCCCCGGCACCGACGCCGGCACCAGCTTCGCCACCGAGGAGGGAACCGACCACCGAGCCGTTGATACAAGCGCTAGCACCGCTACTGAGCCGCATGGAGGCACTCATGACGGCCCTTCCATCGGTGATTCCAGTGCCATCGACAACACCACCGTCTCCGACTGGTTTCTCATCGGCAGGAGAAACACCGTTTCGAATTCCCCCTTCCGGGGTAGTTCCATCGGTACCTTCTGGTATATCTCCACCGATTTATCCTTCGGCTCCATCGATTCCGCGCCAGGCACCGATTCCATCGGCAGCACCGAAGCCATCGATGCCATTTCTGGTTCCACCTACCGCACCGATTCCACCTCGGTTTCCATCGATGCCTTCAGAGCCTCAGCCAGGTCCATCAGGGCTACAAGCCACACATGATCCCTACGATACCTGGGGTGATGATGATGATACCTCTTCTGACACAGATCTGCCTTCGCCACCATCTCCTACAGAGAGTAGAAAAAGATCTCCTCCTGAGGATCTATCTTTCATTAATTTTGTGAAAGAGATGTCAGAAGTTGTACCTTTTCAACTACAATCTGAAGCTGATGACAGACACCAGATGATGGAACTACTTCAATTTCTGGATGCTCCAAAAATCATCGCTTCCATCCCTATACACCAGGTGTTTTTGGATCTGCTCAAGAAAAACTGGGAATCTCCTTCATCGGTGTCACCAGTTAACAAGAAAGCTGACTCCACATACCTTGTCCAGTCAGCACCAGGTTTCCAAAAACCTCAACTGGATCATCGCTCTGTTGTGGTTGAGTCCGCGCAGAAGAAGGCCAAGCGTCTTAAGCCGCATTCTTCTACCCCACCTACCAGGGACAACAAGTTCCTGGATAGTGTAGGACGGAAAGTGTATCATGGAGCTATGTTGATTTCACGCATAGCTTCATATCAACTTTACATGACTCAATACAACAGAGCCATTTTTAAGCAGATGCAAGACTATGCTGACACGTTGCCGGACCAATACCAACCACAGCTTCAAGCCCTTCTTCACAAGGGATTTGAGGCAGGGAAGCACGAGATTAGGACTGCCTATGACATATTCGATGCTTCCACAAGGGTTTCAGCCACAGCCATCTCAGCCAGACGTTGGGCTTGGTTAAAGTCATCCAACCTTCGCCCAGAAGTCCAAGATCGTCTTGCTGATTTGCCCTGCTTAGGCGACAATTTGTTTGGAGAGCAAATTCAACAGATTGTGGCGGAGTTAAAAGACCACCATGAGACGTTGAAACAACTCTCATCTGTCCCACCTGAGGTGACCTCCAAGCAACCGCAAAAGAAGGACTCTAAGAAGTCATTCTTTCGACCACGTCGCTACTACCCTCCGTCAACTAGGGCTCGTCCTGCACGGTCCTCTAACAGGCCTCAGCCTCGTCAGCCGAGAAAGCAAAGACCTACTGTAGCCCCACCTCCTGGGCCTGCGGCGGGCCTTTGACTTCCCCTGTATTGAGCACATGCCATCTCCCTCTTCCACACATCCCTGTGGGGGGTCGACTGTTCCACTTCTTCCACCGTTGGAAACAGATCACCTCAGATCAGTGGGTGCTAGCAATTATCGCACAGGGTTACCACCTCAATTTCATAACACTTCCGCCAGACTCCCCGCCCCTTCAGGCATGGAGTCTAACCAACCATTTTACTCAATTACATCAAGAAGTATCCCTTCTTCTACAATCAAATGCTATAGAACCCGTCCCTCCTTGTCAACAAGGGAAAGGATTCTATTCCAGATACTTCCTAATACCAAAGAAATCAGGGGGGCTACGTCCAATTCTGGACCTTCGGGCCCTCAACAAGTATCTGCAAAAAGAAAAATTCAAGATGGTAACCCTGGGCGCCTTGCTCCCTCTGTTGCAAAAGGGGGATTGGCTGTGCTCTCTCGACCTCAAGGACGCTTATACCCACATTGCGATCACACAATCCCATCGCAAATATCTGCGGTTTCTTGTAGGCCACAACCATTATCAATACCGTGTCCTACCTTTCGGTCTCGCTTCTGCCCCACGAGTCTTTACCAAATGTCTCGTAGTGGTACCAGCATTCCTAAGGAAGGAAGGTGTCCACGTCTACCCCTACCTGGACGATTGGCTAATCAGGGCCTCCTCCCAACACATAGCTCAATCCTCCCTAAAATTGACAATTCAAACACTCCTTTCCTTAGGGTTTCTTGTCAATTACGAGAAATCTTGCTTAGTCCCGTCTCAAACCTTATCCTTCATTGGAGCAGACTTGGACACCTTGCAGGCAAAGGCTTACCTTCCTCTTCAGAGGGTCCACACCCTAATATCCCTGGCTCGCCAGCTCCAGTCTCAAAACACTGCCACGGCTCGCCAGTTCCTCATTCTCCTAGGACACATGGCATCCTCGGTTCAAGTCACTCCCATGACCCGACTAGCCATGAGAGTAACACAATGGACTCTACGACACCAATGGATTCAAGCTTTTCAGCCTCTGTCCTCCATAGTCACAGTCACACAAGCCCTGCGCCTATCCTTAACCTGGTGGACAACTCAGGTCAACCTCCTTCAGGGCTTACCTTTTCTTCCACCGGATCCGCAAGTAATCCTAACCACCGACGCTTCTCGCATCGGTTGGGGAGCCCATGTGGACGAATTACAAACCCAAGGGTTATGGTCCAAAGAGGAAGCCGAACACCAGATAAATTTTCTGGAACTTCGCGCAATCTGCTATGCACTCCGAATTTTCAAAGATCATCTATTCCATCAGATAATCTTAATCCAGACGGACAACCAAGTGGCCATGTGGTACATAAACAAGCAGGGAGGCACAGGCTCCTTCCTTCTATGTCAGGAAGCTGCGCAGATCTGGGCGGAAGCCCTCTCCCACTCTATGTACCTCAGGGCCACTTACCTGCCGGGAGTAGACAATATATTGGCAGACCAGCTGAGCCGTGTCTTCAAGCCACACGAGTGGTCACTCGATCCTCTGGTAGTGACCTCTCTGTTTCACAAGTGGGGTTTTCCCCGCATAGACCTCTTTGCGTCCCCTCAGAACCACAAAGTGGACGATTACTGCTCTCTCATTCGGAGCCAACACTTTCAGCCGAGGGATGCCTTCTCCCTCAAGTGGACGACAGGTCTGCTTTATGCATTCCCTCCACTTCCTCTTCTGTCAAGGACTCTCGTGAAGCTACGCCAGGACGGAGGAACCATGATCCTGATAGCACCCCACTGGCCACGCCAAGTGTGGTTTCCCATACTCCAGGATCTCTCCATCCGCAGGCACATTCCTCTGGGAACGGATCCGCATCTGCTCACTCAAAACGACGGATGCCTCCTCCATCCCAACCTCCAAGCCTTGTCCCTGACGGCATGGATGTTGAAAGGTTAGTCCTTCAGCCTTTTAACCTTTCGGATTCGGTTTCTCGTGTCCTGATAGCTTCACGAAAGCCCTCTACCAGAAGATCCTATTCATATAAATGGAAAAGGTACACATCATGGTGCACTTCTCAGTCCCTTGATCCCCTTTCCTGTCCAATCTCTAAGTTCTTGGACTATTTATGGCACCTATCAGAATCCGGTCTAAAGACCTCTTCCATTAGGATGCATGTCAGTGCGGTAGCCGCCTTCCATAAAGGTGTACAGGGTGTCCCTATTTCAGTACAACCCCTGGTAACACGTTTTCTTAAAGGCTTGCTCCATCTGAAGCCACCCTTACGTCCTCCGGCCCTATCTTGGGACCTTAACCTGGTTCTTGGTCGTCTAATGAAACCTCCTTTCGAACCTTTGCACTCCTGTGAATTAAAGTATCTCACATGGAAAGTGTTATTCCTTTTGGCTATCACTTCAGCTCGCAGGGTTAGTGAATTGCAGGCCTTAGTCACCTATCCGCCTTACACTAAGCTCCTGCAGGACCGGGCGGTGCTCCGCACTCACCCTAAATTTTTACCTAAGGTAGTTTCTGAGTTTCATATTAATCAATCCATCATACTACCTATCTTTTTTCCCAGGCCCCACTCCAACTCCAGGGAACAGACTCTGCATACCCTAGACTGCAAACGAGCTCTAGCTTTTTATCTAGACCGTACAGTTGCTCACAGGAAGAGCACTCAATTATTTGTCTCTTTCCATCCTAACAAGTTAGGACATCCTGTGGGTAAGCAGGCTCTTTCCTCCTGGTTGGCGGACTGCATTTCTTTTTGCTATCAGCAAGCTGGCATTCCTTTTCAAGACCGTGTCAAGGCACACTCTGTGAGGGCCATGGCGACTTCAGTAGCACACCTTCGATCGGTGCCGCTTCCTGACATCTGCAAAGCTGCAACCTGGAGTTCTCTCCATACTTTTGCAGCCCACTATTGTTTGGACAAAGCTGGAAGACAGGACTCCATCTTCGGCCAATCTGTCTTGCGTAACCTTTTTCCAACATGATGTACCAACACCCTTCCACCTGCCCGGTAGGGTGCGGATGCCCTTTCCCAAATTCCACCCCAGTTGTTGTGCCTGTTGCACGCCGTTGGGTGCATTTGGTGCACGTCAGGACATCCTCAGCTCGGTACTCACCCATTTGTGAGGACAACCATCCTGCTTGTCCTGTGAGAAAGCAAATGTTGCTTACCTGATGTAACAGGTGTTCTCACAGGACAGCAGGATGTTAGTCCTCACGAAACCCGCCCGCCACCCCGCGGTGTTGGGTTCGTTTTACTTTTTACTTTTTTAGGCACTGCCTGTAGCTTTGAAAATCAGACTGAAGGGAGACCCCTGCTGGCTGCAGGGTCAGTGCCTTGCTGGGCATGCCCAGTAGGGGCCAGTCAAAGTTCTGTTTAAACTTTGACAGAAGTTTTCCGTGGTGGGCTCCATCCTCGATGTCACCCATTTGTGAGGACTAACATCCTGCTGTCCTGTGAGAACACCTGTTACATCAGGTAAGCAACATTTGCTTTCTCTACAGCTCAGCCTCCAGGGATCGCCGTTCCAGTATCTGAGGGACTACAGCCCAACTGGGCATTCCAGCTCACTACTGCCACCTCTTGTGGTTCAGTATACTGTCTAATAAAAGAACTAGTGTGTGTCTGTCTCCTAACTCTGAGCCTGACTGGTGGTCCCTCTCGGGATATTCCCCCGGGGGTGTGGTCATCTGCCACCGGCCCAAGGATCCACCCCCAACTCTCCTAAATAATATGATGTGCCAAGTGCGTCGGTTGACGAACACGATACGCCCCAGAGTGTCGAGCTATCTTCAGGTCCTCTATCTGATGGCATCAACCCTATGGGCGAGGGCACACGTGTGCACTCCAATGCTCTCTGCTGTCACGTTGGAACCCACTGTCCCAAGTCTATTCAATTCGCCTCCACCTACCGATGGAAGTATATTCTTGGCTCCAGTGGTGGCTACAGGAAACTCACCTGAGCAAGGGTGTAAGCCTCTCCCCATCGAACTGGCTAGTTCTCACGACAGATGTGAGCCTCCGGGGTTGGGGAGCTCACTATCAGGAACTAACGGCCAAGGGGCGTTGGACCAAGGAAAAGGCATGCTGGAACATAAACCATCTGGAAGCCCAAGCAGTCAGATGGGCGTGTCTACAGTTTAGCCACATGCACCAGGGTCAGATGGTTCGCGTGATATTGGACAATGCAACAGCAGTAGCCTACGTCAATCACCAAGGAGGAACTAAGAGCCAGCAAGTGTCTCTGGAGATAGATCGCCTTTTGGAATGGGCGAAATTGAATCTACTGATCTCGGCCTCCCACATCACAGGAAAAGACAACGTCGGAACAGACTTTCTAAGCAGGAAAAGTCTGGATCCAGGAGAATGGGTGTTGTTGCTCGCCAGAGCCTTTCAGCTGTTGGTAGTTCGCTGGGGCCTCCCGTCCATCGACCGGCTGGCCGCATCTCACAATGCGAAGGTCTCCCAATTATTCAGTTGCAGAAGAGATCAGCTATCCCTGGGGATTGATGCCCTTGATCAGACTTGCCCAGAGGAGGACTCGCTGTAGCCTTCCTTCCGTGGCTCCTGCTAGGCAGGGTCATTCACAAGATTGAGTGCCACAGGGGATTAGTCCTTCTAGTGGCTCCAGAATGGTCCAGACACCCATGGTATGCAGACATTCGGAGACTTCTGGTGGAGACTCGCTGTGTCTCCCACCGCACAGGGACCTGGTCCAACAAGGTCAAGTCCTTCACGAGGATCCGACTCAGTTTTGTCTTATGGTCTGGCCTTTGAGAGGGCTCACCCGATGAAGCGTGGATATTCAGTGGCAGTATTTCCACCTTGCTCTGTACGCAAAAGTTCTTTATGCCCTTAGCGTAGGTGCGGGTCTGGAGAGTATTTGAGGCCTGGTGTGAGGAACACGGGGTTGCCCTGCAGACCAAAATCCCTCTGGTTCTGGAAATTTTACAGGATGGCCTGAATAAAGGGTTGACCCTCTCTCCTGATTCAGAGGTGAGGTGAATGGAATCCGCCTGTCGGCGTATCCGGACATGACCCATTTTCTAAAAGGGGTAAAACACCTCTGACCACCCCTACGGTGGCCTGTTCCCTTGGCTGCTGCACAGTATGCCTGTTAACACTGAAAACAATGTTCCTGGTGGCAATATGCTTGGCTCATCACATCTCTGAATTACAGGTAGTGTTGTGTCGGGAGCCCTTCCTCCGGATGACCCCAGGAGCGTTACAGCTTCATACCATTCCATCCTTCTTGCCCAAGGTAGTCTCGGAATTTCATTTGAATCAGTCCATTTCCTTACCATCCCTAGAAAGCCACAAGGACTCGGAAGACTACCGCCTCCTCCGCCATTTAAACATTAGTGGGCTTTTGGTGCGGTACCTGGAACTTTCAGAATCTGTGCACAAGACGGACCGCTTGTTTGTTCTTCATGGTTGAAGAAAATAGTGCAAATCAGCTTCGCGGGCTACCATAGCTCGCTGGACCAAGGCGGTGGTCGCAGGAGCTTACGTAGAGGCAGGAAAACCATTACAATTTCAAGTTAAAGCTCATTCCACTAGGGCTCAGGCAGTTTCCCGAGCGGAAGCTAAACTGCTGTCTTCTGTCGACATCTGCCGAGTGGCGACGTGGTCCCCCTTGCCCACTTTCTCCAGGTTCTATCACCTGGACGTTCAGGCTCGAGAGGACGCAGCCTTTGCAAGGGCAGTGCTAACCGGACCGCGGGCAGCCTCCTGCCCCAATCTGGAGTAGCTTTTACACATCTCATTTGTCCTGAGTCCATCTGGCTACATGCTTGGAAATGGAGAAATTACTTACCTGATAGTTTTGTTTTCCTTAGTGTAGACAGATGGACTCAGCATCCCGTCCACGGCTGCCCAAGAACGGTGCCAAGGAATCACCCATGAGGTGAATATAGATTCCAAGAGGTTACATTTAAGTCGTCACCCAGTCCATAGATCAGGCCATCTATAACCTTTGCTGGGATTCAGCGTTTACATTTGGATGAGTACAGTTCTGGTTATCCGTTTTAATCAAGCTGTAATCAAGTTTTAATCAAGTTGTTTCAACAGTATGTCCACAGTGGCTTTTGAAGAGAATATTGAATGACTGAGGTCACTGCAGGGTTATAACTAAGGTGACATCAGCTCTGAAACCTGACTCCGTTTCCATCTGCTAGCAGGAGAGCACATAACCCATTGGTCCTGAGTCTATCTCTCTACACTAAGGAAAACGAAATTATCAGGTAAGTAAGTTTTCCAATATGTATAATACATATATTATAATTTGTTTGCTGAATTTTCACTAGTGTTCTCATAAGCGTAATTTTGTTTTGTACATAAATTATACAAAAAAAAATATAGCTCTTCATTATTTCACAAAAAATACATAGTGAGTCTTGTCATTTTTCTTAGTCAGTTCAGTAATACAGACCACAGGGCAAATACAGACCCTGAATGAACTCACAGCACCAGGTCAGCTGGGGTTGCTGTGGAAGTAAAAGGGAGAGAGGGAGTCATGATCATTGCTCAAGGGTGACACCTGGTGGCCAGATTCAGGACCCATGATTGCAGGATTCTGGAAGGAGCCCTAGTGCACAGCCTCTGGCCCGGGACCATCACTACAGTGACTAGATGAGGTATGTTAGGGGGGGTTGGAAGGGAGCATAAATTCGGGCAACATCTTCTCCTGATAGCTGCAGATGAAAGTTCATGGTGCCAGAAGGCAGCCAGTGCCAATTTGAGCTGGAAACCCAAAGAAGCAGGAAAAAACTGCTGGGTCAACAGCTGCCCTCCGCCCCCTGTTCCCCCAGCTTAGGAGAAAGCTTTATTTATAGGTTATGGGGACTGGGAGTACTGAAGATTGAGAGGGAAGGTGGGGACAGCAGGGCCAGTGTGCCTTGGAGGAGAGTGCAGATTTCTCCTAGCATGATTCCATGTTGGCATATCCACCCATTTTTCTGCCTTGGTTTACCCTGCTGCTGTAGTACAAGTTCTGAGGGGCCCCTACAGGAGCCGGTCTCTTAACTGTCCTTCAATATAGCAGTTGTCTCCTTATGTTGGGGTATTGCGGCATGGTGCTCCACTTGCATGGGCCATGCCTTTCCTTTAGCACGCAATAAATAAGCCATTGATCCCTGTGCTTTGTGGTGTCCCCCACCCCAGCAGCAGAGGAGCAGCTCCGGGTGCAGATTGTCAAAGTTGAGTCACTTGAAGAGGAAACTAGGAACCCTGAGAGAGATTTTGTGGAGGGATCGATGCAGAGCAAGCAAAATGCCAGCGACGACATAAATGTAAATGCATGCTAGGGAGAGCAGGCCATGGAGAACACCGCAAGGTAAGCAACATTGGAACAGCCAGCAGAATGTTAAAGTTCATCAACAAATCTACACGGGAGAGAAATCATTCACATGTGCAAACTGTGGGAAGAATTTCAATTTGCAGTAGGATTTTCTATTCCCTCAGAGAATCCATACTTGACAGAAGAGCACTAGCAGTAAATTTGAGGTGTGGAATTCATACCCTGGTTTAAGAGAGAGGTTCATTCCTGGCATTGAATGTACAAAACAAACTAATTTGAAGGCTCTTCCCCCAAGAGAGACCATTTCTGTGTAGTGAGCATGGGAAGAGATTTCCAGCACAAGAAGAATCTAACTGTGCATCAAAAACTTCCTGTAACATTTTTTCATGCTTAGAGTGTGGGAAGAGATTCTATATAAAGGGTCATGTTAAAGTGCCTCAGAAAACGCACATGGAAGAGAGAGTATATGCGTGTCCAGTCTGTGGGAGATACTTCAGCAGGAAGTCAAGGCTTAGGTCTCACCAAAAAACCCACAAGGAACAAGACTGTGCGAAACCCCCAAAAAATCTATATGGGGAAAAAAACTTCATGTGTACTGAATGTGAGAGGAGCTTCAGCTTTCCTGGAGATCTTAAGATTCCGTAGGATTCAGACGGAGGGAGAGACCCTACATGTGCATGGAGTGTGAGGAAAGCCGTAGCTGGAGATTGCACCTTTCCTGTTCATACCCAGATCAATCCAGACAAGTGGGTTTTGCATCCCTACAAGCAGATGGAGACAGAGAACAAAACTGAGGCACTGCTACATATCCGAGAGTGCCATCTGCAGTCCCTCGGTATTTCTCTGACTCCAGCAGATGGTAGAGGTGCAAACCTGTAGAGTGACAGAAAAAACGAATTTGGCATTAGGAAGGAAGATTAAGGCTCCCTGAGGTGTTAGGAACCTTTGTGGACATCCATCAGGTGGAGCTGGGAGACCAGGAGGTTGGAAACCCTGTCTGGCTGTAACCTGCTACTTCCGGAGGTTTTGACAGCCAGGGGACTGGCTCCCTCGTTACCTCGAAGGTCTCCTCCTTCAAGCCGTCATCCTGTGTCAGGGAAGTAATCCTGTTTACATTAAGTTTAACAAAGAGAAAGAAAATTAGGAGATTCAGTCTGGGTGGCACGGCGCCAGGGGTGCTTTTGACGGCAGGAGGTGTCAGCGCCACCAGGTGGGAGAGAGATATAAGCACACCTTTTTTCCTACCACTGGGGGATGCAGTTGTGTGGAGGAGGTTTATCATGTGGTCATGCAGCTTAGCATTCAAGCCACGTGTGCGGCCTGTTCTTTTTGGTTGGCACGCTTAGACTGAAGTTTTCTTTTTAGCGCTGCCTCTCTTGCCACGTGGATAATGGCATAAGATTGTGCCTTGTTTGTTAGAAAGGGGCAGATCTGTAATTGGAACCTGAAAGGGAGCTATCTTTTCTGCTTTCTGGGGCTAAGAATTAAAAAAGTATAGCCTGTCCTCCTAGCCATTGTTAATGGGGGTGGGGTTAACTGGAATTGGTTGGCCACAGTCTCGTGTGCTGGGGAAACTGAATCTTTTGGACCTGGGATCTCCTGGACTCAAAGCCTTCCTGAAACTAAGTGAAATTTTTTTGTAATTTACCTGTGTCTAATGAAATAGGGCTTTATAGTTGCATAAGATTGTGCAGATTTGTAATAGCTCCCTTCCAGGTTCCAATCTTGTCTGCTTTCTTGGGCTAAGAATTAAAAAAAAAAAAAAAAAAAAGAAAGTATAGCCTGTCCTCAGCACCAGTGATCATCAAATGGTATGGTTTGATATCACAAATAGGATACAGAGAAGTCACACGAAGACCCGAGTTTTGCAGTTCAAAAATACAGACTTTGCTGAAATGGGAAAATTCATGGAGGTGGAACTTGAAAACTGGGAGAAAATGAGAGGTGGCCAACAATGGGCCAAACTAAAAGGAGCAATTACAAAAGCTTCAAATCTATGTGTTAGAAAAGTAAACAAAAGTAAGAGAAACAAGAAACCGATCTGGGTCAAGAAGGAGGTTGCTGTCAAAATAAAACCAAAAGAAGCAGTGTTCAAGAAATAGAAAGGATCCTGAAAAGTGGAGCACAGGGAGGATTTTCTGGTGAAACTGAGTGAGGTGAAAAAAGTAATGAAGAAAGAGAGAAATTCAGGCAGAGGAAAGGATTGTCCAGGTGGTAAAGTGAGGTGACAAAACGTTTTTCAGATACATCAGAAAAAGGAGGAAGGTTCAAAGTGGTATAGTGAAATTGAAAGGTGAAAAGGATCAATGTGTGGAGAGAGACGAAAAATGGCGGAAATATTAAACAAATACTTCAGTTCGGTGTTCACTAAGGAAGACCCTGCAGAAGGACCGTCGCTAGTTAACAAAACTGTGGAAGAGGGTGGAGTAGACGAAACTTCATTTACGGAAGAGAATGTATGGGAAGAACTAGGAAAACTGAATGTGGACAAAGCCATGAGGCCTGATGAAGTTCATCCCAGAATACTGAGGAAGCTCAGAGATGTGCTGGCGGGTCTAATGCACGACCTGTTCAATAGATCCCTGGAAACAAGAGTGGTGCCGAGCGATTGGAGAAAAGTGGTGGTAGACCTGCTTCACAAGAGTGGGAGCAGAGAAGAGGCTGAAAACTACAGGCTGGTTAGCATCACCTCTGTGGTGGGAAAATTAATGGAGACTCTGCTGAAGGAAAGGATAGTGAATTATCTACAATCCAGTGGGTTGCTTGATCAGAGGCAGCATGGATTCACCAGGAGAAGGTCTTGTCAGATGAATCTGATTGATTTCTTTGATTGGGTGACTAGAGAACTGGATCAGGGAAGAGCGCTCGATGTAATTTACTTAGATTTTAGTAAAGCTTTTGATATGGTCCCACATAGAAGACTCATGAACAAAATGAGCAGCTTCGGAGTGAGCATCAAGGTGGTGGCGTGGATTACAAACTGACGTATAGAAGACAACGTTTAATGGTAAATGGAACCTACTCTGAAGAGAGTTTTGCATCCCTACCATCAGATGAAGGCAGAGAATAAAATCTTTTCAGGCACTGCTACTTAAACCAGGAGTACCACTAGCCATCCCTCAATATTTCTTTGTCTCCAGCAGATGGTAGAAGTGCAAACCTGCAGTCTGAACTTATTTGGAAAAAAAAAAAAAAAGCATAGAGAGATTTAAAAAGAAGACAGAAGTGAAGACAGTGCTCCCAGAGGTGTTAGGTTCCTTCGTGGGCCATGCCTCTGGTGGAGCAGGGGGTTGGGTAGGCTTGACCCTTGAATTCCAGGGGAAGGAAAATCCAGGGGTCCTGGTTCCCTCATTGCCTCTGAGGTCCTCTGACCCAGTCCGGCTGTCTGCAGCAGCCAGGAGCACCCAGAAACAGGAAAGTATAACTTCCCTTTGTTTTTCTGGACTGCTCGGGGGGGGGGGGGGGGGGGCGTTTCTTTAAAAAAAAAAAAAAAAAGTGTCAGGCCTGCTCTCAGCAGAGGCGGTCGGCAGTCTGCTCAGCGTTGGGGTGAGCAGGGAACCGTGCGACTCTTGCATGTTTTTTCAGCACCTGGGGCCGGGACAGTGTGAACTGCAGTGGCGGCTTTTGTTTGTCCCCGCTTGGGGTTATTTTTAGTTGTGGGCCGCGTTGCGGAGCACGGGAAAGTCTCTCGGGCCTACAGGGGCGGGGAGCGGGGTGTCCCGCCTCAATGCAGCCCTTCTCTGCTCCAGCTGTGCCTCTGGAGGCGAGGGAGCCTCGACAGAGGGATCAGCAGGCAGATGCTGCACCCGTTTGGCAGGCCCTGCACAGGATGCCCCGGGGGGCAGGGGTGTGAGTGAAAAAGGCAGCAGCCATTTTGGCTCCACATAGCAAGAATCCAGTGCACCAGGAGTCTGGAGAAAGTGGAGAGGTGCCAGCGGGACCAGGGGAGGACCTGGCAGTTGCAGATGAGGGGGACCATGGTAGATTTTCCACAGATTTTGTTTTGTTGTTGCATGATGCTTACTTTGCCAAGAAGGAATTGGCAGGTAAGTGGCCGGCCACCCAGAGATACTGAGGCATGTCTAAGAAGCCTCCAAAGTCGGGGGGCATTCTTCGCCTCTTGGGCCTGGATTGATCACGAGCGGAGGAGGACTCCTCTGAAGATTCTGAGGGCGACTATCCTCCGGGGAATCCGCATATTGACCAGTGTGCTGGGTCAGGGCATGGGTCCAGTGGCTGGCCCGGTGGGTAATGACCTGGATGCGGAAGGGGATGACCCTAGGGTGGTCAGGTTATTCCGTAAGGAGGCGTTGCAGCCTCTCATCCCACAGGTTCTGGAGGAGCTGGGGATTAAGGTTGTGCAGGAAGTTTCCAACAATGAGAGGGTAAACCCGGTGTTGGATGGACTGCGTGAACCGTCGAAGGCCTTCCCTTTACCGAAGAAGGTGAAGAAGCCGATTGACCAGGAATGGGATTTCCAGGAGGCAGGACTGAAGGTGGCTAGGGCTCTGGCCAGGTTGCATCCCCTGTCAAAGGACACCTTAGAGCTTTGGAAGCTTCCAAAGGTGGATGCGGCAGAGACAAAGAAGACGACCATTCCCTGTAGGTACCCAGATCAGTCCAGACCGTGGGTTGAGCCTCCTGTCCAGCAGATGGAGGCAGACCAAAACTGAAAGGATATCCTATATCAGGAGAGTGCCACCCCTGCGTCCATTCAGTATTTCTCTGTCTCCAGCAGATGCAGGCAGCCCACCCTGCGGTTCCCTGGTTTCTTCCTTAGCCCTTGCTTGTGGGGCTTTTCTTATTCTAATTCTGTCAGGATCAAGCAAGTATTATTGTTTCTTGAAATGAAGTTTGTTTAAAAAAAAAAAAAAGTTGGACTTTGTTTTTTTTTTTCTCAGGAGACAATTCTGTCTCCTCGCTCTTGGGGAGTCTAGGGGGGCTTGGCCCCTTGTTTGATACAGCCTAGGCTCGGGAACGGCAGCGGTGCAAAAAAAAAAGCTGTGGCATCCGCGGCTGGCCTTTTCTTCTTCCCGCGCGCTTGACCCCCCCCCCCCCCCCCCCCCGTGACCCGGAACAGGAAGTGATGCGCGGGGAGAAAGAGCCGTGCCGCATGAAAAAAATAGCGGCGACAGCAGCATCGGCCCCCGAGCAATTGAAGCAGCCGGTAATCAGGAAAGGAGTCAGCAGCACGAGCCTCCTGCGGCCGATGGGATTCTTCCTTCTTGGCCTGCGGGCGCTGGAGGAGGAGGAGCAGCTACCGTTTGTGCTGGGGGGGGAGGAAGTGAGTGAGAGAAAGAGAGAGAAGCAGCCAGCCTGCCTGTGTGTGATTGAGAGCCTGTGTGTAAGTGAGAGAATGTATTTGATCGAGAGCATGTGTGTGTGATTGAGAGAAACTGGTCAGAGAGCTGATGTATGTGTATATGTTAGAGACAATGAAAGTGACTGCTCAGGGAGATGACTGATGTGTGAGAGTGTGAGACAGTCAGGGATGTGACTGATGTGTGTGTGTGTGTGTGTGTGAAAGAGAGAAAAAGCATGGAAGTGAGAACTCTGGCTATGTGAGAAAGCATGGGAGTAAGAAGCCTGGTGTTGTGGGAGTGTATGTGAAAGAAAGCATTGGAGTGAGAAGCCTGATTATGTGAGAGAGAGCATGGGAGTGGGAAGCCTGTGTGTGTGTGCATGTATGAGAGAGAGACTGGTTGATAAGGTGACGGTGTGACTGGTGTGTATGTGAATGTGAGAGAGAGAGAATGTGATTCAGGGAATGAGAAGCCTGTGCACCTGGAGAGCGAGTATGGAAATGAGAGAGAGACTGGTGTATGTGTGTGTGTGTGTGTGTGTGTAACAGAGAGAAAGTGATTATGGGAATGAGAAGTCTGTGCATGTGAAGAGAATGAGCATGGGAGTGAAAACCTGGGTGTGTGTGAGACACAGCATGGGAGGGAGAAGCCTGTATATGTAAGACAGAACAGGTGACTGGTGTGTGTTTGTGTCTGTGAGAGAGAGAAAGAAAGTGATTATAGGAATGAGAAGCCTGTGCATGTGAAGAGTGAGCATGGGAGTGAGAAAGCTGGAAGTGTGTGAGATACAGCATGGGAGTGAGAAGCCTGTATATCTGAAAGAGAACATGGGAGTGGGAAGCCTGTGTGTGTGTATGCATGAGAGAGATCAGGTGACTGGTGTGTGTGTTTGTGTATGTGTGTGAGAGAAAGAAAGTGATTATGGGAATGAGAAGCCTGTGCATGTGGAGAGAACAAGCATGGGAGTGAGAGACTGGTGAGTGTGTGTGAGAAAGAGAAAGTGATTATGAGAGTGAGAAGCCCATATATGTAAGTGGAACACGGGAGTGGGAAGCCTGTGTGTGTATGGCATGAGAGAAACTGTTCAGGAAGGTGACTGGTGTGTTTGTCAAAGACTGTTTGGGAGATGATTGGTGTGTGAGAGACAGAAACTGGTCATGGGGGCATGACTGATATGGTGTGTGTGTGAGAGACATGGGCCTTAAGGAAGAGGACCATGAGTATAGAGCTTAGCCTCTACTGCTGCTTCTGGTGTGTACTACAGCCTGCATGGAAGAGGAGTAAGAGAGCTGCTGGAGGGGGTAAGTAAAGATGGCTTTTTTAAGTTTATTTTTCTTGATTGACTGCCATTTTAATTATTTAATATTATGTGATGTGTCTGCTTTTTTTGTTTGAGCAACAAGTATAGCTTTGGTTTATGTTTATTTTATTTATTTTTATTTATAAAAGAGTTTCTATACCGTCGATAAGACAAATCATCTCAATGCTTTACATGGCATAAAAATGTCAAATAAGTGTTCTGTTATAAATACAGACTTCGTTATTTTCATTAATGCACAATGTAAGTTAATTGTGTGTGGAGGCGGGGGGGGGGCGGCATAGCTGACGTTTCGCCTAGGGCGCCTAATACCCTTGCACCGGCCCTGCTGACCACCCCCCCCCCCCCCCCCCCCCCCCGGGAAGTCCAGACCTCGTTTCTCTTCTGAATTTGTGCTTCTCATGCACAAATCTTACTTAGCTAGCTTGCAAGAGGAGGTAGACCCAGGGCCCCCTCCCCCCCAAACTCCCTCGGATGCCTTCCCAGCCAGCTCCGATGCGCAGGGGTCTATCAGAGTGCGGGAGGTCCCTGCGGCCCCCCCTCCAGATCCCCCCCGCTCCTTTGGCGGTTCTGGATTTGACAGGGACCTCCCCTCTAGAGGGGGATGACCCATGAGTTCTTCGCTTATTTCAAAGGGAGGAACCGGATCCGCTTATTCCTTTCATCATTCAGGAGCTGGGAATTGAGAGTCCTTCAATGGATGCGCTCACAGCCGCAATGCCGGCTTGCATGGACCCAGTCCTGGCGGGACTCGGGGCTCTTCCGCGCACTTTCCCCTTCCATCCCATGCACAAGCTGATGCTCCTCCGGAAATGGGAAGATCCTGAGTCGGGGCTTCGAGTGGGCAGGGCTATGGAAAAGCTCTATCCTCTCCCCGAGGAGTGCCTGGACATGCTAAAAATCCCTAAGGTGGATTCTTCGGTGTCGGCAGTCACTAAGCACACCACCATCACGGTGATGGGTGCTACAGCCCTGAAAAATGTTCAAGACCGCAAGCTCGAATTCTATCTCAAGAGCATCTTCGAATTCTTGGCCTTGGGAGTTCATGTGTCAATCTGCAGCAGTCTCATGCAGCGGGCAAGCCTTAGGTGGGTTCAATAATTGCTCAGCACCCAGGACCTCCCGTCTGCAGAGGCAGAGCAGGCTGAAAGGTTGGAAGGCGCTATAGCGTATGGGGCGGATGCCCTTTACGACTTGTTCAGCGTCCAGGCGAAAACGAAGGCTTCAGCAGTCTCGGCCAGATGGCTCCTCTGGCTCCGGAATTGGTCTGCTGACTCCTCTTCCACACCACAGTTGGGCACTCTTCCTTTTAAGGGTAAGTTGCTTTTTGGCAAGGACCTGGAGCAGCTTATTAAATCCTTGGGTGAGAACAAGGTTCATAAACTGCCTGAGGACCGCCCTAAAACAGTCAAGAGCCAGCGGAGATTTCTCCGTTTGGAGATGTTGGGCCAGCACTTTCAGTTCCGGGCTCTGCCCTTCAGTCTCGCCACAGCTCCATGCACATTTACCAGTGTCATGGTGGTGGTGGCGGTCGCTCTCCGACTGGAAGGAGTCCTGGTCTGTCCTTATCTGGATGATTGGCTGGTGCAGGCCAAGTCGGAGACTCTGTGCCAGCTGGCAGTCGACCTGAGTCCATCAGGTAAGTAATTTCTCCAGTAGGTGCCCACCTGAGTACGCGTATGCCATGAGTTTTTGCGTGTACATGCCAGTCGGGAGATATGTGCACACAGATGAAATGAATGAAACGAAAGACCTGACGAATGCACATACCTAGTAATTATTAAAGAAATTGTGGGTGTTTGGGAGTTTTCAGTCTTCTTTATAGTCAAAAGGGCTCTTGTTGGGAAGTTTGACCTTTTCCCCTACTATGTTTTGGGAATGACGTTGTTTTGATTTAATCTCATCTTGACTTTCACCTGCTCGGTTTGGGGGTTGAAGTTATTTATGGTTTACTCCCATCTTGACTTTGGTATAGGTCATACTGAGGGACTGCAGGTAGAACACTATCTTATGTAGCACAATATCAGTAAAGCTTTTCTTCTCCCTCTCCATCTGCTGGTAGGGGATGAAAACCCCATGCGTCTGGACTGAGATGTGGTATTCCAGGAACGAAAATTAGCAGGTAAAAACCAATTTTCCTTTACTGACTGATCTGGTATGGCTCATGACATACAGGTGGTAGAGGCATGGGACTGGTTCTGGCCTGGAATCTGTGAAGGCCAGGAGAAGTTCTGCAAAGGGTGAGTTGATGGGAACAGTTCCAGAAAAAAAGTGTCTGGACTCAGGGAGTGCAGCGCAGGGAGTGATCCAAGCCTGTGGAAGAGGAGAAAGAACAAATTGAAAGGTGAGCTGAGCTTGCCAATGAAGGGAAGCATAATTGCTGATGAGGAGTGGGAATTAGTGAAGGGATGAGATGATCCAAGCCTGCAGAAGAAGCTAAGGAGGGGTGAGGAGAGAGGAACCTTCTGGGGTGTGGAGGGTTGGACAGAGGAACTGGTAGGGGAACAGAGAAGGATGAGTCTGTGGAAAATTGGAAGCAAAGCAGGCAAAGGGGTTGTAGGGACTGGAACAGGTATTAAACCCTCTCCCTCCAAATATAAAATTCAAAGTATGCCCATGCAAAAGGGGGAGAGCTAAGAGTGAAGAAGGGAAAAGACAGTGAGAGGAGGAAGATGAGATTAGGAGAATGAAAGAAACCGGGGGAGGAGGTGGTTTCAGAGAGAGTGGTTGTAATTGGTAAAGGTGGAAGAAGTGGATAGGCTGATGAGGGAGAATGGAGCTGCAGGGAAGAGACTGTTGGGGTAAGTTGAGGAGAGAAATATTAGAGGGACTTTGTCTTCCCTAGTGTGGGGACCCTCTGGTCTCTCTCTAGGTGGCCATAGTTCCCTGTCCTTGTAGGTAATAGTGAACAGGACAGACTGTTTCCAGCAGCACTGCCCCCTGAGGCTGTCTGTAATGGTTGAGTCCCTGTCTAGAAGGTGGGAGTCAGAGCCTTAGTGTGTGGGGTCAGTTGAGTTTGGGTTTTGTTGAGTGAGGAGCCGATTTTTGTACCTGAGCTGAATTGGGTTGGGATTTGCTCATTTCCAGTGAACCCCTTGCCTGGTGGGGGCTTATCCCTTCCTGTGATCAGAAAGGATTTTAGCAAGAAGCTTTTCACAATTTTATTTGTGCCCCGGTGAATCCTGTTCCTGCTGGTGAGGCAACCCCCATAGCTGGACAGGAGGGAGAAGACCTGTTTACACTTTTCCTGTCTGTGAGAGGATTACAGTGACTCCTCACCCAGTGGTGAAATTTGAGATTTTCAAAAGAGTTGTCTTTTGTATGAGGAGGTTTTTTTGTACCACCCCCCCTCCTCACTGGGAGGCTGGGTGAGAAGTCACCTGCTGGTATTCAGGAAAGAGTCTTTTCCCCTAAGAGGGCAAACAGTAGAAGGAGTCTAGTGTAGAAGATTCAAGTATAATTGGAGAGCCCCAACTAGATCTCCACCCGCGGAACACAGGACACAAGCTGGGAACATCCGGGACTCTATTGGACAGCAGGTTTGATTTTGGGGGGGATTTAGGGGAGCCTTTCAATAGATTTCCCTTCCCGATGGGGCCCCTTGTCCTGCAGACAAGTAAAGGGGTAAGCGGCTCCTAGAGAGTAGTGCAGTGGTTCCCAACCCTGTCCTCAGGACCCCCCCAGCCAGTCGGGTTTTCAGGATATCCACAATGAATATGCACGGGAGAAAATGTACTTGTTATGGGGGCAGTGCATGCAAATTCTCTCATGCATATTCATTGTGGATATCCTGAAAACCTGACTGGATGGGGGGTTCCCAGGACAGGGTTGGGAACCGCTGGAGTAGTGGAAAGGACGTCTGCACAAAGTGAAGAAGAGAGAGTTCTTGCCTGTTGCAGATGCCTCCGGCGCCTGATTTTATGTTGGAGCAGATTCGGTCGAGGGCTTTCCTTTTGCAGCAGTTATACATTGGAACATGTTGCCTGTAAAGCCGAGGGAAGTGTAGGAGGTACTTTTTTTTTTGCAGATTAAATTGATGCTTTTCAAAGAGATTTATGGGTGAGGTGGTTCTTTTACTGTTTAACTGATGTTTTACTGTTTTAAATTGAAGGATGTTTTAATGTTTATATGACGTATGTTGAACGTGTTATGATTTATGATTGTTCCGCATGTAATCCACACTGGACGAAGTTTTCAGAAGTCGCAGAATATAAGAAATTTAAAATTCCCTCTCTGTCCATCCTAAATATTTAAAGCAGCCGCAGCAGAAGGCCTCAGTTTTATAGGCAATACAAATCCCAGAGTGCATGGAGAACAGAGATGTGGGCCTGGCTTGAAGGATTCTTCTGGACTTTGAGTTAGTTGTCAGCTCTGCTCCTTATGTTCAGTACCACGTCTCAGATAAAAGAAAAATTTAAAAACATTTCTCCCACTGTTCAAAAGAGAATTCCAGGCCAAATGCTATTATGAGTATTTACAGTGCTTTACAGAATGCTTTAGAGTGTGTGGTCAGTTGAGTTTGGGTTTTGTTGAGTGAGGAGCCAGGGAGAGAGTGAGGAGTGAGGAGCACAGGGGAGAGAGAAAACCAATGAATATAGAATTCAAGATGGAGATTAAATAATACAGAATGCATTTCAGCAGAGAAAGCAAAGAGTAAAAGCAGCCAGAATAGTTCTCTCCTCAAGTCAGGTCATGGAATGGCTGTTGGAGCTGGAATGGCCAGTAGGACTGAGAGAGGCTGCTCGAGCAGAATCTATAGCATGAACAATGCTGTAAGGCAGGGATTCTCAACCCAGTCCTCGGGACATACCTAGCCTGTCAGGTTTTTAGGATATCCACAATGAATATGAATGAGAGTGATTTGCATACAGTCGAGGCAATGCATGCAAATCCAGCTCAAGCATATTCATTGTGGGTATCCTGAGAGGCTAGATGAGTCCTGAGGAATGGGTTGAGAATCCCTGCTGTAAGGGATAGACTGAGGCAGTGTTTTACAACTCTCTTGCAGCGGCACACTTAGCCAGATGGGTTTTCAGGATTGCCACAATGAATATGCATGAGAGAGATTTGCATACTCTGGGTCTCCACTGTATACAAATCTGTCTCATGAGTGCGTTCATTATGGATATCCTGAAAACCCAACTGGTTAGATGTTCCTACAGGAGAGAGGATTGGAAACGCTGGTTTGAGGGATGTATGGTAAATGGAGGCCAGGGAGTTGGGTGTGGGGGGAGGCTGGAGGAGGGAGGGATGTCAGGTTATGAGAGCAGTGATAAGAGAGTGGACCACGGGTAAACAACTCCAGTCCTTGAGTGTCGCAAGTTGCTCGGGTTTTCAGGTTATCTACAATGAATATACACGAGATGTATTTTCACGCAGTGGGGGTAGTGCCTGTGAATGCATGTCAATCATATTCTATGTGGATATCCTGGACACCCAACTGGCCTGTGGCTGCTTACTCCTGGGCTAGACTGAGGAATGGGAGGGAGATGCTGGTTTGGGGGGTGAAGGGGTGAGGAAGGTATTTGAGCAGCACAGTAAGGAGAGGATAGGTTTGGGTGCTGTTCTCACAGCTGTGTCTGGGTGTGCAGCAGAGATACTAAAACTTAACTGAAGCTCGTGATCTCAAGAGCGTTTAGATTCGAGGCTTACTGTGAAGCTAGATCAGCATTTTTTGTAAGCTGAGAATGATCAAATGGTTAACATTTTACATGACTGCTATGGATTTTAGAATACTGTTGCAGGCTTTGGTATTAAGTGCATTTGATTACTGCAATTCATTTTACACTGGGCTATCAAAAGTGAGCAGAGAATTCAACAATGGTACATAAGATTTATTATAGTGATGGTCTGCACTCTTTGAATGATGCTGTGAATCTTTTTGTTCCTACAAGTCAGCTTTGTTCTTTGGGGCAAAATTTGTTTGAAGTCAATTCTTTTCATTAAGCTGCAAGAAATGCAAGCTAGAACCTTTGGTTTTACTGGCATTTGAATAAGTCATTTCACTTGATCATTTTATACCTTGTTTTTCATCTTCTCAGTGATGTATTTGTTCATTATTTGTGATTCTGGATGTTTTACTGTTTATCTGCATTGAATAATTATATGAGATTTTGCAGAATATAAGAATAAATAAATAATCTTGTTCTCAATGCATTTTATCCTGCAGATGAGGAGTCGGGGAGAAGACGACGCAGAAGAAACTCTCTGGAACTCTGACAGCAGCCAGAGCTGATCCCTGGAGCTCTGCAGAAGTGTTCGGGCAGGATATGCTGGGGAATGGTTAGGTGCAGCTTCTCCTCAGAGTGAGCAGCAAAGACCCCACAGTAAGCCCTTTCACATGTGGTGAATGTGAGATGAGCTTTGCCCTGCAGAGGTAGCTCATCCTAGAACCATGCTGGGGGAAACCACAAAAGTGTTCTGATTGTGAGAAGAGCTTCAAGTACAACCAAGGTCTTGTGGACCACCAGGAAATCTACACCAAGGAGACTCTGCCAGAATTGCAGAGATTGAAGAAGTTGTGATCACCTAAGGCGTTCCCCTTCTAACCGATTAAAAAGCTTGATGCTAGAAATTGGACATAGTGGTAAAGGAGAAAAAACCACAAGTGTCAGTACCAAGCAACTATTTTCTGTAAAAAGTATGGAGAGAGAGAGGAGGTCCTCAAATACTGAAAGATGCAATTGGAGTCCAAGAAATGTGACAGAAAGAGAAATAGTCCCAGTTGTTTTGAGCACCATTGGCCTGATTAAAACATTTCTAAACACATTTTGATATGTTGTGTGTACATACTGTATTATATCCTATGAACTCCAGAAGGAAAAGCTGATTAGCACAATGCCCATATTAAGAAGAGCACTAACAGTAAATTTGAGGCTTGAGTTCATATACAACATACTTACGAGCGAGGCTCATTCTTCTCATAGTCTGTGCAAAACAAACCCATTTGACGATACTGGCCCTGGGGGAGAAACCTTACGTGTGGGAGGAGTTTCAGGAAGCGTGCAAGCTCAATATACCATGAGGGGGCGTCCCGTACTCCAACTGCTCTCATCAACAAGTCATCCCTGGACACCGCTAAAAGACCAAGTACAGCTGAGAGCCTAAAACGAGGGAAGGAGAAGTGGAGCAAGAGAGGCAGAGATTCAGAGGCTCATCAGTGCCACACAGACATTTTTAGATTGAGAAGGAGCAAAGATGGACTATTTTGTACTTAATACACACTGATTTGTAATGTGACATTTCTTGCTGCAGCTTAGGATGAAATTTATTTGAAGGGTGGATTCCTGACAACAGGAAGTATAAGATTATTAATATTGCAGGGATAGACAGGTGGGCCTTGTCGCTGGGTTGGGGAGGGGGAAGGTGAGGCAATTGAGAGATACAGAGTCCCAGAAGATAGAACAGATAAAGAACACACAAAAAGTTCAGGATTTATCTGCCACAATAGTAATAATAAACCCCTCATCCGTCGTCAGCAACTTGTGCAGGACTCTGCTGGCGACACTGATACATGAAAAACTGCTGTGTTGGGCAGTGAAGAATTTAATGGTAGAGACAGGAAACTGCTGGGTGCCTTCCCTCAGCCTTGCTCACTTGAGGGTCTTCACTATTTCTGTTTCTGGCAAACCCTTCCAGTAAGACAGGTTCCTGGTGTGAGGCTGTAAGCTACCAGCAGGAGGCCTCAGACTTCATGTGATTGGTAATTTGCAAAGGTTTATTTCTTTGCAAGCCGCCCCCTGCTCCTGATCATCGTACGGCTGCTGGGCTGTTTCGGAGGTGCTCTCCCATCACACAGTGGGGCCCCCAGAGAAGAGGCTGGAGGCCTGTGGGACTAGAAATACACCCGCTCTCGGGTCTCTTATTCCAGTATCCCTTTTCCCCCCTACTACTGCTTATCTCAGGCTTGTCCAACCTTTTCATGCAAGGATCTTACTGCAATATTTTCTCATGTGGGCCACCCAACAATTTTCAGAAAGATATTAATTGAAACAAAAAAATGTTCACAGTGTTGCATACTAAATAATGTAAATGTTATATTGTGTTATAAAAATAAAGTAGGTTTCCAGTCTTGTTGCGTCTGCATAGCTTCTTTGGCTTTTGTTTTTTTCTTCAGGGTGGGTGGAGGAGCTGACATAAAAGGGATATTGAGTATCAACACAGGGAGGAGGCGGCCAAATAGGAGATGGGAGGATTGGGAAGGGGGTTGGTTCCAGGATATGGGCTGGGAGAAGGGAAGGTGAGGGAGGTTCCAGGAGCTGGCAGACAGAATCCAAGATAAAACAGGGAATGAGGGGGGGGGGGGGGGGGGGGTAAGTGTTCCTACCCCTGGCCCTTTCCTGCTCATCTTCACCCCCTTTCATACCTTGTTTTCTTCCTCTTCCTGCAATCCTGTATGCCCTCTCTCCCACAGACATACACTCTCCACCACAGCCAGTCATTCCCCTCTCTCACTGCCTCTTAACAATCATAGTCCTTACTAACTAGCCACTCCCCCAAAATGTCTGTACCCACCCCTTTGAGTGATTGACTAATGGGGGAGGGGGAAGGTCGGATCCCCTGCAGTTCGGCAAACCAGCCCAGGCCTCACATCTGTGGAATAGTTAATGTGGGCTGCAAGGTCTAACAAGACTGCTGCCATATTCTGTTTAACACAGTGTGAGCAAGTCTGTAGGTCCTCTTCCAGCTGGGTGGTACAACATCTCTCAAGAGACATCTCTGATGTGCCTGACTCCTGGGTGTCTGCAGGATGCTCTAGACTGCATCCTCAACATCTCCATTTGACCCTTTCACTTCTCCTTCTCTACCCCCTGCTGGCTGAGCCTTTCAGATCTATTCCATTGTCATTTTAAATACCCCTAGTGGCTGATTTCTATCCATGCATCTGACTCCTTAGGATATAAACCATCTTATTTCATCTCCTTTGCCTCAGGGGGCAGCAGTATAATAGTCTGGCTATTAACAAAACCTTGCCCCTTCCACACCAATCAAGAGCTAGAGTCACAGTTAAAATATAAATGATTTTATTAATGAGATAATGAGTTGTAATATAATTGGTATACATGTTTAATAATTGTTTTCATAACAGCATTGTGAGCAAATTGCAGCTCCTTTAGTCAGAAAAATCAGTTTTACATTAATACAATTCAAACTTAGCAAAATAGCAAGGGGGCAAGGAACGTCCTCTGGACCCTCTAGTAACTGGTCTTATCTCTTACCTCCTCGCATTTTCACCATCCCCTGCACCGCTGCGGGCTGGAGCTGACCACCTCTCCTTCCAGCAGCCTCCAACCTTCTGGTCTGTGGGTCCCCAGCAATGTCCACTTGGGGATCCCTTGTGTACCTTTCCCAGATCTTTGTTCTCTGCAATTCCCTCTTCCTGGTGCATACTTTCTGCGCTTCCTGCAGTTCACCTTATCTATTAAGAGTGCAGGGGATCTGTCTCATACAAAGGTTAATTATTTCTGTATTATGAGTATAAACTGCTAACTCAGGGCCCCAAGCCTTCGGTTTCCATAATTAAAGCTCCGATTGGTTATTTGTGGTTTGCTCCTTGAATTTATGCCCAGGCTTAATGCCGGGATCGTTTGCTGACTGATAACATAATGCAAAAATAAATGATTTTAAGCTGGCTGGGACATAGGTCCCAATCTACTGCAATATGGTCCTACTTTCATGGATAGGAAGCTTCTAATCACAACAGCTTTTTGCTGATGAATTAAAGCTACAATTATTCTGGCAACTTTAATTATATATCACAAAATTGTTAACAAAAAGGGTGATATGCTAAATATTTAAATACTGTTTTTGTAATTGTTTTGATGTAATAAAGATTGAGATAAATATATGTCACTATATATTGCTTTTTGATGTATTAAAGCAGCAGCTTTTTACAGAAATATGTTTTTCTGTTAATTTACCCTTTTGCTCCTCCATGTTTTCAGCATTTGCGGTGACCTCCTCTTTGGGGGCTTCATCTGCTTCTCTGCAGGCCTTCTCAGGTCTACTGCCTCTATCTGTACAAGGCTTCTGGGCTGTGAACCAATATCACTATCCACCAAGAATTACTGTAAACAGGCAAGCCCTTTCTCAATGTGTTCAGCTGGTGACATTTTGCTGGACTTTCACCATAATTCAACTTCAAGTTAATGCTTCCAAAGCTACGCTGAGCAAAGAACTTCATCACTGGCTTCCAGTGGACGGGAAAATGCTGCTGATAGCAAGCACTGAAGAAGCACTTAATACAAAGGCATGCAGGGAAGACTTGAGCAGGCTCAGCTCCTTGTGTTTGGCTTTGAAACCACTGAGAAAATTGTAACCCAGTGGGAAATGATAAACTTCAGAAGGTTGCAGAACTAGTCTTAAGCCATCACTTTCTAAGCTGAGCTCAATAAATTTTGTGATGCAGGAAACAAATCCCTTTACGGATGTTCACTCGCTAGCAAAAGTAGGGCTTCCACTGCCTCATTCCCATGCTGAAGCTGAACATCTTTTAGTCTCATGAATCTTGTCAAGACAAAACTGCAATAGCCTCTGGGCATAAAGCACACTAAACTTTATCCTGACTGTAATATGTGGACAAGAACTCTTCCAAGTGTCCATGCTGCATTTACAACCTTCATGACTGCTACAAAACTAATAACATCTACAGGCTGCTCTTTTAAAACAATAGCCATCTAGCAGCAGGCAGCAACCGGAGTCATGAACCAGTAATTAAGAGCCACCTGAATTTGCTTTAGGGGAATAGTACTGGCATAAGCATATAACAACATAAAAGATGATTTCTGGTTTTACCTTTCACTTATTTGCAATAACCTCTATGGTAAGCATCTGTTATAATATGACTTAGAGCTGCATTTTCAAATAAATCTAGCTGCCTAACTAGGGAGATAGGTGGCTAGATCGCACATTGAGAGAATCCCTCCGGGTGCAGTTAGGGGAAATAATTTAGCTGCCCAGTGTTGATTTTCACTGCTAGGCATCTTGTTAGGCACTCAGATTGTAAGGGGAAAAATGTACTGGCTGATTATGAACCAGCATAGGGCCCTATTTACTAAGCATTTTTCCCATAGACACAGAATGGGAGAAAACCTTTAGTAAATGACCCCCATAGTCTGCTGGGATGACAGGCTGACATTCTGATTTTGGTCCACTGGGTGGCTCTTGAAAACCTAAGACTGAGCAAGTCAGGAGGGTTTGCAATAGGGTCTGAGGCAAGACCTGCAACTCCACTCCTGAGGAATTGAATTTTTCCTCAGAGCTAACAAAACGGATCTCTAGGAGCAATACCTTGTTCCCAGCAATTTGAAGGCTGTTTGAACTGTGTGCGGGAGAACCCTCTGAGAGAAATGTAAATTCTTATTAGCTAAGTACGTTGTCTATCAGGGTATTGGACAGACTTCCTGGAGATTACGACCCTGGACTGTAACTGTGCAAGTAATGATATTATATTATGTTGCCATTCTGAATAATGCCAAACTTGAGCTCTAATCTTGTGGCATGCATTTCATTAGTAGAGGCTGAAAATATGACATAAACATAAGGGAACAGTTTAATTTAATGGGCGTGTTCCTGTTACCTCTAGGGCACAGTAAGAAATAGGGAGGTGAATTCATTTTAAATGAATGGATAATCTGAACTGAAATGGTCCATTTTTGTTTCGGTTCATTTTACCCAAAACAAATGTACCAGTCTATCAAAAACCACAAAAATGTTTCTTTGGTTTTCATTTCGGCAAATATTGCACACTATTAGCCATGAACATAAAAATCCCCAATATATGTAACGCCTTCTACCTCCCACTATCCACGCTGCCATCCCCAGGGCCTTCCCAGGCTCCTCTGACCTCCCCTTCCCCCCATCCAGGGGCGGATTCTTGCTGACGACCGGTCCGGGGGATTCGCCGCCCCAGAGATACCACGTGGCCTGCCGAGTGCGGTTCTGTCACGGCCGCACTCGGCAGACTACGTTACTAGCGCGACCGGTCCACCGGGGGATGCCCAATCTCCCGATAGGCCAATCCGCCCCTGCCCCCATCTAAAAGCAAAGCAACTAAAAGATGGCAGGGCCTGGCCTACCTGGCTGGACTTGGTTCAGCACAACTGAGTAGGCCTGGACCTCGACATCATTATTTAGCTGCTCTTCTTTTTGGCAGGGGAGGTGGAAGATAACAGGGACCAGGAAAGGCCTCAGAAGTGGCAACAGAATTAGCGGGGCTGGGGCCTGGTCGATTTTTTTGTTGTTGTTGTTTTAGGGGTTTTTTTTTAATGTTTATTTTGATTCGACAAATGAATCAATTAAAAATAAACATTAAACAAAAAAGAAAAACAAATACCCCTCCCCCTCCACCCCTAAAATGAAAATATTACGGGTGTACATTTCTAGGAAGCAATAATAGCAATTTTAACTTTTTGCACTTAATGGCACTACTTTTCTAGCACCAGTAAGTGCAAGGGCACTTGAATTCTTGGGCTGCTGTCTGACAGCTCTATAATGATCTAATCACAACAAAAGCAGTGGCTAATACTACCCCAAGAATTATTAAGAGGACCTCCAGCACATCCTGGACTGCTATTTGTCTGATTTTGCTTTTTTTTACCATATAGTTATGTCTCATGTCCAACAGACTGTTATGCATAGCAGTGTTTGACCTTGTCATTGCTATTGAATTTGTTGGCAGACTACTTTGTCTCATAAACTTGTTTCGTATTCCTTCTAATGCTCTGCTGATGTTTTGCTTTAGCTCTCTGATCGGCTGCCTCTCCTGGCTGGCAATTTTCTTTTCAGTGCGGGCGTACATCTCATTGGTGTAACACGTGCCTCCATTTTCCTCTACCATTTTGTCAATCATTGCAATGAGCTCTGAGGCCTGTGCCCCACGCTCCTCTCCAGAGGCTTTGTTGTTGAAAGCACAGAATCGATGTCCACACTTTTGAAGCATCTTCTTCAGGTCCTTATCTCTCAAATCTGCTACATACTCCTCTATTGATTGATCCTCTAAATCATCTTTTCTGGTGAACAAGACAAGCATGTACCTGATAGCTTCCTTTCCAAATATGGCTTGGATTTTCTCTACGGTTTGCATTTCTTCTTTAGTGTAACGACCCAACTGCAGAACCAGCACGATGACGTGGGGGCCTGGGGAGGACATTCCAATGCATTGGACGATCTTTTTGGCATTAACTTTATCGGGAACGTTTTTATCAGTGAGTCCTGGAGTATCAACAACTACAACTTGTCTTCCTTTCCAGCTGCAACTTTCTCGGCTGCACTCCATGGTGACTGCGCTGGCTCCGACTTTGCTTGGAAATCTCCTTTCCCCCAGGATTGTGTTCCCTGTTGCACTCTTTCCAGCTCCAGTCTTGCCCACAAGGACTATTCTCAGTTCATCTTTACCAGTGTATCGGCCGTCAGCTCTGCTATCTCCTGGGAAGAGATTAAAGAATGCCATAATTTAGAAATCACCATGATGTCTTCTTTCAATTTATTTTAATTGATTTTTTAAATAATTTATGGAACCAAAACTTGAAGGCCTCATGGTGCCTTACAAAATTTTAAGAGTTTCTGTGAAAGGGGCAACTCAAAAGAAAAGGGACCAACTGAAGACAAAATGATTTTAACTAGGACCTGAACTTAGTTGGAATTGCAGACTATATGATCTCCCTGGGGCAGGAATAATGGAAACAGATTAAAGCAAAAAGCATGATGCAGGCAGATCTTGCCTCATGTATAGATTTGGACATCTCTCGAAGGCCTTTATGCCCACTGCAGGTCCCACAGGAGCAGTACTGTAATGTGCACAAGGTCCCTATTTAACAAGCCTGGTCACCATCTAAAATTATAATAAGAAGGTACTGTGAATCAAGAAACAAGAACATAAATTTCCAAATAGGAAAAAATGTGATATGCATATGGTGCAGCAAGGCAAAATTCCAGGTGTCTTATGAGTCATAAGAGCATAACATATGCATACTGGGTCAGACCATGGGTCCATCAAGCCCAGTATTCTGTTTCCAACAATGGCCAATCCAAGTCATAAGTCCCTGGCAAGAACCCAAACATTAAATTCTGTAGATCCCATGCTACTAATGCCGACAACAAGCAGTGCCT
The DNA here is from genome assembly GCF_901001135.1 of Rhinatrema bivittatum. Taxonomy (NCBI): domain Eukaryota; kingdom Metazoa; phylum Chordata; class Amphibia; order Gymnophiona; family Rhinatrematidae; genus Rhinatrema; species Rhinatrema bivittatum. The sequence goes on along the minus strand of NC_042616.1, from coordinate 51,476,465 downwards.
ATTCCTTATTGATTAATAGCAGTTTATGGACTTCTCTTTGTTATGCGCCAAACACGCTTATGGTGCTTCTCCATGAGCACAAGAACAATGTACTTAGATTTTATAGAAAGTATAATTTTTTACTGACCTATATAAGTGTTCTTGGGAGATGTGGATGCAATTTCTCTGACAAACTGATCAGCCAGCATCTTGTCTGTATACATGAACTGATCCTTCTTTTATACATTCCAGGTGTATTCCACACATTAAAAAAGGTGGAAAGAGGGGGAAACCAAGATGGCACCCTGAGAGGGAGTGAATTCGTGTCGCTCCGGACCCACGATTTAATATCTAAAGCTGATAATGCTATTTCCTCGAAATGTAATGCCTCATAAGCGGAAAGGCAAGATTCGGGTCTTCCCACCCGACCCTGATAATGCCGCCGGTCAGCGTTTAATAACTGAATTCTCCCTCCAAATGCCGCAATTGAGGGCTACAATCCCCGTTGGTGAGCAGGCGGGAGGAGAGCCGTACTCACCAGGGGAGTTATCATTGAGCCCTCCTGACCTCAGGACGCCGGTTAGAGCTTTGCCCCCGCTCGTCGACAGAGGAGCTGAGTCGCAGGCTGATGAAATCATCGGGCATGCTCAGCTGGGTGGTTCAGATGCCGAACGAACGGCTGGAGAGGCAGGAGAAATCCTGGAACCCCGAGGGACCGAGGAACCGAGCAGAGGAGTGGAGAAGGCTGCAGATGGACCCAGAACAACGGGAGAAGCGAATGGACTCGAGAGAACTGGGGTAAGAACCCTCTCCCAGCAATTGAATAAACCGGCGGTTATTACCCTGGATAACATCTGGGAACTAATGGTGAAAATGTCTACCAAACTAGATAACCAAACCCTGAAACTGGATGAAATAGCGATTAAGGTTGGTGTACTTGAACAGGACACTAATCAAAAGTTTTTGGAGCAAGATAATTCCATAAAGAAAATAAGTAGTGATATAAAAAACCTCCAAAGCATTAATGTTACAATGGTCTCAGAAAGGATTTCATCTTTAAGAAGAATTGAATCGATAGAGAATCATATGAGACATTTAAATTTGAGACTGTTGAATTTTCCTATAATTGCAGGGGAAATATCCTTGCTAACTTTCAAAAAATTCGCAATGGAGGTTTTGAAGATTCCACAAAGTGAGATACCAGCTACTAAAAAGCTCTTTTTTCTTCCAAAGAAAAGCAGCACGCTGATCAGTTTTCCTTCTCAAACGTCAGAATTTCATAATCTGACTGATTACTTAGAAAACTCTAATGTTGAAATCATTGACCGTGCAGTGCTCTTTGTGACCTTTTTTGAAGAAACAGCTGTATCTTTGATAATGAAGAATTATTTTAAAAATATAAATGTTTCTTTTTGTGGAGGTCCTGTTCGGATATACCCCGACTTAGCTAAGTCTACGCAACAGCGTAGAAAAGAATTTCTACTTATGAGATCTGAGACCATAGCAGCAGGGGGGTAGTTTTAAATTACGCTACCCCTGTAAATGCATAATACAACTGGCCAGAAATACATATATTTTCTTCTTACCAGCCCAATTGAAGGATTTCTTATCTGGTAGGAGACCACCAGAGGAGATGTAGTGAGGTCTATTTGAAAAAGCGGTAGTTACAGGGCTAGTAACTTGTAATTGTTTTTCTTTTTTTACTCCTCGCATAGTTTCATTCCCCCCAGTATTTCCTATGTAATAAGAAAACGATGTTTGAATGAGAAATTTTTGAATTTTGTTTCTATGTTAAGGGCAGGAAAGGCCCAATACTGAGATTATAATTTCTGTAATTTCCGATACAATGATTTATTGTATATTTTTGCAAAAATTGACAAATAAAAAAAAAAAAAAAAGGTGGAAAGAAAGCAAAACGATTACCGGCATGGTTTAAAGGGGGAGGTGAAAGAAGCTATTTTCGCCAAAAGTTCTTCATTCAAAAATTGTAAGAAGGATCCAGCAGAAGAAAATAGGATAATGCATAAGCGTTGGCAAGTTAAATGTAAGACATTGATAAGACAGGCTAAGAGAGAATTTGAAAAGAAGTTGGCCGTAGAGGCAAAAACTCATAGTAAAAACTTTTAAAAATAAGTCTGAAGCAGAAAGCCTGTGAGGGAGTCAATTGGACCGTTAGATGATCGAGGGGTTAAAGGGGCACTTAGAAAAGATAAGGCCATCGCGGAAAGATTAAATGATTTCTTTTCTTCGGTGTTTACTGACGCGAGGATGTTGGGGAGGTACCCGTACCGGAGAAGGTTTTCATGGGTAATAATTCAGATGGACGAAACCAAATCACGGTGAACCTAGAAGATGTGGTAGGCCTGATTGACAAACTGAAGAGTAGTAAATCACCTGGATGAGATGGTATACACCCCAGAGTTCTGAAGGAACTAAAAAATGAAATTTCAGACCTATTAGTAAAAATTTGCAACCTATCATTAAAATCATCCATTGTACCTGAGGACTGGAGGATAGCTAATGTAACCCCCATATTTAAAAAGGGCTCCAGGGGTGATCTGGGAAACTTCAGACCAGTTAGCCTGACTTCAGTGCCAGGAAAAATAATGAAAAGTCTTCTCAAAATCACAGAACATATAGAAAGACATGGTTTAATGGAACAAAGTCAGCATGGCTTTACCCAAGGCAAGTCCTGCCTCACAAATCTGCTTCATTTTTTTGAAGGAGTTAATAAACATGTGGATAAAGGTGAACCGGTAGATGTAGTGTACTTGGATTTTCAGAAGGTGTTTGACAAAGTTCCTCTTGAGAGGCTTCTAGGAAAAGTTAAAAGTCATGGGATAGGTGGTGATGTGCTTTCGTGGATTACAAACTGGCTAAAAGACAGGAAACAGAGTAAGATTAAATGGACAATTTTCTCAGTGGAAGGGAGTGGGCAGTGGAGTGCCTCAGGGATCTGTATTGGGACCCTTACTTTTCAATATATTTATAAATGATCTGGAAAGAAATACGACGAGGTAATCAAATTTGCAGATGATACAAAATTGTTCAGAGTAGTTAAATCACAAGCAGATTGTGATAAATTGCAGGAAGACCTTGTGAGGCTGGAAAATTGGGCATCCAAATGGCAGATGAAATTTAATGTGGATAAGTGCAATGTGATGCATATAGGGAAAAATAACCCATGCAATAATTACACGATGTTGGGTTCCATATTAGGTGCTACAACCCAAGAAAGAGATCTAGGTGTCATAGTGGATAACACATTGAAATCGTCGGTTCAGTGTGCTGTGGCAGTCAAAAAAGCAAACAGAATGTTGGAAATTATTAGAAAGGGAATGGTGAATAAAACGGAAAATGTCATAATGCCCCTGTATCGCTCCATGGTGAGACTGCACCTTGAATACTGTGTACAATTCTGGTCGCCACATCTCCAAAAAGATATAGTTACGATGGAGAAGGTACAGAGAAGGGCGACCAAAATGATAAGCGGAATGGAACAGCTCCCCTATGAGGAAAGACTAAAGAGGTTAGGACTTTTCATCTTATTTATTTATTTATAACTTTTTCTATACCGAAGTTCAAATAACAGAGTTAATTATCACTTCGGTTTACATATCAACCTTGAACAAACAGTGACAAAATAATTGTCTTACATGGAACAGGAGGATAAACTTGGAGAAGTTTTGGAGAAGGATAAATCTTGGAGAAGAGACGGCTGAGGGGGGGATATGATAGAGGTCTTTAAAATCATGAGAGGTCTAGAATGGGGAGATATGATTCGGTTATTTACTTTTTCAGATAATAGAAAGACTAGGGGGCACTCCATGAAGTTAGCATGTGGCACATTTAAAACTATGCACAATTCAACTCTGGAATTTGTTGCCAGAGGATGTGGTTAGTGCAGTTTATATAGCTGTGTTTAAAAAAGGATTGGATAAGTTCTTGGAGGAAAAGTCCATTACCTGCTATTAATTAAGTTGACTTAGAAAATAGCCACTGCTATTACTAGCAATAGTAACATGGAATAGACTTAGCTTTTGTGTTCTTGCCAGGTTCATATGGCCTGGATTGGCCACTGTTGGAAACAGGATGCTGGGCTTGATGGACCCTTGGTCTGACCGAGTATGACATGTTCTTATGTTCCGTACTAGGTCAGAAATTCTGAAGATGCATGACCAACTGGAGTATCATTTACATAGGTTGTCATGTCAACAGCATGATAAATTATCCCTAAATTACCCTGACCAGTTCTCCAAGTTGAGGCCCATTTACCATCAATCTTTAGATTATCCTTTGTTCTGTTAAAATCTTGCTGTTCAGGGCAATCATCATATCGTAGGCTGTGTGCTGTGTTTACAGAAGCCCTTGTAATTGACAGTCTAGCCTGAGGTTCTGACCGTTGCCTTCTGCTTTTGTGACCCTATAATTAGGCATCACAAATTGTCGCCAGCTTCAACTGCTGTCCAAATGTCCTTGGAATTCCTCCAATCAGGCTCAGTTGGGCATTTAAAGTTCACATAGCCAGAAAGGCTAAGATAGCAGAGGATTCTGGGTCAGTTGCTGTCTCCATGTTGATCTCAAGTTCAGGCACACATATCATCCTCCAGGAACTTATCCAAAAATTTTTTAAACCCAGTTACACTAACTGCACTAACCACATTCTCTGGCAATGAATTCCAGAGCTTGTGGGTTGAGTGAAAAACAATTTTCTCTGATTTGTTTTAAATGTGCTACTTGCTAACTTCATGGAATGCCCTCTAGTACTTGTATTTTCTAAAAGAGTAAATAACCGATTCACATTTACCCATTCAATTCCTTTCAAGAATATATAGACGTCTATCATATTCCCCCTTCCCCCCCCCCCCCCAGCCATCTCTTCTCCAAGCTGAACAGGCTTAACCTCTTTAGCCTTCCTCATAGGGGAGCTCTTCCATGCCCTTTATCATTTTGGTTGCCCTTCTCTGAACATTCTCCAGTACAACTGTATCTTTTTGAAATGCAGTGACCAAAATTTCACACAGTATTCACGGTGCGGTCTTAACATGGAGCGATACAGAGGCATTATGATATCCTCTGTTTTATTTGCCATTCTCTTCCTAATAATTCCTAACAATCTGCCATTGGATGCGCGTTTTCCCTTACCCCTTATTCAGTAAAGGGCGGAAAATGCGTGTCCAACCCGCCGAACCTAATAGCGCCCTCAACATGCAAATGCATGTTGATGGCCCTATTAGGTATTCCTGCGCGATTCAGAAAACAAAATATGCAGCCAAGCCACACATTTTACTTTCAGAAATTAGCGCCTACCCAAAGGTAGGCGCTAATTTCTTCGGGCACCGGGAAAGTGCACAGAAAAGCAGTAAAAATTGCTTTTCTGTGCACCCTCCGACTTAATATCATGGCGATATTAAGTCAGAGGTCCTGAAGGGTAAAAAAAGTTAAAAAAGAAAAAAAATTTTGAAGTTGGCCGGCAGCTGTCGGGTCGAAAACCGGACACTCAATTTTGCCAGCGGCCAGTTTCCGAGCCCGTGGCTGTCAGTGGGCTCGAGAGCCGACGCCGGCAAAATTGAGCGTCGGCTGTCAAACCCGCTGACAGCCGCCACTCCTGTCAAATAGGAGGCGCTAGGGACGAGCTAGTGTCCCTAGTGCCTCCTTTTGCCCGTTTCTACCACCGGGCCTCATTTATGTTTAAACAATTTTATTAAATTTTGTCAAAGTACAAAAATACATTTGTCTGGGCTCGGTTTGTTCTGCCGCCGCCCCCAGCAGTACTGACAACAACCACAACAATAACAGAACTGAAACCCCAATACCAGCCCCCCCCCCCCCCCCCCCCCAATCGCCGTCGATCTTTGTCCAGTGAACTTCTCCCAAGAAAGTCCAGTCCATCACTGAGCGCACCCGCTTCCAACGTTGTGAGCAGAACAAGAAAAAGAAACTCCTTCCGCAATTGCTCTTCGGAGTTTGATTCGTTGTGTGTCAGTCATTTAGAATTCGGCTCCGAACCCGATGTGGGAGCGATTGAATATACGGTTCCCAAATGTCTAAGAATCTCTTCCGCAACTGTGGAGGTACTTTGGAAGAGAGAGACTCCATATGCATCATGGTAAACAAAAGGTTTCTCCACACCCAAAAGGAGGGTGGATCCACCTCTCGCCATTGCCCAAGGACTGCTCTCCTCCCCACCGTACTCGCCTTTTAGATAAAAAGGCGAGTACCCAGATCACGGATCCCCATCTCCGGGATATAACCAAACAACTGCCACCGTGGAGCAACTGGGATGGAAACCCCCAATATCCCAGCTATATATTTAGCAATAAGTGTCCAGAACCGCAAAACCGCAGGACAGGACCAAAAAACATGAGTCAAAGTTCCAATGCGGCCTGGACATCGGAGACAGCATTCTGAAAGCGCAATATGCTGTTGGTACGCCCGCTGTGGCGAAGTATACGCCCGTCCCAAAAATGTATACAGCAGTTCACGATAAGCGCTATTGCTCGTGATCTGAGATATCCCCCGGTAGCAAGTACGTAACACTGTAGCTGTCATCGGAAACTCCCCATCTGCGTTCCAACGAGCCGCCATGACTGCAAAGAAATCCGAACTGCTGGTCTTAGTTAAACATTTATAGTAAGTAGAGAGGGAAAGGGCTTTAGGCTGGGATAAATGCAATATCTCCTCCAATCTCTGAAACACCCTCTGCTGCAGAAAAGCAGGCGGCAGAGATTTCAAATAATGATCTATTTGCATGTAGGGAAAAATATCCTTACCGTCCACCCCATAGAGCTCCCGGAATTCGGGCCAGGTAAATCTACGTCCAATCAGTATGATAGAAGTGCCCCAAATAGGTAATGCCCAGTTGCTGCCACCTCCGGAAAGCCCGTGACTGAGTTCCCGGGGTGAAATCAGGGTTCCCTATCACGGACAATAAATAAGCACATATTCGGGGTAGATGCAATTTTTTTGTAAACGCCTCCCAGGTTTGCCTAAGCGGAGTGACAAGTACTGATTGCGTGAACATGTAGGGTAAACTTCGTCTTTCCATCTGCAAAGCACAGGGGAGAGCAATGGGGAAGGTGCTCGCCCTATCCGCCTCTAAGGACGTATAAACCGCTTCCCCTAGCAGCCAATCACGGATAATACGCACATTGCAAGCCAAATTATAAAGCTGCATGTCCGGTACTCCCAGACCCCCGGTCCCCCATCGTCTCTGCAGCCAAGCTAAAGGCAACCTAGCACCGGGCCTCATTTAAATACTGCATTGCGCGCACAGGCGAGTGGCCTGTGCGTGTGACAGGAGAGCGGGCGTTCGCCCGCTCTCCCACGGACTTTACTGAACCGGCCCGATTGTTTGCTTTTTTGACCACCATGGCACACTGAGCTGACGATTTCAATGTAATATCAACCCTGATGCCCAGATCTTTTTCCTGGGTGGTAACTCCTAATATGAAACCCAACCTTATACAGCATGGGTTATTTTTCCCTATATGCATTACCTTGCACTTGTCCACATTAAATTTCATCTGCCATATGGATGCCCAATTTTCCAGTCTCGCAAGACCCTCCTGTAATTTATAATAATCCGCTTGTAATTTAACTACTCTGAATAATTTTGTGTCACCTGCAAATTTGATCACCTCACTCGTTGTACCCCTTTCCAAATCATTTATAAATATATAAAAATACTGGTCCAAGTACAGATCCCTGAGGCACTCCACTGTTTACTTTTTTCCTCTTTAAAAACAGACCATTTAATCCTACTCTCTGTTTCCTGTCTTTTAACCAGTTTACAATCCACAAAAGGACATCGCCTCCTATCCCATGACTTTTTACTTTTCCTTGAAGCCTCTCATGAGGAACTTTGTCAAACATCTGCTGAAAAATCAAATACACCACATCTACTGGTTCACCTTTATCCATATGTTTATTTATCCTTTTAAAAAAATGTAAGAAATTTGTGAGGTAAGACTTCCATTGGATAAATCCATGCTGGCTGTGCCCCATTAAACCATGTCTATTTCTTTGTTCTGTGGTTTTATTTTTATAATAGTTTCCACAATTTTTCCCAGTCTTCTCAATTATTCACCCATAAATCACAAAAACAATCATATATATTTTTCTCAGCGCACATAAAAAAGCCTCAACAAGAGAAGAGACGGCTGACGGGGTATATGATAGAGGTCTTTAAAATCATGAGAGCTCTTGAACGAGTAGATAAGAACATAAGAATATGCCATACTGGGTCAGACCAAGGGTCCATCAAGCCCAGCATTCTGTTTCCAACAGTGGCCAATCCAGGCCATAAGAACCTGGCAAATAGCCAAAAACTAAGGGGCAGATTTTAAATACTTGCGCGAGCGCGTACTTTTGTTTGCGCAGCAGGCGTGAACAAAAGTACGCTGGATTTTATAAGATACGCGCGTAGCTGCGCGTATCTTATAAAATCCGGGGTCGGCGCGCGCAAGGGGGTACACATTTGTGCAACCTGCGCGCACCAAGCCCAGCGCGGCCTGCCTGTTCCCTCCGAGGCCGCTCCAATTTTGGAGCGACCTCGGAGGGAACTTTTCTTCACCCTCCCCCCACCTTGCCCTCCCTTCCCCTACCTAACCCACCCCCCCGGCCCTAACTAAACCTCCCCTACCTTTGTTGGCAAAATTACGCCTGCTGAAAGCAGGCGTAACTTTGCGCGCGTCGGCCGGCAGCCCTGTTCCGTCCTCCGGTCCCGGGGGCTGGTCCGGAGGCCTCGACCACGCCCCCGGGCCGGCGCCATGCCCCCGGGCCCGCCCCTGAAACGCTGCGGCACACCCCCGAAACTCCGCGTCGTTTCGGGAACGCCTCCCAGACACGCCCCCTCCCTCCCCTTTTCGAAAGCCCTGGGACTTACGCGCGTCCCGGGGCTTTACGCGCACCGGCGGCATATGCAAAATAGGCCGCCGGTGCGCGCGGGCCTTTTAGAATCCGCCCATAAGTCTATTCCATGTTACCGTTGCTAATAATAGCAGTGGCTATTTTCTAAGTCAACTTAATTAATAGCAGGTAATGGACTTCTCCTCCAAGAACTTATCCAGTCCTTTTTTAAGCACAGCTATTTTAACTGCACTAACCACATCCTCTGGCAACAAATTCCAGAGTTTAATTGTGCGTTGAGTAAAAAAGAACTTTCTCCGATTGGTTTTAAATGTGCCCCATGCTAACTTCATGGAGTGCCCCCTAGTCTTTCTATTATCCGAAAGAGTAAATAACCTATTCACATCTACCCGTTCTAGACCTCTCATGATTTTAAACACCTCTATCATATCCCCCCTCAGCCGTCTCTTCTCCAAGCTGAAAAGTCCTAACCTCTTTAGTCTTTCCTCATAGGGGAGCTGTACCATTCCCCTTATCATTTTGGTAGCCCTTCTCTGTACCTTCTCCGTCGCAATTATATCTTTTTTGAGATGCGGCGACCAGAATTGTACACAGTATTCAAGGTGCGGTCTCACCATGGAGCGATACAGAGGCGTTATGACATTTTTCGTTTTGTTCACCATTCCCTTTCTAATAATTCCCAACATTCTGTTTGCTTTTTTGACTGCCGCAGCACACTGAACCGACGATTTCAATGTGTTATCCACTATGACGCCTAGATCTCTTTCTTGGGTTGTAGCACCTAATATGGAACCCAACATCGTGTAATTATAGCATGGGTTATTTTTCCCTATATGCATCACCTTGCACTTATCAACATTAAATTTCATCTGCCATTTGGATGCCCGATTTTCCAGTCTCACAAGGTCTTCCTGCAATTTATCACAATCTGCTTGTGATTTAACTACTCTGAACAATTTTGTGTCATCTGCAAATTTGATTATCTCACTCGTCGTATTTCTTTCCAGATCATTTATAAATATATTGAACAGTAAGGGTCCCAATACAGATCCCTGAGGCACTCCACTGTCCACTCCCTTCCACTGAGAAAATTGCCCATTTAATCCTACTCTCTGTTTCCTGTCTTTTAGCCAGTTTGCAATCCACGAAAGGACATCGCCACCTATCCCATGACTTTTTACTTTTCCTAGAAGCCTCTCATGAGGAACTTTGTCAAACGCCTTCTGAAAATCCAAGTATACTATATCTACCGGTTCACCTTTATCCACATGTTTATTAACTCCTTCAAAAAAGTGAAGCAGATTTGTGAGGCAAGACTTGCCCTGGGTAAAGCCATGCTGACTTTGTTCCATTAAACCATGTCTTTCTATATGTTCTGTGATTTTGATGTTTAGAACACTTTCCACTATTTTTCCTGGTACTGAAGTCAGGCTAACCGGTCTGTAGTTTCCCGGATCGCCCCTGGAGCCCTTTTTAAATATTGGGGTTACATTTGCTATCCTCCAGTCTTCAGGTACAATGGATGATTTTAATGATAAGTTACAAATTTTTACTAATAGGTCTGAAATTTCATTTTTTAGTTCCTTCAGAACTCTGGGGTGTATACCATCCGATCCAGGTGATTTACTACTCTTCAGTTTGTCAATCAGGCCTACCACATCTTCTAGGTTCACCGTGATTTGATTCAGTCCATCTGAATCATTACCCATGAAAACCTTCTCCATTACGGGTATCTCCCCAACATCCTCTTCAGTAAACACCAAAGCAAAGAAATCATTTAATCTTAACCCCTCGATCATCTAACGGTCCAACTGACTCCCTCACAGGATGTGAATAGGTTATTTACACTTTTGGATAATAGAAGGACTATGGGGCATTCCAAGAAGTTAGCAAGTAGCACATTTAAGACTAATCAGAAAACATTCTTTTTCACTCGACCCACAATTAAGCTCTGGAATTTGTTGCCAGAGGATGTGGTTAGTACAGTTAGTGTAGCTGGGTTCAGAAAAGGTTTGGATAAGTTCTTGGATGAGAAGTCCATTACCTGCTATTAATCAAGTTGCCTTAGGGAATGGCCTCTGCTATTATTGGCATCAGTAGCATGGGATCTTCTTGGTGTTTGGGTGCTTGACAAGTTCTTGTTGGCTGGTTTGGCCTCTGTTGGAAACAGAATGTTGGGCATGATGGATCCTTGTTCTGTCCCAGCATGGCAATTTCTTATGTTCTTATGAACTGCATAGGGCTGCACATGTAGAATAAAGATTAAGACCATTCTTGGCTCAGTACTGAGCACTTTGTATAGCTCTGAGACCATGCTGTATCCAGGAATGGGAGGCCCAAGTTTAAAGTTGGGGGGCCACTGTGCTAGCTCCATCCTATCCTAACCCAACGCACAATTAAGCTCTGGAATTTGTTGCCAGAGGATGTGGTTAGTGCAGTTAGTGTAGCTGTGTTTAAAAAAGGATTGGATAAGTTCTTGGAGGAGAAGTCCATTACCTGCTATTAATTAAGTTGACTTAGAAAAAAGCCATTGCTATTACTAGCAACAATAACTTGGAATAGACAACTTTTGGGCACTTGCCAGGTTTTTATGGCCTGGATTGGCCACTGTTGGGAACAGGATGCTGGACTTGATGGACCCTTGGTCTGACCCAGTATGGCATGTTCTTATGTACCCCATCCTATGTGAGTTTTCATGACAGTGGCTATAAAACCCTTTACTTTTTGGTAATTCTCTGTATCTTCTGTCTTTTCACTCTCTTCCTGCCCTGGCTGTCTCTCACTCTCCCTCTGTGGTAATGGCAGCTGCTTCATGCAAGTGTACCATTGTGATCTTCTTTTGGAATGAAAGTAAATAAAATGCCTAAATAAATAAATTAATAAATCTCTCGGGCTTCTATAGAGCTTCTGAGTTATCAATCTCAGTGGCTTTGAAGTTTGACTTCTTTATTTTTATTTTATTTTTTTTAACCTGGTTATTTTCCTCCTGTTCCTTTGTACCTTCAGCTCAATCAGAACCTAGGACTGGGAACTGGCGCCATGTCTGAGCCTTCATTTGAAACCACGGGGGGATTTTCCCCCGCTTAATTTATATCCTTACCAGGGCTGGCCTTTGGGTAGGGTGAGCTAGGCAGTCCCCCAGGGTGCCATGCTTGGAGGTGCTAGCGATGGCCAGAGGCCAGGTAGCCACGGTGATCACAGGTGGCCAATATGACTGGTGGGCCAGGTCTGCCTCCATAAAATTCTAAGAGGGTTTGATGCAGGCCAGTCATATCTCTTAATACAGCTCGATTTATCAGCTGCATTCGATACAGTAAATCATCAAATTTTATTGACAAGACTTACAGAAATTGGGTCTAGAAGGAACAACAATTCAATGGTTTAAATCATACTTGAAAAACGGAACCTTTCAAGTACGAATAAACTCAACGATTTAAAAAAGAAAATTAGCCTTGAATGAGTGGTACCCCAAGGATCCTGACTGTCGGCAACACTTTTCAACATCTATATGTTGCCGTTATGCCAATTACTAGCTGGACTTGGAATCACACATTACCTGTATGGAGACGACATCTAGTTTCTGGTTCCAATAAAATATTCAATAGAAGATACATTAAAATTTGTGAACATTTACATTACAACAATCAAACATTTACTGTCTCATATGAAACTTTCATTAAACTTGAAAAAAACAAATTATACTATTAAACAGAAAATTGCAAATAAATAATCCTCCAACCCTGACAATAGAAAAAACAGAAATTGAATTGGTTATCCATGCGTGTGATCTTGGAATCATAATTGATAATGACCTAGACATGCGAAAACGTATTAGTCAAATAATAAGAAATGGTTACAACAAACTCTTGACACTCAGACATCTAAAGCCACTGCTTAATGCTGATGACTTTTGCACAGTACTCCAAAGAATGATATTATCCACTTTTGATTATTGTAATTCATTATTTCTTGGACTTCCAGCCAACACATTACGACCATTACAACTGCTGCAAAATGCAACTACAAGGGTATTAACAAGTGCTAAAAACTTTGATCACATTACCCTGACACTGGTCTCTTTACGTTGGTTACCAATAAAATATAGAATAGAATTTAAAGTTCTTTGTGTTTTACACAAATTCATTAATAATGAGAACATTGAATGGCTGAACGCATCTTTACATCTTTATAAACCACAAAGAAATCTACGCTTTTCAAACAAAGGTTTATTAGTTGTACCATCCATTCGTACAGCCTGCCTTAGTGATGTGAGATCAAGAGCAATCTTGGTAGCAGGCCCAGTATTATGGAATAGCTTGCCAGACAGCCTAAGACAGGGGTCAGGAACCTTTTTGGCTGAGAGAGCCATAAACGCCACATATTTTAAAATGTAATTCCATGAGAGCCATACAATATGTTTAAAACTAAATACAAGTAAATGTGTGCATTTTATGTAAGATCACACTTTTAAAGTACAATAAGTCTCTGAAAATATTACACCAGGCCTTAAGACACCAATACATCTCCTATTAGGAAAACGGACCAAGTCAGGCTGCTGTAGAGTCCTACACAGAAACTACACGCCAGCAGAAAACCTCACCTGAATCACGTGCTGACCCTCACCTAACATAGAATAAAGAGACCAAAACGCATAACTAGAAGCATGCAGAAAAAACTGAATTGGAAACTGCAACAAGCCAGAGTCTCTGTATGCAGTGTAACAAAGGAAAAAAGAAACATCACCCATCCTTATAAAACAAATCAAGAAATATAAAATCATCAGCAGTAAAACTGTACTAACAAAAAGAACATATTTCGAAACCGCTGATGAGTGGAATATCCAATAATTAAAAACTCATATAAAAAATTTCCAGATACCAACAAAATATTTCAAAATAGCAGACACAAAGACCCAGTAATGAAAAATAATAAGGATACAAAACATTTTTTGCTCTGCATACCTGGGAACGTTTGATATCCAGGTGTCCTGAGATTGTTCTGAATTAGCAGGAGGAGGGGTGGTTTGCTTGGAACTTTCTCCTCTCTCAGTCACATACCAGCGCTCTCTCTCACACTGGCTCTCAATTACACACCTATACACACATGCTCTCAGTCACTCACATATACACATGCTTTTTCTCTTTCACTTATATAGGCTCTTAATTACACATTTACACACATGCTGTCTATCTTTTCACGCTTACACACACACACAGGCTTTCAATCACATAAATACATGCTGTCTTTTTCTCTCACACACAGACTCTCATTCACATGCTTATAAACATGTCCTCTCTTTCTCTCATTTACACACAGGCTCTTAATCACATACTTACATGCTCCCTCACCTAAATCAGCTCTCAGTCACACACAGACACACATGGTCTCTCTCTCTCATTTACACACAGGCTCTCAATCACATACTCACATGCTCCATCACCTAAACCAGCTCTCAATCACACACAGACACACATGATCTCTCTCTTACTTATACACACAGGCTCTTAATCATACATACACACGATTTCTCTCACACACAAAGGATCTCAATCATACACACATACTCTTTCACACAAAAAGGTTTTCAATCACAAACTTACACATACAGGTTCCCAATCATGCTCTCTCTCTCACAGGCAGGCTCTCAATCACAGACATACTCTCTTTCACATATACAGGCTCTCAATCATTCACATACATGCAATCTCTCACTCACACACACAGGATCTCAAACACACATGCTTGCTCGCTCATTCACTCTCTCTCTCCCCCACCCCGGGAACTCGCGGCAGCAGCAGCCTCCTCCCAACGCTAACCTCCTTCATTTTCAGCCCTCGCGGAGGAGGAGTCCCATCGGCCGCGGTTGAAGCTCTTCTTTATTTTCCTCCGAGCCGCGCTGCACAGTCTTCTTTTCGTCGGACCGACGCTGACCACACTAGCGTGGTCTCTTCTTCCCGCGCACGCACCCGATGCTCACCACTTCCTCTTCTGGGCCGCGGGGGGGGGGGGGGGCGGGAAGAAGAGAGCATGCCGGTGCCGCTGACTCCAGCTATTCTGCCGCTTCCTCTTCCGGGCAACGGGGGGGGGGGGGGCGGGAAGAAGAGAGCACGCCGGTGCCGCCGACTCCAGCTATTCTGCCGCTTCCTCTTCCGGGCAATGGGGGGGGGGGGGGGGGGGGGGGGGGCGGGAAGAAGAGTGCACGCCGGTGCCGCCGACTCCAGCTATTCTGCTGCGTTCCGCCCGGGCTGACAGCATTTTAAGCCCGGGCGGAGGAGGACCGGGGAGCAGCTGGGTCAGCGGGGGACTGGAAAATGTGGCGACACACTGATTTAGATTTGTCTGCGAGCCAGATGAAGCCATCAAAAGAGCCATATCTGGCTCGCGAGCCATGGGTTCCCGACCCCTGTTCTAGGGGAAAGTTCTTGTTTGGTGAGGGCCTGGAGCAGATAATAAAGCACAATACAAACAGCCCAATCTACTAGAAACCGGGAGTAGCAATACAAACTCAAATTGCAGATAATAAAGCACCTGGGAGAGACCAAGGTGCACAAGTTGCCAGAAGACAAGCCTAAGGGCAGAAGATTCTTCCTGGCTCAGTCACGTTTTCTGGATAATAGGAGATTTCGCCCAGCAAGAGGTTTTTTGGGGCCTCAGAGGCAAGCCACCCCTAGGGCTCAGTCCTGGGGGGTAGCCCTTTCAAGAGAGTCAAAGACCTTCCCAGGCAACATGGGGGGAAATTGTCGCAATGAAGCGAGGATGGTCTACTCCTCCATTTCAGATGTAGGAGGACACCTAGCATTGTTTTATGAGTGGACCGAAATTACCACAGACCAGCGGGTTCTAAGTGTGGTAAGAGATGGTTAAGCTTTAGAATTTGCTCATCTGGTTTGAGATGTCTTCCTTATTTTCCCCTGTGGTTCCCTCTTCAATTGGCTGGTGGTTCGTGACACTGTAGACCGGTTGCAAGGCTAGGTGCCATAGTCCCAGTTCCTTGTGAGGAACTAGGCACAGGAAGGTATTCCATTTATTTTGTCATGCTAAAGAAGGAAGGGACTTTTTGCCCGATTTTGAATTTGAAGAATGTGAATGTGGCCCTCAGAACTCCACATTTTTGAATGAAGACCCTGTGCTTGGTCATTGTGGCAATGCACAAAGAGGAGTTCCTGTCTTCTCTGGATTTGACGGAAGTGTATCTGTACATAGCCATCTAGCCGGAACACCTGCGGTTTCTGCGGTTTATGGTTCTAAGAAAACATTTTAAGTTTTGAACCTTCCCATTCAGTGTAGCTACAGTGCCATGAATGTTCATAGAAACATACATAGAAACATAGAAATGACTGCAGAAAAAGACCAAACGGCCCATCCAGTCTTCCCAGCAAGCTCCCACACTTATTTTCCCATACTTATCTGTTTCATTATTTTCCCAAATTATCTGTTTCATCAACCACCAAGTTCAGGGCCCTTGTTGGTAACTGATTGATTCAAATTTCCTGCCCTCCCCTGTCATTGATGCAGAGAGTAATATTGGAGCTGCATCAAAGGTGAGCATAAGGCTTAATGGTTAAGGGTAGTAACCGCCGCATCAAGCAAGTTACCCCAATGCTTGTTTACCCAGACTGCACAGATCAATGCCTTGTTGGATGTTGTCTGAATGCAAATCCTATTTTCCACATTTCTCCCTGCCATAGAAGCAGAGAGCGACTCTGTATATACATTCAAAGTGATGTATCAGGCTTAATTGGTTTAGGATAGTAACCACCGTAATAAGCAAGCTACCCCCATGCTTCTTTGTTTACCCAGATTGTGAAGTTCAGTCCTTGTTGGTTGTTATCTAAATGCAAATCCTCTTTTCCACATTTCCCCTTGCCATTGAAGCAGAGAGCAATGTTGGAGTTGTGAAGGCTTATTGAGTAAGGGTAGTAATCATCAGATAGTAGCCTCCACTCCAGTACTCCACCCCCATGGTTCTTCTCTTCATTCCAATCCTCTAGCTTTTATGGATCCACAGTGTTCATCCCATGCCCCTTTGAAATCCTTCACAGTTTTAGTCTTCACCACTTCCTCCAGAAGGGCATTCCAGGCATCCACCACCCTCTCTGTGAAGAAATACTTCCTGACATTGGTTCTGAGTCTTCCTCCCTGGAGCTTCAAATCGTGAACCCTTGTTCTACTGATTTTTTTCAAACGGAAAAGGTTTGTTGTTGACCATGGATCATTAAAACCTTTCAAGTATCTGAAAGTCTGTATCATATCACCCTTGCTCCTTCTCTCCTCCAGGGTGTACATATTTAGGTTCTTCAATCTCTCCTCATAAGTCATTTTATGAAGACCATCCACCTTTTTTGGTTGCCCTTCTCTGGACCGCCTCCATCCTGTCTCTGTCCCTTTGGAGATATGGTCTCCAGAACTAAACACAGTACTCCAGGTGAGGCCTCACCAAGGACCTGTACAAGAGGATCATCACTTCCTTTCTCTTACTAGATATTCCTCTCTCTATGCAGCCCAGCATTCTTCTGGCTTTAGCTATTGCCTTGTCACATTGTTTCGCCGACTTCAGATCATTAAACACTATCACCCCAAGGTCTGTCTCCTGCTCCATGCACATCAGCCCTTCACCTCCCCCCGCCCCCCCCCCCCCCCCCCCCCATCAAATACAGTTCTTTCAGATTTCCATATCCCATATGCATGACTCTGCACTTCTTCGCATTGAATCTCAGCTGCCATGTCTTCGACCACTCTTCCAGTTTCCTTAAATCCCATCTCATTCTCTCCACTCCTTCTGGTGTGTCCACTCTGTTGCAGATCTTAGTATCATCCGCAAAAAGACAGACCTTACCTTCTATCCCGCCGCAATGTTGCTCACAAAGATATTGAATAAGAACATAAGAAAATGCCATACTGGGTCAGACCAAGGGTCCATCAAGCCCAGCATCCTGTTTCCAACAGTGGCCAATCCAGGCCATAAGAACCTGGCAAGTACCCAAAAACTAAGTCTATTCCATGTTACCATTGCTAATGGCAGTGGCTATTCTCTAAGTGAACTTAATAGCAGGTAATGGACTTCTCCTCCAAGAACTTATCCAATCCTTTTTTAAACACAGCTATACTAACTGCACTAACCACATCCTCTGGCAACAAATTCCAGAGATTAATTGTGCGTTGAGTAAAAAAGAACTTTCTCCGATTAGTTTTAAATGTGCCCCATGCTAACTTCATGGAGTGCCCCCTAGTCTTTCTACTATCCGAAAGAGTAAATAACCGATTCACATCTACCCGTTCTAGACCTCTCATGATTTTAAACACCTCTATCATATCCCCCCTCAGTCGTCTCTTCTCCAAGCTGAAAAGTCCTAACCTCTTTAGTCTTTCCTCATAGGGGAGTTGTTCCATTCCCCTTATCATTTTGGTAGCCCTTCTCTGTACCTTCTCCATCGCAATTATATCTTTTTTGAGATGCAGCGACCAGAATTGTACACAGTATTCAAGGTGCGGTCTCACCATGGAGCGATATAGAGGCATTATGACATTTTCCGTTTTATTCACCATTCCCTTTCTAATAATTCCCAACATTGTGTTTGCTTTTTTGACTGCCGCAGCACACTGAACCGACGATTTCAATGTGTTATCCACTATGACACCTAGATCTCTTTCTTGGGTTGTAGCACCTAATACAGAACCCAACATTGTGTAATTATAGCATGGGTTATTTTTCCCTATATGCATCACCTTGCACTTATCCACATTAAATTTCATTTGCCATTTGGATGCCCAATTTTCCAGTATCACAAGGTCTTCCTGCAATTTATCACAATCTGCTTGTGATTTAACTACTCTGATCAATTTTGTGTCATCTGCAAATTTGATTATCTCACTCGTCGTATTTCTTTCCAAATCATTTATAAATATATTGAAAAGTAAGGGTCCCAACACCGATCCTTGCGGCACTCTGCTTAACACCGCTCTCTCTTCAGAGTAAGTTCCATTTAGCATCACACATTGTCTTCTCTCCGTCAACCAGTTTGCAATCCAGGCCACAACCTTGGCACTCACTCCTAATTTTCTCATTTTATTCACAAGCCTCCTGTGCAGGACCGTATCAAAAGCTTTGCTGAAATCCAAGTAGATGACATCGAGCGATCTTCCTTGATCCAATTCCCTAGTCACCCAATCAAAAAAGTCAATCAGATTTGTCTGCCAGGACCTTCCCCTGGTGAATCCATGCTGCCTCTGGTCCAGCAATTCTTCCGACTGTAGATGGTTCACAATTCTTTCTTTCAGCAGTGACCTCATTACTTTTCCTACCACCGAGGTGAGGCTAACCGGCCTGTAGTTTCCAGCCTCCTCTTTGCTCCCACTCTTGTGAAGCAGGACCACCACCTCTCTTCTCCAATCACTCAGCACCACTCCCGTTTCTAGGGATCTATTCACCAAGGTAATGTTATTTATTTATTTATTTTAAAAGTTTTTATATACCACGTTATGGGCAAGATCTGGCTGTCAAAGCGGTGGTGGTAGTGGCGGTGGAAATGCATCAGGGGTGCATGAGTACACTCTCCCATCTAGATGACTAGCTTATTCGGGCAAAGCTGGGTGGTGAATCTGGTGAAGAAACACTTCCTTCCCGCTCAGACCCTAGAATATATGGGGGCAGAGTGTTCTCACGGAAGAGAGGATGCTGAAGCTGCAAGAGCAGATTCGTAGGCTGTTGGAGATGTTGGTGCCCAGGGTCTGGGACTACTGGCAGGTCTTAGGTTCTATGACTTCAACCTTGGAGTTGGTGTCATGGGCATTCACACATATGTGGCCTCTTCAGCGGGCTCTTCTCTTCCAGTGGGATCCATTGTCAGAGAAGTTTCATCTTCCCCTTCTGCTCAAGGGAGTAGGCAGGGACAGTCTATTGTGGTGGCTCCTTCAGTCCAATCTGGAGCCTGGTGGGTAATTGGAGGTTCCAGATTGGGTGATTCTCACCACCGATGCCAGCCTGTTAGGCTGGGGAGTGGGGTCAGGGTCAGTCAATGCAGAGCTGGTGGTCCAAAGAGGAGGCTTCTTGGTCTATCAATTGGTTAGAGATGAGAATGGTGTGATTCACTTTGCTTGTCTTTTTGCCATTATTGAGAGGTTGGTCAGTGAGGGTCCTATTGGATAATGCGATGTCGATAGCCTACATCAACTGGCTGGGAGGAACCATGAGTCAAGCGGTGCCTCAGGAGTTCATTCTCTGGGCAGAGAAACACTTGGAAAGCATAGTGGCATCACACATTGCAGGAGTAGACAATGTGCAGGTGAATTTTCTGAGTCACAGAGCATTGGACCCTGGAGAATGTTCGCAAAAAGTGGGGTTGTCCTCATGTGGACCTAATGGCAATTCATCAAAATGCCAAAGCGTTCCTGTTTTTCAGTTGGCAAAGAGAGTACACAGCAGAGGGCATCAATGCTCTGCTCTGGTTCTCTCATGGCCTCAGGGTGTTCTACTTTACCTCTTTCTTCTGTGGCCTCTAGTAGGCAAGGTGTTGCGACAGATAAATAGACATCCAAGCAATATGATTCTGGTGGCTCTGGAGGGGCTACACTGTCCTTGGTTCATGGATCTTGGCAACGTGGCAGTGGATGGCCCACTGCGGTTCAGTCATCTGATGAATCTTCTTTGTCAGGGCCCAGTATTTTCAGATCAGGCGGATCAATTTTGTCTAGCGGACCTGGCTTCCATGGCATTTGGTGAGAGTGTTCTGCGAGTGGGACTCTCCAGATCCCACCCTGATTAGAGTGCTTAATTACATTCCAGGAGTCTGGACTGATCTGGGTACATACCTGCTAATTTTTGTTCCTGTAGTACCACAGATCAGTCCAGAACCCATCCATATAGGCTAAGAAAGTCATCTGCTCGTTCTGTTATTTGATGTGCAATGCAGAGTTGTTAGTTGTTGTTTTCATGCTGTTAGTTTTGCTTTTGACTACTAAAGGTGTCACTAGCCTCCGGTTTGGGGGGAGGGAGTTTAAGGTTGAGTTTTTTTGAGAATATTCTCTTGGCTTGGATACTGAGGGACTGCAGGTGGGACACTAGGGGGCCGATGCAAAACAAATGCACTGAAAGCAGACGCTGAGTGTTCAGTGCCCCGTTTCCTAATGCGCCCCCAGGCACGTCCCCTCAGGGTGCCATGCAATATTGAAATTAGGGGTCGCACTGTCAAGGAGGCACTAGGGTCGACTGCACGCCCCTAGCGCCTCCTTGACAGCGGGTGCCCAGGAGAAGTCGGCTGTACGCCGGTTAAGAAAATGGATGCTGAATTTAATGGCATCTGTTTTCCTATTCGGTGCACAGCCATGGGTTCGGATAACGGATGCTGATTAACTGACCATCCATTTCCCAAACCTGACCGCCGGCACTTTTTTAAACATTTTTATTTTTAAATGTTTCATTCCTCTGACTTAATATTGCCACAATATTAAGTTGGAGGATATACAGAAAAGCAACTTTTTAGGAGCACTCAGAAATTAATACCTGCTCTGGGTAGATGTTAATTTATGAGCGCAAAAATGTACATATTGGATGCACATTTTTTTTTAGCATTTAAGGTGACTAACCAATAGCCTCATCAACATGGATTTGCATGTGATGAGTGCTATTAGTTTTGCGGCGCGTTGGACGCACATTGTGGAGGCACTAATCTCCTTATAGTATAAGGGGCTGTGGACACGCCTACACAACCCGCATCCAACTGTGGGTTAAACAGTGCGCTTGGCTCCTAGGTTATGTAGCAGTGTCAGTAAAATTTTCTCTGTCTCCATCTGCTGGCAGGAATGCTAAACCCAGAATTCTGGACTGATCTGAGGTACTAGAAGAACAAAAACTGGTAGGTAAGAACCCATTTTCTTCTATTAAATATCTGCTAGATCCTGGTGTTAACTTATAAAAGTGAGAATGTCACCGAGGTCAAGCTAAATATTATAATCAAACTAAATCGAGTGTATCCCAAACACTCAATACTGGAACTAAGTTCTGTACTCACTTTTTAAGCCCCAAATGCTGGACACCAAATGTTGGTGTTCCAGGACAAACTTTATTGAAGAAATAGTTCAAACATGAAAAGTATGGCACTTGATATACATGTCTCAGATAATGTCCATAAAGAAATTGCAAATAGTAAATCTGTGAATCTAAGGCTCCCTTAATCTCTCCCTTAGGGTCCCTTCCTTCTCCTGGGATGCATTGTGAAGCTGCCCTGGGTAAACTGAATAGGATCCTTTTATCTCCTTAAGGATTGTTCCCTAAAATACCTGAGATCCACTTCTTGTTCTTGAACCATACAAGTTTTGAAAGTTTCCCTAATACTTTTAAATATTAAACATTTTTTTGTACATATATAATACAAATCTGTTTCTGAAATTGAGTCACCGTGTCTGCTGAACATGTTAGCTGTGATTTATGGGGTAGACTGCTCTGGACAGGAGTGGGTGGGAAGGAGGGAGCAGACTAGACAGTGGCAAAAGGAGGAGAGACATGACTGCCTCCTCTCCTTTATAACTCCATCACAACCCCTCATCTTCATCCTTGCTCCCTGGCACCAAAGAACAAACAAATGGGCAAAATTCCTATTCCATGTTTCAAAAACGAATGGGGTGTATGATAAAAGACAATTCAGTGTTTGTGCGTCCTGAGTCTAGCCCAGTACTGTGGCTCCTCAGGGGGCTCCTCCCCATGGGCGTGGTCATCTTGCACAGTAGCCAAGAATCCACTCAAACACCTCATAACCATAACAGATTGCTAGCTCCATGGATTTGGCTCAGCTCACCACATTGCAGGCCATTCCAGGCCTGGCCCAGTGAATCTCTGAACAACAGAACACGCTGGAGACTTTGCCTGCTACCTTTCATCAGCTGCATGCACAGATGAATTCTTCAACCTCCACAGGTAAAGAAGTGACACTGCCTGAAGTGACGGTTAAGATAATTGTACCTCTATCTGCTCCAACACGCTTCTCAGGAGAAGTGTGGAGATGCAGAGGATTCATCAACCAATGTTGCATGCACTTTTCTCTGCAACCTAATCATTTCCCTACAGCATATGCCAAGACCAGCTACATCTTGTCTTATCTGGACAGAAGAGCGCTGGCTTGGGCCTCCTCGCTGTGGGAACACGATGATCCTATCCTACATGACCTCGCCGGGTTCCTTGAACTGTTCAAATCAATCTTTGATGACCCTGCCCGGCTCACCATTGCAGGATCCTCGTTGGTTCACTTGAAGCAAGGTAATAAACCTTTATCTGACTTCCCTATCGAATTCAAGACACTGGCATCTGAAATACATTGGGACCCTATATGCCTGAAGACCCTTTTCTTTGAAGGACTGAATTCTCGTTTGAAAGATGAGCTGGCAGCTCGTGAGATGCCCAAGACCTTGGCTGAACTGGTGAAGTTGGCAACCCGGATTGATCACTGGCTTCGTGACAAGGTTCAAGAAGCCAAGCCCCCCAAAAGAGTCCTTCAGGGTGAGACTCGAATTAAGTCTACTCCCAGACCTGTTTTCTCGGATCCAGTTGCTGGCAAAGAAGAACCAATGCAATTAGGCCGCAGTCACCTGACGTCTAAAGAGAGAAGAACACGGAAGAGGTTGGGACTATGCATGTATTGTGGCCAAGCGGGTCATGCTGTATAAACATGTCCTATATGTCAGGGAAACTGGCAGACCTAAGTCCTGTGGGAGGACTCTTCTTAGGTCTAACTGCACCCTCTCCTCCACTCTCTCTCCCTGTATCCTTAATCTGCGGACCTCTAGAATACCAGACTCTTGCCCTAGTGGATTCAGGGGTAGGAGGCAACTTCATTCTGAAATGATTAGTGGAGCACTTACGAATCCCCACTACCACCATGATGACTCCACTACTCCTATCTTCAATTCATGGAGAGCCCTTACCGGGCGAAGTAATCCAGCTCACCGAACCAGTGAATTTACGAACCGGTGCTCCTTCTTTGTGCTAGAGAAGTCCATGCACACTCTAGTTCTGGGGCTACCGTGGCTGCAGCAGCATATGCCTCAATTCAATTGGGCCACTCTGGAGCTTTCATGCTGGGGTCCAGAGTGCCAGAATAAATGTCTGATGAAGGTCTCTCCGATACCCTGCATGCCAACTACTGTCGCCTCAGTATGCATCTTTTCAAGATGTGTTTTCCAAAGAAGCTGCAGACATACTTCCTCCACACAGATCTTACGACTGCGCCATCAATTTGAAGCCTAACACTGAGCCAACCAAAGGAAGAGTTTACCCGCTCTCTGTGGTAGAAAACAAGGTTATGTCTGAATACATACAGGAGAATCTCCAGAAAGGTTTCATACAACCTTCCAAGTCTCCTGCCAAGTCTCCTTTGTGGGGAAGAAGGACGGAACATTGCGTCCATGTATCGACTACAGAGGTCTAAATGAGATCACTGTGAAAGACCGCTACTCCTTACCATTCATCTCAGAGCTATTTGACAGACAACAGGGAGCCAAGATAGTCTCCAAGCTTGATCTCAAGGGAGCCTACAACCTAGTTCACATTCGCTCTGGCGATGAATGCAAGACAACTTTCAATACCCGGGATGGGCACTTTGAGTATCTAGTGATGCCCTTCGGCCTGTGCAACGCCCCGGCTGTCTTCCAAAACATGATGAACGACATCCTTCGCGATCTACTCTATAAATGTGTCATCGTGTACTTGGATGACATCTTAATCTTTTCTCAAGACATGAACTCACATCTGGAAGATGTCAAAAGGGTGTTGCAAAGACTCCGCGAAAACCACTTATACGCCAAGCTGTCAAAATGCGAGTTCCACAAGGAATCAGTGCCTTTCTTAGGGTACATTGTTTCCAATCAAGGCTTTCAGACGGACTCCCATAAGCTGGAGAGCATTCAGAAATGGACTCAACTCACAGGTCTCAAAGCTCTTAGACTTTTCCTGGGATTTACTAATTATTACAGAACTTTCATCAAGAACTATTCCTCACTAACTGTCCCGCTGACAGCAATGATCAAGAAGAGTGCCAACATTGCCAATTGGTCTACTGAGGCAGTAACAGCATTCCAGAAATTGAAAGACGCTGTTTCAAACAAGCCATGCCTCCGACATTCGGATCCGAACTGGCCCTTCATCGTAGAGGTCGATGCCTTTGACGTGGGCGTAGGGGCCATGTTAAGCCAGTCTGGTGATTCCAAGACCTTACACCCATGCTTCTTTTTCTCCCGTCACTTCTCGCCAGCGGAGAAGAACTACAGCATAGGGGATAAAGAATTGCTGGCAATAAAGATGGCATTCGAAGAGTGGCGACCCTGGTTTGAAGGTGCACAACATCAGATCACAGTCTCCACAGATCACAAGAATCTGGAGTACCTCCTCCATGCTCAACGCCTAAACCATAGGCAGGCAAGATGGTCCCTGTTCTTTAACAGGTTCGACTTTGTGCTGAAATACTGCCCTGGAGATAAAAACGTCAGAGCAAATGGCCTATCTCACTCATTCCTCTCTGAGGACATACCAGATGAACCTCAACATATTATTGACCCGAAGAAAGTTATCTTGTCAGCTACTCACCCTGTTCCTGCGGATAAAACCATTGTACCCAAGAAGCAAAGGAAAAAGCTGTTAGCATGGGCTCACAACTCTAAACTGGCTGGACATCCTGGCCAACGCAGAACCTTGGCAAAGTTACAGAAGTACTACTGGTGGCCTACCATGAAGGAAGACAAGTTCTCCTACGTTGTTTCATGTACCAACTGTGCCAGACAGAAACCGCCGCCCGGACATCCTTGGGGCCTTCTCCAATCACTGCCAGTGCCAGACAAGCCCTGGACTCACATAGCTACAGACCTTGTGGTGGACTTACCACTTTCAGGAGGAAACAACACAATCTGGGTAACAGTGGATCGTTTCTCAAAGATGGCTCACTTCGTGGCTCTCCCTGGTTTACCCTCAGCTATAGAGCTTGCAAAACTTTTCATAGCTCACATCTTTCACCTTCATAGCATGCCTAAGCACATCGTCTCTGACAGAGTAACTCAATTCACAGCCAAGTTCTGTAAGGCACTATGCAAGAAGTTTGATATCTCTCTCAATTTCACCTCTGCATACCATCCTCAGTCAAATGGGCAAATAGAGAGAATGAATAGGACCCTAAAGCAGTTCCTTCGCGCCTATGTTGGCACTCGTCAAAATGATTGGGCTGAACTGTTGCCCTGAGCTGAATTCGCCATCAACTCTCATCCAGCAACATCCACTGGATCAACACCATTTGAAATGGTCTACGAATGACTACCAGCTCCACCTTTGCCACTTCCACTTTCAGTGTCGTCCCTGGCAGCTCAATCCACTGCCAAAACTATTCAACAACTTTGGACTAAAACTAAAGAGATGCTTCACAAAGCAGGACAAAGAGTGAAGAAAAGCTATGATATTCATCACGACAAGGCTCCAGAATTCCAGCCTGGTGACAAAGTCTGGCTGTCTACAAAACACCTAAGGCTCAAGGTACCTTCAGCTCAGTTTGCTCCTCGCTTCAGCAGACCCTTCCCCATTCTCCGACGACTATGTACTCTTACCTACAGTCTAAAACTACCACCAGCATTAAAAATTCATAATGCGTTCCATGTCTCACTATTGAAGCCATTAATCCTTAGTGAGTTCTCAACTAAGACACCTGAATACAAGGTAGACACTATCCTTGATGTCAGGAAAAGAGGCAGAGTATGGGAATACCTCCTGTCATGGGAGGGTTATGGACCTGAAAATAACTCTTGGGAACCTCTGGCAAATATCATGGACAAAGAGATGCTTCAACAATTCCACAGAATGCATCCTCAGAAACCAAGACCAGGTAGGAGGTCTGGAGGGAGCCCTTTGAAGGGGGTAACTGTTGCATCTGTCGGTCTCAGATGGCTTCAACCTTTGTGCCTCACCTTTTTCTCTGCTCTCCCCACCAGCTTTGGGAAGATGGCCACCGCCGTGTCTGCAAGCCGCTCTCTCCAGCGTCCCCGGAACGGCTATGGTGTTGCCTGCCACCATGTACCTCCCAAGGGCCTCCTAGGGTGTGCGTGCTACCCATGTCTTTATTCCAGCTATGGCGCGAACCTCGGGGGTGTCTCTCTCGAGTGACGTCACAAGATCCGGGTATTTAGCCTTCGCTTGTTTGCTAGCTCGTTGAGCTAGCAAGGATTGGACTCGTCCGGTCTACGCTACTCTGCCGCCGCTGGAAGCTACCTCTCTGCCCTTCAGGGTAACTGCTAACCTGGATACCCGCTCCTCGGGGGCTCTATCTTCTCTTTCAGGTGCCTTACTGGGATCAGGTACTTGCTCCACGAGGGCCTGCTCTCCCTGCCTTGGTGCCTGAACCATCTACTTCTGCCTGGTGGAAACCTTCTACAGTACAGCTATCATCTAGTGAGTACTCTAATTCAGTCTGTCTCATCTACAGCTCTGCCATGCTGGGAACCCTACAGCAGAATCTCCCTGGACTGCTACTACAGGATCTACTCACTACTGCCACCTCTGGTGGCTTACAGCTGCTATACATCCTCCCATCCATCAGACCATATTCCATACAACAAACTGTGTCTGATCTCCAACACCATAGCCAAACCTTTAGCAGACATTATTAACTGCTCCTTCTCTCAAGGACATGTCCCGAACCAACTCAAGTTAGCCATGCTCAAGCTCAAAAAACCCAACTTACCCACCTCAGACCCAGCAAACTTTAGACCCATAGCAAACCTCCCGTTGATTGCCAGAGTTATGGAGAAAGTTGTAAACAAACAACTTACAGAATATCTTGACGAAAACAACATCCTCACCTCAAACCAATTTGGCTTTCGTAAGTCTATGAATACCGAATCATTATTAACATCATTATCAGACACTATCATTTTCAACCTAGAAAAGGGCCAACCTTGTCTCCTCGCTCTCCTGGATCTTTCATCAGCGTTTGATACCGTTAACCACTCATGCCTCCTGCAACGCCTAATAGACATCGGCATTGCAGGAGTAGCTTTTAACTGGTTCAAATCGTTTTTGGAGAACAGAACATACAAGGTCAAGATAAATAACAAAGAGTCCCACACCATCGAATCCAAAAGGGGGGTACCACAAGGATCATCCCTCTCCCCGACTCTTTTCAATATTTATCTACTCCCACTTTGTCAACTTCTCACTAACCTTAAGCTAAGACATTACCTATACGCGGATGATATTCAAATCCTCATCCCTATAGAAGATTCCATACACAAAGCCATATCATTCTGGAATAAATGTCTGTCAGCTATCAACAATCTACTCACCAGCCTCAACTTGGTTCTAAACAAAAACAAAACTGAAATCCTCATTATAACTCCTGAAAACTATACCCCTTCCTCACATTCTAACACTAATCAACATCCGGTCACCGCAGGGCTCTCCACCACGCAACAAGTTAGAGACCTGGGAGTCATCATAGACAACAGACTCAGTCTCAACAAATTCGTCAACAACACAACAAAAGAATGTTTCTTTAAACTTCAAACATTAAAGAAACTCAAACCTCTCCTCCTATACAGAGACTTCCGCATGGTTTTACAAGCCATCATACTCCCAAAGCTGGATTACTGTAACTCTCTCCTCCTAGGCCTTCCAGCATGCACCATCAAACCACTTCAGATGGTCCTAAACGCCTCTGCAAGAATTCTATCAAATGCCAAAAAGAGAGATCATATCACCCCAATTCTCCACCATCTCCACTGGCTTCCAATTAAATACAGGATCCAGTTCAAGTCTTTAATGATGATACATAAGGCCTTACACAACATCGCACCTCTCAACCTAACATTCCAAATTCAATTACACACATCTGTGAAACCAACCAGAAGCGCCTATCAGAACAGACTAATCACACAACCTGCGAAATCCGTTCTGAGGAAACGTGCATTATCCACAGCGGGCCCTTCACTTTGGAACTCGCTCCCTCCAGACCTTCGTTTGGAACCATGCCACTCTACATTTAAAGGGAAACTTAAGACTTGGCTTTTCAAACAAGCTTTCCCCTAGAGCCAAGAACACGAAGAAAAGTCTTTTCAAGCCCACAACGAGTTATTCAGATCTTTTTTTTTTTTTTTTCTTCCTTTGTTAATCAGAAATTTACACATGCTGACTTCAATGTAAAAACTTGTTTACTTAGTTTTTGTTCAATGTAAAACTTCTTTTATTCTGTTCTATGTAAACCGCTATTTGTAGCGATAGTTACTGTTCTTTGTGAACCGGGGTGATATGTATATTATACAGGAACCTCCGGTATATAAATTATTTTAAATAAATAAATAAATATAATAAAAGACAATTCAGTGTTTGTGCATCCTGAGTCTAGCCCAGTACTGTGGCTCCTCATGGGGCTCCTCCCCATAGGCGTGGTCAAATTCCACAGTACCCAAGAATCCACTCAAACACCTCATAACCATAACACTTAGTCTAACGCAAAGGCAAATATAAACAGTGTTCAGACACTCATAAAGTTTGTTGTTGGGGGAAAAATGAGAAGCCCATGAAGGGGTCCATTAGAATCTCTGGGGGAGAGGGAAGTACAGTAATTATGTGTCCATAGGGGAGAGAACAGATAGCACCACCCCTGAGATACAACATAGCCTCTCCACTTACCACAGGCTATTAAGAGAGATCTAGAATGGGTACATGTGAATCGTTTATTTATTCTTTTGGACAATAGAAGGACTAGGGGGCACTCCATGAAGTTAGTATGTAGCACATTTAAAACTAATCAGAGAAAGTTCTTTTTCACTCAACGCACAATTAAACTCTGGAATTTGTTGCCTGGGGATGTGGTTAGTGCAGTTAGTGTAGCTGGGTTTAAAAAAAGGTTTGGATAGGTTCTTAGAGGAGAAGTCCATTACCTGCTATTAATCAAGTTGACTTAGAAAATAGCCATTGCTATTACTAGCATCAGTAGTATGGGATATACTTAGTTTTTGGGTACTTGCCAGGTACTTGTAGCCTGGATTGACCACTGTTGGAAACAGGATACTGGGCTTGATGGACCGTTGTTCTGACCCAGTATGGCAAATTCTTATGTTCTTATCCACAATGAATAAGCATGAGATAAATGTACATGCAATGGAGGGAATGCATGGAAATCTATTTCATGCCTATTTATTATGGATATTCTGAAAAACCCAACTGGCTAGGGGGTACCACTGTTTTTGGTCGCTGTGTTTGAGCCTTTCCTAATTTCTTGATCTCCTTTTGTATGGAGACTGCCTTGGGATCTCCACTAAATGGCCCTAGTTTATAATGTAGAGTAGAGGAGTTAGGAGAGAAGCATACCATTTTCTTACAGCATCCCCTGTTTGGTTACTGGAGTGGTAAACTCCTATCTGCTCAAAGACAGGCAGAGCAAATGCTTCCAATCAGTAATTCCAGTCTCCTGCTCCGTTGCCTCCACCAGTCTTCCAGGCCTGCCGGCCCCCTATGCCTCGTACGCGGATGTGTTCTCGAATCAAAAGGCCGAGATACTTCCACCTCATCAATCCTTCGATTGCGCCATCAACCTCCTCCCTGGCACTGAGCCTCCTCGGGGCCGCACCTACGCCCTCTCGCCTGCAGAGACGCAGGCCATGAATGAGTACATCAGAGAGAACCTGGAGAGGGGCTTCATTCGGAAGTCAAAGTCCCCCACAGGGGCTGGGTTCTTCTTCGTCGGGAAGAAGGACGGGACTCTTCGCCCCTGCATTGACTACTGGGGCTTGAATGATATAACGGTCAAGGACCGTTATCCCTTGTCTCTCATCTCTGAGCTCTTTGACCGGCTACAAGGTGCGAGGATTGTTTCTAAGTTGGACCTCCGAGGGGCTTACAACCTCATTCGAATCAAGGAGGGTGATGAATGGAAGACGGTCTTCAACACCCGAGACGGCCACTATGAGTATTTGGTGATGCCGTTCAGGCTCTGTAATGCCCCCGCAGTATTCCAGAATACCATGAATGAGATACTCCGCGATCTCTTGTACCAGTGCGTGGTCGTATACTTAGACGACATCTTGATTTTCTCCGACACTCTGGCCGCTCACCGCCGGCACGTCGTCCAAGTTTTACAACGCCTCAGGGAACATAAATTGTATGCGAAGCTCGAAAAGTGCCTGTTTGAGCAGGAGTCTCTTCCCTTCCTGGGATATATAGTCTCCAGTCAGGAATTCTGTATGGATCAGCAAAAGCTAAAAGCCATTCGTGAATGGCCACAGCCGTCTGGACTAAAGGCACTCCAAAGATTTCTGGGCTTCGCAAACTATTACCGGTGTTTTATTCCTCACTATGCGTCCATTGTTGCCCTGATGACAGCCCTGACCCGGAAAGGCGCGGATCCCAAAAATTGGCCTCCGGGAGCAGAGGCCGCCTTTCGTCGCCTCAAGGGAGGCATTCATGCAACAACCGTGCCTTCGGCATCCAGATCCGCAGCGGCCATTTTTTATCGAGGAGGACGCATCCTCGGAAGGAGTAGGGGCCGTTCTGAGCCAGGCCTCCGAAGGCCATAAGTTACGTCCCTGTGCCTTCCTCTCCTGCCAGTTCTCGCCGGCAGAGCGGAACTATGCCATTGGGGACAAGGAACTCTTGGCCATCAAGGTAGCCTTAGAGTGGCGCCCATGGCTGGAGGGGACACAACACCAGTTTACAGTCTTCACAGACCACAAGAATTTAGAATACCTGCATCGGGCACAACGACTCAACCCACAACAAGCCCGTTGGGCCCTGTTCTTCACCCGTTTTCAATTTTATCCTCCGGTACAGACCGGCCGGGAAGAATGTTAAGGCTGAAGCCCTTTCACGGGTCTTTGAGTCCACGGAAGATTCCAATGAGCTGCAGTTCATCATTGAGCTGTCCCGCATCCTGCTGTCGGCCACTACGACCATTCCGCCGGGAAGACTCTAGTTCCGCCGCGTTTGCGGAAACAGGCCTTGGCATGGGCTCACGACTCACGTTGTTCTGGTCACCCAGGACAATCCCAGACATTACAGACCCTGCGCCGGTACTACTGGTGGCCGAAGATTAATAAAGATGTCCGAGCGTACGTGGAATCCTGCCAGGCATGTGCCCGCCACAAGAGGATCCCCGGTTCGGTCCCGGGCTTACTTCAGCCCTTACCCACGCCTTCAGAACCGTGGACCCATATGGCAACCGACTTCGTGGTTGATCTGCCACTATCCAGTGGCAACACAGTAACATGGGTGGTCGTCGATCATTTTAGTAAAATGGTGCACTTTGTGCCATTGCCGTCCGCTCCACAGCTGACCCAGCTGTTCGTCCAGCATATCTTCCGGCTACATGGCCTATCAAAAAGCATCCTGTCAGATCGAGGGCCTCGATTTACTGCCAAGTTTTGGAGGGCCCTCTGCCAGAAGTTCGACGTCACTTTAGACTATACGTCAGCTTATCACCCACAGACCAATGGTCTCGCGGAGAGAACCAACCAGACTCTGAAACAGTTCCTCCACATTTACGTCAATGAGAAACAAGATGACTGGGCTAGCCTGCTCCAATGGGCCGAATTCGCTCTTAATTCCCATCTCTCCGCGGCTACTTGATCCTCTCTGTTCCAAATAGTGTATGGGAAACAGCCACGTCCACCACTGCCCGTTCCCATCTCAGTTACGTCTCCGGTAGCCCAGCTCTCTGCAGACGAGCTACACCGCCTGTGGGTATCCACACAACGCGCTCTGATCAAGGCCAGTCAGGCGGCGAAGAGTGCTGACCAATGAAGAAAGCCATACCCGCCTCTCAGGCCGGGCCAAAAGGTTTGGTTGAGCACGCAATTCATCAGTCTGAAGCTACCATCAGCGCGACTAGCCCTGCAATTCATCGGGCCATTTCCCATCATCCAGCTGGTGGGTGCTGTCTCCTATCAACTTCGTCTTCCACCCTCTCTTAAGATACACAACACGTTCCACGTGTCCCTCCTGAAGCTCTTGGTCTTATCATGGCCTTCCAGGACACCTCCGACTCCCCAACCGATTGCCTCCGAAGATGACCTCACCTATCAAGTCCGAGCGGTCTTAGATGTGAGGAAACATTGGAAGAAGTGGGAGTACCTGTTAGCGTGGGAAGGCTTCGGTCCCGAAGATAACTCCTGAAAGCCATTGGCTAACATCCTGGACCGAAACCTACTAGAGCAATTCCACAAAGACCATCCAGCTAAACCCAGGCCTCCGGGGAGGCGCCCTAAAGAGGGGGGTACTGTTATGTTCCGCGGTCGTGGTAGGCCATGACTGCGGTCCCCTACCTTGCCCGCGACGGCGAACCGCCGCGGGACTCCCGGGGGAAGGCCTTGATCTGAGGCCCGTCGCTCCGGCACAGATCTCCGTGCTGCTCGCTGCAGGGGGAGCCGTTCCTGCTCCCCCCTCACGGCGTCCAGCAGCCTGCTCCTCCGTGGAGGAAATCCAAGATGGCTGTCGCCATCTTTAGGCGTGAGGCCGCGCTTCCTTGGCTGATTTAAAGGGACCTGATCCCTTTAATCAGCTTCAGCTGTTCTCTATCAGCCAGAGCAGGGGAAGTATAAAAGGCAGCTTCCTCTGCCCATTCTTTGACTTGGCAACGTCCTCTGATGCTGTCTAAGTCTGCTTGCTTCGGTGAGTCTTCCAGTGTCTTGAACTCTTGTTCCTGTTCCGTCTTGGTGTTCCTGGTTCCTGACTTCAGATCGGCTAGCGTTGATTCCTGGTATTGACTTCGGATTGGCAAGCGGTGATTCTCTGGTGTGTGATTTCGGACTGGCAAGTGGTGATTCCTCGGTGTGTGGCCTCTGAGTGGTAGACGACGACCCTCTGGCACTTGACCTCGGACCTCTTCTTGACTATCATCTCCAAGGGCCCGCCTAAGTCCCAGTGGCCCGGGTCCCTACGGGCTCCTCCCAGGGGGACCGCAGGCTTCCAGGGGTAAAGCTCCAGTCAGCCCTTGCACCAAACTTCTTGACCTCTCAAAGGTCCACCCAAGTCCCAGCGGTCTGGGTCCCTACAGGCTCCTCCTGGGGGGACCGCGGACTTCCAGTGGCAAAGACACACCTCCTTTCTTCGACGTCACGACTCTTCGTCTGCCTCCTCAGTCGCCTTTGTCTCCAGTGCCAAGGGTCAGCTGGTCACGTCTTCAGTTCCTTCCTTGCCACCGACGGTAGAACCTATGGATCTTCCTCCTAAGTTATTCCATCTTCCCTTCGGCCAAGGGTTCACAAGCCTGAGCATAACACTTAGTAATTTCATGGAGTGTTCCCTAGTCTTTGTATTATTTGAAAGAGTAAATAATGATTCACATTTACCTGTTCTACTCCACTCATGATTTTATAGACCTCTTATCATATCCTCCCCCCTCCCCAGCTGTCTCTTCTCCAATCTGAACAGCCATAACCTCTTTAGCCTTTTCTCATAGAGGAGCTGTTCCATCCCTTTTATCATTTTGATTGCCCTTCTCTGTGCTTTTTCCAGTTCAGCTATATCCTTTTTGAGATGTGGTGACCAGAATTGTGCACAGTACTCCAGGTTCAGTCTCACCATGAAGCGATACAGGGGTATTATGACATTTTGAGGTAGATCTTGTTCGCGCACCAGGCGCAAACAAAAGTACGCTGGATTTTATAAGATACGCGCGTAGCCGCACGTATCTTATAAAATCCGGATTGGCGCACGCAAGGCTGCCGATTTTGGGCAGCCTGTGCTCGCCGAGCCACGCAGCCTGCCTCCGTTCCCGCCGAGGCCGCTCCGAAATCGGAGCGGCCTCGGAGGGAACTTTCTTTTGCCCTCCCCTCACCTTCCCCTCCCTTCCCCTACCTAACCCACCCCCCGCCCCGGCCCTATCTAAACCCCCCCCCTACCTTTATCCATGGATTTACGCCTGCCAGAGGCAGATGTAAATCCGCGCGCGCCAGCGGGCTGCTGCCGCGCCAAGACCCAACCCGGGGACTGTTCCGGAGGGCACGGCCACGCCCCCGGAATGCCCCCGGGCCAAAACCACGCCCCCGGGCCCGCCCCCCAAATGCCACGTCATGCTCCCTCCCGCCCCCTCCCGCCCCTTTTAAAAAACCCCGGGACTTACGCGCATCCCGGGGCTCTGCGCGCGCCGGCGGCCTATGCAAAATAGGCGCGCCGGCGCACAAGGGCCCTGCTCGCGTAAATCCGGCCGGATTTACGCGAGCAGGGCATTTAAAATCCGCCCCTTTCTGTTTTATTCTCCATTCCTTCCTTAATATTCCTAACATTCTGTTTGCTTTTTTGACTGCTGCCACATACCAAGTTGAGGAATTCAAACTATTGTCCATGATGACGCTTAGAGCCTTTTCCTGGGTAGTAAGTCCTATCATTTTGTAACATTTTGGCCCCTCACCATCCCAGAAGAAGAAGCCCAGAACAAATCCACAGAGTTGGCTATCTTTTTTGATAACAAAATCAAAAACCTACTTGCCCCCCTGGCATCAACTAACACTTCCCCAAACCCTTCGCAACCATTAAGCCTCGCAACCAATAACCCTCCACCAACTATCTACAGACCGTCACTAGAAATTCTTGAACAGACATCCTCCCTGGAAATTGAATCAATAATCAAGAAAATGAAACCTTCCACTCATCCATTGGACCAAATACCAACCAAACTACTTCTCACCATCCCTAACACCATTGCTAAACCGCTGGCAGACATCATAAATTGCTCCCTCAATCAAGGATCGGTCCCGGACTCCTTAAAAATTGCTTCACTTAAACCCTTACTTAAAAAACCCAACCTGGACCCAGCCAACCCTGCAAACTTCCGCCCCATTGCAAACCTACCTTTTATAGCCAAGCTAATGGAAAAGCTTGTCAACATCCGACTCACAGACTACCTTGACTCCCACAATATTCTCTACCCCTCTCAATTCGGATTCAGGAAACGCCTAAACACAGAATCCCTCCTTCTTTCTCTAACGGACAACATCCTGATGGGCCTTGACAAGGGACAATCTTACCTGCTAGCCCTTCTCGACATCTTTGCCGCGTTCGACACGGTAAACCACACTATCCTCTTAAACCATTTAATGGAAATAGGCATATCCGGCTCTGCACTGCTCTGGTTCACATCCTTTCTGAACAACAGACACTACAAAGTCAAAATAAATGACAAAGAATCTCACTCCATTCCATCAAACCAAGGCGTACCTCAGGGTTCGTCACTTTCCCCTACCCTGTTCAATATATATCTACTCCCTTTATGCCAGCTACTCAATAGTCTCAATCTCACCCACTTTATATACGCGGACGATGTTCAAATCATAATCCCCATCTCGGACCCCATCTCTACTCTAAATTTCTGGAACAACTGCTTACAAGCCATCAACCTTCTGCTCTCTAGTCTCAACCTGGTCCTAAATACTTCCAAAACGGAACTACTGGTTATCTCCCCTAGTGACAACAACCCCCTCGCAAATAATGCTAGCACCCCATTAGCAAACCAGGTCAGAGATCTTGGGGCCACCCTTGACTCTAGAATGAATTTCAAAAAATTCATTAACGCCACAACCAAAGAATGCTTCTTCAAGCTACAGGTCCTGAAGCAACTTAGACCGCTCTTACACTTCAAGGATTTCCGTTCGGTGCTTCAAGCCATACTGTTTTCAAAGATCGACTATGGTAACGCTCTATTACTTGGTCTCCCCGCTTCGTCCACCAAACCTCTTCAGATGCTGCAAAACGCAGCGGCTAGGATCCTTACAAACACTCGTCGCAAGGACCATATCACACCAATCCTAAAAATCCTACACTGGCTGCCCATCCAATATAGAATACTTTTCAAGGCTCTCACCATCATCCACAAATCCGTCTACCAGCAATCCACTCTCCAACTCACCTTCCCACTCGAATTACATACTTCAGCAAGACCGATCAGAACTGCCTACAAAGGTTCGCTCAAGGCCCCCCCCAACAAATCATCTGTCCACAACTCTATTCACAAGCGTGCTCTTTCAACAGCAGGTCCACTACATTGGAATTCACTTCCCCAAGACTTACGCCAAGAACAATGCCATTCAACATTCAGAAAGAAATTGAAAACCTGGCTCTTCGCAGAAGCCTACCGCTGAAGGATCTCCTCAACCATCACTGTCTCTCATTCTCCCACCCCTCCTTAATCCCTACCCCCCCCCCCTCTTTTCCCTCTCCCCTTCCCCCCCACCCAACCTCACCCTTTCCTTCTCCCTCTGGACATACCATGCTAATAACTGCCTAGGATAAATCTATGTTTACGTATCTTATAGTTTTTGTTGATTATATATATATATTTATCTCTCTCTAATTGTTTCTTAGTTTAAATTCTGTACTGTCTTCCATTGCCCAGGTTTTACGCTCCCTGTTTAATGTAACTTTACTTTCTACCTTGATGTTAATTGGTTTCCCCTCAGTTACATTGTAAACCGGTACGATAAGACCTAGTCTTGAGCATCGGTATAGTAAAAGAAATTAAATAAAATAAATAAATAAATAAACTAGAGGAATACTTGAGAAGCAAAAATGTGCTTGATGTTAACCATTATTTTGGTTTTGTAAAGCACATAATATGGAATTATTACTTCTTTGTTTGATACTCTGTTAGGATGTTTAGATCATGGAGAAATAGGGTTTTTAGTACAACTTGATGTGTCAGTGGCTTTCGACAGCATTAGTCACAACATTCATATTGTGGGCTATTGGCACTGATGGATAAGTGTTATCTAGGTTTATATCTATTTTTACAGGACAAAGAGCAAAGGGTCCAGTTAGATATAGCTTTTTCATCTTGGCGGCCTCTGAAAGCAACTACAAACAGAAAGAGTAAAGTGAATAACAAATCTCAACTAATATCTCATAAGGAGTCCAGGAAAAGCAATAACCTTAAAGAGAGTACCTGGAAGGCTATGACCACAAATGCTCATAGTTTGGGAAATAAAATCCCAGATCTGCAGGCCCTAATGGCTGAGGCAGAATTGGACATTGTTGCTATCACAGAAACATGGTTCACAGAATCTCATGAATGGGATACAACAATACCAGGCTATAACTTGTTAAGGAAGGACAGAGAGGATAGAAAAGGGGGAGGTGTGGCTCTTTATGTCAGAAACAACATCCAAGCATCTGAGCTACAAGGAAGTTGGGGTAAAGAAGAAGCTCTATGGGTCGACCTAAAAAAAGATGACGGAGTGTCCATTTATATTGGAGTGGTTTACAGGCCTCCAAACCAAAAGGAAGAGCTGGACAGAGATCTGATTGAAGACATCCATAAGATAGGTAAGAAGGGAGAAGTGGTGATCGTGGGTGACTTTAATATGCCAGATGTAGACTGGAAAATCCCCTCTGCAGAAACTAAAAATAGTAGAGCAATAATGGATGCCATGCAAGTATCTTTGTTCAAACAAATGGTGTTGGAACCCACGAGAGAAGGTGCTATACTCGACTTATTGCTCAATAATGCAGATAATGTCTCAGATGTCCAGGTGGGCGCCCACCTCAGCAGCAGTGATCATCGAACGGTATGGTTTAATATCACTAATAGAATAGGGAAAAGAACCACAAAGACCCGAGTTTTACAGTTCAAAAACACAGACTTTGAGGAAATGGGAAAGTACCTGGAGGAAGAACTTAAAGGATGGGAGAACGAGAGAGATGTGGATCAGCAGTGGACCAATCTAAAAGGAGCAATCACCAAGGCAACTGCTCTATATGTTAGAAACATAAAGAAAAGCAAAAGAAAATTGAAACCTATCTGGTTCTCAAAGGAGGTGGCTGACAAAATTAAAGCTAAAAGAACAGCATTCAAGAAATATAAAGGATCCCAAAGGGAGGAGCACAAAGAAGAATATTTGTATCAACTGAGGGAGACAAAGAAAACAATCAAGTTGGCAAAAAATCAAGCAGAAGAGAGGATTGCCAAGGAGATAAAAAATGGTGACAAAACATTTTTCAGATACATCAGCGAAAAGAGAAAGGTCCAAAGTGGTATAGTGAAATTGAAAGGTGGTAATGATCAATGTGTGGAGACAGACGAAGAAATGGCAGAAATATTAAACGAATACTTCAGCTCTGTGTTCACTAAAGAAGACCCTGGAGAAGGACCATCTCTACACAACAAGAAACTGGAGGGAAGTGGAATAGATGAAAATCCTTTTACAGTAGAAAATGTGTGGGAAGAGCTAAAGAACCTGAAAGTGGACAAAGCCATGGGGCCTGATGGGATTCATCCAAGGATATTGAGGGAGCTCAGAGATGTTCTGGCGGGTCCGCTGTGTGACCTGTTCAATAGATCCCTAGAAACGGGAGTGGTGCCGAGAGACTGGAGAAGAGCGGTGGTGGTCCCGCTTCACAAGAGTGGGAACAGGGAGGAGGCTGGCAACTACAGGCCGGTTAGCCTCACTTCAGTGGTGGGAAAAGTAATGGAGTCTCTGCTGAAAGAGAGAATAGTGAACTATCTACAGTCCGGAGAATTGATGGACCAGAGGCAACATGGATTCACCAGGGGAAGATCCTGTCAGACAAATCTGATTGACTTTTTTGACTGGGTAACCAAGGAATTGGACCAAGGAAGAGCGCTCGATGTCATATACTTGGATTTCAGCAAAGCTTTTGATACGGTTCCGCACAGGAGACTGGTGAATAAAACGAGAAGCTTGGGAGTGAGTGACAAGGTGGTGACCTGGATTGCAAATTGGTTGACGGACAGAAGACAATGTGTGATGGTAAACGGAACCTTCTCTGAAGAGAGAGCGGTTTTAAGCGGTGTACCGCAAGGATCGGTGTTGGGACCGGTCCTGTTCAATATCTTTGTGAGCGACATTGCGGACGGGATAGAAGGTAAGGTTTGTCTTTTTGCGGATGACACTAAGATCTGCAACAGAGTGGACACGCCGGAAGGAGTGGAGAGAATGAGACGGGATCTAAGGAAACTGGAAGAGTGGTCGAAGATATGGCAGCTGAGATTCAATGCCAAGAAGTGCAAAGTCATGCATATGGGGAGCGGAAATCCGAATGAACTGTATTCGATGGGGGGGGAAAGGCTGACGTGCACGGAGCAGGAGAGGGACCTTGGGGTGATAGTGTCTAATGATATGAAGTCTGCGAAACAATGCGACAAGGCGATAGCAAAAGCCAGAAGAATGCTGGGCTGCATAGAGAGAGGAATATCGAGTAAGAAAAGGGAAGTGATTATTCCCTTGTACAGGTCCTTGGTGAGGCCTCACCTGGAGTACTGTGTTCAGTTCTGGAGACCGTATCTACAAAAAGACAAAGACAAGATGGAAGCGGTACAGAGAAGGGCGACCAGGAAGGTGGAGGATCTTCATCGCATGACGTACGAGGAGAGATTGAAGAATCTAAATATGTACACCCTGGAGGAAAGGAGGAGCAGAGGTGATATGATACAGACTTTCAGATACTTGAAAGGTTTTAATGATCCAAAGGCAACGACAAACCTTTACCATAAGAAAAAAATCAGCAGAACCAGGGGTCACGATTTGAAGCTCCAGGGAGGAAGATTCAGAACCAATGTCAGGAAGTATTTCTTCACGGAGAGGGTGGTGGATGCCTGGAATGCCCTTCCGGAGGAAGTGGTGAAGACCAGAACTGTGAAGGACTTCAAAGGGGCGTGGGATAAACACTGTGGATCCATAAAGTCAAGAGGCCGCCAATGAAGAGTGGGTGACTCGCCAGAATGATGGCTACTGCCTGGAGACAATACCCTTAGTCAATAAACATACACATGGTTACTGTGACTCCAACATCACTCTAAGATTCAACAGCATGAGGAAATGTGGAAAAAAGGATTTGCACTCACAATGACGGGAGTAGCTGGCTTGTTACGGCGGTTACTACCCCAAACCAAATATCCAGATTACTACCTCCACCTTCCTCTATTCCTGATGCCTTTCAACTAGCTTGATCACTCCATTCTTATACTTCACTTTCAATGCATATCCAGCATAGTTCTCTGCTTCAACAGCAGGGGAAAAGAAAAACTGTTACTTCACACATCCAGCAGAGCTCTCTGCTTAAACGGCAGGGGAGAAGAAAAAAGGGTTCGCACTCACAAAGCGGGGAGTAGCTGGCTTGTTACGGCGGTTACTACCCCAAACCAAATGTACCTGATACTTCACTCTCGACGCATATCCAGCATGGCTCTCTACTTCAACGGCATCGGAGAAAGACTGATACATCACGAATTTCCAGCATAGCTCTCTGCTTCAACGGCAGGGGAAAAGAAAAACTGATACTTCACGCATATCCAGCATAACTTCAACGGCAGGGGAGAAGAAAAAAGGATTCACACTCACAAAGCGGGGAGTAGCTGGCTTGTCACGGCGGTTACTACCCCAAACCAAATATCCAGATTACTACCTCCACCTTCCTCTATTCCTGATGCCTTTCAACTAGCTTGATCACTCCATTCTTATACTTCACTTTCGATGCATATCCAGCATAGCTCTCTGCTTCAACAGCAGGGGAGAAGATAAACAACCAATAAGGGCTGTATAACATAATCTGGGTAAAAACAAATAAGCATGGGTGTAGCTTGCTTATTGCGGCGGTTACTACTCCTACTACCTCTAACTAATCAAGCTAGATATTTCACTTGGATGCAGCTCCTCCACCGCTCTCTACATTAATGGCGGGGGTGGAAGGGAATTAGAACCAAGAGCTAAGAGAAACAGATAAGTATGGGAGAAGAAATGAGGGAAGCTTGCTGGGCAGACTGGATGGGCCATTTGGTCTTCTTCTGCCGTCATTTCTATGTTTCTATGTTTCTATGTTTCTAAGTGTTCCACAGGGGTCGGCCCTTTCCTCAGTTTTGTTTATTCTGTATTTGACCTCTTTATGTACAAGACTTCAAACAATGGGTGTTTTCTATGTGCGGGGCTTCACCAGTCACTAGCCTATCCCTATGTGATTTTTGCTAGCTAGGGGCAATAGGAGGGGTTTTGATGTTTTTGATTCCTCCCATTGCTATAACCCCATCTTTTTGGGGGATAAGCTTTTTGGGATATAAAAATCTTTAGGACATGCTCAATGCTTCAGAGGGAAGGAGAGACTCAAGTGAGTCAGGAGCTAAGGAGAAGGAAGGAAGCTAGATATTTTACCAGTATCTCAAGCAGAGTGTGTTGGAGAGTGAGGAGTTGAAATCTTCCCTGGGTTTCAATCAGGAGAGAGGATTGGAGAGCAAGAGATTTCCCTAA
The DNA here is from genome assembly GCF_901001135.1 of Rhinatrema bivittatum. Taxonomy (NCBI): domain Eukaryota; kingdom Metazoa; phylum Chordata; class Amphibia; order Gymnophiona; family Rhinatrematidae; genus Rhinatrema; species Rhinatrema bivittatum. Next base: position 51,434,408 of record NC_042616.1, on the reverse strand, counting down.
GATCTCAAAGCAAGGTGGTTGCAGAGCTGGAGATTCCCCCTGGATCTCACAGAAGGCAATTCAAGCATTATGGCACAGAGGAATTGAGGAAGAGATTGTCTTGATAAGACTTTTTGGATTGTGATTGACCAGTGCCTGAGGGAAGGGCAAATTTCCCTGGTAACTCAAAGGGCTATGCCAAGGACCTTTTGACCCATTCGACCAGTTAATAGGTTGGGTGAAGAGAATGTTGCAGATGTTTGAGCCACTAGTTGACTTGGAAGAGTTCTGATATTTTGAGGACACAGTTGGATATTTTGCTTGGGGATACTTTTTTTCCAGACCAGTTCATGCCTGAACTGGAACTACACTTTAGTTATCCCATCCTCACTGGTGAGGATATTTTGAATCAGGATGATTGCCAGGTTCTTATGGCCTGGATTGGCCACTGTTGGAAACAGGATGCTGGGCTTGATGGACCCTTGGTCTGACCCAGTATGGCATGTTCTTATGTTCTTATGAAGGTGCAGAAGTAAGAAGAGATGTGAGTAGAATAAGGATGGACAGAGAAACAAGTTGCTCTTTGTTGATCATTGGATGTATGTTGAGTGTAATTTTTGTCATTTTGGCCTGGATCTTTCTATTTCACTTACAATAAAGACTATCTTTCATTTGAACAAAAACTTCAGACCCCAGTGTTTTTATTGCATTTTACCCGAATGTGGCCTTTTAGGGGATGGATGGACGCTTTTGTGATTCCTGGTTTCTCCCTGTGGTGTTTTTTGGCATCCTTGCTCTTATTCTTCACTGTTTGGCACCTTCTGGAGATCCTTGAATTGGAGTGTGAAGTGGTTATGGAGATAGTAATTGACAACTCCAGAGGACCTGGAAGAGAAATATTCCTCCCTATCCGTTCATGAATCTGGACCTGTAACACCCCTAGTCTAGGATAACGCACTGAAATGAGGGACCAGCTACACCTATTTTATATATGCTGATGATGTCCAATTGTACATTTCAAGCATGACTCCTGGAGTATTGCCCATCACTAATTTGGTGAATATATGACACACATTAGATCCTGGCTGTTTGAAAATGGCTTACTACTCAATATTCAGAAAACCAAGGTGCTTTGGATTGGCAAAAAGCCTGTCAATGGCGTTAATAGCTTCCAATTTGCTGGAGAAACTATTGACATCTTGTCAGAAGTCCACAGTTTAGGAATCCAAATAGACTCCACTTTAACTATGAAGTCTCACCTAGGGTGTCTGTCCAAGTCATGTTTCTTTACATTGAAGATGTTAAGGCCATTATGTACTTTGTTGTCAATCTCTTTGTTTAGGACCGTGCTTCAATCCCTGGTTCTTGGACATAGTGACGATTGCACTACTTTGTTGTTAGGTCTTCCTGATAAGGTGCTTAGGATAATTCAACTGATACATAATGCTACTGCCCAAATGTTGTTTGGGCTGCCTCGATGGGAACATACAAGCCCCACTTTGCAACAGTTCTTTGGCTTCCAGTAAAATGGAGAGTACAATTTAGAATGCTAATGGTCCATAGTTTACTGTTTTTAGATGAATCCTGTTCCCTCAGAGCAAAACTCTCATGGTTGTGCCAGTAAGGGCTTTATGCTCTGTTGGTGCCAATCTTTTAGAGTTACCCTCAGCCCGGGTATATAGGAAAGTATCAACTCATGCTAAAGCTTTTTCTTAGGCTGCCCCAATCTTCTGGAATTCAATTCCAGGGCAGCTAAGAAAGGAAGTAGATGTAAGCATCTTTTGAAAACAGTTGAAAATATTATTGGCATATGCACGAGAATTATATTTGGTTTTAATTGTTTAATTGTTATAACTGTTTTAACTGATTTATTTTTATCTGATATACTTATTTGTTATCTGAGTTTATGGGCAAATTGTTTATTTTTATGAGTGTTTGCATGCGATCCACACTGAACTAAAATTTTTCTTATGGGAAGCTGCATAATACAAGAGTTTAGTAAATAAAATAAATAATGACACTTTGGATTACTTTTCCCTATGGGGCGGATTTTAAAAGGAGCGCGAATAGCCTACTTTTGTTTGCGTTCCAGGCGCAAACAAAAGTACGCTGGATTTTAGTAGATACGCGCGGAGCCGCGCGTATCTGCTAAAAACCTGGATTGGCGCGTGCAAGGCTATGGATTTTGTATAGCCGGCGCGCACCGAGCCGCGCAGCCTACCCCCGTTCCCTCCAAGGCCGCTCCGAAATCGGAGCGGCCTCGGAGGGAATCCTCTAACGCCCTCCCCTCACCTTCCCCTCCCTTCCTCTACCTAACCCACCCGCCCGGCCCTGTCTACACCCCCCCCTTACCTTTGTTGGGGGATTTACGCCTCCCAGAGGGAGGCGTAAATCCCCGCGCGCCAGCGGGCCTCCTGTGCGCCGGGACGCGACCTGGGGGCGGGTACGGAGGGCGCGGCCACGCCCCCGGACCGCCCCGGGCCATAGCCACGCCCCCGTACCCGCCCCCAAAACGCTGCCGACACGCCCCGAAAACGCCACGACGACCGGGACCGCCCCCGACACGCCCCCCTCGGAGAACCCCGGGACTTACGCGAGTCCCGGGGCTCTGCGCGCGCCGGTAGGCCTATGTAAAATAGGCTTCCCGGCGCGCAGGGCCCTGCTCGCGTAAATCCGCCCGGTTTTGGGCGGATTTACGCGAGCAGGGCTCTGAAAATCCGCCCCTATGTGCATCACTTTGCACTTGTCCACATTAAATGTCATCTGCCATTTGGATGCCTGGTCTCCCAGTCTCTCAAGGTCCTCCTACAATTTTTCACAATCCAACTTGGAATAATTTTGTGTTGACTGCAAATCTGATCATTTCACCTGTTCTTTTTTCCAGATAATTTATAAATATATTAAAAAGCACTGGTCCAAGTACATATCCCTAGGCAACTCCACTGTTTATCTTCCAACATTGAGGAAATACCTTTTCAGTCCACAGTCTGATTGGTTGGGTTGTCTCAAGTTTTTGTTAAGGCTTCATTACCTCTCTCCCTTTGTCAGGGGTTGGGTCGGGCTGCCTCGGGATTTGCAGCGTGTCGGTCTCGAAGTCAGCTTGATCGGAACCGACGTCACTGGCCTTGCCTGTGCGCGGTATGCGCGAGCGCGTCGGTGACGTCATTGGACGCGCGCGAGAGGTAATTCCTGATGGGACTTTTTTCATCCCTGTGCCATATTTTGCGTGCGTGCGCATCTGTGACGTCATCGCACGTGTGTTCGCATGCCAAGGGGGTTTAGTGATTGATTGGTGCGGGGATTCAGCGCGGGACAGAGAACATTCCTCAGCAGTTGAATTTAACAGCTGAGGAATATAAACAACGTCGCTGAAGCATTCAGGTTGCCTTGTCAACAATCAACTACGGAGAAAGGCTGGTATTCATTCTGCTCTTGTCTGTTGCCTTTATTATTTTAATTAATTATTTTAATTCAAGTTAATTTGTTATTTCTGAATGCTTAAGTGTTTTTGCTTACTAATTTCTTCACTAATTAGTAGACTGTGTATTTGTATACACTTTTGTTCTGAAGCTGATATTTTTCTGTGACAACTACAGATTTCAGCCAGATTCTTGGTTTGTTTTTTAATCTTTTTATCTCATCTGACTGTTCTGATTAAACCTCGTATTCCAGTGAAATTAAAGTCATTTATAATTGAACTGTTTCCTGTTTTGACCGCCCATCATCTGATCAATTCATATTGATTAGCTGAACTAAGGATCCACTAATACTATTATAACAGTTTGCCAAGGCCATGGATCCGGTGGAGATATCTGGTTTACAAGCTATTCCTGGTATGGCTCAGCGCATACAACAACAACAACATTGCTTGGATCTTTTAGCTGCTACTGTGGAGCGGCTAACTAATCGTCAGAATCCTTCTTCTGAGACTGCTACTACTTCGGCTGCGAGTTTAGTTCATGGACCTGTGACTCCAATACAACTACCTGCTCCTCCTAGATATGATGGAGACATGAAACAGTGTCGAGGTTTTTTGAATCACTGTTTTATGAGATTTACATTGCAACCCTGTCAATTTCCAAATGATCAAATTAAGACAATTTATATTATGTCTTTGCTTGATGGTAAGGCTTTGGCTTGGGCTTCACCAATTTGGGAACGTGGTGACCAGATTCTTGGAGATTTACAACAATTTATTAAAGTTTTTAAACAAGTTTTTGATGAACCAGCTCGACAATCCACTGCTGCTACAGAAATTTTAAATTTACGACAGGGTTCACGCTCATTAGTGGATTATGTAGTTGAATTTCGTACTCTAGCTTCAGAACTTGGTTGGCGAGAGGATAGCCTACGAAGTATTTATTTAGAAGGATTATCATCTAGAGTCAAAGATGAATTAGTGGCTCGAGATCTTCCAGAGAATCTGGAAGAGTTAATAGATCTTACTGGACGTATCGATCGTCGAATACAACAGAGAGTTCGAGAGACTAGAGCATTTCAGAGACCAGTGACTTTAGCACATCTTTCTCTTGTCCTCTAGCTCCATCTTCTGAAGTTTCAAATAATCGGGTAGAGGAACCGATGCAGATTGGGCATACTCCACTTACATCTGAGGAGAGAAGACGTCGCCGTTCTTTGGGATTATGTTTATACTGTGGAGGGAAGGGTCATATGCTTGCTCAATGTAAAAAATTACCGGGAAACTCCAAAGTCTAGGAATCTCCAGGGAGCTGATCCTAGGCTGTTCTACTTCTGCTCCCCTATTTACTGTACCTGTGACTTTGGAGTATGCCGGGGTGTCTTTTTCAACATCAGCTTTTGTTGATTCGGGTTCTGGAGGAAATTTTATTCTGGCAGATGTTATTAAAAAGTTACAATTACCTACTCAACTTAATACACCACCTTTGCAAATTTCATCTATTCACGGAACTCAGCTTCCTGGTATCATTGAGAGAAAAACTGTTCCCTTAAAGTTAAGTACTGGAGTATTACACAAAGAAGAGATTTCTTTTTATATTTTAAATAAATCTATTCATCCTATAGTATTAGGATTACCATGGTTACAAAAACACTCTCCACTTATTTCGTGGAATGGATTACAAATAACAGCTTGGAGAAAAAATTGTTTCGGCACTTGTTTACAAAAAATACCTAAATCTATTATTTGGATACCAGATCGCATTATTCCAAACCTTCCGTTATCTTCAACTTCCTGGACATTACCTTTCCAATACATTGACTATTCTGATGTTTTTTCAAAAGAAAAAGCTGATTTACTGCCAGAACATAGAATCTTTGATTGTGCGATAGATCTACTTCCTGGTGCTATTCCTCCACGAGGTAGAGTGTACCCATTATCTTTACCAGAGACTCAAGCAATGTCAAAGTACATCCAAGAAAACTTAGACAAAGGCTTTATCCGTCCTTCAACTTCAGCTGCAGGAGTGGGGTTTTTCTTTGTTGCTAAGAAAGATAGAACTCTTAGGCCTTGCATAGATTATCGTGGATTAAATGCTATTACACGAAGAGATCGTTATCCTTTATCTTTGATTCCTGAATTATTGAACCGATTGCAAGGAGCTAAAATATTTACTAAACTTGATTTAAGAGGTGCTTATAATTTAGTAAGAATAAAGCCAGGAGACAAGTGGAAAACCGCATTTAATACCCATGATGGCAACTATGAATATTTAGTTATGCCTTTTGGTTTATGTAATGCTCTAGCCGTTTTTCAAAATCTTATGAATGAAATATTCAGGGATATGCTAAATTCTTCCATTATAGTTTATTTGGATGATGTCCTCATATATTCAAGAGATATCAATACTCATTGTCAACAAGTTCGACAAGTGTTACAGAGACTTAGAGATAATCATTTATTTGCTAAGTTGGAAAAATGCCTTTTTGAACAGGAGTCTTTACCATTTTTGGGCTATATAGTTTCTGTTACAGGATTTCATATGGATCCTGAAAAAGTTTCAGCCATTCGTGATTGGCCACAACCAGTAGGAATTAAAGCATTACAACGCTTTTTGGGATTTGATAATTTTTACCAGAATTTTATTCCTAATTATTCCAGAAAGGTTGCTCCACTTACAGCATTAACTAAAAAAGGAGCAAATGCTAAGGAATGGCCTCCAGAAGCTATAAAAGCTTTTCAAGAGTTAAAGCAAGCATTTTTGATTGATAGTTGTTTGTATCATCCAGATCCATGTCGACCATTTATTTTGGAAGTCGATGCTTCTGATACAGCAGTAGGAGCTGTTCTTAGTCAAATTTCAGATAAAGGAGTACTATTACCTTGCTCATATTTCTCACGAAAATTCTCTTCCGCAGAAAGAAATTATGGAATTGGGGATAAGGAGTTGTTAGCAATTAAAATGGCTTTTGAGGAGTGGTGTCAGTGGCGGTTTACACTGATCATAAGAATTTGGAATATTTAAGTAAAGCACAACGTTTAAATCCAAGACAAGCTCGATGGTCTCTATTTTTCAATCGTTTCAATTTTTCTTTAAGATACAGACCAGCTTCCAAAAATATTTGTGCGGATGCTCTTTCACGAATCAATGAAGTTGAGGATACCATCATACAACCTCAATATATCATTAACCCAGCTAATATTGTTACGGCAAATACTAATTTATCATCTGAAGGTAAAACAGTGGTGCCAACTCGTTTACGAAGACAAGTACTTTCTTGGGCTCATGATTCCCTTACTGCGGGACATCCTGGTAGAGTATGAACTTTGGAACTTTTGTCTCATTTTTATTGGTGGCCAAATGTTAATAGCAATGTAAGGAAATATGTGGATTCTTGTCCTACATGTGCTAAACATAAACCTTTGTCAGGTCGGCCATGGGACTATTACAACCATTACCCATTCCGTTGAACCATGGACTCATTTATCTACAGATTTTATTGTAGATTTACCTCCTTCGGAAGGGAAGCAAGTAATATGGGTAACAGTAGATAGGTTTTCAAAGATGGCTCATTTTGTAGCACTTAAAAAACTTCCTTCAGCACCCGAATTGGCACAATTATTCACTGAACATATTTTTAGATTTCATGGATTACCTCAACAAATAACTTCTGATCGAGGTACACAATTTACAGCCAAATTTTGGAGATCTCTTTGCAAAAAATTCAATATTCAACTGGATTTCACTACAGCTTTCGTTCCTCAAGGAAATGGACAAGCAGAACGTACTAACAGGTCATTGAAAACTTTTTTACGACTGAAGATCGGTATAGAAAAGCGTTAAATAAATAAATAAATAAATAATTGGACGACTTTACTTCCATGGGCAGAATTTTCATATAACTATCACATTCATTCTGCTACAGGGAATTCCCCATTCCAATTAGTCTTTGGGAAACAACCAAAACCTCCTTTGCCAATTCCAATGTCTGTACCATCTCCAGCAGCTCAACTTACAGCTCAACAACTTCGATCATTGTGGGATTCAACATAAGTTATTTTAACGAAAGCAGAAAACATGGCAAAGAAAGCTGCGGATAAACATAGACGAGCAGCTCCTATCTTTAAAACTGGAGATCGGGTGTGGCTTAGCACTCGACATATTCGTCTTAAAGTTCCTTCTATGCGTATGGCTCCAAAGACATTGGACCCTTTGTAATTACTGAACGAATAGGTACACTTTCATATCGTCTACGACTACCATCAAATTTCCGAATTCATAACGTTTTTCTTGTTTCGCTACTTAAACCATTAGTTCTTTCAAAATTTCATCCAGCTCCCTCTGAACCAGTGAATACAGCTGCCGATACAGATATTATTTACCAAGTTCAGGATATCCTTGATGTACGTTTTCATCATCGTCGATGGGAATATCTGATTTCATGGGAAGGTTTTGGGCCGGAGGAGAATACAAGGGAACCGGCATGAAACATTTTGGACAAATCTCTTTTAAGACAATTTCATGAAGATAATCCTACTAAACCCGGACCCTCTGGGAGGGGGCGTAAGAGGGGGAGTACTGTTAAGGCTTCATTACCTCTCTCCCTTTGTCGGGGGTTGAGTCGGGCTGCCTTGGGGCTTGCGGCGTGTCGGTCTCGAAGTCAGCTTGATCGGGATCCAGTGTACTTTTGTTCGCGCAGCAGGCGCAAACAAAAGTACACTGGATTTTATAAGATACACACATAGCCGCGCGTATCTTATAAAATCCTGGATCGGCGCGCGCAAGGCTGCCGATTTTGGGCAGCCTGCATGTGCCGAGCCGTGCAGCTTGCCTCCGTTCCCTCCGAGGTCGCTCCGAAATCGGAGCGGCCTCGGAGGGAACTTTCTTTCGCCCTCCCCTCACCTTCCCCTCCCTTCCCCTACCTAACCCACCCCCCCGGCCCTATCTAAACCCCCCCTTACCTTTGTCCTTCGATTTACGCCTGCTAGAAGCAGACGTAAATCTACGCGCGCCAGCAGACTGCTGGCGCGCCGTCATCCGACCCAGGGGCTGGTCCGAGGCCTGGACCACGCCCCCGGGCCGGCACCACACCCCCGGTCCCGCCCCCGAAACGCCACATCCTGCCCCCGAAACTCCGCGTCATTCGGCCCCGCCCCTGACACGCCCCCTTGAAAAAACCCCGGGACTTACGCGCGTCCTGGGGCTCTGCGCACGCCGGCAGCCTATGCAAAATAGGCGCGCCGGCGCGGGAGGGCCCTGCTCGCGTAAATCTGGCCGGATTTACGCGAGCAGGGGTTTTAAAATCCGCCCCTATGCGCACGAGTAGTAATTCCTGATGGGACTTTTTTCATCCCTGTGCCATATTTTGCATGCACACGCGTCGATGACGTCATCGCGCGTGTGTTCGCATGCCAAGGGGGTTTAGTGATTGATTGGTATGGGGATTCGCGGGACAGAGAACATTCATCAGCTGTTGAATTTAACAGCTGAGGAACAGAAACAGTGTCGCTTAAGCGTTCAGGTTGCCTTGGCAACAATCAACTACGGAGAAAGGCTGGTATTCATTGTGCTCTTGTCTGTTGCCTTTATTATTTTAATTAATTATTTTAATTCAAATTAATTTGTTATTTCTGAATGCTTAAGTGTTTTTGCTTACTAATTTCTTCACTAATTAGTAGACTGTGTATTTGTATACACTTTTGTTCTGAAGCTGATATTTTTCTGTGACAACTACAGATTTCAGTCAGATTCTTGGTTTGTTTTTTAATCTTTTTATCTCATCTGACTGTTCTGATTAAACCTCGTATTCCAGTGAAATTAAAGTCATTTATAATTGAACTATTTCCTGTTTTGACCGCCCATCATCTGATCAATTCATATTGATTAGCTGAACTAAGGATCCACTAATACTATTATAACATTTTTTTGGAGGTCATCAAAGGAACGTTTGAGTGTATTTTGGTATTTTTCTGGAACTTCTGGGTCCTGATTCAAGAAGAGAAAAATCCCTCTGGCTCTGGGAAGGATCAGGACAAGAAAAGATCTGCTATTCCATTTGACACCTAGTAGATGGAAAGTGGTATCTCTGGTTAGAGTATTTCAGGATTTTTATGAAGATTTTCTCCTGTACTTTTAGGGGTAGATTTTTGCTGCCACCCTTCCTGCCCAGGAATGGGGAAAGGAGATTTTTTCCTTGCTTCATTGGGGCCTTCTTCCTGAAAGTTCCCAGACTACCATCTAGAAAGGAGAACTGTGAGTAAGAAGCTTTTGTTTATTTGGAGACCCCAACCAGAGACTCTGCCCTAGGAGAAGAAAAGAGGATTTGTGGAGAATATGAAGAACATCTGGACATTAAGAATTGTTTGGGAAAAGAGCCCACCAAGAACAGAAGACTCTTGCCCAACTGGGATGCTTACAATTCCATGTCCTGCAGGGTGAGATCATTTCAGGATACCAAGAAGAGGACATTGGAGATTAACAATATGCAGCCTAGGTACGCAATAGTTAACGAAGTAAGTGATTTAGGGGTTACCTTAGATAGTGAACTCAACTTAAAGAGGTTCATTGACAAGCTGAGCAAAGATGTTTTTTTTTAAACTTCAAGTTCTAAAGAAACTGAAACCATACTTATACCCCAATGACTTTAGAACAGTTTTACAAGCTTTGATCTTCTCAAAAGTGGACTATTGTAATGCTCTTTTGCTGAGCCTTCTGCTAGCTACTATCAGGCCCCTCCAACGGCTCCAAAATGCAGCTGCAAGAATTTTAACCAGTACTAAGAAATATGATCATATTACACCAGGGGCGGATTGTGGGAAACTAGTGGCCCGGGGGATTTTTCTCCATACTGGCCCATGGGTACCCAATTACATATACAATATAATTTACATATATAATTTACATATATATGTACACACCTCTATATTTCGGCATAGTCCTCCCATATCAACACAGTACTATTTGCCAAAACGCAAAGAATAACAACCCCACCTATGAAAAAGAATACCACAAATATTACACCAGAATCTAAAATATCAATATTCCTCCTATCAGGAAAACAGAACAGGCCAAGCTACTACAGATCCCTACAGAGAAAACCACATGCTAAAAGAATGCTTCATCTCAGTCTTTGCATGCAGAACACAAACTCTCACCAAATACAGAATAAAGCCACATAAAGTATAAATAGAAATGTGCAGACAAAAACTAAACTGTAAAACGTATCACGCCAGACTCTATACAGTGCAACAATGGAAAAACAAAAATGTCACCATTCCTCATGAAACAATCAATAAAATCAAGATATATAAATCATGAATCATAATTATAAAATCATACTAATAAAATAATTTCAAAACAGCTGATGAATAGAATATCCAATAATTAAAGACTCAAGCAAATTTAGAAACCTTTACCAAACACCAATAAAATATTTCAAACAGCAGACACATCACATAATACCCAATAATTAAAATGGTAGTCAATCAAGAAAAATGAACTTAAAAAACCACCTTTACTTACCCTCTCCAGCAGTTCTCCTACTCCTTTCCCTTGCAGGCCACACCAGAAGCAGCAGTAGCTACTGAAGCTGTCCTCACGGTCCTCTTCCTTAGGGACCACAACCAATCTCTTCTCTCTCTCTTTCTCTCTCTCACACACACACACACACCAGTCATACCCTCAAGACCAGTTTCTGTCTCTCACACACCAATCATCTCCCCAACCAGTCTCTCTCTCTCACACACACACACATACCAGTCATCTCCCTGATCAGTCTCACATTTACACACGTCACCTCTCTGGCCAGTCTCTCTCAATCACACAATGCTCTCGCTCCCTCTGGATTTCAATCACACACATGCTTTCTCTATTTCACTTACACACAAGCTCTCAATCACACACATGTTCTATCTTACTTACAAACAGGCTCAATCACACACATCCCCTCTCTCACAGCCACAAGCCAGCCAAAAACATGCTCCATCTCTCTTATTATCACAAGCAGATTGTGATAAATTGCAGGAAGACCTTGTGAGACTGGAAAATTGGGAAAATTGGGCATCCAAATGGCAGATGAAATTTAATGTGGATAAGTGCAAGGTGATGCATATAGGGAAAAATAACCCATGCTATAATTACACGATGTTGGGTTCCATATTAGGTGCTACAACCCAAGAAAGAGATCTAGGTGTCATAGTGGATAACACATTGAAATCGTCGGTTCAGTGTGCTGCGGCAGTCAAAAAAGCAAACAGAATGTTGGGAATTATTAGAAAAGGAATGATGAATAAAACGGAAAATGTCATAATGCCTCTGTATCGCTCCATGGTGAGACCGCACCTTGAATACTGTGTACAATTCTGGTCGCCGCATCTCAAAAAAGATATAATTGCGATGGAGAAGGTACAGAGAAGGGCTACCAAAATGATAAGGGGAATGGAACAACTCCCCTATGAGGAAAGACTAAAGAGGTTAGGACTTTTCAGCTTGGAGAAGAGACGACTGAGGGGGGATATGATAGAGGTGTTTAAAATCATGAGAGGTCTAGAACGGGTAGATGTGAATCGGTTATTTACTCTTTCGGATAGTAGAAAGACTAGGGGACACTCCATGAAGTTAGCATGGGGCACATTTAAAACTAATCGGAGAAAGTTCTTTTTTACTCAACGCACAATTAAACTCTGGAATTTGTTGCCAGAGAATGTAGTTCGTGCAGTTAGTATAGCTGTGTTTAAAAAAGGATTGGATAAGTTCTTGGAGGAGAAGTCCATTACCTGCTATTAAGTTCACTTAGGGGCGGATTTTAAAAGGAGCGCGTATCTGCTAAAAACCTGGATCGGCGCGCGCAAGGCTATGGATTTTGTATAGCCGGCGCGCGCCGAGCCGCGCAGCCTACCCCCGTTCCCTCCTAGGCCGCTCCGAAATCGGAGCGGCCTTGGAGGGAACTTTCCTTTGCCCTCCCCTCACCTTCCCCTACCTAACCCACCCGCCCGGCCCTGTCTAAACCCCCCCCTTACCTTTGTCGGGGGATTTACGCCTCCCAGAGGGAGGCGTTAATCCCCGCGCACCGGGCCACGACCTGGGGGCGGGTACGGAGGGCGCGGCCACGCCCCCGGACCGCCCCGGGCCGTAGCCACGCCCCCGTACCCGCCCCCAAAACGCAGCCGACACTCCCCCGAAACGCCGCGACGACCGGGCCCGCCCCCCGACACGCCCCCGACACGCCCCCCTCGGAGAACCCCGGGACTTACGCGAGTCCCGGGGCTCTGCGCGCGCCGGTAGGCCTATGTAAAATAGGCTTCCCGGCGCGCAGGGCCCTGCTCGCCTAAATCCGCCCGGTTTTGGGCGGATTTAGGCGAGCAGGGCTCTGAAAATCCGCCCCTTAGAGAATAGCCACTGCCATTAGCAATGGTTACATGGAATAGACTTAGTTTTTGGGTACTTGCCAGGTTCTTATGGCCTGGATTGGCCACTGTTGGAAACAGGATGCTGGGCTTGATGGACCCTTGGTCTGACCCAGTATGGCATTTTCTTACGTTCTTAGGGGCGGATTTTAAAAGGAGCGCGAATAGCCTACTTTTGTTTGCGCTCCAGGCGCAAACAAAAGTACGCTGGATTTTAGTAGATACGCGCGGAGCTGCGCGTATCTGCTAAAAACCTGGATCGGCGCGCGCAAGGCTATGGATTTTGTATAGCCGGCGCACGCCGAGCCGCGCAGCCTACCCCCGTTCCCTCCAAGGCCGCTCCGAAATCGGAGCAGCCTCGGAGGGAACTTTCCTTTGCCCTCCCCTCCCCTTCCCCTCCCTTCCCCTACCTAACCCACCCGCCCGGCCCTGTCTAAACCCCCCCCTTACCTTTGTCGGGGGATTTACGCGTCAGCGGGCCTCCTGCGCGCCGGGCCGCGACCTGGGGGCGGGTCCGGAGGGCGCGGCCACGCCCCCGGGCCGCCCGGGCTGTAGCCACGCCCCCGGACCCGCCCCCGGAACGCTCCCGACACGCCCCGAAAACGCCGTGCGGTTCGGGCCCGCCCCCGACACGCCCCCTCCGAAAATCCCGGGGCTCTGCGCGCGCCGGTAGGCCTATGTAAAATAGGCTTCCCGGCGTGCAGGGCCCTGCTCGCGTAAATCCGCCCGGTTTTGGGCGGATTTACGCGAGCAGGGCTCTTAAAATCCGCCCCTTATGTTCTTGCACACACACATTGACACACACAAGCACCCTCCCTGACTCACATATACACCACACACATACAGAAGCACCCTCCCTTTCTCACATACACATTACACTCTCACAGAAGCACCTTGCTTTCAGACTTGCAGCATTTTTCACTTTTACTAAAAGTGAAAGTGATGATCACAACCATTAAATAAGAAAACCACATTCCTATCAGAAGGCAAAATGACACCCTTCCTTCAGGTTCTGTCCTCCCAAGGGACAGCCATCCACACTGTACAGCTTCTCCTGTTTTACACTTTCAGGCAATAAAGCAAGTGTTTTTCTTCAAACTATCAGCCATATCTCCCACATGATTATTCATGTGGGAGATATGGAACCGAAAGACATCCTTAGTCAACTTCCCTTTTAAATGGGAAGATTCCAGTCTTACAGGCCGATACAGTTAACCCTCGATTGGACGCGCATTTTTGACGCGTTAGCATTACCCCTTATTCAGTAAGGGGCCGAAAACACGCGTCCAACCCACCCGAACCTAATAGTGCCCACAACATGCAAATGCATGTTGATGGCCCTATTAGGTATTCCTGCATGATTCAGAAAGGAAAATGTGCAGCCAAGCTGCACATTTTACTTTCAGAAATTATCACCTACCCAAAGGTAGGTGCTAATTTCTTCGGGCACCGGGAAAGTGCACAGAAAAGTAGTAAAAAGTTCCAAAAGTAAAAAAAAAAAAAATTGAAGTCAGCTCGCGGGTCGAAAAACGGATGCTCAATTTTGCCGGCGTCCGGTTTCCGAACCCATGGCTGTCAGCGGGCTCGAGAACTGACACCAGTAAAATTGAGCGTTGGCTGTCAAACCCACTGATAGCCACCGCTCCGATCCATAAGGAGGCGCTAGGGATGCGCTAGTGTCCCTAGCGCCTCCTTTTACCTGTTTTACCGCCGGGCCTAATTTGCATACTGAATCACGCGGACAGGAGAATGGCCTGTGTGCGTGCCGGGAGAGTGGGCGTTTGCCCGCTCTCCCGCGGACTTTACTGTATCTGCCCGTTGGTCATTTAAAAATATACATTTTCTAAAGGCTTAAAAAAAAATAGAAAAACCGTTTCTGATTGGAACTATTCTAGTCTTCATGCTTAAATTATGCTTCAAAAAAAAAACCAAACCCCACCTGGCATCAGTATCTTAAATTTGTGATTTTGCTGAGATGAACATTAATATTTTAATTTTTTTTTGCTTTAGTATTTGTTTCTACCCACTTTGCTAAATTTTATTTTCCAGAAGAGGGATGCTTAAAATTCAGTAATTTCATCTTTCATCCAACTTTTCAAAAGTTGTGCTACCAGCACAAAAGTTGAGGTATAATTATTATCACATTTCATTTTTTTTTTAAACTGGCAGATACCTTTCTCACATGCATAACACACACAGAAGCACCATTTCTTTCTCACATTCACACATACACACACACACACACACACAGAAGCACCATTCCTTTCTCACATTCACACATACACACACACACACAGAAGCACCATTCCTTTCTCACATTCACACACACACACACACATACACACACACATACACACAACACACACACACAGAAGCACCATTCCTTTCTCACATTCACACATTCACACACACATACACACAACATACATACACAGAAGCACCGTTCCTTTCTCACATACACACAGAAGCACCCTTCCGATCTAAGGCCCCCAGCTGAACAGCTGGTCTCCGGCGGCGGTTAGCAGCACCAGTGTTCACTTTTTCGGCCCCCGCCGGCCTCGATTTTAATTTCTTCCGCCCCCCGACTTGGTGTCCGGCGGAGGGCAAAGAAATTAAAATCGAGGCCGGCGGTGGCGGAGGCCGAAGAAAAGAAGATTGGCGCCGCCCAGCCAGCCCCCGCTTGAGGCTGGCTGGGAGGCGCCCATCTTCTTTTCTTCGGCCTCCGCCGGCCTCAATTTTAATTTCTTCCGCCCCCCGGCTTGGTCTCCGGTGGAGGGCAAAGAAATTAAAATCAAGGCCGGCGGCGGTGGAGGCTGAAGAAAAGAAGATGGGCGCCGCCCAGCCAGCCCCCGCTTGAGGCTGGCTGGGAGGCGCCCATCTTCTTTTCTTCGGCCTCCTCCGCCACCCTCAATTTTAATGTATTCGGCCCCTGCCGACTTGGTCTCCCACGGGGGCTGGCTGATCTTCTTTTCTTCGGTCTCTGCCGGCCTCGATTTTTATTTCTTCGGCCCGGGCTAGCTGATCTTCTTTTCTTCGGCCTCCGCCGGCTCGATTTTTATTTCTTCGGCCCCCGCTGGCTTGGTTTCTAGCAGGGGCTGGCTGGGAGGCGCTGAGGCTGGGCTGAAAAAGAGCCACACGGTCGAGACCACGTGACCAGCTAGACCAGCCCACTAGGGGGAAGCCCGATCCCCCGATAGGCCAATCCGCCCCTGTATTACACCCATTTTAAAAGACTTGCATTGGCTACCAGTCACTTATAGAACCCAATTTAAAGTTTTATCTTTGATCCATAAAATGCTATTTAATGACAATGTTGTATGGTTCAGCGCAGCACTTCATTTTCATACAACACAACGGAATCTGCATTCTGCTAATATAGGTTTACTTTCAATACCATCTCCCAGGTTAGCACATTTAAATAGTGTAAGAGAGAGAGCTCTGTCTTTAGCAGGTCCTAAATTATGGAACTCCTTACCTTCTGATTTATGGCTTGAGTGTAATTTTCAGACATTTAAGAAGAAACTAAAAACTTGGCTATTTCAGCACATATGAAATCTCAATTTCTCTCTCAGACATTTTTTTTTGTCTCCACCTAATCTAATGTTTTCTTTTATTACCTTTTAATTTGATTAGTTTTATTGATTTATTTTATTGATGTGTATTTTATGTACTAAGTGATGATGCATTATATTTTAATTGATATATTTTAACCAATTTTTGTATTTTTTGTATTTAAATTATGTGAACCGGTATGATGTCCCATGAATATCGGTATATAAACATAAATAAATAAATACAATAATAAATAAATACAATAGTGAGGGACATTTTCATGTATAGAAAAGCATTTGGAGAATAACTTTGGGACCTGCATGTAAACAAATTCAAATGCGTATGGGGCCAGTTAATTATAATGGAAGATCTGCAGTATAGTTGAGTTGGAACACTCATCCACAGTATTCAGCCTGCTTATTT
Organism: Rhinatrema bivittatum; assembly: GCF_901001135.1. NCBI lineage: Eukaryota > Metazoa > Chordata > Amphibia > Gymnophiona > Rhinatrematidae > Rhinatrema > Rhinatrema bivittatum. The sequence goes on along the minus strand of NC_042616.1, from coordinate 51,417,631 downwards.
TTCACTTGCATCCATCCACTTTACTAAGATCTCACACCGTCAGAAAAGATTTTCCCCTACATCTTGGACCTTGGATATATTTCCTCCCCCCTTTTCAGAGAATCCATGTCCAGGGCTTATTGATTATTTGCAAAGTCTGATAATATTGATTATTCCTGGTGACTGCCCTATGTGTCCCTCTGAGCCTTAAATTTGTTTTACATGCCAGAATGGTACGGCATGTTTATGGATTAGTACTGCTTGTATGTCATATCTGGGCCTTGGTTAAAAAATGTTTATCTTTGGCAATTCATGTATCACCTCAACTGTCCCTAAGAAGAAACCCTCGGTTTCCCTTCTTAGAGCTGCCCCAGCCACAGGTTTAGCAAACCCCCTCAGAATGGGTCTTCCAGGATTTTATAAACCCCAGTTTTGGGAATCTGTATTCTTTTGAGGAATGCAAAGAGATAAATTGGGATTTCAGAATGGACCCTTTCTTTTGTATGGGCAAATTAGGGCGCATTTTCAAAAAATTAAGGCTGTGGAATCAGGAGCCCTGGATAATCCCTCTTACTCTGCACTGTTAAAATTGTTTGCTACTAGGATGGGTTCCCTGTTATGCCTATATGTCTTTTTGTAACAAATTAAAACTTGCCCAATTTTTGAACAGCTTGTCAAAAAATGGCAGGCAGAAACTGAAGAGGAACTTGATGAGTGCATGCTGAAGGAATGCTATACCTCGATTCCTCAGGTGTCTAACAATGTTAGTCTTAGGGAACTGCAAATAAGAATTTTTCATCGGGTTGTGTTCTCACATTTGCAAGCACACAAAATGGGGTTGATTGGAACTGATCATTGCTTAAAATGTAATGGCCCACAAGCTTCAAAGATACACTGTCTATGGCACTGCAAAGTTATCCATGCATTTTGGGAACCTATACATGGTCTACTTTGTACTCTGATGAATATTGATATCCACTGGTTCTGCTCTTTTTCCTTGTTAAACAATGATCTAGGTGAGGAAAGTATTAATTCCGATAACACACTGTTTAGTTCAAAGAAATGTATCCTGCTTCATTGGATCAAACCTGATCCCCCCACGTTGGAAATGTGGAAAACGTTAATGATTGAACTTTTCCAGCTGGAATATGGCTCAATGTATCAACAATTCTCCAGGAAGAAGAAGGTATTCTTTAAGATCTGGAGACGGTTCTTAGTGTCTTTGCCTGACTCTTGCCAGGCCTTTCATACACTGGAGGACTGACTACTTGATTGGGCAGGTTCATAAACTCCATTATTTCATTTTGTCTTAATATAGCTATGACTCTCTTAAGTAAATGGGAATTCTAACATGTTATGCCAGTGAAATGTTGCCGCGGTGTTATTATGGGGAAGGGGGTGGTGTGGGAAGAGATATAGTAGGTGAAAACTTTGTAGGTATACTGCACAGTTTTTGGGGTTCTATGTTTTGACTGAAATGTCTTTGCTGTATACCTTAATAAAGATATAATGGGAAAAAAAGATAGGAAAGGGGAAGAATTTTTCCTTGTTGTCTTGGAGACTTCACCTGGAAGGTCCCCAGGATACCAACTGGAAAGAAGAACTGTAGGTAAGACATTTTTGTTCATTTGGAGATCCCACCAGAGTCTCTGCCCTGGGAAAAGAGAGAATTGGGATTTGTCGAGAATTTGAAGTACATCTGGACCTTAGGTATTGTTGAGAAGAGATCCCGTTAGGTTAGAAGACCTCTGCCCACCTGGGAAGCTTACGATTCCAAGCTCTGGAAGGTAAGATCTTTTCTAGACACTTGCATAGCAAAGGAGAAGCTTGGCATACAGTGTGGGACATGGAGGTAACCACAAGCAAACGTGCATAGTGCCAGTTAAATAAGTGGAAGATCTGCAACAGTAAATTTTGATTTAGAATACCCATTCAGAATGTTCGGTTGCTTATTTGGCACTTGTATCCATCTACACTACCTTTACTGAGACCATACAACCCCAGAAGAGGTTTCCCCTCTACATCTTGGACCCTAGAGATAGTTCTTTCCCCCTTTCAGAGAATTCACATCCTGGTGCTTGTTGGACTGGGTAGGGACACCTTTCTTCCCAGACAAATACCAGAGGAGGAGCTACACTTACTTGGTTCCTAGTTAGGTCATTTATCCCTTAGTGGACTATGAAAATAATCTTACCTTCTCTGCATTCTATTCAAGCAATAGTAAGAATGTGGTTTGTATCCCAACTAGTTGAAAACATTGGTAGATATTTAACCCTCTTTTCTTTCTCCAGTCTTGCCCCCAAATTTAACTCCTCTGATGATTAAGTCCCCCCACCAGAAGGAGTTATCTCCTTTTTTGAGATCTTCTGACACTATGCTTGAGATCTCCTTTACTGTAGGACTCCTCCTTCAACTTTTTCTCCACATCACAAACCTTTGTGGTATGATGAAGGCATTCTGTGGCAGTATCATTTGGGGGTATATCTCCCAGTCACAGTTCTTTCTCTTATTATTCCAGAACCAATTATTATCCATCTACACTTTATCCTTCTAATTCTTTGTGATAGTGGGGGCAGATTTGCAGGACTCTGGATATGGGGAAGGACACCTGTAACCCTAGACAGTTCTATTAAGAGCTGAACCAACTCCATCTTCATTTCAGAGCACTTGACAGAGGGTAACAGCAAATCCTCCAGAAGGTCTTTCTAAAGACCACTGTCCCACAGTTATTACACTGTAACAGTGCCCAACATTTATTTATTTATGTTTTTATTTTAAAACATTTATATACCGGTGTTCATAGACATATCACATCAGTTTACATTTAACAGGGGAATAAATATATTGAAACTGAGAGGGAAGTATGAAATATAAAGTTACATGTAACAGGGAGTATAAAAACTTGGAAGAGGTTGGAGCGAAATGGTCCGGTGACCTAGGCAGGAGGGGTTAAGTAGCTAGAACAATAACTATAATAACATTGTTTGTATAATTCTGGAGGTGGGTGGAAAAGAGGGAAGGAGCAATGGGGAGCTAATTCAAGTGTAGGCTTGTTGGAACAGCCACGTCTTAAGCTTTTTTTTGAAGGTGGCTGTGCAGTGTACCACCTCCTATTATTTTAGCATAGATTTTTAAAACTTTGTTTAAAGATTTAAAAAACCAATCTTTTTTTTATAACTGCCCCTTGTAACCTCTTAAAAATTAAGTTGTATAGATAATACATTTCAGCACAAAGACTACTCTATGAAAATTAGAAAAGTTACTGATAAGCCCTTCCTCTTTGCACAGAATCTCTATAAGAAAAACAAGTGGAGAGTTGTGTGGGACAATAAGTTAGACAGATGGATTGTCAGCCGGATAGATAGCCAGAAGCCCACATCAAAATTAATAGTGCTTCTCAAATTTATTATAATGCAATAGAAAAAAACAACAAGTTGACTACAGAGGGATGGGGATTGTTATATTTGTAAAGCTGAGTGCTACTTGGTAGTGTGGTAATGAATAGATATAGAGATGAGGAAAGACAAAAAACACATTTCACTTTGTGCTGTAGTGAATGATACCTGTCTCTTCCTGCTGCATCAATATTAATGTCCTAAGATTTATTCAGGAGTGGCTGTCATCTTGGTGGCTTGAACCATATCTGTTTTCTCTATTGTAGTCACACAATGGAATAAAAAGGTAGGGAGTGCAATTTTCTAAGCCATTTCCATGGGTTACACATTACTTAATCTGAAGAAATGGGCTGTTAAAATATTGTCTTCCCTTTGTGAAGGTAACCTTACATGTGTAGCACCTCTACAAGGGAGTAAGCTCACCCAGAGTGGGAAGAGGCATTTTCAGGGGCAGGGCTGGGGAGGTGCTTGCACACATGCAGGTGAATATTCAAAGAAGGTACATGCATAAATGTATACGATCATAGCAATTTTAAAAATTCATTTACGCACATAAAGTGCATGTGAGTATCCTATGGACAATTCAATGGCATATATTATAGCAATTTTCAAAAGCCCACTTACATAGATAAAGTGCATTTATATGTGTAAAACCCAATTTTAGGCATGCAAATACTTTCTAAAATCAGGCTCATAACTTCAGAATTTCCAGAAGTATGTGTGCATTTTTTTCTCAGAAAAAATTGTGGGTAGTTTCCTTAGAATAATTTTCAAATTGAAAACATGTGCATAGTTTCACTTTGAAAACTGGGGCAAAGGCCACTGGTAAAAAGTACCCATGGACTTTCACAAACGCAAGCAGTTACATAAGAACATAAGAAATTGCCATGCTGGGTCAGACCAAGGGTCCATCAAGCCCAGCATCCTGTTTCCAACAGTGGCCAATCCAGGCCATAAGAACCTGGCAATTACCCAAACACCAAGAAGATCCCAAGCTACTGATGCAATTAATAGCAGTGGCTATTCCCTAAGTAAACTTGATTAATAGCCGTTAATGGACTTCTCCTCCAAGAACCTATTAGAAAATTACCCCCATAATGCACAATTCCAAATGGCAGCTCTCTGTTTCAGACTATCTGTTTTTCCTGTGCTTCACCGAGCAGTCTGCATGGGGATTGAAACCTCTAGCTACAGCTGTGTTATGCTATTTAGTGCTCAGCTACTTCCCATATTTAGACTTGAAAATGCCTTCTTGGAGGTCTCCTTACCTTCTTCTGGTGGCAGTGTTGACTCCTCAGTCTCATCACTTGGGACACTGAGCCTCCCGTCCTCACAGACCACAGACACTCGGAATCTGTACAATGTATCAGGTTTCAGTTCCTGAATCTCACATCGAGTCTCATTTGCTGTTCTTTGTTCCAACCAGTTGACATTTTCCACAGCACTCCTTTCAAAAGTCTCCTCTGTATAGTCTACTTTATAACAATTTATGGTGACTCCATCCACAACCTCAGTCGGCATCTGCCAGCTGAGGGCAACAGCAGAAGACGTCACATTGATGACTGATGGCTTTCCAGGTGGACCAGTTGGCAGAGTCTTCACGGTATCAATTTTATCAGAGAGTGCTCTGAGTCCTGGTTTGCACAGCATAAAGAATCTTAGCTGATACTCTGAATCTGGACACAAATCTGTTAGGGTGAATACTTCTGTGTGCTCGTTCACATCCACAATTGTCCACTCAGCCTGATTCTCATGCTTATACTCTATCATGCATCTTGGTATCTCCTCATTTCCAGAGTCTGCTGGCTTACAGTGCAGTTGCACACTATTGTGACCAACTCCAACAATGGTAAAATGATTTGGCATGGATGGAGCTTCAAAATTTGTGCTCACCAGCTGTCCTCTTTCATAGAGATAAATGGAAGCTCCTGGTTTGCTTTCGTCTGGAATGGATGCCACTATGAACTGAATCTTCTCATTAGGCTTATTGATATTTGCAAGCTTTAAAAATAGCTCTATTTGTTTTCTAGCTTTAGCAGTTATTTCTGTGTTATTGAACCATGGATCTGAATATTGTTTCTCAAAGGCATCACTGACTAAATTTGACTCAAGAGTTTTCTTCATGAAGTGTTGCAGATCATCTAAGCACTGTTCTCTTTCATTTAAAGAAGTAAACATAAATGACACAACATACTCAGTTGTTGGATTTCGTACTATTTGGTTTAATCCTGCCTTGGAGGAGAGCACTCTCACATCCTTCAGTAAATCAAGATAGGAAACAACAAAGTCAATCTCTTGCTGCTTTAAATCCAGAAATTCTATCAGTGACAGAGAGTTGAATGGGGATTGCTCCTTACTAAGTAAGATATCCACCAGTGCACCTTCTTCTTCCTCACCTCCACGGATAGAAGGCAAGATCCTTGCTAGATCTTTCTGGAAGGTGAGTTTGAATTGCATGCATAGGTTTTTGAACTGTTTGATTTTCTGCTTGATTTCAGGAAAGAGCATGGCAGCTGGATGCTTCATCATATCACAGCACTGTATGTCCAGATGAATCAATTCCTCCGTCACAGCCTGCGTATCAAAAATGTGCCCAATGTGTATTTCATGCACCATCTTCGCAGCTTTGGAATCAAGTTGGCTGAGAGGATATAGCCAGACTTTCACTGGGATAGCATTTTCTCCATTTTCACCAAGCAAACCTGGAAGAGTTGAATAAATATGAATGGCATCCTGATATGTGACAGGATTGTATTTGAGAGAAAAATCTCCATAAAATTTACAAGTGAACTCTTTCATATCTGTGTCATCTTGATTCTTTTTCTGGAGAAATGCCTCTCCTCCTATTGCTACTTTTGGTATCTTTGTTACCATGGCCTGCAGGTTTCCCTGTATATCTTGCAAGTTCTCTGTAGAAGAAAATTGTTGATCAAAGACAAAGAAAGCCTGAGCCCCATATAACACAGCTGTGACAACATGGGTTGCCGTTCCTTGGTCAAACACATCTGGATAAGAGACATTTTGACGCCCCAAATGACTCATTGTCAGTTGCTCAAACTTTGTTGTTGTGGAGTACTGGAGAGTAACTCTTGCCTGATGTTTGGATGTCTTCATGTCTTTCAGAAAGGCTCCAGATCCATTCACTTTTATCAGATCACACAGGACACTGGCTTTTAATGATCCAGTGACCCCGAGAGCAGACGTTTTCTTTTCAATGCTGTCAGATGCAATTATTTGAAACTCACTGTTGGGGAGTGGGCTTGCAGCTACATTCTTTTGGAGTGTCTCAAAATCCCACAGCGTAATGCCTGCAAAGTTACAATATGACAACAAGATAAATGTGATATATTTCATTGGATTAACATGATGGAGACAGTTTTCAAATTGTCAGCACTGGGTCTTTTTACCTGCAGGCTGTGCACCAGTTCTGAAAAGGAAACTAAGTGTGTATCTTCTCTCTGAAAATTGCCATGGCTATTTCTTTATTTGATATTTAATCTGAGATTGCTGTTCTGTCTTTTGTAGCTTGTACACCATTCCAAAATAGATTGATAAGCTTAGACATTACATATGTGAGGTTTCTGATTTTAGGTTTAAGCTGATAAACCCCAATAAAAATGCTCTCCCATGCAAAAAAATTAAATAAGTAAATAAATAAATAAATAAATGAAATAGATGTTTATAAGATAAATCCCAGAAAAACATCTTGGCTCCTAATACTGTTTCACCTCTCCTTTTGCCTACCCCTTTGTTTCTGTTCCTTTTCTAGCTACCAGCTGCTTACCTGCACAAATATGTGTATTTAATTCAACTGGAAAAGTTACCCAACAATAGTACCTGTGCTGCAAAAGCACTGATAAACACCGATGTTTTGTATCCTCAAAAAAACTCTAATTAGCTGGAAAATATCTAAATTTACAATTTTAAACACCTAAAATCAGAAATCCTACATATAAATAACAGAGTAAATTACATGAGCTTGTTTGCATCACAACTGAAGATTTAAAGATTATGTCATTTATTTACTTTATATCAGAACTGATAAGAGATCATATACATTTATTTTCTGCCCTTTCAACTAACTGCTTAGGGCAAGGTATAGAGATTATAAAACATAAAACTAAACAATTAAATTAATAAACCATGTAATGAACATAAAAAATGGCAAAACAAATGCAGGTCCACAAATAACCGAGCACGACTAGCACTCAAATATATATCCACGCCAGAAAGTGAGTGCTAGAATAAAGGGTATACAGTCCCGGAATTCATATTAATGTTTAAATATCAAAAGTTTTATTGTTCATAACGGCAACTCCACTGTATATAACCACAATTCTTTCAAAGAGAAGGGTCCCCCGACACGGACCCGTGTTTCGCCAGGGGCTGCATCGGGAGGGACGCACAAAAGACTTAAATGGGTACTGTAAATAAAGCATAAACATGGGACTGCATTAGAGAAAACCAGTGCCGTACATAGTATATAAATGTAAAATGTGCAAAGAGACAACACTTACCAAAATACAGTCTTCAGAGAACCATGACAGGGAGCGCGTTACATGTAGTTAGACAAGGAGCTTTAAACCTGTCAAAAGGCGCCAAAAATCTCCATGGACCAATCAGCTAAGGAGATTGACCCACCAATCAGGACCTAGAACTCTCATCCAATCAGGAGTCAGGTAAAATGGACCCATTCAATCTCTTTGTTTAGCCCTACCGGGGCGACAGTGTTCAGACGGTGAATCCACCGTTGTTCACAGTGAATTAGATGGGAGTCAAAGTCTCCTCCCCTAGGGAGAACGGGAACCACTTCTAATACAAAGAAAAATAAGTCCGATACAGTATGAGATAAAGAGATAAATCATAAGATATCTTTTGCTAATATTTAGATAAGTAATACAAAGATCACCCTGCCGTGCAGCCTCCTCATGCCCTGATTCTGCCTTCTACACCTCCCCACCAGAAGAGTCCTCCAGTGAACTCCACTCCTAGTTACCCAAGCCATCTCCTCATTGGCCACCTGATCCAGCCTGTTGTACAGCCTCTGCTCCAGCAGGGGTCCTCAACAAGCTTAACCTCCAGCCTTGCCTCCTCACTGTTCATACCACACCCAAGCTCCTGCCGTGCCAAACCCAAAATGCCTTTTCATGGAATCTCTCTTGGCTCTCTGACTTGGTCACTCCAGTCTTATACCTTGCCTTGTTGCCTCTAGACCTTCTGCTCTCTTATTCCTTGCCTTGTCGCCTACAGGCTTCTCTACACTTGTATCTTGCCTTGTGATTTATCCAGGCCTCTCTATACCTAGGGGCCTATGGGCCAATAGCCTAATGATCTATGGACCTCCAGCCTTGCTGCCATTGAGCTTCTATATTCTTTGTTCTGTGTTGTCCTGCCTATTCCTTGTTTGGTCCTGTCTCTGTTTGCTCTTGCTGTGCCCAGCCCAGACCTATTCCTGGTATTCACTCCCTGTATTGTCAGTATTTTGTCTTGCCTCAGCCAGTATCTAGTTCCAGTTCCTGTCCAATATCCTGCCTTGCCTGTATCTCTCCCAGTTTCCATGCTCAGTACATTGCCTTGTCTCTGCCTGTACTCAGCCCTAGTCCTTCTTCTGTGTCCAGCTCCAGTATCCAGTCCAACTCTGCTTCAGTCTGTCTCTGTCCACAGTGCCAGCCTTGCCTTGTCCAGCCAGTCCATATCTTGCCTCATCCAGCCTATCTAAGTCCAAGTCTTGCCTCACTTACCATGATGTACTGTTGTCATAGCCAAGACCTACTGGTCCCCAGAACTCAAGGGCTCAACCTGTGGGGGAGGAGGCAGGCTAAGCAGAAGAGCAGACCATGTCTTGCTTTGTAGTTCTGTACTCTGCCTGGGATGGTATACCCTGAGTCCAGCCCAGTGCCCCAGGAGAGAATGAAGAGGCCAACCACTGCCCACAGGAGTGGGTACAGCACTCTCAGCCCAGCCGGCAAGTCTCGTGGAAAAATTTTACCTATGACTGTTTTTCAGGTACAGAAAGCTCAAACCAGAGACTAAGCTCCTTTAAGTGGGGGATCCAGTCAGGCAACTGTCTTGTATTACTGTAACTGTGCAAGGTGCCACCATATGACCCCCACCTTAGAACCAGTATGTTAGATCTGCAAGCTTCTGAATCTAGAAACTCCCTTCTGGAGATGCAGTCAGTGCTCCTTAGAAAATAACTGTTCTGCAGAGTTCTGTTTTTTTCTGTGTAGCCCCTAAACCAGCTGCTGAGCAATTATCTTAAATTCATGATGACATGAATCCTGGTTTTCTGAAAGCAAGCCTAGATTCAATCAGAAAAGAAACTGCTTCTGAGAAACCCACCTTAGGTTCAGTGAAATCATCAGCATCCTCCACTCCACAGAAACCGAGCACTGCTATGGGGACATGTAAAAAAGGCCAGGAAGGTAAACTTTAGTCCACAGAATCCTGTAGTAATTATGGAGTTTTTTTAAAAAGAATTCTCAAGCTATGCTCACCAGAGCCTGCCAGCACCCAAGCTGCTAAGCACAACCAAGATATTTTAAAAATCGATACTACCTTCCTAAATTCCACAGTTTGCCAAGCCAATTTAAACTGCTCAGTCTCTCCAAATGAGTTAAGTTCCTTACCTACAGGCCGATACAGTAAGGAACGGTAGGAAGAGCTGCGTTAGTGCCGGGCGCACCCGCGGTTGCCGCACGCACAGTGCAGCTCACCTACCGCTCGATCCTGTATGTAAATAGCTTGCAAATGCAAGCTGCGTCCAAGAAGCGTCCGTGAAGCGTTAGGCCCGCACAACCCATTTTACTGTATAGAGCGCTATACAGTATCCTGGGTGCGCTGGCTTAACGCTTCACGGACATGCTGGTATCTGTCATTTCAAATGTCATTTCAAATGACAGATACCAGGAAGTGGACGGTTCTCCTACACTCGGGATTGCCAGTCCTCTCTCCCCTCCTCCCGAAGTAAGGCGCGTAAAGCAGGTCCGTCTCCGCCGATGTCCGTCTCCGGAGGGGGGCTGCAAGAAGAGTAAGTCGCTTCGTTGCTTTACACTGCCAGTCCTCTCTCCCCTCCTCCCGAAGCAAGGCTGCTTTATGCGCCTTGCTTCGGGAGGAGGGGAGAGAGGACTGGCAATCCCGAGCGTAGGAGAACCGTCCACTTCGTTGTTACTTTTTTTTTTCGCTTTTTCGCTTTTTTTTTTTTCGCTTTTTCGCTTTTTTCCGCTTTCGTTGCTTCGGGAGGAGGGGAGAGGACTGGGGCTGCCCCGGAGACCAGCACCCATGGACGCGGCCAGGGCAGGTGAGCAGGGGCTGGGGGAAAGTTTGCCGCCTACCCTTACCCCTGCCTCTAACGCAGGGGTCAGGGTAGGTGGTAAGTTAGCAGGTTAAACCCGCGGCAAAACGGCAGGGTAAAAAAGCGATAGTCGGGGCGCGCGTTACTGTATGGGAGGGAATAGCTAATTCGATCTTTTACATCTAATATACATGCCGCGGGCGGAAGGGGTTACCCGGTGATTTAAAGAGGCGGTAAGAATGGGTTAAAGGGGATTGTGTATCGCGGGTTGGACTAACGCGGCCGAAAAGTGAGTAGAAAGCGGGTTAGGAGCAGGGTAACCGCGGCCGCACTTTACTGTACTGACCTGCTAGAAAGGCAGAATTTCCTTTTGAATCCAGATCAGAAAACCTGAGGCAAGTAAAAGCACTGCAAAATACAGCTCTGCCCCCAATGATAAAAATCTTGACTCAGGGGAAGTTAATTAATTCTAACTCCAGAGCTCTGAGTACCACAGCTGTTTGTAGCAGGACAACAAAAAGATCAGCACTGAATGTGAGGCAGGTAGTCTGCATCTTTGCTCTACCTGCCATTCCAGAACCTTCTGAGGGAACCCAGCTCAGGGACCAACTTCATTCTCCTACACAGAATTCTTGCCAAGTTGCTCATCCTGCTGCAGTTCTGTGTCCAGAAAAGGTCAGTGATTCTTTTCTCCCACTGATCTGTGTAAAAACAACATTCATATCTTCTGCACATCCTGTCTTGTCTCCCAAGCCTGAGGGAACTATGAACCCATTTGAATCCCTCTCACGTCCAACAGTACCTCAACTCCAGGAGGAGTCCATGCTGGCTTTTCCAGCCAGCCGGTGCCTGAGAGACTCGAGCCTAGCTACTCTGTCTTAGAGAGATCTCAGTATGGGTGCCCAGAGGGAGGTGCTGTAGTTCCAGATGCCCAGTGCCCAGAAGGAGACTCTGTGGTTCTAGATGCCTAGCGCCCAGAGGGAGGTACTGCTGTTCTCAATGCCCAGCCTCAAGGAGATCCTGAGCTAGCCATCCAATGCCAGAGTGACACCATCCCACATCAGGGAGATACCAGCCCAACTATCTGGCCCTTGAGTAACCTTGGGCCACCAATTTGTACCCTGAGATTCCTTGAACCTCAGAATCAACTATTGAGAAACTCTGAGCTGGTGGTCCAGCCATTCCTAACCGCTGAACCGATGGTTTTACCATCAAGTCTCTCTGTACTGTGGGCCCAGCCATGCAGATGCCCTGAACCAGTGGCTCGGTTACTCAGATATATCGAGCACCCATACAGAGGTGCCATTCCAGAAGCCAAGCACCAGGAAGGAGGTGCCATTCCAGACACCTAGCGTCCACAGAGAGGTGCTGTTATAGATGTCCAGCACCCACAAAGAGACACCAGGAGGGAGGCACTATTCCACTCATTTAGATCCCAGAGAGAGGTGTGTTCCAGTTTCCCTCAGTCAGAGGCTCAGGAGGCTCTCAGTCAGAGGCCTCTGTCAGAGGCCCAGTTCAGAGTACTTAAATCACAAGCGGATTGTGATACATTATAGTAGGGCCTTGCAAGACTGGAAAATTGGGCATCCAAATGGCAGATGAAATTTAATGTGGACAAGTGCAAGGTGATGCATATAGGGAAAAATAACCCTTGCTGTAGTTACACGATGTTAGGTTCCATATTAGGAACTACCACCCAGGAAAAAGATCTAGGCATCATAGTGGATAATACTTTAAAACTGTCGGCTCAGTATGCTGCAGCAGTCAAAAAAGCAAACAGAATGTTAGGAATTATTAGGAAGGGAGTGGTTAATAAAACGGAAAATGTCATAATGCCTCTATATCGCTCCATGGTGAGACCGCACCTTGAATACTGTGTACAATTCTGGTCGCCGCATCTCAAAAAAGATATAGTTATGATGGAGAAGGGTCAGAGAAGGGCAACCAAAATGATAAAGGAGATGGAACAGCTCCCCTATGAGGAAAGGCTGAAGAGGTTAGGGCTGTTCAGCTTGGAGAAGAGACAGCTGAGGGGGGATATGATAGAGGTCTTTAAGATCATGAGAGGTCTTGAACGAGTAGATGTGAATCGGTTATTTACACTTTCGAATAATAGAAAGACGAAGGGGTATTCCATGAAGTTAGCAAGTAGCACATTTAAGACTAATTGGAGAAAATTATTTTTCACTCGATGCACAATAAAGCTCTGGAATTTGTTGCCAGAGGATGTGGTTAATGCAGTTAGTGTAGCTGGGTTCAAAAAAGGTTTGATAAGTTCTTGGAGGAGAAGTCCATTAACGGCTATTAATCAAGTTTACTTAGGGAATAGCCACTGCTATTAATTGCATCAGTAGCATGAGATCTTCTTAGTATTTGGGTAATTGCCAAGTTCTTGTGGCCTGGTTTGGCCTCTGTTGGAAACAGGATGCTGGGCTTGATGGACCCTTGGTCTGACTCAGCATGGCAATTTCTTATGTTCTTATGTTCCAGCCAAGATGCTTTGTGACAGAGTCCCAGTTCCAGCCAGGGGTTCAGTTCCAGCCAGATGCCCTGAGCCTGGGGCTCATTTACAGTGACATGCCCATGTCCAAGTCAAATCCAGTAAGATGTCAGATCCTCAGTCCATCATGGGAGAGTCTCAACATATGTATCCAGACTGAAAGGAATCTGGGTGCACTCTCCATTCTCCTTATGACATAACCATGGCTATCCAATGCCAAAGAAATACTAGGCTAACCCTTCCATCATCTGGAACCTTTAAATCTTGGCACTAGCATCTAGAAATTCCTAAGCCCATGCTTCTAAGCTCAAAAAACTTTGACTCAGTACCTCCATGTCTCAAGAAATCTAGTTCTGCACCTTCAGGCAACCAAGTACCTGCTAGCCATAGCCCCCATGGAAAATAGGATCCAGAAGGAGGGGGTCTTAAAGGGGAGGTACTGTCATGGATTTTGTCTTCCATGCAGCCTAACCATCCCCTGATTCTGCCTACTATACTTCCTCACCATCAGAGGCCTCCAGGGAGCTCTGCTCCTAGTTACCTAAGCCATTTCATCATTGGCCACCTGATCCAGCCTGTTGTACAGCCTCTTTTCCACCAGGGGTTTTCAGCAAGCTTAACCTTTGTTGTGTCTGAGGCATTGTGGACCCTTGGTTGCAATGGAGATGACTCCGCCCATGGGGAGGGGCTCCATGGGGAACCACTGATATAGGTTTTTGACACAGATAACAGACACAGAATGGATAGAGTCTTTATTGTACTGCTGTAATTAGATGGTGAAGCAGGAAGGTAAGGCACTGATCCACGAAGTGCCAATACGTTCAACAGCTCAGAAGTGTAGTCTCACCCAGATGTTCATGATAGGTAGGAGCCTGCAGTGCGGTTAACACCGTGGCTGGTGGGTGGAGTTGGAGTGCGGATCGTAGAGGTACTCACAGAGAGAAGGTGTCTTCCTGATGGTAGAATGGTGGGACTGAAGGTCCGTGGTGCAGGATATGAAGTAGATAGGCCCTCGAGGAACGAGTACCCAATGGTCCAATATCCTGAAAATGAATAGAGAGAAAAGACCCCCGAGGAGCAGTTGTCTTGGTTAGTGAGGACCCCGAAGGGAAGTTGGAAGCGAGAGACCCCCGAGGAGTGGGTATTTAGAGCTTCTGCTGGAGCGAGGCCCTTAGCGAGAAAGTGGCATCTAAGCGTGCAGCTTAGAGCAGTCAGAGTAGCGAAGTGAAGTCTTTGCTAACTCAAAGTGGTAGCAGAAGCGGAGGCTAGATATATTTATTTATTTTTAACTTTTCTATACCGATGTTCCTTTAAAGTATACATATCGCACCGGTTTACATCAAAACTGAATAGTCGCCATGTGGCGGATACAATGAAACATGTGATATAATAGAACATGCAGAAACACTGAACAATTGGTAGTAATACCAAGAACATGTGGTATACTGAACATGAAGAAACAATGAACACATGATACCATAGGAAAAAAAAAATTAAGTATAATATAAACATAGGGCTATACATGAAAGAGACTCCCAGCTAATTTAAGGGAAGCTAATTTAATTTAATTTAATATACCAGAAGTACTGACATCATGCAGTGGGGCAGCCCCCGAGGTTCCCGCTATGACGTGTATTTGAGCATTGGAGATGTGCGCACTCGCGCCCTAGGAGGCCACTGTGCCTGGAGGCTCAGGCCATGCCCTGCCCCCAGACCGTCTCGGACCGCCCATTCCCCGCCTCTTTTTGCAAACCCCAGGGACATACGTGTGTCCCGGGGTTTGCGCACACTGCCGAGCCTATGCAAGATAGACTCGGCGCGCGCAGGGGCAGGCAGGGGCAGCTTTTCGGGGGTTACGCGCGTATCCCTTTGAAAATCTGCCCCAATAAGATTAGCATTCAGATTCCCAATGTAGAAATAGGAGAAGCTCTGAGACAGGAAGAGCAGGTCCTCAAGGAGCGAGTACCTGGTCCCTTAGAGCAGAGAGACGTGGTAGCGTTGTACTCACTTAGCAGTATCAGAAATTCCACTAGATGAGAGGTCTGGCACCGGAGCAGAGAGCAGGCCCTCGAGGAGCGAGTACCGGATTCCAGTGAAGCAGTGCTGTGAAGAGAGATGGTATCTGTACTCACTGATGGTAACTGTAAATCAGTTCTTCCAAGTAGAAGGGTAGAGGTTGCAGGCAGCGACACAGGGCACATGGGCCCTTGAGGAGCAAGTACCGGTTTTCTGATAGCACCTGAAAGAAGCAGAGAGGCCCCCGAGGAGTGGGTACCCTGTTAGAGAACCCTGAAGGGTAGTAAGAGTTCCAGATAGTGTTGGAGTGGCAGAGTAGCTTCGGAACGGAGAGCGAATCCCATCCGTACGAATCCTGTTGCTAACTCAACGAGATAGCAAATACTGTAGGCAGATATACCCGGAAGTTGTGATGTCAGAACAGGGGGACGCCCCTGAGGTTCGCGCCAACTTAGAGTTAAAGATGAGGGTGGTGTGCGCGCATGCATCCTAGAGGTACCTTGGAGGAGAATGGCAGGAGTGCAGCATCAAAGCCGGTCCAGGGATGCCAGAGAGAATGGCAAGCAGATGCCATAGCGGCCATCAGTCCAAGGTGAGCGGGAGGAGCCGAGAGTAGAGAGAGGTAGGCGGGGCGAAGCCGTTGAAGACCGACGGACGCACAACTACTACGCATTGATGCAGTAAGTCCCGTAAGATGTTGTTCATCATATTTTGAAAGACTGCAGGTGCATTACTTAAACCGAAGGGCATGACGCGGTATTCAAAGTGTCCATCACGGGTGTTAAAAGCAGTCTTCCATTCGTCTCCTTCTCGAATACGCACCAAGTTGTAAGCTCCTTTTAGGTCTAATTTGGAGAATATTTTGGCCCCTTTGAGCCTATCAAACAGTTCAGATGTTAAGGGCAGGGGGTACCTGTTCTTGATGGTAATCTCATTCAGACCCCTGTAGTTGATGCAGGGGCATAAGGTGCCATCTTTCTTCCCTACAAAAAAGAAGCCTGCACCAGCAGGGGATTTAGAAGGTCTGATAAATCCCTTCTGTAGATTTTCTTGTATGTAGGTAGACATAGCTTTGGTCTCAGCTACTGAAAGAGGGTAGACTCTTCCTTTGGGAGGTTCAGAATTTGGCTTCAGATTTATAGCACAATCGAACCCTCTGTGTGGCGGAAGAACATCAGCTGCTTGCTTAGAGAAAACATCCTGAAAGGAGGCGTATTGTGGAGGTAAGCCAGGTAATGATGGAGTGGTAGGCATGCAGATGAGCGGTGAAACTTCAGCAAGACACCACCATGACAGTCTGGTCCCCACCGGGACAGTTCCAAGGTAGCCCAATTAAATTGTGGCATATGGTCTTGGAGTCACGGCAGGCCCAACACCACCGAATGCATGGCTTTTTCCAACACTAGAAAGGAAATTGATTCTGAGTGTAGGGCTCCAGTGCGCAGGCCAATTGCCTGGGTGGTCAATGAAACTTCTCCAGGAAGAGGTTCTCCATGGATGGATGACAATAGCAGAGGCTTAGCTATTGGTGTGGTAGGAATCCTCAGATGTTCGACCAAGCGCTTCAGAATAAAATTACCTCCGGCTCCGGAGTCAAGGAGAGCAAGAGTCTGAACTTCGAGACCTCTGCAAAGCAGAGATACAGGTAAAGATAATGGAGGAGTAGGAGAGGTGAGGCCCAGGAGAAAACCTCCCGCAGATCCTAGGCCCATCAGTTTCCTGGACAAATGGGAAAGGTTTGGACTGCATGACCCGATTGGCCACAGTACATGCACAACCCCATGCGCTTGCGATAATGTCTCTCCTTAGAGGTTAAGTGGCTTCGGCCTAGTTGTAGGGCCGGTGCAAGGGTATTAGGCATCCTAGGCAAACCTTATAGCCTGGCGCCCCCTCCCCATACACAATTTTAAATTATGCATAACATATTTTACATGAAAAATGACATTCTGAGGTAAAATTAATATACAAGTTGTTGTGATAATTTCATGCACTGTTGTGATGTGAACAAGAAAACTTTGCATCTTGGAATTCATATGGCATCATACCTATTGTGATATATTTTGGCATGGTCCTCCCGTATCAACACAGTACTATTTTCCAACACTCAAAGAATAACAACCCCACCTATGATAAAGAATACCACAAATATTACACCAGAATCTAAAATATCAATACACCTCCTATCAGGAAAACAGAACATGCCAAGCTACTACAGATCCCTAGAGAGAAACCAAAAGAATGCTAAAAGAATGCTTCATCTCAGTCTTTGCATGCAGAACACAAACCCTCACCAAATACAGAATAAAGCCACATAAAGTATAAATAGAAATGTGCAGACAAAAACTGAACTGTAAAACGCATCACGCCAGACTCTATACAGTATAACAATGGAAAAACAAAAATTTCACCATTCCTCGTGAAACAAATCAATAAAATCAAAATATACAAATCATTAATCATAATTATAAAATCATACAAATAAAATAAATTCAAAACAGCTGATGAATAGAATATCCAATAATTAAAGACTCATGCAAATTGTGAAAGCTTTACCAAACACCAATAAAATATTTCATACAGCAGACACATCGCATACTACCCAATAATTAAAATGGGAGTCAATCAAGAAAAATGAACTTAAAAAACCAACTTTACTTACCCTCTCCAGCAGTTCTCCTACTCCTTTCCCTTGCAGGCCACACCAGAAGCAGCAGTAGCTGCTGAAGCTGTCCTCACAGTCCTCTTCCTTAGGGACTACAACCAGTCTCTTCTCTCTCTCTCACACACACACACACCAGTCACACCCTCAGGATCAGTTTCTGTCTTTCACACACCAATCATCTCCCCAACCAGTCTCTCTCTCTCTCTCTCTCTCTCTCATACACACTCACAAGCACACACATACCAGTCATCTCCCTGATCAGTCGCTCGCACACTTATACACATCACCTCTCTGGCCAGTCTCAATCACACAATGCTCTCGCTCTCTCTTAGTTACACACAGGCTTTCAATCACACACATGCTCTCTCTATTTCACTTACACACTAGCTCTCAATCACACACATGCCCTCTCTCACAGCCACAAGCCAGCCAAAAACATGCTCCATCTCTCTAGCACACAAACATTGACACACACAAGCACCCTCCCTGACTCACATATACACCACACACATACAGAAGCACCCTCCCTGTCTCACATATACACCACACACATACAGAAGCACCCTCCCTGTCTCACATACACATTACACTCTCACAGAAGCACCTTGCTTTCAGACTTGCAGCATGATTTTTCACTGTTACTAAAATGCTTTCAGACTTGCAGCATGATTTTTCACTTTTACTAAAAGTGAAAGTGATGCTCCCAACCATTAAATAAGGAAACCACATTCCTATCAGAAGGCGAAATGACACCCTTCCTTCAGGTTCTGTCCTCCCAAGGGACAGCCACCCACACTGTACAGCTTCTCTTGTTTTATGCTTTCAGGCAATAAAGCAAGTGTTTTTCTTCAAACTATCAGTCGTATTATTATTCATGTGGGAGATATGGAACAGGAAGACATCCTTAGTCAGCTTCCCTTTTAAATGGAAAGATTCCAGTCTTAGTCATTTAAAAATATACATTTTCTAAAGGCTAAAAAAAAACCCAGAAGCACTGGAGACAGGGGGTGGGGGCATTCCTTTCTAGTAGCTGACTTATTTGCTCCTTTTTTTTTCTCCGCCGGTGGTCCTGTTGCCGCTGCAGAGACCATGCTCTCCTCCTGAGACTCGGAAGACACGAGGGGCCGATGGAATTAGGAGCACTGAAACTGCCGTGGGCTTTGCGCGTTTTCCCGCGCAAAGCCCTATAGGGGGATGTAATAAGGGTTTTGTGCGTGGGAGAAAAGCGCGTATGAACACGCTTACAGACTCATGGCTTTTCCTGCGCGAATGCATGCTAACAGCATGCAAAGGAGGCGATAACCTAATCATAGGCAATGCACAGAGCCGTGTTAATGCTAGTGTGGCTTTTTTAATGCGGGTTTTTTACCACCATGGTCAGGGCATGAGTTAAATGTCAGCGCTGACTCAGGGGGGGGGATGCTATGTTTGTATCTGAGTGTCCTGAAAACCACCTAGCTGAGCGCCTATCTCAGCATCCGAGTGGCCAGCTTAACTAGGTGCTTTTCTGGGTGCCCGATTGTATAGATTTGCGATCAAGTAAATGCATAGCTCAGCACCTTAGCGGCAAGGTAAGCTAGACACCTTTCTGGGTGCCCTATTATATAGATTTTTCTGCCACCAGCAGAGCACGAATGGCCTGATAAGCGCCTATCTCGGATTCAGAGTGACCAGCCTAGCAAAGCGCTTTTCACGGCGTCCGAGGTAGGAGCTTCCCTGGGCGGACAGATACACGGCCAGAAGAGCGGCAAGATTGTCGTGAATTAGCATCCATGAAAATATTTGCCCTGTTTTCTGCAGCACAGAGTTATTAGAAATATTAGAAATACTATCCAGGGTCATACTTTCACTTAATAGGGAGACCAGTTCGCTGGCTCGCTTTTATGTGCAGCGGATGCGACTGCTCATTATGTAAACTCTCACCAAGCTTAGTTGCACGCATTTTCCGCACGCGCATGGATTTCTGCGAGCAAATCATTTGCATAATTTATGCATTTTATGTCCCACGGCAGCTTCAGCCTCATGCGGTGATCGAAACCCGCACTCATAACGAGCGCCTGTTTTTAATATCGGCGATCGAAAGCGGTAAAGAGGGGGAGGGAGACTCACTGTCACTGACAGCCGCCATCTTTGAGTTGGGAGCCCTCAGCTTTTCTTTCTCCTTTTTGCCACCTTTAGTTGTCATCGCTGGTGATGCTCTGCTCATAAAATGAACAATCGACATAGGCACTGTCCACCTCTGTGTCCAGCGCCCAAAGTTAGTATCTTACGCACTGTGATGAGTCACGATGAGAGTAGTGGGCCCCGGAGCCAGAGAGAGACACGTCTTCCTGGCTCACTACATCAAGTGATCTCCACTCTCTGACTATTTTTAGCCTTTCTGTCCTGCGTCATTAGATCTCTTGTAAATTTCCAGCAACCAGTAATTGCCAGGTACTGTGCAAGCCTCCCTACTCCCAGCATTGCTCTGATTTCTTACTATCGTACAGGTGTCTGTTCTGTACTGATAAGTTTCACCATGGCGGCGCTTGTGGCAAACACTTCATTATTTACGTTGCCTGCTGCAATCTTCTTGCTCCTCTTTATGGTCTCACACGCTGGACCCATGTTCAGGTTCACACACAGGTCACACAGCCTGACCCTCTGGTTCTGTTGCCAGGCAGACTTTACACCAGCGAAGTACCAAAGTTAGCCATACAAATCTTTTGACTATCCACAATAAAAACCTGTTCCAACTGGCTTCATTTCTGCATAAATTTATTTTGTTCTTTTTGGGAGTTGCATGAGTAGGGAAATCTCATATATAGAAATGGGGGATGGGGAAGCAAAGGAAGAGGAGATCTCAGGGATGGGGAGAGGAAAGACCATCTAGATCAAGGACAGAGAGAGGAGAGGAGAGGGAAGGAGGGAGGATCAGAGCTAGGGATAGGAGAAGGAGAGAAGATTGGGCACAGGGAGGAAGGGAGAGAGGAAGGATGGAGGAGGCGAGAGGAAGAATTGGGGAAGGGTGGAGAAGAGATAAGATTAAGATAGGGGATGGGGAGAGAGGTTCTGGATCTTGGAGGGGGATCGGGAGGGAGAGGAGGCTCTGGGATCTTTGGGGGGAGGGGGATCCAGAGAGAGGGATAGGGAGGTGTCCCCTCCCCTGGCTCTAGCCCAGCTCTCGCTCACATCCCATTTTTCTTACTCCCCACCCCAGTCATCTTTCTTTCTTTATTTTTCTTTCTTTATTTGTTTTTTTCTATACCGGTGTTTGATTTTACATATCACATCGGTTTACATTCAACATGAGTGGTGCAGGAAATCAGGCATTTCCTTTTGTCTAATACAATGAACATCTGTAACATGGAAATGGATAAAAAGAGAGAGGAACATTAAACAAAAGTCAAAGCGGGAGAACTTCTATCTTACAGTAGTCAATGCGCAGAAATTATATCTTACAACAGAACCTCTATGATTGATGAGAGATTAACCAAATAACAAGGGTATATATAGTGTATATGATGTCAATTTACAGGGAGTTGAGGAGTAGATATGGACAGGGACTCCTCTTGTTGACTACAGAGTAGTACATAGAATGGATAAACATTATTTCTTTCCCTTCTTCTCCCCATCTTAGGTGTCCTCTCTCTCATCCCAAGTGCCAATATAAACATAGACACACACATTCCCCCCCTCCCCGAACTCCTCTTTCACACCTTCCCTAATCCCCCAGCCTCTATCTCGCACATTCCCCATTCACCCAACTCTTCTATTCCTCCAGCCCCCTTCCCCCCCCCCATCAGGACCATTGGTAGGAGCGCAATGGCACCCTGGCAGGCCATGGGAGAGATCCAACTCTCATGAAGTGGCTGGGAGCTGCACGGGAGGACACCACTAATGATGGCAGTGGTGTGGCACCCTCCCCACCCCAGGTGGGTGCCCATCTTGCTTACCCCTTGCAAAGGCCCTACCATTTATATTCTGCATCTGTGACACTTCGTTTATACAACCCCCGGCTCCTCTTTCACACAACTCCCGCATCCTCTATCACACAATGACCTTCTCTAGTCCACCGATCCCCCTTTTATCATCCCTTTCCCCTCCACTGCTGATCAGGAGGCAGGAGGAGAGCAGCAGTGCCCTTGGCCATGTCCTTCCCCTCTGACAGTGCGGGTTTCCAAACTGCCGCACTGTTCAAAGCAGCGGTCAGGGCCCAGGCGGCAGAGGAAGAGGAAGAGGAGGAGGGCATGGCCTGAGGTGCCATCCCTCTCTTCTTCCTGCTGCCACCTGATCATGTAAAAGTATTTCTATCCCGCGCCCTTCAAGGTTCGGAGCCTCCCTGACCTGGCTCGCCTCCGGTTTTCCATGGCGATTCCACGGGGACCAATAAATTCCATGGCAAGGGTCAGATTTTGCAGCCTTTCCCAGGGCCACTGTGAGAGAATAGGGGCCCTGACCCTAACTACAGAAGTGATAATAACCCTCATCTTCAGCCTAGGCCATTGGTTCAGTAAACGATTGTTAAATCTTCCTTTATACTGTAAAAACAGGTTCCTTTCTTGAAAATGCGGTCCAAATAGGATTTAAAATAATTGGGAATAATGAATGCAAACTCAAACAATTTGTGCTCACCTTTTCATATGCAGTTACATGTGTCACATAAAGCATTTACCTGGAATAAGAGTCTCCGTGCGACAGTCGTACAGCATCCCAAGTCGGAAAGGACGGCCTAGAGTTGGCATTTCAGTTGTCTTGTCTTTCAAAGAGGTCATTGCTCTTTGATTGTCCCAGACCTAAAACATATATAATTCAGACAAAATTAAACAATGTAACAGGTGCTTGTAAGCCAGAGTTGTAGCTAGTTTATGACTAGTGTATGACCTGGGCCAAGGGTGCCACTGCTAGAAGTGGGCCCTGCTTCTGCAGCCCAGACAGGGAATACAACAGAAGGAAGGGTTTAAACTAGGGAGCAGAGTAGCTCTTCTTTGGTCTGTTCTACTCTGTTTGACTGACAAAAAAACAGGCACACTGCCAAATTTCCAAATGAGAGGAGGGGGGTAACAAAAAGACCTCCTCTCAACCAAACAAAAATGCTTCACTAAAATGTCCAAAACCTTCTTGGATCTCACTGACACTGCAGCTCTTCTCTGGCTCCAGAAGGGTATACTGGCAGATCATCAGTGACCTGGCCTCTGGATCCGGGGAATAGCCTTCACCGAGAGCACCTGGCTGCAACCCAGCAAAACAACCCTCAATGTAGTCCAAAATCCTAACAAAGTCTCTTTCTCTAACTGGAGGAGTGTCCAGCCTGGCAGGGAGTACGCAGGAAGGCGTATCCCCGAAAATATACTAACAGGCTAATGCAATAAAGTACACGCAGCCTAACGCACAGGTTAACGAGCGGTTGGACACACATTTTGGACGTGCGTCCATAACCCTCGATGCAATAAGGGGATCGGCGCAGCCAAACAAAGGTATAGCTAATAGCGCTCATCACATGTAAATGTCATGGAAATGAGGCTATTGGCTATTATCCCACGATTAAAAAAATTGCCATGTGCCCAAGGTGCACTTTTTAACCCATCAAAATTTGCCCCGGAGCAGGCATAAAGTCTTGCCACGTGTCAAGGGGTCTACTTAAAATTAAAAACCACTGTAGCATTCTGCATTTCTGCTTTTCTGCGCACTTTTCCAGGCTGCTCAGAAATTAACGCTTGCTCTTGGGCAGGCGCTTATCTCTGAGCATAAAATGTGCAGATAAGGGGTTTAGTGCGTCCAAAACGTGAGTCCAACCCGGGTTAAACAGTGCACTGTGCTAAGCGTACTTTACTGTATTGGCTTGTATGTGCATTGTTATTGCTAAGGGGTGGTAAGTGCCACCCCAAAAAATATTTTATTATCCTTTTGCCAGCCGGGCCCAGGGTTATGCAAACCCCTGCCCAATCCAATAAGGTGCAATCTTCTGCATACAGATCCTTCACCCATCGATCTTTGTCCTCTACTTCATCCTCACTCCCTCTGCATAAGCTACCAGCAAGAGCAGCGTTTAAGTCTAAGTCATCACCTGTTGCCACAGGCCTGTCTTGTGGTAGAAGTTGTGAGATTATGCTGTCTCTACTGTAAGATAGGCCCCGTGGCAGCAGGAGATAACATAGGCTCGAATATTATTGCTCCTTCTGCCAGCTCGCAGCTCACAGGGAAGTGGCATTGCCTCCAAAAAGGTTTTGCTGCCATGGCCCAAGGAGAGGCTCTGCAGCAGGGCCACCACAGACCCAGAAAATGGGGAGGCCCTGAGAGTGGGAATGTGTGTGTGTTTGTGTGAGAGTCTGTGGGAGTGAGAGAGAGTATGTGTGTGTGTGTGTGAGAGAGAGGGAGCTTGTGAGAGAGATCATGTGGAAA
The DNA here is from genome assembly GCF_901001135.1 of Rhinatrema bivittatum. Classification (NCBI taxonomy): domain Eukaryota; kingdom Metazoa; phylum Chordata; class Amphibia; order Gymnophiona; family Rhinatrematidae; genus Rhinatrema; species Rhinatrema bivittatum. The sequence goes on along the minus strand of NC_042616.1, from coordinate 51,393,404 downwards.
TGAGGAAGCCTGTGTATTTGAGAGAGTGTGTGTGTGTGTGTGTGAGTGTGTATGACAAAGCCTGTGAGAGACAGCATCTGAGAATGTGAACTTGTGTATATTATAAGGGAGCCAGTTTGTGACAGAGAGCATGTGGAAGTGAGGAAGCCTGTGTGTGTGTGTGTGTGTGTGTGTGTGTGTGTGAGGGAGCATGTGTGTGTGTGTAAGGGAGCTTGTGAAATTGAGCACATGTGTGTGTGTCTGAGGGAGCCTGTGAGACTAAGCTTGTGTGCATGAGAGCCTGCGTTTGAGAGAGAGAACATGTGGGAGTGAGGAAACGTGTGTATATGAGAGCATGTGTATTTGAGAGAGCCTGTGAGAGGTGAGAGCATATGAGAGTGAGAGCATGTGTGTGTGTGTATGTATGAGAGAGAGCCTGTGAGAGGGAGCATGTGACAGCCTGCATATGAATGTGAGAGTGTCTGTGGGAGTGAGAGATGATTTGTGAGAGATCATGTAGGAGTAAGGAAGCTTGCATGTGTGTGTGGGAGTGGCCTGTTTATGAGAGAGAGCATGTGAGAGAGCCTGCATGTGTGTATGAGAGAGAGCCTGTTAGAGAGAGCCTGCATGTGTGTATAAAGGAGCTGGCAAGAGTGAGAACCAGTTTGTGTGAGAGAGGATAAGGGAGTGAGGAAGCATCTGTGTGTGTGAGAACATGTTTGTGTGTGTTTGTGTGTCTATATGTGTGAGAGGGATCGTGTGTCCTTGAAAGCATGTGTGTGTGTGTATGTGTATGGGGGAGCCTGTGAAAATGAGTGTGTGTGTGTGTGTGAGGGATCATGTGTGTGTGTGTGTGTGTGTGTGTGTGTGTGTGTGTGTGTGTGTGTGTGTGTGAAGGAGCCTACAAAGGATTCCAAAATGAGAAGGATATCTGGTGAAACTGAGGGAAACGAAGAAAGAAATCAAGAAAGCAAAAAGTCAGGCAGAAAAAAGGATTGCCAAAGAGGTAGAATGAGGTGGCAAAACATTTTTCAGATATAACAGAGAAAGAAGAAAGGTCCAAAGTGGTATAGTAAAATTGAAAGGTGACAAAGATCAATGTGTGGTGAGAGATGAAGAAATGGCCGAAATATTAAACAAATACTTCAGTTTGGTGTTCACTAAAGAAGACCCTGGAGAAAGACCGTCACTAGTTGACAAGACTGTGGATGGGGGTGGAGTAGACAAAACTCCATTTACAGAAGAGAATGTATGGGAAGAGCTAGGAAAATGAAAGTGGACAAGGCCATGGGGCTGGATGAAGTTCATCCCAGGATACTGAGGGAGCTCAGAGATGTGCTGGTGGATCCGCTGAAGGAGCTGTTCAATAGATCCCTGAAAATGGGAATGATGCCACAAGATTGGAGAAGAGCGATGGTGGTCCTGCTTCACAAGAGTGAGAGCAGAGAGGAGACTGGAACTACAGGCCGGTTAGCCTCACCTTGTTAGCGGGAAAATTAATGAGACTCTGCTGAAGTAAAGGATAGTGAATTATCTATAATCTGGTGGGTTACTCGACCCGAGGCAGCATGGATTCACCAGGGGAAGGTCCTGTCAGACAAATCTGATTGATTTTTTGATTGGGTGACTAGAGAATTGGATCAGGGAAGAATCCTCAATATGATTTACTTGGATTTTAGTAAAACCTCTGATACAGTCCCACATAAGAGACTCGTGAACAAAATGAGAAGCGTGGATTGCAAACTGGTTGACTGACAGGAGACAGTGTGTAATGGTAAATGGAACCTACTCTGAAGAAAGAACGGTGTTAAGTGGAGAGCCCAGGGATTGGTTTTGGGACCGGCTCTGTTCAATATCTTTGTGAGTGACCTGGCAGAAGGGATAGAAGGTAAATTTTGCCTATTTGTGGATGTTACTAAGATCTGCAACAGAGTGGACACGTCTGAAGGAGAGAATGAAAAGTGATTTAAGAAAACGTGAAGAGTGGTCAAAGATTTGGCAGCTGGAATTCAATGCCAAGAAGTGCAGAGTCATGCATCTGGGGTGTGGTAATCCAAAAGAGCTTGCGCATGGACTGGGAGAGGGACTGATAGTGTCTGATGATCTGAAGATGGCGAAGCTGTGGGACTAGGCAATAGCTAAAGCCAAAAGAATGCTGGGCTGCATATTTATTTATTTAGACATTTTATATTGCTCCATGTACAGATAACAACAATTTACAGATTGACATTCATAGTTATAAATCAATAAACATACAAACAAAGATTGGTTACAGAGGTGGTTTTCATAGGCAGGCATTGGTATTTATCAAGATGTTTGTTCTAGTAATAATAAAAGTAATATTTGATCTAGTTCAAAAGGCAAAGAGTACGGGTAGTTAAAACAAAATGATAGCTTTTGTATCTTTTGTCAGTGGTTTGTTTTGAGAACCTTGCATTCTCTCGTTTGATTTATTCTTCATGATTCAATTATTATCTTTTGTCTTTGTAGTCTTTGTGGCTCTGTGCATTCTAATGATTTTAGGTTAAGCTATATGCATTTTTGAATAACCGTGTTTTTAATTCACATTTACATTTTGTTCTGTCTGGTAAAGTAAGTAGCGTCTCAGGCAAAGAATTCCAGAGCTTTGGACCCACTATGGAAAACACACAATCTCTTATTTGTGTCAGGTGTGTGCTCCGTATCGTGGAAATAGCCAGTAGTCCTTTAAGCCAATGCTATTGGAATGAATGATGTTGAATATTATCGTTAGTACTTTATAGTAGATTCTGGTTTGTATTGGTAACCAGTGCAATGACATCAGCAAGGGTGTAATGTGATCATATTTCCTAGATCCTAGTAGTATTCTTGCTGCTGCATTTTGTAGTAGTTGAAGTGGTTTTAAGTGACTTGCTGGAAGACCTAGTAGTAAGGAGTTACAATAGTAACTAATGGATAAGTTACATTTGTGAAATTAATTCTGTACTTAAAACTGAGAAGGAAAGATATGGACATGATTAATCACATTTAACAACAACATTGATAACAAACTATGTTACCGAACCTTATGGCACCTATGTAAATGAACAAATCATAGGATCATTACTTTTTGTGCCTTATTGTAAACCGTTGTGACGGTCCCCACCAAACGACGGTAGAGAAAATTCTATAAATAAATAAATAAATAGTCAAGGTTTGAGAAGATTAGAGTTTGCAATACAGTACGGAAATCTGCGAAGGTTAATAATGGTTCAACCGATGTAGTATACGTAACTAGGTGTAACCTGTCTTAATTAATTTACTGAGGTGCATTTTCATTGAGAGGATCTCCTCTATCTGTCCACCTAAATCCCATAGTTGATTTGAGGGATTAATTTGAAAATAGCCCAGGGCTAGTGCAGGTGGTTTAACTATTGATGGTTTTCTGCTCAGCCAAATGATTTCAGTCTTTTTAGGGTTTAATGGCAGGTTAAGTTGCGATAGTTCTTGTTGTATTGCTTTTATATAGGTAGAGAGAACCAAAGCTGTATTTTCAAATGATCTGGAGAGTGGGATGTAGAACTATATGTGTCAGCATACAGGAAGAAAGTAATCCCTAGTTTTGTCAGTAATTTACACAGTTGGAGCAGAGGGCTGAGCCTTGAGGTATACCTGTATCACATTGGAAAGTACAATAACTCAATAGACAAGGTCCTAATGTTTGCTCACTCTATATTGCACTACACCAAAAGCTTTTTTTGTATACTATTTCTTTATTTATACTCTTTTTTTCAGTATTACATATTTCTTTACCTAATACCCCCATGTAATAACCACATTTTACAAAAATACCTAAAACAACCCAACATTCATTCATCCGGATTCAAACCATATTACATTAACACTCACCCCCACCCCTTAAAAATACACACATTTAGTTGCACGGATGTGAACTCTACACAACTTAGCAGATGTTATCACTATTGGGAAATGCCCCAACTCCTTGTTGCACATCAATAATTCCTTAATTTTTTATACGAGACTGATGTTACATCATTTGTAAATATCCCAAAGAATATGAGCTTTTCTTATATTACTTTCTCAAACCACAGTCATATAAAGATCATGTTTCTTCTTCTTTTGCAGATTTTATATGGGGTCCATTTCTTTTACTTTTCATTTCAAGTAGATATCACAACAGAAAGGACCGCTTCTGATTTATCCGTATAGCAATAATACTCCTTTTATAGGTGTCAAATGGAGTATATTTTCCTTTTCAGCTTCTTTTAGCCATATCCATAATTATCTTCAACAATGCCCTGCTGTCTTAAAACATGCCCGATGCCATGGCGTTTCAGCGGCTCCTTGCCACCTGCATCAGGGGACAGTTCATAAGGATGCTCCCAATGTAACCAATGAAAGCTAATTCCAAGGAGTATCACAATAGCCCTTCTAACTTAATTTCATAAGTAGAAATCTCCCTGAATATCTTTCATTCAGCTCTCAGCATTCCAAATGCTCTCTGTTAACGGCAGAAAGTGTCAGATATATGGTTGCCCAAATTGACTTGGAATGTTCTGTTAACTAGAAATGAGAAGAAGCATCTGATAACCCTGTCGTTGATCTCAATGTTTCTCAACTGATTGTATAACAGGTTATGGTCTACTGTGTTAAAGGTGGCTGTTAAGTCAATTAGCACAAGACAATAATATTCATCAGTGTCAAGTCCTCATAAAACTGGGTCCTGTTATGCAGAGCGCTGGAGGCGGTCCCATTTCTGGAGATTGTTTACCCTTTGGCCATGATGCGACCGCAGAGGGCTCTGGGAAGCGCCGAGGCAGGCGAGGAGTGTCCAAGCACGGGCGGACAGGCTGAACCCTGGCCTCTGTCGAACCTGAATGCATCAGAGAGACCCAACAATGCAATGTTAGTCTCTGGAGTAGCCCTCCAGCCACTCAATAGCACTTTCGGACCTGCCATACAGAATGGCAGATGTGACAGGACGAACAGAGGCTGAAGGGTGAAGACAGACTCAGACGAAGACTCGGGGTACGTGAGGGATTCACACGAAGAGTCAGAATACATGAAGGATTAGACGAAACTCAGGATACTTGAAGAAATGAGATGAGACGCAGGTTGGATGAAGGGTTGAGACGAGCTTCAGGTTGGATGAAGGGTTGAGACGAGACTCAGGTTGATTGAAGGACTGAGACGGAACTCAGGTTGGTTGAAGGAGGACTCTGACAGAGTCACAAAATCAACAATTCTGAATTAGTACTGCCACACCACGCATCCTACACAGCCAATCAAGGCAGGTCATGGACCACACTGGTGGTTCCCAACTCAGGTTACTTGGAGGTGTCAAGATGAAGGCTCCGGCGAGGCCTACACCGAGGCGTGCCGTCCATAGCCAGTCAAGGCAAGGCATGGACCATGCAGAAATGGAACAGGTTTAAGCAGAGTTCTTAGTCATGGACGGAGACAGGTGCAAGGGTCTCCGAAGACCTGGACAGGATTCAGGATTCAGAGTAGGAGCTTGGTTCCAGCTCCTACTCGGAGCAAGAAACACCGAGACAGGATTTATTACGAGGAACACTGGGGCTCAGTGTAAGGAACATTAAATGCCGGGTTCTTCTGGAGACTTGCGCTGCAGAGGAGAAGGACATCTGGAATGAAAAGGTCATCTAGGATGTGAAGACATCCGGAGAACAGGACATCAGGACTACAGGGGACCTAAAGGATGGAACATCAGGAGATCTGAAGTGAAGGACGTCGGAACATCAGGAGATCCGAAGAGAAGGACGTCGGAACATCAGGAACTGGACGGATGAAGACACGGGATCCGACGAGGGACCTTGATGAAGACATGGAATTCCAACATGAAACGGAGTGCCTAGGAGAAGCTGGATTGAAGAGAAGTCCTAAGGAGGACTGGCTCCTTGCGAAGGCAATGAAGCAATGAAGTCAGGCCCTTTTAATAGGGCTGAAGAGAGACTCCCACGATGACATCATCAGGAGGACCACTCCCAGGCTGGCCCTTTAAATATGAAAAGGAGGCGTGGCCCCGCGCCTACAGAGGTGGAAGGCAGGACCTGGAGAGCGGCCATGCCACAGAGCGAAGCAGGAGCTGGAACAGGCCGCAGAACAGGCCCCGACACTGAAGGCGGCTTCCTGCCGCAAGAAGGAAGGCTGGAGGAGGCTCCAGGCACACAGAAACACTGGCGGTGGCCTCCGGCTGTGAAGAGGACGCTGAAGGCGGCTCTCCCCGCCACAGGAGAACAGCTCCACACCGCGAGGGGGGCAGGCTTCCGGGCAGCCTCCAGACACATGGGAGCGGCGTCTGTAGCCTCCTGGCCGCAGAACAAAGGGAGGAGGTCGGCGGCTCCTGCCGCAATGGAAGCAGCAGCAGTGGTGGCTCCATGCCGTGGGTCTCAGCGGCGATGACGGCGGTTCCATGCTGCAAGGAGAGAATGTCGGCAGCCTCCAGGCTGCGAAGAAGGGTGGAAAAAGAGGTGAGAGGCTACCTGCGGCTCCGGCTGCTGGTAGAATCATAACAGGTCCGTTAATGAGAGGAGTAGTGTCTCATTTGAGTGATATTTCCTAAATCCAAACTGATTTGGGAAGAGAGTACTTTGATTTTCCAGATCATTTACAAGTTGGGATAACACTGCTTTCTCAAGAACTTTTGTAAGGAATGGTAAGTTTGCTATTGGATGATAGTTGTCCAAGTCATCAGTCCTCCCAGTCTTATTTTTTAGGATTGGCTTTATTACCACTTATTTTAATCCATGTAATATACTTCCTTCTGATAGTGAATGATTAATTAAGGTAGTGATTGTTGGAGTGACAACTTGGTGTACTTGTTTCAAGGAGCTGGCTGGGATTGGGTCATGTGGGTTTGTCGCTGGTTTAATTTTAGCAATAATTGACTAATTCCCAGCTGCAATACTCTGTCATGTGTTGACCGCTTATCCATGTCATTTGGGTCTTCAGATGCTTTTGTTGGAGATCAGATAGGGAATTGTTTTTTCAGTTTATTGATTTTGACTGATAATGTGCTGGCATATTCATTGCAAGACACCTAGGAGGATGCCCTCATTTTGGGATAGAGGGAAGGCAGGGTGAGGAATGTATGGGTGGGGAAGGAGAGGGCAATGTGGATTGGTTGCCTAGTGAGGAATGGGGAGGGGCATGGAGGGATGGAGGATGGGTAGTTTTACGAAGGAAGGGGTGAGCCATTTGGGGGGGGGGGCGGAGATTGGGGTGGTAGGGGTGTTCGTGATATGCAGAGAGCTGGGGCAACACTGAATGGATAGAGAAGAAGACAGGTGGTACACGGGCGAGGCAGAAGTATGGAGGTGAGCAGAGGTGGTGTTGGGGCCCAGAGGATAGCACTGCAATGTTATTGCCTTGTGATTTGGGTGCTGGGGTAGAGAGGGGCACTGCACAGTGTGTTTCTGGTTTCTTAGGGGCATTGGAGGAGGAGAACAGTCCAGGCACTTCGTGACAAGAGTCATAGAATGGTGGTGCCTTAACCCCAGCAGGTATTGCTCGATTGGGTGGACCTGAGTGTTACGCCGGTTGGTCGCAAACGACTGCGACCGCTGTTGCTGACCTCCTGCCTCACTGCTCTATCTCTGCTGGGTAGACTCACGGCCTCCACCAGCTATTGCCAGCCTTCTGGCCTCCATTCCCGGGCCTCCCTGGACGGCGTGGACACTGCCGACCACCATCTTGCCCTCGGAGTTCCTTAGGCACGTGTGCTCGCTCCCGGGCCAATCTTAAGCACGTCATGGCGGGAACCTCGGGGGGCATCCCCCCCGGATGATGTCATTCATCGTGGACTCTTAAGTCAGCTGGCCCTGACTGCCTATAATTTGGCAACGAGTTCCCTCATTGCTGAATCCGCTACACTCGCTACGGAATTCTCGTTCCAGCTCCTGTTTCCTTGGTGTGAAACTCCCTGGATACCCTTGTCTCTGGCTATCCGCTCCTCAGAGGGCCCTGCACCTAGGACCGCTGTCTGCCCCGTTTCCAGGGGCTTCCTTCAGAACTACTACTACTCCTACTTCTACGGTGAGTACCCCACTCTGCGGACCATTGTCACGTCATTTCTCAAGAGGAACCCTCGTCGGTGTACCCTGCTCTGCAGGCCATTGCCATGTCATCTCTACAGAGGAACCCTCATCGGTGTACCCCGCTCTGCGGACCATTGCTGTGATATCACCACAGAAGAACCTCGTGGGTAATACCCACTCTGCGGACCCTATGGCATCACTGTGACTGTATGACTTTCCCGGCACACCTCCGCCCTGTGCCGCTCTACTTCTCAAGAGAGACTATTGTATCTCCTGAGCTGTGTTTGACGTCAGCTCGCCTCGCTGATGCTCCGTGGCTCCACCCCCTGGAGCCACCCTCTCTAGCTCCTCCTGGACCTTCCTGCTTTCTCTCTCTCTCCTCCATCTCAGCACCTGCTGTATTGCATATCCCACAGACAAGACCTTGCCTCACAGCAGTGAGGCTCACTGGGCTCCTCCCTGTGGGTGGTACCACCTCTCACCTCGACCAAAGGGGCCACATACACACAAATCCTAACCCTGAGGAGTCAGTGGGTGGTGCAAGAAGGCAGAGTGAGCAGCCTGGAACTTCTGGAGCCGGGGTCACCTCTTGGCCTGCGGCTGGTGAGTCAAATGTGTGGATCTCAGATGGGGGAACAAAGAGGAAGAGGTATGAGGATGCATAGTTCATCTTCCTCTAGTTCTTCTTCATCCTTTTCATCCTCATCTAAATCAGCATGTCAAGTGGGTGTGTACCGACGTCTCTGGTGTGCTGAGACAGGATATGGGGCAATCGGCATTGGTGGCTCTGACTGAGCAATGGGAAGGGGCGCCAAAGAGGCTGAGGAAGCACATTTGAATAGCAGTTGCAATAGTGCAAGTATCATCAGGTCAAATATGTGGCCTGCAGCACACATTGGTTCACTGACTAATTGGGTAAGGCCAGGAATTTCCAGTGAGGTTACAAATTCTTGTGGGAGGTCCAGGTGAGGCTCAACAACATGAACGATGAAGTCATCCAGGAGCATAGACCTTGGAGGCTTCAGGATTATCTATGAATCTGATATTAGCTGTATGAAGTCCTATAGGACTGCAATGGAGCATGAATGTGGGATCGTATATCAGAAGGATCCCCCATTTCAGGTGAGCATTAGCCTGGAGGAAGATGGCTTCAATTCCTTGGGTGTCAGATCCAGTGAGGTCCTAAAAATTGTGGCTACCCCTACACATTTCTTGTTTTTGTGTAGAGTATGAGGAAAGGTATAGCCTTAGGCCAGAATTGGTTAAACTAGGGTGTATAGGTGTGACTTCTGTCCATGTTTCTGTTAGGCAGAGGACGTCAGCAGGGTCATATATTTGTAGATCATGAAGGAAGTTAATCTTATTATGGATATATCAGGCATTCAGGAGCAGCATCTTTCTCCCATGAGGAGGGCTGAGTCTGGGAAGCACCCAGTCCTGGTTTTGGACCTCTTTTGATGGGTAGATAAGAGATTTGTTGGAGTTTCTTTGTTTGCATGGATTGAGAAAGTAGTGGGTGAAGTGTTTTGCCTTTGCCTGTGATTACGGTAATTCATGAAGCTGAGAAGGGGTTGAGATTATGTTTGGTGTGTGGCACATCCTGAAGGTGGGGTGGGGATGGTGGAGGAAGGAGTGGCGAGTGAGTTAGGCATGGGCAGGTTGGCTCACAAGAGGCATGGGGAGGAACCGAGTAAGCGTAGTCTGGTTTGTGTGCGTTGCTTGGTGCCAGAGTCAATAACTGACAGTGTGTGGTGTATTGGGCTTGCTGTCAGTCAGGTTGTATGCTGGGATAGTAAATCACTGGCAGCAATACCTTCAGGAACTGATAGTATTGACTGAGGAGTTCAGGAGTGGTTCCAGTATTTGGAGTGCACTTTGGAGTGGGGAACAGCCTTTGGCATGGCCTTTCTATGCCAGGCTCATCAAAGGGGGGCCTGCTTTTGGAACAGCCTTTTAAAGGACTGGTTAGTCAACTGCTATTGACATCAGTGGAACACAGTTTACCTGTCCCTGTCCCAATGGTGCTAGAGCAGGAGAGTGGGCAGGACCCTTAAAAGGAAGTCCAGGTGGTGGCTACTCGCCACCTCATGGCAGATTGTGTGGGTCTCTGGCGGGGTGGTCCCTTGGTGCAACCCCTTAAAGGGCCAGTTGGTTGACTGCTGATGATGTCAGCTGCACGGGGTTCACCTGACCCCAGTCCCGACAGTGCATAAGTTTTACTTTAAAAATCCTTGGTAAAATCTCTGTGTACATTATACACACAGACTTTACTGCTGTTTGTGGAAATATAAAATTATCCTCAGTGGGGTTCATTTTCAAAAGGATTTCCACACACAAAACCCAATCTATGCCCATAAATTGCCTTTTGAAAATCAACCAGAGCCACTGCATGCAAATGTATGTGCATCATTTAATTATACAGATACTTCTATGCTCACTCGCAAGACGCATTTTAGGGGGTGGAATTGGGGAATGGGAGGATTTATGTGACTACCTTTGATTTTCTATTGGTATGCAAGTAATCTACATGCATCAAGGTACACCCGCTCAGGAGCAGGTGTAACATAATGTGCCTGTGCTGGCGCGCGTACTGCGGGCACCGTGGAATTTTCAGTGTGGACTTGTGCACATAAACCTGCTCTGAAAATTTAAGCTATGGTCTATAAATCTCAGTCATACGGTGTGCATACCATAAGCTTGGTGAAAAGGCTTATCCCAAAAAGGTTTATTAGAAAAGAAGGGAAAAAACCCTTAAACAGCCCACACCAAAAAATTAACAAAGTTTTCCTGTTTTTCTAGAGGCTTACAATGTCATCATAGGTAAAAGCTGCTGCTGCTGTCATCAGTGGAAGAGGGGTTTACTGAACCCTCTCCCCACGGTGCTAAGGAAGTCCAGGCGATGGCATTGTAAGCCCGAGAAAAACACCAAATATTTGTTCATTTTTTTGGTGTGGGCTGTCTGAAGCATATAGATATGTGATATTCAGAGTTAGTCAAATAACTTATCTGGCTAATTCTGATTATGGAGGAGAGCAGTCCTAAAGTTAACCAAATAAGTTTCTTTGGCAAACTAGGACTTTACGCAGCTATATTCAGTGGAATTCCTAATCAGCAGTGCTGCGCTGAATATCCCAAGCAAGTTATCTGTCTAACTTTAGCTGGATAACTTGTCTGCTCCCCAAGTTGCTGAATATAGGGCTCTAGGTTTCTGTGTTTCTAGTTTCTGATATCGATTTGGAGCACAGGGCACGTACATTCAGACACAGGGTTTTAATGTTTTGCATTCTTAGTTTGGATGGCTTTTAGATTGTTTATTATTACTTATATTTGTGTTTTATATTTGTCTTATTTTTTTTCCTCTTTATTAGCATATAAATGATTAACACTAATTAGAATCATAAAGCAAACATGAATATATAAAGAAAATATCAAAGAGTATAAATTATCAGGAAAAAATAATTAGTACACTATGATAAGTCCCCTTAATTTGAGGAGAGAGAGAAATATAAGAATATATCAAAGAAAAATATAAAAAATTAGGCAAGCCATGCAAAAAATATACATTCTACCAGGCCCTTCCCTAATTAGATCTAATGGTTCATAGTATCAAAAAATCGCAGTTAGCCTCAGAACCAGGCAGCCGTGACCATTTGTCGCAAAGGGAGAAGGGGAGCGAAGGCAGCTCACACTCACGTATTCCAAAGTACCATAGAGACCAGATGAGGTGTAAAATTGGCCTCGGCTTTATTAACAATGATAATAATATACAACCATAAACGTGTACCTGAGCCGTAACAAAGATAAAGCTGTAAAACAGCCCCCTGTGCAGGCAGCATGCCACCTCTGGCCCGGGGCCTGCTGCAACCCCGCAAGGCCCTGCCTTCTGGGTGGTAATTATTTTTAGGGCATTCCGGTCTCCTGCCTGCCCAAGCAAGGTGACTGCTCAATCAAAGGATGGGGGCATCTGGTCTGCTACCGCTCCGGGACTGGCAGGCTGTGCACTGCCTCCAACTGGTGACCCCCCCTTCCCAGCTCGGGCACCCCCGCCATAGGGCCCAGATAGCTGTACGCCTTATCCGGGACCCTCCCCCAACACCACTGCGGCCAATGATTAGGAACACAACACCACCATGTGAACAGCATGCTTCAAAGTGTTCAAGAACAGGTCCTGTCCCATATCTGAGACATGCGCCCCCTTTGTTGCGAAGCAACTCCATGCACGCATAGCCAGTTGTGCCTCATGTGAATGCCACCAAGATGTTCGGTGAAATTGCCTATCTGCTTGTTTAATTTATTCCTCCACTGTCCCCAGAGTAGCAAGTTCTGGAATTGGCAATGGGGGAGGATCTCTGACCAAATAAACCTGGTGCAAGGCATTAAGGACAAGATGATCGCAATGTCCTTCCTCATATTGTCCAGGAGCAGGCTTCCCGGTGTGGTTCCAAATCATTGCCTCTTAGGTGTATGATTAATACCTCTAGAGGGGCAAATCTTGTTAATTGCTGTTTCAGTAGGGGGGCAAGCTGGTCCCAATGCATGCCTCTCCAACCCAGTCATCGCACCCTCCTGTTCATTGCCGCTACGCCCAGTTTCCCGCCACTGGTAATTTCATTGCGTGCTACTCTGCCCAAAACACAAACAAGTGTCCAGCAATCCATATCAATCGATATCGCCGATGGGGGCCTGAAAGTCAGAAGATATTAAAATAGCCGTGGGGGTGGGGGGGAGGGAACAATAACGCTTGTGAGATTCCATACCCAAATTGCTAAGGTGTGCCAAGCCCTAGGGATCCATTTACCTGTCTAATATAGGATAGATATGCCAGGGAACACCATCTACCAATACGCTGAATGTTGATACTCGACAACCGAGATGCAGCTGCACTGGAGGCTGCCCCAATTTGGAATGAGGAACTGTTCCAACCTCAGCCCAGCCACGTCCAGGGCGCGCTTTAGGATGGTGTTAAATTGATACTTGCTCAGAGGGAGTGAGTTGGCATACAATAGAAATTGTATCCCCCCAGTGGGCCTGAGTGCCCTTTAGTGCACCACATTGGCAACAAGACACGTAACAGATCTGGTACTTTAGTGATTAAGTGAGTGTGACCAATGCTCCCTGGCCGAGCTGGTCGTTCTTTGATCTCCATATCCGGAAAGTTAACTTTTCACTGGCGATGGAAACCTCACAAGCTTGAAGCTGGGAGCTGTCATATCTACAACTGGCTGCAGCAACTAATTCACTCACGTGTAATGCGGCAAAGAATGCAATGCAAAAGAGAGCTCGAAACAAGGCCAGCTTGAAATTGTCCAGCACCACAGAGGGCAGACAGCACCATAGGGCAAGCAGGTGATCGTTCAAGATAGGATGGCGTGCATCAGGAATGTGTGGGTTGTATTTGGCCCAACCCACAAGGATGCGCATAACCGCAAAGTCCCTTACTGGCTTGGGCAAACCCCGGGTCTTTGCAAAAGGTGTAACCTGCTAGGTTGGTTTGGACTGTGCCTTGAGACGAGATGTACTGCTTAACCTGCGCAATATATTCCATCATCTTGTGTGAAAGACTCAGGTCCTCTGACTGGTCAGAGAATTCCAGGAATTCAAGACTTCATTATATCCCTCAGGAAAGCTCGCCAGGTAGATGTTGTGATCGACTGGTGCAGCAATTCGAGTGCATCTTGGCTCCAATCCAACAGAGGTATGAAGGAACCAGTGTCCACTTCTCTTCGGTATCCAAAGCGAGCCTCCAGAATTCTTCATATTTAGAATGAGAAAGACAATCAGCAATCTCATTGCGAAGACCAGCAATGTGCTTCGCCCACACCATCACGTTTATCTGCAATCACTTAAAGACCATTAGCCTCATGAGTTCCGAAACCAGATTGCATCTGGAAGATTGTCGATTGATTACGTGGACAACTGCTAGTGTAACAGCTCCAGAAAGGTGATGTTCGATGTGATCCCTGATGCTACCCAATTGTATGACCATGTCTTCGCACACCAGCTGCCCTGACAGTATAGGCCAAAGCCAATGCCGCCCGAGGCATTGAAGAACAACTCTGGTCAAAGCTGGATACTGGTGGAGGTAATCACACTTCAGAGTCATTGAAATCAGCCAAGAATTTTTTTCCCCACCCCTAGATCGTCACGCATGGCATGGGTAACTCACAGCAGTGGTACTTCTTCCTGACTGTCATGGACGCAATAATCAATCAGCGCAGAAACGACTGCCCCCTTGGAATTATCCGACAAGCAAAAACCAGGCTTCTGATTAGGGATTGCCCGGTGGCTAGGGTTACCTTGCAAGCCAGGCGTGCACTGCGGATCAGTTCGGCCAGTTCCTGTATTTTATTGGCCAGGAATCTGGACAAGTTGGATGCCAAGGAAAGTAAGCACCTTAGTTGGCAAGTGATCTGGATGTACAGGTAAGAACCAAGTGGCAGACTCTATGACCACCTTAGCCATGAGGGCCCCCTCCCCACAGTCCTGGAGGAGGTCAAGCACGCTGCCGAAGGAGGCATATTGTACCATACAGGCCTCCTGGGGGATGAAATCATTCATGGCCTGACCTGCCGGATAAAAAAGGCTATGTATAAGCCTAAAATTACCTGGCTCTTTCTGGGACACTACAAACAATGATGATAAAACCATTCTGTAGAAAAAAGGCAGGGGGAAGGGGCCCGTACCACAGGGGCTGGAGGAGGATCCATATTGATGGTATTCCAGAGATCCAGTGAGTCCGAAGGACAGGAAATCTCGCTAGGAGCTGTACCACAGGCATCAGCCAGGGGCCAAGCCTACCCCATGTGAGGGAACTGGCACCACGGACTCCTGCAATGTGGGCATGTTGTTGCGTTGAGCTTGCGGGCACATAACATACATGAGAGCCCATTGCCCTGTGCCAAGGGGGTGCTCCAGGTTGCTATTGCGATTGGGCCCCCTGATAAAAACCAGTGGGACCCGAGTATGGCCACACAGGCCAGGAAGGAGGTACAGCCTCTGTAGCCCTCCAAGCCAATATCTGCACCGAGGGTGCGCTGTACGGAAAGCAGGGAAGTTGCATGGCTGGGCTCCCCCTGTTACCGGGGAGGGGGGGGGGGAATGGAGGGTGAAACTGCCTGGATGGATGGCTACATGGTCCCCATGAGGTCCCTACCCCACTGGCTAGGGAACGATGGAGAGAACTGAGGGATGTAACCACCTCCAGCAGGAAACCCCAATCCCCCCCCCCCCCCCCAACGCTGTGCTGCCGTTCTCTGGGTTACTCAAGTCGGCTGGCGGGTCTGCGGCAGGGCTGCATAAGAAGGGCTTAAATGTACCCTCTTCCTCCTTTACCCTTTTTTTTTTTTAAACCAATTAGCTGAATAGGTCGATTCAATTTAAATTAGGTTAGATTAGATAAATAAAGTTAGATTAATAACCTACCAGGTTCACAAAAATGTGCCTCAGGAACTGGGGTTGGATTTCAACAGATGGCCTCTTGTGGCCTGAGCCACTGAATTATAGCAAAGGCAGCAGAAAATGCATTTGGTTCTCATCTCAGGTCAGTGACAGCAACGTGGCACCTCAGATGGGACCAGGACCCGCAGCGAAGGCAGCAGCGCGGGGGAGCAGGAGCCAAAAGTGAAGGATGCCTGGGTGTGCTGCCCAGGTTAAGTTCTCCACGCTGCTGCCTCTGCCCCTCGGGATGGGCCCCCCCGTATACAAAATGGCCTAATGGGCCATCTCTGGCTGACCTGACCCACCCCCAAAGCCCTTAGGCATCATCGGGTACCTCCCCTGTTCTGCCTCCCTCCCCTTCTTCCTTCAACCCCATCGGCGTCACCGCACTCAGCCGCGCATACACACACAGTCGGAGTGACACCACCATTGATGCACTGCTGGTAAGTGCCGCAATCCTCCCCCCACTCCCCCCCCGTCCTGCTACAAGTGCAGCGCTGGATTATCAGCGGCGTCCGTGCACCAACCCAGCACCGCACCTTTCTTATCCCTAAGGAAAGTCTGTAAATGAAAAGGATCAGAAAATATAAACTTACATTTTTTATTTTATGTGACTTGATTACCTGCTTTGTTTTATTATGCTTCACTGTATGTATTATATACCAGCCTGTTTTTACTGTCAAAACTGTATGCTTGCCTTGAGCACTGGATTGGAAAGATGAGTTATAAATGTCAGAATTAAATGTACACAAGGGGCAATGTCTCTGCTTTATTAACAAAGCATTTTGCTTTGTTCTTTCACATTGCTTTATCGTTTATTATGATGCAATTTTAGTTTTAATTTCTTTCTGTTTTTGAATTGTGGACATTCCTTCTTGCCCTCTACCACTTCTGTACATCCATTTTATTGTACAAATGAAATATTAACAGCAACTCCTTCTGCATTTACTTATAAAAATGGAAAACCAGGAGCCTCATGTGGTCAAGGTGGAGTAACAATCCAACAAGGATAAAATAAAATCTCAATCAAAATTAAACAAAAAAACAAAAAACAAGGAGCATTGTGATGACAGATTTTACAGGCAGGAATTCACCGCAACAAAGTGGCTTAAGCCTTTATCCTCAACCTAGTTTTGTCTCTTCCACCCTCCCCTTGTAGCCTGAAGACCTCTCAGCACAACAGCTCACAAAGAGTCAACAATTTGGTGAAGCAACACAACCTGTGACACAGACAGTCATAAAAACCGTATCCCAATCCTAACAAAGGATTATTCATGTCACATAAATTCATCCAAATAAGATGTATGACTGTCAGTATCACATGAGAATATCACATGCTGGGCACTGGTCTGCTTGAAAAATACACTGGTATCTTAGCCTAATCCCCTGGCACATTACTTTCAATGCATTTAACATTCTTTATTATTAGATACTATCAAGCTGTTTGTAATTAGTGCGATGTGCTTACATTATATAATGCTAAATCAGAATCAGATATCTTACCTTAAAATAAGAAAGATATGGACACAGTCTTAATTGATGCACCACCGCTACTTGAGTGAGATTGAAAGTGAAAGTGAAACATTAGTGTCCAAAAATAATAACTGCAACAAGAAGAAGGAAGTTCCTCAGCTTTTTCTCTCATATCTCTGCAACTCCTTGTGTACACATTCCTCTCACAAATATAATTAGTTTATCTGCTTTTCATGCCAGAAGTCACGTACATGCCAAGACAATGTTATCACTGTAAGTTTCTAGGAGTCATAGACATCCAGAGGATGATTTTCAAACATCCTGCATAATTTATGCAACAAATATGTGCATAAAATACACTAATTTTGGAAGCAGACTTATATGTCTATGTTTGTTTTGAAAATTAGCCCACTGAACCTACCCTGCACTGTTGCATCTGTCGGTCTCAGACGGCTTCGACCTTTGTGCCTCACCTTTCTCTCTGCTCTCCCCGACAGACTTGGGAAGATGGCCACCGCCGCATCTGCTTGCCGCTCTCTCCGGCGTCCCAGGAACAGCTATGCCATGTTTCTTCTAAGGACCTCCTAGGGTGCGCACGCGTGCGCTACCCACGTCTTTATCCAGAACCTCGGGGGCGTCCCCTCCGAGTGATGTCAGGACATCCGGGTATTTAGCCTGCCCTTGTTTGCTAGCTAATCAACAGCCCGATACTGTAAAACCGCGGGAGAGCGGACGAACGCCCGCTCTCCCGGCGCATGCACCGGCCCTTCGCCGGTGCCAGCTATCCAGTATGCTCCAGCATGCAAATAAGGCGACGCGGTGCAAATGAGGGAAAGGAGGCGCTAGGGACACTAGCGCGTCCCTAGCGCCTCCTTTTGGCCTGGAGCGGCAGCTGTCAGCGGGTTTGACAGCCGACGCTCAATTTTGCCGGCGTCGGTTCTCGAGCCCGCTGACAGCCACGGGCTCGGAAACCGGACGCCGGGAAAATTGAGCATCCGGTTTTCGGCCCGACAGCCGCGGGCCGAATTCAAATTTTTATTTTTATTTTTTTTACTTTTTTTTACTTTTGGGGACCTCCGACTTAATATCGCTATGATATTAAATCGGAGGGTGCACAGAAAAGCAGTTTTTACTGCTTTTCTGTGCACTTTCCTGGTGCCGGAAGAAATTTCTTAGAGTAAAATGTGCGGCTTGGCTGCACATTTTACTTACTGGATCCCGCGCGCATACCTAATAGGGCCATCAACATGCATTTGCATGTTGATGGCCCTATTAGGTGCCGCGGGTGGGCCGCGTGTTTTCCTCCCCTTACTGAATAAGGGGTAAGGGAAAACACGCGTCCAGAGCAGGCTGACAGTGCGCTCCGACGGAGCACACTTTACTGTATCGACCTGCAAGTTAGCAAGGATGGTGAACTGATGGAAAGCCTCCGGTCTGAGCTTCTCTGCCGCTTCTGTACTGTCGCCGGAAGCCTCTTTGCCCCTCTGGGTATTTCTCTAACTTGGGTACCCACTCCTCAGGGGCCCTTTGCTTTATTTCAGGTGCCTATCTGGAATCAGGTACTCACTCCTCGAGGACCTGCTCTTCCTGGTTCAGTGCCTGTTTTCAACTACTTCTGCCTGCTGGAATCTTCACCCATACAGCTATCTACTTGTGAGTAATCTAACCATCTCAGTGTGTCTCATCTACAGCTCTGCTGTGCTGGGAACCTGCACCTGGATCTCCCTGTTACATCTTGGTGAGACGGGTCCCTCAGCCGAGGGTCCCCAGACTGCTACCATCGAATCATCTCACTACTGCCACCTCTGGTGGTATACTTCAGCTGTACAATAATAGACTGATTCCTGGGTTTCTGCCTACCGAGTCTAGCCTAGTGCTGTGGTTCCTCACGGGGCTCCTCCCCGTGGGCGTGGTCATCTCCACAGCACCCGAGAATCCACTCAAATACCTCAAAGCCACAACATGCACAAGTTATAACTGCTGTTTTGGTGTGCACAAAATCTTCCTGAAAATGTATACACATATGGTAAGATATTATAAAGCATGGGGCTAGATTTGCATTGCCAGCATGCATAGGCAGCGGGAGGAAGGGGGCATCTCCCTCTCTCCTATTGAGATACTCAGGGTGGGGGTGAGGGCGAAGTCAGTTCCCAGCCATTTACCAAGAGCGGCGCTGTCCCGGCTCTGTGTAGCGGCAGTAGCAGCAACCTAAAAGAAATTCAGCGTGGGCCCTGCAATCCATGGCTGCACACTCAAGGCCTTGCCCCCTTCCCCATACAGGTTTCCTGTTGCTATGGACACCCATGCGCGAGGCAGGGACCTTCAGAGTGCGGCTGCAGGTTCCGCACTGAATTTCTTTTAGGTTGCTGCAGCTGCCTCCGCACAGATTCAGCACAGCGCCACTTTAGGTAAGCAGCTGGGAGACAGGAGGGCCTGATGGAAACACAGCAACAGCGGCAACACTCCAGTGCCTATCAAAATTTGGCACCGGAGGCAGTGGCCTATATTGCCTATGCCTAAATCTGGGCCTGCATGTAACTCCCAACTGTACCCCAGAAATGCCTTTGCTCAATCTAGGTAAACTTACACACAAACATGATAAAAGCATATAGGTTTACTCGCATACTGGGTGTGCAATTTTATACAAAGCCACTTCTGCATATAAAACACTGTTTTACCAGCAAAAATCCCTTTGAAAATTTTGTAACGTCGTGCATGACTTGGTCAGACTTCCATACATTGATCTGCTTTTAAAACTATCCCAATGAATCTACCCACACAAGTTACACCTGCTAGACCAATTTTAAACCCAGTTATGCTAACTTCTTTCACCACATCCGCTGACAACAAATTCCACAGTTTAATTGTGCACTGAGTGAAAAAACTTTCCTCAATTTGTTTTAAAAGTGCTGCCTATTAGCTTCATGAAATATTCCCTAATCCTACTGGAAACCCATATTCCTTATTTACTCATTCCACCCCACTCATGATTTTAAAGGCTTCTACCATATCTCCTGTAAGCCATTTCTTCTCCATGCTGAAAAGCCCTAACCAGTTGAGCCTTTTTTCAGAGGTGAGCCGTTTAATGGCCTTTATCATTTTGGTTGCCATTCTCTTTACCGTTTCTACTTCTGTTATATATTTTTGAAATGGGTGACTAAAACTGCACCCAATACTATAGGTGTGGTTGCACCATGGATAGAAACAGAGGCATTATGATATCTTCCATCTTAGTGCCCATTCCTTTCCTTATAGTACCTAACATTCCATTTGCTTTTTTGACCACCACAGCACGCTAAGCCAAAGATTTTAAAGTATTGTGCACAGTACTCCAAGATCCTTTTTCTGGTTGGTGATGACTAATCTGGAACCCAGCATTATGTAACAATAGACTGGATTATTCTTCCCTAAATGCATCACTTCACTTGTCCACATTTAGACGCTCAGTCCCCTGGTCTTGTAAAGTCCTCTTGGAATTCCTTGTGATTTAACTACCTTGAATAATTTAGGCCTGGATTTTCTAATATCGCTGGGATTACTGAATCCCAGCGATAATGGGGGGGGGGGGGGGCAGTCCTGCGAAAGCCGGCAGTGATCGCACCACCGCAGTGTTATCGCTGCCAGGGTTCGCACCCAATAGCACCACCGTGAAAGGTGGTGCTATTGGGCGTGCTACTGGCAGTGATAACGGGTCTTACCTTATCGCCGCCAGTAAAGTTACTGACGCGTCTGCCCTGACGCCGCCCTGACTCCTCCTCTTCCGGCGCCAACTCCGCCCCAAATCCACCCCTATGAAGCTATCGCACACGAAAAGGGACTTTTTGCGTGCGAAATGTCCCTTTTCGCGTGCGATACGCTAAGAAAATGACCCCCTTAGTGTTGTTTGCAAATCTGATACTCTAACTCATCACTTCCTTTTCCAGATTATTTATAATTTATAAATGTATTAAAAAGTACAGGTCCCAGTACAGATCCCTGGGGCACTCTACTATTTATTTTCTCCATTGAGAGAAATGACCATTCAGATCTATTCTCTGTTTCCTATTTTTTAACCAATTCGCAATCTACAATAGGATATTGCCTCCTATCCCATGGCTCTTTAATTTCTTGATGAGCCTCTCATGAAGAACTTTATCAAACCCCTTTGAAGATTCAGATACATACATTTTAGCAACTAACTCACCCTTGTTCTCATGTTCATTAACGCCTTCAAAAAAATTAACCTTTAAAAAAATAGATTTGTAATACAAGACTTCCCTTTGCTAAATTCATGTTGGCTGTATCCCAATATCAAGCTCATTGGTCTTTCGTTACCAAGATCATCCCTGGAACCAGGGCCGATGCAAGGGTATTAGGCACCCTAGGCAAACCTTACAGTCTGGTGCCCCCCATACACAATTTTAAATTATGCATTTATAACAACATATTTTACATGAAAAAATTACATTCTGAGGTAAAATTAATATACATGTTGTTGTGATAATTTCATGCACTGTTGTGATGCCAACAAGAAAACTTTGCATCTTGGAATTCATATGGCATCATACCTATTGTGATGTTTTGTCATGGTCCTCCTATATTAGCACAGTACTATCTGCCAACACTCAAAGAATAACAACCTTACCTATGAAAGAGAATACCACAAAAATTACACCAGAATCTAAAATATCAATACACCTTCTATCAGGAAAACAGAACAGGCCAAGCTACTACAGATCCCTACAGAGAAACCACATGCTAAAAGAATGCTTCATCTCAGTCTTTGCATGCAGAACGCAAACCCTCACCGATTACAGAATAAAGCCACATAAATTATAAATAGAAATGTGCAGACAAAAACTGAACTGTAAAACGCATCACGCCTGACTCTACAGTGCACAATGTAAAAACAAAAATCACCATTCCTCATGAAACAATCAATAAAATCAAGATATATAAATCATTAATCATAATCCAACTAATAAAATAATTTCAAAACAGTTGATGAATAGAATATCCAATAATTAAAGACTCATGCAAATTTTGAAAGCTGTACCAAATACCAATAAAATATTTCAAAACAGCAGACACACCACATACTACCCAATAATTAAAATGGTAGTCAATCAAGAAAAATGAACTTAAAAAGCCACCTTTACTTCCCCTCTCCAGCAGTTCTCCTAATCCTTTCCCTTGCAGGCCACACCAGAAGCAGCAGTAGCTGCTGAAGCTGTCCTCATGGTCCTCTTCCTTAGGGACCACAACTAGTCTCTTCTCTCTCTCACAAACACATACCAGTCACATCCTCAGGACCAGTTTTTCATCTCTCATACACCAATCATCTCCCCAACCAGTCTCTCTCTCTCTCTCACACACAAACAAGCACACATATACCACACATCTCCCTGATCAGTCGCTCTCACACATACACACGTCACCTCTCTGGCCAGTCTCTCTCAATCACACAATGCTATCGCTCTCTCTTACTTATACACAGGCTTTCAATCACACACATGCTCTCTCTATTTCACTTACACACAAGCTCTCAATCACACACATGTTCTATCTCACTTATAAACAGGCTTAATCATACACATGCCCCCTCTCTCTCACAGCCACAGCCAGCCAAAAACATGCTCCATCTCACTCACACACACACACACACACAGAAGCGCCCTCCCTGTCTCACACCACACACACACACACAGAAGCACCCTCCCTGTCTCACACCACACACAAACAGAAGCACCTTCCCAGTCTCACACCACACAGAAGCACCCTCCCTGCTCACATACACATCACACACAGCCACAGAAACACCCTCCTTGCCTCACCCACACACCTCACACAGAAGCACCCTCCCTGCCTCACATACACACACACACAGAAGCACCCTTCCTGCCTCACACCACACACACACAGAAGCATCCTCCCTGTCTCGTATCACACACACACAGAAGCACCCTCCCTGTCTCACATCACACAGAAGCACCCTCCCTGCTCACATACACACCACACACAGACACAGAAGCACCCTCCCTGCTTACATACACACCACACAGACAGAGAAGCATCCTCCCTGCCTCACATACTCACCACACACAGACAGAGAAGCATCCTCCCTGCCTCACATACTCACCACACACAGACACAGAAGCACCCTCCCTGCCTCACATACACACCACACACAGACACAGAAGCACCCTCCCTGCCTCACATACACGCCACACAGACAGAAAAGCATCCTCCCTGCCTCACATACACACCATACACAGACAAAGAAGCACCCTCCTTGCCTCACATACACACCACATAGATACAGAAGCACCCTCCCTGTCTCATATACACGCCACACACAAAGGCCCCCAGATGAACAGCTCATCTTTGGCCTGCTGGCCTTGTCTCCAGCGGCAGCTGACAGTGCCAATCTTCTTTTCTTCGGCCTCCGCCAGCCTGGTCTCTGGCGGGCGGCACTGGCAGCGATGTCACTCTCCCGGGTTCTAGTGGCGATACTTGGGCTTGTCTTCACATTTTTCAGCCGCCGCCAGCTTGGGCTTTGACAGCGGTTCACAGCCCCTCTTCCTTTCTTCAGCCGCCGCTGGCTTGGGCTCTGGCGGCGGCTGACGGCCCCTTCTGCTTGGGCTCCAGTGGGGGCTTGCGGCCCCTCTTCCATTCTTCAGCTTTTGCAGGCCTCTCTTCCGGCCCCACATGGATGTCTTGTGGCTGTGGCAGAATGGCTGTGCTGCGAACCTGCAAGTTTCTCTTTGGGCCGTGCGCCAGCAGACCCTCTTCTTCTCTTTGGCTGGGAAGGCCACCGGCGCCAGGTTCGGATTGCCTCACCGGGGGAAGCCCGATCCCCCGATAGGGCAATCCGCTCATGGCGCCGGTGGCCTTCAGCCCTTACCATGTGACAGGGGCTACCAGTGACATTGGTTGGCCCCTGTCACATGATAGGGGCTAAAGGCCACTGGCACCATTTTGGTTAGTGGAAGCCGAGGTCCTGGGAGCGGCAGATTGCTCCCAGGCCCTCCGCTGGACCACCAGGGTGGCATTGGAAGGGTGGCGCTGGGAAGGGAGGCAAGGTGAGGCGGGGATTGGCAGAATTTTGAAAGGGCACTTTTTGCCCTTTCAAAATTTTGCCGTCTGCCATGGCACCCCCTAAGTCTCGGCGCCCTAGGCACAGGCCTAGCTCACCTAGTGGTTCCTCTGGCCCTGCCTGGAACCATTTTTTAAAATGGACGTTAGGTTGATCATCTGCCAATTCTCAGATACCATAGCTGATTTGAACGAGAAGTTAGAGATTACTAATTGTACGACTACAACTTCATTTTTTAGTTCTTTCAGAAGTCTGGGGTATATACCATCCAGTTCTGGTGATTTGAAGATACCCGGTTAAGTAGGAGTTATCCAGCCACACAAGACTGGATAACTTTAGACCTGCACTGAAGCAGATCTAAAGTTATCCAACTAACTTATCCTATTATAATTAAAAATCGACTAAATTAGCCTGATAGCTTAATTCTTCTTCGAAACCCCCCCAGAACACCTTTCTTTTTATCTGGCTAGATTTTAACTGGATAATGTCTTAACCAACTAAAATCTAGCTGGATAAGGGTCTGAATATAGCTAATCTTGCCATTTAGATGGATAACTTGCGAGTTATCCAGCAAAATGGCTTTAAATATTGACCTCAGTATTTTTAAACAGGTCCATGCAAACGTTCAACCTGTGCAACTGCTCCTTTTCATTTTTTCCTAATTAATTTCCTCATTTTATCATAGTTTCCTTGTTTAAAATTAAATTCTACTGACATAGTTTTCCTTAATATCTTCCCTTCTATGATGACAAATTAAGAAACAGAGAAATGTAATGGCAGAAAAAAGACTATACAGCCTATCTAGTTTGGCCATTCATACCAATTAATTCAGCTTTACAGTCCCTCCCACTCCCTCGGAGATCCTGTGTGTTTATTCCATGCTTTCTTGAATTCAGATACTGTACTTGTCTCCACCACTTCCACCGGGAGGCAGTTTCACACATCCACCACCCTCTTTGTATCCTTAATTCTCCTACAGCAGATTCTATAATGAAAGTAGCCCTAGCTTTCCTAACATGGAAAGCGCAAAAATGTAAACAGGGAGAAGAGCAAAATGTAGGCAGCAGAGCAAAAGGAGGGAGTCAAAGCAGAATAGAGAAACACAACAAAATTAAGATCTGATTTCCTAACATGTCATCATAGGTTATAGCACCATCCACTGATGTGAGAAGCTATTTGTTAGAAACTCGGGCAGCGGACGGCCACAAGCAGCCCTCCTCTCACCTCTCGGCGGGTCTCCTCGTCGGCGGCTCACCCCACTTCACCCCAGGCCGCATCGGGGCCTTCTCCCGACGTCCTCGCCATGAGGAGGATGCCAACTGCTCTCTCTGCCTGGCTCCGCCCCTTAGACGGGCGTTCCTTGTCTGCTGCCCGTCCTGATCCTTGGCTCGTCTCTGGTCTTTGCTTGCTCGCTGCCTGTCCTGACTGCTGGTTCGTATTCCTGTCTTGCACCTCTGCTGCCTGCCATGACCTCCGGACCTCTCCTGGCTTCGCTTCTCTTCCACCTGCCTCGACTCGGGCAGTTCATCGGATTCCTCTTCACCAGGAGACCATCATCTAAGATCTGCCAGCCCCTCAGTAACCAAGGGCTCAACCTGCGGAGAATGGGGGTTTATTTATTTTATTTGTTGAGTTTTATATACCATCATTCGGTGAAGCCTTCACAATGGTTTACAAGATTCAAAAGGAATTCTCTTAACATATATGAATTAAGGGTATAACAGGATACATATTTTAAACGTAAAGTTAAGGCTTTTTATAGTCCGAGATAAAATCATTTTTGGATGAGAAGGGTTTGCTTGGTGCTGGTTGATGACTTGCTTTTGCGTGGTTTCGGTTGGTAATTCTGTTGGGTGTTTCGATGTTGAGATACTTGATTGTCAATGTAAACTTTGTAAAGCAGCCACGTTTTTAGATCCTTTTTGAATGTTTTAAGGTTAGGTTGTGTTCTCAAATCTTCTGGGAGGGAGTTCCATATTTCAGGGCAGGCGATGGAAAATGCTCTTTCCCTGATTGCTGTCAAATGAGCATCTCTGATGGGGGGGACTGTTAAGTGGCCTGTGTTTATTGAATGTAAGTTTCTTTGGGGATTCTGGGGGGTTATGATTAAACCAGTTTGACTTTGATGTTCTTTGTGTAGTAATTTGTGTATGATGGTCATGGATTTGTGTTCAATTCGGGATTTAATTGGAAGCCAGTGTAGAGAAATCAGTATTGGCGTTATGTGGTCATTCCTTTTTTTTCCAGTCAGAATTCTGGCTGCCGAGTTTTGCAGAATCTGGAAAGGCTTGATTTTGGAGTATGGTATTCCGATCAGTAGGGAGCTGCAGTAGTCGATGGTTGAGAATATGAGTAGCTGTAGTACAGTTGGTCTAGGTGAAGGTCCTGCTGGCTCTGTTCCGCCTCCTGGCTACACATCACGCTGCAGGCCTCCCTTCAGCATATCTTCATCATCCTCTACGCTGGCTCAAGAGTCCACAATCCTAACAGTTTTCAAGGCCATGGACCCGGTGGACCTGTCCTGACTCCAGGCCATCCCTGGCATGGCCCAGCGCTTACTACAGCAGCAGCACTGCCTCGATATCCTAGCGGCCACGGTCGAATGCTTGGCCAACCGCCTGCATGCCACTCCACCGGTAGTCGTTCCACCTCCAGATCCGGTTTCCACTTGAGAACCAGCGGCCGCAATGCACCTACCGGCGCTGCCCCGGTTTGCCAGAGATGTGAAGCAGTGTCGAGGATTCCTGAACCACTGTTTTATGTGGTTTACTTTACAGCCAGCACAGTTCCCCACTGACCAGGTGAAGACGACTTACATACTCTCCTTGCTAGATGGCAGAGCTTTAGCCTGGGCCTCTCCATTTTGGGAGCGAGGTGATTCCATGCTTGGAAACCTCCAGCAATTCACCCATGCCTTCAAGCAAGTATTTGATGAACTAGCGCGGCAATCTACAGTGGCAGCCGAGGTTCTTCACTTGCCGCAAGGCTCCCGTCCATTGGTGGACTATGCGGTAGAATTCCGCACTTTAGCCTCTGAACTAGGGTGGTGAAATAACTGCTTGCACAGCATTTTCCTGGAGGGTCTATCGTCTCGCATCAAAGACGAGCTAGCTGCCTGGGACCTCCCAGACGAGCTAGAGGCATTGATTGACCTCTCTAGACGCATCGACCGTCGACTCCAACAAAGAGATTGAGAGATTAGACCAGCACGGAGACCGGTGTCTTTCCCGTCCTTTGTCTCCTTCTCCTGAACCGTCTGCTACTCAGAGTGAGGAACCCATGCAGCTGGGACGCAGTCCACTCACACCCGAAGAAAGAAGGCGGCGTCACTCGCTAGGCATGTGTCTTTATTGTGGTGGCAAGGGACACATGCTGGCACAATGCAAGGAAAGGCCGGAAAACTCCCAAGCCTTGGTCTCTCCGGGGAGCTGATCCTAGGCTGTGTAAATCCTGCTCCCCAATGCATGGTGCCTGTATCCTTGGAATATGCTGGAACCTCCTTCTCTACTTTAGCCTTTATAGACTCCGGGGCCGGAGGGAACTTTATCCTAGCAGATCTCGTGCAACATCTGGAACTTCCTACTCTGCTGCATCTTCCACCCTATATGTATCATCTATTCATGGGACTCCTCTGCCAGGCTGTATTGTGACTAAGTCTACCCCATTGACTCTTTGTACTGGAGTTCTCCATAAGGAGGAGATCTCTTTCTATGTATTGAACAAGTCTATATACCCAATAGTTTGGGGCTACCTTGGCTACAGAAACACTCCCCACACATTTCTTGGGAAACCTTGCAAATAGCCGCATGGAGCCCGAATTTCTTCGCCAATTGCTTGCAAGTGCTACCATGACCAATGATCTCATTGTCAACAACTGTCCTCTCGCTACCATTGCAGTACATGGACTATTCTGATGTCTTCTCGAAAGAAAAGGCCGAACTACTTCCGGAACACAGAACCTTCGACTATGCCATCGACTTGCTACCTGGCACAATGCCACCCCAAGGAAGGGTATACCCTTTATCTCTGCCTGAGACCCAAGCGATGTCCCAGTATGTGCAGGAGAACCTGGATAGGGGCTTCATTCGTCCTTCAAATTCCCCAGTTGGAGCGGGGTTTTTCTTTGTCGCCAAAAAGGACTGCTCCCTCAGGCCCTGCATTGATTATCGGGGTCTAAACGCCATTACATGCCGGGATAGATATCCTCTCCTGCTAATCCCTGAACTGCTAGACTGCCTACAAGGCGCTAAGGTGTTCACCAAGCTTGACCTCAGGGGAGCTTATAATCTGATGAGGATCAGACCTGGAGATGAGTGGAAAACCATGTTTAATACGCGTGATGGACATTATGAGTATCTTTTCATGCCCTTTGGATTATGTAAGCACCCGCGGTTTTCCAAAATTTAATGAATGAAGTCCTCCATGATATGGTGCATTCTTCAGTGATTATATACCTGGATGATGTTCTAATCTACTCGAAGGATCTTCCCACTCACAGCAAACACGTACATCAAGTTTTACAGCAGCTTAGAGAGAATCGCTTGTACGCTAAGCTTGAGAAGTGTTTATTTGAACGAGAGTCTCTGCCGTTCTTGGGATACATCGTGTCAGTCACTGGCTTTCATATGGACCCTGAGAAGGTCTCTGCCATCAAGGACTGGCCCCAGCCAGTGGGCCTAAAGGCCCTTCAACGTTTCTTGGGATTCTCAAACTTTTATCGGAACTTCATTCCTCAGTACTCCCGGAGAATAGCACCCCTTACAGCCTTGATGAGGAAGGGGGCTAATGCTAGACTATGGGCCCCCGAGGCTCTTGAAGCCTTCCAAGATTTGAAATTGGCATTCCTACAAGACACATGTTTACACCACCCAGATCCTACTCGACCATTTATTGTGGAAGTCGATGCCTCGGATTTGGCGGTAGGAGCGGTCCTTAGCCAAGTCTCCAAGACAGGCGTATCCTTACCTTGGTCCTATTTTTCCTGAAAATGTTCTCCTGCTGAGAGGAATTATGGCATCATGGATAAGGAGTTGCTGGCCATTAAAATGGCCTTTGAAGAATGGCACCAATGGTTGGAGGGGTGTACACCGACCACAAAAATTTAGAGTATCTGTGTTGTGCACAAAGATTAAATCCCTGGCAAGCACGGTAGTCTTTATTTTTCAGCCGCTTCAATTTCTCCTTGCGGTATTGACCTGTGTCTAAAAATACTCGAGCAGACGCCTTGTCTCACACCTCTGAAGCGGAGGATTCTCCAGCCACACCACAATATATCCTCGACCCAGCCCAGGTACTGTTAACAGCCACGGATGTTCCTCCCGAGGTAAGACAGTTGTGCCTCTTCGCCTAAGAAAGCGAGTCCTCACTTGGGCCCACGACTCCCTAACTGCAGGACATCCTGGAAGAGCTCGAACACTTGAGCTGTTGTCTTGCTACTATTGGTGGCTACACATTAAAGAAGTGGATTCTTGTCCTACTTGTGCCAAACAGAAACCCTTGCCAGGCTGACCTTGGGGGATGTTACAACCTCTTCCCATTCCTGTGGAACCCTGGACCCATTTATCAACAGACTTCATTGTGGATTTACCCCCGTCTGAAGGTATGCAAGTCATTTGGGTGACTGTGGACAGTTCTCCAAAATGGCTCACTTTGTGCCACTCAAGAAGCTTCCTACCACACCCAAGCTTGCACAACTATTCACTAAACATATCTTTCGGTTGCATGGTTTGCCGCAGCATATCAACTCTGATTGTGGTTCCCAGTTTACCGCTAAATTCTGGAGAACACTATGCAAAAAGTTTGATATTCAACTAGACTTCACAACAGCTTTTCATCCCCAAGGCAATGGACAAGCTGAGCGAACCAATCGATCGCTAAATTTGTTTCTCTGCTCTTTCATTTGGGAGAGACATGATGACTGGGTGGCTTTATTTCCATGGGCCAAGTTCTCAAACAACCATCATGCTCATTCTGCTACTGGAGTCTCACCGTTCCAGCTAGTCTACGGGAAGCAGCCCAAGCTACCGTTACCTCTTCCCCTCTCAATGCACTCTCCAGCAGCCCAGCTCACTGCACAACACCTTCGTTCCCTTTGGGAATTTACGCAGACTAATCTAAGACGAGCCACCGACTCTTCTAAGAAGGAAGCAGATAAGCATCGACGCAACGCTCCTATCTTTCATTCTGAGGACCGGGTGTGGGTGAGCACTCACCATATCCGGCTCAAAGTCCCTTCCATGCGTATGGCTCCCAAATATATTGGCCCTTTTTCAGTCTCTGAACGAGTAGGGACAGTCTCCTATCGCCTACGGCTCCCTTCAACTCTCCGCATACACAACGTATTCCATGTTTCTCTGCTCAAGCCAGTAGTCCTCTCTCAATTTCACAAAGCCCCACCTGAGGCTGAGAAGATCGTAGCTGATGCAGACATCATTTATCAAGTTCGGGACATCCTCGACGTCCGTTTTCATCATCGATGATGGGAGTACCTAATAGCATGGGAAGGGTTTGGTCCGGAGGAGAATACATGGGAACCAGTCTCCAATATTTTGGACAAGACTCTTCTCCACCACTTCCATGAAGATAACCCTGGCAAACCAAGAACCCCAGTGAGGGGGCGTAAGGGAGGGTACTGTTAGAAACTCGGGCCACAGACAGCCACAAGCAGCCCCCTCTCACCTCTTGGCGGGTCTCCTCAGCGGCTCGCCCTGCTTCACCCTGGGCCGCATCTGGGCCTTCTCCCGGTGTCCTCGCCAAGAGGAGGACACTGACTGCTCTCTCTGCCTGGCTCCGCCCCTTATACACACGCGCAAGTCTCTGAGGGACATTTAAAGGGGCCGCGGTGGGAAACCTTGGCCCGGCCCCTAAAAGCCCATCATCAGCTAGGGACTATAAAAGGAAGTCCCAGCTCACTGCTGCTTTGCCTTGCAACAAGGTTCACTCCTTGGAGTCTCCAGTTGCTGTTCCTGATCCTGCGTTACTGTTCCGCTCCTGTGCTCCCACTCCAGTTCCTGATTCCTTCTCAGCTTGTCTTCCTGGTTTCTGATTCTGGCTTGGCTTCTGGCGTTACTTGTCTGCTGCCCGTTCTGATCCTCGGCTCATCTCTGGACTTCGCTTGCTTGCTGCCTGGGCGTGTGAGTATTTAAGCACACATCTCTTGGCCTTGCCCTGAAATGCCCACGGCCTGCCCAGACCACACCCAGACCGTGCCCCTTTTTGAATGCGAGTGAGATACTCATGCAGCGGGAGATGTGTGCACATCTGGGTGGCTTTTAAAATTCGACTGGCGCATGTAAGCCCGGCTTGTGCAGACATCCCCTAATTAATGCGTGCGCTGGGTTTCAAAATTCACCTCTTCGCATGTCTATCCTAGAGGTGTGGAGGGATGGTAAGGGAGCATGACAGAGACATTCAAATACATAGAATATATAAATAATGCGCAAGTAGAAAGGAAGATCTAGAACAAGAGGGTCACACAGCATGAGACAGAAAAGGAGGAAGACTCGGGAGTAGCAAAATTAAATATTTCTTCATGGAAAGGACAGTGGATACTTGGAAAAGCCTCCCAGGTGACGAGGTGAAGTTAAAGGCAGTATCAGAATTTAACAAGTCATGGGATAAGTATACAGGATCAATGAGGAAGTGGGAGTCAAATATCTGGTGCGGGGCTGTGGGAGGGTCTATAATATTTCAGCAGGCAGAAAAAAGGAGAAAAGTGGATGGGCCTTGCTGTCATTATCTGCCATCAGATTATATGCTTGAAGGCTTTAAAAAGCAATTAATTATTTACTGGCAATGGTTACAAATCAAATCAAATGGCTTTAGTCAGCTTCCCCTAATCTTACTGGTGAAAGGTTGCCACCCTTGATAAACAAGGTAGCAGTTCCTGAAACCTGAAAAATCTATATATAACAAATACACAAGGATCAGTTTCATAGAAAGGATAAAACCAATTTTCCAGAAAACAAACGGCCACCCACCTTTTTTTTCTCAAACTCTCAGTAATGAATGTTCAGGTGTGCTGCCTTTCTGTATGTCATTTCTACAGATAGGTTAAAAGCTTATGGTATAGAGGTAAATAACATGCTACTATTTAAGTGAACTGCAGCAGAACAAAAGAGGGAAATGCAGCTATGTAACATAAGCCGCCAGCCTAGGAAAACCAGAATGATATTGAAAACGTTGCCAGACCCCTTACTGTGAAGGTACTTAACCACCTTTGAGTGGATGAGTCAGAGACTCAGGTGGGGAATCTGCATGTCAGAGTCCCCTTGACTACTACTGGTAACTTGCACTGAAACATCACTTTAAAAACAAATGATAGTAAAATCCTAAGTTACACAACTTTGCCTGAAAAAGTCCTACATTGCAGAATTCTGACTTAGAGAGGGATTTGTGGGAGAAATGTACTGAAAAACAGTCCTAGGCAGCAAACATATTCTCACCCTGACTAACAAGGGGAGTCAGAAGCCTTGGGTAACTAGTTCTCAGAAAAAAAAAATTAATAAAAAGACCAGGCAGAATGGAAAGGCTTCCACATAAATTTTTTTCATAATTCTGCCTGGGTCTTGGATTTCTGGCTGAGAGAAGGTAATTCCTCCAGGGTGGGGAACAGCAAATGACTAGCCATGAGCTTAGCTGAGCTAAAATCACTGAAAGCTGAAGGCCTGAATCACTGAGTGATAAGCAGGCCATGAGCTGAGTGGAACTGTCAATCCAAGCAAGGGAAAGACCCTCCTAATGAGGAAGAAGAGTGTTACACTCTGCAGTTGCAGACGTCAGCAACCCCTGTTGCTCACCTAAGCACCTTCTTCTTTCCAGCCTTGGCTGCATTGGGGGAACTTGCGGCTTCTGCCAACTCTCATTGTCCCTCCTCCCTCTGTTCCGGGGCATTCCAGGGCAGCATGGACACTGCCGACCGCCATCTTGGCCTCGGGGTTCCCTAGACGTGTGCGTGCCCATCCTGATCAGCTTTAACCACATCATGGCGCGAAACTCGGGGGCGTCCCCTTCAGATGATGTCATTCAACTCGGGTATTTAAACCCACAGCTCCAGAGCACCTACGACTTGGCAACGAGTTCACTTGATGATTTCTTCTCATCGCTTCAGCATCGCTCCGGTTCCTGTTCCGTGGCATGAGACTTCCAGGTACCCTCTCCTCGGGGGCATCTCTTGTCTCTCGGCTATCCACTCCTTGGAGGGCTGTCACCCGAATTCCTGCCTGCCTCCTTCCAGAGATTTTCTCTGGAACTACTTTCTCATCTCCAGCTACTGTGAGTACCTTGCTGAGAACTATTGCTGTGAAACCTACTGCGATCCCCTCTTTGGCGTACCCCGTGCTGCGTGCCACTACCAAGATATCGCTAAGAGAACTTGCCAGCGTACCCCGCCCTGCAGCGCATCCCATGACATCACTAGAAGAGTCTCTCCGGATGTGCCCCGCTTTACGGACCTTCGGTGTGCTGTCATCTGCACAAGACCTGGCCTGGGAGTCACCCCTGTGGGAACGAATGGACCCGATCCTTCAAGATCTGTCGGGCTTTCTCACCCTCTTCTGCTCTGTCTTCGACGACCCTGCTCGCAAGGCTACCGTAGGTTCGACCTTACTATACCTGCATTAAGGTTCCAGATCCCTGACCGATTACGTCATCGATTTTAGAACTCTGGCATCGGAGCTGCACTGGAACCTGGATTGCCTGCGTGCGATCTTCCTCGAGGGATTGAGTCCTCATATCAAGGATAAGTTAGCAGCTCGAGATCTCCCTGATTCTTTGGATTCCCTCGTGGACCTCGTGACCGCCGTCTTTGTGAACATTCGCACAAGACCAGAGGGTCTAAGAGGGCGGCCACTAGCATGCCATTTATCCACCCAGTACCATCTCCGAAGACTGCGGCTATCCCAGATTCCTACGAAGAAGAGCCTATGCAGCTAGGCTGCAGCCACCTATCCTCAAAGGAGAAGCATTGCCGCCTACGGTCAGGCTTGTGTATGTACTGTGGCCAACCCGGACATGCTGTGCCCACTTGTCCACTTCGTCACGAAAACTTCCAGGCCTAGGTTCTGCTGGAGGACTCCTCCTAGGCCTGATATCCCCTTCTCCTCACTAACATTACCAGTCTCCATCAACTCTGGTACCTGGAGTTCCACACCTTGGCTTTGGTGAACTCCGGGGCCGGAGGAAACTTTATTCTCGACAACTTGTGGAGCATCTTCAGATTCCCACTGTCCGCACACCTACATCTTTGCTGCTCTCCTCCATTCATGGTGAGCCACTTCCTGGTGAAGTTACCTGTTCCACAGCTCCCATCCGTCTCCGCACCGGATCTATACATTTGGAGACCATCTCGTTCCTGGTTCTGGATAAAGCCAACCATCCGGTGGTTCTGGAACTACTGTGGCTGAAACTTCACACCCCACAATTTGATTGGAGTACTCTGCAACTTTCCCAATGGGGCGACTCCTGTCACCAGAACTGTTTGGAAGTCGTGACACCCATACCTTACCTGACTACCACGACTTCTATCCTGGGTCTCCCGTCGCAATACTCCGCCTATGCTGATGTGTTTTCAAAAAAGGCTGCGAACACCTTACCACCTCATCGCTCATTCGATTGTGCGATAAATTTGCTTCTCCTTCGCGAAAGGGTATACCCCCTCGCGAAAGGGTATACCCACTTTCACTAACAGAGACTGAGGCTATGTCCGCCTACATACAAGAAAATTTGGCAAAAGGCTTCATTTGACCTTCTAAATCTCCCACAGGAGCGGGGTTCTTTTTCGTGGGGAAGAAGGACAGTTCCCTTTGGCCGTATATAGATTACTGTGGCCTAAACGAAATTACCCAGAAGGGCCGATACCCTTTGCCATTAATTTCTGAACTGTTTGACAGGCTCCAGGGGGCCAACATTTTCTCCAAATTAGACCTAAGAGGGGCTTACAACTTGGTCCGGATACGCCAGGGCAACGAGTGGAAGACCGCTTTTAACCCTTGTGACGGTCATTTCGAATACATGGTAATGCCCTTCGACCTTTGTAATGCTCCAGCGGTGTTCCAGAATATGATAATTAAATTCCAGCATTCAATTCCAACACCCTAATCCAGCATTCAAATCCAGCACTCAGCTCCAGCACTCAACCCCAGCATTGCGTCCAAACAGCATTCCAAGTGCCCTCATCTCAACCACTGTGCACACACCCGCTTGTACAGCCTCAATTTTCTGGGACCTCAGCCATGCTCATTTTCCCTATCCCAATCATCAAAAACCTCTACAACAACCGGATAAAACCAGCCAACCATTCAGTCTTCCAACACAAACGTCTGATACCAATAATGACAACCCCCCTCACCCAATTCCTCGGACTATCCTTATTCTCTCTAACACTCTTTAACGCTCAATCAATCTCAAAAAAAACTCACATAATCAATGACTATCTCCAGGACACAAAACCGGATATATGTGCTATGACAGAAACATGGTTGAAACCCACAGACCTACCTCTAATTAACCAACTACCCATTCACATCTACGACATCTACTCCATACCCAGACCCAAAAAAGAGGGGGAGGACTTTGCTTAGCTGCAAAGAAGGAGCTCAGACTAACCCTACAGACCACTATTCACTCCTCTCGACTGGAATTTGCCCTCTTCAGCTCTAAACAGCTCCAAATTTGTTTAATATATGCCCCTCCCGGTCTCCTGGATTCAGATCCATCACCACTCATTGAACTCATCGCCAAACACCTAAAAAATGACACCCCAGCTGTCATCCTAGGAGACTTTAACATTCACACAGACGTGATCCCTTTATCCGCCAATTGCGATATGCTACTATCTTCTTTTAAGGCTATGGGCTTCTCTCAAATTGTTAAAGGTCCCACGCACAAAGCAGGGCACACTCTGGACCTTATATTCATCAACTCAGGCCTTTCACAATCTTCCCCACCACAATGCTCCCCTATCCCATGGTCAGATCACCTGATGATAACAACTAATCTCTGTATCAAGGACAACCCCATATCTCCAAACACCAAAACCACAATTCACTACAGGAACTCATGCTCTAGAGAGGACCTCACCTCTCTCCTATCTTCGGAACTCGCCAATCTTGACCTTTCAGACGCAGAAACAGCCACCTCGTCATGGCACAACATTACGAACAAGGTGGCAGAAAAACTTTGCCCCCAAAAACCAAAGAGATTCAACCCAGCCTGCAAAAACCAAAAAACCATGGTTCACGCAGGAACTAAAAACCATCAAATTAGAATTGAGAAAAAAAAAGAACACGCATGGCGGAGGAATCCTTCCAACACTACACTGAATGAGTACAAAACCCTCATGCACAACTACAGAAACAACATCCTTCGCACAAAGAGAGATTTTTATGCCCACAAAATTCACAATTTTTTCCTTTGATCCCAAAGCGCTGTTCACATATGTCTCAGAGCTCACAAAACCCACCTCACCAACTATCCCAGATGATCAAGCACAATCAAGATGCACAGAACTTGCTCAATTTTTTGAAAACAAAATTCTCAAGCTAATGGCCCCTCTGGCAACCAGTAACACAGTACCTCCTTCTATCATCACTCCTTCACGCAACCAGAACATAAACCTAGATTCATTCGAACCTATCTCCTCACTTGAAATCGAAATGACTCTCAAAAAGATGAAACCCTCCACTCACCCGACAGATTCCATCCCTTCTAAACTCCTACTCACCATTCCGAACATAGCGAAGCCCTTAGCAGAGATAATTAATAGCTCGCTAACCCAAGGACTAGTACCAGACATCCTGAAACTAGCCACCCTCAAACCTCTCCTCAAAAAACCCAACTTGGACCCTACAGACCCAGCTAATTTTCGCCCCATAGCTAACCTTCCATTTGTAGCCAAACTTATGGAGAGGATAGTCAACAAACAGTTATCTGAATACCTAGAAGAGCATAAAATACTCACAACAGCCCAATTCGGATTCCGCAAATCCCTTAGTACGGAATCCCTCCTAACCTCTCTAACTGACAGAGTCCTCGTAGGTCTGGAGAAAAAGACCCCATACCTCCTGATTCTCCTCGACCTATCAGCTGCGTTTGATACCGTAAAACACTCTATCCTGATCGACCGGCTCTCAGACATAGGCATCTCAGGATCAGCCCTGGAATGGTTCAGATCCTTCCTACACAATAGGACTTCAAGGTCAGAATCAGCAACAAGGATTCCCTCCCGGTCAAATCCTCTTTCGGAGTTCCCCAAGGATCCTCTCTCTCCCCCACCCTCTTTAAACATCTATCTTCTCCCCCTATGTCATCTACTCTCAAGTCTTAAGGTCACACACTTCATATATGCAGACGATGTTCAGAATCTGCTGCCAATCACTGACTCCATCTCCAGCACCATCAACTTCTGGAACAATTGTCTACAGTCCATAAACTCACTCCTATCTAGCCTTAACCTAGTACTTAATACGTCAAAAACAGAACTTTTGCTTATCACTCTAGATGAGAACCTTCAGCCTACCAACAACCTAACCTCACCACCAATGATCAATTCCACTCAAGTAAGAGACCTTGGGGTCACCTTAGACAAAAGGCTGAACCTCAAAGAATTTGTCAAGAACACAACGAAAGAATGCTATTATAAACTACATATTCTGAAAAAGCTGAAACCTCTCCTGCATTTTCAGGACTTCAGAACAGTCCTCCAAACAATACTATTTTCCAAAATCGATTACTGCAACTCTCTGCTTATAGAACTTCCAACCATAACCACAAAACCTCTACAAATGTTGCAGAACTCCGCCGCAAGGATTCTTACTAACACCAGCAGAAGTGAACACATAACACCCATACTAAAACACTTACACTGGCTCCCCATCAGATCCAGAATCATTTTCAAAGTGCTAACTATAACACACAAGAACATCCATTCACAAACGTCGCTTAGATCTAAGCCTTCCACTTCGCCTACACGAGTCTTCAAGACCAATCAGAAACAGATACTTAGGCACCTTACACGTACCTTCAGCCAAGTCCTCACTCAAGAAACGTGCATTCTCGACTGCCAGCCCCCTTCATTGGAATGCCCTCCCCACGGACATTCGCCTCGAACGTGTACTCGAACATTCAAAAAGAAACTCAAGACCTGGCTCTTTACAAAAGCCTACACTTAAAGGTCTAGCTCAGAACCACATCCCAGAACTTGAATCATTCTCGCTTTTATAATCATATCAAACAACTCCTAATTTTATCCTTGGTCTCACAATTCCAAATCATTAAATATTTGAGCATGCTACACCAATACCTCTTAATCCAGATGTAACCTCAGTTTTTGAAGTCTTCACTCCTATAGAAATAACCGCCAGTTCTTATTTACTTAACCCTATTCTGTAGACGTAAACTTTTCATGAAGACTGTAATCTGTAAACACCTGTATTTATATAAGAATTTGTATTTACTATTTATATTTATTATTTAGCTATTAACATTGTTCTGTTACCACTTGGTACTATTTCTCTCCTTTACCTCAAACTCTAAGTTCCTACTAAGTTAGCCATGTTATTTATACCCAATTGTTGGATGTAATTGTATATTTGTTTAATTGTTCAATCTGTTTGATGTAATTTTCTGTTCCTTGTTCTGTGTAAACCGAAGTGGTATGCACTAGTGCATGAACTCCGGTATTATAAAAGCCTTTAAATAAATAATAAATAAATGAGGTATTCAGAGACATGCTCTATCAATGCATCATAGTCTATCTGGATGACATCCTTGTATTTTCACGTGACCTCAAGAACCATCACTGAGACGTCTGCAATGTCCTCCAACGCCTAAGGGATAACCGCTTGTATGCCAAGCTGGAGAAATGTTCTTTCAAACAGGAGTCTGTCCCTTTTCTGGGTTAAGTGGTTTCGAGTCAAGGCTTCCAGATGGATCACCAAAAGACCAAGAGCATCCAGGATTGGCCCCAATCAGTGGGTCTCAAGGCACTTCGTAGATTCCTGGGATTTTCCAACTACTATCGATCATTCATTCCACACTATTCTACACTGACTGCCCCTCTCACGGCCATGACCGGCAAGGGAACCAACCCCTCACAGTGGTCACCTGAGGCAATGTCTGCCTTTCAGAAGCCAAAGACTCCTTCCTTAGAGAGCCCTGTTTAAGCCACCCAGATCCCTGACGACCTTTCATCGTCGAGGTAGACGTGTCCGACGTTGGAGTTGATGAAGTCTTTAGCCAGCATTTGACTAGTCACACCTTGCATCCCTGCTCGTTTTTCTCTCGTCGCTTCTCCCCTGCGGAACGTAATTATGGAATCGGGGACAAAGAGCTTTTGGCGATTAAGCTCGCCTTTTAAGAGTGGCGCTCCTGGCTCGAAGTTGCTCAGCGCCAAATCATGGTATATACAGACCAAAAGAACCTTGAGTACCTGCCTCAGGCACAACGCCTTGATCACCGGCAAGCCCTTTGGTCTCTCTTCTTTACCAGGTTCAATTTTCTGTTACGATACCGTCCTGCTGACAAAAACACTCGAGCTGATGCCCCCTCTCAGTCCTTCACCACTGAGGGTGTTCCAGATGTGCCACGTCACATCATTGACCCGACCAAAATTCTCCTCTCCACAACATTCACCATACCTCCTGGAAATACGGTGGTTCCCCATCCACTCTGTAAAAAGATCCTCCAATGTGCACACGATTCCCTGCTGGCAGGCCATCCTGGTCAAGCTAGAACCCTTTCATCACTCCAGAGGTTCTGTTGGTGGCCAACCATGAAGAAGGATGTCCAAGCATACATGGAAGAGTATAATACGTGTTTATCTCTTCCAATGTGTAGCGTACTACCTCATAACAGTTATATAATTAATTTCACAATGCATAGAATAACAATCATTCTCATATATGAATTAATATCACCCGACGAAGATCTCGTTTCACCCGTGGATACGGGCTTCCTCAGGGACTATATCCACAAACTCGTGGCATTATCATGTTGAAGTACCCAAGTCAACCTTCCAATATCCCCAGTAATACACACGGATTTTCTTCTTGACTCCTTGCTCACTAAATATCAATTCCACGTCTAGCATAGGGTCCTATGAAAATCCGTGTGTATTACTGGGGATATTGGAAGGTTGACTTGGGTACTTCAACATGATAATGCCACGAGTTTGTGGATATAGTCCCTGAGGAAGCCCGTATCCACGGGTGAAACGAGATCTTCGTCGGGTGATATTAATTCATATATGAGAATGATTGTTATACTATGCATTGTGAAATTAATTATATAACTGTTATGAGGTAGTACGCTACACATTGGAAGAGATAAACACGTATTATACTCTTGCATGTAATGATCATGTTGGGGGATTTTATGGGATATGTGGATGATGTGAGTATGTGTGGTTAGTGTGTATGTAGGGTACTGAATGATTGTTTATGTTTTTATATATGCACTGTCTAGATAGGAGTTCTTATGTATTAGAGGAGGTTATTATGTGTTATAATATATTTAATACATTTTTGGACAGAAACGTAATTGTTACAGGACCTCTGGTTTTTGATTAACATATGATACAGACAGAGGCACTGCACTTTTTGTGTCTACCTGTCAAGCATACATGGAGTCATGTTCTACCTGTCCCCGACAGAAACCACCTAGGGGTCGGCCTTGGGGACTCTTGCAGCCACTTTCCATGCCCAGTGAGGCGTGGACACATATTGCCACCGATTTCATAGTGGACCTTCCCCTCTCCAATGGAGATAACACCATCTGGGTCACAGTGGACCGGTTTTCTAAAATGGCTCACTTTGTGACTTACCTGGGTTATCTTCTGCCCCGGAGCTAGCAAGACTGTTCATCCGCCTCATATTCCACCTTCACGGACTCCTGAAGCATATTCTCTCTGACTGGGGAGTACAGTTCACAGCCCGGTTTTGGAGAGCCCTATGTAAAAAATTTGACATTACCCTGGATCTCATGTCGGCCTACCACCTCCAGGCTAATGGCCAGACGGAAAGAACACATCGGACGTTAAAGCAATTTCTCCGGGCATATGTAAATTCTCGACAAAATGATTGGTCCGAATTACTGCCGTGGGCTGAGTTTGCCCTCAATTCTCATCTGTCCGCATCCACCATGTCATCACCGTTCCAGGTAGTGTACGGACGTCAGCCTCTGCCTCCACTTCCATTACCTCTTTCGGTGTCATCACTTGCGGCGCAGGCTACTGCCCAAGAGTTGCATCAACTTTGGGAAGAAACGAAATGACTTCTACAGCAGGCTGCCCAGAAGTCAAAGAAATGCTATGACATTCATCACCGGGCAACTCCCCAGTTTGATCTGGGGGATAAAATATGGCTTAGTTCATGCTTTGTTCGACTGAAACTGCTGTCTGCCTGCTTCGCACCCATTTACATCGGGCCTTTCCCCGTGCTTCGTCGCCTGGGTCCAGTCACGTACAGTCTGCGCCTGCCTGCCTCACTCAAAATCCATAATGCCTTCCACGTTTCATTGCTCAAGCCTCTCATTCTATCCGAATTTTCCAAGAAACCACCTGAACCACAAACTTTGGTGTCAGAGGAAGACATCACCTATCAGGTCCAGGACGTACTAGATGTTCGGAAGTGAGGAAGACAATGGGAATATTTGATCTCATGGGAAGGCTTTGGACCCGAAGAAAATAGCTGGGAGCCTACAGCCAATAT
The DNA here is from genome assembly GCF_901001135.1 of Rhinatrema bivittatum. Lineage (NCBI taxonomy): Eukaryota > Metazoa > Chordata > Amphibia > Gymnophiona > Rhinatrematidae > Rhinatrema > Rhinatrema bivittatum. Next base: position 51,351,699 of record NC_042616.1, on the reverse strand, counting down.
TCTCGATAAAGAACTGATCAAGCAGTTTCAAATATCTATCCCTAGGAAACCCAAACCCCCAGGAGGGGGCCCTAAGAAGGGGGGTATTATTACTCTCCACAGTCGCAGATGACTGTGACCCCTGTTGCTCACCTCCTTCTTTTCAGCCTTGGCTCTGTTGGGGGAACTTGCGGCCTCTGCAAGCTCTTGTCAGCCCTCCTCCCTCCGTTCCGGGGTGTTCCAGGGCAGCATGGATGCTACAGACCGCCATCTTGGTCTCGGGGTTCCCTAGGCGCATGCGCACCCATGCTGGTCAGCTTTAACCACGTCATGGTGCAAACTTCGGGGGTGTCCCCCTCAGATGACATCATTCAACTCGGGTATTTAAACCCGCAGCACCAGAGCACCTACGACTTGGCAATGAGTTCACTAGATGACTTCTTCTCATCACTTCGCTTTGTTCCGATTCCTGTTCCGTGGCGTGAGACTTCCAGGTACCCGCTCCTCGGGGGCCTTTGTTGTCTCTCGGCTATCCACTCCTCGGAGGGCCATCACCCGGATTCCTGCCTGCCTCCATCCAGAGGTATTCTCTGGAACTACTTTCTTATCGCCAGCTACTGTGAGTACCTCACTGAGAACTACTGCTGTGAAACCTACTGCGATCTCCTCTTTGGAGAACTCCATGCTATGGGCCACTACTAAGATATCGCTAAGAGAACTCGCCGGCGTACCCTTGCCCTGTGGTGCATCGTATGACATCACTGGAAGAGACTCTCCGGGTGTCCCCCACTTTACGGACCTTCAGTGTGCTGTCATCAATACAAGACCTCGCCGGTGTATCCCACTCTGCGGACCAATGCTGCAATACCTAGAGGAACCTTTGACGGTGTATCCCACGCTGCGGACCATTGCCGTGCAATCCACCGAGGTATCCACTTGTGTTTCACCTGTACGGATCAGTATACCCGCTTCTCGAGTAGCCTGCTCCTATCATCAGAGTCTAACGTCAGCCTGGAGCTGCCGTATCGTGATCCACCTCCAGGGGTCACTCTTTTCTACCATCTGTCCCTGAACCACCTCTGCTGTAATAAATACTGCTGCCGAGACTTTGCCTGCCCAACAGTGAGGCTCAGTAGGGCTCTTGCCCTGGACTATACCATCTCTCACCTTGGCCATAGGGTTTACACGCACACATCTACTCACAGATTGTAACAGATATCAGCCAGCCAATAAGAACGTTTGAGCCGATGCACTCTCTCGATCTTTCACCACTGAAGATGTTCCAGATGTTCCACAGCACATCATTGATCTGACTAAGGTTCTCCTTTCCACCACATTCACGGTGCCATCAGGGAAGACGGTGGTTCCCCCGACGACTTGAAGGAAAATTCTCTGCTGGACAGATGACTCCTTGCTGGCAGGCCACCCAGGACAAGCTAGAACTCTTTCCATTCTTCAGAGATTCTATTGGTGGCCAACTATGAAGAAGGACGCTCAAGCGTACATGGATTCATGCCCCACTTGTGCCCATCAGAAGCCGTCAGCGGGTCATCCTTGGGGTCTCCTACAACCTCTTCCTGCACCCAGTGAGCCCTGGACTTTGCGAATTTCATTGCGAATCTCCCTTCCTCCAGTGGCAACAACACCATTTGGGTTACCATGGACCGATTTTCAAAGATGGTTCACTTTGTGGCATTACCTGGTCTTCCTTCAGCCCCAGAATTAGCAAAATTGTTCATTCGCCACATCTTTCGCCTCCATGGACTCCCGAGACATATACTCTCTGATCAAGGAGTACAATTTACAGCCAAGTTTTGGAGATCCTTATGTAAAAAATTTGACATCGCCTTGGACCTCACATCAGCCTTCCACCCGCAGGCCAAAGGTCAGACAGAGAGAACGAACCTAACTCTGAAGCAGTTTCTTCAGGCATATGTGAACTCTCGGCAGAATGACTGCTCCGACTTGCTACCCTGGGTTGAGTTTGCCTTAAACTCCCACCAGTCTGCTTCCACCAGGTCTTCCCCCTTTCAAGTGGTATGCAGACGCCAGCCTCTGCCTCCTGTTCAATTACCTCTGTCTGTGTCATCTCCTGTGGTGCAGGCCACTGCACAGGAGTTACATCAACTTTGGGATCACACCAAACAACTCCTACAGCAAGTCGCCCAGAAGTCAAGAAGTTCTATGATGCCCATCATCGGGCGGCTCCACAACTTAACTTTGTTCGCTTCAAACTGCCTTTAGCCCGCTTTGCTCCCAGATACATCGGGCCTGTCTCTGTGCTTCGCCGGCTGGGTCCAGTCACTTACAGTCTCCGCTTGCCCACTTCGCTCAAGATTCATAACGCCTTCCACATCTCACTGCTTAAACCTCTTATCTTGTCCGAGTTCTCCAAAAAGCCACCTGAGCCCCAACCTCTGGTGTTGGAGGAGAACATTACATTACCAGGCACAGGACATCCTGGATGTAAGGAAGCGTGGAAGGCAATGGGAATATCTGATCTCATGGGAAGGATTTGGCCTTGAAGAAAACAGCTGGAAGCCTGCAGTCAATATTCTTGACAAAGAACTGATCAAGCAGTTCCATGCTTCTCAACGAAGAAAACCCAAACCCCAGGGGGGCCCTAAGAAGGGGGGTACTGTTACACCCATTGGTCGCAGATGGCTGTGACCACTGTTGCTCACCTCCTGCCTCACTGCTCTATCTCCGCTGGGTAGACTCGCGGCCTCCGCTAGCTGTCGCCGGCCTTCCAGCCTCCTTTCCCGGGCCTCCCTGGAAGGCGTAGATGCTGCCGACTGCCATCTTGCCCTCGGAGTCCCTTAGGCGTGCACGCTCCCGGGCCAGTCTTAAACACGTCATGGCGGGAACCGGCATCCCCCCCAGATGATGTCATTCATTGTGGACTCTTAAGCCGGCTGGCCCTGACTGCCTACGACTTGGCAATGAGTTCCCTCATTGCTGAATCCGCTACACTCGCTACGGACTTCTCGTTCCAGCTCCAGCTCCTTTGGCGTGAAACTACCTGGGTACCCGCTCCTTGGGGGCCCTTCCTCGTCTCTGGCTATCCACTCCTCGGAGGGCCCTGCGCCTTGGATCGCTGCCTGTCCTGTTCCCCGGGGCTTCCTTTGGAACTACTACTACTCCACTCTGCGGACCATTGCTGTGTCATCTCTAAAGAGGAACCCTCATCGGTGTACTCCGCTCTGTGGACCATTGCCGTGATATCACTACAGAGGAACCTCATGGGTAATACCCGCTCTACGGACCTCGTGGTGTACCCCGCTTTGCAAACCATTGCCATGATATCACTACAGACGAACTTCATGGGTAATACTCGTGGGTAATACCCGCTCTACGGACCTTGTGGCATCACTGTTACTGTGTGACTTTCCCGGCACACCCCCGCCCTGTGGGTAGTGCCGCTCTACTTCTCAAGAGAGACTATAAGGATCTCCCGAGCGGTTTTCTGATGTCAGCTCCCCGCGCTGGTGCTCTGTGGCTCCACCTCCTGGGGTCACCCTCTCTAGCTCTTCCTGGACCTTCATGCTCTCTCTCTCCACCATCTCCAGCACCTGCTATATTCGTATCCCACAGCCGAGACCTCGCCTCCTGACGGTGAGGCTCACTGGGCTTCTCCCCGTGGGTGGTACCACCTCTCACCTCAGCCAAAAGGGCCACATCCACACAAATCCTAACAAGCCTTCTTAGATATAGGCATAAGTGGCAATTTCATCAATAATTCACTGGTGCACCAGTACGGTCTCCCTATTGTCCCACTGGATACTGTTCTGGTTTTGACATGGTTGTGGGCCCTTGGTTGCTATATAGATGACGCCCCCCACAGGACTCCGCCCTGTGGGGAAAATATAGCAATAGGCTGGCTCTACAGTAACGAACACAGAGCGTGTGCAGCAATATAGCAATGCCCGAGGAGCTGGCAGCTCTCTTCAACCAATGGAGTAGTCTCAGATGAAGAGGTTCAGTCCAGGCATGGTGATGATGTAAGTGCAGATGGAGTCTCACCTGATGCTGGAGAGTGAGGGGTCTGGTAGTGGTCCGCAGAGTGGGATAGGCCGAGGACCCAGCTATAGATGACATAGCCAGCGGTGGTAGATCCGGTAATGGTCCGCAGAATGGAGTACGCCGAGAATCTGTTCTGTGGTGAGACAAAGCAGAAAGAGACTGAAGAGTAGGAGTACGCACTAAGGCTGGTAGGCTGTTGAAGAGATGACATCCGCAGCACGAAGGTAGGGATGAAGCTAGGCCCGGAGCGCCGATGCCTAGATGTCCTCGCTGGAACAGGTCGACCCAGGAAGTAGACAGGAGTGAGGAAAGGCCTCCGAGGAGCAAGTACCTTAGGCATCCTGTGAAGGCAGGGTAACCTGGAGAGTAGGCAGGAGTGAAGCAAGGCCCCCGAGGAGCGGTACCTTGAGCGTCCTTTGCTGGAACAGAGTAACCCCGGAGGGTGTGTAGGAGCGAGACTCAGAGCGGAAGGTGTCTGAAAGCAAGGTGAAATTAGCAGAACCGGAATCCTTGCTAATTCGTAGCTGGATTGGAGATCGGAGGCTAAGTACCCGGAGGTAGTGATGTCATGCGGTGGGGACGCCCCTAAGGTTCCCACCAAAAGGAGGAGCGACGCGCGCGCGCATGCCCTAGGTAAACTCAGAGGAAGAATGGTGAACGCAATTGCCCATGCCGGTCCGGGGACGTTGGAGAGGTCGGCGAGGAGAGGCGGAGGCAGCCATCTTGCCTTGAGGAGAGGAAAAATAAAGAAAAGAGGTGAGAGAGAGGGCGCAGCCGTCTGCGACCGACGAGCACAACAGATACAGCCCTCATGATATCGTCTGTCTATGGGGATCCTTTGCATGGATGTGTCATGATGGCTATCGTGCCACTCTCAATGCTGACTGGTCTCCTCCATGGAGGACAGATCAGCCTGTGCGTATTTCTCAAGGCATTTAACGCAGTTATTCTAGGCCTACCCTGGTTCATGCGGTATCAATCCAGCATTGATTGGGGAACCTTACAGATCACCTGATGGAGTCCTCTTTGCCATGAACAATGGCTCTCTAAGGTCCTGCCTACTGCTTCCCTCACCCAAGCGGTAACCCCAGAATTACCTGGCCTGTGTTGCATCCGTCGGTCGCAGACGGCTGCGCCCTCTCTGCCTCACCTCTTTTCTACCTTTCTCCTCCCCTCTGGGGAAGATGGCTGCCTCTGCTGCTGTTTGCCAACCTCTCCGGGGTCACAGGACTGGCATGGGCGATTGCGTTTGCCATGTTTCCTCCTGAAGCCTCCTAGGGTGTGCGCTCGTTACCCGCACATTTGAATATGTCATGGCGGGAACCTTGGGGGCAGCCCCACCGCATGACGTCACAACCTCCGGGTACTTAACCTTCGCTCACCAACAGTGCTATGAGCAGAGCAAGGATTACGGTCCAGCTAATTCTGACCACTTCTAAGCTGCCCGCTTGGAACACCTCCTACTATCCTCCGGGGTATTCGCTGATTCCTAGAGCTCTGGGTACCCACTCCTTGGGGGCCCTTTCGCTCCTATCCACCCTCCGGTGTTTTGCCTCGCTCGACTACTCTGGCACCCGCTTCTCGGGGGTCTTGTCTGTTCCTCTCTCCAGGTACCCTGCCAGAAGGAAGCCTAGGCACTCGCTCATCAAGGGCCTACCTGCTCCTACTCTCCTTGGGTATCCTGTGCCACGGACCTCGGGTCCTACTACCGGCTCATCTGTTACAGAGGAAGTTTCTGCCTTGGCTACAGCTACCAGCCAGTGAGTACCTCTACTCTTCAGACTCTCTTTCTGCTTTACCCTATCAGATTGCGGACCACTATTGGATCTGTCTCCATCATCCATATTCCTGAGACCGGGTTCTCAGGTTACCCCGCTCTACGGACCACTACTGGACCTATGTCTCTCAGCCAGGGTGAGAGCTATTCGACACCTGATTATCCTGTGTCAGGTCTGGAGTCATTCCTAGAGGTATCCAGAGTCAACAAGTGCTGCCCGCTCCTCGAACAGCACCATCTGCTGTACAATAAAGCTTCTTTCCTCTGTGTCCGCTTACTCAAGAGATCAGCCTATCGCTGTGGTTCCCCACGGGGCCCCTCCCCATAGGAGGAGTCATAGCCACAATAACCAAGAGTCCACAAACATGCCTCAAACACAACAGCCTGCAACCTCAATATGCTGCCTATGTGGACTTCTTCAGCAAACAGCAGGCAGAAACCTTTCCACCACATCACTTCTATGACTGCCCCATTGATTTGCTACCAGGGAAAGTACCTCTTAATGGTAGGGTCTACCCTCTCTCCACTCCAGAAACTGAAGCAATGTCAAGGTACATCACGGAGAACCTAGAAAGAGGGTTCATTCATCCATCTTCATCTCCCACTGGGGCCGGCTCTTTCTTTGTCAGTAAAAAAATAGTTCACTCCATCCTTGTATTGATTACAGATGCAATCACTAAGAAGAATCATCATCCTCTTCTAATGATAACTGAGCTCTTTGACTGCATCAGAGGAATGCAGATATTTACAAAGCTTGACTTCCGTGGAGCATATAACATGATTTGAATAAGATAGGGCAATGAATAGAAGACAGCTTTTAATACCAGGGATGGGTACTAAAAGTACCTGGTGATGCCCTTAGGTTTGAGCAAAGACCCTACTGTCTTTCAGTTTATGGTCAATGAAATTTTCCATGACCTTCTTTACTCTCATGTGGTAGTATATCTTTTCGATATTCTTGCTTTTTCAAAATTCTTGAAGCATCATCTAGATCATGTGTAGCAAGTAATCCAGAGGCTCTGGGAACATCACCCCTATGCAAAACTGGAAAAATACACCTTCGAGTAAGAGGAGCTACAGTTTCTGGGTTATATCATTTCAGGGCATGGCCTCCGGATGCATCCTGAAAAACTGAAAGCCATCCTAGAGTGGCCTCAACTCATAGACCTCAAGGCCCTGTAGCGCTTCCTCGGGTTTGTGAGCATAGTAACATACATAGTATCATATAGTAACATAGAAATGACAGCAGAAAAGGACCAGATGGTCCATCAAGTCTGCCCAGCAAGCTTCATATGGTAGTAACTGCCGCTCTGTGCAGGATACCCCCATGTTTCTTTTAAGGGTAGTAACTTCTGTTCACTGTAGTTACTCCCAAGCCTTATGATAAGAGTAGTAATATTTACAATCAAATCCAAAAACTGTCAAACCCTTAACAAAATTACTGCAAGCAACAAATTTTACTGGGTGAGGAGCCTTTTTGATAATTCAGACAGTGCTGCTTGATGGGCATCCTGATTTCATGGATCAGAATGGGGTTAGGATGGGATTGATCTCATTGATGGCACTCAGGTCTTGTTGCATTCGTGGACCCTTGGCCCGAGGTGGTATTGGCACCACCTGTGGGGGAAACCCCCACAGGTCCCCATCGTCGGGTAGTGAGGCCAGCTGGAGCTTCGCCACTACCGTCTTACATTCTCCGCAGGTTGAGCCCTTGGGTACCGGGTGCTAGGCTGGTCTTGGGTGGGCCTCTGCGTGGATTATCCCAGAGAGTTGACGAGGGAGCATGGTGGCAACCAGGACAGGGAGGTCCAAGGCTGAAGCCAAGAGTGGTATCAAATCCAGTTCAGAGGGCCAAGCAAGAGGCGGAGAGCGTGGCCAGACTTGGTCCAGGAGGGCAGAGGCATGGGATGTAGTCAGGTCCGGTCCAGAGGTCAGAGGCAGGCAGCAGAAGGCGTGGTTAAGTCCGATCCAGAGGTCAGAGACAGGTAGCAGAAACAGGAGCGCAGGAACTGGAACAGCAACTCAGGAACTCAGGAACTGGAGCAAGCGAGAGCGAGGAGATCCGTTGCCAAGGCAAGCTCTGACTGTCAGAGCTTGGATCATATGCCCAGGAGTGGCAATGTCATCACTAGGTGCTGTGGGACCTTTTCCCGCCGCGGCCCCTTTAAATTCTGACCGGCGGCGCACACGCGCACCTAGGTGCAGGGGCCAAGCAAGGCGACATGGCGTCGTTCCTTCGCCGCAGCTGGGAGGCGGCCCGCATGAAGGCCGTGGTGGCGGCACCCCTCCGCCGTGGAGGAGGAGGTGAGGAGCAGGTTAGGGCCGAGCCAGGAAGCGGCAGGACTGCGGCAGGGTCCGGCAGGTGCGGCTGAAGCGGGAAGGGCCACGGCCCGGGCCCGGTGCTGAGAGGTACGAACAGGCTTCTTGAGACCGGGAATTGTAACAGGTCTGGTCTGATGAGTGGATGACCTGCCAGCTGAGTCAGAATGTCCCTGCCAAGAAGGCCATTCAAATTCAAGCCAATGTGTTAGAAACACAGCCCAGCTAAGGAATACACCATTCTGACCCACATATACTTGGAGGGAGGGGGGGATGGGTTTGGTCTTAGTGCAGTAGATAATGGTGCTGGAAAAGTCTGCCTCATAGGAAGGTGGAAAGAAATCATGGCAGGTGTTTCTATTGTTAGTGCCAGCAAATGACTTATCTGATCCAAGTCCCTTGCCCATGTCCCAAGTCCCGTGCACCACCATGGGCCTGTTGGAAATGACCAATTAAAATGGGTAGTTCTGTTGGAGCACCTGCCCAAACTCCAACAATGTGATCAGGACGTAGTGAGCTTGGTTGAAGGCTGTGCCCAGGCCCCAGATGGATGGCACAGTGAGTGCTCACCATTCCCCCAGTGAAATTATAAGAAGGCAGGGGATAGCTTTACCAGGCGAGGCTGCCCAGGTGCCAGGAATGGCATATTATTGGCAAGGTGTGGGTGGGGAGGCCCTGAATGATGCCCCCAATTTGAGCCCACATTATGGGTGCGCTGTTGGCTAGTTGTGCGGGGGAGGGGAACGACACCCTTTGGAGCAAAATTGCTAGCCATTCTTGCTCTTTATGTCTGCTTTGATCCAAGTTTGTAGTATAAATGTGGAAACTGTTAATATTATTCTTAAACATATTTCGCAAGGTCAAGTTCACCTGCGCTCCCACAAAATTAGGACAATTTTAAGGGCTTTATTATACCGAGAACAAAGCTGTGCAGCACAGCCCATGAAAGCAAAGAAAGGTTTAATGTTGACTGTAACTTTTACAATTAGCAGTGAAAATATTATTTTGGTTTTTCAGTGCCTTCTGACATGAAAACAGGGTAAAGGTTTTATGTTCTCCGGTGTGTGTGTGTGTGTGTACAGTGCGGCAGGAATAAGACGGAGTAAAGAGCAGAACGGGAGAGGCCAAGAACTTCCTCCATCCTATTTTTAAACACTAAGGTTTCACTTTCTGTCTGATTCATGCTCGAGCAACAGCAGCAGCAGTGTTTCCATGAGGTTGTGCACCTTCCCCGTCCTATGTTAAGGTAAGATTTCAGATTTTGTGTTAATTAATGTAAACATCCTATTCATTAAAAATCTTGTAAGATCTTCCAAGGTTCTTGGTTTTTCATGGTTATGGATAAAAGCAGGCAGAACTGCTGTTTCCTTTTCATTTGCAGGATGTTATAGACATGTATGTAAAGGCGGAAACTGAGGGACTTGAGGCATATTCGTGAGTGAAAAAACAAAACCCAAATAAAAATTTCATGAAAAAGTAGTATAATGTATTTATTTATTTTATTTATTTAAAGAATTTTTATATACCGGGGCACGTAAAATAACATCACCTCGGTTCACAGTGTAACATAACATAGCAACAAGCTTTACAATGATTATAAATAATCATTGTAAAGCTTGTATAACATAACATATAAGTAAAGCAGTATAACATGACATAGTAACAAGCTTTACAATAGGTTACAGGCTGGAAGATATTAATCTATAAGGGAAGGTAGGGTTGGTATGTGGGATAACATCATGTTTTTGATAAATCGACTACTCAAAGAAGTCTGATTATTAACTATATACAAGTGAGGATGGAATCAAAGATTAACTAATAACATGGGAAAAAGAATATAAACAGTAAAAGGTTGGGGGAAGGAAGGGGGTGGCAGAGAGGTGGGGGTGGGCTGTAGGGAATGGGGGAGTAGGAAGAGGGGGGATGAGAAGGAGGGTAGATGTGGTAAGAATATTAGTATGTTTCAATCAGGCAGGGGGTATGTAAAAAATGTAAAATAATAATAATAATAATGTAAAATAAAAAAAAAATAATAATAATAATGTAAAAAAACCTCAAAGTAAACCGTCTCTTATTTTAAAGAAGCAAATATGCTGGCTTTTCTGTAGGCATCTTTACAACATGGAGTTAGCAAAAGGATCCGAGGAGGAACATATTCGACCGCTGGGGGGTTAGTTTGTAGGCCCTTGGGTGTTTGTGTCCTGGGGCCGCCAAAGATAATCTGCTGCCTGAGGCCAGGGATCAGATGGGGCTTCCCCCACCCAACCAGGGCACAGCACAGGTCAAGTCACCAAGAGGGGAGTCTCTTTGTAGTCTGACCCTTTCAGTGATTTGAGATGCTGAGGAAGGGAAAAAGCAGTTCCCAGAGGAGTGGCTGAGTGTTGGTGATGATGTTTCTAGGAAGCTGGCAACCCTGCCTCACTCCTAGGCACCCTAAGACCTGCCTCCTGTTAGGGTTGGGGACCCAGCTTGGCTGGGGAACTCCCATGGGAACAGTCCAGGACGCCAGGGGCAGGCTGGACTAGGGTATCTTCTGCCTCTACCAGCCACCTTCCCTGCAGGTTGACCCTTGGGTTCTGGTGGCCGGCAGGAATTGAACAAGGGGTCACGATTTGAGGCTCCAGGGAGGAAGATTCAGAACCAATGTCAGGAAGTATTTCTTCACGGAGAGGGTGGTGGATGCCTGGAATGCCCTTCCGGAGGAAGTGGAAAGACCAGAACTGTGAAAGACTTCAAAGGGGCGTGGGATAAACACTGCGGATCCATAAAGTCAAGAGGCCGCCAATGAAGAGTGGGTGACTCGCCAGAATGATGGCTATTGACACAATACCCTTATTAAATAAACATACACATGCTTACTGTGACTCCTACATCGCTCTAAGCTTCAACAACAAGAGGTAATGGAAAAAAGGATTTGCACTCACAAAGAGGGGAGTAGCTGGCTTGTTACGGCGGTTACTACCCCAAACCAAATATGCCTGATACTTCACTTTCAATGCATATACAGCATAGCTCTCTGCTTCAATGACAGGGGAGAAGAATAACTGACAGGGGAGAAGAATAACTGATACTTCACACATCCAGCAGAGCTCTCTGCTACAACGGCAAGGGAGAAGAAAAAGGGTTCGCACTCAAAAAGCGGGGAGTAGCTGGCTTGTTACGGCGGTTACTACCCCAAACCAAATGTGCCTGATACTTCACTTTCCATGCATATCCAGCATGGTTCTCTGCTTCATCGGCATGGGAGAAAGACTGATACATCACGCATTTCCAGCATAGCTCTCTGCTTCAACGGCAGGGGAAAAAAAAAAAAACAAAAAACAAAAAACTGATGCTTCACGCATATCCTGCATAGCTTCAACGACAGGGGTGAAGAAAAAAAGGATTTGCAATCACAAAGCGAGGAGTTGCTGGCTTGTTACGGCGGTTACTACCCCAAACCAAATGTGCCTGATACTTCACTTTCAATGCATATCCAGCATGGCTCTCTGCTTCAACGGCAGGGGAGAAGAAAAAAAAAACCAACAAGGGCTGTACAACATAGTCTGGGTAGAGCAAGTGAGCATGGGTGTAGCTTGCTTATCGCGGCAGTTACTGCCCCTACTACCCCTGACTAGTCAAGCTAGATGTTTCACTTGGATGCAGCTCCATCACTGCTCTCTACATTGGTGGTGGGGGTGGAAGGGGAATAGAACAAGGAGCTAAGAGAAACAGATAAGGATGAGAGAAGAGATGTGTGGGGCTTGCTGGGCAGACTGGATGGGCCATTCGGTCTTCTTCTGCCGTCATTTCTATGTTTCTATGTTTCTATGTAAAGCTGGACTGGAATCTGGAGGGGAGACAGAAGACAGGCAGGCTGATGCCGGACAGGACTGGAGGCTACAGGGCAGGAGGCAGATGTCTGGTGGGTTTGAAGCTGAGGCAGGAAGCAAGGTCTGGGATGGAACACTGGAACAAGACAGGAGTTAATGATACTGGTAAGCTTGAGACAGGGGGCCTGGGAGCCAGGGAGCAAGGCTTGAAAGAGGAGGCTTAGGGAAGCCAGGGAGAAATGGGATAGTCCTGGGGGAATTCTGCGCTACCGCATGTCCCGCAAAGATGGAAGGCCCCCGTGTGCTGAGATCAGAGTGTGCTCCGCTCACGGCTTAGAATGAAGGCCCCGGTGAGAGAGAATGTGTGTGTGGGAGAGGGGAGAGGGGAGGGTGAGAGAGAACATGGGAGGTAAGAGGGGGGGGGGGGAGTGTGGGTTTCAGAGAGAGGGAGCCTATATGAGGGGAGTGGGTGCGGGGGAGGGGAGGTAAGTAATAAATTTTTTCTGAATTAATTTAAAATATAACTACTTAAAGAGTGTCATGTAGATTGTGTATAAAAATTATAAAACAATTTCCCAAACTCCAATAAAATACTTCAAACTAGAAAACACATTGCATCGGCCCAAAGAAAACACCTCACACAGAGGGCCACCATTCACCCATCTCCCATTACTCCTGGGGGAATTCTGCGCACAAAAACTTAAGATTCTGCAGACTTTATATTGGGCAAAATAACACAATTTACATGATAGTCTTTAAGTAGTTATATTTTAAATTAATACAGAAAAAGTTATTACTTAAAGATACAGAATTTTAAATATTTTGAGCAAATTTCCCTAGAAATTCACTGTAAGAGTGTCCCTTCCACTCGCTGTCCCTACTCCCCTGGCCACTTTGCCCTCTCAGGCCCCAACTCCTCCACCTGCCAGTATCTCTCCCCTCCAACTCTAGGCTCAACCCCTTCCACTCTATCGCTAGTCTCAGAGTTTGACCCCGTTCTCAGTACTGCCCCTCACACAGCCTCCCTCTGTCCCTCCCTCTCTCACACACATGCTCCCCCTCTAACACACATATGCACACCCTCATACAAGGTCCCTCACTCTCTCACATACACACAATCCCTTTTTCATACACACGAGCTCCCAATCTCTCACACACATATACACTCCTTCACAATCTCCTCATATAGGCTCCCTCTCTCTGAAACTCATACTTAAGCATCCCACCCCCGCTCACTTACTTCCCATGCTCTCTCTCACCCTCCCCTCCCCCCTCTCACTCACACACTCACTTACTTACACACACACACACACTCACACACACTCACACACACATTTTCTTTCACTGGGGCCTTCCTTCTTCGTCGCAAGCAGAGCGCATCCTGCAGCACATGCGGGCCTTCATCTTTGTGCGCTCCGTTCGTGGCATGCCGTGGTCTCCTCTGCTATTTTCTGCACATAATTTGGCATTTCTGTGCAAAAAATGGCAATTCTGCGCAGGGGGATTTGGAAGTGGCCACTGAGGGTTTTGATGTAACAGTATAGCTTATTACCTCTTGCCAGTACCACTCTACAAATGATTGAGTTTCTATGTGTCACACACATAATCAAATCAACAGACTGAGTGTGTTTCCATGCTTAGCAAGCATTGTCAAGCAGAATTAACAGCTTGCCAGTAGCACAAACTCTGCTGGCTGACTGTCCCTTATAATATTAGTCCTGGGGGAATTCTGCGCTTCTGCGGAGAGCAGAATTTGCGCAGAATGTGTGTGCCACGGGATGTGCTCTGTTCGCGGCGAAGATAAAGGCCCCGGTGAGAGAGGGGAGGGTGTGAGAGAGCAGGAGGGTGTGAGAGAGAGCATGGGAGGTAAGAGAGCGAGGGGAGATGCTTGAGTGTGGGTTTCAGAGAGAAGGAGCCTATATGAGCGAAGGGTGTGAGAGAGAGCATGGGGGGTAAGAGAGGGGGGATGCTTGAGTGTGGGTTTCAGAGAGACGGCACCTATATGAAGAGATTGTGAAGGAGTGCGTATGTGTGTGGGGGGATTGGGAACTCGTGTGTATGAAAACGGGATTGTGCATATGTGAGGGTACCTAACCTGTGTGAGGGGATTGTGTATATGTGAGACAGAGCCTGTGTGAAGGGGTGCATGAGAGAGAGACATAGGTAGCCTGTGTGAGAGAGAAAGGGAGCTTGTGTGGGTGTGTATGCGAGAGAGAGGGACCCTATATGAGGGGATGTGTGTGTGCGTGCGAGAGAGTGAAGGAGCCTGTATGAGGGTGTGTGTATGTGTACTAGAGAGAGGGAGCATGTGTGTGAGAGAGGGAGGGACAGAGGAAGCCTGTGTGAGGGGCAGTACTGAGAATGGGGGTCAAACTCTGGGACTGGTGATAGAGTGGAAAGGGTTGAGCCTAGAGCTGGAGGGGAGAAATACTGCAAGTGGAGGAGTTGGGAGTGGGACCTGAGAGGGCAAAGTAGTCAGGGGAGTAGGGAGAGCAAGTGGAGGAGACACTCTTACAGTGAATTTCTAGGGAAATTCTGCTCAAAATTTTTAAAATTCTGCATCTTTATGTAATAACTTTTCTGTATTAATTAAAAATGTAATTTCTTAAAGACTGTCATGTAAATTGTGTTATTTTGATCAATATAAAGTTTGCAGAATTTTAAGTTTTTTTGCGCAGAATTCCCCCAGGAGTATAATATGTATAAAAATGTCTCATACACACATGTGTACTGTTGACTGACTCCTTTTGGATAGACAGAAAAACTCAGAAAGAAAAGAAACTGGCAAGGCTTCTATTCTCTTTACTGCAATCTCTCGGCAGTCTGCAGATAAGTGATTGGGAAGAGTCAGACAGAGACAAAAAAACATTGTTGTTCACTGTTTCTCTGTCTCCACTGCCCTGCCACAGTGAACAGACAGAATATAGCGCCTCTGTCTCTCTAGCACTGCAGCAGTGTAGATAATAAAAAGCCCTTTCCTAAAGTTCTTCTTTCTCCTTTTCAAGAACTTTTGTAAACTCTTTCTTTCTTTCAGGGCTTCTGAAAAAACAACTTTTCCCTGTGAAATCCAACAGAGAAAATGGAATTTATTTGCACAAGCTCATACCTTTCAGTGGGAAAGTTTCAGTGTCACTTGATCCAGGTGCCAGAAATAAGCTAATTAAAAAAAAATTACTTCTCCATCCTGTCTACTTGCCTACTTCTCCCACCTCAGCTCCAGCCAGACTGTTTCTTACTTTCATTGCTTGGTTGCTATAGTTACCTTCAGGAGAAAACCACCAGACTCCTTGCTGCAGGTTTACATGGGCCATAGACTTGAATGGGAAACATAAACAAACAAAACAAACATTTTCATTTATCTTTGTGGACAACTCCATTTGTTTTAGGGGGCCACGAATGAAATAAAAATCCTCTCAGTTGTTGCATTTTACCCACTCATTTCAAACAAACATACATTCCTTTAAATCGTTCATGGGAAGAACATTTTCAAAAGAAAGAATGCTCTAGAATAAAGGATCACAGTAGGAGGCGCCAGCGCCAAGGGGTTAGATTCGCAAGCAACATCAGCAATATTTCAGGAAAAGGATGATAATGTGTGGAATGGCCTCCAACAAACTTGCTGGAGACAAAACCTCTAATGGATTCCAAGAAAGTCCGAATGGATACAGAGGATCTCCTAATAGTGAAGTGGTGAAGGAATCTATTGGAGTCTATGGCTTTGCACCAGGACTGAATTTGAGGAGACTATATTTATTTATTTATTTATTTAACGCTTTTCTATACCGATCTTCATGGTTGGAAGACCATATCAGACCGGTTTACATCGAACAGGGTAATAGTAACAAAAAACAGTAAAATAGTAAATAATAGTAAAAAACCGGAAGAATAAAGTTACATTTAACAAGGTTGGTAAACTTGGAGCTATATACTGTTGGAAGGAAAAGGCATAGGAACGCAGTAAACCAGAAGTGTAAACAATATGATAGATGGGCCTAGTGGTCATATTCTATGCTTTTATGTGCTGTGCGAGAGCAAATTGAGAGAGAAGCTATTTCATAAGAGCAGTTGTGTACATGGCTGCTAGAATCGCAGACCCCCCAGGGTAGATTGCCCCATTCCTCAAAATGCAGTTTCTATATCATAACATGAACTCATATTTGGCAGGCTATGTCTTGCCTTGCATTACTGCTTGCATGTATCTGTTAGATTTTTTTTGTCCTGGCAGTTTCTTCCTGCTGCTTTGGGCTTTCAACTCAATCAAAATTGGACTTTGTTGGGCTATGACATCAGGAGCTTATATTCACAACCTATCCAGGGCCTTTTTTTTGCTCTGCTTGTACATCCTTCTCCTTAGTCAGCTCTGCCAAATTATCCTCAGTTAGGAGTCACAGACCATGGATCTCTCCAGAATCTGGTTAATGTGGACCTTACATCTGATCTTTTGATGTTATCATTAAGTGATAGCATCCCCAACCCTATCTGACTTGGGGAGCAGAAAGCTAACCTGGGAATCAAACTCAGGTCTTTCAGATGGAAGTGCACAGCATTTACCACTGTGGCACAGGGAAAGCTCTATGTACCTCTTAGATTTAATATTGTCTGAATTATATATGTTTTAGGTCTGGGACACTCTGAGAACAATGACCTCATTGAATGAGAAGACCACTGAAATTCCAGTTCTTGTCCATCCTTTCCAGCAGGAAATGCCTCATGACTGTCGCACAGACACTCTTATTCCAGGTAAATGTTTTGGCAACTCCTTTGGGGAGGCCTTCACACTATTCAACCATTTATATCACTATAAGAGGGCCAGCAAATAACTCGAGGTGAGGTTCTGGTGGTGGTTTAGGATTTTGGGGCCAGTTTGAGATGCAGAGTGAGACGTATGAACAACACAGTACACCTCAGTGAAGATTTGTCTGTGCTGTTCGTACGTCTCACTCTGCATGTCAAACTGGCCACCAAAACCTCACCTCAAGTTATTATCTGGCCCTTCTATAGTGATATGGACAGTAGAGTGGCTCTTCCTTGTTTCGCTCTGTTCCCTTGTTCCCTGTTTGTTGTCATAAATTAGTCCTTTCCTTTAGAAATTTTAAGGCTTTATAACACCTTTGAGTATTGGCTCCATAAATTGGTAATAATAAATAAAAATAAATTGGGACAGTATATCATGGTAAACTCTAACTTCTTTCTTTTGTTCCCAATAGATAGCAGGGTTGATGGCCAATTCATTGATAGAGAAGAACTGAGAATAGTTCTCGTGGGTAAGACCAGAGCTGGGAAAAGTGCAACAGGGAACACAATCCTGGGGGAAAGGAGATTTGCAAGTAAGGCTGGAGCCAGCGCAGTCACAGAGACATGCAACCAAGAAAGCTGTACCTGGAATGGAAGAAAAGTTGTAGTCGTTGACACTCCTGGACTCTTTGATAAAAATGTTCCCATTCAAGTGAGTGCGAAAGAGATCATTCGATGCATTGGAATGTCCTCCCCCGGCCCCCACATCATCGTTCTGGTGCTGCAGCTGGGTCGTTACACTCCAGAAGAAATGCACACCATGGAGAAAATCCAAGCCATCTTTGGAGAAGAAGCAACCAGGTACATGTTTGTGTTGTTCACCAGAAAAGACGATTTAGAGGAGCAGTCAATACATGAGTATGTAGCAAATTCGGGAGACCAGGACCTGGAGAAGCTGATTCAGACGTGTGGAAATCGATTCTGTGCTTTTAACAACAAAGCGTCAGGAGAGGAGCGGGAGGCACAGGTCTCGGAGCTGATTGCAATCATTGACAAAATGGTAGAGGAAAATGGAGGCACATGTTACACCAAGGAGATGTACGCTCGCGCTGAAGAGAGCATCACCAAACAGGATGAGGAGCTGACCAGAGAGCTAGAGCAAAGAGTCAGCGCAGAATTAGAACGTGTACAAAACAAGGCTGCGAAAGAGGAAGCTCAGCTGAGTAATTCACCAACAGTGACAGGATCAAAGAGTGACAGGAAAAGCAATCTATTAGACATTAACAAGCAGCCTGAGGAAGAAAAAAGCAGTGATAGGACATATTATTATTATTATGTGACAGCAGGAATTGCAGGAATTTTGGGAATACTTACCGGTATCCTTTTAATAGTGAAATTCAGTAATTTGCGCTAGAGCTATGATGTGCAATAACTGCAGTATATTGCGCAATATAGCCCCATCGCGGCGATTTTCATGCAGAAATTAGGACAGATTGCTTCCCTTATTATAATGAGCTCCTTTGCATGGCATTTGCATGCATTAATTTTGTAAATTTATGCAAAGCAGCTTATGCATAGGAAATCATATGTAAATAAAATAACGTGGCTGACCTGGAAATTTGTCAACTGCATTATTTTATCTATACCTTTCCTAAAATCATTAATTTACTAGGGATGTGAATCGTTTTTTGATGATTTAAAATATCGTCCGATATATTTTAAATCGTCAAAAATCGTTAGAGCCGCGATACAATAACAATTCCCCCGATTTATCGTCAAAAAATCGTAAATCAGGGGAAGGGGAGGGGAAGGGGGAGGGCGGGAAAACCGGCACACTAAAACAACCCTAAAACCCACCCCGACCCTTTAAAATAAATCCCCCACCCTCCCGAACCCCCCCAAAATGCCTTAATTTACCTGGGGTCCAGAGGAAGGGTCCCGGTGTGATCTTTTACTCTCGGACCTCCGGGTGCGTTGTAGAAATGGCGCCGGCGCTACCTTTGCCTTGTCATATGACAGGTCAAAGGTAGCGCCGGCGCCATTTTGTTTTTTGTCCCCCGACGTCAGGAGCGTAGGAGATCGCTCCCGGACCCCCGCTGGACCCCCAGGGACTTTTGGCCAGCTTGGGGGGGGCCTCCTGACCCCCACAAGACTT
Organism: Rhinatrema bivittatum; assembly: GCF_901001135.1. NCBI lineage: Eukaryota > Metazoa > Chordata > Amphibia > Gymnophiona > Rhinatrematidae > Rhinatrema > Rhinatrema bivittatum. The sequence continues at coordinate 51,332,900 of NC_042616.1, read as the reverse complement.
GCCAAAAGTCCAGCGGGGGTCCGGGAACGACTTCCTGCACGCGAATCGTTTTTCCGTACGGAAAATGGCGCCGGCCATACATTTTCCGTACGGAAAAACGATTCGCGGTAGGAGATCGCTCCCGGACCCCCGCTGGACCCCAGGGACTTTTGGCCAGCTTGGGGGGGCCTTCTGACCCCCACAAGACTTGCCAAAAGTCCAGCGGGGGTCCGGAACAACCTCCTGCAGTCAAATTGTGTTGCCTTACGGCAACACCGGGACCCTTCCTCTGGACCCCAGGTAATTTAAGGCATTTTGGGGGGGTTCAGGAGGGTGGGGGATTTATTTTAAAGGGTCGGGGTGGGTTTTAGGGTTGTTTTAGTGTGCCAGTTTTCCCGCCCTCCCCCTTCCCTCGATTTATGATTTTTTGACGATAAATCGGGGGAATTGTTATTGTATCGCGGCTCTAACGATTTTTGACGATTTAAAATATATCGGACAATATTTTAAATCGTCAAAAAACGATTCACATCCCTATAAATTACTACTGCCAGTACAATTTCAACAAATAACAATTTTGTAAGTTAACAAATTACATATTACAGTGTTCCCTGATTTGAATCATGTGCACTGAAGAATTTCTTTGAAAATAATCTTTCAGAGAAATTTTACAAAATAATCATTACTTTCTCCATTGCCAGCTTCTCTTTCTAAGAAGATATGAAGTAACCTGCCTCAGGCTTAATATAATACGTAATTATCAATCAAAAATTTTGACATTTGATCTTTATTTTCTCTCTGAGATCTTCGTGGTATTTCAAATTCGTCTCTCTCGAAACTCATATTATCTTCTTCATCACTTAAATAGTATTCATTATTAATAGAACTATCCTCTATTTCCTTTCCAATCTCTGTCTCTCCTACTAATAAAAATAAGATATCTCTATTCTCTGAATTTTCTGTTTCTTGCTCAATTTCTAAAGGACTATCTTCTTCTAAGTCTGGTACTGAAGTTTGTAATAACTTTATATGATCTCGATGGACTATCTTTGAGATACCTTGTTTCTCAGATTTGATTTTTACTGAATTTTCTTTATGGCTTACGTTCTCTACAACATAGATATTTCTTTCCCACAAATCTTCAATCTTACTTTTCCTCATAAATCCTCTTTTTCTTAACAGAACTCGATCTCCAATATGAATTAGTTGCTCTCTAACTCATAGAAACATAGAAATGACGGCAGAAGAAGACCAAACGGCCCATCCAGTCTGCCCAGCAAGCTATGTACTTTTTTTTTTTTCCACATACTTGTTACTCTTGGCTTTTAGTACCTTTTAGTTCTATTTCCCTAACACCCCCACCATTAATGCAGAGAGCATTGCTGGAACTGCATCCAAGTGAATATCTAGCTTAATTAGGGGTAGTAACCGCCGCAATAGCAAGCTACACCCTTGCCTCTGTCCACCCAGACTATGCAATTCGGACCTTGTTGGCTGTTGTCCATATACAGATCCTCTTTTCTACATTCCCCTGCCGTTGTATCAGAGAGCTATGCGTTGAAAGAAAAGTGATAGACTTTCTCCCCTGCCATTGAAGCAGAGTACTATGCTGGATATGTATTGAAAGCAAAGTATCGGCTTATTTGGTTTTGGGGAAGTAACCGCCATAACAAGCAAGCTACATCTCGCTTTTTTGTGAATGCAAAACCTTTTTTTCTTTTTTTTCTTCCACATTTCCTCTTGCTGTTGAAGCCCAGAGCAACGCTGGAGTCTCACCAAGCGTGTGCATGTACATCGAACAAGGGCATTATCTCCAGGTAGTAGCCCTCATTCTCGCGAGCCACATTAACAATCAACAAATAATGAACAAGCCTAATAATTGGCAATACCTATAGCCTATGTCCTAACCGGTAAATTTACATACTCTTACCCATCCCTCTGTTTTTTGTTTTTTTTGGAGACGGCAGCCCTCCATCCTTCCGCTCCGTGAAGGTGGTATACCATTAGCATCCCGCTCCGTGAATGCCACTCCATCCTTCCGCTCCGTGAAGGTGGTATACCATTAGCATCCCGCTCCGTGAATGCCACTCCATCCTTCCGCTCCGTGAAGGTGGTATACCATTAGCATCCCGCTCCGTGAATGCCACTCCATCCTTCCGCTCCGTGAAGGTGGTATACCATTAGCATCCCGCTCCGTGAATGCCACTCCATCCTTCCGCTCCGTGAAGGTGGTATACCATTGGCATCCCGCTCCGTGAATGCCACTCCAGCCTTCCGCTCCGTGAAGGTGGTATACCATTGGCATCCCGCTCCGTGAATGCCACTCCATCCTTCCGCTCCGTGAAGGTGGTATACCATTAGCATCCCGCTCCGTGAATGCCCCTCCATCCTTCCGCTCCGTGAAGGTGGTATACCATTAGCATCCCGCTCCGTGAATGCCACTCCATCCTTCCGCTCCGTGAAGGTGGTATACCATTAGCATCCCGCTCCGTGAATGCCACTCCATCCTTCCGCTCCGTGAAGGTGGTATACCATTGGCATCCCGCTCCGTGAATGCCACTCCATCCTTCCGCTCCGTGAAGGTGGTATACCATTAGCATCCCGCTCCGTGAATGCCACTCCAGCCTTCCGCTCCGTGAAGGTGGAACACCGACCACTGGCATCCTGCTCCGTGAATGCCTCTGTGGCTACTGCCGCTCCGCGCAGTGTTCTGCCACCTCCTCCCAGGTTATAGCTGCTTATGCCAGGCCTTCATTGGGCCACCCCCCATGCTTAGCATATATCCATCCCCACGCTTTCCCCTTATGCAAAGTCCTTGGTTCTCCGCTCCTCCCCTTCCCCCGACACCAAAACTTCCCTCCTATGCAGCGACAAATCTCCTTATGCACCGGTGAGGACCCTGCGTCCGCTGCTTTTCATGGCTGTGACAACTCTCCCCCCCCCCCCCCCCCCCCCCCCCACAACAAGTCCTATAATTTGAGCTTCAAGGGCTTCAAGTCCTATAATTTGGGCTTCAAGGGCTTCAAGTCCTATAATTTGAGCTTCAAGGGCTTCAAGTCCTATAATTTGGGCTTCAAGGGCTTCAAGTCCTATAATTTGGGCTCTACGGTCATATTTTTTTTTTTTTTTCTCCTTTATCTTTTGGTCATCAATGTTACAACGTTATTGTTAAATTTTGAACTTATGTACTCTGTTCCAAGTTTCATAACCTTGTTCTATGTAATGCCTTTTGGCAATTTTCATGTTCTGTTTCAATGTAAACCGATGTGATCTTTATTTCATATAGGAACACCGGTATATAAAAATCTAAAAATAAATAAATAAATAAATAGCATTTCTTTCTCGAACAACCTTTTCGGAAATGTACTTGAGCTGCGGTCTCCCAAGCTTTCTTTAACGTTCTATGATGCTCTTTTACCCATTCATCTTTTCTTTGCAATGATTTTAATATTTTGGGTGTTAAATATAATTCATCTTCTTCCTCAGTTTTAGACTGTGAGGTGATAATAGCTTCTACTGTAGCTGGTAACTTTTCTTCTGGCCAAAATCTTTTTTTTATTTCCAAACTATCCATAATTAACAGATTTTGTTTTATCCATTATAGTATCTGTTTGTTCTTCTGCCGGGTGCCCAAACAAAAGTATGCACGCGTGTACTTTCTTAAAATCTGCCCCTAAATATTTAAAAGTAGCTAATTAATAGAACATTGAATGATTAAAAATATATAACTGTTTTTTTGTTTTAATTTTCCAATCAAAATATTTCAAAATAGCAGATGCATCAAATAACACTCAAAAATTAAAACTAAGACTAAAATAAAATCTCTTGCTCTTCATACCTGGGAACTTTAAATTCCAGTCACCCTGAGATTGCCATGGATTAATCAGGCAATGGAGTTATGCACAAACTTTCTCCTCTCTCTTATATATACACACTTTCTAACATATATGTTCATTCTTACACAAACTCCCTTATATTTTCTCTCATATACATGCTGACTGGCTCACAAACTCTGGCCCACACACATGCTCGCTATTCTAAATAGTCCTTTTGCTTGCATAAATGCTCATTGGCATGCTTGTTGTCTCTCACTCACATACATGTTCACTGGCTTACTCACTCTTGCTCACACACATGCTCTGGAAAACACAGAGCCTGATTATTATGCATTGCACCAATGGAAAAACAGGAACATCATTCCTCATAAAACATTAAGCAATAAAGTCAAGAAATATAAAACATTCATAATATTAAAACCATACTATAAAAAAGAATAAATATGTCAAGCAGGCAACATCCATCAAACATCCAGTAATTAAAATAATTTTTTTGTAATGTATCAAACAGCAGACATGAAATACCCCAAAATTAAAATTAATAGGATTAAAAATTCCCAGCTCTCCAGACCTGGGATCTTTAGATTTCCAGTCACCCACAGATTGTTATGGATTGGGGGAGGGAGCCTCACAATCATTACTTCTCACTCCCTCCCCAACACACACCCATGCTGTCACACATACAGGCTCTTTCTATCACTCACATATACCCTGTCACATACACAGGTTTTTTCACTCTCTCACACACACAACCACACAGTCTCAGGCTTTCACAGACCCATAAAGACACTCTCACTCTCATACATATGCAGTCTCATACATACACAGGCTCTCTTGCATACACACACATGCAGGCTGCCTCTCATACACACACACACCTGCAGTCTCCCTCTCAAACACACAAGCATACACCCATATAGTTTTCAGGCAGTGCTGTTCCTCAGTGCTGGAAGGGAGGTGGAAGAAGGCCACTGCTACCCGTGGCTCTTACAAGATTGGAGGGAGGGGAGGGCCTCAACTGTGGCCGTGCAGGCCTCTCTCCGGGCCACAGAATGATGGACACTCTCTTCGGCCTGTGGAAGGATGGGCTTTGCTGCGGCCATGGAGGAACCTCTCGTCGGGCTGTTGAAGGATGGTCTCTGCCGAGGCCGTGCAGGACCTCTCGTCGGGCCTTGGCAGGATGGGCTGTGCCATGGTCGTACAGGCCACTGTTTGGGCCGCGGCAGGATGGGCTTTGCCACAACTCTTCAGGTTTCTCTTCGGGGCAGGAAAAACCACGATTGGAGCCACCAGCCCAATCCCCCGCTAGGCCAATCCTTCCTTGCTTCCCAACCATTCTCCAATTTCTCTTAATATTTCTGTCTTTTAAAGACCATATGGCTGTACTTTGATGCTTGGTGTATCCTCGATTTCACTTCTAACTCTCCCTCCCTCATTCTGGGTGCCTATCTAACTGCTCTATGACCTCCTTGCACCTTCTGTACATCTTTGGGCCTCCACTCTCTCCACCCACTGCACTGACCACACCCTTGATTGTACTCTGTTTCCTCTTGCTTTTTCATCTCTGTATTCCTCCCTGTGCTCAAAACCTATTGTCTTTTAAAAGTACATGCCATTATTTCCCTCCCTCCCGTGCTTCCTCCTCTTTCTCCTTTCACTGCTTTAAAACTGTTTAACTCTTCAGACCAATAGTACAATGGGAAATAAGTCCACACGAATGCTCCTGTAACAGTGTATGAGCTTCAGTTTCGTTGACCCTCCCGACGCAGCCTTCACGGCGAAACACGGTGTCCGTGTCAGGGAATATTTTGTCAGGTTAATTGTTAAATGACTATGTACTTGAGATTCAGGAGTTCTTTGGAATAAATATGAAAAACTGCAAGAAAGTGTAAGGACTTACATTTGTTTCTGCACTCTCTTACCATAGCTCTCCAGCTTCATCTGCTCCCTGAACTCCCCCTAACCCCATCTCTCCAGCCTCTCTCACTTCTGCTGATCCCAGTCTTCCTTCTTTTCAATCACTTTACCTCTCTCTGTTAGTATTATTTTCACTCCATCAACCCACAACAATAACTTTATCCCCAAATTCACTTCTGCTTAAGACTTCCTTTACTACTGGTTTCTTTGCATCCTTTTATTGATTTACCTGCAAAGAAGTGACACAAAAGGTGGAATATTATAAAAAGTGTCACAACCTACAACAATGCCAGTTTTCTTCAGTATTTATATGGCTACTAGAATTCTCATCTTTTTAAAACTCTGCTTTCAGTCTCAATAAATGATATGAGTAATGATTTGATCCATAAATTATTAAATAACAATATATCCCCATGGAGCTCTGCCATGCTGAGATTTTATGATCCCCTGCGGGCCCTAAGATCGACACGTCACAGGTTGCTTGAGGTTCCATCATCACAATCTGCTCGTATCTCAGGGACCCAAGAGAGGGCTTTTTCAGTTGCAGGACCTGTCTTGTAGAACTCTCTGCTGGATAATCTGAGAAGGATTACTTGCACTCAGACATTTAAGTGACAGCTGAAGGTGTATTTTTATAGGCAAACCTTCAAACTCCAGATCTAGGGTAACCTTGCTACTCTGTTGGTTGCGTTACTTTTCTTTGTTATTGGTATGTGGTTTATGTGTACGTTGGTATGGCCAAATTGCAGGTTTTTATATTTTTTAGATTATGCATGTTTCTTATGTATCCCTTTCTGAACATTGGATAGAGTTGGAATAAATCTTTTTAAATAAATGAATAAGATAGTATTTCACCTCCCTGACTCACAAAGGCTTCCATAGGGAACCACTCCCAAGCTCCTAGCTTTAGATGACTATCTGACCTCCTACCATCGGTTGTAATGCACGACCTGCAAAATTTCAAAAACCCTGTCTGTCTGGTGTGCTGTCATCTGTGTCGGTGTGATCCGTCTGCCATGGCTTTCTCTGTGTTTGGGTTGTGGTGTGTTTTTTCTGATTGGATGTAGCATGTCTGTGTGTCTCTCTGTGTCTAAGCATGGTATGTCTGTCCTCTGTCTGAGTGTGGGGTGTCTGTGTTTCTCTTTGGTTGTAGGGTATCTATTTCTCTCTGTTTCTGAGTGTGGATTGTCTGCCCCTCTGTATGTGTGGGTCTGTGCTCTTGTTTCTTTCAGCAACTCGGTGCCCAGTGTTGCACAGAGATTATTGATCATAACCCGAAGGTGCTATATAGTATAATTTTCAATTATCCATGTAGTAATCTTCCCCCAGGATGGGCCAAAGAACCTGATTGAGCTATTAGTATATATGCATAGTGGGAACAGATTAAGGCATGGGGAAAGAAAATATTGATTTATGTTTGCATTAGCCTTGCTATTATACTTGGAATTGCTATTTTGATATGTATTGTAAAAGCTATTATGACTCTTGTACTTACCCTTCCTCTGTGCAAGGTAGAGGAGTATATGAATGACTATATTTAGTGATTGCTTTGTTCCAAGATCTGGCGGGTGGAGTGTGGAAAAAAGATTTAAGGATTGATTTGGTTTACATGAAGAATTTTGTAATGTGATAGAAATTAGTGGAACAAAGATAATCACTAATATTGATAGCGTAATTGCTTGACATAAAGCTTATAAGTTCTGAGAATAAATATGCCATTTTTCTTAGCTTGCTTGTAACAAGAAACAAGTCATGAGATCAGATATATTAATGAGCACCTTCTCATGAGGCTAACAGTGCAGCTATGAAAAACAGGACAGGAGCAACTTAGCCACACCCAACTGTTGCTGATATGATTGGACAGACAGTTGAGGCCTTAGCAGATGACAAGAACATATGGGAGTGGCTCAGAGAAGAAATTGGGACATAGGTCAGAAGAATTAACTTAAAAATACTGACTTCAAACAGACTCATAATCAGAGAAAGAACAGATCTGAAGAAAAGCTTGTTGGATATTAAAGTGTCTGCTGAATTGTTCTTGATTTCCCAATGCTGTCTGTTTCTGGTTTTCTGAAATATATAAGACTTACACTGGAAACTGTGAGGGGAAGTATCTTTGATTTTATTCTTATTGCAAAATCTAATCTTGTATGCTTTTGTTGCTTATTCTGAGACTTATAAATAAAAACGTCTGTGCTTATAAATAAGTGTGTTGTGTATTCTGTGACATAATAACCACATAATAATAACAGTCCACATTTTACAGGTCCATTCACAAAGTTTGTTCATGGCTCCTTCAGTGGTTAAAGCAGTGCTGAGAGAAGGTCTCTTTTTTAGCCCATCCAGACCTAGGATCTGCAGCAGAGAGGAGGAGAGTGACAGAGCTGGGGAAGGGGTGGAGGAGGATGAATGGAAGAAGGAGAGGGCGAGAAGACTTCACAGAAGGGAGAAAGAGGAAGAAAATAAGAGGGTGAGAACAGAGGAGAATGAAAGCTGAAGCTGAGAGGACTGTAAGAAGAGTGAAGGAAGAGTAGATTATTCAAAGGTGGGGGAAGGAAAGGGGCATGGAGGAAGAGCATAAGAGTTTTTGTGAGAATTCATTCCCCAGGGAAGAAATGCATGCAAATACACAATTACAATATCTGGAGGTATTGTAATTATGCAGTATAAAGAGAAGAGGAGCTAGGATGACAGAAATGTAGAGTAGTGATATAGGAGTCTATGGAGGCAGTAACATTTGAAGGAATAGGGGATAGTGCAAAAGTATTGGGTAGTGGTGGTTTGAAGGGCATTCTGGCATTGTTAGAAGAGGGGAAGGGGTCAGCAGCGCTGAAGGCAGTATCTGAATGGGGAGGTGAGTGTGGTGTCATTGGTGGTGGAGCTGCAGCATCTGGGGGCAGGGTGGAAAGGGACGAGAGAGGAAAGATGTTGCACTATAGCCAGAGTGCAATGGGAAACAGTTGGAGAGTATGAGAGGGGAAGGGAGGAGGAATGAAAAGGTGAGAGCAGGGAAAATAAGGCAATGAGAGCTAGAGGGGTCAGGGATGAGAATGGATCAGACTAGGGAATAGATGAAAAAGAGATGGAAATGAGAAACTGAGGAAGTAGTGTGAGAGAGGGAGGGGATGAGCTGAGAAGGGGATTGAGAATGGGTAGGCAAGAGGTGAAAAGAGGGAGACTGAGGAAAGGACAATGGGGCTAAGAGAAGGAGAGGTAAGATGGGGAGGGATTAAAAAAGGGTGAAAAACAATAAAAGATACAGAAAGGTGATGATGAAGGAATGCTGAAGATATAGGGATGGTACAACATGAGAGAGGCTGATTGGATGGGAAGGGAATCCTTAGAAGGGAATATTTGGGAGGGGATGATTGGAGAGAGAGACTTAGAATGGGGATGATTGGGTGGGGTTAGCTGGTGACAGAGCCAGAAAGAAGATAACTGTTTGGGAGAGGAGGACTGGGAGCCATATAGCAGGAAATTGGCCAGGGAAAGGAGTCAATGACATGGAGATCCAGGGCTAAGAGGGAACAATGGAGGTGAATTGTTGTGACCTAAAGAATTGAAGAGTGGGAAGGTGAAGGAGGAGAAACCAAACTATGAGTGGATAGGTAGAGAAGAGAGAAATGGAGAAAAGTGAGATGAAAAGGGAAAGATTAGAGTCAGAGATTGATGCGGAAGAGGAAGTGAAGAAGAAAGGAAAAGAAAGAAGAAACAGAAAATGCTAAGGAGACCCTGAAAAAGATATTAGGAAAAGACCAACAAGAGGAAAGTGGAAAAGAGAGATTGGGATCAACATAATTAGAACAAATAAAATGACTCAACAAAAGTAGGAAAAATAAAACATTCAGTTTAGTGATTGGAATATGCTAGCTCTGGGAATGATTATCTCCTCTATTTTTGAATATTGCTCAATACAGGAGGAAATGCATTTCTATTTTTCTTCATCTGTTGTTGCATTGCATGAAAAGTCTGGCTTCTTAGGGTTTCCAATTTAGTTTTTGACTGTATATGGCTGTTTCTAATTTGTGATCACTTATCCTGTACTTGGTGTTATGTTTGGCAGTCTACGGACATCCCTGCAAGCCACCGCACTCACCTCGACACTACCAGCGCCCAGGCCCCTCTTCTGCAGCAGACGCCGCCATCCTTCCCTCATGTGGCGGGACACCACCAGAACCCGCCTCCAGCTCCTTGCATAGGCGTGCACACACCTATCTTGATCTTTAAAGGGCCCGCATCAGGAAAATGACACAGTGCCCAGGATGATCTCATCTTCTTCAGCCCTATAAAATGGTCCAGCAGACATTCCTACCTTGCCTCAGCAACAAGTCCTCCTACCTAGTGTAGTGCATGTTGCTATTCGTCCAGCCTTTTCTTGTTCTTCCAGCCTGCCCTGCTTTGTCCAGGCTTGCCTCTTCTATCCAGCCTACCCTGCCTCATCCAGCCTTGCCTTGTCTCTCCAGCCTATCCTGCCTCATCCTTGTCTTCTCTCTAGATTGACCACTGGAACTGACCTCTCGCCTGGACACTGGCTACTCTGGATTGCCATCTTCCTCTGAGCCCCTTGCTTGGACATTGACCTTGTTTGCTTGCTGCCTGTCTCTGACCCTTGCCTGGCCCTGGACTACAATCTATCCCATTCTCTGAGAGACCAACACCTAAGTTCTGCCGGCCCCCGGAACCCAAGGGCTCAACCTGTGGGGAAAGGAGTTGGTAAAGGTGAAGCTCTAAAGCAGTCTCCCAACAGAGAACTTCCATCAGCTGTTGGTGAGAGCCTACGGTGCTCGCCCCATAGGCTGCATCAACCTCACCACAGCAGCAAGGGTCCACTTCGCCCACACTTGGTGAGGATGTATCTGTATTTTGCTTCTATGACCAAGGAAAGATATTCTATTAGTGTATTTTTCTATGTAGGTAACTAAAGCAATCCAGCGAGTTCTGTTTTCCCAGCAGGAAGTATGTTGTTGTTCTAGGGCTTGGTGCAATATTTACAGTGTTGCCTTTTCATAGTAGGATTGTTGCTGTTTGAATTCTGGAAGTTAGTGATTTTTTAGTATGGTAAATTTGTCTCTGATGACACGAAATCTGTCAGCATACCTACTTAAGAACATAAGAAATTTCCATACTGGGTCAGATCAAGAGTCCATCAAGCCCAGCATCCAGTGGCCAATCCAGGCTACAAGTACCTGGCAAGTACCCAAAAGCTAAGTATATCCCAAGCTACTGATGCTAGTAATAGCAGTGGTTATTTTCTAAGTCAATTTGATTAAAACAGGTAATGGACTTCTCCTCCAAGAACTTATCCAAACCTTTTTAAACCCATCTACACTAACTGCACTAACCACATCCCCTAGCAACAAATTCCAGACTTTCATTGTGCGTTGATTGAAAAATAATTTTCTCTGATTAGTTTTAAATGTGCTACATGCTAACTTCATGAAGTGCACCCTAGTCCTTCTATTGTCCAAAAGAGTAAATAATTGATTGACATTTACCTGTTCTAGACCTCTCATGATTTTAAAGACCTCTATCAGATTTGTGAGACAAGACTTGCTTTGGGTAAAGCCATGCTGACTTTGTTCCATTAAACTATGACTTTCTATATGTTCTGTGATTTTGATCTTTAGAACACTTTCCACTATTTTTCCTGGCACTCAAGTCAGGCTAACTGGTCTGTAGTTTCTGGGATTGCCCCTGGAGCCCTTTTTAAATATTGGGGTTACATTAGCCACCATCCAGTCTTCAGGTATAATGGATGATTTTAATGATAGGTTACAAATTTTAACTAATAGATCTGAAATTTCATTTTTTAGTTCCTTCAGAACCCTGGGGTGTATACCATCTGGTCCAGGTGATCTACTACTCTTCAGTTTGTCAATCAGACCTACCACATCTTCTAGGTTCACAGTGATTTGGTTCAGTTCATCTGAATCATTACCCATGAAAACCTTCTCCGGAACGAGTATCTCCCCAACATCCTCTTCAGTAAACACCGAAGCAAAGAAATCATTTAATCTTTCCGCGATGGCCTTATCTTCTCTAAGTGCCCCTTTAACCCCTCGATCATCTAACGGTCCAACTGACTCCCTCGCAGGCTTTCTGCTTTGGATATATTTTTAAAAGTTTTTACTGTGAGGTCTTGCCTCCTCAGCCAACTTCTTTTCAAATTCTCTCTTAGCCTGTCTTATCAATGTCTTACATTTAACTTGCCAACGCTTATGCATTATCCTATTTTCTTCTGTTGGATCCTTCTTCCAAACTTTGAATGAAGATCTTTTGACTAAAATAGCCTCTTTCACCTCACCTTTTAACCATGCCGGTAATCATTTTACCTTCCTTCCATCTTTCTTAATGTATGGAATACATCTGGACTGTGCTTCTAGGATGGTATTTTTTAACTATGTCCACGCCATTTACACACTTTTTACCTTTGCAGCTGCTCCTTTCAGTTTTTTTCTAATTATTTTTCTCATTTTGTCAAAGTTTCCCTTTTGAAAGTTTAGCGCCAGAGCCATAGATTTACTTACTGTCCCCCTTCCTGTCATTAATTCAAACTTGATCAGATTATGATCACTATTGCCAAGTGGCCCCACCACCGTTACCTCTCTCACCAAATCCTGTGCTCCACTGAGAATTAGATCTAAAATTGCTCCCTCTCTCGTCAGTTCCAGAATAAATTGCTCCATACAACTGTCATTTATATCCACACCTGATTCGGTCCATATGCTCCCCCCTGGAACCACGTTTTATTCTACATGCCTCGGCCCAGGTATTCCAGAAGCTCCCAATCCACTTTAGTTTAGTGAACACACTCAGGAAGATCTGGGGACTTACTCACAAACTCGTAGGCCTGCCCTCCCATATAATCTTCACGATATCCCTTGAGGGGCTCCTCTTTGGGTTCATTATCGCTACTGCCAGAACAGCACCAGTTCCATATCGCCCCAAATTGGCCCCTTAAAACGCTTCTTGACCCTAACACTGGAAAGATATATACTTCTGCCCAATGCCAAGAGAAATTGGGTTTGCAAAATCACTATTTTTTTACTATATAGTCACTTAAGGTCTTCTGTCAATACTGTGTTGAAAGGGGTTAAAGGGGAGATAGATAACTCAACTCATGCTGAGTTAATGGAATGTTTTATGGCGAAGAAAGGATCATTGTCCTGCTTTTATGCTTTTTACAACTCTGCACAAACATTTTGTGTTTTTTTGGATCTGATCCTGAAGTGGTCCAGAGACTGCATGGAGGAGATGGGAGTGAACATGCTTAAATTCTGCTATCTCTCCATTAACCAGATCACTAACAATGTGGGTCTCCGCGAACTGCAGCAAAGGATATTTCATTGTATCGTCTAGTCCCCTGCCAGGGCATTTAAGATGGGGCTCATCTCACCTGACTCTTGCCTCAAATGTGCCCAGATGTCAGCCTCCCTAATCCACTGCCTTTGGAAGTGCCCGGCCATACAGCTTTTTTGGAACACTATTCGTCGTAAACTATCAGATCTCCTCCACGTTGATATTCAATGGTCTTGCTCCTTCTGTATTCTGAATAATGATGTGGGGGACTCCAGTATTAATGTTGATAATGTGGAGTTAAGGTCTAAGGCTTGCTTAATTGCCAAAAAGTGTATACTACTTCGATGGATAGTTGAAGACCCTCCCACCGGAGAACTCTGGTCCACGTTTATGATGGAACTATATCAGTTAGAATATGGCTCCATGTATAAGCATTTTTCTCCTCATAAAAAGTGCCCTTTTCAGGAGATTTGGGAGTGTTACTATCGCTCTCTTCCCTCACCCATTCAAGCTTTGGCCCCACTAGATGGGGTGGTTCGGAAGGGAGAAAAGTAAGCCCATGCCAATTGGGTCTCCGCTGAATTGTGATGTGAATCCCTTGTCTGGCATAACTTGTGATAACATACGGCATTGTTTAACCTCCTGATAGCTACATATATCTGAGGTTCTCTGTAAGGGGGGGGGGTGGAGAGGGGGGTGATCATGGGAATGTAGAATGTAAACTGGAGAAAAGACGTTGGTGTGTAGATGTTGGACTGATCATTTGGTTTTGTATGGTTTAAATTCATTACATGCCTCAATAAAGATAATGGGGAAAAAAAACAACTGTCATTTATTCCATCCAGGAACTTTATCTCTCTAGCATGTCCTGATGTTACATTTACCCAGTCAATATTGGGATAATTGAAATCTCCCATTATTACTGCACTACCAATTTGGTTAGCTTCCCTGATTTCTCTTAGCATTTCACTGACTGTCTCACCAACGGTTGCAGCCGTCTGCAACCGTTCTGCCTTACCTCTTTTCTTCCTTTTTCCTCCTCCCTGGGCAAGATGGCTGCCTCCTGTGCTGAGGGCCGAAACCCTCGGCGTCTCCAACTCAGCATTGGCGTCCCAGTCCGCCATGCTCCTTCCCGTGGCCTCCTAGGGCGCACGTGCGCACGTTGCCTGCGCTCAAATACACATCATGGCGGGAACCTCGGGGGCATCCCCACCGCATGACGTCAATACCTCCAGGTATTTAAAGCCTCCACTACGCTACCATCATTGAGTTAGCAAGGACTTCGGTTTAAGCTACTCTGACCGCTCTAAGCTGCTCGCTTAGATGCCTCACTACCCTCCAGGGATCTTGCTCCTTACGAATCTCTAGGCACCCCTTCCTTGGGGGCCTCTCACTTCCAACCACCCTTCGGGGTTTCTACTAACTAGACAACCGCTCCTCAGTGGTCTCTCTCTCTCTCTATTTATTTCAGGATCTTCTAGAGTAGACTATCGGGTACTCGCTCCTCAAGGGCCTACCAGTCTGTGTATCCTGCACCACGGACCTTCGGTCCCACCATCATCATTTCCAGGAAGACGCCGCACTACGCTCCTGTGAGTACCTCTATGATCCGGTGCTCCAACTCCACCCACCAGGCTCGGCCTTGCCCGCACTGCGGGTTCCTAGCTATCTTGAACATCTGGGTGAGACTTCTACATCTGAGACTGTCTGAACATATTGGTACCTTGTGGACTTCAGTGCCTTTCCTTCCTGCCTCATACCATCTATCTACATCAGTACAATAAAGCTTTCCACCTACAAGTGTCTGCTCTCTGAGATTAGCCTATCGCTGTGGTTCCCCAGGGGGCCCCTCCAATGCCACAAAGAATGCCACAAACACAACAAGTATACTCATATCACTATAGTCTTCCCGAACACACAAGAGATTTCTACTCATAAAGATTCAATTGTGTATTTAGTCTCATGCAGGATCTTTATCCTATTGGACTCTATGTCATCCCAGACATAAAGTGCCACCCCGCCTCCCAGATGCTCCTCTCTGGGATGTCTAACAAATCTGGGCTGCTTTTTCAATGCTACATGTTTCGAGGAAGTGAAGAAGATTTTACCGGTTATCTGATAATACTTCATTATAGCAGAGGAATATTCATCAGTTATCCAATTGGAATTAATGCTTTCACTTTGTTTCTGTTTTTTGTCCTACAATAAGAACGCCGATAGATGATTATCATTTATCATACATCACATACGCAGCCCATGAAGCAGCCCCCCTTTAAGTGGCGAAACTCAGCCAGAGTCGGGCAATTATTGGGCAACTTGTCTTTTACTACAATACAGAATTTTAAGGACTTTGGATCTATCTTTTTTTTTTCTCCTCATGGCTCTGATAGCTCGCCTTCCTTGTTGCTTTCTGAATCTGGGCTGCTTGCCAGCTCTTGTCCCTGAGTAAAGGTAAGCTCTCAGAAAAAAAGACTACCTTGCCAATTGGCAGATTGTCAGTAAGAAACCTTTGTATTTCTTAATGAGACATTTGCGTGTATTTAGGATTTAAATTATAGCCCATGTCAGAAGTTACTATTTGCATTGCCTTATGCTTTACCAGAGGTAAGGGGCTTCAAGACAGTTTGGGACCCTAGGAACACATCACGTGTCAATCCCCTCTCCCTTCACAGCCCTAATGACAGGAGGTTACAGCCAGTGGCCCCATGCTTCTATCCTCCTCCTCTTGCTGCTGGCTGCACACTCTCACATTGTGTAAACAGCTAATCTGTAAATTGAACCACCCAGGAGAGAGAGGACAGCTGGCAAGAGGAGGTTAGAAGCACCAGTCACTGGCTCTACTCGCCTGTTATTGAGCCAGTGGGAGAGGGGGAAGGTTGAAAGATGAGGGTGATGGAGGGAAGAATGGCAGTAAAAGGTAAGGGATGTGGGGGGAAGGGTCAGTTTTAGTAATGTATACCTCCCCAGCACTTGCATAGGGTACTGGCAGCGCTAAAGCCAGCCCTGTTAGTATACATGCTGTTGATGGTACATGTATTTTTATTCATAGTGGTGGTGGTGATGGGGGGGGGGGAGGGGTGACATATAAGGGCCTTTAGATGCATGTACCCGTGTACAAAGTTTTGAAGCTTGGCAGAGGAGCTAGGAGGCCAGATATTCCGGCAGCAACTCCACTAGAGTTGCTGGCTGTTTGAAATATAGCAGAACTTTCTCTTAGGCCTAGTTAAGGGGAGGAGATGGTTGCTGGAGGAAATTAAATGGGGATCATGTTTGTTCCACTACCCAGGATGGTAGAGTATAAAGCAGGAAGAGAAAAAAGATTCTCCTGGATAGGGAAAAATCTTGCAAGAGGCCACACTCTGTGGCTGGCAGCTGGGATATATCCTTGGCAGTGTGGATAAACTAACTAGGCACATTGGATGGACCAGATTACTTTTTTCTGCCATCATCTACTATATTAACCTGCCCATATTATTTATCTATATAAAATTATTTCCACATTTTTACTAAATGTAATATGAGACACACTGTGTAGAACCTTACTCTATGGCACACATCTGTGAAGACAAATGAATCCAGTTACCTATGATTATTTTATAATTAAAGTTGGACTTGTGGTAGGTTCTCTCCCACCATTCTCTTTATGCTTTCATAAGCTTCCATAGACATGGTTTGATGGGACACAGCCAACATGGTTTTACCCAAGGGAAGTCTTGCCTCACAAATCTCCAAAATTTATTTGATGGGGTGAATAAACATATGGACAAAGGTGAATCAGTAGATGTGGTGTATTTGGATTTTCAGAAGGCGTTCGACCAAATCCCACATGAAAGGCTTCTAAGAAAACTAAAGTCATGGGATAAGAGACAATAAAAAGCTGATCATGATTTTTATGCCTCTTGCTGATAGATGGTATACGAACTTGAGGTTGACAGGTGGAATGAAACTCAGGGCTACCAACCCCAGACTTTGCAAAGCCAGTGATGGGTGCGAAGAGTCCCTTTATGTAAGGTCAAGGAGGGAATTGTATTTTAGGTACAATTCATGGGTTAACACATGCTCCCATATGGCATTGAATTTGTTCCTTGAAGGAGCTTGGTAGTCTATAGACATAAATGCTCAACTTTGCACAGGAAACTGTTTCCTTGAAAGGGATCTCCAGAATGGCTTGGTAGGTGTAATATCCCTCAGGCTCGGATCAGATGAGCTGCTTCAAGGCGGGTGGTAAGGCTCAAGGAGGCAAAGCTTGAAGACAGCAGAGGATTCCAACAGAGTCTATTGAACGCTCTTTCCCAATCATAGACAGATTGTAAGAGCAGCTGGTGGCAGAGATCCTTGCAGGGACAGCTTTCATAAATGGTAGAAAACAACCTGAGAGACTGGCAGATTTTAGTTTTCCTTGAAGAGCAGTCCTCTTCTTCAGGAATGGATCTCCGGGGTATTAGACTGGTGATCAGTAGGGATGTGCAGCAGGGACGGATTCGTCCGATTCGGTATTCGTATTCGTCCGTTGCATCCGTTTTCGGGGGACCCCGATTCGTCCATTGGTTACATATGGTATTCGTTTCCGATTAAAGTTGAAACAACCCCCATCCCAACCCTTTAAATTTAATTAATTAGAACCCCCCACCCTCCTGACCCCCCCCCCCCCAAGACTTGTCAAAAGTCCCTGGTGGTCCAGCGGGGGTCCTGGAGCGATCTCCTGCACTCGGGCCGTCGGCTGTCGGTATTCAAAATGGCGCCGATAGCCTTTGCCCTTACTATGTCACAGGGGCTAACAGTGCCATTGGTCGGCCCCTGTCACATGGTAGGAGTAATGGATGGCCGGCGCCATCTTGTGCTCCTACCATGTGACAGAGCCCGACCAATGGCACTGGTAGCCCCTGTGACATAGTAAGGGCAAAGGCTATCGGCACCATTTTGAATACCGGCAGCCAACGACCCGAGTGCAGGAGATCGCTCCAGGACCCCCGCTGGACCACCAGGGACGTTTGGCAAGTCTTGAGGGGGTCAGGAGGGTGGGGGATTTATTCATTAATGATACATTGCATTCGTGGGGGTTCGCCATACGTTTCGGAACCCCACGAATGCAACGAATAGGGACCTATACGTTGTGGATTGCGCATTCGTTCAAAACGAATTCACATCCCTTGTGATCAGCTCCCAGATGTACAGAGAATATGGAACTCAAGGAGAAGACGGCAGCAACAGCTCTCAATGGATCCATGGGTAGTGATGTTGAATCCCAAGTAAAGGGAAGACATAGTGTCCTCACATTGATAGTAATGGGTCCTTCCAGGATGATTTGCAGCAGAAGAACTATGTAGGCTTATCAGGCGAGACAAAAGGTGGCAATTACAGCCCTTAGCCGGGCAGCAGAAACAACCTATTAGTAAAAATTTGTAACCAGTCATTAAAATCATCCATTGTACCTGAAGACTGGAGGATAGCTAATGTAACCCTCATATTTAAAAAGGGCTCCAGGGGCGATCCAGGAAACTACAGATGGGTTAGCCTGACTTCAGTGACAGGAAAAATAGTGGAAAGTGTTCTAAACATCAAAATCACAGAACATATATAAAGACATGGTTTAATGGAACAAAGTCAGCATGGCTTTACCCAGGGCAAGTCTTGCCTCACAAATCTGCTTCACTTTTTTGAAGGAGTTAATAAACATGTGGATAAAGGTGAACCACATGTGGATAAAGGTGAACCAGTAGATGTAGTGTACTTGGATTTTCAGAAGGTGTTTGACAAAGTTCCTCATGAGAGGCTTCTAGGAAAAGTAAAAAGTCATGGGATAGGTGGCGATGTCCTTTCGTGGATTACAAACGGGCTAAAAGACAGGAAACAGAGAGTAGGATTAAATGAACAATTTTCTCAGTGGAAGGGAGTGGGCAGTGGAGTGCCTCAGGGATCTATATTGGGACCCTTACTTTTCAATATATTTATAAATGATCTGGAAAGAAATACGATGAGTGAGGTAATCAAATTTGCAGATGATACAAAATTGTTCAGAGTAGTTAAATCACAAGCAGATTGTGATAAATTGCAGGAAGACCTTGTGAGACTGGAAAATTGGGCATCCAAATGGCAGATGAAATTTAATGTGGATAAGTGCAAGGTGATGCATATAGGGAAAAATAACCCATGCTAGTTACACAATGTTAGGTTCCATATTAGGTGCTACCACCCAAGAAAGAGATCTAAGTGTTATAGTGGATAACACATTGAAATTGTCTGTTCAGTGTGCTGCGGCAGTCAAAAAAGCAAACAGAATGTTGGGAATTATTAGAAAGGGAATGGTGAATAAAATGGAAAATGTTATAATGCCTCTGTATCACTCCATGGTGAGACCGCACCTTGAATACTGTGTACAATTCTGGTCGCCGCATCTCAAAAAATATATAATTTTTATTTATTAACTGTTAGCAATATATACTAATTCGTTAATTTAATTAATATGTTCAATGTTCAATGTTTATGTTCAATGTTCAATGTTAATTATATGTTCAATGTTCAATGTAAACCGCTAAATGAAGCGATAGTCCTTGTTTCTTGTAAACCGGGGTGATATGTATTTTATACAGGAACCTCCGGTATATAAACCCTATAAATAAATAAATAAATAATTGCGATGGAGAAGGTACAGAGATGGGCGACCAAAATGATAAGGGAATGGAATAGCTGTCCTATGAGGAAAGACTAAAGAGGTTAGGACTTTTTAGCTTGGAGAAGAGATGCTGAGGGGGGATATGATAGAGGCATTTAAAATCATGAGAGGTCTAGAACGGGTAGATGTGAATCGGTTATTTACTCTTTCAGATAATAGAAAGACTAGGGGGCACTCCATGAAATTAGAATGTGATACATTTAAAACTAATCAGAAAAAGTTCTTTTTCACTCAACGCACAATTAAACTCTGGAATTTGTTGCCAGAGGATGTGGTTAGTGCAGTTAGTATAGCTGTGTTTAAAAATAAGTTCTTGGAGGAGAAGTCCATTACCTGCTATTAATTAAGTTGACTTAGAAAATAGCCACTGCTATTACTAGCAACAGTAACATGGAATAGACTTAGTTTTTGGGTACTTGCCAGGTTCTTATGGCCTGGATTGGCTACTGTTGGAAACAGGATGCTAGGCTTGATGGATCCTTGGTCTGACCCAGTATGGCATGTTCTTATGTTCTTATGTTAACGCTGGGGAGCAGATGAAACAGACAAATCAGGATCTCCCAATCCTGATTCTACCAGCTCAGAAAGCTGTGTGAAGGACACTGGAGGATGATGGCTGTGAGCTCTGGATTCAGGACAACTCCCCACGTTAGTATAATGAAGGAACAACAAGATGACATCTTAGGAACTTGGAATGGGATTAGAGGCTGGAATTCCCACTTGCACAGAGCAGAGTCAGGATCATAGCTGTAGATAGTCCCAAGGCAAGAACCAAAGGTGTGTAAAGCAGGGACTGGATTGAGACTTGGAATGGGATTAGACTTGGAATGGGATTGAGACTTGGAATGGGATTAGAGGCTGGAATTCCCACTTGCACAGAGCAGAGTCAGGATCATAGCTGTAGATAGTCCCAAGGCAAGAACCAAAGGTGTGTAAAGCAGGGACTGGATTGAGACTGGCGAGACAGAGCCAGGTCTAGGGTGCAGGCACCTCCTTCAGGTCGTTCAACCCCAAGGGCCTGGAGTGCTGTGGAATCTGTAGCGTCCGAAGGTAAACGTTTCCTGAAGATCAAGGGTACTCAGCGGAGGAACAAGGAGACTGACGATGGCTACAAGTGTGGGCAGGCGCAGGCGTCTCCTGCAGGTTGTATGGAGCCCAGGAAGAAGTGCAAGCATCCTTGTGGACTGAACAGAGATTGTCCCTGGAATAGTTGCAGGCACCTCCTGCAGATCGGGAGGAGTTCCAGGACTGGACTGAACTTGAAGTCGATCTGGAGATAGGTGCCTCCTGCGGGTCATGGGAAAAATCCAGACACACTAACATAAAAAAAAATAAATTCTCGACTAGGAGCGAGGTATTAAAAGTTCAGGAAACTTGGGCAAAAATTTTTGGCAAGGTACAAGGTATCAAAAGAGTCCAGGAAAACTTGAGCCTGTCACAGGCACACGCTTACCGAGCTCATGGCCTTCAAATCCTGTTGCGAGCGCAGAGGTGCGGTCGCTTACTCAGAGAGATTGTGAGCCCTTGAGCCACGGCGTGGCTCAGGGAGGAGCCCCAAGACACACACCGTGCGAGGTGAGATTGTTTGGGCATGGGCTGGAGCTGGAACAAAGCTGGACCAGGATCAAGACTTGGAACATCAGGAACTGGAACAAGGCAGGCTCAGCCCTCCACTGGACCTGCACGTACCGGTGAGACCCAGCAATGCAATGCTGGTCTCAAGAGTAGTCCTCCGGCCACTCGGTAGCCCTTCCGGACTTGCCGCTTGGGAACGACGAGTGCATGAGGCCAATCAGAGGCTGAGGACAGGAACAAGATGAGACATGAAACTCAGGAACTTGGAAGACTCAAACGAAGATTCAAGGAACTTGAAAGACTCAGACAAGGTTTTGTGGAACTTGGAAGACTCAGGCGAGGTTTCAGGATTCACGGACCATGACGGTGGCACACCAGGAAAGGTAGACAAGCAGGGAACCTGGAAGCAGGACAAAGAGCCAGAGATGAGGACATCAGGACAAGGACTGAAACACAGAATATCAGGAACATCAGGAACTTGAAGTCATGGAACACTGGAACTTCTGGACATGGAACATTGGAACTTCAGGTCAAGGAACATCAGAACACCGAAGAGACAACGAAGGAGCTCCAACGATGAATAGGGCTAGGAACATCAGATGACGGAGAACAGGAACATCAGGAACATCTGGAACATCAAACGAGGAGCCATCTAGACAAGCGAAGACCATGGAGGACCTTGACTGGAAGAAGACCACAGACTATTGTGAAGTCTGTTTCGAAAACCCCGAGGAAGTGGAAAAGAGCCCTTTTATAGGGCTGGATGAGGAGCAGACTGATAAACTCATCTGGTGGGGCCGTGGGCTTTTCCCGCTGCTAGCCCTTTAAATGCAGAGGAGAGGTGCGCACGCGCGCCTATGCAGAGCACAGGGAGGCAGGAGTAGGCAGTGGTGTCCCTGCCATGAAGGTGGAGGAAGTCAGCGGCGGCATCAGGGCTGCGAAGAGGAGCATCAGCGGTGGCTTCCTAGCCTTATGAAGATGAAGGAAGAGCGGCTTCCATACCATGAAGAACGGCAGCCCTGCCTGCCACTTACAGTGGCGTTGGGTCGCAAGGGAGCGGTGGCCTGGGGTGGCCTAGTCCGCAAGGAGAAATGTGCAGCGGCGTGGCATCGGGCCGAGGTGAGAGGCTGCTCGCGGGATGAGCTCCACGAGCAGCATTGTAACACCCTTGGGATGTAGCATCTAACAACACACAGAGAAAAGAACACACCACTGCCTCCCCCCACAAAAAGATTGCACCTTGGGAGAGACTAAAGTTATGGGAGAAATGCTAGCCGGAGCAGCCCCAAAGGAACCTGGGACTTAAACTTCCCCAACAAACGGTTATGTAAACATAGCAGGTATCTTGGCTGCTCACTGGCTTTTCAACAACGCATCCCGCAGAAGAAATATTGTTAAGCTCATACTTTGCCTTACCAAGGATAGTAAACTGGCAGCCCATAGGAAATGTCTGTAAATTCTTTCCCTAGTTTCAATTTCCTGATTAAGAATCATTGTCCTATCTTTTTAATTGCAGGTGTTTTTGAGATTATCATCCCACTTTGCCTGCATCTCACGCTACCTGCACTTGCCTTTACTGAGTTCCATGAAATATTCTTTTATCTGTTCTTCCAGGTATTCCTTCACTGATAGATCTTTCAGAAAGTTAGTGTTTAGGCGCCATCTAGTGTTATGATTTGGTGCTATCTGCAGCTTAATAATCATAAAAACAAGAACAAAAGAAATGCGGTGTTAGATCAGACCAATGTAACCTCTGAGCTAGTTGTCCTGGATAGAAGATCCTAAGGACATGCAAACAAGTTTAGGGGTGCAGGGATCTGTCTGCTACAAGACACTTCCAGGTGCCCTCCCACCTTACTTGCGATCTTAAGTCAGGGAAAAGACATGTATTCTCAGAAATAGACTTTTATTTGTCAGATTTAGCAGGGCACAGCATTTAGAAAATAACAACAATTCCTGTCTCCAACATCCTGGCCACTAAGCATCAATTTTCCCTAAAGAAAGTTCTGCATCATGGGTGGTGACAGACCTGCCATAAACCTTAGCCTGCTTAATATATTAACACTTACGGCTAACTTACTTACCCCTGATTCTAACCTCAGGTGTTGCGGTCTCCACCCCTTCCCTCCGGTTTGGGCCCAAACCCGCCTACCTCCGCTTCAGGGATCACCGCATTCCGCCCGCTCCGGAACCTGGGGGCTTCTCTCACTCCACGTGGCGGCCGCCATTACGTGCCTGCTTCTCTTCAGTCTCACGCGCGCGAGGACGTCCGTCTTGAGCGCTCAGCTCCCGGAAGCCTGGCTCCGCCCGTGCTGCTGACGTCACGCCCAAGTCCCGATATAACCGGCGCTCAAACTCTCTCTCATCACCTTGCAACGAGGTTCACAACTCCATAGTTGTTCTTAGTTGCGTTCCTGGTGATCTCCACGTTGCCTGCCTCTGACTCCAGTTTGCTTCTGACTTCCGCTTCAGCCTGCTGCCTGCCTCTGACTCCGGTTTGCTTCTGACTTCCGCTTTAGCCTACTGCCTGCCTCTGACTCCGCTTCTGCCTGCTGCCTGCCTCCGACTCCGGTTTGCCTCTGACTCCGCTTCTGCCTGCTGCCTGCCTCCGACTCCGGTTTGCCTCTGACTCCGCTTCTGCCTGCTGCCTGCCTCCAACTCCGGTTTGCCTCTGACTCCGCTTCAGCCTGCTGCCTGCCCTGACTCCGGTTTGCTTCTGACTCCGCTTCAGCCTACAGCCTGCTTCAGCCTCCGGTTTGCTACCGACTCCGCTTCAGCCTACAGCCTGCTTCAGCCTCTGGTTTGCTACAGACTCCGCAGCCGCCCGCTGCCCTGCCTTCAGCCGGCCCTCGGCCCTGTACAGCCGGTCCCCTGCCTCCCGGGTACCTTGGACTTCCTACCCTTCTTGCTTGCTCTGGTCCCGGTCTCAGCCTATCTCAGCCCCTGGACTTTCTGTCTCAATTCCGAGTCCCGAGGACCCGGTACCCTATGGGCTCCTCCCGGGGGGTCCCTGGTTCCTGGGTGAACACCTGCTGCTTGTGGCTCCGCCCCCCGGCCTACCCTGTCTCCCTAGGTAGGCCGGCCCAAGGGTCCACTATCTCTCCAGCAGTGTCCAACTGCAACATCAGGTGATACCTCTGTTCTCCTCTGAAGCAGGCTCTGGCTGGAGAGCTGGAGAATGTGGGCAGGGGAGAGGCTTGCTCCTTGGGCTTGGTACTGGCAGAGCAGGCAGGAGGTCCAGGAAGGAGACTTGCTTCTGGCTCTGGTACTGCCCGGCTGTCTGGGCTCGCTCTCACCCCTCACTGTCTATGACTCCGTGTCACTCTCCGCACCTGAGCAGGGGTCTCCTCTCTCCGATCATTTGGCCACACCTAGTCTTCTCCCTTCTCGATAGCAAGGAGTGCCGGTCTGCTTCTGGCCCCCTCTTTGCTTTCGGGGATGCTTCGGCACAGGATTCACTCTCTGGGATTTCTCCTTCAGTTTGTGCTCTTTTTCTCCCTTCCTTTTTAATGGGTCCTTCACTTCAGCCTTTTCCTCCCCTTGGTTTCAGGGTCGCTCTCCCTTTTTCCTTCTTTGTCCCCCTGTCTTATATTTCCCAGCTCATGAATATGCATAATCTCATGCATATCCTTGTGGAGGGTAGAGGGTCTTTTGCGGCGTTGCAGGTCTTCTTTCCCCTCCCATTTCTTCAGGGGGAGAACTGCCACGTCTGTTTGCCAAGCTGTCTGCCAGTGTCAGCATTTTTCTCATTGACTCTGACTTCAGCTTCCTCGTCGTCCACAGGTATCCAGTTCTTGCCTGCCTGGAGGATTCTCCTAAGTCCCAGCGGCTCGGGCTCTCACGGGCTCCTCCCGGGGGAGCCGTGGGCTTCCAAGGGTGAAGACTCTTCTGGCCTCCGGAGCCCTACCGCTCCCATCGACCATCTCTTCAGCCGCTTCCTTGATCTTTGGTCGCATAGGGTCCCCCCTAAGTCCAAGAGGCCTGGGTCCCTATGGGCTCCTCCTCGGGGGACCTCGGGCTTCCAGTGGTGAAGCCCTCTTCGGAACACCTCTTCAGTGCTGCCTCTTGGCTGTGACGCCCACTGTGGGTTCCCACAGTGCAACACCTGCAGTCTCAGCCGGCCCAAGGGTCCACGATCCTAACAGGTTGCAAGGCCATGGACCTGGCGGATCTTTCGGGCTTGAAAGCCATTCCGGGTATTGCACAGAGGTTGCAACAGCAACAAATGTGCCTCGACTCACTTATGGCGACCGTGCAGAGGTTAGCTGATTGGGTTGATGGATCTGCCGCTTCCAGTTCCCCGGTACCTGTAGCTGTGACCAATACCGGACCGGCTGCGCCCATACAGATGCCAGCACCCTCGCGGTACTCAAGGGACGCGAAGCTGTGTCGAGGATTCCTGAATCAATGTTATATTTGCTTCAAACTTCTACCAGCTCAGTTTCCCACGGACCTGATCAAAACGAGCTACATTATCTCCCTGTTGGATGGGAGACCATTGGCATGGGCCTCTTCGCTATGGGAGCATCAGGACTCTCGCCTAGCCACCTAGTACAATTTGTCACCTCCTCCCGACGGATCTTCGATGAATCCTCCCGCAAGCCCACAGCTGCCTCAGAATTACTTCAGCTACGCCAGGGTAGCCGGTCCTTGTCTGAGTACACTGTAGAGTTTCAAACCCCTGCAGCCGAGTTAAACTGGGGAAGCGATAGCCTGCATGGCATATTTCTGGAGGGTCTCTCCCCAAGACTACAGGATGAGTTGGCGGCCAGGGATCTCCCGGACGACTTGAATGATCTTATCGATCTGGCGGGTCGCATAAACTGCCGTATCCAACGCCGGTTCCGGGAGAGGAAGCCCGCTCAGAGACCCGGGGACTCTGGAACCAGGCACTCCCCTCCTGCCTCTCCGGGGGCCCAAGATGCAGAACCCATGCAGTTGGGTCGGGGCCCAATCTCTCAAGAGGAGAGGAGAAGGCATCGGTCCCAGGGCATGTGCTGTATTGCAGTGGCAAGGGACATTTCCTTGCCCGCTGTGGCGAGCGTCTGGGAAATGCTCAGACCTAGGGATAGTCGGGGAGCTAACCCTAAGTAACACTACATCTGCCTCCCCATGCACCATTCCAGTGACCATACTTCTCCCCGAAGGAAACTTCGATACCCTAGCCCTGGTAGACTCCAGAGCTGGGGGGGGGGGGGGGATTTTATCCTCTGGGACTTGGTTCAGCAACTTCAGTTTGGGGTCCAACCTCAGAAACCCCTCATTCAAGTGTCTTCGATCCATGGGACCCTACTTCCAGGAACCATCTCTACTCATACTAAGCCACTAATGCTACGCAGTGGTCTCCTACACGTTGAGGAGATCTCATTCCTCATCCTGGAGAAATCCATACATCCGGTCATTTTAGGCCTGCCATGGCTTCGGAAACATTCTCCCTTGATTTGTTGGGACTCCCTCCAGATTACATCCTGGGGTCCGACTTGCTTTGCTGATTGTCTGACCGCCCTGCCCCGACCACTGGTACCACTCCTGACAACACCACTGGTGCTACCGCCCCAATACCAAGCCTACGTGGATGTTTTCTCGAAGGAGAAGGCCGAGCTACTTCCAGAACATCGACCCTTTGATTGTGTGATCAACCTGATCCCAGGTACCACGCCACCCCGAGGACAAGTCTATCCGCTATCGCTCCCGGAAACCCAGGCCATGTCCACATATATCCGGGAGAATTTGGACAGAGGTTTCATTCGACCTTCCACTTCCCCGGCTGGAGCCGGATTTTTCTTTGTGGCCAAAAAAGATGGGTCTCTCCACCCTTGTATCGACTACCGTGGTCTAAACAACATCACTCGATGCGACAGATACCCACTACCTCTGATCCCGGAATTACTAGATCAATTACAAGGAGCTAGCATTTTCACAAAGTTGGATCTTCGTGGGGCATACAACCTGGTCCGGATGCGACCTGGCGATGAGTGGAAGACCGCCTTCAACACGAGGGACGGCCACTATGAATACCTCATTATGCCCTTCGGCCTTTGCAACGCTCCTGCGGTCTTTCAGAACCTTATGAACGAGGTATTAAGGGACATGTTACACACCTTAGTCATCGTGTACCTTGACGACGTATTGGTCTATTCGAAGAACCTGGAGACGCACTGCTGAGATGTTTGCCGAGTGCTGCAGAAACTTCGAGAGAATCGGCTTTATGCTAAGCTGGAGAAATGCCAATTTGAGCAGGAAGCGCTACCCTTTCTTGGGTACATTGTGTCCTCCACGGGATTCCACATGGACCCCGAGAAGGTTGCAGCCATCAAAGATTGGCCTCAACCTATGGGAGTCAAGGCACTCCAACGGTTCCTCAGCTTCGCCAATTTCTACCGGCAATTCATTCCCCACTATTCACAGATGGTGGCCCCGCTGACGGCCCTCACTAGGAAAGGGGCCGACACTAGGAACTGGCCGGCAACAGCGCTACGAGCCTTTCAAGATTTGAAGACCGCCTTCCTCCAGGACACATGCCTCCATCACCTGGACCCCCAACGCCAGTTCATCGTGGAGGTTGACGCCTCCGACATGGCGGTTGGAGCCGTCCTAACTCAGTTTTCCAACAACGGCAAATCCCTGCCGTGTTCATATTTTTCCTGGAAATTCTCGCCCGCAGAAACTACAGCATAGGGGATAAGGAGCTTCTGGCCATCAAATTAGCCTTCGAAGAATGGCCCCAATGGTTGGAGGGGGTCCAACACCCAGTGATCGTTTACACTGATCACAAAAACTTGGAATACCTGTGCCGCGCTCAACGCCTTAATCCTCGGCAGGCGCGCTGGTCACTCTTCTTCAGCCGATTCAACTTTTCCCTCCGCTACAGGCCGGCATCAAAAAACATTTGAGCGGACACCCTCTCCCGTACGACGGAAGTTGAAGATACCAGCAGCCCGCCTCAATATATCCTGGATCCGGCCAAAGTTCTCCTTGCTGCGTCTGAGGTGGCTCCCGCGGGTAAAACAGTGGTGCCCTCTCGCCTACAAAGAAAGGTGCTGGCATGGGCCCATGATTCCCTGACTGCAGGACACCCAGGTGTTGCCCGGATGCTGGAACTATTGACCGAATTTTACTGGTGGCCGCAGGTCAAGAGAGATGTTGGTCTCTACATTCGGTCATGTCCTACTTGTGCTTGGCAGAAACCCGTATACGGTCATCCCTGGGGACTCCTCCAGCCGCTACCCATCCCTACCGAGCCCTGGACCCACTTGTCCAAAGACTTTATTGTGGATTTGCTCGCCTCTGACGGGAAGACCGTGATCTGGGTCACAGTTGACCAGTTCTCCAAGATGGCTCACTTCGTGCCTCTTGCTAAACTGCCTACAGCACCGGAGTTGGCCACTCTTTTCACACAGCATATCTTCCGTCTACATGGACTCCCTTTGCACATAGCCTCAGACCGTGGTCCCCAGTTTACTGCAAAAGATTGGAAGGCCCTTTGCAAGAAATTTGGAGTACAACTAGACCTGACAACAGCCTTTCATCCACAAGGCAACGGCCAAGCCGAACGCATGAATAGGACGCTAAAAGCCTTTCTTCGGGCTTTCGTGGGAGACCTTCAAGTCAATTGAATCACCCTATTACCATGGGCGGAGTTCTCTTACAACCATCATAAACATTCCGCGACTGACCTGTCCCCCTTCCAGGTGGTCTACGGAAAAACCCCCATGCCTCCCTTGCCTTTGCCTATGATGGTACCGTCTCCCGCAGTACAACTTACGGCACGACAGTTGCGCAACCTCTGGAGATCCACCCAGGAGAAACTCCATCTGACGGCAGTCAAGGCTAAAAGATACGGGAACAGGTTACGACGGCCTGCCCCGGCCTTCCTTCCAGGGGAGAAGGTATGGCTAAGTATCAGGAACATCCACTTACGGATCCCCTCTATGCGTCTGGCCCCCAGGTACAATGTCCTATTCACGGTGGCGGAGCGAGTAGGGGCAGTGTCCTACCAGTTACATCTCCCGTCCACCCTGCAGATCCACAATGTGTTCCACGTGTCTCTGCTTAAGCCTGTGGTGCTCTCCACATTTCACAACAAGCCTCCGGAACCCACTACCACTGTAGCCAAAAACGACGTCACCTATACAGTGAAGGATGTTCTGGACATTCGGTTCCACCGCCGCCGGTGGGAATACCTCCTCTCGTGGGAAGGGTATTGTCCTGAGGAGAATTCCTGGGAACCCTCCTCCCATATCCTGGACAAGAGTCTCCTTCGTCATTTCCTCTTGGACCATCCCGCCAAACCCAGACCCCCGGGAAGGGGGCATAGGAGAGGAGGTACTGTTACGGTCCCGGGCCGTGTCCTGGTCCCTCCACCTACCTCGGGGACGGCCTGGGCTGCTGGGAAGCTGGGAAGCTTCCCAGGCCACGTAGGCCCGACCTGGTTCCTGCCGCGGCATTTCCTCGGCGAGGGAGACGCCGCAGAGACTTGGATGCTGGCCCCACCCCCTAGGCACGCGCATGCGCAGGAGGCTCTTCATTTAAAGGGGTCAACACAGGAAAGACTGAACCCAGCCCTAGATGACATCAGACGCTGCAGGGTTATTTAAACCCTGCAGCTGGCCCTAAGCGCTGCCTTGCAATGAGGTTCGCTCTCTCTTGACAGCTTCTAGTTGCTGCTTTCGTCTCCTGGTTCCTGACTTCAGCTTTGGACTTCTGGCTTCTGACCTCGGCTTTGGACTTCTGGTTCCTGACTTCGGCTTCTGTTCCCATTTCTGGCTTCGGACCCTGCTTCGTCCATTGACTCCGACTCCAGCTTCCGCCCCTGGTTTTGGCTTCAGAATTCTGACTTCTGGCTTCTGACCCTGCTCCGTTCATTGACTCTAACTTCAGCTTCCTTGTCGTCCACAGGTATCCAGTTCTTGCCTGCCTAGAGGATTCTCCTAAGTCTCAGCGGCTCAGGCTCTCACGGGCTCCTCCCGGGGGAGCCGCGGGCTTCCAAGAGTGAAGACTTTTCTGGCCTCCTGGGCCCTTCCGTTCCCATCGACCATCTCTTCAGCCGCTTCCTTGATCCTTGGTCACATAGGGTCACACCTAAGTCCAAGAGGCCTGGGTCCCTATGGGCTCCTCCTGGGGGGACCTTGGGCTTCCAGTGGTGAAGCCCTCTTCGGAACACCTCTTCAGCACTGCCTCTCGGCTGTGACGCCCATTGTGGGTTCCCACAGTGCAACACCTGCAGTCTCAGCCGGCCCAAGGGTCCACGATCCTAACATATTGACACAGGAGCATGCAAACAGGCAGATCTGATATGGTATCCTTCAGTGTAAGAGGATAAAAGTTCTTCATTTTCCACTGAAACAGTGAAGTTGTAAAGTTCACCTGGGTAAAGGTCTTTCTCTTGCTGTGACAATGCTTGGAGCATGTCAGTTTCTTGAATCTTATGATTCATATTTGATGATTCAGTAGGGAAGGTGTTAGGATAAACCCATGCTTGGGGAATGGGAGGAAGAAAGAGAGAGTAATGGGGTTGGTGGACTTTTGGGAGAGGTTAGGTAAGATGGGGAAGGAGTGGTGGGAAAGGGGTGAGGTAATAGTTGGAAGGGGTAATAGTTGAAAGGGGTGAGGTAATAGTTGGAAGGGGGTTAGTAGTGGGAGAGGGGGAGGGGAAGGATGCTAAGAGAAACCTATGCTTGGGAGGGCAGGGGAGGAGAGAGAGTAGTGGGGTTGATGGACTTTTGGGAGGGGGAGGGAGGATGGGAAAGGCTGGTTGGAGGGGGTGGGGAGAGAGTCCAGATTCACGCCCAGCTTAGAGCCTAGCTCGGCACCCGAATGCCCAGTTTCACACCCAGCCTATGTGAGCGCCTATCTCGGCAACTGAGTGTCAAGATTCGTGCCCAGCCAGGCTAAGCACCCATATCAGCACCTGAGCTCCCAGCCCAGCTGAGTGCCTATCTCGGCAACTCAGCACCCAGCTTAGCACCTAGCTTGGCACCCAAGCACCCAGATTCATGTCCAGCTTAGCGCCCAGCCTTGCTGAGCACCTAGCTCAGCGCCCAAGCATGCAGATTTGCAGCCAGCTTAGCGCTCAGCCTAGCTAAATGCCTAGCTCAGCACTCATGCATCCAGAATCACGCCCAGCTGAGCGCCTATCTTGTTGACCGCATGTCCCAATTCGTGCACAGCTTTGCGCCTATCTCGGCACCATACATCCCAATTTGTACATAGCTTTGTGCAGCTATGCACATAGATACTTGTGCATCTAGTCGCATACAAATGCACTGACGCGTGCTCATGCTCACTTTCACGAGGATGGAACTTCCTGTTGTTCTTGGGTGTTTCACCGCAATGCCTCCACCAGATTGCCAGACAAATTTCACCACCAGGGATGTCACTCTTTTGGTGTCCTTGGTGGTGGTAAATGAAGGCAATTTATATAGATGTGCTGATGAGAGCTACAACCTCAGGAGAATGGGCCGAGCCTGGGAAGAACTAAAGCTGGTGTTTGATAGAGGAAACTCCCACCCACATGGAGTAAGTAGTGCCTGGGTTAGGGGTTATAGGGGCTTGGAGTGGGTACTTAGTACCTGGGGTGGGTTCTCTAGGGATCGAGAGTTGGAATACTGTGCATGGGGTGGGTACTTAATGCCTGGAGTGGGGCTCTAGGGGTGGGTATTGGAAATATAGTACATGGGGTGGATCATTAGTGTCAAGTGGTGGGTGGGGGTTACAGGCATATGTAGGAGAAGAGGGAGGAAGGTGGGGGGAGAAGGGGGATTGTTGGAAGGAGTGTTTAGAGGTAGAGGGATGGGGGCTGGGAACTTGTTGCCTTTACTGGGAGCTAAAGGGTGCTATGATAAATATTTGTTTCTAAAATATAATTTATGTAAAAAACAACAGTTTATTTTTATTCAATTAGTCATGCATAAATTTTAATCCAGTGTAACATTTAGGTTTTTGCATTTTCATTTTATAGATTAAGGACCATAAGAAGACGGCCAGATGGCTACATTTAAAAAAAAAAAAAAAAAAAGGAGGTGGCTGGGGTAGATGCAGACTGGCAGGACCAGACTGCTGGTAAATTTGTTTATCTCTAGCCATCCAGGCTATAATTTGTCTGTATAGGTCCTGTTTCTAGTGGCATTCATACATCGGCCCACTGCTGACAAAATTTCTCATTCACATAAACTCTGGCCTATCGCACTTATTTATTTATTAGTTTTTCTATACCGGGGTTCAGAAGTACCATCACAACGGTTTACATAGTTACAATCAGAATCACGGGAAAAAAAAGATACATTAAAAGAATAAATAAAATCAGAAAATTACAATTTACTTCATAACAACAGAAAAGATATAAAATAATTAAAAGGTAAGTCTCACAGATAGAACATACCACTGCATCATGATTCACGACTAGAGGAATACTAGGCGCCTCACATAAAGATTAATCTGTATCCTGATAAGCCTTGCTGAATAGCCATGCCTTTAATTCTTTTCTAAATAATTTTAAGTCCAGTTGCAATCGTAATTCAGATGGAAGGGAGTTCCAAATTTTAGGGCCGGCCAGTGAGACAGCTCGTGCTCTGACTTGACTCAGGTGCGCAGAACGGGCTGAGGGAATAGTTAAGAGGCCTTTACTTGCAGATCTATGTTTTCGTTGAGGAACATGGAGTCGAATGGCAGCATTTAACCAATCAGTCTGTTCACCGCAGATTATTTTATGTAATTCATACATAATATTTTGAAGTCAATCCAGTATTTAATTGGAAGCCAGTGCAGGGAAATTAGAATTGGAGTTAAATGATCAAATTTCTTTTTTCCTGTCAGAATTCTAGCAGCTGCATTCTGTAAAATTATTTTCTTTATGTTACTTTTTACGTGCCACATCCACCATGTACATCCAATCTCATGGCCCTAGGTGCCTCGCTATGTAGGCCACCAACCCACGCTTCAGACTCTGTCAACGAGTGCAAAACACCACCCAGTGCACATGCAAAACAACGTCAAACTACAGCCCTTTTATTTTGTTAATCTGAAACTCAAAAGGTATTGTCTATGGGTTAGGTTCTGTGGACCTATTAGCTTTTCCCTTGCCCTTCTTCTCCACTGCTAAAGCTATACCCTCAAACAGACTGGGTGCAAATGACATGACACAATATTTTTGCTCTCTTCGCAGGTGACATCTGGTAGCTGGAGGAGGAAGGGGAAGAAGGAAGAAGAGATGGGAAGTCGGCGAGTTCCATTTATTTATTTAAGGATTTTTTATATACCGCGGCACGTGTAGCACATCACCTCGGTTCACAGTGGAACATAATGCAGCAACATGCTTTACAATGAAATAATTATAGAACAATATTTAAAAAATGCATGCAATCAAATATACAACCAGGTTAGAGGATACATAGTAACTTTGTTCAACGTGTGGTAAGGGTTCTTTTACAATCTACATTTACATCTACATGCACAAGTATTCTCTCTTTGTGTCCCGTACAGACAACACTTGAAGTTGATAAGCAACCTATATTGACAGAGAAGCAAGTATGATTGGATTAACTTATGTTAACTCAAGTTGACCCAGTAAATGCCAAAATGTATGATAGACGAAAAAATGTTGTTAGGGTGTGGCAAAATCCCCAAAGAATACACCCAGCCTAGGATGGTTTGCCCCGTGTGGTAAGGGTTAATACATAACATAATAGTTAATAGTTACCTATCGAATTGGGCATGGGTAGTGCATGTAGGGGGGATGCAAAGGGTACTATACTTCCATGTGGAAGTATAGTACCCGCGGATAACGGTTGACGTTCTTGAGGTCCAAGATGGGTTGGAATGATCCTTCTTTCTTGGGAACGATAAAACAGATGGAATACTGAAGAGCTGAGGTCACTGCAGGGCTATATCTAGGGTGACGTCAGCTTTGAAATCTCATCTCCGTCTCCCATCTGCTGGCAGAAGAGCACATAGCGCACCGGTCCCAGGCCCTGCCCGGACAGGAGAGAGGAGGTTGGTGGGGGGAGGAAGACAGAACTTGGAAGGTTTTAGTAGTTTTTACTTAGTGAACAGTTTAGAAAGGGGAAGGGAAGAGAGGATGGGGTTGGTGCTGCGGAGATGAGGCTTGCAGGCATGAGATCAGTCAGCACGAGGAGGGCATGCAGAAGCTGTTTGCTTATCTCCACATACAGCATGGACGAGCGATGAAGTTGACATTCTTTATGGAACTGCCTTTCGTTTTGTAGAATGCACTTTCTTCTATTTCTGGCTATCCTGATTCCTCCCGCCCTGCCTTTGCCTCTACCTCTGCGAGAGGGATTATTTTGGTTGGCTAAACTTTCAGTTGGTGAGTTTTGCTGAGCTTGCAAAGTAGCATTCAGCTCCCTGATTGCAGCACATAGGTCCTGGGTTGAGGGTCTAGCCTGCCTTCGCATCCTTCTAACTTCTTTCTGCAGCTGCTTAATCTCATACTGGATAGACCTCCATCCTGTTGTCATATTGCCCTGAATCTGCTCCTGCCTAGCAATGAGTTCTTTTCTGTGCCAGGTGCTCTGCAAAGGCCTCTATGGAGGTGCGTGGAGTTTCACACGTGGCACCTCCTCATTGCCAGCAGAGGCCTCTTTGGCGGCAGGGGGCCACCCCCCCACCCAGAGTTGGGTGATGTCTCCACCCAAGTCAGATTCAGCTCAGCGTTATCACTGTCATCTTGCGATTCCCCAAGGGGCTCATTAAACAGCATAACAGATGCATCCTGCAAAGCCCCCATCTGGTGCAATGGTAGGATTTTCTGCCTCTGCTCCCGCCTCCTCTGTAGCAGGCTCCTTCGCCTCTGCAGCAATTTCCTGCACCTCTACACTCTGCCCACAGCCTATATCTGCAGCGTCAGTGTCAGTCCCTCCTGTATGGACCCCTCTTATGAGGTCACTTTTCAGCATGGGCCCTTACCGGATCCTCTACTTCTGTTAACTGAACCTCGCATGGTGGCCCTCCTCCTGTCTGGCACGTGGACCTTTTTATCTGGGCCACCTTGGCCTTTACTGCCAATCTAGTGTCATGCCACTGATGTTTTAATTGTTCAACTGACCTATTTGCCACCGACAGGCTGCTGACATCTTTGGCTATACTGTCCCAAATTCTTCTCTTTGGCCTGGTGGAAGTCGTCTGTCCAAAGAGTGCATGGCAGTTGTCACACACCTTCCTGGCAAGTAGATCTTTTTCTTCTTCTGAAAAGCGTGCCTGCCTCTGCCACAATTTTTCTCCTCCACATTACTGGGACCAGCCTCCAGTAGCTCTCTGCCTCCCTCTCTCCCACTCTACCCTCCCCCACCCTGTGCTCTATTCTCCTCCACCCGCCTTCTCTCCCCTCCACTCCCACCCCCAGCCACACCCTCAAAACAATGCACACCCCTCTCCTCCTGCCCCATCTGCCCTCCCTGACTACACTCACCTGAGACAGATGCTACGCTCCTCCTGTCCATCCTTTTCCTCACTCCTCCGCCTGCCATGCACGTCCTCTCCTTCAGACCGCCCCCCCCCCACCTCCCGTCACACTCCATTCTCAAAAACACACACTCCACCCTTTCTTGTCTAGAGGAGAAAAACACAGACAGCAAGACAATAACGAAACAACGCTCTGCCAAACTCCAATCACAGACAATGGGAAAGAGAAAAAACAATGAATAAACAATTAGCTCAAAAAACACAGCAATCACAAAAATAACTCCTAACTTGCCGCTAGCCTCTGGACACCTCCTAGTCCCACCGACTCCAAACTACACCCACGTCAGGCTAATGTAAGGATGGGTGTTTTAGCGGGAAAGGGGCATGTCCTGTAATTACTAACATGTCTATACACCAATCAAAACTCTTTGAAAATCATGCCACTGTTCAGAACCAATGAAACATGCGCTACAATTTCCCGCTCTCCCCTATACAGCCAATCCTACATTTCCCGCGCTTACCGAGGCAGCCAATTGAGCAGGCGTTGCTCTTCCCGCTCTTAAAAGACCTGCCATTAATCGCTGCCATGTGGTATGAATTATCACCCATGAATATATTTGCCATGTTTTCTGCAGCACACAGTTATTTGAAATATTAAAAATATATTCCAGGGTCATATATTCGCTGAAAAGAGAGACCATTCACTCACTCGCTTTTATGGACGGATGTGGCCGCTTATTACAATAGGGCCTTACTGCACTTATGTACGCGTGTTTCTTCATATGTCCCCCGGATTTGTGATGGCAAATCATTTACAGAGTTTATTTTCTTTTATATCCCACAGAGGTGCCAGCTTTAGCCGCGCACGGTGATCAAAACCCGTGCTCGTAACTAGCTCCTCTTTTGCCATGGGTCTTTTATTACATCGACCCCCAATCTCTGGTAAAAAGGATGTCCAGACTTTCCAACTGCATCCAGGCTGACATAGCCTGATGCCATAAAGATATTGAGGGAGTATCAGGTTGAACCCAGTTTCAAAAAGTAAAAATATGTCATTAAAATAGCCACATACTCAAATATCTGAAATTCCTTAGAAACAGGGAAAACAAATTTAGAAGCACCAAGTAAAATTAATCCATCAAAGGTAAGCAGAAATTAGTAACTTTAAAAATAATATCCAAAACATCAGCCCAGAAAAAATAAAGCTTAGAGCACAATATAAATTTATTAGAGTATCATATTCAGTCTTTCATTTGTTACAAACTGTCATGAGGGCTTGTGTCTGGAGCTACCCTTTCAGGAGCAAGGCAGGAACTGGGATTATCTTTTGCCTGGCCAGCCCCCTCCCCCACAGATTGAGTTTTTGGGTTCTGGGGTCAGTAAGGTTTAATTGGAGAGGCTGGACAGGCTGGATAAGTTGGAAAAGGCAGGGCAGACAGCTGGATGTAGAGGGCAGAGACAGACTGGAAGCTAGGTCTGGGTATACAATCTGGAACAGGCTGAGGACTGGATACTGGGACAGGCAAGGAGCCGAGGCCTGGATACTGGGACAGGCTTGGGCAAGGC
Organism: Rhinatrema bivittatum; assembly: GCF_901001135.1. Taxonomy (NCBI): domain Eukaryota; kingdom Metazoa; phylum Chordata; class Amphibia; order Gymnophiona; family Rhinatrematidae; genus Rhinatrema; species Rhinatrema bivittatum. Next base: position 51,295,637 of record NC_042616.1, on the reverse strand, counting down.
AAAGCAGGGAATGGATGGTAGTATAACCAGAAGTTAAAATATAAAAATAAGCGGGTAAAGATTTTTTTTTTACTGATCTGGAACCTAGGCTCTAAGAAAACATTGCAGGGATGTGGCATGTTTTTTTTGTCCAGTATCTCTCACTAGGTTTGTTGTTAAGAACATGCCATACTGGTCAGACCAGATTCTGAGGGACTGCAGATGGCACTCTTGTATATGTGGCAGTGCCCAAAGATTTGTTCTCTACCTCCATCTGCTGGTAGGGATGAATAAAACCCACTTGTCTGGACTGATCTGGGTATGTTGAGGAATAACGTTTTGTGGCTGAAAAGAGTTTGCAGTTTGTGTGTGAAATCTATGTAAACCCCTGTCCATCTTGTGGTAACTCTCCCACAGCAAGGAAACAACTCTCAGTTCAGTCGTGGGCTGGGAGCAGATATCTTGCAAGGACACACACACACACCTAAAACGTCACTGTCCACATCAAAACTTGTGCTCCAAATGAAAAGATAGTTTATTAGAAGTATCTTCAGTTACTGCAGAAGAGTATAACTTCCATCTTCACAGCAAATCCAGTAAGACTTTTCTCTCAGCCTTCCAGAAAGCCTCAGACAACTTATGTTACAGTCTATATACACCTCTCTTCGACCCGTACTGGGCCACACTGCTTAAAATCTCTTCTCAACTCAAACAAATCCCAGTGTACTCACTTTAGATCTCTTGGATTGGTTTCAAGCTACACACTTCCCCTTATTACTGTAGGAAAAGGGAGGCTTTTTCAACCCTGTTTCCAGGATCCAACAGGGCACGGGTTTTTCTTTCCTGGTCCCAACTGGTGCCTTCACAGTTCCTTGTTTCTTATGTACTTATTACTCTTAGATCCAAATTCCAATCAGTTCACAAAGGCTCCCCGAGACACTGTTTTTGAGTATCTCTGCCAACTGGCTCCTCTTTTCCCCCTTTGAACCCCCTGGAGTGGGTTCCAGCTGCTGCCTTCTCTTCACATGGGGAGCTCCCACTCTTGCTCCGAGCAGGGTTATATTTCCTTTTCAAAACCCAGGCCTAGGGGCTGACCCAGTCTGTCTATCAAGGAATCAGAACCGCCCCTTGAACAACAGATAACCTTTGGTTAGCTGGAACCTTCCCTGCTCTTTTTTTCCTCTCTAGTACTTCCCGTAGGTAGGGGGAAATCACATTAAAGCACCGTACATTCTCTGCACATAATCCATTACACTTTGCGGTCCTTTCCGTGGCACACAGACAGCGCATTTGCATAATGCACCCTCAAAACAGGGACACAGCAAGAGACCCGAAATTCAAACAAGGATGCCTGCATGAAGCTACTTATTCCAAAATCCTTGCTATTTTTATTAGCATCGGCTCCCCCAAAATTGCACAACTGCAGGGCAAGCTCCCAAAACTAGGAGGCACAACAATCCGGCACGCTGCAGGGATGTGTAGATATTATTTTGGTTGCGGTGATGAGGGAGAAAACAAACCCCAAGGCACCAACGCGGAGCAGAGCCCCTCCGGTTGGAATGAAAGACTACAGCTCCCAGTGCTGCACTGCGAGGAGGCGTGCGGGGTCAGCGCAGGGGGTGGGGGGAGGAAGGGGGAGTGTGCTCGGGTCTGCTTGTAGCTCAGTGCCGGCCGTGAGGCGGCTACAGCCTGCGTGCAGCCCTCTCCCCCTCCCCCATTACCCAGTGCTCCTTGCACACACAGCCATTAGCAGAGCAGCCGGACGGAGGAAGGGATCGGAGTGCCCCCCCTTGCACTGAATCCCAGGGCAATCTGCCCCTCTCTCTCTCTCTCCCTCCCTCACTGTCTGACAGGTCAGAGCTGGCAGGGGGCCGAGTCCCTCATTGTGCATGATCGCAGGGGAGAGGGGAGGAGGGAGGAGGGTTTGGGGGAAGGGGGTCAGCATGGGAGTGCAGCTGCACGGTGTTACTGCACCTATGCTGGCTGGAAAGGGCATGGATTAAACCCCCCCCCCGGGCTCAGGCTGCAGCCGAAGTCTGGATGGGAGCTCTTATCTTACCCTAAAAGCTCCTCTGTCTCTTTCCCTCCACCACCACACTCCACTAATGCCAACACTCAGCTCTTGAATCTTTACCCGCACTCTTTCCTTATCCCCCCACATGAGACCTTGGATCTCCATAATTTGTATGGACTTTGGAAATATCCTGCTATAATTTCCAGATTTTTTTTTTAAACGAGGGGGGTTAAAATCTCTTTTGAGGGTTGAAAGTTTGTGTTAATGTGTTAGCCTGCATTTAGAAGGGGTCTCACTGATTTCTGGAAAACAGATGTTCTTAAGAGGGACGTTTTTGAGGGGAAGATGTAACCTGAGAGAGGAGGAATCGGAATTTGGAATTCATGGGACACATGTTTAGATCCAGTGCATTACTGAAGCTGTGTGACTCTGGACAGGTCCCTCTTCATCACTGTATCTTAGTCTGCTGAGAGGCATTTACATAATAATATTAATGCTGTTTTCGTCTCTGATCAGTCATTCTGTAAGTTTTCCTGCAGTCCTGGTACCAGGAATGTGCTGTCCAGGGTATTCACCACAGAGGTGGTTGTGTGCAACTTTCTCAAACAGATGCCTGAATTAATTCCAAATTATTATTAATCTGTCATTCTTTGCAAGCTTTAACTGGGTGAGGAATTGGTTGAGCAAGAGAATGCAGTGGTGGTCAATGGACTTCCTTTGGGGAAGTTAAAGTGATCAGTGGAGTACTCCAGGGCTCAATACAGGACCAAGTTCTTTTTGGAATCTTTATTTGTGCAAAAATTCATTAGCCACTTTATCAATTAGGAGGCCAAGAACGGGAAACTATAAGAAAAGGTCTCATATTTGCCGAGCCTTATTTTTATGTATTCGAATGAACTAAACATGACAAGCATAGAACTTTATTCTTTCCACACCATACACATCTCATTGAAGAACAGCGCAGTTTGCACTCACGGCACAGTTAATACAAAACCTCATCTATACCTCTGAAGATGTAGTGAAGTGTATGTGTGTGTGTTAAATCACACCTGCTAGCAGCGCTTTTAACATATGCTTCCCTAAAGGCTTTACGCCCTATAGCAAATCTCACACTTCGATTAATAAACCTCTCTAAGTGGGTGAAATGTGTAAGAAAGTGTGGAGTGTTTGTGATATCTGTAGGTATAATGCATGTGTAATATGTACACACAGAAGTATAATTATAATTATAAGAAGTATAATTAGTATTCAGGATACTAGCAAAATAATCAGAAATGCACTTTTACCTCAAGAAAACAATAAAGGTATTATTTTACATATATCATCTACTACTACAAATCATAAAGGGGTGGCAACTATGCTAAAACAAAAAAAAAAACTTGAAAGATTATTCCAAAAAAGATTCAGTCACTGAGTGAAAAATTGGAACCCTCGTTGCATACACTGCACATGTGTATGCAGAATGGAATCACTCAACACACATCACAAGACTGTCCTTAGCTCATCATTGTGGTCTGGAAAAACTCTGTATTAATCTTCTGTACAGCGTACAATCCCAACCAGACTGCGGTATATTAAACCACCCATAATTTAAAATCATCACAAAATGCAGCTAGAAATGCATAATAACCATATTTCCTAGATCATTAACATAAGATCAATTGTTACTTGTTACATAATACTTAAAAAAAAAAGATAAGTAACATCTTTCCAGCCTTACATAAGAACATAAGACTTGCCGTACTGGATCAGACGAAGGGGGCCATCAAGCCCAGTATTCTGTTTCCAACAGTGGCCAAGCCAGGTCACAAGAACCTGGCAGAACCCCAAGGGGTAGATGAATTCCAAGCTGCTTATCCCAAGAATAAGCAAAGGATTTCTGCAATTCTACCTTAATAATGGTTAATGGACTGTTCCTCTAGGAACTTGTCCAAACTTTTTTTAAACACAGCTAAACTAATTGGTTTCACCACATCCTCTGGCAACAAATTCCAGAGCTTAATTATGCATTGAGTAATAAAATATTTTCTCTTCTTAGTTTTAAATATATTACCTAATAACTTCATTGTGTGTCCCCTGGCCTTAGTACTTTTCGAAAGAGTAAACTCCTGATTAACGGTTACTCGTTCCATTCCACTCATTATTTTATAGACCTCTATCATATCCCCCCCTCAGCCTTCTCTTCTCCAAACTGAAGAGTCCTGACCTCTTTAGCCTTTCTTCATAGGGGAGCTGTTCCATGCCCCTTTATCACCTCGGTCGCCTTCTCTGTACCTTTTCTAATTCTGCCACATCTTACTTGAGATGTGGTGATCAGAACTGCATACAATATTCAAGATGAGGTTTCACCTTGGAGCGATACAAAGGCTACTCCTTGGGGAATTCTGCGCTACTGCACAGCACAGAATTTGCGCAGAATTCCCCTCCTGTGCAGAATTTCGAGCAGGACCCGGCGCCCCGTGAGCAGAATCCATCCTGCTGCGGCGAAGATAGAGGAGACCCCAGGGTGCCGCAGAAAAGAGTCCATCCCGCTTGAGGTGAAGAAAGAGCAGGCCTGGCGTGCTGTGTTGTCGCGAAGTAGGAGAAGGCCACGACATGCTGCATCGGAGCGGAGAGGGATAAGGGCCCGGCGTGCCTCGTTGCGGCGAAGAGGAAGAAGGCACCAGCGTGGAGACCTTTTGCCAAGGCAAGGAAGCACTGGCTGAGCCTGGCCTTATATACTGGGACCCAATGACGTCATCATCCGGGGCTGCGGGTGAGGTTCCCACCGTGGCCCATTTAAAGGTACAGCTGATGCGCGTGCGCACCTAGGGAGGGGTGTGGCGTGAGATGGCGTGTCCTTAGTTTCTTGTTCCTGCGTCTTCTCCATGTTCCTGATTCGTCTGTGTTCCTGATCCTGGTACCCGTTCCTGCTCCTGAGTTCCGTGTCTACCTAGGTTGTTCCAACTGACTGACTTCCTGGCTTTGACTACTGCTTCGTCTGACCACGCTATTGCTTGTCTCCTGGTACTGACCACTGCGTCGTCTGACCACGCTACTGCTTGTCTCCTGGTACTGACCACTGCTACGTCTGACCACGCTACTGCTTGTGTCCTGGTACTGACCACTGCTACGTCTGACCATGCTACTGCTTGTCTCCTGGTACTGACCACTGCTACGTCTGACCACGCTACTGCTTGTGTCCTGGTACTGACCACTGCTACGTCTGACCATGCTACTGCTTGTCTCCTGGTATTGACCACTGCTTCATCTGACTATGCTTCTGCCCATCTCCTAGTTTGACCTTTGCCTTGCCTGACTATTCTACTGCTGACTTCTGGTACTGACCCACGCTTGCCTTACGACTCTTCCTTGCCTGCCGCCTGCCCTGACTTCAGCCTGCTCTACGACGCTCCTCCTGTCTTCATTCTGGACTTGGCCTCTCAGGTCTCGGCCTGTTCTTACTCGGGCGCCCTCTGTCTGCCTCCTGTTCCTATTGGCGCCCGGGACTCCTCCTCGTCCAGATCGGACCACCTATTTCTACTATCTGCTGCTGGCCCCTGGCTGACCTCGTTGTCCCAGGGAAGACTTCGGACAGAGACCCACCTAAGTCCAGCCGGTCCCGGAATCCAAGGGCTCAACCTGCGGGGAACGAGGGCTGGTATTGGCGAAGCTCCAGCCGGCCTCCGTCAGTCAGCCAGCTCCACCTGCCGACAGTGGGGACCTGTAGGGCTTGCCCTGCGGGTAGCATCAACCCACCTCGGCCCAAGGGACCACCTCCTGTGCAACATAGACATGTGTGTGTAAGATTGTGAATCTGTGTGTAGGGGTGTCTGTGTGTGTGAGAGAGCATGAGTAAGGGTGTGTGTGTGCCAGAGATAGGGAGTCTATGTGAGGAGCTTGTGAAGGAACGTGTATTTGTGTGAGAGTTTGGGGGGAGGTCTGCTTGAAAAAGGGAATGTGTGTTTGTGAGGGTACTTGTTTGTGAAAGAAGGAGCCTGTGTGTGTGAGAGAGAGAGAGCCTATGTGAAAGGATGTGCGTGTGTGTGAGAGAGAGAGAGAGAAAGCCTGTGTTTAGGGGTGTGTGTGTGTGTTTGTATATGTGTGAGAGTGAGCCAATGTGAGGGCTGGGTGAGAGAGAGAGAGATAGGTAGCCTGTGTGAGGGTGTATGCATGAGAGAGAAAGGGAGTCTGTATTGGGGGGGGGGGGGAGTGTGTGCGAGAGAGAAAGAGGGAGCCTGTATGAGGATGTGTGTATCTTCACGAGAGAGAGGGAGCCTTTGTATGTGAGAGACAGGGACAGAGGGAGCCTGTGTGAGGGGCAGTACTGAGAGAGAAGGGTCAAACTCTGAGATTGGAGATAGCATGGAAGGGGTTGAGCCTAGTGGGGAAGGGGAGAGATGGTGGAGAAGTTGCGGGACCTGAGAAGGCAAAGTGAAGGAGACTGGCCATTGGGGTAGGGAGAGAGAGTGGAAGGGACACTCTTACAGTGAATTTCCAAGGAAATTCTGCTCAAAGTATTTAAACATAGTAACGACGGCAGAAAAAGACCAAAATGGTCCATCTAGTCTGCCTGAAAGAATTCTGCATCTTTATGTAATAACTTTTTTCTGTATTACATTTTAAATTAATTACTTAAAGATTGACATGTGTATTGTATTATTTTGATATTTTGTGTTATTTTGATATTTTGATAAATATAAAGTATGCAGAATTTTCAATTTTTGTGCACAGAATTTTAAAATTTTGTGCGCAGAATTTTCAATTTCATTGTGCAGAATTCCCCCAGGAGTAAGTGGCATTATGATATTCTCTATTTCATTCTCAAATTTCTTTCCTAATAATCCCTAGCATTGTATTTGGTTTCTTGGCTGCTGCTGCACACTGAGCAGAAGATTTCAACATATTTTCCTGAGTGATAACTCCTAATGTGTACCTTTGCAATATGTAGCTTTAATTTGGGTTACTTTTCCTTAAGTACATCACTTTTCCCTTGTCCACATTAAACTTCATTTGTCATTTGCATGCCCGGTCTCCCAGTTTTGCAAGGTCCTCTTGCAATTTCTCACAGTCCTCTTGTGATTTAACAACTGAATAATTTCTGTCATCTGCAAATTTGGTCCCAAAAGAGATCCCTGAGGCACTCCACTATTCATCTTTTTCCATTGGGAAAATTTACCATTTAGCCCTACTCTCTGTTTTCTAACTTTTAACCAGTTGACAATCCACTATAGGACACTGCCGCCTATCCCGTGACTTTTTAATTTCCTAACAAGTCTCTCATGAGAGACTCTGTCAAATGCTTTCTGGAAATCCAGATACACTATATCAACTAGCTTACTTTTATCCACATGTTTATTTACGCCCTCAAAGAAATGTAGCAAATTTGTGAATCAAGACTTCCCATGGCTAAATCCTTGTTGACTTTGTCCCATTAAACTATGCTTATCTATGTGTTCAGCAATTTTATTCTTTATGATAGCTTCTGCCATTTTGTCTAACACAGAAGTTAGACTCGCTGGTCTGTAATTTCCTGGCTCACCCCTTGATTCCTTTTTAAAAATTGGCAGTACATTGGCAACCCTCCAGTCTTCAGGTACCATAGATGAAGAAAAATTGGTTCTTACCTGCTAATTTTCGTTCCTGTAGTACCACGGATCAGTCCAGACTCCTGGGTTTATGCATCCTGCCCAGCAGATGGAGACAGAGAAAGTTTCACTGACACTGCTTGAAACATAGAAACATAGAAACATAGAAATGACGGCAGAAGAAGACCAAACGGCCCATCCAGTCTGCCCAGCAAGCTTCACACATTTTTTCTCTCATACTTATCTGTTTCTCTTAGCTCTTGGTTCTATTTCCCTTCCACCCCCACCCTTGAAATATCTAGCTTGATTAGTTAGGGTTAGTAGGGGTAGTAACCGCCGCAATAAGCAAGCTACACCCATGCTTATTTGTTTTACCCAGACCATGTTAAACAGTCCTTATTGGTTGTTTTTCTTCTCCCCTGCTGTTGAAGCAGGGAGCTATGCTGGAAATGCGTGATGTATCAGTCTTCTCCCATGCCGTTGAAGCAGAGAGCCATGCTGGATATGCATCGAAAGTGAAGTATCAGACACATTTGGTTTGGAGTAGTAACCGCTGTAACAAGCCAGCTACTCCCCGCTTTGTGAGTGCGAACCCTTTTTTCTTCTCCCCTGCCGTTGAAGCAGAGAACTATGCTGTATATGCATTGAAGGTGAAGCATCAGGCTTATTTGGTTTGGGGTAGTAACCGCCGTAACAAGCCAGCTACTCCCCTCTTTGTGAGTGTAAATCCATTTTTCCACATTTCCTCTTGCTGTTGAAGCTTAGAGCGATGTTGGAGTCACAGTAAGCATGTGTATGTTATTGAATAAGGGTATTGACTCCAGGCAGTAGCCGTCATTCTGGCGAGTCACCCACTCTTCATTGGCGGCCTCTTGACTTTATGGATCCACAGTGTTTATCCCCACGCCCCTTTGAAGTCCTTCACAGTTCTGGTCTTCACCACATCCTCCGGAAGGGCATTCCAGGCGTCCACCACCCTCTCCGTGAAGAAATACTTCCTGACATTGGTTCTGAATCTTCCTCCCTGGAGCTTCAAATCGTGACCCCCTGGTTCTGCTGATTTTTTTCCTACGGAACAGGTTTGTCGTTTGTCTTTGGATCATTAAAACCTTTCAAGTATCTGAAAGTCTGTATCATATCACCTCTGCTCCTCCTTTCCTCCAGGGTGTACATATTTAGATTCTTCAATCTCTCCTCGTACGTCATGCGATGAAGATCCTCCACCTTCCTGGTCGCCCTTCTCTGTACCGCTTCCATCTTGTCTTTGTCTTTTTGTAGATACGGGTCTCCAGAACTGAACACAGTACTCCAGGTGAGGCCTCACCAAGGACCTGTACAAGGGAATAATCACTTCCCTTTTCTTACTCGATATTCCTCTCTCTATGCAGCCCAGCATAGAGATAACCCCTAGTGCCACCTGCAGTTCCTCAGTATTGATCTGTACCCAAGCAATAAAACAAAACAGCTGCAAATAACAAACTAATCAAAATTTTCTTGAACTATATCACAAAAATGGTCTTCCATAAGCAAAAGAACAGCTGGGCGGGAGACTCTCCACCAACTCAAATCAGACATATTCTGGACTGATCCGTGGTACTACAGGAACGAAAATTAGCAGGTAAGAACCCAGATCAGTCCAGACTCCTGGGATGTATCAAAGCCCCCTACTTAGGGTGGGACTGAGAGTCCCGCTCTCAGAACACTTTCGCCAAAGGAAGGAGAACCTGAATCTCCCACAACCAAACGATAGTGTCTCGCAAAGGTATGTAGCGACTTCTGAGTCACTGCCCTTCAGATCTTCTGAGGAGACACCAGTTGTGCCTCCGCCCAGGAGGCCATCTACGAACGCATAGAATGAGCCCGTAAGCCCTCCGGAATTTCTCGACCTCCAGTAATGTAAGTGGACCCAATCGCCTCTTTCAACCAACGTGCAATAGTAGCCTTAGAAGCTTTGAAACCTCACTTTACGCTGCTCCACAAAACAAAAAATTGGTCGGATCTCCTGAAATCATTCGTCACCTCCAGAGAGTGCAAAAGAGCTTGCCGCACATCTAACCGCTTGAGCTCCTTCGCCTGTGGAACGGAAGCATCTACCATTGGAAAGGCTTGGAAGCTCCATTGTCTGGTTCATATGAAATGTGGAAACCACTTTCGGCAAAAAAGAAAGCACTGTCCTCAACGAAACCCCTGAAGTTGAAAGGTGAAGGAAGGGGTCCCGACAGGATAAAGCTTGCAACTCCGAAATTCTTCTAGCCGAGCATATAGCAATGAGAAAAACCACTTTGAGGGTCAAGTCCTTCAGGGTCACTCTCCGCAGAGGCTCAAAAGGCGCCACACACACACCTCGGAGGACCAGATTAAGGTTCCAGGATGGACAAACACTTCTGATCGGAGGACGCAAATTCTTTGCTCCTCTAAGGAACCTAACAACATCCGGATGAGCTGAAATAGTGGAACCCTTGATCTTACAACGAAGGCAGCTTAAGGCCGCCACTTGTACTTTAAGCGAGCTAGGAGACAAGCCCTTAGCGAAACCGTCTTGAAGAAAAGACTAAATGTCCGGGATGGAGGACTTGAGAGCTTGGACTCCATGAGCAGCGTGCCAGGACTCAAACACCTTCCAAACTATAACTTTTTACCCATTCATTTAATTTAATTTAACTTTTTACTTTCTTCCCTTTTAATATGTATTTTTGTCTGTAAATTGTATCTTTTATATTGTTTTTATTATGTATGTATGCCTTTGTAAACCGTTTTGACTACTTCCTTGTAAAAAAACAGTATATAAAAATTGTTTAAATAAAATAAATAAAAATAAATTAGTGGACTTTCTTCTGGCTTGCAATAAGGTGGTTATGACAGTTTCTGGATAACCTCTACTCCTTAACCTTCGCCTCTCAAAAGCCATGCCGCTAGATAAAAGTGAGCAGCCTGGTCGGAAAATATGGGGCCCTGACAAAGAGGACCCTCCAGATGCCTGAAGTGAATCGGTCCATCCACCGCCAGGTTGAACAGATCCTCGAACCATGGACGCTGGAGCGACCAATACCACCTCTCCGCAATGTTTTTCTATGTGACGTAACACCTTGCCCACTAACGACCAGGGGGAGGAACACATAGAAAAGGACCTCTTGCGGCCAAGGCAGAACTAGAGTGTTGATGCCTTCGGCCCCGTGCTGACATCTCCAACTGAAGAAACGAAACGCTTTGGCATTTTGATGAGTTGCCATGAGATCTACATGAGGAGCCCCCCCCCCCCCCCACCGATCTGGAATGAGTTGCATCATGGTATCCGATAATTCCCACTCGCCTGGGTCTAACTGAATCCGACTCAGGAAATCCGCCTGAATGTTTTCGACCCCAGCTATGTGGGATGCAGCTATGCGCTCCAGGTGTCTTTCCGCCAGGGATGCATAAACCCAGGAGTCTGGACTGATCCGGGTACGTATAGGGAATGTTATTGATAATTTACAGATTTCCATTAGCTGGTATGCAATTTCATTTCTCAGTTCTTTCAGCACTCAGGGATGTATGCCATCTGGTCCAGGTGATTTGCTCCTCTTTAGTTTGTCAGTTTGCCCTAGTACATCTTCCAGGTTCACTGAGATTTGTTTCAGTTCCTCTGAATCATCACCTTTTGAATATCATTTCTGGCATGGGTATCTCTCTTTCATCTTCCTTAGTGAATACTGAAGCAAAGAATTCATTTAGTCTCTCTGCTATGATTTTGTCATCCCTAAGTGCCCCTTTTACCCCTTAATTATCTAATGGTCCAACTGACTCCCTTGCAGGCTTTTTACCTTGACTGTACCTGAAAAAAAGTTTTTATTATGAATTTTTGCTTCAACGGCAAGCTTCTTTTCAAATTCTCTCTTTGTCTTCCTTATCAATGCTTTGCATCTGGCTCGCCATTGCTTATGCTATTTCCTGTTTTCTTCATTTGGATCCCTTTTCCATTTCTTGAAAGATGTTCTTTTAGATATTATAGCCTCTCTCACTTCACCTTTCCAAACATGCTGGTAGTCGTTTAGCCTTCTTTCCACTTTTTCTAATGCTTAGATTGCATCTGGTCTGGGTTTCCAAGATGGGGTTTTTTTTAAAACAAAATTCATGCCTGAGCTAAACTCTTAACCTTTTTAGTTCTTTCCTAACCATTTGCCTCATTTTATCTGTCACCTTTTTGAAAGTTAAATGCTGTCGTAGTAGATTTCTTTTTTGCACGCCCTCCAGTTATTAAGTCAAATTTGATAATGTTGTAATACTGTTACCTCTTGCACCAAATACTATGTTCCACTAAGGACTAGGTCTAAAATAGTTTCCCCTTTTGTTGGTTCTTGTACTCCATGAAGCTGTCATTTATTTCATCCAGGAACTTCACTTCTCTAGAAAGTCCTGATGTGACAGTCAGCCAGTCAATACTGGGGTAATTGGAATCACCCGTTATTACTGTGCTGCTGATTTTGTTAGCTTCCCTAATTTCTTTTAGCATTTCATTGCCTGTTGGTTCATTGTCTGTTAGGTCGTCAGACTTGAGAGATACTTATGTTAGGGTGATATCCTGTTGTTGAGGTCTGACAAAGTTTAATCCCTTGCATCTTCCGTCTCCTTTCGGAGAACCCTGTCTTCCGGCATTGAGCTTGGATTGCAGCGGAGTTGTCTGAAGACGGCGCTTGTGAATCGAGTTGTGCTCTTCGGATTTGTTTGAGCAGGGTCATTTCGTTATTGGCGTGTTCTGGTGGTGGGTGGGAGAGGGGAGTTTTCAGCTGCATATTTGGATGTGCTCTGAACCAAACACCGGTCCCAGTCTCCTTTGGAGAGTTTCCTGCCAGGCGCGGTTCCGCTGTCGTGCGTGGATTGCACAGCTGGGAAAGGGGCGGGCCTCTCGGTTCAGGGCTTGGCTCATTTGGCGTGATCCTTGTCAAAATACAGAGGTTGATAATTCAAAGGGTTTGCCCCGTTAACTCTTGGAGGTAGCTGGACAGAACCCGAGATTTGAATATTCCCTCCCGTCCCCAACTCTCTGGCTACATTTTGTCTGGGAAGCTAAGTGTCCTCACAGAATTTACCTGGGAAAAGAGAGACGACACTGGGGATGTTCCCCTGGGATGCGGTTTCACTTTGTCCAGCAGCACTGATATTGTACGCTGCCCGGACAGAGTCAGCCTGGTGGGAAAACTACCTGTCCCAGAGTTACCTGGATCCTTTTATCCAGTTGAACTCAACTGAACACTTTCTCTGGGTAAGTTTCACTCAGTGTTACTGTAACACTCCCACTCGCTGGCTTACTCAATATAGGCCTCGCCAGCTTGAAATGTAATGTTTACACTTATGTGGCATTTATTTTAAATAAGTTGTACTTTATAACTAGGCACATTTTCAGGGGGGAGTTAGCTGGCTCAGTCGCGGAGATTAAGAGGGCGCGGGATAAGCATGGAGGATCCTTAGTTGCCTAAAGCGCAGAGAACATAAAGCGGTGCCTCGCAACACGCTTAAGCATTCCTAGCGCCGTACTCGCGTGATTCGGCCCTGGGCGTTTTGTTTGCCCAAACAGACGGCAAAGAGGTTAATATGGAACCTTAGATGGGACTAATGGCCAGGTTTGTCTGACAAGTTGCCATGGTAGGATGGTACCAGCAGCTTGGCAGGGCGCAAGTTCTGTAATAATTTAGACGTTCCAGCGGAATCACTGGGCACTCACATCGTCAGGTCTGCCAGGCAGGTGAAGCAGGGGGAACCTAAAAAGGCCAGAGGTTTGGGCAACAGCCAAGCTAGGACTGCTGGCTGTTTAGGTTAGTACAGACATGGGGAAAGTTCCTTACAGTGGAGATCTTGCTCTTCTACCCAAGATGGTGGAGCACAAAGGTGGGTAAGAAAAAAGTCTGTCCTCGATACGGAGAAATCTTACAGGTGCCACGCTCTGTGGCTGGCACCTGGGATGTATCCTTAGCAGTGAGGACAGGATAACTGGGCAGACTGCATAGGCCGGGTGCTTATTTTCTGCTGTCCTGTTAAATCCACGGGAAAGGGGGGTGACATTTTTTTTCTGCTGGCTGTTGGCTAGATTAGTCCACTCTCAAACTGGGCCAGGTTTAGTCGTTGGAGAAGAGTTAGCCAGGCTGGTGTGGGTCTTCAGTGCTAGCCGGCTAACGTAGTTGACGCTGTTCTGTGTGTTCGCAGGAAACCTGTTTCATGCTGGAAGGTGGAAGGAAGTTGAGACATTGAGCTGAGCCTGTGTGCGGCGCACCCACTCTCTTGTGTCACCGGTTACTTGCACCCCAGTGTCTAACTGGGCAGAAAGATCCAGAAGGTGAGGGCACATCACATACGCATGCAGCTGAAAACCCTTAAGTGAAGAATTTAAGAAGGGGGGAGATGGCTAGTTCCACTAAAATTCATTACTTTAAAGGAAATGTTTAGGATGCAGAAAGTAGGAAAAGACCTAATTATTTATTTTTTTCTTTTTAATTCTTCAGAGGAAGTTTCCGTCTTAGAGAGAGTTGACAGTTCTGTGTTTAGGATTTACACCGTACAACTTAAGCTCTGGAGACAACTGAGAAGCAGCCGCACGTAAGAGGGATGCTGGGACAGCTCTTTTCGGCATAACAGTTTCGGCACAGGGTGCGTGAATTATTGCCTCGATCACAGGTTGATCCGAGACAGGGAGAGAAGTGACTTGCCCGAGGAGGCACGCACAGCGGGTGAAAACGGGAGCGGGGGTTGGGGGATTTAATCTCAAGCATTCTCGAATCCTGGCCGACCACTCGAACCACCGGACCTCATTTACCTCTTCCCTTGCCGTTTGGCTAAGGAGGAAGCGAGTTTTCCTGTGGCAGAGGCTGTCGCCTCAGTGCCTGGGTCGCAGAGTAGCCGGACACCCAGCTTGGGACAGCGGGACAGCGTCTGGCCACTCCCAGGGCCCTCCCCCACCGGCAGCTGATGTGGTGCTCGCCCTGCCGACTGGCTGGAAGGAGATTTAAGATAGGGGAAATGCTAGCGAGTCAGGCCTCCTTCATCCACTTAGTCCCAACTGGTACAGGAGTCAGAGAGAGATTGACTTTTATATTCGTGAAGGGGCGGTTTGTCCTGAGGAAGTGTTGCTTATAATGCTGTAGTTGTGCTTGCTGACATGGAGTCCGTGTACCACTGGGATTCTGAGCCTCCTTTCTGTGTTGTGTTGTGTTTTTTTTGTTTGTTTTTTTTAGGTGGATTCTCCAGCCGCTGCCCTTGAGGATTTAAGATGAGGTTCCTACTGAGAATCAGCGTTTTCCTAACCCCGAGGCAGTAACTTCGCAGAAACCATCTTTTGCCGCTATGTCTTGGGATCTGTAAAATGCCGGCATGGAGTTGTCGGTGCTGACTGGGACCCGGTTCTGGTAAAAGGCAGAGGAACAGCACCGATACCACTGAGGGGGAGGGGGGAGGGAGCACTTGTGTTTTCCTTCCTGGCTGCAGAGCGTAGGGAAAAAAAAAAAAAAAATGAACCCAGAGACGAAAACCGTCAAAAGCAATTACGGGAATGATTGAGTGGAATGATACAACTATGAAATTGATCCGATGTGACTGGTCAATGAAAAACAGGGTATATTCGGGATTATTTACAGACAGCAAATCTGAGATTTTCTCCCTGCCTTTCCAATCATGCTCAAGGCCTTACAGCATTTTTAGACTTCATGTATAGCAAGTCCCTGTTCCAGCGAGTTTACAATCTTAAGTGGGTGCCCAAGGCAACGGGAGATAAAAGCGACTTGCCCAAGGTCACAAGGGGTCTCAGAGGGGGAAGCGGGATTGATTAAAGGCATTGCATATAATTTTTTTTTTTGCTTGTGCAATTAAGTTGGAATACCTTGAACAGTTTTTTTTCTAATAATCCTGTGGCCTATCCGGAGCAGGTCAGAGAGACAGCACCGTTGGGACTGGGCGTCAGACCCATGTGCTCTAAATTTCCTCGCTGTTTGGGAGCAGACCGGATGGATGAGAAACCAAAGTGCCCACAAGGGACATCAGAATGTTTTCTAACCCTCTCACCCGGCACGGATCTCATCGGCAGGGGAGATTATTGCTGCTAGGTCGTGTGTGCCACGGACTCCTCTAGAAAGTTAACACTTCATCTTCCTGTCAAAACAGGAAAGAGACCCTTATTTTTTTTTTTGTAGCGCAGTAAACACAAGCGCTGTTATTTTTGCGTTTTACGCTTTGGATTGAGAAATTGAGACGAGGGGGGTTTTCTTTTTCCCCAGCAATGATTGGCCCGAGAGACCGAAGCTTCCCTTGATTTTTTTTTTTCACATTCTCTTTTTTTTTTTTTTGGTTCCAAAAGGTTTAAAAAAAAAGATCGTGCAAGTGCCCGTTTTGTACAATTCTCGGCTCATAGGTGCTTGGACGGTTTGGCACCAGTTAGGTGTGATTTTTTTTTTTTTTTTTTTTAATCTTTTTTTTTCTGCTCTCACGCTTTCTCTCCGCCGCCCCCTGCAGACTAAAATGCAAAGAAAACGGCGGGGAATCGGCGCGCCTGCTCCCAGTTCCGCGCTGCATTCTCCTCTCCTGAGAGCCTCCGCCGTGGCAGGCCACCTGGATTTTGCCCTGCGCGCTGCCAACTACCCTTTGACCATGCCTAGTGTGGCCGAGTTTGGCCTCCACAGGGCATCTGTGGGCCTGAGCCAAAGCGAATATGTGCCAGAGATTGAAATCAAGCTGGAGTCCAGCGAGGAGGAAGAGGAGGAGAGGAAAGCGGGGAGGGGCATCCTGGCCGACACCCTGTCTCATGCGTTCGGGCAGGACGGCTCCGGGAAGATTAAGATGGAGTTCTTTCCCCGGGGTATGGGCCCCCAGGGGAGTAACTCCTGCATCCAGCTGGAGAAAAGCCCCGCCGAGATGGAGGACTTGGCGGCCAATCAAAAGGACTCCCTCGCCTTCCACCTCCCCAGTCGTCAGTTGAGGCCCTTGGTGCACCGGGGGCGGAAATCCACCTCTCAGGTGTGGCAGTTCTTCTACTGCGACCCTATGGACATCTGCAGGGCCATCTGCGGCCTCTGTGGTGTGAGCTTCAGCCGGGGGAAGCCGGAGGGGAACTTTGGAACGACGGCCTTGAAGAGGCACTTGGAGCGCAAGCACCCGCTGGAGTGGGGGCAGCGGGAAGAGGCAAAGCAGAAGGCGACCAGCAGAGGTGGTGGGGAGGAGGAGGAGGAGGACGAGGAGGAGGAGGAGGAGAGGGAGGAGCAATACGAGAAGATATTCCCAGCACCACACCAAATATTTAGCGCTCAGAGGGCGTCCTGTTTCTCACCCCAGGCTCCCGGAGTAGTGGCCGCTCAGGTCCTGTCAGGGGCTGCCGCCATGTTTGATTACAGCGACACCAGTGAGGAAGGGGAGGAAGAAGAGGAGAAAGAGAGAGCAGAGATGGTTGGCACCGAGCTCTTGTTTGAGTCCGGGGATGAGGCCGGTGCTGAGAGACAGGCGAACCTCTTTGCCCGGGGCAGAGGCCGGGGTAGCAAGACTTGCGGCAAATATGCCAGAAAGCCCAGGGACATGGTAAAGTCCTTCCTGGGAGGGGCGCCGCTGGACCACTCCAGTTTAGGGAGCCGCTTCCCCACTTACCCGCTGGTGCCCCCCGGAACAAAAAGAAGGAAGTCCACCTCCGCCGTATGGCAGTTCTTTTATATTGACTGCACCAACATCTGTCGAGCCATCTGCACCCTCTGTCAGACCAGCGTTAGCCGGGGGAAGCAGGGCGGGCACTTTGGGACCTCAGCTTTAATGCGCCATCTAGAGGGAAAGCACCCCCTAGAGTGGGGCAGGGGAAAGACTGTGAAACCAAAGATTGGCATTGGAGAGGGGGAGGAGGAAGAAGAAGAAGACCAGACAGCAGAGGAGCCTCTGGAAGAATTGTTCCCGGCTTCATCCCACCTGTTCAGCCCTTTAAAGTCTTTGGGCTTTAATGCGCAGTCCCAGTTTCCAGCAGTGCTGCCCTCGGAGGTCCAGAATACCCCTCCTTCATATGACAGCAGCGAAAGCGAGACCGCGCTGAAACAGAAGCGGAAGAGGAACGACCCTTGCCCCACGGGGTTGTCGCCTGTGAGGAGCAAGCAAACGCTGCCGGAAAGGGTAGACTTCAACGGCAAATACACGCCAAATCATCCCCGGGCCCAGTCATGGAACAGGAGCATCGCAGAGCTCCTGTGCGGTATGGCACTGCCGTATTCCTTCATCTCATCCAAACCTTTCCATAAGTTCATGGCCAGGGCCGACCCGCGGTACCGGGTACCTTCCAGAGCCTTCTTTTCTCGAAAAGCAATTCCGCAGCTGCACGAGGCTGTGTGCGAGAGGATCGCCTATGACCTGAAGAGAGCCGAGGGGCATCGCGTTCACATCACCGTTCACGTCTGCACCAGTGATGTCACGGTGGACTACCTGGCGATTACTGCACACTGGGTAGTCTTTAAGCCAGAGGGCCAGGAGTCCAACAAAAGGAAACAAGCAGTACTGAGCATCAAAGGCATTCCAAAAGACCAAGTTGAATGCAACGTTCGGCAAGAACTGGGGGATCAGATAGATGCCTGGCTTACCCCCAGCTCCCTAAGCCATGGATTCTTAGTTTCTGGCAACAGCTCTAATGTAATACGAGCCATGAAGGATTCCAGTTTTGTACACATTCCATGCTTTGCGCACTGCTTGAACTTGCTGGTTACAGACTTCCTGCAAGGTAATTGCCAAGTGGCAAACGTGCTAGGGGTGGCCGATAAAATCTGTGGTCACTTTACCCACTCTATCCGGGCCAGAAGGATTCTAGCTGAGCTGCAGCATCAGAATGGCTTGCCGAGGCATCAGCTGAAGCAAGAGATGACGCCTCGCTGGAGCTCCATGTACCACATGCTGGAGAGGCTCCTGGAGCAACAGAAAGCAGTGCAGGAATACATAGGCAGGCATAGGATAGGGATGCCGGACATCGTGCTGACTTCCGCTCACTGGAATCTGATTGCCAACTTGGTTGCCCTCCTGCAGCCCTTCGAGATGGCCATGCAGGAGGTCAGTGCAGACAATGCCTCTCTCAGCCAGGTGCTGCCTGAGGTCAGGTACCTGCACATCTTCCTGAAACAAATACACGACCAGTTTGAGATCAAAGGCGATGGTAGTGGGGTTGTGCTAGCAGAAAACTTGGCACTCAAGCTCTCCACAGACTGCAGAATAAACGAAATGTTCCACCGGGAAGAATACATCCTGGCTACGCTGCTGGACCCGCGCTTCAAAGGCAAGATCGAAGCCGTGCTCCCCATCGGCTCCGACATTGATCACTGGAAACAAGTCCTGGTGAAGAAAGTGAAGGATGTCATGCTCCTGGAGTGTCCTTCGCCCTCCCCATCCTCTTCCTCTTCCAGCTTCAATAGACCTGTCGCCAGCACACAGGCTGTCAGAGAGTCTTACTATGATGCAGAACCAATGCAAGCCACCGAACAGCCGTATGACATGGAGACGGGCATGGCGGATGCCTCAGGGGCCTGGAGGAAAGCCAGTGTGGCCCCTCCATTGATACAGAAGGAGAAGACGTTGATTGAGCATCTGGAGAGCGTTGGCCTCTTAGCCTCGAAGGGGAGTGGGGCCTCGCTCTCCACAGAGAGCCACTCTGCCTGTGTCATGGTGGAAAAATACCTGCACGACAACAAGACCATCGGAGCCCGGGAAGACCCACTGATGTACTGGGAGAAGAAGCGATGGCTCTGGCCGGCCCTGGCGAAGCTCGGCGTCCTTTACCTGACTTGCCCACCCTCCAGCGGTTTCTCGGAGCGCCTCTTTAACGCTTCCGAGGGCCTCGTTTACAGCCAGAAAACCCCCATCGATTCGGAAAGTGTGGAGCGCCTCATTTTCCTGAAGGCAAACTTGGAGAACTTCCCCAACTACACCCAACCACCTCTTGTCTTCTGCTCTGAGAATGAGATGGAACGGAGCAGCAGCGAGGAGGAGTAAGAGTGATGGGACTGTTCGTGATCTCTGACAGCGAGGCAGAAAAAAAACATTTCCGGGGTGGGGGCTCATTTGACAGAGGGGGAAAATGAGGGAGGAAAATGCAATTGATTCTCCAGGATTTGTTCCCCTAATAAAAGAAGTTTCTTACAGGCATTTTTTTTTTTTGGCCACATTTTATGCCCCTTAATGATTGGTTAATTTGCCTGTGTTCTAGTCACCGGCTTAATATACGTCTCTGTACCAGCCAATAGTGATTCTTCATGGTGCAGAGAGGGACTGTCTTTAGCACAGAATACAACTGAACTAATTCTGATGACTCTGCACCTTCTTCTTTCTCCTTTCAGGCTTCCGGCTCACTCGGACCCAGCTGGAGGCTATAGCCCCCATGAGCCTTCATAGGCAGCTACCCAAGCTTTCTTCTTATTATTTTTTTTACCCCCTACGTTTTCATTTCAATTTAACCCGTTCTGCTCAGCGCAGTCTTGAAACTCTGTGTTTCTCAAGCTGGTCCTGGAGTTAGACCCTCCCTCCACTCTGCTTTTCAGGAGAGCCACCATGAATACAAAATTATTCAGAGTAGTTAAATCACAAGCAGACTGTGATACATTGCAGGAAGACCTTGTAAGACTTGAAGGGCATCCAAATGGCAGATGAAATTTAATGTGGACAAGTGCAAGGTGTTGCATATAGGGAAAAATAACCCTTGCTGTAGTTACACGATGTTAGGTTCCATATTAGGTGCTACCACCCAGGAAAAAGATCTAGGCATCATAGTGGATAATACTTTAAAATCTTCGGCTCAGTGTGCTGCAGCAGTCAAAAAAGCAAACAGAATGTTAGGAATTATTAGGAAGGGAATGGTTAATAGAACGGAAAATGTCATAATACCTCTGTATCGCTCCATGGTGAGACCGCACCTTGAATACTGTGTACAATTCTGGTCGCCGTATCTCAAAAAAGATATAGTTGCGATGGAGAAGGTACAGAGAAGGGCAACCAAAATGATAAAAGGGGATGGAACAGCTCCCCTATGAGGAAAGGCTGAAGAGGTTAGGGCTGTTCAGCTTGGAGAAGAGACGGCTGAGGAGGGATATGATAGAGGTCTTTAAGATCATGAGAGGTCTTGAACGAGTAGATGTGACTCGGTTATTTTCACTTTCGAATAATAGAAGGACTAGGGGGCATTCCATGTAGTTACCAAGTAGCACATTTAAGACTAATCGGAGAAAATTCTTTTTCACTCAACGCACAATAAAGCTCTGGAATTTGTTGCCAGAGAATGTGGTTAGTGCAGTTAGTATAGCTGGGTTCAAAAAAGGTTTGGATAAGTTCTTGGAGGAGAAGTCCATTAATGGCTATTAATCAATTTTACTTAGGGAATAGCCACTGCTATTAATTGCATCAGTAGCATGGGATCTTCTTAGTGTTTGGGTAATTGCCAGGTTCTTGTGGCCTGGTTTTGGCCTCTGTTGGAAACAGGATGCTGGGCTTGATGGACCCTTGGTCTGACCCAGCATGGCAATTTCTTATGTTCTTATGTTCTTAATACGCATGCACTGCCTCTACTGCCTGTAAATCTGTCTTGTGCATATTCATGGTGGCTCTCCTGAAAACCTGGCTGGTTAGCGGGGGTAACTCTAGGACCAGCATGACAAACACAGGTCTAACCAAACTCAGTATGCGTGCCATGTCCTTCAGCCCAGTAGGGTGTTGCTGTTGCACAATGGTTGGGTCTCCCGGGTGGGGGACTGTGAAGGCTGTTTCTCCACCTTCCTTGGCTGCTGCCAGCTCAAGAATCAGGAACTACATCTGGAATCTGAACCTTGGTCTCCCTTGCAACAGCAAAGGGTAATGCCACCTTAAATTTTAAGGTTTGAAAGCGGGGTGGGTCTAGGCCTGCTGAGGAGCTGGGTCACTGAGTAATAAAGGCTGAGTACACCACTGTGCTTTGCTTTTAAAAGTCAATTTATGGAAATTTAACTTTCCTGTGGTATGTGTTCTCCTGCTGTTTGACTTGTTGGCCTTGTCTACGTTGGTTAAAAATCATTTTGCTACTTTTATTGCTTATGTTCGGAGCTTAAAGGGGTGGCTTGCCTTATCTTTTTTTTCTCTCCGCACTCGTGACATTGTCATGGGACTAGACGGTGTTCTAGTCCCAACAAGATGACGTCATGAGTGCTGAGAATACAGCCTGATCTTAATGCTCCCTTTTCATTGCAGAGGAAGGATTATCTGGGTGTCAGGAAGGCACACACACACACACACACACACACAGCCTGCCTTCTATAGAGCTCTTTTTTTTTTCCCCCTCCCAATAGCATGGGAGAAGAGATGATACAGAGTCACTTTTAAAGGCGGAGCCTGCTTTTGCCATAAAAGAAGTGACATGGGTTGGTGGCAGCCGGTTTATATAAACAGGCATCTGTACGTCTAGAGGATGTCAGAGAGCCAATGAGGAAGTAAACAAAAGCTGACTTGGCTAAGAGATAATATCCCACAGGTGGTCAGCTGGGATAGATCTACTTCTGCAGCTGGGATAGATCTTTGGCAGTGTGGACAGGAATAACCGGGCACACTAGGTGAGTCGATTTGGTCTTTAACTGCCGTTATCTGCTATGTTACCAGGTGAAAGTAGTATGCAGAAGCATCAGTTGCGGCTCCGTAGAGGGCTCACTGGAGAGACCTGGAGCAGCAGTGTCTCTTCGATTGTTCCCTTTAGTTTAATGAGAGGAATCCTTGCATGTAAAATAAACAGGACTGCTGAACTCCAGAGACAGTGCCCTAAAGGGAGGGGATGGGAGAGCAGAGGTCCACAGAGAAAATAAAAAGTGATTTCAGCGGCCTTTTTGAACTGCTTGGGGCCTAAGCAATCGCTTAGTCTGTGCAGGCCTACTGCCTAACCCCTTGCAAGATATGATTGACCTGCCACCCTTGTTTCAGAGAGAGAACCACGATCTTGCAAGTGAACAGTGGGACCTTCAGAGGAAGGAGTTGGACTGTAAGTAAGCTTAGAGGTGCAGGGACCTGTTTGCTACAGGAGACTTCCAGTTATCCTCCCACTTTACTTCATGATCCTAAGTTCAAGAAAAAGACAAAGTGTTCTCCTCAGAAATAGACTTTTATTTATCAGATATGGCAGGATTTAGCATTTAGAAGATAACAATTCCTGTCTCTAACATCCTGGCCACTAAGCACCAATTTACCCTAAGAAAGTTCTGTTCCATGGGTGGTTACAAACATGCCATAAACCTTAGCCTGCTTAATATATTAATACTTATGGCTAACTTACTTAACCCTGGTCCCAACTTCAGGCAATATCCCTCTGCTCACCTCTGAAGCAGCTCTGGCTGGAGGTCTGGAGAATGTGGTCAAGGGAGAAGGTTGGCTTCTGGGTCTGGTACTGGCAGAGCTGGCGGGCGGTCCGGGAAGGAGGCTTGCTTCTGGGCCTGGTTCTTGCCAGGCTGTCTGGGGCTTGCTCTCAGCGCCTCACTGTCTCAGACTCCATGTCACTCTCTGACCCTAAGCAGGGCGTCTCCTCCCTCCAGTCTCCTGGCCACACCTAGTCTTCTCCCTCTTCAATAGCAGGGGGTGCTGAGCTGCTTCGGGTTCGCTCCTCCAGTTTGCTCTTTTCACCCCCCCCCCCCATCTTATACTTTCCAGCTGATAAATATGCATAAGCTCATGCATAATCACGTGGTGGGTGGAGGGTCTTAGCCGCATTAGAGATTTCCCCCCCCTCCTCCCCATTTGCCAAGCTGTATGCCAGAATCAGTGTTTTCTCAGTCTCAGACTGCCTCCCCCTTCTTCCAAGGGTGGGGGTCCTTCTGATCTCTGGACTCCCTTGGCTGGTCCATGACTCTTCCTTATGAGCTTAAGTTGTTGCATTGTCCCTCTGCCTTGGTTTTATTTACACAGGAGCTTACAAACAGGCAGATCTTGATAGTATCCTTCAGTGCTGGTTTACAATTCTCATCTGGCCAAAGTTTCTTTTCTTTAGCTGTGACAGTGTTTTGTCCTGTGAGCATACTTCTTTGGCTATTATGATTCATATTTGGTGCTTTCAGTGGTAAAACATGGGATATCTCCCTACAGGACCAATCTACCAGAGGGGTGCTGTATAAATAATCGTATACTACAGGGTAAAGGACAGCAGATAAGGACCAATTGATCCATCCAGTCTGCTCTGCTATTCCTTTCTACACTGCGCGAGCTAAGAATATCTCCCAGTTGTCAGCTGAACATATTTGATCACTCTGCAGGATATCACTTTTCATGCAAGTCCATTTTGTCATCTTCCCTCTTTATGGACCTCTGCCATTCTGGGGGGCTGAGCATCCACATTGCCATGCTTAATCCAACACCCAAGCATCGTCCCCACAATCTCTTGTACCCAAGTTCTCAAGCCTGCTTTTGCCCCTGCACTTTGTTTCTATCCCACGCAAACTGAAATTCTTCCCAGTTGGTTACTGCCATCGCTGCCTGTGGCCATGCCAGGCGCCCATCATCACCTCAGCAAAGATGCATTTCCTCTGAGCGTCCCTTCTTCCAGCTTCATCTCATGAACTCTTTCTCCTTGAATTTCTTTGTATGGGAACACTTCACTCTCCTTTACTTTAGTGAAGCCTGCCAGATATCTGAATGCTTAAGTCGTAACTCCCTTTCTCTTTTTTTCTGCAGCCAAGTACATAGGCGGTGGTTTAAGCTTCTCTGTGTCATTTCTGTTGAAAGCCCTGAACTGTCTCCCATCTTCTCAAATGTCCTTACCAAAATGTACGGTCTCCAGAAGTGAACACAGCGATCCAGGTGGGGGGTGTCTCACAAGTGACCTATCCGAGGGCAGCGTTGGCCCCTTCTTTCTGCTGCTGATGCCTCTCCTTGTGATCTCGAGCATACCGGTAGCTTTCACTGTTGATTTATCACATTGACCGGCTTCTTTCGAGTCATCTGGGATATTTAATCCTAGATCTCATTCCGCTTTAATTACTGCCAGTTGTTGTCCTTCTAATTGATAGATAGCTAATGGATTTTTCTACCCCAGATATTATGATTTTTCACTTTTTTTTTTCTTTTGCAATGGAGCGCAGCTTCCAATTCCTTGGAGCATTTTCCAGTTTTGTTTTGTTTTTTTAATCCTGTTCCGGTTTTTCAACCCCTTCCATTGTACGTACCCTATTACAGATTTGTGTATCACCTGTAAATGAGCATATTTTAATGATAAATATATGATAAGAAAAAAATGTATCCATTGTATTTAGACAGCCATTTTTCTTGATATCTGCAACTGAAGATATTATTTGCAGACAGTTATCATGTATTACATCTGTATCTAGGTATATAAGGATCAATTTATGTTTATTATTCAATAAATATTGGTAATGACTTAAAATCTGATAGCATTACAAACCCTAATGATCAGGGTACCCTTAAAAAATATTTCTAGATTATTTTTAAACAGTTCCATGTACAGACTGATTAATAAAAATGTTTGTAAAAATATGCAAAACGAGACCAAAAAAGTGTTTTTTTCTCACTACTCCATGGGACATTCCCAAATCTTCATCCGAGCGTGCAGTGCCCTTTTTAGATTAACATGCGGGTGCTTTTAGATGGATAGTGAGAAGGCATTCGTGGTGGGGAAAGGTAGTGCGTACGCACAACGTTTTTCTTAAGGATTCACCATTTTATGCCTCTCGGCTGCCCACACAAAAGAGCAGGTGCAAAGCCTCTGAGCACTTTTAGCGTGTGTGCTTTAAGCCAGCTTTCATAGAGAGAAACTGCTCACCTGGGTAGCTTCTTTTTGACCATCCACGTAAGGTACGAGTGCTAAACGTGCTCTCAGGCTGTTTGACGTAGTCCCTCACTTATGACATTGTAAAGTTTTCAAATGTGGATGATCCAGCAGGTGGGTGGATAGAGAAAACCTCTTACTATGCCGCCTTACTACTATAATAATAATGTTTGGATTTGTAGCCTGTCTTTTCCAATGATGTTCAAAGCGGCTTGCAGCATTATTAGTAATTTAGGCACAATAAGGTCCTTCCCCGAAGAGCTTGCTATCTTGAGTGGGTACCTGAGGCACCGGGAGATAAAATGACTTACCTGAGGTGATAAAGAGTTTCAGTGGGAGGAAGCATTAAACTGGAAATCATTTTATTCAGCCAGTCTCGTGCATCTTGATACCTGCACGCTGTTTTACTTTCTGCAATAAGCCAGGGCTTAAATGACACCCCATTTCTGGTGCTGTAGCGCAATACTACCTCTGTGTAATGAGCACTGAAAATATATATAGTCACTTCTTTAGATATTCACCGTAAATAGAATATGTATTATCTGTCAAGCATGAGTTATTCTGTTATACGTGTTTTTAATGCTACATATTAATAAAGGAGAAATTTAGTCTTACCTGTTAATTTGCTTTCCTTGATCAGTCCAGGGTTTATGCCACACTGCCAGCAGATTGAGACAGAGAACACAGCTTTTTCAATGACATCACCACTGGTATTAGTATTGGTACAGCAAAATTGTTTGCCAGTATCCTTCTATCAAAATAACTAATTAGAAAAACTCCCTATAACCCTATGAACATTTTTTTTTTTTAAAGAAAACCAATAACTGAGGAATACTCCCCCAGAAATCCTTCCCTCTGTATTCTAGCAGGATAGAAGGGGAAGGGAAAGTAAAACAAATTAAACAGTTCAGATAAATCTCACTCTCCTTAAAAAAAGGAGCAGTAAGGAAGATGACATTTTTGCAAAACCCAAAGGCCTCAAATAAGGACAAGCGAAAAACTACAGCCACTGGTCTAGCAGGATTCAAGAAAAGGAGAATAACAGGTAAGACTAAATTTCTCCTTCCTGGTCATCCTGATAGACCTGTCCAGACATGTGGGAAGTACCCAAGCCCAGTTTAACAAGGGCAAGAGTAAGATTGGGCTGTCCTGAGAACACCTGTCCCAAAGGCTGCATCTGTTTTAGCATATACATCCACTCTGCTTAATGCTGGAATGCATAGATGACTAAGTGGCCACCTTACAAATATCTTCTGGAGTAACTGCAGTCGCCTCTGGTAAGAAGGAAACCTGAGTCCTTGTAGAATGAGCAAGAAGCAACTCTGGAACATATAGACCCTTTAGCAAGTACACCTCCTTGCCTCCTTGATCCAGTAGGTTAAAGACAAGTTTGAAGCTGCCTCTCCTTTGCGAGAACTGCCAAACACAGTCTATCAGTCTTCCTAAAGAAAATAGTTACCTTCAGATACCCGAGGAAGATTCAACAAATATCCCAGAAATGAAGAGAGATTCCTCTTTTACAAAAGCTGGAAGAGAGATTGTCTGGTTAAGATGAAAATGTGAGATGACCTTGCGCAAAAAAAGGATGGCACTGGGTAAAAGGAGATTGCAATCTGCTAAAGAAACTAAATAGGCATAAGGCCTGCAATTCCAAAATGCATCTGGCTGAACAAATGGCCACTGAAAATACTGCCTTTAGAGACAGATCCTTCAGAAAGATATGTCTAAAAGACTCAAAAGGAGGACTCACGAGCACAGTAATAACCAAATCAAGATCCCATTTGGGAACCAGGGACCGCCATCTGAACCCTTTAGGGAATTAAGGACTAATTCCTTCTCCCTTTGCAGGAAGATCAAGATAGTTAATATGTCTGCCCAGCAGGGTGATACAAAAGAGCTTTAGGGCAAGCCTCAAAGAGATACTGTACTCAAGTATATACTAAAGATGATAAGTTCCTACAGGCCTTTAGCAGGATAAAAATCACTGCTGCTGGATATCCCTTCGTACGCAAGCAAAACGTTTCAAGGGCCAAGCTGTGATTACTTGGGTGATAGCGGCTTGGAAACAGCCAGAGAAAGAAGAAGGCAGATTCTGGCTGTTCCTTAGGTGCAGTTTATTTACAGTGGAAAAACCAAAATCAAAACAATCAATGCAGCTCACCTTAACTTCAAGTAACACACATTCCTTAAACATAAGAACATAAGAACATGCCATACTGGGTCAGACCAAGGATCCATCAAGCCCAGCATCCTGTTTCCAACAGAGGCCAAATCAGGCCACAATAACCTGGCAAGTACCCAAACACTAAGAAGATCCCATGCTACTGTTGCAATTAATAGCAGGCCAATTCCCTAAGTAAATTTGATTAATAGCAGTTAATGGACTTCTCCAAGAACTTATCCAAACCTTTTTTAAATCCAGCTACACTAACTGCACTAACCACATCCTCTGGCAACAAATTCCAGAGCTTTATTGTACATTGAGTGAAAAATAACTTTCTCCGATTAGTCTTAAATGTGCTACTTGCTAACTTCATGGAGTGACCCCTAGTCCTTCTATTATCTGAAATTGCAAATAACCAATTCACATCTACTGGTTCAAGACCTCTCATGATTTTAAAGACCTCAATCATATTCCCCCTCAGCCGTCTCTTCTCCAAGCTGAACAGCCCTACCTCTTCGGCATTTTCTCATAGGGGAGCTGTACCATTCCCCTTATCATTTTGGTTGCCCTTCTCTGTATCTTCTCCATCGCAACTATATCTTTTTTGAGATGCGGCGACCAGAATTGTACACAGTATTCAAGAGGTATTATGACATTTTCCGTTTTGATAACCATTCCTGTCCAACCGATTCCCTCACAGGTTTCTTGCTTCGGATATATTTAAAAAAAATTTTATTATGAGTTTTTGCCTCTATAGCCAACTTCATTTCAAATTCTCTCTTTCCCTGTCTTATCAATGTTTTACACTTAACTTGAAAATGCTTATGCTTTTTCCTATTTTCTTTAGATGGATCCTTCTTCCAATTTTTGAAGGATGTTTTTTTTGCTAAAATAGCCTCTTTCACCTCACCTTTTAACCATGCTGGTAATCGTTTTGCCTTCCTTCCACCTTTCTTAACGCATGGAGTACATCTGAACTGCGCGTCTAGGATTGTATTTTTAAACAGTGTCCATGCCTGTTGAACACTTTTAATCTTTGCAGCTACATCTTTCAGTTTTTTTCTTACTATTTTCCTCATTTTATCAAAGTTTCCCTTTTGATTATTTAGTGTTAGAGTTGTAGATTTACTTATTGTCCCCCTTCCAGTTATTAGTTTAAATTTGATCATGTTATGATCACTGTTGCCAAGTGGCCCCACCACCGTTACCTCTCTCACCAAATCCTGCTTTCCACTTAGAATTAAATCTAAAATTGCTCCCTCTCTTGTTGGTTCCTGAACCAATTGCTCCATGAAGCAGTCATTTATTACATCCAGGAACTTTATGTCTCTAGCAAGTCCTGATGTTATATTTACCCAGTCAATATTGGGGTAATTGAAATCTCCCATTATTACTGCACTGGCAAATTGGTTAGCTTCCCTGATTTCTCTTAGCATTTTATCTATCTGAACATTTTGTCCAGGTGGATGGTAGTATACTCCTATCACTATACTCTTATCCAACACACATGGGATTTCTATTCATATAGATTCTACTGAGCATTTAGTCTCTTGTATGTTGGACTCTATACCCTCCCAGACATAAAGTGCCACACCCCCACCTAGTTGATCCTCCCTATCATTGTGATATAATTTGTACCCTGATATATCTCTGTCCCATTGGTTATCCTCCTTCCACTAGGTCTCTGTGATGCCAATTATGTCAATCTCATCATTTACTGCTATACACTCCGGGCGGATTTACGCGCGCAGGGCCCGCGCGCCTATTTTGCATAGGCCGCCAGCGCGCGCAGAGCCCCGGGACGCGCGTATGTGCCGGGGTTTTTTAAAAGGGGCGTGTCGGGGCGTGGTCGAATGATGCGGCGTTTCGGGGGTGTGACGTGGCGTTTTAGGGGCAGTGATGCGGGCGTGGTTTCGGCCCGGGGGCGTGGCCGCGGCCTCCGGACCAGCCCCCGGGACCGGAACACGGAGCAGGGCAGCCGGCCGACGCGCGCAGATTTACGTCTGCTTTTCGCAGGCGTAAATCGTGGAATAAAGGTAAGGGGGGGTTTAGATAGGGCCGGGGGGGTGGGTTAGGTAGGGGAAGGGAGGGGAAGGTGGGGGGAGGGCGAAGGAAAGTTCTCTCCGAGGCCGCTCCGAAATCGGAGCGGCCTTGGAGGGAACAGGCAGCGCGCGCTGGGCTCGGCGCGCGCAGGTTGCACAAACGTGCACCCCCTTGCCCACGCCGACCCCGGATTTTATAAGATACGCGCGGCTACGCGCGTATCTTATAAAATCCAGCGTACTTTTGTTTGCGCCAGGTGCGCAAACAAAAGTACGTGATCGCACAATTTTTTTAAATCTACCCTTTAGATATTTGGATACCTAAGGTTCCGGCAGAATTGAACAAGAGGCACTGTGCCCCTGTGGTTGATCGTGTTCAGAAAGATTTAAGGGCATGGGACGATCGTTTTCTCTCATGGGCTGGGAGAATTAATGCCCTAAAGATAGATATTCTTCCGAGATTGATATACCTATTTCAGCATGTACCAATACTGTTTACCTGGGGGAGGAGGGGGAAGTTCTCTTCTTTGTAGGGGATGCTCGTTACATTTATTTGGAATAATAAACAAGCCTGGATTAGGCTGCGGATGGTTTGGAGGCCCAAGGAGGCGGGTGGTATGGCTTTGCCATTCCTGCAGGGGTATTATTGGTTGGATGGCCTCATGGGTGCCATGGTGTGGCTTCATCGAGATCGGGTAACACCTTGGTACTCCATAGAAGCTCAGCTTGTGCGAGAACTGGATTTAGCAATGTTACTGCTGCAGCTGGATGTGCTTCAGGGTGTGCGAAGAGCTGGATGCTCAAGACCTTATGTATCACACAGACTTAGGATTTGGAAGGCCATGTGTAAATCTTTAGTCTCACTAAACAGCCCTTGTCGGGAGTTGTGTCTGTACGGCGTAATGCACGATTGGTGTCCACTGTGTTACATAGGGAGGCGACCAAGTGGTGGAGATCTGGGTTAAAAGTTTTAGGGCAACTCTGGGAGGAGGAAAATGCCCAGATGAAATCGTTACCGGACCTCAGAGATGAATATGGGATAGCAGAAGAGTCCAAACCTTTCTATCAATGGCTGGTGGAGGAGTATCAGAGAAAGGGATGAGAACAAAAGGCTCTTAATCCAGTGGAGAAAGTAATTGTGCGGGAGGAGATGCCTAGGCGAGGAATCTCCAGATTTTATAAGGCAGTATTAGTAAGTCAGATGGAGCAGCATCCCCTCTCAATATAACGGAACATTGCAATACAGATTTGCAAACAGATTTTAGTTATATGGAAAAAGGCGCATCGAGTACCTATGTGCAGTCGCTGAGTGGAGCTGATGGTTTAAGTTGCTTGACAGAGCATATACAATAGGTACCCAGTTTATTATGCTAAATTTACAACTGCTGTTTCAAATCTAAGCTGGAGGGGGTGTGGACAAGTGGGTACTTGCCTGCATGTGTGGTGGGAGTCTCCATTGGTGGGGGGGCTTTTGGGAACAGATTAGGAGGGAGACAAGTGACATTTTGAATATGGAATTAGGGTTGTCCCCCTTGCTCTGCTTACTGTGGCAGTGGGGGCGTAATAATCTTGGTAACGCGAGGAGGACCCTGGTGGATCACTTGATGACATGTGAGAAGGTTCACCATAGCTTCTGTCTGGAAATCAACCCCTACTTTTAGCCTGCGGGCGAAGGCGGGTGTTTGAAATAGCTCTGGTTGAAAAATTAACCTGCATGCTCCATAGGCGACCAAATATATATGATGAGGTGTGGGTGTCTTTTTGGAAGAATTGGGAGGAGCAGAGTAGGCAATCAGGTATCAAACGGGGGACCGATTTCTTTGTAACTGGAATGAAATGGCTTTGATAATATAGGAGGATATGTGTATTGAAATAGCGGGGCAGGTGGGAGTGCCTATCTCTCGGTTTTTGAAGACTATTCTTGAAATCAGGAGGTCTTGGCATGGTATTAAAATGTATTTGTACATTGTGTCTCGAATGATACTGGATATCTGCCGTAATGGATGGGGACAGGGGCAGATGTCTCTCCTACACACACGTTTGTGATCGTGATTGTGAATGTTGGAAAAATTAAACAGTTTATTAAATATGCATTGCTTGCACGGCCCAGATACTCACGTATATATGGGCCTTTTATCGTGAGCAATGCTTTTAAAATTCACCCCTAAGCTTTCAAAATGATCCTGTGAAAACTACCAGCGCAAAGTTACACCTGCTATTTTGTGTGGGGAACGTTTGGGGGGTTTTTGGGTAGGATTGGGGGGAAAACTTACGCACATATTTTTCTAAAGGCCTATTTCTGGCAGGTAAAGCACTATTTGTTTTTCCCGCAGTCGTCCCTTTGAAAATTACCCTTCTGATGGAAAAGAAGAATGTAAATAACCAAAATGATAAATACAACCAAACCGGAAGAGGCTGATCTTGGTTTGCTGCTTTCCACGCATGGGGATGTACTTCTGGGTTTTCCTAAAAAGTAGGAACTACATCTCCATGCATGCACCAGGGCAAAACCAGGAGCAGATCAGCCCGGCTGGGGTTGAATTTAGGCGAGATGGGCAACCCTAACCACCGCTCGGTGCAGGTTGGCTTTGCGCTTTCCTTTTTTTTTTTGGCCCTCTGCTGTTAGATGAATGTGTACGGTGCGGCAATTAAACCAAGTCTAACCCCCTCTCCCCCTGCCCCCTTTCTTTTACCATCCGTCTCCCCCATCCCTGTTCTTACCACTGCCCTCTCGATCTGTCCCAGGAATGTTTACATTCTGTCGTGGCTGCGATTACTGCCACCTCTGCCGGTGGCTATTCCAGGCATCCCCCACCCTCACAGTAAAGCAGTATTCCCTCTTTATCTCCCATCTAACTTCCTATGGTCTTTTGAATTACTTTTTTTTTTTTTTCCTGTGGAAACAAAATAATGTGGATTCCTGTGTTAGTCCACTTGAATGCACGGAAGTAAAGATCAACCAAAAAAACATAAAGTGATACCTTTATATTGGACTGACTTAATACATTTATTGACTAACTTTCGGGAGCTATATTCCTTTTATTGAATCATTGTGTTTTGATCTTCCTCTTCTCACTTGTATAACTAAAGAAGGATGCATCCCTTGTCTTTACTGACTGGACGCTTGGTGCCTCTTTGTCAGTCGCTCTTCACGTCTCCCTTTCTTTCTCCTGGTAATTGTCCGTGCGTCCTCCTCCTGTGTTTGGTTTGTATTTCACAACCATTATTCTTTTCGCTTTTATTTTCTTCTCTGCTTCCTTGGTGAACCACGGTGGTCTCTTCGTCGATTTTCCCCTTGCTAAAGCGTTTCCGCACGAGGATTTGTTGCCATTTCAATGTGCCTTTTGGTCGCTGTCCACAGTTCCCCTGGACCTCTTAGATCCCCCCACTAATCCTGACGAGGCTTCCGTAACATAGTCATTCATTTTCTTAAATTCTGAGGTCTAGCACCCTCATTCTACTATGGTTTGGCTCTGATCCCACTGCACAGTGTGGTAATCACTGGACTCCAAGTTATCCCAACCCCGTAGCCTGAGTGATATCGACTCCATTTGTCGGTACCAGGCGTTGAAATGGAACAGGGCACTGCAAAGAAAAGCTAAAGGAACACAAAAAGTACTCGTTGGATGAAAGAAAGAATAGGGAGGGAGGGACAGGATAGAAACATTCAAATATCTAGCAAGCTTCAAAAAAAATTACAAGGTGGCGTTTTCTACAGAAATAAAAGCGAGCACAAAAAAAAAAAAAAACAAGACAAAATCTTAATACTGGACTAACTTTATATAGTTCTTGATTAGCTTTTGGAAGTTCTAGTTCCTTCATCAGATCGAAACAGAATGACTTGATAATAGGAATATAGCTCCCGAAAGTTAGTTAATAAATGTATTAAGAATCAAAGGAGAGGAGGATTAGAAGGAAGCAGATATCTTAAACAAAAACTTCTGCTTAATATTCAAATGAGGAGAGGGTGAGGGACCCATGGTAAAAGGCAAGGACATAGGGGGCTGTGGCACGAACGGGCCTCTGTTTGCTGAGCAAGAAGTACTCAATATCCTGTGACAACTAAAGGCCAACAAGGCTATGGGGGCTGATGAGGCACATGCCCCAACAGTGCAGGAACTGTGTACCCCTTGCAGCTTTGTTCAACTTATCACTTAACAGGAGTGATTCCAAGAGGCTGGAGAAGAGCAGGCGCAGTGGTGCTCGATAAGGGTGGGGAATAAGGAGGAAGCAGAAAACTACAGACCTGGCAGTTTTAAAGGCAGTGGTGAGCAAAGAAACTGAGGCACTATTGAAATCAGATGGAGGAAATCAAGGAGATTGCCTTGAGGTTCTGTCTACCCCTTGTGCTGCTGTTGTTGCCCCACACCCAACATCTGCCATCCCTCGATAGCACCTGCAGGCCACGAGCAGGGAAGACTGGTGAGCAAGCTAGTCACTCGGGGAGTTGGGAGACAAAAAAAATATAAGCAGGGTGAGAGTAACAGATCAGCAGGGTGCCAAGGAAATCAATACCAAGCCCAGTCCTCTTCAGTGCCTTTATGAGTGACGTCTGGGAAGGCTTAGAAGGGAAAATGTGTCTGTTTGTAGATCTGACAGTCGTGGGTTATCTCATGTGTTTGAATATAATATCAAAATTTTAAGAGAAGATTTGTGATGCAGAAGTCCAAGGGCCAACTTCCTTCTTGGGGGTAAAAAACTGGCAAACAAGAAAGAGACCTAGGGGGGTCAGCATCTCTGATGACCTCAGAGAAGCCACTCGGTGTGACAAAGCAATCTGGAAAGATAATACCATATTCGAGTGAATAAAAAAGAGGCATCACTTGTACACAGAAGTAATATTACCTCTCTACAGGACTCTAGTGAGAAGCCGACTTGAGTACTTTGTTCAGTTCTGGAGGCTACATTTACAAAGACATTGACAAGGGAGAGGCAATTCAAAGGAAGGCCACCAAAATGATGCATGGTCAGCACTTTAAGACAAATGTAGACTGAAGAAGCTAAAGACCTTCTCTAGAAAAATGAAGGGAAAGCGGGGGATATGATACAAACATTCAATTATTTATCAGCCTCAGATAAAGTACAAGAAGGCAGCATTTTCTGTAGACTGAAAAGCTCAAGGTCAAGGGGTTGTCATGTGAAGCTGGAATATGGCCAACAAAACAAGTCTTATATTTTCCTCAAGTATGTATATATGATATAGCAGAGCAGCAGAAAGCAATATCCATAGTGGAGTTTAACCAGAGGGAATCCCATTGCTGGGATAATTGGAAACTACAAATTCAATTTCAATTCCAACACAAATCCCGTTTCACTGGAAACAGCTGCTTCAGGGAGAAAGTGGAAGGTTCATCCAAAGACTAAGGCCATAGCTGTAAACACAGACATAAAGAAAAATCTGATATTTAAAAATATATTGCAGAAACCTTTAAAAAAATAAATTCAAATATCCACAAAAGCATCAGAGAAAACCTATTATAATGAATTCATATAATTAATTCATAAAATCGAAGTTTTTCACATGATAATTGCTATGATCTTTCTGTTACGTTTGGCAGTTTGTGGGACAGCCCTGCGAGCCACCGCACTCACCCCGACACCACTGACAGGCACCAACATCTTCGTGGCAGGAACGCCGCCAAGGACAGCTGCCGCCCACGCCACCTCCATCCAGGCTTCCTCTAAGGTGCATGCGTGCCTGACGTGCCAACTCATAAAGGAGCCGCAGCAGGAAAGTCCCTGCAGTGCCCTTTGATGACATCAGCTGCCCTTCCCTACTTAAAGCTGGCCTGGACACATCTCTAACGCCTCAGCAGCAGGTCCCCTGGGGTGCCTTGTGTCCCAGTGCATGTTGCTATTCCTGCATCTTGTTCCTGGTCAGTGCCTCATTCCTGCCCTGCCCTGCTCTAGCTTTATCCATGCTTAGCTGTTGTCTTGGTCTCTTTCCCCTTCAGCTTGACTGCCTGGATTCTGACCCTAGCTTGGACCCTGACCTTCCTTGATTGCCAGCTGGACCCAACCTTCTGCTTTGGACCTGACCCAGCCTCAGCTGCCGCTTGTTGTATGTCTCTGCTATCTGCAGCGGTGGACTCACGATGTCAGACCGGCCCGGGTATTCACCGCCCAGGCCGGCCCAAGACACGTCACATGGTCTGCCAAGCGTGGCTCTGACACGGCCGCTCATGGCAGACCATGTGACTGGAACGATCGGCCCACCGGGGGATGCCTGATCCCCCGATAGGCCAATCCGCTCCTGGCTGCCTGCTTCGACCTCTGGCGTGTCATCCGTCTCTGCTATCTGCTGCCAGTCCTGACCCTCGCCTGGCCTTGGACTCTCGCTCTTGGACTGCCCTAGAGACCCACTTAAGACCTGCCAGAACCAAAGGCCTCAGCCTGTGGGGGAGGTGGCTGGTATAGGTGAAGCTCCAGCCAGTCCGCCCACAGGGCTTCTCTGCCAGCTGTCGGTGTGGGCCTAGTGGGTTTGCTCACTAGGCACTGGCAGTGCCAACTACACCACAGCACCAAGGGTCGGCTCCTCCCATGAGTTTTACACTTTCAAGATATATTCGTGCTAAAGAAATCTCTGGCTGATAGGATGAACGCATCATCGAGTTCTTTCACAGGATCCTTCCATTTTAATAGCCGCAAATACTAAAACATGTCTGCAGTAGGTTCATCTGGAAACAGACTCCATAGATTTACAATAAGAGCAGCTAGATAGTCAAATGATACTTGACCTTCATTTAAAAATACCAGTGCTCAATCCCAAAGAAAAAACATCAGCCAATCAATTTAGCCATTTATAATCTAAAGCACTTCGTATCCAAAGATGGCTCATTATTAGCACAGTCAAATCAAGTATATATCCACGTGCTTTGAAAGATCACTTTGTTGATGCACTAGTTCATTAACTCATACACTTCTCTTGTTTATGCCCCCCAACAGTGTTCACTATTACCTGTTTATCCCAACTTAACTCCATTTATTTTTAGCTATTTTTATACTTTTATTCTCGTTAGTTGACGAGTTATTGTTGTCCATTTTATACTTTTATACTTTTATATTGTTATATTTCTATATTTATTATTTACGTTCTTATGTTTTGAAATACTGTTTAATGTAACGCCTTATCCGCGACAGTTTTGTTTTATGGAAATCGACCTGATTTGATATTTGTATCGAGAACGTCGGTATATAAAAATCCTAAATAAATAAATAAATAAATATCAAAGAGATGCTAGCCATGCAGTATCCTGACTGAGTTTGTTAGGAGACAAATATAAAAATCCAAAATTGTTCTCTATTCTGTAAAAACATAGTTAACTCCTCTCCTTTCTTGAGATTGAATCTCGTCTGACATGAAATTGCAGATCTTCCAGTAGGTGCAATTGCTTTGATATATACTTGATGAAAGGATGTAGTTCCCAAAAGATAGTCAAGAAATATATTAAATTAGTTCAGTAAAAATGTATCACCTTATGTATCTTCTTTACTGGCCTTTATTTCCATGTTCTGAAGTGGCTAACATGGCAACCACATTTTATCCTAGATTATATGCATAATTTCCCCTCTTCCTTTGCAGTATGACTTGTAATATCCCCTGGTTCTTTTTCTTTAGGATACAATTAACGTTCTCTCTGTGCTAACTGCATGGTTGCAAGTTACCTGCAATAAAACTAGCCTACCTCCTGTTTGTTGTTGGTTTTTTTTCCCATTAACTCCCACCTAACGCTAAGTGGGCCATGCAGTCTTGTTTGATAAGAAAAAAGGTGTAGAGATGGCAACACTTGAGAAGATCGAGAAAGAATTGGACTGGAACAACAGGAGGGTCATAATTGCCCTCAGCGCTTAATCTTCCTAAACAGTTACTGCTTCTCTCTGACACCTGACCCTCTCTGGTTTATCAGGTTCCTCTGGAATTTTTCAGTGGCTAAATTCAGTGACCTTAGATGAAAACTGCAGGCTTGACATAGGTCGTGGATAGAGTTGACTAGTATATAGGGTCCCCGCCCCCTCCCCTTCCCCGATTGCATCATCTGTGGTCTGGTTGGCAGGGGTCCAAGGCTGATTGGTTTTATATCACATCAAAAGACACAGAAATACGCTTAGTCAAAGGAAGATGCTGAAAATTCATACGTCTTTACCGAACGGGAAGCTCCATCTTGAATAAATAGGTGGCCATATTATTCCATAGCAATTGGCACAAGCTCAGACTGGCTGGCCTATTTCACTCCATTGCATGCCCTGAAACTGTGGTTTGAATTTCCTTAAGAAAAAAAAAAAAAAGAAGAAAGCAGCACTACGTCTCCCAGCATGCAGTGGTAAAACCAGGATTGAATCAGCCTGTCCTTTTTGACATGAAGCTGTACGGTTGAATTGTTGAATCTAGGGCTATAAAACTTCCTGGAGCTACTGTGCTTTGGGTGCTTTTGGCCCTTTTTTTTTTTTTTGAAGCCTTCCTGTTTTCTATTTGTGATCTAAGAAGGAGCTTTCCTTTTCTTTTATAGTGGAAATCTATCTAATTAGTTTGCCCCGCCTATTAGAAAAAGCCGAAGCATATAGGACATAACAAAGAAAATACGAGGGCAGAGACCGCAAGGCCCATGATCCCGCCCATCCAGTTTCCTCACTTAGCGTATTGCATTTATACATAAGGTAATCCTATAGCTCCATGTAGAGAGATTCGGACTAATCGAATCTATGTACATGGAGATATAATTCTCAGTTTCCTAGCAAAAAATGGACCCACGTCTATGTAGCGGGGGGTTAAAACCGGGTCAAATCAAGTTTGTCGCCTTTGACGGGGCCCTAGGGTCACCCCGTAGATAGGCAATTACATCTGTAGGCTCTGCAGCGAGGGCTGATAGATTGTTAGGGAATCCATTGCAGCAAACCCCTCGTTCGAATCAAGGACTACAATTCCCAGTGATGCTTTGCGAGGGCCCATGAGAGCGTGTGCAGTGACCCAACGCAGTGGGGGGGGGAAAGGGGAGTGCGCTGGGCTCTGCAGCTCCAGCCTGTCTGCAGCCCTTTCGCCCTCCCCCATTACCCAGCGCTCTTTGCACACACAGCCATTAGCAGAGGTGCCGGACGGAGGAAGGGCTCGGGAACCCCTGCACTGGATCCCGGGAAAACCTGCCTGTCTCCCTCCTTCATTGTCTGACAGGTTAGAAGTGGTAGGGGGCCCAGTCCCTCATTGTGCATGATCGCAGGCGGAGAGGAGAGTTGGGGGGTGGGGGTAAGCATGGGAGTGCAGCTGCACGGTGTTACTGCACGTAGGCTGGCTGGAAAGGGTTTGGATTAAATCCCCGGCTCAAGCTGTAGCCGAGTCTGGGTGGGAGCTCTCATTTTACACTAAGAGCCTCCCCAGACTCTTGCAGGCTGTGCAAATATTCTGCTATGATTTTATCAGTCTTTGGGATTTTTGTCTTTTATAAGGGATAAAATCTCTAAGGGTTTACTAGGAGCTTTGTATAAATGCTGGAGTCAATTTTTTAAGATCCTGGTGAAGGATTAAAGCTTGGCAAACCAGAGAATGGTGTGAGCCTGCTGAGGGAGGGGCAAACAGTTATGAGACTGGGGGCTGCTGTCAGTCTGTCGGCCATGGCTGTGCTCCTGTTTCATCTATTAAAAGGGTCTTAAAACCTTAGCCCAGACTCTTGCAGCATAAACTCAAATCAACTAATCTGCTGCTGTGCATGAGCTGATAGACACTGCTCTAGGGCTCTCCGAGCTGGGCTGAATGTGATACAGCCCCAGGTAGTTTTTGGCAGCAAATGCAGAGTATTATTCTGACATGAAAGAATGTGGTGCTTAACTGATTGCTGTTCCATAGTCCTGCACTGTCAGTATCTCAGGTTGCTGAGAGGCCAACATTGAAGTTACTTTTCAATCCCTGGTGTCACTGTCACAGGCAGGCAACTTCTTTATCATCCTGCTAGACCAGTCGTTGCATATGGGATTTCCCTCCTTCACAGCTGAGGGAGACAGAGGACATACTTCTTTTAATGTCCTCACTCTGGGGTATAAAGGAGGTGTGGTCCTAGTCCAATACCAGTAATTTCTGTCTCTAGTAACTGCAGACATGAAGAGGATGTTAAACTCCCAGAGTCAGGGTGCAGCACTGGCCTGGTTGAATCCTTGTTGCTCCTGTGACAACAGGTTATAGGGATTGATTCTCCCAGGGCCTGACCTGGTCAAGCTCCTAGAAGGTTATCCCAGTACCCTTAGGGATCTGTGGAGCCTCCAGAGAGTAATGGCTATCCCAGAAACCTTTTGGGCCTGTGAAGCCTCCAGAGAGCATTGGCTACCCCAGGACCCTGAGAAGGGTCTGTGGAGCCTCTGGAGAGCAGTTCCTGGATCCTCAGGAACCTGGCAACCCCTTGATTAAAAAAAAATAAAAATTAAAAGCTGCAGATTGTTTCTCTGGGACCGATGAAATAAAACAGCACTAATCCTACCATGAGTTTTTACTCATGTTTTATAGGAACATAGAAACATATAAATTGACGGCAGAAAAGGACCAGTTGTCCATCCAGTCTGCCCAGCAAGCACTTTATGTCCGGGGGGTATAGAGTCCAAAAGAGAGATCATACAAGAGACTAAATGCTCAGTAGAATCTATATGGCTAGAAATCCTATGTGTGTTGGGTAAAAGAATAGTGATAGGAGTATACGACCGTCCACCTGGACAACAGTCAGACAGATGATGAAATGCTAAGAGAAATCGGGGAAGCAAACCAATTTGGCAGTGCAATAATAATGGGAGATTTCAATTACCCCAATACTGACTGGGTAAATATAACATCAGGACTTGCTAGAGACATAATGTTCCTGGATGTAATAAATGACTGCTTCATGGAGCAATTGGTTCAGGAACCAACAAGAGAGGGAGCTATTTTAGATTTAATTCTTAGTGGAAAGCAGGATTTCTTTCCACTAAGGTCCCACCACTGTTGCCAAGTGGTGGGACCACTTGGCAACAGTGATCATAACATGATCAAATTTAAACTAATAACTGGAAGGCGGACAATAAGTAAATCTGCAACTTTAACACTAAACTTTCAAAAGGGAAACTTTGATAAAATGAGGTAAATAGAAAAAAAACTGAAAGGTGCAGCTGCAAAGGTTAAAGGTTCAACAAGCATGGACATTGTTTAAAAATATAATTCTAGAGGCGCAGTCCATATGTATTCCACACATTAAGAAAGGTGGAAAGAAGGCAAAATGATTACCGTCATGGTTAAAAGGTGAGGTGAAAGAGGCTATTTTAGCCAAAAAAACATCCTTCAAAAATTGGAAGAAGGATCCATCTGAAGAAAATAGGATAAAACATAAGCCTTGTCAAGTTAAGTTTAAAACACTGATAAGACAGGCGAAGAGAGAACTTGAAATGAAGTTGGCCATAGAGGCACAAACTCATAATAAAACCTTTTTTAAATATATCCGAAGCAAGAAACCTGTGAGGGAGTCGGTTGGACCATTAGATGACTGAGGGGTTAAAGGGGATCTTAGGGAATATAAGGCCATTGCAGAAAGACTAAATGAATTCTTTGCTTCCGTGTTTACTAATGTTGGGGAGATACCAGTTCCGGAGATGGTTTTCAGGGGTGATGAGTCAGACCAACTGAACGAAATCACTGTGAACTTGGAAGATGTACTAGGCCAGATTGACAAACTAAAGAGTAGCAAATCACCTGGACCGGATGGTATGCATCCTAGGGTACTGAAGGAACTCAAAAATGAAATTTCTGATCTATTAGTTAAAATTTGTAACCTGTCATTAAAGTCATCCATTGTACCTCAAGACTGGAGGGTGGCCAATGTAACCCCAATATTTAAAAAAGGCTCCAGGGGCGATCTGGGTAACTATAGACCAGTGAGCCTGACTTCAGTGCCGGGAAAAATAGTGGAAACTATTCTCAAGATCAAAATCATAGAGCATATAGAAAGACATGGTTTAATGGAACACAGTCAACATGGATTTACCCAAGGGAAGTCTTGCCTAACAAATCTGCTTCATTTTTTTGAAGGGGTTAATAAACATGTGGATAAAGGTGAACCAGTAGATGTAGTGTATTTGGGTTTTCAGAAGGTGTTTGACAAAGTTCCTCATGAGAGGCTTCTAAGAAAACTAAAAAGTCATGGGATAGGAGGCGATGTCCTTTCGTGGATTAGAAACTGGTTAAAAGACAGGAAACACGAGAGTCGGATTAAATGGTCAATGTTCTCAGTGGAAAAGGCTAAACAGTGGAGTGCCTTGGGGATCTGTACTTGGACTGGTGCTTTTCAATATATATATATAAATGATATGGAAAGGAATACAATGAGTGAGGTAATCAAATTTGCAGATGATACAAAATTATTCAGAGTAGTTAAATCACAAGTAGATTGTGATTCATTACAGGAGGACCTTGTGAGACTGGAAAATTGGGCATCCAAATGGCAGATGAAATTTAATGTGGATAAGTGCAAGGTGATGCATATAGGGAAAAATAACCCATGCTGTAGTTACACACTGTTAGGTTCCATATTAGGAGCTACCACCCAGGAAAGAGATCTAGGTGTCATAGTGGATAATGCATTGAAATCGTCGGCTCAGTGTGCTGTGGCAGTCAAAAAAGCAAATAGAATGTTAGGAATTATTAGGAAGGGAATGGTGAATAAAACAGAAAATGTCATAATGCCTCTGTATTGCTCCATGGTGAGACTGCACCTTGAATACTGTGTACAATTCTGGTTACCGTATCTCAAGAAAAATATAGTTTCGATGGAGAAGGTACAGAGAAGGGCGACCAAAACGATAAAGGGGATGGAACAGCTCCCCTATGAGTAAAGACTAAAGAGGTTAGGACTTTTCAACTTGGAGAAGAGACAGCTGAGGGGGGATATGAGAGAGGTCTTTAAAATCATGAGAGGTCTAGAACGGGTAAATGTGAATCGGTTATTTACTCTTTCGGATAATAGAAAGACTAGGGGGCACTCCATGAAGTTAGGATGTGGCACGTTTAAAACTAATCGGAGAAAGTTCTTTTTCACTCAACGCACAATTAAACTCTGGAATTTGTTGCCAGGGGATGTGGTTAGTGCAATTAGTGCAGCTGGGTTTAAAAAAAGGTTTGGATAAGTTCTTAAAGGTGAAGTCCATTACCTGCTATTAATCAAGTTGACTGAGAAAATAGCCACTGCTATTACTAGCATTGGTAGCATGGGATATACTTAGTTTTTGGGTACTTGCCATGTACTTGTAGCCTGGATTGGCCACTGTTGGAAACAGGATGCTGGGCTTGACGGATCCTTGGTCTGACCCAGTATGGCAATTTCTCATGTTCTTATGTAAGTGAGTGATTGAGAGTCTGTACATGTAAGTGTGTGACTGAAAACCTGTTTGTATGAAAGAGTATGTGTGTGTGATTGAGTTTCTTTGTGTGTGAAAGAGCATAAATGTAAGTGTATAATTGAGAACCTGTATGTGTGAGAGAGATCATGATGATTAAGAGCCTGTGTGTATAAGTAAGAGAGAGAGCATATGTGTCTGTATGTAATTGAGCAGGTGTAGATAAGAAAGCATATGAGAATGTGACTGAGAGCCTGTGTGTAAGTTTGTGAATGAGAATTTGTGTGTGAGAGAGACAGCATGTATATCAGTGTGTGATTGAAAGCCTGTGTGTGTAAGTGTGAAAAGGCAGACAGCATGTGTGTAAATGTGTGATTGAGAGCCTATGTAAGTGAGAGAAAGAGCATGTGTATGTGTTTGATTGAGAGCCAGTGTGAGAGAGAGAGAGCTTGTGTGTGACAGAGAGAGGAGAAAGTTGCAAGCAAACCATCCCTCCTGCTAATTCAAAACAATCTCAGGGCTCCTGGATATCAAACGTTTCCACGTATGCAGAGCAAAGCATTTTTTTATCCTTATTATTTTTCATTACTGGGTCTTTGTGTCTGCTATTTTGAAATATTTTATCGGTATCTAGAAATTTTTTCTGAGTTTCTAATTATTGGATATTCCATTCATCAGCTGTTTTGAAATAATCTGTTCTTGTTGTTAGTATGGTTTTACTGCTGTTGATTTTATATTTCTTGATTTG
Source organism: Rhinatrema bivittatum (assembly GCF_901001135.1). NCBI lineage: Eukaryota > Metazoa > Chordata > Amphibia > Gymnophiona > Rhinatrematidae > Rhinatrema > Rhinatrema bivittatum. Next base: position 51,252,042 of record NC_042616.1, on the reverse strand, counting down.
TTTTATGAGGACTGGTGATGTTTCTCTTTTTCCTTTCTTACACTGCATACAGTCTCTCTGGCTTGTTGCGGTTTCCAGTTCAGTTTTTGTCTGCATGCTTCTAGTTATGCGTTTTTGGTCTCTTTTTATTCTTTGTTAGGTGAGGGTCAGCACATGTGAAGAGGTTTTCTGCTGGCGTGTAGTTTCTGTGTAGGGCTCTACAGCAGCCTGGCTTGTTCCATTTTCCTAATTAGATGTATATTGATGTCTTAAGGCCTGGTGTAATATTTTTAGTGTTGCCTTTTCTTAGGTAAGGTGGTTACTGTTTTGAGTGCTGGAAATTGATGCTGTTTTGGTATGGGATGTCTATTATTTATGCAGTTTTTGTTCAGACAGAGTACTTATTTCCCTTGTGTCATTCTTAACAATAAAAGTAATACTGGGCCTTGATTTGTTTATTTCCACCGTAATGAGCGTGGTCTGTCAGGTGAGTCATGATGGGGAAAAAGGTTGAGAAACCACTGGTCTAAGTAATGCAGTTCCAAACATGCACACCCCAGCGATGGGGACAGATCCAGATAACTGTGGCTGCCACAGAGTCGTGGTTCAGTGAGTCCCGAGACTGGGATATAGTCGTACCAGGCTACAGCCTGTTCAGAAGGGACTAGGTGGATAGGAAAGAGAATAAGATGCATGCAGTGTCTCATCCTGCTAAACTTTGCTACTCGTTTGGTGCAAAGGCTATTTATGTCTTTTTTGCTCTGTACGTTTGTTTTAGTTTTATTGTGATTTATGTGTGAGCCTCCAAGAATTATGGATTGGTGACACAGAAATTATTTTTGAAATAAATAAATAATGTATATATGAAAGCACCTAAAATGCAGCGGGCATGGCAAGGGGAAGCGGCACTGTGGATTATCTTGGAACGAGGAGATGGCACGACCCACTGTACCAGTGCCATCTACAGACCTCCAGCCCGGGCGGAAGAGTTGGTGAGAGAGATTTACTCCAAGACATCCAGTGAGACTGCAAAGAAACTCTGCCGGTGGGAGATGTCGTCCTACTAAGGAATGACTGGAAGAGCCAATCTGCAGAAACCGAATAAGAGAGATCATGGACTCCCTTCAAGGGGCTTCTCTGCAGGCAAATGGTCATAAAACCCACCAGGGAGGGGCAGTACTGGAGCTTATGACGACCGTGAAGAGCATAGCAGAAACAAAGGACACTACTAGAAATCACCACTACCTGCCCCGCCCTCCTACCACTGCCCTCTCTCTCTGTCCCAAGCAGGTTTAATTGTGTCACAGTGCTGGTTGCTGCAGGCACTGCCACCTTCCTAATTTTATTTTTGGCTCTGTGGTTTCATCCTGCTTTTTTAAACTTTCAGTTCAGTTGGAAGAAACCCCTATTGGGAAAAAGCAGCATGAACTTTCAGGCTCAAATAAGCAAGGGTTTTCCCCCTATTTATATATATTTTTTTAATAGCTCCCACCTAGCCCAACCATTACAATGACTGCCCTTGGCCGTTCTGGGCACCAGTGCACATGCACCCTACCTCTGGCTAGTAGGCGTCACTGTTAAGCAATGGTTGAGATGCTCTCTCCACCCTCCTCCCCACCACCACCCTCCACTCTATCCCCAGGGACTGTTAATGCTGCTTCTGCAGCAGCCCCAGTGTCGGCTGATCTGGGGAAGAGAACACCTACCAGGGATATGTCGTTTGTTCCTTTTCCATCAGTGCGCACTAAAACAAAATTTAACAACAAAAAAACCATCCCTAATGTCTTCTACTACAATTAAACATTAATCTAGTGCTACAAGGTGTACTCGGCACAGTACAGACACAAAGAAGAGATAGACCCAATCAAACCCAGGTCCTTCACCAGGCCAGATGGAAAGCGACTATTTCCAGTGGCTATGTAGGTGGTCAGCATGGCTTAATATGAGAGCAGAGGCACAGACGGCTCCTAGACTGCAGAGTTCCAGCTGTATTAAGATAGGGGGAATACCCTAGGGAGGGGCTGGCAGGATGGGAAGATCTGTTTCTAAGTAGAAGAACAGGCCTTCAAGGTCTTGCTTCGGGCCCAGGCCTCCTGATGCTCCTTCTCCTGGTCTCAGATCCACTGTAGTGGCTCTCTTCAGGCCCGAGCGTGGGCCCACTTTAGCAGTTTTCTCTTCAAACTCAGACCTGGAACCACTGGGTCCAAGCCAGCAACAGCTGCTGCATGCTGATTTTTAGGTGCCCGGGTAACCTAGCACCCGGGAAATGTCCATCCCTGATTACCAGATTGATTGAGGAAACGAATACATTGAAGTACATTATCTCTGGGATAGGAATTACAATAGATGTGGCTTCTTGTGATGGCTAGGTTTTCTTTTCCCATTTCATTTTATGGATTTTTGGCTATATCTATGGGGGAAAAAGCTTAGTAAAGCAGGCCCTGGTGTGCGAGGTCAGTTCTGTTACCTCATAGAAACATTGAAACAACAGCAGAAAAGAGCCAAATGATCCATCCAGTCTGTCCAGCAAGCCCATGGCAGCATCTGCCATGCTGTGCAGGTTACCCCCATGCTTAACAGATTCCCAGTCTGTAAACGTTGGTCCCTTGTTAGTTGGGTTTGAATCCTTTCCCTGTTACCCTTTGTCATTGAAGCAGAGAACACTGTAGAGTTGCCTCAAAAGTATTAGGCTAATTGGTTAAGGGTAGTAACTGCCACATCAGCAAGTTATCCCCATGCTTACTTTTTTCCTTAGACTGTAGAAGTCGTTTGGTTAAAGTCTGAATCCAATTCCCCTTTTCTCCTGCCGTTGAAGCAGAGAGCGATGATGGAGTTGCATCAACAGTATGAAGGCTTATTGGTTAAGGGTAGTAACTGTCACACTAGCAGATCACCCCCATGCACTCAATTCTTCATTTCCATCTTGTAGTCTTTAGTGTTTATCTCATATCCCCTTGAATTCTCTCACTATTTTTATCTTCAGCACCACCTCTGGAAGGGCATTCCAGGCATCCACCACCCTCTCAGTGAAGAAATATTTCCTGACGTTAGTTATGAGTCATTCTCCCTGGAGTTTCATGTCATGTTCTGCTGATTTCTTTCCATTGGAAACAATTTGTCGATTGTGCATCATTAAAACCTTTCAGGTATCTGAAGGTCTGTGTAATATCTCTCCTACACCTCTCTCTTCCAGGGTACGCATATTCAAATCCTTCAGCCTCTCCTCATAGGTCTTCTCATACAGATCCCACACCATTTTAGTCGCTGTTCTCTGGACCGCCTCTATCTTGTCTTTGTTCCTTTTGAGATACGGTCTCCAGAACTGAACACAGTACTCCAAATGAGGCCTCTCTAAGGACCTTTGAGGGCATTATCACCTCCTTTTTCTTATTGTTTGTTCCACTCTCTGTACACCTAAACATTTTTCTGGCTTTAGCTTTCCCCTTGTCACACTGCTTCATCATCTTTAGATCCCGAGATACTATTACCCCAAGATCCCTCTCTTGGTCCATGCACATCACTTTCACCCCCATCACATACAGCTCTTTTGGATTGCCGCATCTCAGGTGCAGGACTCTGCACTTCTTGGCATTGAATCCCAGCTGCCAAGGCTTTGACCACTCCACGGTTTTGTCTTTGAAGTAGGTTCCTTTTGCCATTGCCCTCAGTCAACCAGTTTGTAATCCACCAGTTTGCTACCACCTTGGCACTCACTCCCAAGCTTCTCATCTTATCTACAAGCCTCCTATGTGGGACAGTATCAAAAGCTTTGCTGAAATTCAAATAGAACCACAACTGCTCTTCTCCAATCTCACGACACCACTCTCTGAGGTCTTTCAGTATCTCATCCGGCCCCATGGTCTTGTCCGTTTTCAGTTTTCCTAACTCCTCCCATACATTCTCTTCTGTAAATGGAATTTCGTCTATTCCATCTCCATCTATGGTCTTGTTAATCAGCAACGGCCCTTCTCCAGGGTCTTCTTTAGTGAATACCAAACTGAAGTATTTGTTTAATATTTCCGGCATTTCTTTGTTACTCTCTACACATTGCTCCTTCTCACCTTGCAGTTTCACTATACCACTTCTGACCTCCCTTCTTTCACTGATACATCTGAAAAATGTTTTGTCTCCTTGCTTTACCTGTTTGACCATTCTTTCTTCCACCTGACCGTTTGCTTTCCTTATTTCTTTCTTCATCTCCTTCAGTTTTAACAGGTATTCTTCCCTGTGTTTCTTTTTTTGGGATCCTTTATACTTCTTGAAGCTATCAGAAGATGAACACCTCGTGGTGTTCATCTTCTGAAAGCTCCTGCTACACCTTCTCTTGTGGTGGTTAAGCTGCTTTTCCACTGGTGTTATTATTTCTCTGCTTTGATATTATGATTCCACACACACTCCACCACTCTCTGCCCCCCCACCATTCATCTATTAAACTATTTTTTTTGGTAAGTAAGCTGTCATTTTTATTCTTTGTGTTCGAGGCTCTTGCTTGATTTGTCTTGGTTATCTTTTTCAAGCTTTCTTCTTGTTATTTTGCTCTGAGCCTCTTCATATATCTTCCCCTCTAGCTAAGATTCATCTTCTCTTTTGCTTTCCTTTTTTTCATGTCTCCTTTTGTTACTTTCTGTACTGGAGGGTGTTAAATTATTATTATTTTCGTTGTTTTTGTGGCCGAGCAATTTGCTTCTGCTCCTTTTGGGCTTTCAGGTCAGCCATGAATCAGGACTGAGGTCCTAATGTCAGCAGCCTTCATTTTGCAGTGATCCAGGGATTTTTCCTCTTCTCTTTTTTTTTTTCTTTTTAATATTCCCCCTCCTACATCAGCCCAGTCATCGCAGCAGTGACAGTCTTCGGGCGAGGGTGGGTGGGCTGGAACTCAGCTAATGTAGACCCAAAATCTGGTCACCAGGTGGCACTGTTGTGCAATGGCTGGGATTGTGGCCCTACCCCCAGAGGCTGTGAACGCTGCCCGTCCAGAATGTGTTTCCCCTCCAAGTTATTCCAGAATCACTGCCTTTCCCTCCGGGTTTGTGAAAGATTTTGATATTTCTGGGATTTATCCCTTTTTTTAATCGAGATCACCACCCCATGTTGGTTCAGTGAAAAAGGAAATACCCGCCTCTCCCAACAATTTTAAATTCAGCAAGGCGGGCACCAGCATTTTCTGAACAAGAGGACTATCCACATGCAAAGAATTGAGAGACTCCAGCGTTTTAGAATTCTTTTTATTTTGGGGTATTCATTTCATTATTGAGATTCTTTTTTCACATTTATACAAAAGCCAAAACAGCACAATACATTGCTAAACTTATATCATTTTTCCGTCTCTATGCCAACTGCTCCTGTGTGGAGAGTGGAGAAGAATATATTTTTTTAAAGGATGGAGGTGGTCCCCAATTGTATCACTTACTAATCATTGCCTGTTCAGAAAAGAAGCCCTGATACATACCCCTCCGATCAACTCTTCCTGTACTACATCTAAAATATTTTTCATAGGATCCCTATCGTGGCTACATCTTATGTTCAGTTCTGGAGATCTCATCTCAACAAGGATAAGGACAGAATGGAAGGGGTCCAGAGAGAGGCGACCAAAATGAACATAAGACTTGCCATACTGGGTCAGACCAAAGGTCCATCAAGTCCAGAATCCTGTTTCCAACTGTGGCCAATTTTGGTCACAAGTACCTGGCAGATTCCCAAGGCGTAGATAGATTCCAAGCTGCTTATCCTAAGAATAAGCAGTGGATATCTGCAACTCTACCTTAATAATGGTTAATGAACATTTCCTCCAGAAACTTGTCCAAAACCTTTTTTAAATGCAGTTACACTAATAGCTTTCACCACATCCTCTGACAAAAACTTCCAGAGCTTAGTTATGCATTGAGTAAAAAAATATTTTCTCTTATTAGTTTTAAATGTATTACCTAATAACGTCATTGTGTATTCCCTGATCTTTGTACTTTTTAAAACAGTAAACAACTGACTAACATTTACTCGTTCCATTCTCCTCATTATTTTATAGACCTCTATCTTATTTCTCCTCAGCCATCTCTTCTCTAAACTGAAGAGTCCTAACCTCTTTAACCTTTCCTCATAGGGGAGCTGTTCCATCCCCTTTATCATCCTGATTGCCCTTCTCTGTACCTTTTCTAATTCTGCTATATCTTTCTTGAGATGTGGTGACCAGAACTGCACACAATACTCAAGATTTTTTTCCTGCAATACTCTAGCCCAGTTATCTCCTTTTTATCCCCATTTCGTTGGCACCAAGTTTTGCTCTCCCTGTTCAATGTAATGCATCCTTTTGCAACGGTTATTGTTAGAATGTAAACCGAGGTGATTTGTAATTTGTTGCATGAATATCGGTATATAAAAGTGCCAAATAAATAAATAAGATGAGGCTGCACCATGGAGCAATACAGAGGCATTATGATGTTCTCTGTTTTATTCTCCAGTGGTGTGGGGTCTGTAGAGAAAACCATCTGAGATGAGACTGGAGGACAGAAGAGACGGGAGATATGACACAGACTTTTAAATACCTGAAAGGAATTAATGATGCACAAAAATCAAATCTTTTCCGATGGAAAGGAAGCTGTAAAACTGCAGACCACGATATGAAACTCCAAGAGGGAAGACTCAGAACCAATGACAGGAAATATTTCTTCATGGAGAAGATGTTGGATGCATGGAATGCCCTTCTGGAAGAGGTGGTGAAGACGAGGAGGGTAAATGAATTCAAAAGGGCGTGGGACAAACCCAGAGGATCCATGCTGGTTAGAGAATGGAAATGAAGAAATGGGGTAACTTTACTATTACATCTAAAATTCACATTTCTGCTTGGGGGTAGCCTGCATGGAGCCACAATTGCTATTACCCTTAACAGAAGGCTTGGGGATAGCCTGCATGGAGCGATAGTTCTTACTAACCTTGAATAATAATAATAATAATAATTTAAATGTTTTTTAATTTTTTTTTTTTTTTAAAGAAAACTTGCTGAGCAGACTGGATGGACCATTTTGGTCTTTATTTGCGTCATTCGCTATATTACTATATTATTATTGATACCAAATATAGAGCTCAACACAGAAGCCAAGCTTCCTATTCTTTATATAACTCGATTTGGCACACGAGCATGCTATTTTTAAAGAAGGCCAGATCAATAAAAAAAAAAAAAAAGTAGGATGGCTGTATGCGTGCCATTTGTGGCAAAGTAGTGGGCAACCTTTTGGTTCAAAGCTACCGATTTTTGGACATTTCCAAAGAATGCATATCGATGGCCCTCCAGCGAGTTCCCTCGCCACCCTGTCCAGCCTTCACCAACTTCGTCGGAATCCAGTACCATTTGGGATCTTGAATTGTGTCCATTTCAATTTTTAGTGTCGCTGAAATCTAAGCTGACGTGGCGACTTCAGATCTTTGATCGGTTTCTAGTGGCCATGATTTCCTTTTACCTCTGCCTACTGCGGAGTTTTTCCGTGTTTTCCAAGACAGGGGTAAGCACAGTATCTTCAAGGAGAAGCCTAGCACAACAACAAAAAAAAAACCCCACAAAACTGGGCAGGTAACTTCATAAGGCAGAGGATTCAGGGGAAGCACTGGAGCCCAACTGCAAGGCACTCGTAATGCGGTAAAACCTGAAGTGGGAGTCCAGTGTTGCGCTTGTCACATCTCCCTGAAGGCATGAAAATGACCCTCGGCCTGCACAATAAAGCGAATGCCCTTATCCACCTGAATCTTCCAAAAGACAGGTTTCCTTTCGCTTTTAATCCTTGAAGTGTCCTCAGTAAGCAGCATGAAATGTCTTCCAGAAATCCAGCCCGGTTAATCCTATGGCAGCTGGTCCTGAATTCTTTGTTCCTAATCAGCACCCGATTATTTGTTACAGACCCTTTTTTCATAAAAGCACAATAAAGCGGTCCTCTCCTTCAGGACGATGCTCTGTCCGATCTGGTAAAAGATTTCCCAAAGCTACCTCGACGCATTTTAACTGGGTTACCAAAGCCATTAACATTCCTGAAAATTCAGATTTTTGAGGGCCGTAATCGAAACCTGCTACATGTTTTAATGTTTCTATATACAGTAAATCCACTTATTTGCCTCTCTCTCCTCCAGCCTTCTCTCCCTCAGGGAAATCAGAACTGCAAGTCCCAGCAGACAGTGGGGTAAACACAGGACTGTCACTGTCTGATCTCCACTAATAATGGGATGGATGTAATAAGCTGTGTGGCAGTTACTACCCGTATCAGAAGGCATGGGGGTAACTGCATGGCGTGGCAGTTACTGGTCTTATCAGAAGGCTTGGGGTAATAATCTGCACAGAGCAGCAGTTATTACCATGAGCAGCTTGCTGACCATTTGGTCTTTATCTGCCATCTCTACTATGTTACTATGTAAAACTACGCGCTGAAATTAGGTGCAGCTTCATCATGCATGCACTAAAAAATATATGTATATAATTTAACCCTTGATACTGTAAATTAATGAAGTGCTAATGCATCAGGAGTTTAAAAAAAAAAAAAAAGGCATGTACTCTCTCTCCCTCTCTCTACACAAAACATATGTGGGATATTTTAAATGATACGTATGTACTTGCATGCGTGATTTAAAATTTAGCGTATCTTTGCTCCCATGCCCAATATGGGTGCATGCCCGCTCCTTTTAAAATTTACCTGATAGTGTTTTACATATATACATCATGTTTAATGTGTGCAAAACATGAATTAAGAGCACAATTTTTTACGCTCCTAACTCATGTTGTATATGCACAACTGTTACGTGCACAAACCGGGGCGGATTTTAAAAGGCCCCCGCGCGCCGGCGCACCTATTTTGTATAGGCCGCCGGCGCGCGTAAAGCCCCGGGACGTGCCTAAGTCCCGGGGCTTTCGAAAAGGGGAGGGAGGGGGCGTGCCCCGGCGTTTCGGGGGCAGGTCCGGGGGCGTGGCGCCAGCCCGGTGGTGTGCTCGAGGCCTCCGGACCAGCCCCCGGGACCAGAGGACGGAGCGGGGCTGCCGGCGACACACGCAAAGGTAAGGGGGGGGTTTAGATAGGGCCGGGGGGGTGGGGAAGGGAGGGGAAGGTGGGGAGAGGGCGAAGAAAAGTTCCCTCCGAGGCCGCTCCGAAATCGGAGCGGCCTCAGAGGGAACATGCAGCTCGCGCTGGGCTCGGCGCGCGCAGGTTGCACAAATGTGCACCCCCTTGCGCGCGCCGACCCCGGATCTTATAAAATCCAGCGTACTTTTGAAAAATCTGCCCCACCATGTTTTGTACACACTGCGCACCGGCATGGCATTTGCATGGAGGAACACTAAGTTGTGCACTAGTTTCTTTTTTTGTGTGTGCTAAACTCTTTGTTGCATCGGGAGTGAAATTGCATGCCCAGAAACGTGTGCGCTGTCATGTACTCAGCCTCACATGTCTTATTATATGAGGGCCAAGTAACAGCAAAATCTTAAAAAAACAAAAAAATAAAACTCGAAAATCCATAAAACTAAGCCCCTGAAACCCAAGTGCAGCATTCACTGCTTGGTCAGGTGAGTTGCGATTCCTCCACGATAACAGTGATCAGGTGAGTGGAGGGAGAGTTGCTGTCGGCGCCACCCCGTACCAGAGCTAACTAGGCTGTGATTCGAACCCACAGCCCTCAAATTGGCGCCTTGTCTGTCTCACATCATGGGCCTCTAAGAAAACTAAAAAGTCATGGGATAGGAGACGATGTCCTTTTGTGGATTGCGAGCTGGTTAAAAGACAGGAAACAGAGTAGGATTAAATGGTCTGTTTTCACAGTGAAAAAAGATAAACAGTGGAGTGCCTCAGGGATCTGTACTTGGACTGGTGCTTTTTAATATATTTATAAATGATCTGGAAAGAGGTATGACGAGTGAGGTGATCAGATTTGCAGATGACACAAAATTATTTGGAGTAGTTAAATCTCAAGCGGATTGTGATAAATTGAAGGAGGATCTTGCAAGGCTGGAAGTTTGGGCATCTATATGGCAGATGAAATATAATGTGGAGAAAGGCAAGGTGATGCATATAGGGAAACATAACCCAAACTGTAGCTACACAGTGTTAGGTTCCATTTTAGGGGTTACCATCCAGAAAAAAGATCTGAGCGTCATAGTTGATATTACATTGAAATCACATTTCACATTTACAATCACATGTAGTACATTTAAAACAAATCGGAGAATATTCTTTTTCACTCAATGCAAAATTAAGCTCTGGAATTTGTTGCCAGAAGATTTGGTTAAGGCAGCTAATATAGCTGGATTTTCAAAAACGTTTGGATAACTTCCCGGAGGAGAAGCCCATAAACTGCTATTAATCAATAGGGAATAGCCACTGCTTATTGCCGGCATTCGTAGCATGGGATCCATTTCATGTTTGGGTACTTGCCGGGTATTTGTGACTTGGATTGGCTGCTGTTGGAAACAGGATACTGGGCTTGATATGGACCCTTGGTCTGACCCAGTCAGGCATTTCTTATGTTCTTATGATTTATGTTAAGTGATTAACTTGTCTGTTACGCTCTTTGGAAAGCAGAGCTGTGTGTGCACAATGGTCTTGCCTTTATTAAAAGTGTTTTGGGTTTTTTCTCACCACCCTTCTCCCCCCCCCCCCCCCCTTGCAGATCATCTGGTGTCAGGTTGTGTTGGAGATGGACTGGGAGGAGAAGCCAAGCGCGAGGGATCGCCATGACACGGAGGAAAGAGAAATCTGGTGGAGCACCTCCTCCGGTGAGGGAGAAGCGACGGGCATTTGGGGGGGGTCTAGATTCTTCCAAAAACATCTTTTCTCAGTCATGTCCTCTGTTAGCCGTGCTTGCAAATCTCGATTTTTTTTTTTGGTCCTTATGTATTAATGCATGCTTGCAATAACTCGCATATGCCCCTCCATTCCTCCCCCCCCTACTCCCCCGCCCTTCCCATTTCAAATATCTTTTATCCATTTCAGCTGTTTGTGCTGTATTTGCACTCCTACATTTTTTTTTTTTTTTTGCCAAAAGTGTGTTTATTTTTGGCCTGGTAGTTCCTCTCTTTCTCCAAGGACAAAGCAGGATGATGGTCCTCACACTTGGGTGACATCATCAGATGGAGCCCCAATGCGGAAAATTTATGTCAGAGCTTCTATAACTTTGACTAGGCCCACTGAGCATACCCAGCATGCCCTAATCCACACGTCCATGCAGGGTCCCTCTCCAGTATTTTCTTTTTCGCGGAGCTGTAAGCTTCGCGGTGTGTGTGAGCTCACTTTGCCTGGTTTTTAGCCTTGTGGAAAACTTTTTCTCTCTGCAGTTTTTAAGCGGTTTTTCTACTTGTTTCCGTCACTTGGTCCCTCTTGGTGCCATCCCGTAGTATTCCTAGTCAGGTTTTTTGTCGTTTCGGATAAGTTTCCTTTCACGTTCGATTTACCCCTGTGGTGGCAGTGCCTCGATACCCCATTCTCTTCCCCCCCCCCCCCCCAGTCATCGCTTTTGAATTTGTGGCCCTTTTGTTTTGTTCCGTCATGGACACGTCCGGTTTTTGCTGCTGCCCCCGGTGCCTTGTCATCGGCCTTGGCACCGGGGAAGGACCGGGCCGGGCATTAAGGGAAGCCATTGATGCATGGTGCAGGCGCGGGGTTGCACTAGCTCATGTCGCGTTGCCCCTAAAGCAACTCCGCAGGGAGGAGTGCCAATCCTCCACCTGTACCAGAAATCCGCAGTGGTCTCCACTAGTCTTGATGCCAGTCACCGATCCACCTCGCGTCCAAAGAAGATCTGGCCACCCCTCCTTCCTCCCAGTTGGTGTTGGCATTGGCAACGTTTGAGGAGGAACTGAGCGCCGCATCCAGCTGGCAGTGGGACCGGGTGCCGCAAGGCTTTATTCCTGTGGCACTGATGGCACCGGAGCCAGTGCTGCCCATCATCGAACCACTGCTGGAGAAGCTCAACGTGCTCATCTGTGCCTTACTGACCCAGATGGCATCGGTTCCTGGGACGGCAGCGGTGCCCAGTGGGGCACCGAAGCGCCACCCCCCCCCCCACCCCCCCACAACTGATATTGTGGTCATTGCCAGTTCCTCTAAGGAGGGAGCTCCACCGAGACCAGTAGAGACACCAAGGCCTGCTACCCTTCGTCTAGTTTTACCAGTGCCTACACTTCTGGGCAAAGGTTGAGCACCTAGGGAACCCATCCCCTGTGGCTTACAGTGAGGATGAGAAAACCTATGACCCCTGGGGGGGTGATGTTTCGAAGTTCTCCGAATGCTCCAAGGGTCTCCTTTCAGACCCATCTCCTCCAGAGGAGAGAAGGAAATCTCTGCCTGAGGACTTAATCTTCATAGGTTTTGTAAGGGTGATGATGGAGGCCATCCCTTTTCAGTTGTTAATGGAGGAGGATACCAGGCACAAAAGCTTGAGATCCTCCAGTTCGTGGAGCCTCCGAAGAAGATTGTGGCAGATCTGGTACATGAGATCCTTAAGGATTTGCTGCTGAGGATATGGGAACACCCCATCTCAGAGCTTTCCATTAATAAGAAAGCAGATGGGGTCTACCTCATCCAGAAAGCTGCTGAATTTGATAAGTGTCAGCTGCCCCACCAGTCGGGGTGGTCGAATCTGCCCTCAAGTGAGCCAAGCACTTTTGGGCTCATTCCTAGGCACCCCCGGAGAAGGAGCATAGAACGATGGTAAGAGATTTTGCAAATATGCAAGTTTAATGGAGCATTTTCAAAACTATTTGCAAAATGGCATAGTCCTTAGTAGCATGCAGGCCCCAAATCTGTCACTGTTAATTAGTTTCCATAATTCTCTATCTTAGTGCTAAGAGGCTTTCATTATGACAGTTTCACTGGATACATTATAAACATCTTGAATCTTACCACAAATTATATGCATTCTAGATGTAAATCAGAATTCATTTTCACAGTCCTACCATCAGGATCTTTCAACTTCATCTTTTATTCCTAGGTCTCCTTGGAGTCCATATTCAGTAGGCCAATTACTAGACAAGTTATCTCACTATAACTTGTCCTATATATTCAGCAAGATAAACACCCAACTGACAATACCAGCCTAAAGTTATCTGACTGCATTTGGCCAGATGACGGAAAACCTAATCAGCTATATTTGAATATGGCTGGGTAGGTTTTTTGTTGTCTGGCCTTGTGTAGCTGGATAAAGTGCTATTTAACCGGATATCTTTAAAAGATGTCTGGCTAAATAGCACTGTCATCAATAAACAAAATAATATTTCAGCGGCCCAATTGCTTTCCCTCCTCTCCCCAAAGCTAATACCAAGGCCCTGTCAGGCCATACACTCGTGAACCCCCTAACCTTTTTCAACAGAAGTCCATTACCTGCTATTAATTAAGTTGCCTTAGAAATTAGCCACTGCTATTACTAGCAACGGTAACATGGAATAGACTTCGTTTTTGGGTACTTGTCAGGTACTTATGGCCTGGATTGGCCACTGTTGGAAACAGGATGCTGGGCTTGATGGACCCTTGGTCTGACCCAGTATGGCACGTTCTTATGTTCTTATGAAGATGTTTCAAGGTCCCATGCTCATCGCCCACATTGCTGACTGCCAGCTCTACATGAGCCATACTCATGGGATATCTGGAAGCAGGTGCAGGAGGTGGTTGAGCACCTGGCGTCGCTGGTTCATAAGTCTTGGAATGTGGAAAACATGAGGTCTGTGTGAACTACAATGTTTTCGAGATGGCATAGAGAGACTCTGCAGCGGGAATCGACGCCCGCAGAATGGCATGGCTGTGGGCCTCTGATGCCTGACCAGAGGTACAGGAGCAACTCACTGATGTGCCATGTACTGGAGAGAATCTCTTCGGAGATAGGGTGAGGGATGCTATGACCCAACTTTGGGACCACCATGAAACCCTCCAACAACTCTCCGCCAGTACTCTGGACCCGTCCTCCTCATCCAGGAAGCTGGCGAGACTAGAGCCAAGGAAGTTTTACTTTCACCAAAGGACGTATTATCCTCTGCGCTCCCGTCAACATCATCAGGGCTGCTATGGCCGTACCAGGCAGCAGAGAACCCCCAAGCCCCAGCCAGCTCCTCAGTCAACTCTAGGGACAAGGTTTTCAACTGGGTTGCAGGAGCGTAGGCCAGTTGATCTACCCTAGGCGATGGACCTTCTGGTCAGGGCCAGGTTTCAGTTCTTTGCGAACCAGTGGCCCAGTATAACCTTGGACCCATGGGTTCTGTCCATTGTCTACTAAGGGTACCAAGTGAATCTATTTAGTGTCCCACCAAATTGCCCTCCATGCCCATTTTGGGAGCTGGTAGCACTTCAGGAGGTACTACTAGTGGAAATCTCCTCCCTCTTAACTGCCAGAGCGGTTGAGCCCGTACCACCAGGGCAAAGAGGGTGGGGATTCTACCCCAGGTAATTCCTGATTCCAAAGAGAACAGAAAGACTCCAACCCATTCTAGACCTAAGGGCCTTGAACAGTTTGTAAGAAAAGAAAGTTTCAAGATAGTTTCCCTGGGCACCTTGATCCTCCTCTTGCAAAAAGGGGACTGGCTATGCTCCCTCAACCTAAAAAACACATACACTCATATTGAGATTTTTCCCGGTCACAGGAAGTATCTCTAATTTGTGGTGGGAAAACATAGAAATGATGGCAGAAGAAGACCAAACGGCCCATCCAGTCTGCCCAGCAAGTTTTGCACTTTTTTTTTTTTAGTTTTTCCTCATCTTATCTGTTTCTCTTGGCTCTTAGTAACCTTTTGGTTCTATTTCCCTTCCACCCCCACCATTAATGTAGAGAGCAGTGTTGGAACTGCATCTAAGTGAAATATCTAGCTTAATTAGTTAGGGACAGTAACCGCCGCAATAAGCAAGCTACACCCATGCTTATTTGTTTACCCAGACTATATAATTCAGTCCTTGTTGGTTGTTGTCTGTATATAGATCCACTTTTCTTCATTCCCCCTGCCGTTGAAGCAGAGAGCTATGCTGGATATGCGTGAAGTATCTGCCTTTCTCCCCTGCCGTTGAAGCAGAGAGCTATGCTGGATATGCATTGAAAGTGAAGTATCAGGCTTATTTGGTTTGGGGTAGTAACCACCGTAACAAGCAAGCTACTCCTCACTTTTTTGTGAATGCAAATCATTTTTCCACATTTCCTCTTGCCTTTGAAGCTTAGAGCAATGTTGGAGTCGCATTAACCGTGTGTATGTTTATTGAATAAGGGTATTATCTCCAGGTAGTAGCCGTTATTCCCGCGAGCCACCCACTCTTCATTCACGTCCTCTAGACTTTATGGATCCACAGTGTTTATCCCACACCCCTTTGAAGTCATTCACAGTTCTGGTCTTCACCACTTCCTCCGGAAGGGCATTCCAGGCATCCACCACCCTCTCCGTGAAGAAATACTTCCTGACATTGGTTCTGAGTCTTCCTCCCTGGAGCTTCAAATCGTGACCTCTGGTTCTGTTGATTTTTTTCCGACGGAAAAGGTTTGTCGTTGTCTTTGGATCATTAAAACCTTTCAAGTATCTGAAAGTCTGTATCATATCACCTCTGCTCCTCCTTTCCTTCAGGGTGTACATATTTAGATTTTTCAATCTCTCCTCATAAAACATTTGATGAAGACCCTCCACCTTTTTGGTCGCCCTTCTCTGAACCGTCTCCATCCTGTCTCTGTCCCTTTGGAGATACGGTCTCCAGAACTGAACACAGTACTCCAGGTGAGGCCTCACCAAGGACCTGTACACGGGGATAATCACTTCCCTTTTCTTACTTGATATTCCTCTCTCTATGCAGCCCAGCATTCTTCTGGCTTTAGCTATCGCCTTGTCACATTGTTTTGCCGACTTCAGATCATTAGACACCATCACCCCAAGGTCTCTGTCCTGCTCCGGGCACATCAGCCTTTCTCCCCCCATTGAATACAGTTCATTCAGATTTCCACTCCCCATATGCATGACTCTGCACTTCTTGGCATTGAATCTCAGCTGCCATATCTTCGACCACTCTTCCAGCTTCCTTAAATCCCATCTCATTCTCTCCACTCCTTCCAGCGTGTCCACTCTGTTGCAGATCTTAGTGTCATCTGCAAAAAGACAAACCTTACCTTCTATCCCATCCGCAATGTCGCTCACAAAGATATTGAACAGGACCGGTCCCAACACCGATCCTTGCGGTACACTGCTTCAAACCGCTCTCTCTTCAGAGAGAGTTCCATTTACCATCACACATTGTCTTCTATCCGTCAACCAGTTTGCAATCCAGGCCACCACCTCGGCAATCACTCCTAAGCTTCTCATTTTATTCACCAGTCTCCTGTGCGGAACCGTATCAAAAGCTTTGTTGAAATCCAAGTAGATGACATCAAGCGCTCTTCCTTGATCCAATTCCTTGGTTACCCAGTCAAAAAAGTCAATCAGATTTGTCTGACAGGATCTTCCCCTGGTGAATCCATGCTGCCTCTGGTCCAGCAATTCTCCCGACTGTAGATGGTTCACTTTCTCTCTTTTAACAGTGACTCCATTACTTTTCCCACCACCGAAGTGAGGCTAACCGGTCTGTAGTTACCAGCCTCTTCTCTGTTCTCACTCTTGTGAAGCGGGACCACCACCGCTCTTCTCCAATCACTCGGCACCACTCTAGTTTCTAGGGATCTATTGAACAGGTCACACAGCGGACCTGCCAGCACATCTCAGAGTTCCCTCAGTATCCTGGGATGAACCTCATCAGGCCCCATGGCTTTGTCCACTTTCAGTTTCTCCAGCTCTTCCCATACATTCTCTACTGTAAATGGAGTTACATCTACTCCACTCCCCTCCAGTTTCTTGTTAACTAGCGACGATCCTTCTCCAGGGTCCTCTTGAGTGAACACAGAACTGAAGTATTTGTTTAATATTTCTGCCATTTTTTCGTCTCTCTTAACACATTGATCCTTTCCACCTTTCAATTTCACTATATCACTTCCAGTGTTGCTGTTCAGATTTGCATCAGCCCCACGGGTCTTCACAAAATGCCTGGCTGTGGTGTCTGAGCACCTCCACAGGCTGGGAGTGCATGTTTTCCCATATCTGGATGATTGGCTGGTCAAAAGCATGTCTCAGTCAGTGGCCGCCAGGTCCTTGCGCTTGACCATTCAGGTGTTGGAGTCACTAGGGTTCGTTCTCAATTACCCATCACTTCATTTAGACTTCGTAGGAGCCATGCTAGACACGGCTCAGGCCAAGGCCTTCCTGCTTCACCAGAGGGCAGTCACCTTGGCGACCATCAGGGCAAAGATTCAACAGAGCCAGCAGGTGTCAGCCTGACACATGTTGAGGCTGTTGGGCCATATGGCCGCAACCATCCATGTCACTCCCTTGGCATGATTACACTTAGTCCTCACGAAACCCACCCACCACCCCGCGGAGTTAGGTTTCTCATATTTTTATTAATGATAATTCTATATTAAAAGAATGGAGAGGGACCCCGCGTGGACAGGGACCCCCTGTGGACAATTGATTTAAGGCATGCTGGGCATGCTCAGTGTGCTTAGTCAAAGTTTCTAGAAACTTTGACATACATTTTTCACATTGGGACTCCATCTGTGTGAGGGCTAACATCCTGCTGACCTCAGAGATCACTTATTACAGATAAGCAACTCTGCTTTCTCCTCCTTCCAGCTCAGTTGGAGCCAGAGCTGGGATCCTGAGCCTTCTTTCGCAGCTAGTTGGGAATTTTTCACGTTTTAATAGTCCCTCCCTCCCACTGTTCCTAGTCAGGTCATGGCAGCAATGGACTTGAGGCCAGGAGCCATATACCAGAGCTCTGTCCGGAACCCTGTATCACAGGCTCTAACTCCCGCCAATGGATGCCGCCTCCTTGCTGATGCCCGTGGGAGTAGGGAACGGTGGTGGCGTGCAGCTCTGCCAACGAGCCACCGGGCTGGCTGTGTCTATGTGCATCAGTCATTCGGAACGCTCCTTGGATGAGAAAAGGCTGAAAGAACCCTCCAAAAGAAGGGCATCCTATTCTCAGGAGTGGTGCTGGCGTTGTGAAGTACCATTTCTATGTTTTTGAAATCTTGCTGGGCCCGGAAAGGAACACAGCCACTTTAAAGTCTTGCTTGCTGATCGGGAGCCGTGCGGTGCTGATGGCGTGTAGGGGTTCTGTAATTCTCTGTCTCGTCCCGAGCAGGTGAGGCGGTTCTCCAGCCCGATGTTACCTCATGGGTGAAGGAACAGAAGGAGCAGGAGGCCGGGGATGTCCAGCAGTCCCAGGATGGAGAAGCTCCTCACAGCTCCTTCTCAGGTGAGTGGCTACTTGGCCTGTAATAACTGTGGGGGGGGGGGGGGGGAATGCAACTCTGACAGATCCGCCTAAAAGTGACCCGACGCGCTGCAGTAAGCCTCCACTTAAGGCCTCGATCCCTTCCTCGCTGCTTTTCTGCTCCTCTCATTTTGTCTCTTTCCTGATCCTTTTCCCCGTTGAGCAACTCTTGTCTCTGTGCCAGTCCATGCAAACCCACGCTGGCTGTCGCAGCGTTTTGAGAGCGGGTGGTCCAGCAGCCCTGAATTATTTGCTTATTTAAAATCTTTTATATTCCGCTCATATTGAAAGTTCATGCTGTGCAGATTACAGAGATAAAACACACAAAATTAAAATGATAAACAATGAGATAAAATATTAAAACACACAATTATCATGAAAAACAGCAAGAAGATATTATCATTATCATATAACAGATTATGCATGCAGGAACACTAACTCAAGAAAGAGAGCTGCTGAAAGCTGCCTGAAATAAAAAAGACTTAAGGTGCTTGTGGAAAAATAAAATATCATTAAGAGGCTCTTAAAAAAATCAGGCAATGCGTTTCATAAATCAGAGCCATTAAAAAAAAAACCCCAAAAAAAGCCTTATTTATGTAGTAATGGGAGAAGAAAGCCTGTGCCCTGTGTGAGATGATCTCCTGCCACATCCGTGCAGGGAAAAGCACACTAGGGGGTTTAAACCTTGCTTTTTTTTCTTATTTTGTTTCCTTACCTTAAAAAGCGAGCAGAGGGCGATCACTTCATCAGAGGGACGTTTCCGTCTGCCCGCCTGTGTCATGTTCTGCTGCAGTGGGGATTTTTCTCCATTCACATACATTGCACTTGATGAGTCAAAGATTTCTTCCCAGGCACCTAGGATCCATATTCAGGTCATCGTCGGGGGGAAAAGGGACTGGAGGAGAGCTCCAGTCCAAATTCAAGGTGTTTGGGGGGTCTCTCTTTGGCTAACATCAAACTCTGAGTCTGATTTGAGAAGAGAAGACTGTTCCCTTCTTGGCCTTTGGGCTCACATTAAGAACATGTACAACATAAGCAGACGACGGCAGAAAAAAAAAAAGACCATCTGACTCCCCATCCAGTTTGCCCGGTGATTCTGTCCACACTGCAGAGGACACACCCCAGCTACAAACCACAGGGTGTGATCACTTGCAAGATCACTTTCTGTCCGGGACGGTCCTACATGATGCTGCTCTATTCTGAGTAGAGGAGCATAGATGATCCCTTCTTAGTTCCCTCCCACGCCCCATCTTTCTTACATAGAAACACAGAAATGATGGCAGAAAAGGACCAAATGATCCACCCAGTCTGCCGAGCAAGCTTATGCCAGTATCTGCTGCACTGTGCAGATTATCCCCCATGCTTATCAGTTTACCAGACAGTAACAGTCAGGGCCCTCAGATGCTGTTTGAATCCAATTTCCCTTAACCGTTGCAGTGAAAGCAGAGAGCAGTGTTGGAGATGCATCAAAGTATCAGGCTTAGTGATTAAGGGTAGTAAGCGCCGCATCAGCTAGTTACTCCCATGTTTATTTGTTCCCCAAACCGTAAAAGTCGGGGCCCTCATTACTTGCTATCTGAATCCAATCCCCTTTTTCTCACTGCCGTTGAAGCAGAGAGCAATGATGGAGTTGCATTAACAGTATCAAGGCTTATTTGTTAAGGGTAACACTTGCCACACCAGCAAGTTATCCCCATGCACGCTTTCTTTTATTTTCAGCCTCTAACCTTTAGGGATCCCCACAGAGTTTATTTCATGCCCCTTTGAATTGTTTCACTGTTTTTGTCTTCACCACCTTTTCCGGAAGGGCATTCCAGGTATCCACCACCCTCTCCATGAAGAAATATTTCCTGATGTTGGTTCTGAGTTGTCCTCCTTGGAGTTTCATTTCATGTCCCTGGTTCTATTGATTTCTTTCCAGTGGAAAAGGTTTGATAATTGTTCTTCATATCTGAAGTTCTGTATCCTATCTCCCCTGCACCTCCTCTCTTCCAGGGTATTCATATTCAGATCTTCAGCCTCTCCTCATACGTCTTCCAATGCTGTCCCCTCACCATTTTGGTTGCTCTTCTTTGGACTGCCTCTATCCTGTCTCAGTCCTTTTTGAGAATCGGGCTCCAGTACTGAACGCAGTACTCCAGGTGAGGCCTCGCCAAGGACCTGTACAAGGCCATCACCACTTCTTTTTTTTTTTCTTACTGGTTATTCCTCTCTCTATGCAGCCCAGCATTCTTCTGGCTTTAGCTATCGCCTTGTCACATTGCTTCGCCACCTTCAGATCATCAGACACTATCATACCAAGGTCCCTCTCTTGGTCCGTGCACATCAGTCTTTCACCTCCCATCACATACAGCTCTTTTGGATTGCCGCACCCCAGATGCATGACTCTGTACTTCTTGGCATTGAATCCAGTTGCCAAATCTTCGACTATTTTTCATGCTTTCTGAAATCACTTTTCATTCTCTCTACTTTTCAGGCGTGTTTACCCTGTTGCAGATGTTAGTATCATCCGCAAACAGACAAACCTTACCTTAAATCCCTTTCGCCAGGTCGCTCCCAAAGATATTGAACAGAACCGGTCTCAAAACCAATCCTTGTGGCGCTCCACTTAACACCGTTCTTTCTTCAGAGAAGATTCCATTCACCATTGCAAGCTGTTTCCTGTCAGTCAATTAGTTTGCAATCCATTCTACTACCTTGGCACTCACTCCCAAGCTTCTTATTTTTTCACAAGTCTCCTATGTGGACTTTATCAAAAGCTTTACCAAAATCCAAGTAGATCACATCGAGCGCTCTTCCCTGATCCAATTCTCTAGTCACCCAATCACAAAATCAATCAGATTTGTCTGACAGGACCTTCCCCTGGTGAATCCATGCTGCATCGGGTCCAGTAGCCCACTGGATTCACTATTCTTTCCTTCACCTGAGTCTCCGTTAATTTTACAAACACCAGAGTCAGGCTAACCGGCCTGTAGTTTCCAACCTTCTCTCTGCTTCTTCTCTTGTGATGCAGGACCACCACCGCTCTTCTCCAGACTTGTGGCACCCCTCCCGTTTCCAGGGATCTATTGAACAGGTCCTTCAGCGGACCCGCCAGCACATCTCTGAGCTCCCTCAGTATCCTGGGATGAACCTCATCCGGCCCCCATGGTTTTGTCCACTTTCAGTTTTCCTAGCTCTTCCCACACATTCTCTTCTATAAGTGGAGTTTTGTCTACTCCACTCCCATCCATAGTCTTTTTAACTAGTGACGGTCCTTCTCCAGGGTCTTCTGTAGTGAACACTGAACTGATGTATTGGTTTAATATTTCTGCCATTTCTTTGTCTCTCTCTCCACATTTTGATCTTTATCACTTTTCAATTTAATTATACCACTTCGGACCTTTCTCCTTTCTCTGATATATCTGAAAAATGTTTTGTTACCTCACTTTACCTCTTTGGCAATCATTTCTTCCGCCTGACATTTTGCTTTCTTGATTGCTTTCTTCATCTCTCTCAGGTTCACCAGATATTCTTCCCTGTGTTGCTCTTTTTGGGATCCTTTATATGTTCTTGAATGCTGTTCTTTTTGCTTTTATTTTATCAGCCTCTTCCTTTGAGAACCAGATCAGTTTCTTATTTCTCCTACTTTTGTTTACTTTTCTAACATATAGATTTGTTGCTTTTGTAATTGCTCCTTTTAGTTTGGCCCACTGGTGTTCCACCTCTCTCATTTCCTCCCAGTCTTCTAGTTCTTCCTTCAGGTACGGCCCAATTTCGATAAAGTCCGTATTTTTGAAATTCATAACTCAGGTCTTCTTGTGACCGCTCTGTATCCTATTTGCAATATCAAACCACACTGTTTGATGATCACTGGTGCTGAGGTGGGCAACCACCCGGACATTAGAGACATTATCCCGGTTAATGAGCAGTAGGTCAAGTATAACTCCCTCCCTCGTGGGTTTCATTACCATTTGTTTGAGCAGAGCCCCTTGCAGGGCTTCCACTATCTCTCTACCTCTGATAGATTCCGCAAAACGGATTCTCCAGTCTATGTCCGGCAGATTAAAATCTCCAACAATCAACACTTCTCCCTTCTTTCCCACCTTTAGGATGTCTTCTGGTTCTTCCATCTGAGTCAGAGACCTGTAGACCACTCCAGTAAAAATGGATGCACCATCATCTTTTTTTTTTTTTAGGATGGCCCATAATGTTCCTTCTCTACCCCACATTCCTTGTATTTCGGTTGCTTGGATATTGTTCGTAACATAAAGAGCTACTCCTCCCCCTTTTCTGTCCTCTCTGTCCTTCCTTAACCAGTTATAGCCCGGGATGGCCGTAACCCAATCATGAGAATCCATGAACCATGTCTCTGTAACAACAACAATGTCCAAGTTCACCTCCACCATTAGGGCCTGCAGGTCTGGGATTTTATTGCCCAAACTACGAGCATGTATGGTCATAGCTTTCCAATTTTTCTTCCTTGATTTGTTGCACTTCCATTCACCTTTTCTGCTTTTTTGAGCTGATTTGATTTTATTTTCTTATGTCTAACCGCACCAATGAGAGGGTTACTGCACTGCCACTCAACTCCTTGGTGACATGAAACTGGATGGGCCCCAACCATGAAAAAATGGAGGGGGTGAGGGGACCTAAGAGGAAAATACTTAGTGATTCCAGCAGGGTTCAGACCTACAAACAAATCCTTGTACAATTCTGAATCTTGCTTGCTTTCTAAACAACAAATAGGGCAACAAGACTGCGTTCCTCCCCCTCTCTCCCCCCCCCCCCCCCCAAAAAAAAATAGTTCTCTGCTAGTCTTCTGCACCCCTGAGATTTTAGAAGGATGGTCAGAGTTTTCACATTGACAGCAGAATCTGCACTGGGTCAATAAGCTCATCTCTTTCTCCCAAAATTTGTCATAATGGGAACCTCTGTTCCTAGTGGAAATACAAAGCCTGCTATGCTGTTTTTGCATCCCAGTACCCGATCTGGGTCTTGTTGGCAAGAAACCCCTTTACTGCAACCCCAGAGCATCATCTCTCTAACCAGCCACTTGGCCTAACAAAAACTGAGTCTTGTGCTGCCATGTGAGATGATCGTCCTATGCCTTTGGTGCATAAACTAATCAGACTTTATCTCTCTCTTGATCTCATCCAACAGACGATGGCCTCCTCAAGGTGATCAAACAAGAAAGGACTGATGAGGATGTCAAGGAGGCAGATTCTGGCAATACCTTACCGGAAGACCAAATCCAGATTTTGCAGTATAAGGAGTGGAGAAGAATCAGTCTGAATCTGCAAAGGAAGGAAAGGCGGCAGAGAATCTCTGCCTCCCGAACGCCCTCATCCAGGGAGACTGCTCCAGTTCCAGCTCCCATCCTCAGCCCTGCCCCCATCACCAGTGAGAAGATGCCTGGCATGAAGCGAGCGCTACAGATCCTGACGGTCCGCACAGCGGAGAGACCACACGAATGTCCTCAGTGCGGGAAGTGCTTCAGCCAGAAGCACCACCTCATCGTGCACAGGAAGATCCACTCGGATGACCCCCACGACTGCCCGGAATGCGGGAAGCGCTTTAACCAGAAGAAAAACCTCATCCGCCACCAGCGGACTCACACGGGGGAGAAGCCCTACGCCTGCACAGAGTGCGAGAAGAGCTTTAGCCAGAAGCAGAACCTGATGAGGCACGAGAGGACCCACACGGGGGAGAGGCCCTACGTGTGTACAGAGTGTGGGAAGAGCTTCTGTGACAGCCAGGACCTCATGAAGCACCACCGGATTCACACGGGGAACCGGCCTCACGAGTGCAGCGACTGCGGGAAGAGGTTCATCTGCAGGAAGAACCTGGTGTCACACCGGAGGGTTCACACGGGGGAGAGGCCTTTCCCCTGCCCCATGTGCGGGAGGAGGTTTTCTGAGAAGCAGGACATGATGCGGCACCAGAGGATTCACACGGGGGAGAAGCCCTACGTGTGCGCAGAGTGCGGGAAGGCCTTCCGCTGGTGCAAAGACCTGAAGAAGCACCAGAGAGTCCACGCGCTGGATGCAGTCTATATATGCACCGAATGCGGCCGACCCTTCAGCTGGAAGACAAACCTCATGCAGCCGCAGCAGCAGGCGCCCGGGGCTGGGGAGAGCGCGCATGTGTGTACTGAATGTGAGCAGGGCTGCCAGAATAAGGAGACGCTGGAGACCCCCTGCAAGAGGGAAGCAGTTTGCTTCTGAACATGAGGGGGGAGGGGCCAAATGTGAAGAGAGCAGGGGCCAGAGCAGGGTTCCCCAAACCGTGACTCCGGGACCACCAGTGAGATCTGGGAGGACGTGCAGGTGGAGCCAGGAAGCATGGTGGAGTCCCCACTTCCCTTCTCTTTCTCCTGGGACTTTTGGATGCCGTTCCAAAATCAGTTTTCAAGCTCCGTGCATGGTCGTTCACAGTCTGTTTTATGTTTCTTTTTAATGCACATGAACGCTCAGTACCTGTATGGAATTTCAAGGGGATTGCGTGTAGTGGTGATTAAACTGGAAGAATGATAAACTGACAAAGCAGGAATATTGCGCAGAAGTTACTGTGACCCCACAGCATAAAAGCTCTGAAGACCTTGCGTGAGGATTCAAAAATCCTTTCCTGTTTTCATGGCGGGTAGCTTGAGTTTGTTAGTGCTAGGAATGAAGTCCAGAATGGGAGCTGCTTGGGAGCTCCCTTATGCTGGAGAACATGTTGAAGAGAAATTGTGTGGCTGTGCTGAAATCCTGGATGGTAAGGATCCTCATCTGGGCACTAGCAAAGAAGAAACCATTTTCCTGTTCTGAATGTGTGGCACCATTATGGTTGCTCAACCAAACAACTGGAAGAGAGAAACAAGTTTGTTGTTCTGAAACACGGGTCAGACATACAGATGGAGAGAAATTCACGGCAAAGCTACCAATAGCCATGTAAAAGACAGGCAACTAGATCCATAAGAAACCCCCACCCCACAAAATGGACTGCTAGAATCTTACGTTGCTCCCACAGAGTGACCAGCTGGCTCCATGCTATTGGGAACAAGTTGAACTGGCCCTGGTTTTAATCCTCCCCTCTCCCCCACACTATATCTACGAATTTGTACACCATCTTTTCTAATGGAAATTAGAACTACAAATGCATATGTAGAATGGGGTAAACCCAGGGCCAGTTCAGCCTGACCTGTTGACACGGAGTCAGTCAGTAACACATAAGAACATAAGAAGTTGCCAAAATTGGTCAGACTGAGGGTCCATAGAGCCCAGCATCCTGTTCCCAACCGTGGCCAATCCAGGATATAAGTACCTGGAAAATACTCAAACATTAAATAAGTCCCATGCTACTAATTCCAGTAATAAGCAGTGGCTATTTCCTAAGTTACTGGCCCGTAGCTTGAATGCACCGTTATGGTACTGCTAGACCTGTGGCCGGAGCACTTTCCCAGAATGAGCCTGCATTCAGATTTCTCCTCCAGGATCCAACTGTGAATCCATTTGCTTTAAAGGCACACTACAGAACTCAAACCCAGGAAAAACGCCATTTTCTAACAGTGGGGTTATCTGCTTCTCCCAGAGCATTCTTTTTGAAAGGACACTCCATCCTACAGGTGGGATTTAGGCATTGCAGACAGTAAAAGGGACCAGACGTTTTTATCCCAAGCACCGTAGGGACCTAGACTGAGAGATCCTGGGGCTGATGTTGGTGTCCCAATTGTAAAAGAATGCGTGAACTTCTAAATTTGATGCAAAATGTTCTCAAACTGCCTATTTATTCTGGAATCAAATAAAGAAAAACTGATAGAAGGCAGTTTTTGCTTTTATTGTCTAATTCCAAAAGCCAGCAGCTTCCTCCAGTGCTTGTTAAAGGTGGCAAATGCCCAAAACCAAGTTCTGAAATGTGTGTCAATTACAACTTCGGTACAGCAGCTGGGAACGTGTTATGAGCACAGCTTGTCTGGGATTGAATTTTCAGAGTAATGGGTACAGCTGTCTTCTTTCCAGGTGCGATTGTTTATTTATTTGATTTATATTCTGCTTTTCAGCACTTCACAGTGGATTACATTCAGGTACTGTAGGTAATTCCTTATCCCCAGACGGCTCACAATTTAACTATGTACCTGAGCATGTTCGCACATTGGCTTTTTCTCTCTTGATGCGTTACATAGTGTAGGGTTACAAGAGCCATACTGCTTCTGGACAAAAGTTCATTCTGTGCAGGTCCTTATACATTATCTTGGACCAGTAGAAGAACTGTCCAGAGCTGACATTGTAGAGAAGCCTTTGAGACCACATAGGCCACTTTTCTTCAGATGGCTCTGGAGACTCGACCCAAGTTGGCATTGGAGAGGTTAGTTTTCTCGCCGAGTGGCAGGGTAAGGACATGGCCTCTTCCCTCACCCCCTCCTGCCCCCTCTCCCCCCCCCATGTTGAATTTTAACTGCTGACATGCTAACAGCTAACACCAACTTCTAGGAGGTGCTAAATAAATTTAGCACTTCTTAGTGAGTAGGGTGATAATGAGCTCTTATTGGCCTTGTTGCGTGTACTAATTTTTAACACACATTTAATTTAAATTTAAAAATGTATAGAATGCTTTTTTGGGGAGTTCAGCCCATCCAAAGCGGTATACAAAACCAACTATAACAGGCAAAAGTAACAATAATGAAATAGTAAATAACCAAAAGACACAAAACAACCTCAGATTAATACCTAAATATCTATATAAACCAAAATCAGAATGGTCAGATCAAAGAACTAAAATAAAATGTTTGAGAGCCATATCTGCAACAATACAGACGAACAGAAGCACACTCGATGACATCAAACCAGCAAAAGAAAATAGCAAAATAAAGAGCTATTTATGGAAACAGCAAACCTTAGGCTCTCTTCTGAACATCAGGTAATTCTGAAGATCTCTAAGCTTGGGTAGGGTGTCCCAAATAATTAGGGGTTGCTACAGAAAAAGCTCTATTCCTGGTTCTGGCACCTCATGGCTCTCGCACAGAGGGGATGGCGTGCAGTGCCTCCTGACTCTGGAGTGCAACTCCCTTGAGGGGCTAAACCAGCTCATTCTATCCCTTATGAATATAGGGCCTTGTGGTCTTGATGCTTTGTGCATCCTAGTTAGGTGCTTGAATTTTAGCCTTGAGGTAACAGGCAGCCAGCGGAGCTCCTTTAGTGTAGGCCTAGTTCTCTGCCAGTATAATCTCCTTAAAATCAATCGTGCTGCAGAGTTTTGGATCAATTAAAGTCTGCATACATTTCTCTCTTTGTAGTCATGTATATAGGACATTACAGTAGTCCAAATGGGAGAAAGTGAGCTGGAGAGCTAGGACTTTGAAGGCGTTTTGATCCAAAAATGTTCAAATCTGGCGAATCAGCCTGCGTTTGGGAAAGACCTATCTACAACTAAGGAGATTTAGGGCTCCATAGATAGGGAAGGGTCCAATAAAACTCTGGCTCCTGACTCATCAGTTGACGATAAAGGGAGACTGAGTGGAATCTCACTTGCCAAGCCATTACACTTCGCTTTTTCTCCAAGTTACCTTAAGTTTGCTCTCTTCAGTTTAGAACTATTTTTGCCACCTGTGCAAAAATACGATTGGGCTAATATTTAGTGGGTAAGTGAAGTGGCAGTGACCTTTGGTGACTCAGCTCCATCAATTGTTAAGTTAAAAGAAGACCATTGAGATCTGATTGCTAACTCTGGGAAAAAAACAACCCTCTGCACGTCTGTAGCTAGTTCCGTACAAACAAAATATTTCCTTCTTAGCCCCAAATAGAATGATGGGCTCTGAATCACAGGATTATTACTTAGCCCTAGCATGTAGTTATATCACTGTACTCCCCTCTAAAAACATGTCTAATTTACTTTTGAATTGCTTTAATATTGTAATCATAAGGAATTCTGCTAGCAATAATGTTCCATTATTTTGCTGCTCTTTGAGTAAAAGGTCCCTTTGCTTGAAGGCTATAAAATCTGTTCCTCGTAATTGTAGGAGATAAGAACATATACAGCAAGTTGTGCCATAATGGCTCAGACCACAGGTGCATCAAGCCCAGCACCCTGTGTCCGACAGTGGCCAATCTGGGTTATTTGAAAGTAGCTGGCGGCTCCTAATATGGCTTTATTTGTAGCTGCTATGGTAAGAAGAGCACCAGCGAGATTCCTGTAGCTGCCTTTGATATATTTGTATTGCGTAATTATATCTCCTCAAATATCTTTATTTTTTTCTTAATGTAACTAGCTCTAGTTTGGACAGTCTTTCAGCATATGAAAGTCCCTCTGTCCCCTGTGTATCTTTCGAAGATTTAAAAAGCCTTCAGAGCAGGGTTGGTAGATGAGGGGCTGCATTATCTGTTTCCAGTTGGTGGGAGAGGAGGGCCCAATAACCTCTTGGGGGAGTGGAGGAGGTGGTCATCTGCTCTCACGTGACGTTCAGATAGTATAGTCAAATGTAAGAGGCAGGGGGAGACGCACAAAAATCAGAGTCCAGCAGCAACAGCAGAAAATATTTCTTCATGGAAAGGCTGGTGGATGTATGGAGCTGCCTACCAGGGGAAGCGGTGGAGCTCTGTACCGATGATGCAACCAGCTATCTGGGCAGGACTGTGCCAGGGAAGCTGTGGCACCTTACCCTCCCTTCTGATGGCTCTGAAGTCACGGTGAGGGAGATCAGACTAGTGTCCAGTGCAGTCAGTTGAACTGCCTGATGTGCCAGGGCCTAGGCATAGGCAATTAATTCATTTAAAAAAAATACAAATACAAGTTGAGAACTAAGATTATGATATTCTTATGTGTTTTAATGATGTAACCCACTTTGAACACTATATGATGGCTTAAGTGGAATATCAAAACTTAAATATCTATTTATAGCCTGCGTGAATTGTATGTACAAAGTTTGTTGGACCAATCCTGCTTGGAACTGGAACCTTTTAATGAACACAACTGCAGGAAACAGAGAGGTGCAGAAAACCTATAACAGTTTGACCCCCTGAGTCTATGGAATGCCTCATTAACCCACCCTGGTCCCATAGCATCTCTGCATAGCAGCTGAGCTCCTATAAAACAGTCACGCAAACAGGCCAATGCAATACCGTGCGCTGGCTGCAACTTATGGCTCATTTGGATGCATGTCTATAACCTCTGATGCAAAACGGCGGTTTCTTAGCATATAGACAGATGGACTTGGGACCAGTGGGTTATGCATCTCTGCCAGCAGATGGAGACGGAGCAAAGCTGACATCACAGTATATATATACACCCCTGCAGTAAAATCAGCCTTCCAGTATTCTCCGTCTCTAGCAGACGGTGAACGTGCATCTCCCTACTGGGGATTGCTTCAGATTTGAGAAGGAGAATTTTATAAAGAAAAGTATAAGCCCTGCTTTCCTGCGGTGTTACCAAATGGTCCCTCCCCCAGTTGATAATTCCTGAGGTGATTTCCGTGGTCCCTTAGATGTGTGCCTTGGTCCGGTAGCTGATTTCAGCCGGCGTGGACTTAGCTGATTGTACAGCTTAAAGGCAGCGGGTGCAGGAAGCCGAGCACAGCAGTGACAGCAGATGCCCTCTCACTCCTCAGCTGGAGACCATCTTTGTACTCAGCTGGGAAGGGCTGAGGTCAGGTAAGTTTAAAAAGAAAAAAAGGAGAAAGTCAGAGACAGAGTTAGAGGGGTTGTGTAGGACTTCCTTTGGTATCTGTGCTCGTTGCGCCGTTCTGACATTCATTCCCATTCCAATTGGGAATAAATGTTTCCCAGTTTCCTTAACCCAATTGGGGTTAAGGAAACTGGGCAGCCTGGCGGGTTGAGCAGCCCGGGTGGGCTAGGCCCTGCTGTTTAGGCTTTTTCTGTGCGCTGCGTAATAGGCCGTGGCGGCATTTACTTTTTTTTTTTTAAAGTTTCTTTATTGATTTATAAGAAAAAGGAAATACAGACACTCATGCCATATCCCGACAACTGGGTTACAATAGAAATACCATATCAAGGAGGAAACTTTACACATATGTGTAACCAATTAAGAAGGTCTAATATAAATGGGAGTAGGAATGGCAAAGGGAAGAGGAAGAAAGAGTGTGAGGAAGAGGAGAATAAAGGGAGAAAGAAAAGATGTAAAGGAAAAGTCAGAGGAATGTGAAGAAGAAGAACGTAAGAATGTAACAACATCTCACAGATGGCATCAAGAGAAGGGACATATGAAGAAAATATGACAATAACATTGCTGAACTGGTCATGTGATACAGAATCAAGGTTTCAAAATTGTATATAAATCTAATGGCTTACAAACCTGAGACCAGGTCCCCAATCTATTAAATTTTATTGCCATTGCCTTTTTATATTTACAATAAAGACAGCCCGAATTCCACCAAAGGTGTTCAGACAGTAAATCGCTTCTCTTCCAGTTTGACAAAACATTATGCTGCCCCACAGTCAGAAGAAAATCATGCAATTTACATTGCAGTAAGGGGAGAGTAATAGAGGGGTCTGCCCCTTTGAGTATGACCAGGGAGTATGTAGTAGGTTGGTGGAGATGAAGAAAATGAGAGATCACCGACCAAATTTGTTCCCAAAAAATACAGACCAAAGGACAGTAAAAAAGCATATGGCTAAGAGAGGCATTGGGAGAGGTACAGGACCAGCAAGAGTGAGGTGAGCTCTGTACAGCTTCCAGGGAGTCCATAGAGCCCTATGCAAAATAAAGTAGGAGGTCTGAGTCAGACTGGAAGATAAGGAGATACGAGCTGAAATGTTCCAAACATAAGACCAATTTACAGGAGAGGAAATCTGAAGTAATTCAGAGGTCCAAGTTGTATATAAAGTCTTAGAGGAGCGTTGCAATGAGAGTTCTTTAATGAGTTTATAAAAACGAGAAGCAAGATGGCCTTTTGGTCCAAATTCCTTATATTTAGATAAAATGTAAGGAATTTTGTCTAAAGAGAGCTCACGAAGCTTGGATACGGGTAGGGAGCTGCAGAGCTGTAACCAGGCAAAAAATTGCGTTTTGGGGATCCCAAATTTAGTTTGAAGCTCTGAGAAAGCTAGAATAGTGCCTTCAATAAGAAGAGAGGGAAGAATCCAAATACCACAGGACTGCCAGAGTGGCCAGTTTATAGTATGACCCCCTATTCTGACTAGTGGGTTGTGCCATATAGGCGCTAGGTTGGAAGTCTTCCAAGTATATGTGTTAGAGGGTCGGAGCACTTCAAGTTCCAATAAGGCCCAATGAAGTGACCGTAATATAGGGTTAGAGGCCTGTCTGGGAAGAAGGTTCATCCAGGAAAGCAATAGGTAGGGAAAGGCATCAAAAGATGCCGTTCAATAGAGAGCCATCTGGGTTGATGAATAGGATCAGCATCAGATTGAAAAAATGGAGCCCTTGTTGAAGAATGAAAACCTGGTGATATGTATAAAAATCAGGGAAGTTAACTCCTCCACAAGATTTAGCAGCTTTTAACGTTTTCATAGCAATCTTGGGGATTTTATTATGCCATAAGAACGTTTGTAGGATTCTATTGATTTGCGCATAGAAATCTTTAGGGAAATAAATGCGTATCATGGAAAGTAAATAGGAGACTTTAGGGGCTAACACCATAGTGTTAATAGTGTCAAGTCTCCCCCACCAGGAGAGATATAAAGGGAACCACTTCAAAGTAGCATCACGTAATTGTTGTAAGATCGTGGATTCACAATAGTGAGCATAAGCATAGGGTCAGTAAAGAAACGCATTCCCAAATATTTCAAGCGTTTTGTAACCTTTTGTAAAGGTATCAGGAAAGGTCCACCGTGGAACCTAGGAAATTCAAGGGGAAGGAGTTCTGTTTTATTCCAATTAACTTTATACCTAGATAAGGAAGAATAGCAAGAAATCAAATCAAAAAAACTAGTGAGAGAAGAGTCCGGATTAGCTAGAAACAGAAGGACATCATCTGCGTACGCGGATAACTTATACATCTCAGAACCAATAGTTACACCTTCAATAGATGGGGACTGGTGAATTTCCAGTAGTAGCGGTTCCAAAGCTAGATTGAATAGAAGTGGGGACAGGGAACACCCTTGACGGGTTCCTCTAAAAAGGGAGAATGAAGAATAAGCAGAATCATTTATGTATAAAAAAGTGGATGGGGATGTATATAGAAGCCGTACCCAGGATATAAATGTGGGGCCTATACCAAACCACTGGAGTGTCGCGAAAAGAAAAGGCCATTCGACACGGTCAAAGGCCTTTTCTGCATCCAAAGAGACAGCCACCATAGGATCAGAGCTAGAAATGGCCTGCACCTGCACGTGCAAAAAAAAAGCAAGTATTGTTGGCAATCAATCGGTGTTTGAATCCCAATTGATCAGTATGAATAATAGAACAGATAGGATGGGATAGCCTGGTGGCCAAAAGTTTTGCAAAGATTTTATAATCAGTATTTAAAAGGGAAATGGGCCTATAATTTGCTACATCTATAGCTTCTCTACCTGGTTTTGGAATTACCACAACACAAGCTTCGGTAAACGGACCAACAGCAGTGGGATGCGATGAGAGGGATGAAAAATAATTGTGTAAGTGGGGAGTTAAGTCTTTTTGAAATGCACGGTAGAAGTCCAAAGAGAAATCATTGGGGCCAGGTGCTTTACCCGCAGACAAAGAGGTGATAGCCTTTATAATTTCGTTTTCTGTGATCGGTTCATCCAAAATGGAGGACTGCGCCTTCGAGAGAGCGGGATGAGAGAGCGTAGAGAAGAAAGCATGAAATAAATCCGGGGTTGCAGTGTTTTCCGATTAATATAGGAAAGCGTAGAAATCTCTAAAGGCGGAGAGGATGTCAGAGTTCATTGTCACCGGTTGGCGAGCCTTTATTTATTTATTTATTTATTTATTTATTTAAAAAGTTTTTATATACTGCGATATGGTCAGGATCTGGCTGTCTAGGCAGTTTACAGTAAAAACATACACAATTTAAGATTACAGACAGATAAGATAAAAAATAAAAGTAAAAATTCTATCTACTATAAAATTAAAACAAGAACATAGTAAAAATAATCTAGACATCAGTATCATAATAAACTATTATGGTCAGAACTTGACATGTAGATATTGATAAACAAAGTCTGTATGGAGTAGTATTGTAAAATATTAAAGTGAGGTTATGTAAACAGAATTAACTCATTTAACTGAGGTTGTAAGCATGCTTAAATAGGTAAGTTTTTAAGCATTTTTTAAATTCTCCTGTATTTTGAATTAATCTGATATTTTCTGGTATAGAGTTCTAGAGCCGTGGGCCTGCAACTGAGAAGGCCCTTTCCCGTGTTATATCCAGTCTTGCATTTTTTACCGATGGTACTTCTAGAATGCACTTATCCATGGAACGTAATTGTCTTGTTGAAGACCTTAACAATCTGTTTCTTTTCTATCTTTTTTTTGAGAAAAGATGACAGTAAATGTCCACATTTATTATTTTCGGCATAATAACACTTTTGTCCGAAAGAGACCCAGTTTAACCTGGGAACTCATCTGTTGGTTGTACTGATAGCATGCTTTCAGTAGATCGTTGAGAGAAGTAGCCGATGGATTGGTTAAAACTTTTTCTTTACGTTCAAGTGTCCGCTTGCTGTTTGCTCCCTCTCAGCCACCTGCACAAAAGGGCGCAAAGAATGTGTATTTATTATTTTATTAAAATACTTAAAATGCTGCTTTAGTCAGAGTTCTAAGCGGTTTACAGCCAAAACATCCGTGATTAAAACAGGGGAAACACAACTCACAATTAACACATTAAAAACGTATACAATTTTTACATAAAAATCAAAGCTGCCACTTTACAGCCCATTGTTTCCTGGCAAAAATAAAACAACAGGTCAGCAGATTATATCAAAAGCCTGGCAGAAGAAATGTTTTAAAACATGCCTTATTCCTGCAGCTAATTCCATAATACTGGTCTACTAGCGACAGGAAACATGCAGACTTTTGATTCAGCGAGCTGAATAATACCGGATGAAGGAACATTTAATAAACACTGAATGGCTGATCTGAAGATCTTAAGCAATGAGCTAAAGCACAAGGGGGCTTCACTATTCAAGGCTTTATGAATCAGAGAGCATTTTAAAGATCGTTGTCCATTTAATAGGCAGCCAATTTAATGGATGCTAAGGCAGGCGTGATATGATCAAAGTGACAAGTACCCGTAAGGATATGTGTGGCTGAGTTATGTACAACTTGAAGGGCATAGACCGTAGAGGCAGGCAAGCCCAAAAAAAATGGAATGGCAGTAGTCAAGGCCTGTTAAAATCAAAGCCTGAAGCACAGTTCGAAAATCCTCAGGCTCCAAAAAAGGTTTCAAGTTGCATGATAGATAATAGAGCTACGGACTATGGATTTTAATATTGGCTTTGAAAATAACACCCTGGTCAAAAATAATGCCTAAATTACAGTGCATTCAGAAAGTAGTCGGACTCCTTCACTTTTTTCACACTTTGTTACATTTCAGCCTTATTGTAAAATGGATAATATGCATTTTTTCCCTTTCTCAGTCTACACACAGTACCCCATGACGACAAAGCGAAATCGGGGTTGTAGAATTTTGTGCACATTAATTAAAAATAAAAAACTGAAATATCACATTTCCATAAGTATTCAGACCTTTTACTCAGTACTTTGTTGAGGCACCTTTTGCAAGTGATTACATCAAGTCTTCTTGGGTATGATGGCAGAAAAAACCATATGGTCCATCCACTCTGCCCAAATAATTCTCATCATTTCCTTAAAAATCCCCTGAATTTATCTCATGCTTTCTTGAATTCAGATACATTTTTTGTCTCCTCCACCTATCCTCTCTGTAAAGAATCTACCCCCTTTCACCCTCATCCCATGACCTCTAGTTCTAGAGCCTCCTTTCCATTGAAAAAGGCTCACCTCCTGTGCATGGAAACCTTTGAGAAATGTGAATATCTCTATCATATCTTCCCTGTCTCGCCTTTCCTCTAGGGCTATACATGTTTATATCTTTAAGTCTATCCCATATGCCTTAGAACAAAGCCCATTTTAGTAGCCACCCTCTGGCCCCTCCTTTTGAAGGTGGGGTCTCCAGAAATGTACACAGTATTCCAACTGAGGTCTCTCCAGGGACCCATATGGGGCAATATTACCTCCTTTTTTCTGCAGACCATTCTTCTCCCTATGCAGCCACGCATCTTTCTGGCTTTTACCATTGCTTTATCCACTTGTTTGGCCACCTTAAGATGATAAGATACATTTACCCTAAGATCTCGTTTTTCCTTTGTGTTTGGAAGAATTTCACCTCCAACACTGTACCTTTCCCTTGGGTTTTTGCATCCTAAATGCATTCCTTTGCATTTTTTAGCATTAAATCTTAGCTGCCAGCCCTTAGACCATTCCTTGAGCTTCGCTAGATCCCTCCTCATGTTTTCCACTCCTTCCTGGCTGTCCACCATTACAGATTTTGGTATCATTGGCAAAAAGACAAACCTTTCCTGATAACCCTTTTGTTATGTTGCTATAACCTTTGCACGCCTGGATGTGGGGATTTTCTCCCACTCATCGCTGCAGATCCTCTCAAGTTCTGTCAGGTTGGATGGGGAGCATTGATGCACAGCTATTTTCAGGTCTCTCCAGAGAATGTTCAACTGGGTTCAAGTCCAGGCACAAAATGTGGAAAAAGTGATGGGATCTGAATAATTTCTGAATGCACTGTATGTGCTTTGCTGCTGCTGATTTTTCCTTTAAAAATTCAAATGAACATAGGCTCTTCAGAATGATCCAATAATGTCATGCATGTAACCCCATCCTGGGGAGCTGACTTCACGCTGATGGGACCATGAAAGATTTTAATGTCTTCTAGCATTTCCTCTTTGCCCAGGGGCTGGATTCTTTGTTGGTGGGGGGGATAGGAACTCCTTTCAGGGCCTGAAGTGATAGAGGTGACTCAATTGTATTTCTTTTCCCTAGGAGATGGGTAGGTTTTCCCTGTGCTGTGCGTACCCAAAGAATATACTGCAGCCACTGTTTTAGTGTTCAAAAATAAATTCTTTACGGAGGGGTAATCAGGTTGAAATATGGTACAAATTAACTCTAACTTCAGTACCAGAGATTGACTCTTTGTTAACAGGTTCTTTCCTTCTATCCGTTCGTGGGTCTCGATTACCAGGCCCAAGGAAGCATCCACCTGCCAGGGCTTGGCTAAGTGGATTCGCAGGTGGGCAGGAAAACCCCTTTAAAAACTAGGAGTATGTGCACAGCGTCATCGTCCTTCCTCTCCCCAGGGGTGAAGACTCCAGATGGGTGTCCTCAATGGTCTCGACGCAGTTCTTAATCACGGTTAGTTGATGTTCCTTATTCTCGCTATCTCTCAGTCAAATCTCTATAGGGTGGGATCCCTTCCGGAACAAGCGCCTCCAGTTGTTCCTTGGCAGGGTAGGAAAGAGGGGCAGCCAAAATTTTCTTCCTGATCTACTCAACCAAATTCTTCTCCCCAAAACAGATGCAAAACACCAGAAGACACTAAGCGGGTTACCCCCGTTCCTCTGCTTCCTGGGAAGATCAAAGCGGGGCAGATATTCATTACCCATGCACCCCTCCTTGCCTGTTTATATAAGACACTGCTGTGGTGCTGTCGGAAAGGACTCGTACCGGCTTCGCTCTGACTCTGGGGCTTAGGTATTTCAGTGCAAGCCTTACTCTTCTCAGCTCCAACAGGTTTGTTGAGGCCTCCCTCTCTTTGGCTGACCATCTGCCCTGCACCACATTTCTTCACAATATGCCCCTCCCCCCAGCCTAGTCTGCTGGCGTCTGCCACTAATGTCACCCAGTCCAGTGGAACTAGACTGACCCCTGCTAATAAGTTGCTTTCTACTAGTCGCCAACGTAAGCTGGCTCTGGCCTTGGAGGTGAGCCTGAGCCTCTCTCCATATCTTTACTTGCTGGGGTTCCAGCTTGAGAGCAATGCTGTCTATAGTAGGCACATATGAGCCTTTGCCCATTGGCTTACCTCTATGGTTGCTGACATTGACCCCCAACACCTGCAGGTAAGCTCTTGCTGCCGGTTTCTTGGTCCCTGTAAGCTTCCTCACCTGGTAACTCAGTTTGCCCTTTTCCACATCAAAAACACCTTTGCCTGCTTGGTGTTGAACTGAGCCCCCAGATATACGGTACTAACCTATGAGCAGGCTCTGACCTGCTTTTGGCCTCCTTGAGGATGGCCCTCACTCCTTGTGAAGCTGCTGTTCTCATCATCTGACCTGGCATCTCACAGTCTTTACAAAAAAAAAAGGCCCAAAATCCCCAAAACAACCTGGGATTCTGTCCTTACCCACTAGAGAGTGGATAGGCAGGGCAGCCCCTCGACCTGACTCACAAACTCCAGACAGGGTTTGCCCAAGTCCTAAAGAGGAGGATCCAAAAATCCAACTCAGGAAAAACTCCACCCACCTTCTATAGCTCGAAAAGTCAACTACACTGAATTCTCTGGAGCAAGCTGCTTATGAGTTCTTCTAAAGGTGACGACCATTCCAGCACCCTCAAAGGGAAAGGCTGTACATATGGTGTCTCCCTCTACTTGCTAGCCTATATTACACTAACACCAAGAGTTATCCAGGGCTTAATGGTAAGGAGCCCAGAGGGACCATTACATGTACTATACCAGGTACAGTAGAAAAAGCAGAGAGCAGCCTGGGCTGACATCTAAAAAGGGTTAAAATCTGGACAGATGGATGAAACAAGACAGCTGAGTCCAAAGAGAATTGGTGCATGAGTGTTACCAACCTTCACATCCAAGACAGATGGGACTCAATGATAATGGTTTCCAGAACCTTCATTCTCAATTTGTTTTTTTATTTATTCATTGTAAACAATGATGGAAAATCTTTTAAGTATTAGTTACAATGAAGTAATTTTGGGTTGACTTGTCAGGCATTAGAAACCTGTCTTTTGGAGTACACATACTCTCCATCTTCTCTTTTATCCTGATTTCTCTGTATCACATTACTCCCAAGATCCTCTTCCTCCTCCTCTCCTTCAGGTTCCTCGCAATTCCTTGTGGCACAGTCCTTTGTGCAGAACAGCCCCTGGCCAGCAGAGCAAGTACACAACAAGCACATGCTCTTCCCCCATGTGCATGCTTCTTTTGTAGTCAGAAAGCATGAGGAGAGGAGACATCCTGGATACAGAGTGCAGGTGTCCCATGCTGCCAGCCTGCTATCATTACTGCTGACCTGATTTCTGGGGAAGATGTAATGCCGAGGAAGATCAGTTGTTTAAACCTGATAATGTTTGTTATGATTTCTACCAAGAGGGTATTCTGTATTCTAGGGATGTGTAAGTGGTCACGTCACCCTCAGATCAACCAAACAGGCTTATCCAGTCCTGGTTTTGCCCCATTGCGTGCATCAATTTGTAGTTTTAATTTTCTTAGGGAAATCAGTGCATGCAATAGGACAAAATTAGCATTAGATTAGCCTATTTGAGTGAAGTAAGATAAGGTTGCAACTCCAGATAATGGAGAAGAATATAGAGCATGAGATGAGATGAACAGGGGGGAAAATCCAGGGGAAGCTGATGGAAGATAACTTGAAAGGAAGGGGTTGTGGGGCGGGGGCGAAAGAAGCCAGAAATTGGTCTGGGAACATACCCAGTGAGGATTAGATGAGAATGTGGAAGAGTCAATGGAGAGGAGAGATGGATTAGGGTTGGGAGAAGGGTTAACAGGGTGATAACACTTGCTGAATGGAAGGAGGGTGAAATCCAGATATGAACGGATGGAGGCGGTGAGACGAGAAATGTGAACCAGAGATGAGGAAAGGAGAACCTGGAAAGTTAAAAGACAACCAAAAGGGAGGCAGAGAAGAGAACGATCAGGACAAAAACAGATAGGTATTTTATTTCTGTACAAAACAAAGGTCTCTGGGGGGTGTTACTGGACACCCAACCAACCTCACGCTAAAGTTACCTTAGCTAACTTTGGCTTTCTGCCACCGCTAAGAGGAGGGATACAATCACTATTTTAAAAACATTAGAACTTACGTATTTGAGGGGGTTATAGAATCAGAAATATATGCGGCAGACAGTTCCCCCTAAAACCGGAATGTGTATAATGTGGTTTCATTCTAAGGGGGCTACAAATCCCAGAACAGAATCGCCTTTGTTCACACTGCCGCAGAAGCGCGGAAGTTTCCGGTTTGGGCTGTCAAAAACAATGACAGGCGTCCAATTTTAGAAGAATTTATATCTCAGGGGGAAAAAAGTATTAGCAAAC
Organism: Rhinatrema bivittatum; assembly: GCF_901001135.1. Lineage (NCBI taxonomy): Eukaryota > Metazoa > Chordata > Amphibia > Gymnophiona > Rhinatrematidae > Rhinatrema > Rhinatrema bivittatum. The sequence goes on along the minus strand of NC_042616.1, from coordinate 51,212,550 downwards.
GATTTATTTTTTAAAGAAAAAAAGACAAAAGTTGCTATTTGCTTGCAATGATCTCAGGAGTAGTAATGAAAGCGTAGGGAAGATTAATAAAGGAAGAGGATTAGGAGGAGGAGTCTGACACACCCACTCAGCTTTCATTGGTCCAAGGGCTTCGTAATATCTCGGCCCCTGGCTCTGATGTCACCTCTCCCGCAATCATGTGCATCTTGATTGGTCCTTTTTTATATCACCTGACATCGGCCACCAATAAGAACTGTCAATGTTCAGTGGCCTCCTACACCGGCTGCTTCCACTATCCGGTGCTCTCATAGGTTCATTTCCCTGCCCAATGAGATTACTGGTTTTCATGGGTGCAACCAGGCCTGCTGCTTGCTCCCTTCTGCCCCGGAGCCTCCGACAGCGGGAGAGCCTGGCACACTGGGCTCAAAGCATCCGAGAAGAAGGAGAGCCTGGCACAGGGCTCAGTGCCCGTGAGAAGAGGGAGGGCCTGGCACACGAGTCTCAGAGTCCCTGAGAAGAGGGAGAGCCTGGCACACGAGTCTCAGAGCCCCTGAGAAGAGGGAGAGCCTGGCACACGAGTCTCAGAGCCCCTGAGAAGAGGGAGAGCCTGGCACAGGGCTCAGTGCCCGTGAGAAGAGGGAGAGCCTGGCACAGGGCTCAGAGCCCCTGAGAAGAGGGAGAGCCTGGCACAGGGCTCAGTGCCCGTGAGAAGAGGGAGAGCCTGGCACACAGGGCTCAGTGCCCCCGAGAAGAGGGAGAGCCTGGCACACAGGGCTCAGAGCCCCCGAGAAGAGGGAGAGCCTGGCACACAGGGCTCAGAGCCCCTGAGAAGAGGGAGAGCCTGGCACAGGGCTCAGTGCCCGTGAGAAGAGGGAGAGCCTGGCACACAGGGCTTAGAGCCCCCGAGAAGAGGGAGAGCCTGGCACACAGGGCTCAGTGCCCCCGAGAAGAGGGAGAGCCTGGCACACAGGGCTCAGAGCCCCCGAGAAGAGGGAGAGCCTGGTACACAGGGCTCAGAGCCCCCGAGAAGAGGGAGAGCCTGGCACACAGGGCTCAGTGCCCCCGAGAAGAGGGAGAGTCTGGCACACAGGGCTTAGAGCCCCTGAGAAGAGGGAGAGTCTGGCACACAGGGCTCAGTGCCCGTGAGAAGAGGGAGAGCCTGGCACACAGGGCTCAGTGTCTCTGAGAAGAGGTAGAGCCTGGCACACAGGACTCAGAGACCCCGAGAAGAGGGAGAGCCTGGCACACAGGGCTCAGTGCCCCCGAGAAGAGGGAGAGCCTGGCACATAGGGCTCACAGCCCCTGAAAAGTGAGAGAGCCTGGCACACAGATCTTAAAGTACCTGAGGAAAGGAAGAACACTGTAAACAGGGCTCAGAGCCCCAGGAGCCCTGCCCTGTAGCCCCCTGAGAGAGGGAAGCAGAGGGAGAGCCTGTTAACCAGGAGTCCTGCCTGGTCTTTGTGTCTGTCTGTGTCTCTGACCAAAAGGCCCTCAGACTTTGACAATCACTGAACAACTGTCAGCCCTACTGTCACCTCAGGTCTACTCCTGCTTGGTCTCTGCAGAGTTCTAAAAGCTGCCCTGCATTCCTACAGGCTGGGAATAACTTCCAGAACTGTGCAATCACACCCACTGATGAGGAGTTGAGTTTGCTACATTTCTAGCATGATAGCCCTGGAGCACATCAACAAGGCAGTTTTTCTTACCTCTCTGAAGACCTCCATTCATATCTTTGTTTTTAGTGTTCTTTGTTTTAAAAAAATCCCTTCTAGTTATGTAAAAAAATGTTAAACACTGCTGTCGTGAACAGGGGATCCAACTGATCAATGCCTGCACCTTAGGGAGAAAACGATTTGCAGCCACAGGGGGAAATACCGAAGCTCTCCTTTTCCAGCCTGAAATTAAGAAAAGTAACATTCATCAGTGTCATCCCGAACAATTATAATTCATGAGATGCTGGGAGGAGATCCCATTCAGGTATAGTGCACCTGAACGCATAATTTTTTATTTATTTTGTTTATATTCCACCTTTCAGGCATCTGTTTGTGATCTTCCCTCTTGAGAAAAGTACAAAGATATCACCTACGAACTTGTTTCTTGACTGTTTACAGGTTTGTTATCAGGAATCTTATGTAAGCTTCCTTAATGTAAAACTGAGAGCAACCAACTTTTTGTGGTTAAAATCCTTAAGGTACACAGCAGAGCTGTATAACCACAGAGCATTTATAAAGTTCAAGCAGTGTTTATACGCAGTGCTGTACAGAGGGCAAGGATTATTATTTCAAATAACTTGCCCTTCTCACAGAATGTGACCTTCAGTTACTTTCTGTATATGGGTGCAGACTTTCCCAGGGTCCACGTTGTCTGAAACTGAAAGCACACTGAAACAAAGTGAGAAGTAAACTTTTTAAAAATCATTGTAAAAACCAGTGAGTGATCTGAGTTTCATCTCTCTCTGCTTATTTCTGGTATAAAGAGCCAGATGTACTAAAGGGGTTTTTCCGTTTTGTGTCTATAGTAGAATTGCTTAATGCTTAGTACATCAAACTCAATGATTCTCTGGATTCTTTGAGTTCTTTGCAAGTAGTCTCAGAATCCAGTTGGCGGAAAGTGATGAACAAACTAACGGGCCGATACATAATAATATGTACATAATAATATGTACGATAATATCGCCATGATATTAAGTCGGAGGGTGCACAGAAAAGCAGTTCTTACTGATTTTCTGTGCACGTTCCCGGTGCCCGGAGAAATTAACGTCTACCTTTGGGTAGGTGCTAATTTCTGAAAGTAAAATGTGCGGCTTGGCTGCACATTTTGCTTTCTGAATCGCGCAGGAATACCTAATAGGCCCATCCATATGAATTTGCATGTTGCGGGTGCTATTAGGTTCGGGGGGGGTTGGACACGCGTTTTTGATGCGCTATTACCCCTTACTGAATAAGAGGTAAAGCTAGCGTGTCAAAAATGCACGTCCAATCGCGGGTTAATAGTGCGCTCCGCACTGTACTGGATCAGCCTGAAACTGTCTGTGGAATTAGTTGTGGGGGGGGGAAGAGGGGTTCTGAGAAACTAGAATTAGTTATAGTAAGTGTACCCAGTTGTTTTTTTTTGGCATTACCATGGAAGTTCTGATGGTTGTGAGAACTGTTTTCTGGGCACAACCCCCCCCCCCCCCCCATTTCCCCGCCCCCACAAACACATACAAAAGTGTGCAAGTATCATTCTAGGTTGTATGAGCTGTGCAGTGCCAGGAAACACCTTCTCAGATGCCACATCTGCTCGGACGCCGGTTGTGCACCTTGAGTTGGCGCTGTACTGCAGCGACAGCCACACCATTGCACCAGGGACCTGGCAAGCTCAGTAGTGGTAGCAGTTTTCCAAGCGCTTACATAGCCATATCTGTCTAGCAGGCTGCACCAGAGACCTAGGAGGCCAGATGTTTGGGCAACAACCATGCTAGTACTGCTGGTTGTTTTAGATTATTATAGAATCCATGTGGTTGGGCATGGGAAAGGTGGGTGTTGGAGAGGACCGAGTTAAAGATATTATCTAATCTATCCAAGATTTAGTACAGAGGAGGAGGACAAAAAATTCTGTCCTGGATAAGGAAAAATACTGCAAGTGGTCACACATACTCTGTGGCTGGCACCTGGGATGTATCCTTAGCAATGTGGACAGAATAACCGGGCAGACTGTAGGAATCGGATGGCCTTTCTCTGCCATCAGTTACTATGTCACTCCTGCTGCAGTGGTGGTAGATTCTGCATTTTACAGCCTGACTGCAAATTCTGAGGCAAAAGGGTTTCTATTAAAATAACCATGAAACAACCATGTTTTTTTGAAAATCCTAACTTTCATCCAGATAGTACAGAGGAGGAGGCCATACTAGCAGACAGCTGCAGCACTTAAGTAGTGCTGGCACAATTGTTATGTATAAAGAGTGCCTACTACAGAGGAAGCAATTCTCCAGTTTGCACACACCTGTCGCTTCATCAGCTCTGCTCTAAGATTGTACTGGGAGAAATACTAGGAAATTGGCATTTGTCAACTCTAGCTTTTTTCTATGAAATACTATGGGAGGAGGCATGGGCTTTGTGGGTGATGCAGTGGGGTTGGGAACAGATTTCAAATCCTGCTACTCCCACAGAAACGTCTTGTGAATTTGAGCTAAATCACTTTTCCTCCCATTGCTTCAGGCATCCACTTAGATTGAAAGATCTATGGGTTAGGGTCTTACCACACCTGAACACTTATCAGTGCTATAAAAAGAACTGGTAGTGTTATATTGTCATGAAAAAAAAAAAAGAATGGAATCTTTGTAGATTGTGACACCTGGAAAGGGACTTGTGTGGCCTTAAACTCATCCATTATGACATTTTTTAGTGAACCAAAAGTGTCACTATCTACTAAGATTTCAGTTTTCTACAGGACCGGTGTAGTTGCACAAACAAGAAACATGCATCTTTCTGTTCAGATTCTCTTTTGCACAGATTCTGACCTGTCCATCTTGCTGACCTCCAGTCTTCCTGTAGGTAAAAAAAAAAGCTGCCTGTCATGGGAGGAGTCAACGTAATCCTGAGACTGGATCACTGGCTGGCTTTGGTTTTTCATGATAGGCTGATCCAGTCCTGGTTTTACAACTGTCCCATTCCAACTACCACCACATGGACATGTACGTGTGATTTCTGTTGGAAAAACAAGGCTAGAAGTTCATGTTGTGCAGTAAAACCAGGACTGGATTGTGCTGTGCTGAATGGCTTCGGTCTTCCCCCATCTGAAGGACTCAAAAGGGCTGCCCTAGCAGCCAGCTGCAAGAACCTTTCTGATGGGAGTTTAGTTTGAAAGAAAATAAAAGGTTTTCTGCTAATACCAGTTTGAGTCCTGCGCCTCGGTTGCAGGGGTAGTGGGTCCATCCTTTCAGTAGCAACAGAAACAGTGAAACAGTTTCTGCCCCCTTCAGAACAGGGAACTGGCTAATGCTGCAGATTGCTTCCTGCCTTGAACACAAGATGACTGCGCCCAGCAATTTTGGATAATAATTTTGAAGCCAGTTAACCATCAAATCACTTAAATGTTTAAACTAGTTACCAATTTGTATTACACTTGCCTCTGGTTTGAGGCCAGGGCTGCCCTTCTGTGCAATTTGGACTGTGTCCTTTAGAGCAGTTCCTTTTTCATGTACATAATTTTGAGAGTAAACTGTTGTATCCCAAGAATCTAATACTTTGCTTCATTAGCAAATAAAGCCATAATATTTGGCATGTTGGAGTACAGCATGGAATCTGACCTAGCTTTAGCAAACCCCTAGCCTGAGAACTGAGATGTGATGCCAGAGGCCATGGTTACTTCAGTAAGTGCTTTGCTCTTCTTGCTTCAGGCGCCAGTGACATTTGAGGATGTTGCAGTCTGTTTCTCAAAGGACGAGTGGAAGGAGCTGGAGGAATGGCAGAAGGAGCTGTACAAGAGTGTGATGAAGGAGAACTATGAAACTCTGGCCTCTCTGGGTAAGGATCAGCCATCATTGCTACAGAGCCATGTGTTTTAGAACTGTCTGAGTTTCAGTTCAGTTGGTGGCTATGTCTGGGGGATTTCTGGTTCTCAAAAATGCAGTTTTGGAAGAATAACCGATGCACTGTGGTCTGGCTGTTCTCACATAGATCTCGCACAAACTGCTCAGAATGTCTGGGTTGATTTGATTCTCTGAATCTTCTTTCAGGCTCAGTTCTTTGGAAAACTATAGCAAATGCTGTGGGGGATCTAGTTTGGTGCATTGGGCGGAGCTGTAGTCACTGAAGGTTCAATCCAGCTCAACTCTGCCTCTGAAACCTTCAAGCTTGTGCATAGGTCTGGCATCACTGGTGTTGCCTTTGCCCATGAAAAATGGGGGAGTGAACCTACACTGAGCTTTTGGCTTTGCTTATGCACAGGAAAACTCATCTGATCCAGATTCTGTGTGTCATTGCTTCTGGGAAATAGTTTCATAAACCTTTAGATTTGGCTGTAAGTAGGCCATGTGTGGTTTGATTGCTGCTTAAATAATTCTGGGAATATTATTCCATGTTTATTAAAAAATAAAAAAAAATTACTGTTCATTTAGATGATGGGAATGGAGGCAGGTGTTTGCAGTACAAAAGGATTAGTCCTGGAATGTGAACAGGATAAAACTGGGTTGCCTGACTGTCTCTTTCAGCATGACATGGACATTGAAACCAAGGCTAGAGACTTTGGTGTATGGAATCAAAAGGTCTGGGAGTAAATCTGATCAAAAAGCGAGGAGGTCAAGACACCTGCTTTCACTTTTACCCAAACATTGCCTGTTTGTAGGATCTTCTCAGAAAGGTTTGCCAAAGCTGCACATGGACCAGTGGTGACCTACCATCCAGTAACTGGAGATAGATAAACCAGAACAAGGGATGCGAGTCAGCTATACAAAGAGAATGTTCAATGGTTACATCTGTAGCGATGGATAAGACTGCAGTCCCAAAGAACTTGCTGCAGCTTTCAGGATTTGTGAAAGCTTCCATGGGATCCCATTTTTCTCCTAGGACAAGCAGGATGGTAGTCCTCACATGTGGGTGACGTTATCCGATGGAGCCCAGCACGGAAAACCTTTGTCAAAGTTTCTAGAAGCTTTGAGCAGCACACTGAGCATGCCCAGCCTGCCGCTATCCGAGCGTCCACGCAAGGTCCCCCTTCAGTCTCTCTTTTGCTGTAGTGCAGTTGCCTCACGGTTCATGGAGCTCTGCTCTTTTTTCTTCAATTTCTTGCAAGAAAAGTCTTTTTTTCTAATTCCATTGTTGGATCTCCTTTCGTGGACGGTGCCTTCTCGGCGTGGTAGGTTAGAACTTCTGTTTTTTTTCTGCTTCTTTGCAGTCGATTCCCAGCATCTCACTTCTCAGTGACCACTGGTCATTGTTCGCACGTTGGGTTCTTTTTCTATGGTGTCGTTCAGCTTTTGTCGGTGCCCCGGTGCCTGCAGACAATGTCCATCACAGATCCGTATGAGGCTTGCATCCTCTGCCTGGGGGCTTCGCATGACGTCCGAGGGTGTCAGCTGTGTGACCAGTTGACTCCCAAAGGCCGTTGTGCACGCCTTGATAAGATGGAGAAACTTTTCGGTCCTAAATAATCTACTCTGTCCTCTTCTTCGAAGGATCGAGGGAACAGTGATCAGTCCTCCATGATTTCACCAATTTCCAGGATATCGGGATCCTCTGCCTCCTTGGTGTCAGGGAAAGATCGGGCTGAGCAGTGTGGGACATCTCGCAAGCATCGGTCACTTTTGGCACACGGCTCTGGTTCCAGGGTGGTACTGGCTGCCATACCATCACAGAAGCGACCCCAGTCCTCTGATGTACCCAGGAGTCCTAGACATTCCCCACCGACATTGGGATCGGGCACCATGCCACTTTGGAGGACCGAGGAAGAGCCGGTGATACCTCATCCCCCTCCCTCAGTCCTGGCCTCACCGGACTTTCAGAAGGATTTGGACTGCAGGGTGCAGACCGCGGTGCTCAGAGCTCTGCGGAGTGTCGAGCCGCCCCCGCCACTGGCTCCCATGATGGTGCTGGAGCCTCTGCTGTCTATCTTAGCACCTCTGCTTGAGCGTCTGGACATCCTTCTTGGCACCCTCCCGACGCAACCTGTGCCTGAGGGACCTTCAGTTCCCCAGACGCCACTGATGCCCCCCTTAGGAGCTATCCCTATCCTTGGAGGACCCAAGAAGAAAGACTCAGCCGGTGCTGCGTTCCTGAGGCCTCAGTTCCCTGAGCCTTTGCCCGGGCCCTCTGGTCTCCTGTGACCTTGGTTCCCTTGTTACCAGGGGAACCGTCGATTCCCACAGCGCCCTCGTTGCCTCCAAAACCATCTGGGCCCAGGGCTTGGATCTTCCACAAGCATTGCCTGTGGTGATCCTGCGATGGCTTCAGTGAGGAGGAAGGGCCTTATGACCCTTGGGGTTGATGATTGCTTGGAGTCTTCCACCGAGTATTTGGACAACCCCCTTTCCGAGCCTTCTCCACCCGAGGAAAGGCATTGGGCCCACCCCCCAACCAGAGGATCTCTCCTTTGCGGGATTCGTTCGGGCCATGGCCAAGGCCATCCCCTTCCAACTTCTTACAGAGGAAGTTGCGTGGCATAAGATGCTGGAGGTGCTCCAGTTTGTCGACACTCCCAAAGACATCATGGCAGTTCCCATCCATGATATCTTTCTTTCTTTCTTTCTTTCTTTATTTATTTATTTATCATTTTTATATACCGAAATTCTTGTAGGGATACAAATCAATCCGGTTTACATAAAACAAGGATGCCAAAGGGCTTAGGAAAGCCAAGGTTTACATGAAACAGTTTAAACAGAACGATTCCATAGAACATTGAGGTGGTGACTCTTGGGTTTTGTAGAACAGACCCAGGGCTATAAATAAATTGACTTAAAACGATTAAGACATAAAAAATACAAAATAAATTAAATTAAAATTAATCCAAATTATATATAGATTGAGTACAACTACAGTTGTAACTATTATACATCGAAGGAAGCTGTTGCAAATATAAAACAGATTAGTTACAGATAAGTGTTTAAATTATACAGTATTTAAATAAACAGTTATACAGAGAAGGAGGCTGTTTAAAGTTTGACAAATGAGCAAAGTAGTGGAGAGAAACGCATGTGGCAGGGGAGTAAACAAGAACAAAGTAGTGGAGAGAAACGCATGTGGCAGGGGAGTAAACATGATATCAAAATGAAGTAAAGTGGAATAATAGTTGGCGTTGGCGAGAAAACCTGCATAGAGAGGGAATATAATGTGTCTGGGAAAGCTAGGCTAAAGAGCTTAGCTGAGGAGCCTCCTTATGTTTCTGGGAAAGCTAGGCTAAAGACCCAGGTTTTTAGCTTTTTTTTGAAGACAGGATGGCTAGGTTCAAGACGTAGGTCTGGGGGGAGCGCATTTCAATGGTGGGGTCCAGCAGTAGCTAGAGCTCTCTTCCTTAATGATGATTTAGCAGGAGGGGCATAAAGTGTACCTTTGTATGCGCTTCTGATAGGTCTGGTGGAGGTGTGCAGTCGAAGTTGTGTCTTTAACTTGATGGGAGAGATGTTGTGAATTGTTTTATGAATGATGGTGAGGACTTTGAAAAGGATCCTGTATTTTATGGGAAGCCAGTGTAAGTTGCGGAGGATGGGTGTGATATGTTCTCTTTTGTTAGAGCTAGTAAGGATTCTGGCTGCGGCATTTTGGACCATCTGTAAGGGTTTGATTGAGTTGGAGGGGAGTCCGAGTAAAAGAGAGTTGCAATAGTCGATCTTTGTTAGGATAATGGATTGTAGAACTAAGCGGTAGTCGTTGAAGTAAAGGAGGGGTTTTAGCTTTTTTAAGACTTGCAGTTTGTAAAAGCAATCTTTTGTGGTGGTGTTTATGAATTTTTTTAGGTTCAGTTGATTGTCCAGCCAGGCTCCAAGATTCCTGACATCTAGTGAGAGGTTGATGTTTAAACTTGTGGTTTGAGTGATGTTTGCATGGTTGGTGGGAGAGTCATGGGAGATAACGAGCATCTCAGTTTTGTTGTCATTCAGCACTAGGTTGAGGCTGGAGAGGAGTTGTTTGATGGGTTGAAAGCAGTCATTCCAGTGTGTCATTGTTAAGGATCTTTAAGGATCTTCTCCTTCGGATGTGGGAACAGCTGATCTCCATCTCTCCAGATAATAGGAAGGCAGATGCCACCTATTTGGTACAGCATCCCTGGGATTTGAGAGGCGGCACCTCCCCCACCAGTCGGGTGGGGGAGGTGCCGCCCTCAAAAAAGCTAAAAGCACCTGCACTCATTCCTCTGCCTCTCCCAGGAGAGAGTATAGGGAGATGGATGCTCTGAGCAGAAAGATTTGTCAGGGCATTATGCTTACCGCCCGTATTGCTGCCTACCAGTTGCACATGACCCAATACAACCGGGACCTCTGGAAATGGGTCCAGGACATCGCAGAGGGCTTGCCGCAGCAGCAGCAGGAGTCGCTGTCAGCTATTATCCTGCAAGGGTTGGAGGCTGGCAAACATGAGGTGAGGTCCCCTTATGACATGTTTGAGACTGTGGCCTGAGTATTTTATTTCATTTATTTAAATTTGTTATTTATACCGCCTCTATAAATATTCATAGCCGCTGTAGGCATAGGCGCCCGCAAAATGGTCTGGCTCTGGACTTCTCACCTCCGCCTAGAGGTGCAGAAAAAGCTGGTGGACCTCCCATGCACAGGTAATAAACTCTTTGAGGATTAGGTCCGGGATGCGGTGGCCCATTTGAAAGACCATCATGAAACCCTCCAGCAGCTCTCAGCTAGCGCTTTGCATGCTCCATCTGCCAGGAAGTCCTTCTACAGGCAGCGGAAATATTCTCCGTCCATCTCTTGAGCTCGCCCACCACTTGCTAACTCCAGGGGCCGCTGCCCCCATCAGATCTCAGCCAGCACCACAGGAAGCCCTGTTGCAGTGGCAACAGGCCTCCCAGGACCTCGAGAACTGTCTCTTAGTCACAGAACTTCTGAGAACGTCTCCAACCTGGATTGAAAACGCTTCAATCTGGAGCAGGGGATTCTCTTCCAGGCTACCCCGCCTCAGGTGGTCCTCACCACCAATGCCTCTCCTCAGGGCTGGGGAGCCCATGTGGACGGTCTCCACATGCAAGGTCTCTGGCCTGCCCACGAAGCCCGCTGTCAAATAAACTTCTTGGAGCTTCAGGCGATCCGTTACACCCTCTGGGCATTCAGGGACTGGTTGTCTAACATGGGAGTCCTGATCTGGATGGACAACCAAGTGACGATGTGGTATAGCAACAAACAGGGAGGCACGGGAGGTGGTACAGGTGTGGCCCTGAGGTCTAGCACAAGGGATGTCGTTGGGCGCGTCGTACCTACCAGGATCTCTGAATGTCCTGATGAACTGGCTGAGCCGCTCTTTTCAGCCGCACAAATAGTCCCTCAATCCGGAGGTGACGGCCAGAATCTTCCTCAGTGGGGGTACCCCAGATGTGGATCTCTTCACCTCCCCATACAACAACAAGGTGAGCAGTTTCTGCTCCCTATCTCCAGGGGGTGGACATCTGGCTTGGGACGCCTTCACCCTTCACTGGGGGGAAGGATCTGTTGTACGCATATCCTCCTATCTCGCTCCTCCTGAAGAACCTGCTGAAGCTTCATCGGGACAGAGGGACCATGATCCTCATGGCACCTTATTGGCCCCGTCCGGTCTGGTTCCCTCTTCTTCGGGAGCTGACAGTCCAGGACCCCATTCGGTTGGGGACGGCGTCCGACCTGATTACTCAGAACCAGGGTACCCTGCGCCATCTGAACCTTCGGGCGTTAGCCCTCACGGCATGGATGTTGAACGCCTAGTTCCCTGTACGTACCAGGATCAGTCCAGACTGCTGGGTTATGCCTCCCCTCCAGCAGATGGAGTCAGAGAAAAGCTGAAAAGCACCCCCTAGATATACTGGTGTGCCACCTGCGATCCCTCAGTATATCTCTGACTCCAGCAGATTTGAGAGACATAACCTGCGGTCTTGATCTTTTCTAAATTTGAGTTTGGTTATTCAGGTTTGACGTTTTGCTGACCTTTGACTAGATCAATTTCTTTTGTTTAAGGTAGTTAGATCAGCGGATAGGTTTGGTTTCTGTCCTTTCTTTTCACATGAGCTGGGCGAAGTTCTGATTCTTGGCAGGGCAGTGCCCTAAGGCCTATTTCCCGGAGATTATGATCCCTTGGGACCAGGGGGAGTATTCACCGGTGGGCTGGTCACTTCCCCCCCCCCCCCCTATGTATATTCCAGGGGTATTTCACCTCTGAAGGGGGCTCAACTATCACAGAAAAGAAGCGGGGATCAGATTTTACTTTTATAAAAAAAAAAAAAAAAAAAAAATATACAGTAAGTCCTGTTGGTGGCAGGCTGTTTGATCACTTCATTGGCCCTGGCCTGCCACGCTAGGGTCCCGGGACTCCGGAGGGGGTGGCCTGGTCACTCGGCACGTATGGGACAGAGGGTCCATGATCCTTGTGGCACCTTATTGGCCCCGTCCGGTCTGGTTCCCTTTTCTTCGGGGGTTGTCAGTCCAGAACCCCATTCGGTTGGGGTCGGCGCCCGACCTGATTACTCAGAACCAGGGTACCCTGCACCATCTGAACCTTTGGGTGTTAGCCCTCACGGCATGGATGTTGAACGCCTAGTTCTTCAAACCCTAGACCTCTCGGATAGTGTCTCCCAGGTACTGGGGCTTCTAGGAAGCCTTCCACTAGGAAGTCTTACAGTTTGAAATGGAGAAGATTCTTCTCCTGGTGTGCAGGGCATGCCTTGGATCCATTCACCTGCCCTCTTTCCAAACTGTTGGACTACTTGTGGCACCTTTCCGAGTCTGGGCTTCAAACCAGCTCAGTCAGGGTCCATTTCAGCGATGTTAGTGTGTACCGTTGGGGTGTCGCTGGTGCTCCCACTTTGGTGCAGCCCTTAGATTGCTTTATGAGAGACCTGCTCCAGTTGAAGCCCCCTCTTCAGCCTCCTGTTGCATCCTGGGACCTCAACATTGTCCTGGCACGGTTCATGCGTCCTCCCTTTGAGCCTTGCATTCCTGCGACCTGAAGTTCCTAACCTGGAAAGTGATATTTCTTGTGGCAATCACTTCGGCTCGCAGAGTCAATGAAGCTTCAGGCCTTGGTTACATATCCACCCTACACAAGGTTTTTTCATGATCGTGGGGTCTTGCGTACACATCTTATTTATTTATTTAACTCTTTTTTTATACCGACATTCATGATACAGATCATATCATATTGGTTCACATGGAAACAAGGGGTTATAACATTAACATTGAAGAAGAAGCAAAGTTACAATAAAACAAGGGCATGGAAACTTGGGAGTTGAAGGAGCCAAAGACAGAAGATAAACGTGGTAACTTTAACAAGAATATGCAGGAGGTGCATTGAGTCAGCAATAGAGTGCATTGATTAAGTGGCACTTATATATGAACTGTAGGTCGGATAAGAAGCGGAGTCTAAGATGGGGGATTAGCAGGATGGATGAGGCGGCTTGCCGAAGCAAGTCCTGTTGGAGTTCCTTGCTAACTCATTAGAGGTTAGCAAACAAAGACCTTTTAAAGTGGAAATGGATGACGTCACTACGGGGGGATGCCCCCGAGGTTCGCGCCCTTGCTGGTACAAAGTCTGGAGCGCCTAAAGTTCCTGCCTAAAGTTGTGACTGATTTCCAAATCAATCAGTCCATTGTTTTACCCACCTTCTTTCCCAGGCCTCATTCCCAACCAGGGGAATGGGCTTTTCATACTTTGGACTGCAAGAGGGCCATGGCTTTCTATTTAGAATACACAGCCGGTCACAGGCAGTCCACCCAGCTCTTTGTGTCCTTCGATACTAATCAGCAGGGAGTGGCAGTGGGTAAACAGACTCTTTCCAACTGGCTGGCCTTCAGCTGACAGGCCGAGTCAAAGCTCACTCTGTTCAGGCCATGGCGACGTCGGTGGCTCATTTGTGAGCGGTCCCCGTCGTCAAAATCTGCCGCACAGCAACGTGGAGTTCCCTTCACATGTTCGTAACCCATTTCTGCTTAGACAAAGATGGTCTACAGGACAGTGCATTCAGCCAGTCTGTTCTTCGCAACCTCTTCCAAGCTTGAATCCAACTCTTCCAGCCTAGCATCCCTGCTTGGAGCCATGCAGTTCCCTGCCAACCAACAGCATCTCAGTTGTTGTTGTGCTCCTTGGCACCTTGTTTGGTATCTGTTTGTCTCACCTGCTACTTGGGGACAGCCTGGAGCTTGGTGTTCACCCACATGTGAGGACTACCATCTTGCTTTTCCTAGGAGAAAGCACAGTTGCTTACCTGTAACAGGTGTGCTGCAGCAGTCAAAAAAGCAAACTGAATGTTAGGAATTATTAGGAAGGAAATGGTTAATAAAACGGAAAATGTCATAATACCTCTATATCGCTCCATTGTGAGACCGCACCTTGAATACTGTGTACAATTCTGGTCGCTGCATCTCAAAAAAGATATAGTTGCGATGGAGAAGGTTCAGAGAAGGGCAACCAAAATGATAAAGGGGATGGAACAGCTCCCCTATGAGGAAAGGCTGAAGAGATTAGGGCTGTTCAGCTTAGAGAAGAGACGGCTGAGGGGGGATATGATAGAGGTCTTTAAGATCATGAGAGGTCTTGAACGAGTAGATGTGAATCGGTTATTTACAATTTCGAATAATAGAAGGACTAGGGGACATTCCATGAAGTTAGCAAGTAACACATTTTAAGACTAATCGGAGAAAGTTCTTTTTCACTCAATGCACAATAAAGCTCTGGAATTTGTTGCCAGAGGATGTGGTTAGTGCAGTTAGTGTAGCTGGGTTCAAAAAAGGTTTGGATAAGTTCTTGGAGGAGAAGTCTATTAATCAAGTTTACTTAGGGAATAGTCACTGTTATTAATTGCATCAGTAGCATGGGATCTTCTTAGTGTTTGGGTAATTTGTCAGGTTCTTTTGGCCTGGTTTGGCCTCTGTTGGAAACAGGATGCTGGGCTTGATGGACCCTTGGTCTGACCCAGTATGGCAAGTTCTTATGTTAGTACTCAGGAATCCTGCCCACCACCCCACAGAGTTGGGTTCTCCTTCCAGTTTGTTGTTTTATTTTTTTTGCTTGTATTTTTATCTATGTTACGAGACTGAAGTGGGACCTTATGTGGAAGTGTGGAGAGCAGCATGCTGGTCAAAGCTTCTAGAAACTTTGACAAAAGTTTTCCGTGCCGGGCTGCATCAGATGATGTCATCCACATGTGAGGACTAACATCCTGCTGTCCTAGGAGAACACCTGTGACAGATAAGCAACTGCGTGTTGTCTTGTGGCCAGAGCTTTGAAAACTGAATTTTGTTCTTTTATGCACTGTCGACTGATGGACATATAGACAACCAGTTTCCTCTCGAAGCAGGCTTGGGCATGGCATGCGAGTTATGATTGTGTTACTAACTAGTGGTTTGTGTTAGTAAATGCAAAGTCAGTATAAAGTTCCATTTTTTACTTTAATAGTTAAAAGGGAGAGAATGGTGCCTGCTGCATTAGCTAATTTCTCTTTAAGAAATGCTGCTTACAGAAAACATGAGTCCTGGACCTTTTCAGATTCA
This sequence comes from Rhinatrema bivittatum, assembly GCF_901001135.1. Taxonomy (NCBI): domain Eukaryota; kingdom Metazoa; phylum Chordata; class Amphibia; order Gymnophiona; family Rhinatrematidae; genus Rhinatrema; species Rhinatrema bivittatum. The sequence goes on along the minus strand of NC_042616.1, from coordinate 51,197,393 downwards.
GATGTGCTTTAACTTCAGTTTCCTCTGCAGCTGTAGGGCATGCTGCAGCCCATGTGCAGATAGTGTATTACTAGCTTTGCTAAAGGCGCCTTTTCTTATCCGGTAACCATAGCATGAAGTCTGATCGTTTCTGCATTAGACAAATTAATTTTGCAGGTGGAGAATCAGTCCCAAGGTAGAGCTTTCACTTAAAATTTTTTATCTTTAACTAGTGTGTTTTGGAAGCTTTAAGTTCACAGAAGATAACAAGGTCCAGGCTCTCTATATGCAGCAATTGAACTGCCAAATCAGATCTTACACTAATGCTGGAGGATCTGACATTTGCACTGCTCATCAGACCAAAGTTCTGCTCTGTGTGCTGGTTATGAATGGCTCTTGTTTGTACTTTGCACCCTTAGCAGTGACTTATTTTGTTAACTGAACCTCCACCCTCCTGACAGGGATCATATTCTTCTGAGGAGATGACAAGATATATTTTCTTTCTCATTGCACTACTAAACCCATCTCTTGTTACGTCCTGTAAACAGGTGGCCACATCACCAAGCCTGACGTCATGGTACAGATTGAGCAAGGGGAAGAGCCGTGCAGCGGCAATGGACAGGACTCTGAAGAAAGAGGCACCTTCTCTAGTAGCTTCAAGGGTAAGTGACATTTGGTGATGTGGCCTTGCTGATTTTAGAGCTGATCGTGCTGTTTAGAGAAGTAGCTGAACAGTTGGTGATATCGGCAGGTCTCCCCAATCCCACTCATCCACCCCTGTCTCCCCCACAAGAGGGGCAGGACAAGCTGATGTTACCACTCGGCTGCTGCAGCTCAGGATGGCGGCTCCCAGCAAAAACAGGGTTGTGATGAGCAGTGTTAGAGGCTGCATGCCTCCCTGCCCAGAGTGTGAATCTGTGTAGTATGTAAGGCAAAAGCAATGTAACAAAGCAACCAAACTGAGTGTAACATGCAACTTAAAAGGGGCAAGTTTCAGATTCTGCTTCAGGGCAAAGCCCACATGTACTTTTTACCTTTGGACTGGGGGGAAGGCATGTGTATTTTACTTTTGAAATGCTGCCACTTTCTTAGCATACAGACAGGTGAATCCAAAATCACTGGGTTATGCACCCCTACCAGCAGATGGAGACGGAGCAAAGCTGACATCACAGTATATATAGCCCTGAGAGTGACCCCAGCCTGCCAGTATTCTCTGTCACCAGCAGATGGTAGACGTGCATCTCCCTACTGGGGATTGCTTTAAGTTTTAGAAAGAGAAAAGGAGGAAATGTAATTCGCCCTGCTCTCTTGCGGTGATACCTTATGCTCCCTCCCCCAGTTAAGAATTCCTGAGGTGATTTCTGTGGTCCCTCAGCTGAGTGTCTTGGTCCGGTAGCTGGTTTTTCAACTGGCAAGGAATTAGCTGTAAAAAAAAACCAGCTGAAAGGCAAGCGGGTGCAGGAAGCAGAGTGTGGCGGTGAAGATTTATGCCCTCTCCTCCCGCAGCTGGAGACAGACCTTGTACTCAGCCAAGATGGGCTAAGCTCAGGTAAAGGGTAACTTAAAAAAAAAAATGGTGAAGAGAAGGGGAGTTGAGTAGGAATTCCTCCCCCCAGTCCTCCCAGTCTCCATGCTCGGTGTGCGATCCGACGGTCGTTCCCACCCTTGATAGAGTTCAGGGTACAGGGGCAGGTTGAGCAGCTCTTGCGCCTAGGCCCCGCTGCAAGGCTCGTCTGGTTTGCTGCATGGTAGGCCTTGTGGCGTTTTCACACATTTTGTTGTGTGCCTCAGACTACCTTCTTCAGTTTCTGTCGGATCGTGTTTGTGTGTCCAACTGTGTGACCCGTTGGGCTTTTGGGTGCATAGGAGTGCCTACCAGGGCGCCCATTTGTGTGTGCTCGCCCATGCCTTTTTACACACGCGCATTATCTGAGTGTCCTGGGGGAGCTCAGGTTGGGCACTTATATAGCCACAGTGTTGTGCGCCTTATCTGTGAGCACCTAATTTTTTGGGTGCACTATTGTCAGACGTCTGTTAGGGCATATTGACAGATTGATGGCGCCCATAGCGAAGAAACCTAAGCACATTGCCCTGTGTGTTGCTTGTCATGTTCGGGCATCTCAACCTGGTGTTCCCTCAAATTTGTCAGTACTGTTTGGAGGCTCAAGGAGAATTACCACCTCCCTGATTTTACTAAGGCTGGTACTTCCCAGCCTGGTGTGGGAATGGAAAAAGAGCTGCCAGAAGGGTCACCTGATTTTGGAATTCCACTAACTGGTTTGCCAGCGGAGGGAAGGTAGTTCAGTTGGCACAGGACAGTTGCCCCCTGGTTTTGATATGGATCCTTCTGCATTTTCTTGGGTAGAATTATTTTCAAGGACTGCACTCCTTCCTTCAGTCGCAGTCCACAGTCCCGGCCAATTTTAACAAGTCAGGATTGCAAGCGGTGAAATCCCACACGCCTGGTGCTGCAGGTAAGTGTCAGGGTATGCCTGGAGCCAATCTTCCCGATAGGGACCCAGATGGCACAGATGATGAAGACTGGTCTTTACTCCCTGGAGGATGGGGAAATTCCCCTGGGATTGGAGCCATATAGAAGCATATTGAGGTTCTTTTATAGAGATGAGTTACCAGCTCTGATTTCCCAGACATTGAAGATGCTGGGAGTACCTGGGGTTGAATCCAAGTCTGAGCCAAAGAAAGATCCAATTTTTATTTCCTTGCATAAAGCCTCATGCTTCTTCCCTATTATGAATTCAGGAATTAATTGATCTTTAATGGGGCACCCCAGAAACTAATTTTAAAGGGGGACGAGCTTGGAAGGACACTGTACCCTCTGGATCCAGTTGTGAAAGAGAAATTACATTTTCTGAAGGTGGATGGGCTTGTGTGTGCTGTTACCAAGTGGACAACTATTCCTGTAGAAGGGGGCGCAGCCTTGAAGGATGCACAGGATAGGAGAATTGAGCCTATCCTTAAGCAGGCCTTAGATGCAGATTCATTGCCTTTGCTTCAAACTTCCTGCTGTTCTCTGGTGGCTCGCTCTTATTACTCTCTCATAAGATTGATTGAATCTGGTGTAAATTCCAGGGCAGTGATGGAATCAGTAGCTGCCTTTTTAGCAGATGCGAGCTGTGATTTGGTCCACACTTCGGCCAGAGGGGTGGCTTCAGTAATAGCGGCTAGACGTCAGCTATGGCTGAGAAATTGGTCAGCAGGTTCAACCTTGAAGCCTAACCTTACAAAGTTGCCCTTTAAAGGCTAGCTCTTATTTGGGAGTGAGCTATAGAAAATGTCCAATAATTGGGGTAAGTCCCTGGTTCCTCAATTACCAGTGGATAAGAAACAGGTGCCGTAATCCTTCAGCACGAGAGGTCGTACTAGGGGGTTCGTACATTTTCGATCCTATAGAGGAGCGGCTTTTCAGAGGACTCAACCTTTGGGTAGATCTCAGTCCTTTCGCCACAGACAGTCTAGACGGGATGCAGGCTCAGGTAGGAGAGCACCCCGAGCCTCCCAAGGAAGGTGTACCTACCCACATCCGGGATCAGGAGATAGATGTTTGCCTCTCTCTTTTTTATCGAAGGTGGGTCGAGATCATGATAGACTAGTGGGTGCTGGAGGTGATAAGGAATGGCTATGCGCTGCAGTTTTTTGCAGTGTTCTTCGGGACATGTTTATGTTGTTTCCCTTCAATACTCCGCAGAAAAGACAGGCAGTGGAGGTTACATTTTCAATACTCCTGAGCCTGTGGGCTATGGTTCCAGTGTCCACGTCTCAAGAAAATATGGGCCGATATTCCATTTATTTCTTGGTGCCAAGAAGGAGGGCACTTTTCATCCCATCTTGGATCTCCAAGGAGTCAATTATAATTTGCATGTGACTCGTTTTCGCATGGAAACCTTGTGCTCAGTGATAATGGCAGTACAGTCAGTGGAGTTCCTGACGTCTCTAGATCTGTCCGAGGCATACCTACATATTCCCATCTGACTAGCGCATCAACGATCCTGCATTTCACGGTTTTGGGATGTCATTATCAGTTTTGAGCACTATTGTTTGGTTTGGCCAGAACTTTTTCCAAGGTTATGGAGGAGTTGAGAAAAGATGGGATCCTAGTATACCTGTACTTGGACGAATGGCTGATTCGAGCCAAGAGTCTGGAAGAGAGCCTCTGGGTCTCACGCAAGGTGACTTCCTTGTTGCAGGAGCTAGGTTGGGTCATGAACCTGGCCAAGAGCAATCTTGAGCCATCACAGTCACAGAATATGGCCCTCTGGCAGGGTGTTCCTGCCAGAGGGCCATATTCAGAAGCTGATGGCACAGGTGCGTCTATTGACGAGCACAATATGCCCGACAATGTGGGCCTATCTTCAGGTACTCGGACTGATGGCGGCAACCCTGGAGGTAGTGCCATGGGCAAGGCGCATATGCGTCCTCTTTAGCGCACTCTGCTTTCTTGTGGAACCCGCAGTCTCAAGATTATTCGATTTGGCTTCACCTGTCGATATCTGCTCTCTTCTACAGTGGTGGTTAGAAGCGTATCATCTGAGAGAGGGGGTTTCTCTAAGATCACCGACTGGCTGGTACTCCTGACAGATGTGAGTCTCTAGGGTTGGGGAGCTCACTGTCAGGAGCTGACAGTGCAAGGGCACTGGAGTGCAGAAGAGTCTTTCTGGAACATCAATCGGCTGGAAGCCAGTGCAGTCTGATTGGCATGCTTGCAATTCGGCGACAGATTGCAGGGTTGAGTGGTCTGGATAATGTTGGACAATGCAACGACAGTGGCTTACATCATTTGGCAAGGAGGAACCAAGAGCCAGCAGCCCAACTTATGGGTTGGGCGGAAGTGCATCTTCATGAGATCTCAGCCTCTCATATTGCAGGAAAAGACAATGTAAGAGCAGACTTTCTCAGCATACAGAGTCTGGATCCAGGAGAATGGGAATTGTCAAATGAGGCGTTTCAGCTAATAGTGGATCGCTGAGGCCGTTTCTGGACCAGTTGGCGACTTCTCGCGATGTGAAGATTTCCCGATTCTTCAGCCACAGGAGAGATCCAAAGTCCTTGGGCATCAATGCCCACATATAGGAGTGACTGGAGGGCAAGCTGCTGTATACTTTTAACTGTGGCCCATGTTGGGCAGAATGATTTGGAAGGTCAAGAATCACAAGGGAATGGTGCTTCTGGTGGCAGCAGATTGGTCCAAGAGACCGAGGTATACAGATCTGCAAAGGCCTCTGGTATTCTCTCCCCTCCAGTTTCTGGCGCACATCTGCTACAGCAGGGGCCTGTTCTTCATGAAGATCTGACTCGATTCTTATTGTATGGCCCTTGAGAAAGCTCTGCTGCCGAAGTGTGGATATTCTACTGCAGTGATTTGCCACCTTGTCACAAGCTAGAGTTCTCCATTTCCTTAACCTATGTGCGGATTTGGCGAGTGTTGAGGCTTTGTGTGAAGATTGAGGGGTTCTTTTTGTTCTGTTAAGATCCCTTTCATTTTGGAATTTTTGCAGGATGGATTGAATAAAGGGTTGGCCCTTAAGAACATAAGAACATAAGAAATTGCCATGCTGGGTCAGACCAAGGGTTCATCAAGCCCAGAATCCTGTTTCCAACAGAGGCCAAACCAGGCCACAAGAACCTGGCAATTACCTTAAAGGTACAGGTGGTGGCTCTTGCCTGTTTCCGAGGTCAGGTGAATGGTGGACCCTTGTTGGCTCATCCAGATATGGCCCGTTTCTTGAAAGGAATGAAGCATCTTCGTCCCTTGTGGAGTCTTAATTTAGTTTTGGATTTTTTAGTGGGCTCTACTTTTCAACCGATGCATAACCTTTCCTTGAGGTTACTGACCTTAAAACAGTGTTTCTTGTGGTAATTTGTTTTGCATGTCGAGTATCCGAACTACAGGCCTTATCTTGTTGGGAACCATTTCTATGAGTGATCCCAGGGGCGATACAGCTACGTACTGTTCCTTCCATTTTGCTAAAAGTGGTCTCGGATGTTCGCTTGAATCAGTCTGTTTCCCTGCTGTCTCTGGACAGGGCAAGAGAGATGTGGAGGAATATCGCCTGTTACGGTCTTTGGATGTCAAAAGGCATATCTTGAGGTATTTAGAGGTTTCTGAACCTCTCAGAAAGACATATTGACTGGTTTTTGGTTTTTTTTTGTTTGTAATATTTTATGTTAAGGGCCAACCCTTTACTCAATCCATCCTGCAAAAATTCCAAAATGAAAGGGATCTTAACAGAACGAAAAGAACCCCTCAATCTTCACACAAAGCCTCAACACTCGCCAACTTCGAATGTAATACAGTAAGATACAGGGAAATTCCAACTGGTAATTTTTAAAATACACAGAAAGCAGGTTGGTTCCGTACACCTTTGCCGTAATGGAATAATCTTAAGTAAAGATATGCCTTGTTCTCAACCCAACTTTTTTTTTTTTTTTTTTTGCTCCTTACTTACCCCCGGCCTTTCCCCTCCCCCCTTACCCATACCCCCCTAAGGCTAATAGGTCTGGTAAAAGAAAGAAATAAGAAAAATAAAGACAAGGAGCATTGTATAATCTTATTAGGCCCAAGTCTGTCATTAGCACAGTGTCTTATTTACCAATATAAGAAAACTTATGAGCTACATTACAATTATCCTGCAGGATAGAGGTATTCTGTAAAGGGGCACCAAATAGCTTTACATTTTGCTAATGATTTTGCAGATTCTCCCCAAAAGTGCATTGTTTCTAGTAAGTAGACATCTGTCAGAACAGTCATGCAATTTTCCACTGAAGGACCCATCGGTTCTATCCAATGCAGTAACATAACATAACATAGAAACATAGAAGTGACGGCAGAAGAAGACCAACGGCCCATCCAGTCTGCCCAGCAAGCTACGCAGTTTATCCATTTCTTTTTTTCCCCCTTTTTTCTCCCTCCCACCCATCTCTATTGGCTTCCAGCACCCTCCGGCCCCAATTCCCTTCCACCCCTCCACCAATGCAGAGAGCAGCACCATCCTAGTGAACATCCAGCTCAATCAATCAATTATTTTCAAGGCTATTACACATCCTTTAATAAGGAGCTCAAGTTGGTTGGAGGAACAACCTGGGTCCCAAGGTGTGACTCCCAGTATACAAAAAGCAGGGGACCAGACGTCAGTGGAAATTAACATTTTCTCAAAATATGACTTTATTGAAGCCCAAAATGTTTTAACCTTATCACAGTCCCATAAATAATGAATTAAAGAAGCTTTGCTCTCCCCACATCTCAGGCAGCAACATGCGCTGCATATCCCTGACTAGGCCAAAAAATTAAACAATATTTTATCTTGATATGTACTTCCCCTTTCAGGGATTTCGTCACTAATTTGGTGCTATTCTCCAAATGTGATTTGGTTAAGGATACCTTAAGTTCTGATGACCATTTAGTAGCAAGATTAGGGAAAATGGAGTTATTGTGTACAGATTGTAAAAATGTATACAATTTAGACATGGATATAGAAGATGAAAACCATAAAGAATGTAGAAGTTGAAAAGGACCATTTTGTTATAAAATTCCAGCCCCTTTCTAAGACCTTCCTAATATTGTTACGAATTTGCAGGTAAAAGAAATAGTCTCTATCTTGAAATGAATAGGTATCCATACAATAAGCAAATGAATGTGGTTCCCCTGTTCTTATATCCACAAATGATGATATTACAGAGTTATCATTTACCATGACCATATGTAGTAGTCTACTACTTAAGCTGGCACTAAACTGTGGGTTCCCCTCCATTGGAAGGTACAAGAAGGATTATTTTGATAAACCAAGAGGGGATCTAATTTTCCACCAGGCCCATCTCATAGCCTTGAACAGTATTGATTGAGTGAAGTCCATACCAATTTCGCAGGCATTTGCATGTAAAAAATATTTTAGACACAATGGGTACAGAAAGGCATTTTCCAGGTTTGTTATTGAACCCCTCATAATAGGTTATATCCAATCTCTTAATATGAGCATTAGGCAAGCCAAGTTGTACGTTCGTAAATCGGCTGTTTATTCTCCATGGTGGGAGTAAACAGGGTGAGCCGGTGTCACAGGCTACAGTAGCTCACAGGATTAAGGAGGTAGGCACGGTCGCGAATGCGGCTGCTGAGCAGCCGTTGCCTAGTCATGTTAGGGATCATTCCACTAGGGCTCAGGCAGTGTCACGGGCAGAAGTTAGATTGTTGTCTCCCATTGACATTTGCCAAGCTGCGATGTGGTCCTCCTTATAACCTTTTCCAGGCATTATCGCCTGGATGTGCAGGTCCAGGAGGATGCAGCCTTCGCATGTGTGGTTTTGACTGGACTATGGGCAGTGTCCCGCCCTCTTCAGGAGTAGCTTTGGTACATTCCACTGGTTTTGGATTCACCTGTCTGTACACTAAGAGAGGAAAAATGACTACTTACCTGATAATTTCCTTTTCCTTAGTAGAGACAGGTGAATCCAACTTCCCACCCTTGGCTGCTGATTGGTTGTGCTATGGTCCTCTTGTGTGGCTGTGTTTTCCAGGGAGTACCAGTAAGTGTCAATCCAGTTCCTAGATTAGTGTTGTTACACTCTTTGAGTTTAGTCTTTTCCTGTTGACTGAGGGCTGGAATGGTTATCTGTTAATCAAGTTTTGTTAGTTTGTCCACAGTTTGCTTTTGCAGAGAATACTGACGGGCTGAGCTTTGCTCTGTCTCCATCTTCTGGTAGAGGTGCATAACCCGCTGGTTTTGGATTTACTGGTCTGTACTAAGGAAAATTAAATTATAAGGTAAGTAGTAATTTCTCCTTTTGTAGCTGCTTTTTTTGGGTGCATATTTATTTTATTTATTTCTTCCAGGTTTTGTAATGTAAACCGCGTAGATTGTGAAAATGCAATCTGCACAGGTTTTTTTCCGGCCCAGAAACTTGCCCCTGGAAACACTGAATGTGGCTAAAGGTTCTACACATTGTGGACCAACCATATGGACTTTTAACCATATAGTGGTAGAGTAACTTTTAGACATTCAGATTACATTGCTAAATCTCTGTTTACTCATGTAAATGGCTTTGAAATGTGACCTCTCCTGAGTAAGGCTACTGAAATCGTATTTTACTTTTTGAATGATGAGCAGGCCTGAAGTGTCTCTCCAGAGTAAATTAAGCCACATGCCCAAAGAATTAAAATGCTGATGGCTGCATGTGGCTTCTTCTGACGTGACACATGCAACACTTCCTTACTAGTAAACAAAATGGCGATTGGTGTGACTGTATTGCTGTTACTATAAGTAATGCAATCCATAAAATTCATACACCAAACTAAACCAAAAATTTAGGGGAATGGCATATGGTGGTTCACACTTCGAGGCCTGGAAATGTTCCTTCCTTCTCACATGTGGGAGAAGGCAGGTCACCTTAAAAAGTATCACTGCAGCCATGTATTACTGTTTCAGCAGCACACGGGAACTCTGGAATAACTGATCAAGACCTGTGTCATATGACTTTCTCCCTGCAATACAACGGTTCATGGACAATGGCTTTGAATAGTTCTTATGTTGTCCTGGGAAAAGGCATCTCAAGCTCTAGATGCAATGCGGCCACTAGAGCAGTGCAGCACACTTGGGGCCATGTGAGGCTCACAGCTCTGGATACTTGCTTCCTGATCTCAAATTCTCTTCTTTTTTTTTTTTCATATCTAGACCACAACAGACTTAGCAAGAAGAGGGAAGAAATGGAGGTGCATGAAGTGGAGTGCCGTGCAGTGCAGCAGACCCAAGAGGAGATAGTTTTGGTAGAGGATAGAGGAAGAACAGGTCTGAATCCTGATGAGAGGAAAACTCATCAGAGTGTGAGCAGCTGCCGCCTGACAGAGCAGAAAGTTCCTGTGAACAAACCCAGTTTAGGGAGTACCAACCCAGCAACAGCCAGTGACGTGTCCCAGAGAAACCCACTGATGGAGGAGCTGTTTGTATTTAGCCAACGTGGCAACATCTGTCAGGCTAAGATGCCCCTCAAGGTGCTCAAGAAAAACCAGCCAGCAGAAAGGCAGTTTCTGTGTAATGTTTGTGGCAAGGGATTCACCTGGTGGTCAGCCTTGAATATCCATCAAAGAATTCACACAGGGGAACGGCCATATAAATGTAGCATCTGTGGGAAGAGCTTTAGCCAGAAGACTAATCTGACAAGGCACCAGCGCAACCACACAGGGGAAAAGCCCTACCAGTGTGCAGAGTGTGGCAGGAGCTTCACTCAGAAGCAGCATCTGTCAAAGCACCAGCAAACACACAAGAGGGAGAGGCAGCAGCTGCACCAGTGCCTGGAGTGTGGCAGGAGCTTCACCCAGAAATGGCATCTCTCAAAGCACATGCAAATACACCAGAGGGAGAGGCAGCAGGTGCACCAGTGCCCAGAGTGCAACAGGCGCTTCACCCAGAAGCAGCACCTTCTCAGGCATCTGGCAACACATGGAAGAACCAGAACATATCCATGCAATGAGTGTGGCAGGAGCTTCCAGCACAGAATAACCCTCCAGATACATCGCAGGACTCACACAGGAGATAATATGGTTACATACACAGAATTTAAGAAGATCTTCAAAAAGAGGGTAGCAGATAAATGTGTGCAGAAGTCACATGTGAAGGATCATCTCTTTACTGTGTCCAGGAGTGAGCAGAGTTGTGTTTGGAAGTCAAGCCTTGCCATGGATCAGGAGACATGTGTGGGAGAAAAAAAGTTTATATGCAACAAGTGTGGGGAAAGCTTCTCTTGTTGGTCATCTCTTGCTATCCATCAAAGGAAACACCCTAGGGAGAAACCACATAAATGTACTGAATGTGGGAAAGAATTTAGAGGGTGGTCATCCCTCAATATCCACCAGCGAATCCACACAGGGGAGAGGCCCTACAAATGCATACAGTGTGGGAAAAGCTTCAGTCAGAAAGCAAACCTGGTGCGGCATCTGAGGAAGCACACTGGGGAAAAACCTTACAAGTGTACTCAATGTGGAAAATGCTTCACCCAAAAACAGCATCTTACAAAACATCAGAGAGTCCACAGAGAGGAGAGACCATGCAGATGCACTGAGTGTGGGAAAAGTTTTCAGGATAACCTGTCACTGATGTTACACCAAAGATCTCATGTCAGAAACAGACAGTCGAAATGTACTGAATGTGGAAAAAACTTCAGCTGGAAGCCAAATATGGTCATACAGAAAACCCAAACTAAAGAGGGACCACGCACATGTCCTGTGTGTGAGAAGAACCTCCAGAAAAAGATAAGCTGGAATAACCATCGGAGAACCCAGGTGGGAGACCTGCTATTTGCTTCAGGTCAGAAGCTTTGTAGCTGGAAGCCAAATCTAATAATGCACCAGAAACCCAGGGCAGGAGAGCGGCAGTTTATATGCAATGAATGTGGGAAGAGCTTTAGCTGGTGGTCAGCTCTTATAGTTCACCAGAGAAAACATACAGGGGAGAAACCATATAAATGTACAGAGTGTGGTAAACACTTCAGCTGGTGGTCAGCCCTCACCATCCACCGCCGAACCCATACCGGCGAGAGGCCTTATCAGTGCACGTCCTGTGGGAAGAGCTTCAGCCAGAGGCCCAATCTGGTTCGTCACCTGAGGCGGCATACTGGGGAGAAGCCATACAAGTGTGCTCAGTGTGAGAAAAGCTTCACCCAGAAGCAACATCTTGTGAAGCACCAAAAAACCCACCGTGGAGCAGGAGGCCACAGCAATGGCTATTGTTTGAAACCAAATAGTAATTCTATGCAAATGGACCTGGTAGAACCACAGCCAGCAAAAGATTTTATAGGGCTTGGAAATATTTGGTCCCCGTTACTCTATCCAGGGTTGCCTGTGAACAGCTCCCCAGAATCACATTTGCTTTCAGTAGGGCTTGTCTACCATCCAGCAGGCTTTTCATGATTGTCAGGGGAGAGACCTTTGCAACAGCCACTTATCTGTTTTCAAATCCACCCTAGAATTCTCTTTTTTTATCTTGATACATTATTATTCATAAACCCTTTGGGCTTGGTATACCATCATCTAGTGTACCCATGTGGCTCATTTTCTCAATTGTCTTTCATTGTCTTGTTTGGCCAGAAGAATTCTTAATTTTTGCCCCTTAATGATCTTCAGATTTAAACATTTCCAGAACTAAGAGTCACCAAATATACCCATGGCTCTATGATACAGTGTGCATACATGGCAGATAGTCCTGCTCAGACTCACGCTTTATCTACCTGTGTAGTAGTTTCAGATTTCACACTGATGCCCTTTGGCTCAGGAATTTCCTCTCACAAACAGCCTGGATTCTCCACACAGAACTGTCACAACTCCTTACTTAGCCAGTAATGTTGAGTATGATAGCAGTTGCACTTCCTTTGCAGCCTGCATGTTCTCTCTTTTTTGCTAAGCAAGTCCTGTGCGCTTTTCTTAACCATGCTATTCCATGCAGCACAGTGTAACGCCACCACTCTTTTACTGCTAACTCAAGCCAGCAGCTTAAGAAGCAGATGACAGGTTTCGGAGCAAGTCCTGAGTACTGTCAGTGGGATGGGAGGCACAGGCTGTTTATCAGGCTTGGAAAGTTATGATACTCCAACCTCAAACCCTAAAAGTAAAATTAGAAAATGGATTACCCTAAGATAAGCTCTCTTACCTCCCCACAAAGGTTATGCCTTAAATCTTTTGCCTTCTCTGGAAAGGCTCAGATCTTTCAGGATTGACTGAGTCACCAGAGAGCATACCCTATGCACAACCTATGCTGCTGATCTCTCTTTCCCCAGACTGGATATTTGAATCTCCACAGGCAATGATGATGCACACCATGAACACTGTCACAGGTGATAATGGCATGTATCAGTGTGACCTCCAGGCTTCAAACTCCACAGCCCCAGCTTCCAGAGACCCCACACCCTTTGCAGTAGAAAAGGACCAGAAGGCTCATCTGCATACTGTTCCCAGCATTCCATGGGAGAGGACTCCAGAGGTCACAGCAACTAATCCAGGTTTCATACTCCAGAGCCCCAGCTTCAAGAGGCCCCACACCCTTTGCAGTAGAAGAGGACCAGAGGCACGTTTGAAATTCAAACCTCAATCCATTGAGAGAAGATCAACTTGCTGCTGGTGGTTGAAGAGGATTGGTAAGTATAGCTTTGGGAAATCTTAGAACCTAAAGTTTTGAGAGAGGTGAAATATAGGGGTATATTCTCTAGAATTTGTGTGTCTAAGATAATGGGCAAGTCAGAGGGAGTTAATTCTAGTGTCTGTCTTTCCTACCCATCCACCCACAGCTCATCCCTTGATTTATAGGCAAGGGCCACTTTCTCTTTGGAAATCAATCAGGCTCTTATCTAAATCATACTATTGCACGAGCCCTTATTGAGAATGTAATCATCCCCTTGTAGGCCACTATCAGATTAATGAGTGAAAACACTTCTAAATTTAAAGGACTCAAATTGTGCACATTCCAACTACCATAGCAACCTAAACTTAACTAGGAACCTAACAGCATTAAGATGAAGGCAGCAGTCCAGCAGCAAGAAGGGGGGTGGGCTTTCCAGTCTTTTGCATCAAGTGATATATATATGATTTTTTACCCATGGGTGAGAGGTTGTATATGTGCACCCGGTGTAAGGAGCTCCTGGCTCTCAGAGAGCAAGTGGTTAGTGCAGTTAGTGTAGCTGTGTTTAAAAAAGGATTGGATAAGTTCTTGGAGGAGAAGTCCATTACCTGCTATTAATTAAGTTGACTTAGAAAATAGCCACTGCTATTACTAGCATGGAATAGACTTAGTTTTTGGGTACTTGCCAGGTTCTTATGGCCTGGATTGACCACTGTTGGAAACAGGATGCTGGGCTTGATGGACCCTTTGTCTGACCCAGTATGGCATGTTCTTAAGTCCGATCTCTGGAGGCTAGAGTGACAGAGATGGAATTTCTGAGGCAGACAGAGAGGTACATTGATGAGACCTTCAGGGTCATAGTAGCCAAGTCCCAAATCCAGTCTGGCAGCCCCAGTGCTGCCTAGGATCTAAAAGGTCTCCCAGCTGGAGAGCATCATCCTGGTGTAGCAGGAAGTGATTCTATAGTAAGGACCTGCTCTCCAGGTGATGCATTATCCTCTCGCACTGAGGACAAGTCTTCCAGGGCTTCTGCCCAGGAGGAAAGGGTTAGATCGGCCATCATAATTGGTGATTCAATTATTAGAAATGTAGATAGCTGGTGGGGGTGAAAAGAGCCTGGTAACTTGCCTGCCTGGTACGAAGGTGGTGGACCTCAAGTGTCACCTAGATAGGAAAATGTGGGAGGAGGTTCTGGAAGCCAAATTTAGGGTTTTAGATAGAAAGCTGAAATCCAGAACCTCCAGGGTGGCATTCTCTGAAATGCTCCCTGTTCCACCTGCAGATCCCCAGAGGCAGGCAGAGCTCTGGAGTTTCAATGCGTGGATGAGACGATGGTGCAGGGAAGAGGGATTAAGTTTTGTAAGGAACTGTATAACCTTTTGGGGAAGGGAGAGGCTTTTCCAAAAGTCCAGGCTCCACCTTTACCAGAGTGGAACCAAGCTGCTGGCGCTAACTTTTAAAAAGGAGACAGAGCAGCTTTTAAACTAGAACAAGGGGGAAAGTTGACAGTCACTCAGCAGTGCATGGTTCAGAGGAAGATATCTTCGAAGGATACTAATGAGCAGAGTTAGGGCATCCCAACAGAGAGATTCCAATAAAAGCAAAGTAGTCCATGTCCCTATAAGTAAAGAATCACCTGAGCTAAAGTATTCCAAATTATCCCTATTAACTGAAAAGCAGGTTGTTAATACAAACAAAAAACACACTTTGAAATGTCTGTATGCCAACGCCAGAAGTCTAAGTAGTAACAAGGGAGAGTTAGTGTTTAACAGTGAATGATGAGATAGGAAAATAGTTTCTTACCTGCTAATTTTTGTTCCTGTAGTACCACAGATCAGTCCAGACTCCTGGGTTTTGCCTCCCTTCCAGCAGATGTAGACAGAGAAAGTTTTGCTGACACTGCCACATAACCTGAAGTGCTACATGCAGTCTGTCAGTATTAAATACCCAAGCCAAGATAACAATACCAAGACCAATAATGAATGAGCAGAGGGGATAGTAAAGTGATAACAAGTAACCTTGCCCACACTAAAAACATGCAGGACTAACAAAAACCTATGTCCATCTTCAGATTAGTTACAATAGCAGATCGAGTGGACTCTCCAAATTCCCTTTATCAACTGGGTGGGACTCTGGACTGATCTACGGTACTTCAGGAATGAAAATTAGCAGAGTAAGAACCAATTTTCCTTTACCTGTACATACCCAGATAAGTCCAGACTCCTGGGATGTACCAAAGCTTCCCTAAATGGGGTGGGACCACGAGAGTCTCGCTCGAAGCACACTCTTACCAAAGCCATGGCCTCTGGGGAATGGACATCCAAAAGATAATGCCTGGTGAAAGTGTGTAATGACTTCCAGGTGTCCGCTCTGCAGATCTCTTTCAGAGACACTTTTTGACACTCAGCCCAGGAGGGCACCTGGGAACAGGTAGAATGAGCCCTTATGTCCCTCAGGACTGAATGACCCGGACAGATATATACGGAGCCCATGACTTCCTTCAACCACTGCGCAGTTGTGGCTTTTGATGCCTTATGATCCTTTTTTGCACCACTCCCCAGCACAAAAAGGTGATCAGAGAACTGGACGCTGTTAGTAACCTTAAGATACCACAACAATGCGCACTGGACATCCAAAAGCTGCAACTCTTTCGCTTGAGGTGCCGTAGCCTCAAAATTTGGGAAAGCTGGGAGCTCCAACAACTGCCTTAAGTGAAATGACGATACCACCTTCGGCAGTGAAGCAGGAACTGTCCGAGTCCAAAATTCTTAAGAAAGGATCTCTACTTGATAACGCTTGAAGTTTCAAGAACCTTCTAGCGGAACAAATTGCAACCAAGAAAACCACCTTCAAAGTGAGATTTTTATAGTAGCCCTTTTAAAAGGCTTGAACGGTGCCACATATATGCCTTTAAGGAACTAAGTTAAGGCTCCAGGAGGGGCACAGCTTCTGAACCTGAGGGCACAAATGCTTTGCCCCCCCCCAGAGAAAATGCACTACATCCGGATGTGCCATGAAGAGAGTCTAATGCTGCCACCCAAACTCTGAGGAGTTAAATGACAAACCCTTCACCAACCCTCTTTGCAGAAAGGACAGAATATGTGACATGGACGTTCGCCTCGGATCTGCCCCCCTGCTCCGCGCACCAAGCCTCAAACGCTCCAAACCTTAACATAACCAAGGAAGTGGAAGTCTTTCTAGCTTGCAAGAGGGTAGAAATAACATCTTCTGAATATCCTTTCTCCCTTAAGTGCTGCCTCTCAAAAGCCAAGCCATGAGACAGAAGCGATCCACCTGATCCAAAAATATGGGACGTTTATGCAGAACCTTTGGCTAGGTTGATCAGATCCACAAACCTCGGTCACTCTGGTGCTACCAGAATCAACGTCGCCCAGATGTGTCTCTATCTACCGCAAGACTTTTCCCACCAGCGGCCACGGTAGGAACACATACAGAAGAATATCCCTCGGCCAAAGTAGAACTAAGGCATTGACCCCTTCTGCTCCTCATTCCCTTGATCGATTGAAGAACTGTGGGACCTTGGCATTTAAGTAAGTTGCCATTAGATCCATGTGCGGCCCGCTCCATTTGTGACTGTTAAGCATTGCCTCCTCTGATAGCTCCCGTTCTCTGGGATCCAGCTGTTGCAGACTGAGAAAATCTACTTGTATATTGTCCATGCCAGCGATGTGAGAGGGTGCTAACATTGCCAGATGCTGCTTTGCCCAGCTGATTAATTCCTGGGTTTGCTGAGCCACCGCCAGACTCTGGTGCCACCCTGTCGGTTGATATAAGCCATCATCATCGCATTGTCTGACAAGATCCTTATTGGCTTCCCTTGCAATCGAGGTAGAAACACACGCAGTGCCAATTGCTTGACTCTAGTCTAATCGATTGATGGATCACAATGCCTCTTCCGCTGCCCCTGGATGGACTGATCCTGACACACTGCTCCCCACCTGAAGAGACTGGCATCGGTGGTAACACTCATCCAGTCTGGAACTTCCAAGTCCACTTCCCGCCTCAACTAGTCCCGACCAAGCCACAATCAGAGACTGGACGGAAGCTGAAACTTCTCAGTCAGTAGGTCCCAGCAGGACAGCAGCGCCGACTGCAGAGGCCACATATGAGCAAACGTCCAAGGAACCAACTCCAAGGTGAAAGCCATGGAACCGAGAACCTACAAGTAATCCCAGAGCCTGGGCACCTGCTTCTCCAACAATCCATGAACTTGCACTTGCAATTTTGAAATGCGTTCCTTGGTGAGAAAAGCCTTCTCCACCTTGGTATTGAAACATGTTCCCAGAAATTCCAGGATCTGAGTAAGTGAAAGATGACTCTTGGGCAGATTGACTATCCAACCTAGAGAGGGCCAAGTCCACTGCCTGATGGCAAAGGACCTCTGACTTCACCCAAATCAGCCAGTCGTCCAGATATGGGTGACCCAAGATGCCTTCCCTTTGGAGGGCCGCAGCCACCACAACCATCATCTTGGTGAAAGTCCTGGGAGCTATCGCCAGATTGAGCAGAAGGACACAAAACTGAAAATGCCTTCCCAGGACCATGAATCTTAGATATCTTTGATCGGGCCATATTCCTCTATGCAAGTACCCCTCTGTTAAATCGAGAGAAGCTAGGAACCCCCCCTTGCGCACCGCGACTATTATAGAACGCAAGGTCTCCATCCGAAAACAAGGAACCTCGAGAGCCATGTTTACCCTCTTCAAATCCAAAATTGAATGGAATGTTTCCTCTTTTTTGGGGACGACAAAATAAATGGAATTGCGACCTGTTCCCCGTTCCTCCAGGGGGACAGGAACAATGTCCCTCAGCTTCTGAAGGCGACTGATGGTTTACTGCACCACCAGCCTTTTTCTCTCATAAGCTTAAAACCCACTGGTCTGACATGATCTTGGGCCATTCCTCGTAACAAAAAAAATGAGTCAACCGACCCCCCTATAGCTGGAACCGAGGAGTGGACTGGCCTCGCTTCATTGGATGGATTTGGCTCCACCACTGCCCTGGCTAGAGCCATCTCTGTTCGGCCTTCACCCATAAAAGGACTGGTTCCAGGATGCTTGCCTCCTGAGGACTGTCTCTGGACTCCACTTTCAGCCCTGTTAGGACAAAAATGCTTATTTCCTCTGAAACTAGAGCACGAAGGAAAAGAGCCTTTCCCTTTCGGCTTATTCTCAGGCAACTTAAGTCCCTTATTTTCCTTCAGATGTTTAATGAACTCCTCCAAGTCCTGACCAAAGAACAGCTTTCCCTTAAACGGTAACTCTCCCAATTGAAACTTGGATGACACATCCGCCGACCAGTTCCTCAACCAGAGGAGTCTCCTGGCTGATATCGTCAACATCATCATTCTTGAAGAAGTCCTAATGAAGTCATATAATGCATCGGCTCCATAGGCAACCACAGCCTCCAGCTGCTCCACCTGCTTTTGACTCTAAGTCAGACATGAACTTGTCGGCCTGCAACTGCTGCACCCAGCACAGACCCACCCTCAGCATAAAACTGCTGCACACCACGACATGTAGGCCGAGGGCAGACACCTCAAAAATCTTCTTGAGGTGAACTTCAGGCTTCCTATCCTGAAGGTCTTTTAGCGCAGCAGCACCTACTACCGAAATTGTTTTCTTCGTGACCGCCGAAACCGAGCCATCCACCTTCGGGACATTCAGGAGCTCAAGAATGTCCTCAGGCAAAGGATATAATTTATCTATCACTCTGCTAACCTTTAAGCCAGTCTCTGGAGTATCCCACTCCCTAAAAGCCAACTTTTTGAGCAACTTATGGAAAGAAAAAGCTTTCGCCAAACCACGTAGGTCATCCATGACCAGGTCTACTTCTTCGTCATCTGACTCCTCCAAAACCTGGGGAATGAGGGGATTCAATTTCTCTCTGTGGAGCAGCCAAACCACCTTCGGATCATCCCCTTCCATAGCCGGGTCCGCTCCCCGGGCCTTCTTCCGGGTCCTGGTCCACCAGAGCCTGATCTGCATCCTGTGGATCCTGAGCCTGCGGATCTTCATCCTCTAAAACCAAAGAGAAGTTATCCACCTTGCTCGCTGGTGAGGGCTTCTGTAGGACTCGCCAAATCCTTGTAGCCCCTGTAGCTCGAGAGGGTCTAGACCTCTTCCACAGTCGGGGACCTATTGACGTTCCATGCTGTGCCCTGCGCTGCCCCAAGGACTTTCTGGTCATATAAGCTCCGTGAAGCAACAGGAAAAGGTCCGAAGAAAAAGTAGAGGAAGCATCCGAAGCTTCCCCCAGGAGGTCCTCTTTCCTTCCTGAATGCAACCCCTGAGCCTCCCCCGGGATTCCTATCAGCTGGGGACAGCGGAGGAGGGAAAACCCCTTCCCCCTCTGCAGTCCACAAAGCAGCCGCGAAGGTGGACAAAATGACTGCCGTTCCCGCACTGACCAGGAAGGGGTCCTCTGCTTCCACCATCGCTCCAGCGAGTCTCCCAGACTCTTGCTGCCTTCCTGATGCCACTGCAACTGTTCCTGTGCTGCCCTCACCTCTGGAGAGGCAGTAGGAACAAAGATCACCGCACACAGTGCAGCTTGTGTCACGCAGCATGATGTCAGGGCACCGGGGTCACAATCACAGTCAGCCGCCCGAGGAATGGAGCAAAAAAACGCCGCTTCAACTCCCCTCGAGAAAACACAGTCCAGCTGCCGGCTATAAGAAAAGTGCATTGCAAGACTACTTTTTCTTTTTTTTTTTTTAAATTTACTAGCGCAGAGCAGTAGAATAAGAAATCACTTCCCTGAAACCTGAAGGCAGCAGGCTTTGTTTTTCCTCTAAAGGGTGAAGGAACTGGAACCACCAGCTTTTAACCCTGGGTGATAAAGGACAGAGAAATTAAGGGTCCCCAACACCCTGCTAATCTGCCTCAAAAACCTGGTGGGATGGCTCCACCAGGACTGACTAACCCCCTGGGAGGCAATCTCAGAAAGATCAAAACTTCTTTCACTGAAAATTTTTTTTTTTTTTTTTAAATAGTCACAGACTGCAGGTTTTGCACCTCCGCCATCTCCCGGAGACAGAGAAATACTGACGGACTGCAGGTGGTACCTTGACTTATGTTGCAGTGCCAGCAAAACTTTCTCTGTCTCTTTCTGTTGGAAGGGAGGCAAAACTCAGGAGTCTGGACTGATCTGGGTACATACAGGGAAAGACATAACTGCATCTCTGAGATCTGGTGGAAGGAGGATAACCAATGGGACAGTGCTATATCAGGGTACAAATTATATCACAATGATAGGGAGGATCAACTTGGTGGGGGTGTGGTGCTTTATGTCTGAGAGATCATAGAATTCAGCAGGATAAAGATCATACAAGAGACTAAATGCACAATAGAATCTATATGGGTAGAAATCCCATGTGTATTAAGTAAGAGTATAGTGATAGGAGTATACTACTGTCCACTGGCCAAAATGAAGAGACTGATGATGAAATGCTAAGAGAAATCAGGGAAGCTAACTAATTTGGCAGTGCAATAATAATGGGAGATTTCCATTACCCCAATATTGATTGGGTAAATGTAACATCAGGACTTGCTAGAGACATAAAGTTCCTGGATGTAATAAATGACTGCTTCATGGAGCAATTGGTTCAGGAACCAACAAGAGAGGGAGCTATTTTAGATCTAATTCTTAGTGGAATGCAGTATTTGGTGAGAGAGGTAGTGGTGGTGGGGCTACTTAGCAATAGTGATCATAACATCACACCATCACCCCCGGGCTCCCTGAAATAACTAACAGTGATGAGAAAGACAGAAAGACAGAAAGAAAGAAAAAAAAGTGAAAGAATCCATCTGGAACTGAGAGGGGAGGGGCGGTGTGTGATCCTTGATTGGGAGACCCGCCCCCTCTGATGTCACTGAGGACTGTGACGGACGTTAAACGGCGCCAGAACACCAGGCATCGCGCGCTGAAGGGGCACTCCCCTTCGTGCATCCCGTAGTGTTAGCCATTCCCCATGTTCTTTTATATCCCTTGTTAACAATCCCCATATTTAAATGTTTAATGTATTTGACAAAGGTAACGCATAAGTTCCTGCAAATTTTGTTTAAATGTAAACCGATGTGATATGTAAAATCGAACACCGGTATATAAAAGTAAATAAATAAAATAAATAAATAAAATAACATGATCTAATGACTGGAAGGGGAGCAATATGTAAATCTTCAGCTCTAACACTAAATTTTCAAAAGGGAAACTGATAAAATGAGGAAAATAAAAAAAAAAATGAAAGGTGCAGCTGAAAGGTTAAAAGTATACAACAGGCATGGACATTGTTTAAAAATACTATCTTAGAAGCGCGGTCCAAATGTATTTACTCAACACACAATAAAGCTCTGGAATTTGTTGCCAGAAGATGTGGTTAGTGCAGTTAGTGTAGCTGGGTTCAAAGAAGGTTTGGATAAGTTCTTGGAGGAGAAGTCCATTAACTGCTTTTAATCAAGTTTACTTAGGGAATAGCCACTGCTATTAATTGCAACAGTAGCATGGGATCTTCTTAGTGTTTGGGTAATTGCCAGGTTCTTGTGGCCTGGTTTGGCCTCTGTTTGAAACAGGATGCTGGGCTTGATGGACCCTTGGTCTGACCCAGCATGGCAATTTCTTATGTTTCTTACTCCATGCATTAAAGGAGGAAGGAAGGCAAAACAATAACCGGCATGATTAAAAGGTGAGGTGAAAGAGGATATTTTAGCCAAACAAACATCCTTTAAAAACTGGAAGAAGAATCCATCTGAAGAAAATAGGAAAAAGCATAAGCATTGTCAAGTTAAGTGTAAAACATTGATAAGGCAGGCCAAGAGAGAATTTGAAATGAAGCTGGCCGTAGGGCAACATCTCATAATAAAACTTTTTAAAATATATCCGAAACAGGAAACCTGAGAGGGAGTCTGTAGATAACAGAGAAGTTAAAGGGGCTCTTAGGGAAGATAAGGCCATTGCAAAAAGACTAAATTAATTCTTTGCTTCTGTGTTTACTAAGGAGGATGTTGGGGAGATACCAGATCCAGAGATGATTTTCAAGGGTGTTGAGTCAGATGAACTGAACCAAATCACTGTGAACCTGGAAGATGTAGTAGGCCAGATTGACAAACTAAAGAGTAGCAAATCACCTGGACTGGATGGTATGCACCCCAGGGTTTTGAAGGAACTAAAAAATGAAATTTCTGAGCTATTAGGTTACAAATTTCAACTATCATTAAAATCATCCATTGTACATGAAGACTGGTGGGTGGACAATGTAACTCCAATATTTAAAAAGCTTTGGGGTGATCCAGGAAACTATAGACCAGGGTGCCTGAATTCAGTGCCAGGTAAAATCGTGGAAACTATTCTAAAGATCAAAATCACATAGCATATTAAAAGACATGATTTAATGGAACACAGCATGGATTTACCCAAGGAAGTCTTGCCTCACAAATCTGCTTCCTTTCTTTGAAGGGGTTAATAAATGTGGATAAAGGGGAACTGGTAGATGGTAGTGTATTTCGATTTTCATAAGTCGTTTGACAAAATCTCTCTTGAGAGAGGCATCTAAGAAAACTAAAAAGTCATGGGTTAGGAGGCAATGTCCTTTCATGGATTACAAACTGGTTAAAAGACAGGAAACAGAGAGTAGGATTAAATGATCAATTTTCTGAGTTGAAAAGGGTAAACAGTGGAGTGCCTCAGGGATCTGCACTTGGTCCAGTGCTTTTCAATATATTTATAAATGATCTGGAAAGGAATATGAAGAGTGAGGTTATCAGATTTGCAGATGATACAAAATTATTCAGAATAGTTAAAGCATAAGAGGATTGTGATAAATTGCGTGAGGGCCTTGTGAGACTGGAAGATTGGCCATCCAAACGGCAGATGAAATTTAATGTGGATAAGTGCAAGGTGATGCATATAGGGAAAAATAACCCATACTGTAATAGTTACATGATGTTAGGTTCCATATTAGGAGCTACCACCCAGGATAAAGATCTAGGCATCATAGAGGATAAAACATTGAAATTGTCGGCTCAGTGTGCTGCAGCAGTCAAAAATGCAAACAGAATGTTGGGAATTATAAGGAAGGGAATGGTTAATAAAATGGAAAATGTCTTATTGCCTCTGTATCGCTCCATGGTGAGACCGCACCTTTGGGCCGATGCAATATCATGATTGAGCGCCTGCTCCCTTAACGCACGCCAATCCACCTCTCCCGGGTGCCCAATGCTAAATGCAAATGGGCTGCTGCAGTAAAAAGGAGGTGCTGGGGAAATTGCATGCCTCTAGCACCTCCTTGGCAGTGGGCGCTCGGGAAAGGTGGTTGTCAGCTGGGTAGGAAAACGGACGCTCAATTTTAGAGGGTCAATTTTTCGAACCTGACCGCCGGCACACTTTTTTTTTTTTTTTTTTTGGGGAGTGGGATCACATTTCTAGTTTTTTATTTCCTCTGACTTAATATGGCCCTGATATAAAGTCTGAGGAAGTACAGAAAAGCAGTATTTTCTGCTTTTCTGTACCCTTTTAGGGCTCCTCCAAAATTAACACCTGCTCTGGAGCAGGCATTAATTTTAGTGAGTAAAAATGTGCACAACGGAGCACTTTTTTTTTTTCTTTTTTGCATAGAGGGGGAATCTATTTATTTTTATTTTATTTAATTTTTATTTGTATTCTTATTGTTATTTCCCTTTTTATTTTTATCTTACTTTTATTCTATCTTATTTCCTTCATTTTATCTTATTCCCCTTTTCTTCCCTTGACCCTCTTCCTCATTATTCCTCTTCTATTTTAAACAACTCCTTGTAAATTTCTCCCTCCTACACTACATTATTTTAATACCACTACAAACCCTCCTACTAAGCATAAACTAAACTGATATGTAAATTGTTACCTTACATTCTGGTTTTCTCTCTGCCTTTGCTGAGATGTTAACTAATTACCTACATGTAAGTACGTTATAAACACGTTTTATGTATGAATTTACTTGTTTCACTGTAAACCGGAGTGAAGGCACTCTGCTATACTTCGGTATAAAAAAGAATCTAAATAAATAAAATAAATAAATCTATAAGAGCTTCATCAACATGCATTTGCACCTAATGAGTGCTCTGACCTATGCCTGCGATTGTACATGCTTTTTGGGCGTGCTAACCCCTGTTTTGCATTGGCGGATATGGACACGCATCCAATCGCAGGTTAAACCATCTGCTGCTGCCAGCGCATGGTATAGCATCGGCCTGATTGAGTACTGTGTACAGTTCTGGTCACCACATCTCAAAAAAGATATAATTGCATTGGAGAAGATACAGAGAAAGGCAATCAAAATGTTAAAGAGGATGGAATGGCTCCCTTATGAGGAACGGCTAAAGAGGTCGGGGCAGTTCAACTTGAAGAGACGGCTGAGGGGGGGATATGATAGACATCTACAAAATCATGAGGTCTAGAATGGGTAAATGTGAATCAGTTATTTACTCTTTTGGATAATAGAAGGACTAGGGGGCACTCCATGAAGTTAGCAAGTAGCACATTTAAAACTAATTGGAGAAAATTCTTTTTCACTCAGCGCACAATAAAGCTCTGGAATTTATTGCCAGAGGATGTGGTTAGGGCAGTTAATGTAGCTGAGATTAAAAAAGGTTTGGATAGGTTCTTGGAGGAGAAATCCATCAACTGCTGTTAATCAAGTTGCCTTAGGGAATAGCCACTGATATTACTGGCGGCATAAGCATGGGCTGTACTTAATGTTTTGGGTACGTGCCAGGTACTTGTAACCTGGATTTGCCACTATTGGAAAAGTATGCTGAGCTTGATGCACTCTTGGGCTGACTCAGTATGGCAACTTCTTATGTTCTCTTTTCCCACCGAAGTGCTTTGTGAAATGCTCATGGGGGAGTTCCTCGTGTTTTGGCCAAGACTCTGTCACTAAGGAAATGCCAGAATAAAGAGGTTTTGCTTTCCTTTCGGTGCACTGTTTTTTTTCTCTCTGTGTACCGATAGACATTAGATTAATTGGCACAATTTCCACACTCTTAACAAAAGGTGTTACAGATCAGCTGAATGTTGTGGGAATTTTGTTGCAGGTCAGTGGCAACATTCACTTAATCAGGCTAAATACTCTTGTGGTCACATACTGGTGACAATTAGTAGTTTGGTTAACTAACCACAGGCCATTAAATTTAAGATAATGTGACGTTTTCAATTTGAGGAAGCAAAGCAACCTTGGAGAGAATAGAGGCTACATGTGTGTGTGTGGGGGGCCTTCACAGTTTGATGCTCTGTGTTAATGATTCTCTCACCCTAGTCGCATAGGCAGCACTGCTCAACAAAAGCTAGAAAAATCCAGGGCTTTCTAGGAACAGATATCTGCCCCGTGACAGCAGAATTATTCCATCTTCACTTTCAGAAGCCCCCAATCACTGGTGGGAGTTTTCTCTCTTAAGCCAAAATCCATACTCCGACTTCATCCCATGCCTTTTCTTTTCTGATCTTCTGTGGCAGGACCTAGCACCTGGCTGGTTTGGGCTGCAATCGAGCTTTGAAATGAAGAAATCTGGCTTAAGAGGCAGCAGCTGGTGCAAGAAGACAGAAAGAAGATTTGCTGCATACACTTTAACAGTTGACAGGAATTAAGCATATGCAAATCTTGGATATAAGTTTGGTTCTGTTACTTTTGTTCATGGTTCTCTGTGATGTCGGCAAGTGCATTCAAGGACTTGGGAAGGATTTTCGATTCAACATTTCTATAACCCAGCTTAGTGTGTGCACATAGTAATAGTAAAGAGGCAAGCGAGGCAGCATCTACTGCAACAGAGCAAAGTCTACTCTTCATGTTCTGTGTTGGATCTTTAATTGCTGTTTAAGTGGGTTTA
This sequence comes from Rhinatrema bivittatum, assembly GCF_901001135.1. Classification (NCBI taxonomy): domain Eukaryota; kingdom Metazoa; phylum Chordata; class Amphibia; order Gymnophiona; family Rhinatrematidae; genus Rhinatrema; species Rhinatrema bivittatum. Next base: position 51,171,427 of record NC_042616.1, on the reverse strand, counting down.
CACTGCTGAAACTGGTGAACTTTATCAGCTTTAGGATGACTTAGATTGTAAACCCTCTGGGGATAGGGAAATACCTACAGTACCTGAACATAATCTGCTTTGAAGTGCTGAAAAAAAGTGCAAAAGGCAGAATCTAAAAATAAATAAATAAAATACATGACTGGTAACTTTCTCTATTGAAAGGTGGAAAAATGGAATTTAGAATGCAGTGGCTATGTTTTGTGGTTAGAGGAGCAAACATAATGGGCACCACAGCTGAGTGCAGATTGCTGAACAGATTTAATTATTTTATTTGATTAAATGTATTACTCCTTTAATGACAGGAACTGTTTTAAGTGAGTTATGCTAAAATTGTATCATATAAACAAATCAATGCATATAAACATCATGCTCTAACTCCAAAGAAGTTCCCATAACCTAAAACAAACAGAATATAATAAATATCACAGTATAATAAAATATTAAAAACAAAAATTAACCATACACAACTAACAGTTAAAAATAAAAAAGAAATGGACCTCCTAAAAGAATATCCCATCAGCCCCCAGCCAAACCCTTAGTGCTTCATCACCTTGGATGTCAAGTTTCAGACCTACACCCAAATAATCAAAACTTTAAAAAAAAAAAGTTGATCTTAAAGAAGAATCCTGCCAGCCAAACCTAAGGGCATCCATATTGCCTTGGAGGTCATACAATCAACCAAATCCTGCCAAAAATAACCCCCTTTTTCCTAATGAGGGTACCAAGATTATCAGAATTCAAAGATATATTATTGCAAGACATTTTAAACCCACAAATGGATTCTTAAATAGAAAACAAGTCACAGTATAAAGCAGTGGTAAAAATGTGGCCAGTAAGACCTTCCCTTAACTACATGAGGGGCTGGATTTAGGATAACTGGCACCCTGGGTGAAAAGAACTCCTTCCCAACTGATGGCATCCTCCCCTCCCCCCACCACTGGTCCTTTCTTCAGCCATGGCAGGATGCGATCTATTGTGGCCAAATGGTTCCTCTCTTTAGCTGCAGTGGGTGGGATCTACTGTGGTCAAGCTGGCCTGGCTTCAGCCGTGGCAGGATGGGATCTGCCATGGCCACACCAGTGTGTCTTCAGCCACAACTGGATGGGATGCTCCCTGGCCATGCAGTCCTCTCTTCAGCCACGTTGAGATGGGATCCACCACGACCATGCTGGGCCTCTCTTCTATCACTATAGTGCTCAGGGTGTTTCTCAGTTGACGATGCCTTAGGTGACTGCCCAGCTCATCCATCCCAAAAAACAGTTCTGGTCAGATAAATTTAGTCAAGGAAAACTTCACACAAATTGTATGTCAAAGCTAACAAATTATTTTGAAGACCAAGTATATTTATTTATTTATTTATTTATTTAACATTTTTATATACCGACCTTCATGAAAGAAATTCATATCAGATCGGTTTACAAATAACATGAGGGAAATAACAAAGTCAACCATATAACAAGAAATGAAAGTTACATATAACAAGGGGTATTAACCTGGAGGGCTAGGATAGCCGGAGCGATAGAAGGCATAACTGGAGATTAGATAATACAATAATATGAAGAGAAGAGGCATAAGTGTATAGGCTACACTTGTCAGAGAGTTTAGATAGGAATCAGTGTCTGATCTAGTGAGGAATTGCTGGGTCTGTAGGTTAGGTGAAGGCCTGGATGAAGATATGTGGAGGAAAATACCTCAGAAACAGATGGAGTTGTAGATTGAACTCACAACTGAGTTGTATAATTAGCAGTCAGAAATAGCTCCTTTGGTACTTTTCTTAATTTATAATGATCATGATTATGTTTTCTTCTTTATATAAATATGTAGTCTTGAACAATATCTGAACATTTTATTTTTTCTTTAAATAGTATATAAAACTACCAAAAAGGGGGCAAGATGGCTGCCGTGTAGATCCATTATAGATCACTCGAGGAGAGGCTCTTTACCTTTATACTGATTTCCTTAAAAAAAAAAAAAAAAAGCCCCATACTGAGAGGAGTGAATGGTAACTCACTCTTTGACGACCCTCTTCTGGCTCGTATCGAAGGATTCTTTGCAGGAGCTACAGCTTTGTCACCAGAGAGTTTGGTCGCTGGGGGAGCGTGTGTCGTCCCCTTTGACCTACGACATCATATTGAGAGCCGAGCAGGCCTGCTCACCCAGGGAATATCAGTGTACCTTCTTGTGCCTCGGAGGCAGCGAGGATTTCCCTGGCGTTGGTTCGGGGAGAAGGAGGCACTGCCGCCCGAGATGAGAGCGTGGGAGAGATCTGTGAGCTGGAAGGAGTGAGAAGCCCACGACCAGGAAGAGCTATGGCGGAGTTAACTTCAGATCTTTCTCTGAAAGAACAGCATGAGGCAGGAACATTTTTTTTGCAAGGTACTGTGGTGAGCATGAGCGATAGTAAGGAAGAGGGAGAAAGTTATTTAAGGGCTCTAACTGCAGGCTTTGCAATATCAACACCGGAAAGTATAACATTAGAAGGAATCTGGACAGTTTTGAAATCGATAGAACAATCTATTAAAACGTTATCTCAAGTTACATTGGACACAAGGAATCAAGCAGTATTAAATAATCTTATTTCAACCTTTAGTAAACAAGCAGAAGATCTGGATAAGAGGATTACCACCTCTGAAAATATTCAACAAAAGTTGTGTCTGAGAAGATTATCAATAAAAGATTAGAAGGGGTAGAAAATGTGCTTAGGGCACACAATTTAAGAGTGCTAAACTTTCCACTGGTATAAACGATTTCTCCTTTAGAACTTTTTAAAACCTAGATGCAGCAAATATTAAAAATTCCAGACACAGCCATGCCGGTAATTGTCAAAGCCTACTACCTACAATAGCGTGCCCAGGCCGAAGAACAGGAACCAGTGGGAACTCAGACTCCAATTTTGGACATAACCAATTTGCTGGAAATGACTTTGGATACAGAGGTAACTCAAAGAAAACCTTTGTTGATCTCTTTTGCTTTTCTTTTGTAGCGTAATCATATTTTGAGACTTTTCTTTAGAAATAGATAGCTTTTTACGGCCAACCAATTTAAATTTATCCCGATGTCATTCAAGTAACTTAAACATGTTGCAAAGATTTCCTCATGATGCATTCTGATGTTCTCCAACTACGTGCTAGTTTTATGTTAAAGTACCTGTGCAAGTGCTGTGTAAGATATTTAAATGTTAATTATGTATTTCAGGAGCCTGAGCAACTTAAGAGCTTTTTCAGTGACATGCTCCCAAGAAGCTTCCATTACAGGCTCGGCTTAAGTAAATAAAAAATAGTTGTAGCACTATTCGACGTACATAATTTTTCCTTTTATATTACCTTAGTTATGCGCTTTTATTTCCGCCTCCCTAAAATTCTTATAATTTAGATGTTGGTAATACCTAGTGGTATTGGAGTAATGTCATATTTCATTTACTTTGTTTTATTTTCTGTAAAACATCAAGTTTTCTGTACAAGAGATGTATTCTTGGGAAAAATTTCAAAATTTGAAAATAAAGAATAAAAAAAATCCTACCAAAAAGTGCCTGGCGTTGCTTGGGCAGTCTGTTTTATAATGTGCATGTTTGCCTCTGGGTGTGTGTGTGTGTGTGAGTGTGAGCCTGTATGTGAGCCAGTGTGTATGCCTGTGCAAACTTGTGTGCACTTATGCCTATGTGGTGTAGTTTGGAGGGGAAAATACATTCATGATTTGACAATTTGTATTCTCAGCTGGTTAGCTGAGAACACAAAATGCCTTTCGGAGGTAGAAGCTCATTTTACGGGAAAAGATGAACTGTAGAAAGCCTAGAGTGTGAGATGGCTATAATGAAATCCATGGCAGATACGAATGAACTGAAAATCGAAGGTCTTGAGAACTGCTCCAGGAAAAGCAGTCTCAGGTTTATTGGATTGCTGGAAACTGGTGAGTGGGATTTGATGGACAAGCTGGAGGCTTGGGTGCCGGAGGCTTTGGGGCTATTGGTGTCACATAGTAAGTACCCTGTTGATTGAGGGGGCGAGGATCCCTTCAAGGAAGGCCCAGACTGGTTACTGCAAAGTTTCTAAACTTTCATCATAAGAAATATTAGGGAAATATCAAGTAGCATTATTCAGCAGTGGTGTTGGCACGCTGAAATGCTCGTTTCAGTTTGCTCTAAGCTGAGGGAGAGGCAAATTAGATTAGTTCTTCAGTTTCCTGCGAGATTAAAGGTTACTCATAATAATAGCCCTCATTTGTTTGACTCTGTATCTGAGGCACAAACCTCTTTGCAAACCTTGCCTACCATCCCATAGTTGCTTGTGGAAGCAACAGTAGAATCTTAATGAGGTATCAGTGTCTAATGTCAGATGGGTGAGGCCCAAGTTACAGGCTGAAAGTGAATCAGCTATGTGGAGTAGAGGTCTGTTTGTAATCTTGGACCATTTCCAAATGAGCAATGATTTTTGAATCAGATGGGTAGATTTTCAAAGGGATACGAGCGTAACCCCTGAAAACCTAACCCTGTGTGCGCCGAGCCCCGGGATGCGCGTATGTCCCAGGGCTTTCCAAAATGGGCGGTCCGGGGGTGGGGGCGTGGCGGCAGGCCGGGGGCGGGGCCGAGTGCTCCAGCACAGCGGCCTGTGCCGGGGTATGGTGTGCTGGCAGCCGGCCAGCAGGTGTAACTTTTGGAACAGAGGTGGGGGGGGATTTAATTAAGGCTGGGGGGTGGGTTAGACAGGGGAAGGGAGGGGAAGGTGGGGGGGGGCCAAAAAAAGTTCCCTCCAAGGCCGATCAGATTTTGGAGAGGCCTTGCAGGGAACGGAGAAAGCCATCGGGGCTCCCCTCGGGCTCGGCATGCGCAAGGTGCACGTGTGCACCCCCTCGTGCGCCGACCCCGGATTTTATAACGTGTGCACATAATAAAATCGGATGTAAATTTGTGCCCGCCATTTTTAAAGATGGCGCGGGCCATCCAGTGCTCCTACCATGTGACAGGGGCCGGCCAATGGCACGGATACCCTGTTACATGGTAAGGGCAAAGGGCCATCGGCGCCATTTTGATTAGTGGCAGCCGACGGCCCGAGAGCGGAAGATCGATCCCGGGACCCCCACTGGACCACTAGGTACCTGTAAAATGTTTTTTTTGGGGGGTCGGGAGGGTTGAGGAAGCAAAGGGATTAGTTTTAAAGGGTGGGGGTGGGTTTAGGGGTTATTTTTGGTGCCGTTTTTCCCACCCTCCCCCAAAACGATAAGTGAACCCCCACGATCAATATCGTGGGGTTTTCCTATTGTTTCGGGGGAGCCCCCGATTTCTGACGATTTTGAAAATATCGACGATATTTTCAATCGGCCGAAGCCCGATTCACATCCCTAATTATTACTTCCCACATGTTCAATGAGCATAAATCATAATCTTCAATAAAAAATGCAACCAATACTGTAAATGTCACAAACTCTCTGCTTATTGAAAGAAACAAAACATCTCAGACTTGTCACTTGACATGCAGAGATTAAATCGAGGTAATTCTCAAAGGAATTAGATGCATAAAAGTGTATATTGTAGCAATTTTCAAAAGCCCATTTTATGTATGTAAAGTATTGAAAATTCAGCCCTATAGAGTGAATTTTCAAAGGAGCTATGTACATAAAAGTAGCAATTTTCAACAGTCCATTCTTTTGAATATTACCTCTAATGTATGCAAACTTTACCATCTACAGAAATCTTCCCTCCTTTCTCCGGACTATCGGGGCTGTTACCACCATACAGCCCGACTAAATTTGAGAGAGGAGAGGGTGAGAATTCAAGGACTTTTCTCCCGTGTTTGCCAGCCCCGTTTCCAGCTCCTCGGGCTGGGAGCCACGCCCCCACAGTGATGTCACTCTGTGGGGAGGGTCAAAAGTCGGCCTGGGACGCCGGGGAAATTCAAACTTTACCATCTACAGAAGTCTTCCCTCCTTTCTCCGGACTATCGGGGCTGTTACCACCATACAGCCCGACTAAATTTGAGAGAGGAGAGGGTGAGAATTCAAGGACTTTTCTCCCGTGTTTGCCAGCCCTGTTTCCAGCTCCTCGGGCTGGGAGCCACGCCCCCACAGTGATGTCACTCTGTGGGGAGGGTCAAAAGTCCGCCTTGGACGCCAGAGGCGCCCCGCGACTTGTCGCGCCGACGGAGCGCCACAAAGGAGCTCCTTTGTGCGCTCCTTCGTGCGCGATGAGTGCTGATGAGGGTGCCGCATTGTTGTCTGATGATATGTCTTCCTTATGTTATTCTATACCAGTGATTTCTGGCAAAGGTGTGTATGGTTCTTTAGTGAAAAGGAATGTTTATTCTAGGAAAGTCTCTCGGCGTTCTTCTCATTTAGTGAAAATTTCCTTGTCTGATTTAAATTTAGTTCCTACCTCTTGTGATATAAAAATAGCTTTGGTAAATGCTCAATCAGTCAGGAGTAAGTTTCAGCTCATACACGATCTTATAATTGATGAGAAGCTTGATATATTATGTATCGTTGAGAGTTGGCTACTTGATTCAGATTTTATTGTTTTAAACCAGCTTTGTCCTCAAGGTTTTACATTTTTTTCACAGCCAAGAGCTTCAGGCCGGGGTGGTGGCCTTTTAGTAATTTGTAGGGAATGCTTTAATTTAAAAACCCAGAATCTTAGTGGGTCATCAGCACAGGAATTGTTGTTAGTTTATAATTCCTGTTTTTCTATTTGTTTGGTTTATTGTCCTCCTAAAGTTCTACAGTCAAATCTTTCCCTTCTTTTTGAACAATTATTTCTTGCTCCAGTTTGTTTTAATAATATGATTTTATTGGGTGATTTCAATCTTCCTTTTAGTCATTCCAGTACTGATCCTCAGGTTCAGCTGTGCCATGACATTTTGCATTCCTTAGGTTGGCTTCAGGTGGTGAATTCTGCCACGCATCGATTAGGAAATATTCTTGATTTAGTCTTTATCAATGAAAGTTCGAATTTAAAGCTGGTAGGCCTTTTAAGCAATAAAGTAGTTCCTTGGTCAGATCATTCTTTGCTTAGTTTCTGTCTTCATGGTCCAACAGGAAGCTTAAATTCTAATGATAGTGATGAGATATATGAGAAAGAGGTCTTTCCTGGATATTAGTAATTTAAAAGAATCTTTAAAGGATTTTCCTGAAATTCCTGATGATATTGATTTAAATGTTTCTTTTAATGAGTGGGTTTCTCATTTAAACAATTCTATTGATAAAATTGCTCCGTTGAAATCTTTTTCTATGTCTGATTCTAACAAAAAACAGCTTTGCCCTTGGAAGTCCCCTGCTCTAATTCTGTTACGTCAACAGTTGCGTAAATCTGAACGCAAGTGGTCAAAATGTCCTTCTCATAATAATGCAAATTTATTTCGATCATTGTTGAAAGAATTCCAATCCGCTGTATTAGCCGCTAAGAAGGATTATTATGCTAAAAAGATATACGAACTTGGTTATGATTCTAAAGCATTGTTTACTTTAGTACACAGATTGACTGGAAAACAGAGCTCCAAAAAGTATTCTGATTCTTCTTCATTACATGTCGACCTATTTGTTCAGTATTTTTCTACTAAATTAGAGACACTACTTTTATCTTTCAAGGATGTTCCATCTTGGTACCTTGAGACACCGGATTGTGGCCCTTCTCAATGGTCTGAATTTGAACAAGTAGCCTCTACTCAATTAGCAAGTATTATAGCTAATCTTAATAACACTGTGTGTCCACTTTTAAAAATTTCAACAATTACATTTAAAGAGATCTTTGAATTACTGAAATCATCTTTTACTTTCCTTGTGAATTCCTCTCTTAGTACAGGTATAATGCCTACAATGTTAAAATCTGCTGTGGTTAAACCTTTGTTAAAAAAACCTGCATTAGATGCTTCAAAGGTTGAAAATTATAGACCGATTTCATCGCTTCCTTTACCTTCTAAAGTTATCGAAGGGATTGTGCTTCAACAACTTACCAATTTCCTTGAGAAACACGATATCCTAAGTCCTCATCAATTTGGTTTTCGGCAAGGTCTTAATACAGAGCTTCTCTTGATCTCTTTGGTCGACTCCTTTAAAAGAGGTCTTGATCGTGGAGAGCAATTTATATTAGTCTCGCTGGATGTTACTTCAGCCTTCGATTCTATAGATCACAAAATGTTGTTGTTTCGCTTGAGAGAGTGTGGTATTACAGGAACAGTGTATAGCTGGTTTCAGAATTATCTTTCAGAACGTTCTCAGACGATTAAATTTAACAACTGTGTTTCTGAAGCTCAGGCTTTGAAGGTTGGGGTTCCACAAGGCTCTGCCCTTTCCGCCATGTTGTTTAACATTTATCTTGCTCCAATTGCTAAACTTTTAGCCATCATTACTGATGGCTTCAAGTTATACGCAGATGATATACAATTCTATGTTAAAGTAAAGAATTCATGGCAGGAAACAGTAGACTCTCTCACCCTTTGTTTAGATACAATTAATCGCTGGTTGAAACATAACAAATTACTTTTGAACATTAATAAGACTACAATGTTGTTAATTCATCGATCATTATCTACTCCTATTCAGAATTCCTTGTCTATCAATAACATTTCATACTCTCTTTCTTCTCCGATTAAGAGCTTGGGTTTTCTGTTGGACTCCAATTTATCTTTCAAACCTCAAACTAGAATGCTCATTAAAACTGTTTTTTTTAAACTGCGTTTACTGGTTGGCTTACGCCATTTGCTTTATGAAAAAGATTTTCTGACGGTTGTTCGTGCGCTTATTTTTCCGCACATCGATTATTGTAATGGGCTTTATATTGGGCTACCGAAATGTCAAATTCAGTCTATTCAGCTTTTACTGAATTCCGCCGCTAGGTTGGTTTCTAATTTAAAACGTTCCGACAGAATATCACCAATGCTTTGTAGCCTTAATTGGTTACCTGTTTGCGACCGGATTTCTTTCAAGATAGGTCTAATTGTCTTTAAACTTTGCAAGTCCAACTTGTCACATTGGTTTAATGCTTTATTGAGAATATATAAACCAGTCAGATGTCTGAGATCTTCGCAGTTAAACAATCTTGAAGTTCCTTCTTTTCGTCAAGCTCGTTTGTTCAGTACTAGAGAGACTTCTTTTTCAATTGTGGCACCCTCTCAATGGAATTCAATCCCTATAGATTTGAGATCTATGGATGATGTTAAGAAATTTAAATCTTCTTATAAAGAATTTCTCCTTGCCCGTGCGTTTAAGTTGTAACGCAGTGTATTGAATGTCATTTGCTTCTGTGTCGATGAGTATTGTATTGAAGTGAATATGTTTGACTTCATATTTAGATGTGACATTATTTTATTTTTGTTCTTTTATTATTGTGTTTAATTTATAATGTTTGTTCATTTTAGTCTTTGAGAAACTTTGTGATTTTATTATTATGTATGTAATTTTGTATATCGCTTAGGCCATTTGTGTTAAGCGATTAATAAATTTTTTCAAATACAAATAAAAAAAATACAAATACAAATGTATTTACAAGCAGGAACAGATCGCTAACATGGCCCATGTTTTATTGCTTGGCTGCATCAGGGCATTTTTATTCTGAAAAAGGATAATGAGAAATATTTAACTAGAGACAATCCAAATACTCTCAGTTCTTATTTGAAGATTTTTTTTTTTAAACCTTAATTTGATTGTGAACATGTATTGAACATAAGAAATTGCCATGCTGGGTCAGACCAAGGGTCCAATCAAGCCCAGAATCCTGTTTCCAACAGAAGCCAAACCAGGCCACAAGAACATGGCAATTCCCACCTGCTTTTCGACATCTGTTATATCCCATAACCGAGATTCCTTATTGCCTCTGACCAGGACACTCAGAACATTCACTCTAGACTCTTTACAGCTCCCTTCTAGAGTTAATGGCAGTTTATTGTACATACCCCGAGTTCATTTACAAATATATATTTTTCTATTATTGTTCTGTTCATCCTATTACTATTATTTTATTAATCTATTTATTACTATTATCTGTCAACCTTATTGTTATTATCTGTTGTTATTATTATTCTCGAATGTGTATTTAAGCAACTGGTATTTATCCCAGATATTATCTTCTCAGTCACAAGTTTCATTTTATCCCCTGTTCCATGTAATTCTCTTATGCAACCCCTGTTCTAATGTAAACAGACATGATATGTACTTGGTACATGAACGCCGGTATAGAAAAATTCAAAATAAATAAATAAATTACCCAAACACTGAAAAGATTCCATGCTACTAATGCAATTAATAGCTGTGGCTATTTCCTAAGTCAACTTGATTAATAGCCGTTACTGGACTTCTCCTCCAAGAACTTATCCAAACCTTTTTTGAACCCATCTACACTAACCACGTTCTCTGGCAACAAATTCCAGAGCTTAATTGTGCGTTGAGTGAAAAAGAATTTTCTCCAATTAGTCTTAAATGTGCTACTTGCTAACTTCATGGAATGGCCCCTAGTCCTCCTGTTATCCTAAAGTGTAAATAACCGATTCACATCTACTCATTCAAAACCTCTCATGATCTTAAAGACCTCTATCATATCCCCCCTCAGCCGTCTCTTCTCCAAGCTGAACAGCCCTCACCCCTTTAGCCTTTTTTACAGGGGAACTGTTCCATTCCCTTTATCATTTTGGTCACCCTTCTCTGTACCTTCTCCACTGCAACTATTTGTTTTTTTGAGATGTGGCAACCAGAATTGTACACAGTACTCAAGGTGTGCTCTCATCGTGGAGCGATACAGAGGCATTATGATATTCTCTGTTTAATTCACCATTCCCTTCTTAATAATTCTTAATATTCTGTTTGCTTTTTTGACTGCCGCAGCACACTGAGCCGATGATTTCAATGTATTATCCACTATGACGCCTAGATCTTTTTCAGAGGTGAGAGCAGCGATTATGAGGACACTAATAACTAGCCTGGGGTCTCCGTCTAGCCATCAAAGCTAGGAAACCTTTCTCCCAAATTGATCCCCATTCCTCTCCCAGCCCCTTCCAGAGGAAGCAGCCCACAACCCCACATCAGCATCAAGCCGCCATGGAGCAGATAGGATGTTTTACTAAATCACTATCCTATAGTAAGAGGCAGGCAGCATAAAAAATGGTGACATGACGCACCAGAAAAATGAATGCTCGATGACCAGCCCTGAAGATTGTGTAGAATGTGGGATTTAGAACTGTGTACCTTTAACCTCCAATTACAACATTCAGATAACATTCAGTAGGCAGGTAATCCCCACTCTACGCTCAGTGTCATGCTCATAGATGGAGAGGAATAGCATCAATTTCACCAGTGACGTCTGGATCAGCCAGAACAATATTCGTGCCTATATCTCTGATGGAATACTCATGACAGCTGGCCAAGGCAGCAGATTAGCAGGGTCAGGTAGGCTTTGCTGCACACCCAGATTATGGATATAGGAAAATTGGTTCTTACCTGCTAATTTTCATTCCTGTAGTACCACGGATCAGTCCAGACAGTGGGTTGAGCCTCCTGTCCAGCAGATGGAAACAGAGAAAAACTGAAAGGGTATCCTATATCAGGACAGTGCTCACCCTGCACCCCTCAATATAAATGTTATTAAAGCAGAGGAAAAAAAACCTGAAATTGAACCCTAATAAGATCAAGCAAGTAACCATTGCAACATGAACAGTGTAATATAAATTCGAATCAGTCCAAAAACAGCTCTTATACAGCTCTTATATAGAATAGATACCTATTTGGTAAATACGTCCGGTGCCTTGTAGATCTGCAATGTTATAGTTCTGCAATGAAGAAGACAGTCCCCATATCTGTGGAGGAAAGACTTCGAGTGGTCTAATGGTATATGTAGTCAGGGCGGGAGTCTGGACTGATCCATGGTACTACAGGAACAAAAATTAGCAGGTAAGAACCAATTTTCCTTTCCCTGTACATACCCGGATCAGTACAGACAGTGGGATGTACCAAACTTCCCTGACTAGGGTGGGACCGAGACAGTCCCGCTTGAAGCACTTGTCTGCCAAAGGAACCAAAAATTGGCGCCTGTACGTCAAGACGATAATGATAATCAAAATATGCAGAGATTTCCAAGTAGCTGCTCTGCAAATTTCTTGCGGAGAGACCAGCTGGCTCTCCACCCATGAGGTAGCCTGCGAACGCAAAGAATGGGCTTTTAAACCCTCCGGAACCGGCCAGCCCCGACAGCGATAAGTGGACGTAATCGCCTCCTTTAGCCAGCGAGCAATGGTAGCTTTAGAGGCCTTTTTTCCCTTATTTGGCCTGCTCCATAAAACAAAAAGATGATGAGAGACTCAGAACTCGTTTGTAACCTGTAGGTATTGCAGCAGAACTCTTAACATCCAAATGCCGCAGGTCTCTACCAGGTGTTCGCAGCATCCTCCGGAGAAAAAGCAGGAAGCTCAACTGACAGATTGACGTGAAAGGAGGATACTACCTTAGGCAAAAAGGATGGAACAGTCTTTAGGGAAAACCCCGAATCAGAAAAACGGAGAAAGGGCTCCCTACAAGATAAAGCCTGGAGCTCGGAAACCCTCCTGGCCGAGCAAATAGAGACTAGAAATACTGTTTTAAGAGTCAGGTCCTTGAGGGTGGCCCGCTGAAGGGGTTCGAAGGGTGCCTCACAAAGAACACGAAGGACCAGGTTAAGACTCCAAGACGGACAAGTAGCCTGGATAGGCGGATTCAAATGCTTAGCCCCCTTAAGGAAACGGACGACATCTGGATGGGCCACCACCGCATACCCATCTAGCTGTCCCAAGAGGGAACAGAGAGCCAAAACCTGGACTCGCAAGGAATTGAAAGACAAATCTTTGGTGAGACCATTCTGAAGGAAAGAGAGAACCATGGACACCGAGGCCCTGCGTGTCGAAACACCGGACTCGGCCCACATATTGTCAAACACTCTCCAAACCCGAATATAACCAGAGGTGAAGAAGTTTTAAGGGCTCACAATAGAGTGGATATCACCTCTTCCGTATAACCCTTCTTTCTCAGTTGGTGCCACTCAAAAGTCAGGCCGCTAGACAAAAGAGATCCGCCTGATCGAAAAATACGGGACCTTGTCGCAGAAGGTTTGGAGGGTGACCGAGACGAAGAGGGCTGTCTGACGTGAGGTTCACCAGGTCCACGAACCACGGTCTCCGGGGCCACTCTGGTGCTACGAGAACGACCGGGCCCCTGTGAAGTTCTATCCTGCAGAGGACCTTTCCCACCAGAGGCCATGGTGGGAACACATAGAGGAGTATGTTGCTGGGCCAGGGTAGGACTATGGCATCTATGCCTTCTGAGTGGTGCTCCCTTCTGCAACTGAAGAATCTGGGAGCCTTCCAATTTCTGAAGGTGGCCATCAGGTCTAAGTGGGGAGTTCCCCACTTGCGTACGATGAGATCCATCGCCTCTTCGGACAACTCCCACTCGCCGGAGTCTAGATGTTGACGACTGAGGAAGTAGACTTGAATATTCTCCTTTCCTGCAATGTGGGAGGCTGCCAGTTGATCCAGATGGTGCTCTGCCCAGGAGAGCAGTTTGCTGGCTTCCAGGGCCACCAGGCAACTCCTGGTGCCCCCCTGGCGATTGATGTAAGCTACTGTGGTGGCATTGTCAGAGAGAACTCTCACTGCTCTGTGACAGACCAAGGGTAGGAAAGCCTTGAGGGCCAGCTGAACAGCTCGGGCCTCCAGCCGATTGATGTGCCATTTGGATTGGATCATGGACCATCGTCCCTGAGTAGATTGATTCTGACACACCGCTCCCCAGTCTGAGAGGCTGGCATCCATCATTTCAATAATCCACTGGGGAGTCTCCAGAGGCATGCCCTTCAAAAGGTGAGCGAGCAAGAGCCACCACTACATGCTGGCGATGGTAGAGTCGGAGAGCGGTAGAGATGTCTGAAACTCCTCCGAGACCGGCTTCCAACGGGACAACAAAGCTTTCTGTAATGGACGCATATGCACAAACGCCCAAGGAACCGTCAGGTCGAGGGAGGCAAGGAATTCGCCTGAGCGAACCGCCGCTATGACTGCCCTCAGGGTCTCCATCCGAAAATGGGGAACCTTGAGCGCCTTGTTGATTCTCTTGAGATCCAGGATTGGTCGAAAGGAGCCGTCCTTTTTGGGGACGACGAAGTAGATGGAATACTGGCCGGACCCCTGTTCCTGTAGGGGAACTGGGGCTATGGCCACGAGCTCCTGAAGACCTTTGAGAGTCTGGCACACCCTTGGATGCTTCAGATTTCCGCAGGGAGAGATGACGTAGCGGTCTGGGAGATCCCAAGCAAATTCTAATGCGTAGCCTCCTTCAGTCACCTTGAGGACCCACTGATCTGCAGTAATTTTGGTCCATTCCTCGAGAAAAAGGGACAGATGTCCACCTAAGACGGGCACGGAGGAGTGGGCCGGCCGCATCTCACTGTGAGGACTTTGTGGCGGGTCCTTGAGGGTTACCGTCCCGGAATGGCCGATGTCCCCGAAAGGAATGAGACCATGCTTGAGATCTAGTGGAGGTATTTCGCTGAAAAGACCCCCGTGGCTTGTTGTACCTGCGCTGCCCCCTGAAGCGAGAGCGCGAAGGAAAAAATGACCTGGACTATTTAGGGCAGTCCTCAGGCAGCTTATGAACCTTGTTGTTGCCTAAGGATTTAATAAGCTGCTCCAGGTCCTCACCAAAGAGCAACTTGCCCTTGAAGGGGAGAGTGCCCAACTGTGATTTAGAGGAGGAGTCTGCCGCCCAATTCCGCAGCCAGAGGAGGTGTCTGGCTGACACCGCGGAGACCATGGTTCTGGCCTGCACCCGGAGAAGATCATACAGAGCATCAGCCCCATACGCAATCGTGCCTTCCAGCCATTTTGCCTGTTCCACCTCTGCAGATGGGAGGTCCTGGGTGCTGAGTAACTGTTGAACTCACCTGAGGCTTGCCTGCTGCATAAGACTGCTACAGACTGTTGCCCGGACTCCTAGAGCCAGTACTTCAAAGATCCGCTTGAGATGCAGCTCCAACTTACGATCCTGAAGAGCCTTTAACTCCTTTGCTCCCGCCATCGGGACGGTGGTGTGTTTGGTGACTGCAGACACCGAAGCATCTACTTTAGGGACCTTAAGCACCTCTAGAGATTGATCTGGCAGGGGATAAAGCTTATCCATTGCTCGTCCCACCTGAAGACCAGACTCCATGGACTCCCATTCCCGAAGCAGGAGTTGCATTAGCATGGGATGGAATGGGAAAGTATGTGGCGGAGCCCTCAGTCCCGCTAGGACCGGCTCCACATTGCGCGAAGAGGAGGCACTGACAGATTCTTCTGGAGGAACCTCAATCCCAAGTTCATCCAGGACAAACGGATTAAGAGGGTCAAGCTCTTCTTGCTTGAATAATCTCAGAACCCGCGGGTCTCGTCTCCTTCGATGGACAGATTTGAGATTGACAAATCCGGGTCCTGATCCAGGTCTGGCAGAGGAGAGGGCTGAGGAGGGTCAGGTGGGTCCAGTACACCCGGGTACGGTCCTGACCCTAGTGGTACCCTGTGAATCTGGGGCACCAGGGCCCTGTCCGGTGGCATCCGAGGGATCTTAGCCAGGGGGGGACCCGGGGAAGGATCATCCTGCTCCTCCAAGCTTGGGGGGGGGGGGGGAGAAACCCAATAGGAGGGGTCGGGGGCTGCCCCCAGAGAGCCCACGGGGCTTAAATCAGGCGGCGAATGGGACAAATCTGGCTCCCCTCGTCCCTGTGGCTCCAAATCAGCAGCGAGATCCGGGCACAAAATGGCCACCGTTTTCATGGTTTTTTTGTGAGGGAGCCGGCTGGGCCACACGCTTAAGGGCCTGACCTTGGGCTGTCGATTTTACCGCCGCCGCCGCAGAGGGTCCCTCCCCTCAGGACAGACGGAGCACAGCCCCTTGCGGGAGAGCTGCGAAACAGGCTCCCTGCAGGCTATGCAAAAAGCTGAATGCGGCTTCCACAGAGGAAAGAAGGCTACCACAGATGAAAGCAAATCAGCTGTGCCTGTCTGTGTTTGCGATCGGGAGCCGGCAAAACAGCCACGCTCCGCTCCTTCCCCTGCCTTCAGGCCAAATCAATCGTGGTAAGCTGCCTGAGCCCGAGCTTCCTTATAGTAATATAGTTTTGTTTTGTTTGTTTTTTTTACAAGAGCAGAGGCATTAAATTCATCTCTGCAAAGGGACCCGAGGCATGCAACATCTCTGGGGTCACCTATCCAAAGGTGGGGGAGTGACTGGACCACCAGTATCGCCCCTAGGCAGGGAAAACAAAAGGTCACCGGGAATACGGGGTCCTAGGCTGAATACTCAAGGGGAAGATCCCCACTAGGACCCTATAAGAGCTAGGAGACAGAAAACTGTCTCCCGTAGAAACAGAGTTTAAACACTTTTTCTTTTTTGTTTAAATAGCTAATACTTGCTTGATCCTGAGAGATTAGGGGTATGAAGAGAAAACCTCGCAAGAGAGAAAAAAAAGCGAAAACAGCTAAAGAGAGGGAACAGCAGGTTCAACCATCTGCATCTGCTGGAGACAGAGAAATACTGAGGGGCACAGGGTGAGCACTGTCTTGAAATAGGATACCCTTACAGTTTTTCTCTGTCTCCATCTGCTGGACAGGAGGCTCAACCCACTGTCTGGACTGATACAGGTAATTACAGGGAACAGGCCTTCAATTTATTCCACTTACCCCAAGCCGCTCGTAGCGCCGACTGCGAGGCACCGCTCCCCAGCCACCGGCGACAGACGCATCGATCCCAGCCCTCGTCCGGGCCAGCAGCTAATCAACACTGCCCGCGGGGCAGCCAATCAGGGGACAGCCCCATAGGCCTTTAAACCCACGCGGCAGTTAGGCGTCGCAAGCGACAAAGGGGCAGGCCTCTTTGTGCGCCCCTTCATGCAGCACCGAAGTGCTATCTTAACTCTTGCCTGGCCGCACTCAAAATCCCCCTCTTAAGCATTCGCTCCTGACGTCCTTATATCTACAAGCCCTAACCTCCCATGTTCTGTCCAGCTTTCTTCCGAACCAGACAGCCAGTCCACTTCGTCCAGGCTCAACAAGCCAGAATGTTTCCAGCTTCCACTATCCCTATTCTCCAACGCTATACATCCTCTACAGGAAATTCCACCAGGCAAGCCAGACAGCGCTCATTAATAATCCTCACCCCAATCCTGATCGCACCGATCACCCAACTACTAGGAATTACTCCATTCTCCTTAACTCTTTTTAATGCACAATCCCTTACCAAGAAATCTCTGATCCTCAATGATTACCTTCTAGACGCCAAGCCAGACATATGTGCAATAACTGAAACATGGCTAAAACCCACAGATACAGCAATAATAAATCAACTACCAACACTGACCTATGACATCTTCTCTATCCCTAGACAGAAAAAAAGAGGTGGGGGCATCTTATTAGCAACAAAAAAAGGCCTCAGATTCACTCAACACCCTGTCATATCAGATCCTAAACTAGAAATCGGCCTTTTCACATCAGACCATCTTCAAATTCTACTAGTCTACGTCCCCCCGGGCCTCCTGGAAACAGACGCTTCTCCTATTATTGAAATAATCACAACCCTTATTAATTTGGATGCCCCAGCAATAATCCTGGGAGATTTCAATCTGCACATAGACGACCCCACACTCTCATCCAGCTGCGAAGCCTTCCTCACTGCCCTCTCAGCCTTGGGTTTCAATCAGATAGTCAACAAACCCACATACAAAGCAGGCTATACGTTGGATCTAATCTTCGTCAACTCCGGCATCAAGCAGTCATCTCACTTTAATTGCAAGAAGGTCCCCTGGTCAGATCATACACTAATCTCAACCAGGTTCACGATGAATGAAACCATCACTGACCGCGCACCCCAACCCTCCTTCCAATATAGAAGATCCTGCTCTTCTGAAGACCTCAGCAATCAACTAACCTCACAACTTACTCGCATAGACCTCACCAACCCCAACACAGCTCTCCTCACCTGGAACAACATTACAGAATCCATAGCTAACAAACTATGCCCCCTTGTAACAAAAAAACCCAATACCAACGCGCCTAAAAGACAACCGTGGTTCACCAACAAACTCAGAAAACTGAAACAAAGTTTAAGACAGAAAGAGAGCAAATGGCGTAAAGCCCCTTGTACAAGCACACTCTCCACCTATAAACTGGCACTACACCAATACAAGACCTCCACCTCTAGATCTAAAAGGGACTTCTACGAGCATAAGATCCACGACCTTGTCTTTGACGCCAAAGCGCTCTTTGCTTCTGTTTCCAATCTAACCCAAATCAATGCACCGGACATCCCTAACAATCAAGCACAATCAAAAGCCGAAGAATTGGCCCTGTTCTTCCGAAACAAAATTATCAACCTTCTAACACAGCTGCCCACCTCCACCCCTCCTTACTTGAGCTCACATCAACTAAACAACAACAAAACCATATATCTCGATTCGTTAGAACCCATCACTGCCACAGAGATTCAGTCAGTTTTAAAGAAAATGAAACCTTCCTCTCATCCTTCAGACAATATCCCCACCAAACTTCTCATGACAATCCCTGACTCCATCTCCCAAATGCTGGCGGACATCATAAACTGCTCTCTATCTCAAGGAATATACCCAGACGAACTCAAACTGGCATCCCTCAAACCACTTCTAAAGAAGCCAAAATCTGGATCCTACAGACCTGAACTTCCGACCGATTGCTAACCTACCATTCATAGCTAAGATCATGGGAAAACTAGTTAACATTCAAATTTCAGACTACATTGAAGATAACAAACTACTATTCCCTTCCCAATATGGGTTCCTTAAAGCTTCCAGTACAGAATCTCTCCTCGTATCGTTGACAGACTACCTCATTTTGGGTCTCGACAAAGGACAATCATTCCTGCTGATTCTTTTAGACCTCTCGGCAGCTTTCGACAGCGTTAACCACGCCATCCTCATAAACCAACTCTCGACCATTGGTATAACAGGTACGGCACTAGCCTGGTTCAAAACTTTCCTCAATAACAGAGGCTACAAAGTGAAAATCCACAACAAAGAATCTCCCCGCCATGACTCACCTGTTGGAGTGCCACAGGGATCCTCCTTATCACCCACGCTCTTCAACATTTACCTCCTTCCGCTGTGCCAGCTTCTAACTAATCTAAAACTCAAACACTTTCTTTATGCAGATGATGTCCAGATAGTGATCCCTCTTAAAGAATCCTTCTCCAAAACCCTCGAACATTGGGAATCCTGCCTCCAAAAAATCAATCACCTTCTTGCCAGCCTAAACCTCGTATTAAATGCTGCCAAAACTGAACTCCTGCTCATTTCCCCAGAAAACAGCAACACCACCATTACTCTTCCAGCCAACCCACTCTCCACCCAAGTGAGAGACTTAGGCGTTATAATTGATAACGGGATGAATTTGAAAGCATTTGTCAACTATACAACCAAGGACTGTTTCTACAAACTCCAAGTGCTGAAAAGAATAAAACCTCTTTTCCACTTCCATGATTTCAGAATGATACTGCAAGCAATAATCTTCTCAAAGATAGATTATTGCAACGCTATCCTACTAGGTTTCCCATCTTCGTACACCAAACCTCTACAGATGGTCCAAAATGCGGCAGCAAGAATTCTTACCAACACCAGGAGAAGAGACCACATATCCCCCATCCTAAAAAACCTACATTGGCTCCCTATTCACTTCAGAATCATCTTCAAGTCCATCACCATCATGTATAAAACCATCCACCACCTTACAACACTTGACCTACCATTCCCGCTCAGCCAACATAACGCCTCAAGAACGACCAGAGAAGCATACAGAGGATCCCTCCAGGTACCTCATACCAAATCCACTCGGCACATAACTTTAAGAGAACGGGCCTTCTCGACAGCTGGACCATCACTCTGGAACTCCATCCCACCGAATCTCCGGCAGGATCCTTGCCTCCCAACATTCCAAAAAAGACTTAAGACATGGCTGTTTAAACAAGCTTTTCCGGACCCCTCATAAATTCCACCTCATCAACTTCAAGAATGCAGCCACACCAGTTATCTGTAAATAACTCTATATGAGGTTAAATTTCTACTGTATTTCTTTATTCTCCCAGTTCAATCATCCTTGTTCTTTGTAACTGCATTTTCTTCTGCACAAATTCCAGTTTTATTGTATATCTTACACCCCCTGTTCAACTGTAAACCGGCATGATGTGATTGTATCATAAATGCCGGTATTTATTTATTTTATTTAACATTTTTTATATACCGATAACCATTTGCACATCGTATCGGTTTACAATTAACTTAGAACTGATAGGCAAAAAGGCCTTTACATGGAACAGTAACTGAAATTAGAACATGGGAAAACAGCAAACTAATAAACATGGGAACAGTAACTGAAATTAAAACATGGGAGCAGGAAACAGTAGTCAAATAAAGGGGAAAACTAGTGTACAGAAATTAAATTTACATAAATTTACAAGTATTTACAAAAAATAACCAGAGACAAATGCATATGGGATCTGTTAGCAATTATGAGGACGAATTGGCAAACGGGTAGGCTTGAAGAAAAAGCCATGTTTTGAGTTTCTTTTTGAATTTCGGGGTGGATGTCTCTGTGCGCAGATCAGGAGGGAGGGAATTCCAAATGGTAGGGCCGGCGAGGGAAAAAGCTCTATTCATTGTGGAGAGCAGTTTGTAGGGTTTGATAGAGGGAGTGCGGAGGGTTCCTTGAAGGGCAGGATGGGTGGGTCTTGTGGAGGAGCGAGGAAGGAGAGGGGGGCAGAGCCAATGTAGGTTATCATTGGTAATGCTCTTGTGGATGAGGGATAATGTTTTGTACAGGATGCGTGATTGAATTGGTAGCCAGTGGAGTTCGATGAGGGTAGGTGTGATGTGGTCTCTTTTTCTTGTGTTACAGAGGGTACGGGCAGCAGCATTCTGTAGAAGTTGCAAAGGTTTGGTGTGGTTGGAGGGGAGGCCTAGGAGTAGGGCATTACAGTAATCGAGTTTGGAAAATATGATGGACTGGAGAACAGTGCGAAAATCTGAGAAGTGTAGGAGGGGCCTGAGTTTTTTTTTTATAGTTTGGAGTTTGAAGTAGCAGTCACGTAGGAGGGATTTGATGTAGGGTTTGCAGGAGAGTTGGTTATCAAGGAGAAAACCAAGGTTGCGGGTGTGTGAGTGGAAGGTAAGGGAGGAGTGAGATGTGGGGACAGGGGGAAGAGGGAATTTAGAGGAAATAATGAGAAGTTCTGTTTTTTGAGGGTTGAGGGCAAGATGCATGTCGGTGAGGAGTTTGTTGATGGTGGTAAGGCATGAGTCCCAGGTATGGAGAGCGGACTGGAGGGAGTCAGAGAAGGGGAGGAGGATTTGCACATCATCTGCGTAGATGAAGTGTTTGATGCTAAGGTTAGTTAGGAGGGTGGTGAGGGGAAGCATGTAAATGTTGAATAAGGTTGAAGATAGGGAAGAGCCCTGAGGGACACCTTGATCTAAACTAATAGGGTCAGATTCATAGTTATCAGAGAGGACTGTGAAAAGGCAATTTTGTAGGTAGGATTTGAGCCAGGCAAGCGCAGTACCAGTGATACCGATGCTACTGAGGATGTTGATTAGTATGGTGTGATTAACAGTATCGAAAGTGGCAGAGATGTCCAGCATAGCAAGGAGGTAAGAAGTACCAGAATCAGTTCCTTTGATTATGGTGTCAGAAAGGGAGAGTAGTAAGGTCTCGGTGCTCAGATGTTTACGAAAACCATATTGCGTGGAGGGTAGAATGTTGTGAAGTTCAAGGTAGTCAGAGAGGCGAGCGTTGACAAGCTTTTCAAGGATTTTAGCCAAGATGGGGAGATTGGAAATGGGTCGAAAGTTGGAGAGGGAGGAAGGGTCAAGGTTGGGTTTCTTGAGTATGGGTTTAACTACAGCTTGTTTGAGAAAATCGGGGACCGTGCCTTGTAGTAGGGAGCAGTTGGACATGTCAGACAGAGGTTTGGAAATAGCTTTAGGAATGGAAAGAAGGAGTTTAGATGGGATGGTTTCAGCAGGATGTGAAGAAGGTTTCATTTTTTTTAGGATATTTTCTATTTCCAGGGAGGAGGATGGGTCGAAGGTAGACATGGAAGCCGAGCAATTGAGCGGGGGAAAGGTGACTTTGTTGAGATTATGGGAAAATTGTGCGGTAAGGGAAGAGACTTTGTTTTTGAAGAAGTGTGCAGGTTCATTGCAGCGAGTCTTCGAGGAGGAAGATTGGGATTGCGTAGTTGGGGAGTTGGTGAGGGCAGAGATCAAGGTAAAGAGGGCCTTGGGGTTGTATTGGAAACCATGTATTTTTTTTTAGAGTAGTATTCTCTTTTAGTGGTGAGGATGGTGTTTTTGTATTCATGCATGAGTTGGTAGTAGTATAAAAACCTTAAATAAATAAATAAATAAATGTTGGTATGTCCTAAGTGTATGTTGTCAGTTGGAATTTTGTTTGCTTGTTCAAGCAGAGGTATAGTAGAAGATATTGTGGTTATTTCAAATTGATGTAATATTTTGGCTGATTGGAATATAATTTAATACAGATTTCTTCTGTATTTTGGCACTTTTTGAGTTGGAGAACCCTGTCTAATTGAGGTGAGACATATGGAGAGTAAACACACCAAATGTATTCAGGACACAT
This sequence comes from Rhinatrema bivittatum, assembly GCF_901001135.1. Classification (NCBI taxonomy): domain Eukaryota; kingdom Metazoa; phylum Chordata; class Amphibia; order Gymnophiona; family Rhinatrematidae; genus Rhinatrema; species Rhinatrema bivittatum. The sequence continues at coordinate 51,148,772 of NC_042616.1, read as the reverse complement.
GTAAATATGTAAGTGTCTATGTTTCTAGAAAACAATCTTTACAATCCCCTTGCTGGTGAACCATGATTATTATCGGTAGTCAAGGGATGCTTGCAGACAAGCAGTTTCCAATTAAGGTAACACTGATCAGTGCATATTTCATTAGAATCAGAGTAAAGTCATAGATCACCTAGAATATCAGGCTTTTGATATATTTTGTATTATTGAAACCTGTTCTGATTTTATCCCAACTTACCTGGAGGGGTTTACATTTTTACTCAGCCACAAGAATTCAGACATGGTAGTGGAATGGCTAGTTTTATTTACACAAGTATATGAGTAAGTTAATACTTGTTTCTCAGCCAGTAGAGGCGGAATATTTATCTCAGCTTGGACTGGATAAACTGTTAGCAATATTATTAAGGTCCTCAAGGGCCATACAATTTTTTAATGATTTGTCCCAGCTAATCTAGAATATTCAGTTAGATTATCCCAATCTTCTTTTCTAAGTGATTTTAATATTCACTTGATTCCATTTTATTTGGTACTGGAGCTTATTTTTACTCTATAATGGCACACGGCTTTAGACACTATGTAGTGGAGTCATCATATTTGAAGGGTCAAATATTGGATTTAGAATCTTTGCACAATTCTGTTGGTCATCGTTGGTACATTTCTGATCTGATGGTTAGGCCAGTGGTCTGGTTTGACCATTTTTTGATAAACTTTACTTTAGGGGGCTGGATTGTCACTTGAACTCCAGTGATCAGCACATGGTACGGTTTAGTATAAGACAAAGCAGAGGGTCAGGAGTTAGTTAAAATGGGAGAGTACTTTTAATAAAGCATGCAATAAGCTGGGAAATTCTTTATAAAGCAGAACAATGGGCTAAACTAAATGGAGTGACAGTAATGGGAAACAATCTTTATGTTAGAAAAATAAATTTGAAAAAAAGGGGGAAAAAAGACCAGTATGATTTTCCAAAAAGGTGGTTAAAAGAAAGAGCAAAAAGATTAGTATTAAAAAAACTGCAAAGGATCTCATAAAAAGGAACACAGGGAAGAATATCTAGTAAAGCTGAAAGAAGTGGGGAAGGTAGTCAGGACAGCAAAAGCAAGTGGGAAAAAAAATAAGACAGTGATGCTAGAAAAGGTGACAAACCATTTTTTCAGGTATTTCAGTGAAAGGAAGCAGTCAAAAGTTGGGATTAAAAGATAGAAGATAAAATTACCATCTAGTTTACCAAGAGTAAACAATTGATTAACGAGTAAACATTAATCAGTTGTTTACACTTTCAAAAAGTACAAAGACCAGAAAACATACAATGAAGTTACTGGGTAATACATTTAAAACTAAGAAGAGAAAATGTTTTTACTCAATGCATAATTAAACTCTGGAATTCGTTGCCAGAGGATGTGGTGAAAGCTATTAGTATAGCTGCATTTAAAAAAGGTTTGGACAAGTTCCTGGAGGGAGAGTTGCAGAAATCCACTGTTTATTCTTGGGATAAGCAGTTTGGAATCTATCTACCTCTTGGGATCCTGCCAGGTACCTGGGACCTGGCTTGACCACTGTTGGAAACAGGAGACTGAGCTTGATGGACCCTTGGTCTGACCCAGTATGGCAAACCTTGTTCTTAATTAAAAGGACGACTGTATGGAAGATGAGGAAAAAAAACACTAAAATACGTTCAGTCAGTAGTCACTGAAGAGATTGGAGAAGGTCTGCTGATTGTTGGCAGGTGTACATATAGTAGCTACACTATTTACGTAAGAGAATTTGTGTGCAACTTGCAAAACTAAAAGTGGGCAAAGCTATGGGGCCAGATGGGATACATTCTAGGATATTAAGGAAACTAAAAGAGGTTTTAGCGGATCCACTGAAAACTCTGGTCAATAGATCTTCGAAAATGGGAGTGTTTTCATGGGACTGAAGGGCAGATGTGATCTCTCTTCATAAAAGTGATAATAGAGGCGGTTGGAAATTGCAGGCCAGTTGGTCTTACCTCAGTCATGGAAATATTAATGGAGTAAAGGAAAGGACAGCGAGATATTTACAGTTCAGCAAGTAGAATGATCCAAGGTGGCACAGCTTTACCAGAAAAGCAAGTTTTCTTATCGAACACAATCTTTTCCCATCGATAGCAGGGCTGAATTAGCCATGCTGTCATGGGGATCTGTCAATCAGGTCCGGAAGGCGGAGCTTGTCAAAGCAGAGAACAGAGCTTTGCTCTCTGCGGCTGCGCATGTGTTCCCGCGCAGGAAAGTAACGGAATCTCTTCAGTCTGTGATTAAACCTTAGTGTAGTCGAAGATTTGGTGACTGCCAGGGAGGAGGGTGGGTCAGCATGGCTAATTCATCCTGCTATCTACGGAAATACCGTTTACGGTAAGCAAACTTACTTTTTCCCGTCGATAGCAGGGCTGAATTAGCCATGCTGTCATGGGAGTCCCAAGCTCCTGATCACGTTGTTTTTGATATATATGTTTGTACGCGATCTTTGACAGTGTGGCAGTCACCATGGACCGGAGGATAGAGTTTGCAGGATTGCTTGCCATATCTTCGCATCTGTGGCTGTTTGTTGATCAAGGCAGTAGTGAGATGTGAATGTATGAAGTGATGACCATGTAGCTGCCTTGCAAATGTCTATGGGTTGCACATTCCTTAGGTGTGCCAATGAGGCTGATACTACTCTGACTTGGTGAGCTTTCGGCTCTGAATGTAGTTGTAGTTTTTGTTTATGGTAACAGAATTTGATGCACTGTGCTATCCAGCTGGAGATGGTGTGTTTAGCCACTGGTAATCCAGGTGCCTTTGGGTCAAAGGAGACAAAGAGTTGAGAAACACGGGAGTCCAAGTTTGTCCTTTCTTTGTAGTATGCTAAAGCTCTTTTACAATCTAGTGTGTGTAGTAGTTTTTCCCTATCATTTGCATGAGGTTTAGGGAAAAAGGTGGGTAATTCCATGGTCTGATTGAGGTGGAATTGGGAAACCACTTTTGGTAGGAAGGATGGGTGAGTTCGGAGAACTACCTTTTGGTGATGAAATTGCAAATATGGAGAATAATGGACCAAGGCCTGCAATTCACTAGCTCTCCGTGCTGATGTTACTGCAACCAAGAATACCACTTTCCATTTGAGGTATTTAATATGTGCCGAGTCCATGGGTTCAAATGGGGAAAGCATGAGCTGTTCCAGAACTATGTTGAGGTTCCATGGAACCGGAGGTTTAGATATCGGAGTACGAATGTGAGTTAGCCCCTTAATGAAACGAGATAGTAAGGGGTGATTGGATATAGGAATATTGTTAACTGGTCTATGATATGCCCCTATGGCACAGAGATGAACTCTGATGGATGATGTTGCTAGACCAGCTGTATATAGTGTATGAAGATAATCTATGAGCAATTCAGGTGAGCAGTCCAATGGTGGTACAACTTTGGAAGTGCACCATGTAGAGTAACGTTTCCATTTATAGCTATAATTTTTCCTCATTGAGAGTTTCCTGGATTCTAACAAGATGAATTGTGCCGAGGTGGAAACTCCCTGTTCTGTTAGAAGGAGCCTCTCAATCTCCACGCTGTCAAGTGGAAAGATGAGTGTAGCGGGTGTAGAAGCATCCCTCGATCTTGGCAGAGAAGATCCTGGCGATTCAGTAATCAAATTGGATCCATGATGGATAGTCTGAGAAGGAAACTGTACCACGGTTGCCTTGGCCAAGCCGGGGCTATGAGTATCAGTTGAGCTTTGTCTGCTATGCACTTTTGAATTGTCCTTGTTATGAGTGGTTTGGTAGGAAAGGCATATAGGAGGCCTGTCGTCCACAGGATAAGGAAGGCATCTTGGGCGATCCTGCATTGGCTTGGTCTTATCGAGCAGAATTTGGGAACTTGAGCATTGATCTCCGTTGCAAAGAGATCTATTGAAGGTGTCCCCCACTGCATTAATATGTCTTGGGCTATTTCTGTATTGAGTGCCCACTCATGAGGATGAAAGATGCGGCTTAGCTTGTCCGCTCTTGTGTTTGCAACTCCTGGTAGATAAGTTGCCTGGAGAAGTATGCAATTTCAATGAGCATGTTCGAAGATTGTCAGGGTCTCCTTGCATAGGGACCATGAACCGGACCCTCCTTGTTTGTTGATGTAAAACATTGCGACTTGGTTGTCCGTGTAGATCATGACCCTGCGTCCTTTCAGGTGGTCTTGGAACACTCGTAATGCATTCTGAATCACTCTGAGTTCCAATAAATTTATTTGCAAGTTTTGTTCCGAGATTGTCCATAATCCTTGTGTTTCGTAAATCTCGAGGTGTACACCCCAGCCCTTGCGAGACACATCTGTGGTTAAGACTGCGTTGTGAGGAGGGGAACTGAACAATGCTCCCTTGGATAGGGTGGAGTCTAGTTATATCTTTTCTCATTTCGGCGGTCAACGATAACTTCTGTGTCAATAGTTGCGAGTGCTGTTTCCATTGATGTTTCAAGCCCCATTGCAGGCGTCTCATGCATAGCCTGGTGTTGGGAACCATGAAATTCGCCGCTGCTATGTGGCCGAGGACTACTAAGACTTGTCTCGCTGAAGGTCTCTGAGTGTGGTTCAAGGTATGTAACAGAAGACGGAATTGTGATATTCTGTCGCTTGGTAGGTATGCCCTGTTGCGCCTAGTGTCCAGGCATGCTCCTATGAACTGTAACTGTTGTGTTGGTTGTAGGTGTGATTTCTGAAAATTGATCACCAATCCTACTCGATGGAGGTGCTTGAGTAAGATGTTTGGAGTTGGGGCGATTATGAGCCAATCGTCCAGATATGGAAAGATGGTTATATCTTGTTGTCTGAGGTGAGCCACCACCACTACCATGCATTTGGTGAACACCCTGGGTGCAGCTGATAGTTCAAAGGGGAGAACTTTGTACTGGTAGTGTTGATGCCTGTAGCAAAAGCATAGGTAACGCCACAAGGATGGATGGATTGGAATGTGTGTGTAAGCATCCTTCAGGTCGATGGAGCACATCCAATCGTTGGTTTGAATCAGAGGAAGGTTTGATTTCAATGATACCATTTTGAATTTCTCTTTGGTGAGAAATTTGTTCAATTCCCTTAGGTCTAGGATGGGGTGAAGGCCACCCGACTTCTTGGGTATGAGGAAGTATGGGGAATAAAATCCTACTGATTGGGTTCCTGGGTAAATTTGTTGACTTGCTTGTTGTTTGATAAGCAAAGCAATTTCCTCCCCCAGTTGTGGTTGAAAGTTGTGAATCTTGAAAGTGGAAAGATGAGGTAATATGGGTTTTGTGACAAATTGGAGTTGGTAGCCGTGACTTACTATCTCCAAACCCCATTGATCGGATATTATTCTCTCCCAGGCTGCCAGGCAGGAATGAATCCTGCCGGGTGGTGCTTGATGTTGTGGTGGTGGCGACTGGGTAATTAAAAAGATGAAGTTGCTTTCACTGCAGTAGCCGGCTGTTGAGCCTGCTGTCTCTGGTTACGTGGTTTACCTCTACATTGGTCTGAGGTATTCTGTTGAGGAGCAGGATGCTGGTACGCAGGGTAAGCCTGTGTATGAAAGGACTGGTAAGATCTGTAGGGTCTCCTGGCATATGAATGCCTACGAGTAGATCCAATATAACGACGTGTGGTCGAATAGTTAGGATGTGATGTTAATGATTGTACTGCTAGAGCTTCTTCCTTCAGTTTACCTACTGTGCCTGAAATCGTTCTCCGAACAGGTTATCTCCTGTACATGGGAGGTTTGTTAGTTTTTTGTGCAAATCTTCATGTATCGAACTTGAGCGTAACCATGCTAGTCTGCGGGCTGCAATGGCTGTTGCCGATGCCCTAGATGTTGTTTCATATGCTTCATAGATTGACCTCAAAAGGCGTCGGGAACACTCTTCCATGTCATGAAGAGGCGGAGGTATGTGATCCGCAGTCAAGGAAAGCATACCTTTTATAGCCTGTATGCACTCATATAGGTATTGTACCATGTAGAACTGATGGTGCATAATTCGGGCATTCAACATTGAGTTACGGTATATTTTCCTGCCAAACTCATCTAAATATTTGTTGTCTTTCCCTGGTGGGTATGAGGAATGCGACTTTGTTTTCTTAAATCTTTGCATCGCCGACTCTACTACAATTGAAGCGTGAGGTAATTGTGGTATAGAATACGGTGATGTTTTCCTCATACGAAATTTTATGTCCGTCTTTCTGGAAACCACTGAGATTGCGTAAGATATTTTCCAGGATTTCTGTAAGACTGAATGCAGGAGTTCTTGTGGTGGAAGAGATGTTGGTTCTCCTGGAGTATTGAAAATCTTTAGGAAGCCAAGAGTTTCTGATCTAGGATCTGTTTCTTTTTGAACCTCTAGATGAAGTATTGAACCTAATTTTTCCAGAAATTTTGGATATGTAAGGTCTTCCGGAGGGGAATCCGGTTCCTGAGGTTGTTCCTGTGGATCCGATGGGAATCCTGTAGATGATGATGGGGATGTTTGCGGTGAAGGAGAAAAAAGATATACCCTGGTTATAATTTGGTGAGGCTGGTTGGTTTGCTATGGGAGATGTTGGAGGCTCCACTGACTGCTCTCTCTTAGTCTGTGTCTTATGTTCCGGACAACTGCCAGAAGCAAGATTAGTCATTCTGAATGATGACTGCAGAGATTCATAAAATCCTGTTAAGGATTGGGACAATTGATAAAATGCCTCTTTTGTATGAGGGTGCATTATTGTACAACCATCTGGTTCTTGTGACTCACATGCTGTAGGTTGCATTGGAGTGTTGTGAGGTAAAGTATTGGATACTTTATGGTCTTTCTGTTTTTTGTCGCATAAGACAAGAAGCAACATACAGAGGTAACACAAGAAGCAACTTGTATTACCTCTGTATGACAAGAAGCAACTTGTATTACCTCTGTATGGGAGAAGGTATTTGAAGCTGGTATGTGAGATGATTTAGAAGTCGAAGGGCTTACTTCCCATGTTGCACTCCTCTTTGCTGCCCTTTTGTGGTGGTAGTGATGTGAGTGCTTATAATAGTGTGACAACGAGTCTGTATGACTTCTACGTGAACACGGTGATCACTTTCTGCGTTTTATTGTAAAATCTGTTGAGGTAGCTCTCGAAGAGAGGGAAGTACCCGAACGAGTGGGGTTATCGATGGAGAGGTGGAATGAGACATTTGTGAGGGTCCACGTCATCTCTTCAACTCATGGTGTAGTACATGAGACGTGTGCTGCTGTGTCTTGTGCGCAGATTTGGATTTGTGCGTATATCTTTCTATGTCTGTGTGCGCCAAAGTTATCGGCGCCGATGTCTCCGGTGCCATGCGCACAGCCATGTCTGGCGCTGTGCGCGTGTTGTCGGTGCCGTGCACCCAAGTGACTTCGGCGCCGTGTGCGATTTTCCCTTCATCGCACACACAGGTGTCTTCGGCGCCCTGCGTGCAGAAATCTTCTGCGCCGTGCACGCAGGGTCCTTCGGCGCCATGCGCACAATTGTCTTCGGCACCATGCATGCAGAAGTGTTGTGTGCCGTCATAGTTTAATGCACATAAGGCATCTTAGGTGCAGAAGTCTTAGGCGCTGCGATTTTTGGCGCCAGTGTCTCTTGCGTTGGCGCTTCTGGCTCTATGGATTGTTTGAAATCCGATGGCCTTTGCCGGCTTGCCATGTCCTTACCTCCAAGATTGGAGGATTGAGGACCTCACGAAGATGCCCTCTTTTTTGAGGAAGCCGGTAAAATTGCAGGGCCAGGCGACAAATGAGCCTCTGATGGCTCCAGTGAGGCAAAAAACTCCTGAAGCCTGTAAGCCCGTTGTTTCAGGGCTCTCGGAGATATCCTCGAAAAAAATTCACAGTCTTCACGATTGTGATCTGGCCCTAGGCATCGGTAACATCGGTCATGTCCATCCGTGACCGACATTACCTTGCCACAATTACAGAGTTTAAAACCCGATTTTGACATTTTTATTTAATAACGCTGAGGAGAAGAACAGCTCCGAGTGTGATCCCATGCGCGGAAAGAACAGACTGAGGAGATTCCGTTACTTTCCTGCGCGGGAACACACGTGCAGCCGCAGAGAGCAAAGCTCTGATCTCTGCTTTGACAAGCTCCGCCTCCCGGACCTGATTGACAGATCCCCATGACAGCATGGCTAATTCAGCCCTGCTTTCGACGGGAAAAGATTGTGTTATACAAATCTGATCAATTTCTTTGATTGGGTGACTAGACATTTATTTATAAACATGTGCTATTCTGCTTTGAGACCATGATAGGGAAAGCAGATTACAACCAAAATTTCAATCAAAGATTACCATTTCTTCACAATTTACAGTCAATGTAGGAGTACCGAACACAAAGGAGGGGACATAGCCAGACAGAAGTAGAGATATGGGTAGATTAGTGTTTTCATCTGGTATGTAGTGGAACATGCCTCTCTTGACTCCTTCGAGCCCACCACCTCCTTGGAGATCGAATCCACCCTCAGGAAATTGAAACCTTCCAGCCATCCAACAGACCACATTCCAACTAAACTGCTGCTCCTCATCCCGAGCACCATCTCCAGATCACTGGCTAACATCATAAACTGCTCCCTAGTCCATGGAATCTACCCTGATGAGCTAAAAACGGCGTCCCTCAAACCTCTCTTGAAGAAACCTAACCTAGACACAAAAGAACTCTCCAACTTCAGACCTATATCCAACCTCCCTTTTCTAGCGAAGCTCACAGAGAAAGTTGTGAACACACAACTCTCAGACTACCTGGAGGAACAAAATACTATACCCTTCCCAGTACGGCTTCCGTAAATCGTCCAGTACAGAAACCCTTCTCATTTCCCTATCAGACCACCTCCTTATGGGCCTAGACAAAGGGCTTTCTTACTTACTTGTCCTCCTAGATATCTCAGCGGCTTTCGATACTGTGAACCACGCCATCCTTCTAAACCGCCTTTCAGACATCGGATTATCTGGACTCGCCCTCAGATGGTTCGACTCCTTCCTCAACAACAGAAGCTGCAAGGTCAGAGTCAATAACAAAGAATCCCCAAGTTTCAAGTCAACGCTAGGCGTCCCCCAAGGCTCTTCTTTATCTCCCACCCTCTTCAACACCTACTTACTACCCCTCTGTCAACTACTCACAAACCTAAATTTAATACACTACCTCTATGCAGATGACGTCCAGATCTTGATCCCCATAAAAGAATCTCTTCCAAAAACGCTTACCTTCTGGGAAAATTGCCTTAAGTCCATCAACAGCCTCCTCACCAGCCTGAACCTGGTTCTCAATGCATCCAAGACAGAAATCCTTCTTATCTCCCCTGACCACTCTGCTAACACCGATCAAACAGTCCCTGACACACAGATATCTCAAGCAAGAGATTTAGGAGTAATCCTAGATAACCATCTGAATTTAAAGAAATCGATCAACAATATCACTAAGGACTGTTTCTATAAGCTTCAAGTTCTGAAATGACTCAAACCCCTTCTTCACTTCCAGGACTACAGAACCGTCCTTCAGTCAACTTTATTCTCTAAAACTGACTACTGTAATGCTTTACTCCTGGGGCTCCCCATCTCCGCCACCAAACCACTACAGATGCTCCAGAATGCAGCAGCCAGAATCTTAACCAACACCAACTGGCAAGCTCATATCACCCCTATTCTCCGAAACCTGCACTGGCTGCCAATAAAATACAGAATCCTACATAAAGCACTCCCTATAATCCACAAAACCATCCACAATCAACTGACACTAGACCTTCAGATCCCTTTCAATCTCTACTCATCCACAAGACCCATCAGAGAAGCATATAAAGGAACTCTACTAGTCCCACCAAATAAATCCACCCGCCTAACTTCCACCAAAGAGCGTACATTCTCCACAGCGGGCCCAGTCCTCTGGAACAAATTTCCGACTGACATAAGACTGGAACCCTGCCTTCTTACCTTCCGACGAAAACTTAAGACTTGGCTTTTCCTCCAAGCCTTCCCCTAATTTCTAAAGTGTTCAATCCAGACTCAGCCCAACTGATGGGACGTTCGCATTAGTCTCAGTACTATTCATATGTATTCTACCTCTAGTTAATTTTTGTCTCACTACTTCCTGGCTACTCTAGCCCCCAAGTTCAATCTCCTTGTTATATGTAACTTTGCTTCGGCTCTCTTGTTTGGTTAATTAGTTACTCCCCTAAGTTCCATGTAAACCGGCCTGATATGAATCCCTTCATGAAGACCGGTATAGAAATATGTTAAATAAATAAATAAAATAAACATGCGCTAAATACTGGTTTGATAGATAGAGGATAGGGACAGATGTGGGCACAGAGCGAGTGCTGGATGTAGTGTACTTGGATTTCAGCAAAGCTTATGATATTGTCCTATAAAGGAGGCTCAAAAACTGAATAGCCTGGGATTGGGCCCCCAAGGTAAAGGACTGGATTAGAAATTGGTTAAGTAACAGACCACACAGCATCATATTAACTTAAATTCATTCTTGAGGAAAGAAAGGTGATCAATGGAGTGCCCCAGAGACCTGTCCTGGGGCTGGTTCTGGTCAACATTTTTCTGAGTGATATGCAGAGAAGGAAGTTTGCCTTTTTGAAGATGGACACAAGGGTCTGCAACAGAGTTGTCAACCCCTGAGGAAGTAATTGAAGAAAGTTTGAGGAGTGGTCAAGTGCTTGGTAGTTAATGGAAAAATGTGCAGCATCATGCCTCTGTAGTACAGAAATCTAAGACAACTGTGCATAATGGAGGGAGTGGTGCTGAGACACTGCTGCACTCTCAACAGAAGAGCTCTTAGGGGTGATGATTCATGTCCAATGATCCCAGTGTAGTGACACACCGACAGGGTGGTAGCCACAACCAGAGAGATGCTAAGGTGTGTAGGGAGAGGCATAACCAGTAGCAAAAAAGGGGATAATGCCTCTGTACAGAGATCATTCACCAGACCTTATCTAGATTATATCAAATTCTGGGGGCTGTTCCTTGCAAAGTATATAGACAGGCTGGAGGCAGTAGAAAGGCCAGTGGAATGGTGCAGCTGCAACACCAATAAAAAGTTCTTGTATATTATACTAATTGTTCTAATGGTTTAACAGTTTCATGAAAATTGGTAATTTGGTTATAGTGCCCTGCATACAGGGAATCTTATAATGTGTGCACTGCCTGCATCCTAAGAGGTGCAGATGTGACCAGTAAGAAGTTATTCTTCCTTCTACTTGTTTTATTCCAGGTACTGTAGAGCTCTTGGTCATTATAATTTTGGATTAGAATTAGTTTATTGTTCACAATTCAAAATGGCCGAAGAGAATTGTTATTTTTATGTAATGTTATGTGGCACATATGTTCTCCAAAAAGCACTTCTCCATTTTGTGCACGGTCTGCATACTGGAGGGAGCAAAGCTGACCAAAGATTTATTATGCCCTTGTATGTGTTTCATCCCAGGTGAATTTGAATAAAATCCTTTGAAACAGCAAAAGCTGCTGTCCAGTTTGTAAAAGAACTAAAGGAACTGGCTAAACACTGACAGGAAAAGTCCAGCCGAATGGAAGGGGTGACTATCGCAGAGGAAGACAACAAGGTGAAGCTAGTTACACGGGGTCAACACCAAACATCAGGTGAGATGAGACTTAAGGACTTAAATATGTACACCCTAGAGGAAAGAGAAATAGGGAATATGATAGAGACATTCAAATACCTCAAAACATACTTCCGACACAGGAAGTCAGTCTTTTTCAGAGGAAGGAATACTCTAGAAGATATCATGGGAAGAAGCTCCAGAGAATGGGGAAGCCTCAGGCACAACATCAGAAAATATTTCTTCATAGAAAGGGCAGTGGATGCAGGGAACAGTCTTCCAGTGGCGGTGTAGAGGTACAGTGGGTACATATGGAATTATGCAATGGACCTGACACTAAGGAACTTCATTCTGTAAAATGGAGTAAACAATGGCAGAAGAAAAGTATAAGTGTTAAAGAATGACTTGGCCTTGGCAGTACCATATCAAGAACATCCATTAGAAGGTAAAAATAATGGATGAATAGCACAAGATTAACCACCTCCATACAAGAAAACCACTAGATTTGGTCACGTACACAATTTGGGGCTGACCTCACAGCAGCAATGCTGAAAAGGGGGCAATCCTGAGGAACTTTGAAGAACATTCCACTACTCAGACCTGAGTAGACACATAGACAACACAAGTTGTCTCCAGTGGCACATTTTGAAGGCACCAACTGATCCTCATAGCTGGGAATTACTACTGCAGCGCTTCTCTTCATACAACCTGCAGGGTACAGGAGGGGAGGGGGGCTGGCTAAAAGAGCACAGCAATTGTTTTCTGTTCTGCAGTGTCTGGTTACCCCATCATCTCGCTCCCCTCCTGTCCCCAGAGGAAGGAAAGGGGTGTAGTTGGTGCAGAAGCGGGAGGGAAGGGGCTAAGAGAGCAATCATTGTTCCCTGTACGTACCAGGATCAGTCCAGACTGCTGGGTTATGCCTCCCTTCCAGCAGATGATGGAGTCAGAGAAAAGCTGAAAGGCATCTTCCATATAACTTGGTGTGCCACCTGCGGTCCCTCAGTATTTCTCTGACTCCAGCAGCTTGAGAGAGCATAACCTGCGGTCCTGATCTTCTCTAAATTTGGAAGGTTTTTCTTACAGGTTTGGTTTAAACTTAAAGGAGAATCCTTTGACCAGATCAATTCCTAAGGATATAAAAAAAAAAATTAGAAATACATAAATAAATAAAAAGGACACAGACAGGCAAGGCATTGCCCTATAGCCATTTACCGGAGATTTTTTTCCCCTGATCCGGTGAGCTATACGGGGGAGGATTTATCGGTGGGCCAGTCACTCTCCCCCTTCTTGCAGAGAAGTAACATTCCTCTGAGGCCCAGCTTTCCCGAGAAGTTAAAATTCCTCTGACGGGCAATTGTTCTGGTGGCTCAGGGAGGTTGTTCCCCTGAGTTGGGAGGGCTGATTAAAGTTAGTACAAAAAAGCTAAAACATTTTTTTATGTAGAGTGCGCATTTATTTCTGTCATTTTAATACACACCTTTTGCAGCCCTCGCCTGCCTCGATTGCCCAGGCCTCCAGAGGGGGTGGCGTGCCACCCAGCTGATTTCACACGCTTTTGGCATGCCGCGGGGGACCGTTTGTTCTGCGTGTGGAGAGCTGGGGTACCGGCTCTCCCACAAAGGCCTCTGCTCCCGGTGTATTGCCGGGGACGAGGGGCCTTCGCAGTGGCTGATTTCGGGCCGGGGATCAGCCCTACTGCACCCACGGGGACATCGGGGCGAGCAGCCTATTCGAAGGCAGAGGCCCGGCACACTCCTAATTGGCACGGGGGCGGCGGCCATCTTGCCTCCTGCAGAACCCAATGCAGATTCAGTGGGGGAGGGAGAGGAGCTCCCTCCTCTTTCCCCGCCGGCGTTAAGCCCTCAGAGACTGCGCGATTTTCAGCAGGACTCGGCCCCTCCCCCTCCTTTATCGGCGGGTGCTGCCTTAAAGAGGCAGCACCCGTTTTCCTCTCAATTTGTGTTGCTTCTGCATAAGGCTTATGTAGAAGCTGAAGCTGACTGGGAAAGCCAGTCTCCTACCCAGGCTAAGTGTTTTAAGGCCTCAGCGGACCAGGAGAGACCTGGACCGAGGGTGCTCCTGGGGGATGGACTATCCATTCCTGTCTCACCTGCGGATCCGATAGCTAAGGACCCCTCCACTCCTGCTATGAGTGATGATGTGAGCAGTGCCAATCTGGTGGAGGGGGATGATCCGCAAGTACTTCGTTTGTTCCGTAAGGAAGAACTGGACCCGTTGATTTCCCATGTGCTTCAGGAGCTAGAGATCCCACTTCCACAGGCGATACCGGACTCTTCGCCGGGAGATTCGGTGTTATCAGAGCTTTGCACTCCACCGCAAACATTTCCTTTTCATCCAAAGCTTTTCCAGCTCGTGTCATGGGAATAGGATATTCCTGAAGCCACCTTGCGGGTCAGCAGAGCCATGGAAAAGCTTTATCCGCTCCCTAATGAATCTCAGGATCTTCTTAAGATCCCTAAAGTGGACTCAGCAGTCAGAGCCATTGCCAAGCATACTACCATTCCTGTGACAGGAGGCACAGCGCTCAAGGACCTCCAGGATAGGAAGCTGGAAGTCTTGCTTAAGCGGATTTTTTAAGTGTCAGCATTGGGAGTACGGGCCGCTGTCTGCAGCAGCATGATGCAGAGGGCTACTCTCCGTTGGGTTCAACAGATGCTTACGGACCAGGAACATCCTCCGGAGGAAGCGGAGCAGGCGAACCACATGGAATCTGCAGTAGCCTATATGGCAGATGCTTTGTATGATCTCCTCTGCACCTCTGCCCGCACTATGTCTTCAGCGGTTTCTGCATGGCGACTACTATGGCTCCGTAACTGGTCAGCGGATGCCTCCTCTAAGTCACAGCTGGGTTCCTTTCCTTTCCGAGGCAAGCTTTTATTCAGAGATGAGCTAGAGCAGCTGGTTTGCTCTTTGGGAGAGAACAAGGTTTACAATCTGCTGGAAGACAAGCCCAGATCATTTCGCTCAGCCGGCACATTTAGGGGCCGTTTTCGTGGACAGCGCCGTTTCCGCTCAGGTAGGGGTTCTTTCTCCTATGTCCCTTGGCAAACGTCCACAAGATCTCAAGCATGGGCGCATTTCCTTTCGTGGCAGGCGGCCTCAGCGCTCTGGAACCTCTCATGCCTTCGCCACAAACAAAGCGTCCCAATGAAGGGGTGCCGGCCCATCCCTCAGTTCCGGAGATTGGGGGGAGACTCTTCTGTTTTCAAGAGGAATGGGCCAAGATAACCTCAGATCAGTGGGTTCTAGACATTATAAATCACGGCTACGCTTTGGATTTTGCACGACCCCTTCACGATCTGTTTCTAGTATCTCCCGGCGGGTCTCAGACGAAGCAGCAAGTGGTTCTTCAAACACTGTCTCGCTTACAGGCTCTGAGAGCCATTGTTCCGGTTCCCGCAGCCGAGCGTCGGACAGGTCACTACTCCATCTACTTCATCGTGCCCAAGAAGGAGGGATCGTTCCGACCAATATTGGATTTGAAGCAGGTCAACAGGGCATTGCGAATCCCTCTGTTTCGCATGGAGACCCGTCATTGTGGTTATCCACAAAGGCGAGTTTTTGGCTTCTTTGGATCTGACAGAGGCTTATCTCCACATAGGGATCCAGGAGTACCATCAGAGGTTTCTACGGTTCATGATCATGGGGCAACATTACCAGTTTTGTGCCCTACCCTTCGGGCTGGCGATGGCTCCGAGGGTCTTCACCAAGATGATGGCGGTGGTAGCAGCGAGCCTGCGGCGAGAAGGGATATTGGTACATCCTTACTTGGACTGGCTTATCCGAGCGAAGTCGGCAGTGCTCTGCGAGAACGCAGTACAATCAGTTTTGGGTCGTCTGAGTTCCCTAGGCTGGGTTGTCAACTATACCAAGAGCCAGCTGGTTCCATCCCAGTGTTGGAATTTCTGGGAGCACGTTTTGACACCGGTATGGGTAAGGTTTCCCTGCCACTGGTGAGGATGGAGCGGCTAATGTCTCAGGTTTGGCGCCTGTTAGCTCTTCCCTTACCCGTGGTGTGGGACTATTTGCAGGTTCTTGGTTTTATGGCAACCCTGGAGTTGGTCCCGTGGGCTTTTGCTCATATGAGGCCTTTGCAGAGGGCGCTACTTTCTTGTTGGGACCCCAAGTCGGCAGTTTCAACTGCCATTACCGCTCCGCTCCTCGAACCGGCCAGGTCCAGTCTGGATTGGTGGTTGATACCGGATCACTTGCTTCAAGGCGTGGATCTAGAACCCCTTCAATGGATAATCGTGACGACGGATGCCAGCTTGACAGGTTGGGGGGGCACTCTGTCAGTCGCGGTCAGAGCAGGGTTTTTGGACACTGCCGCAGACCAAGTGGTCCATCAATCGCTTGGAAACCAGGGCGGTTCACCTGGCGCTACGCCAATTTCTTCCACTGGTTCACCACTGGGCGATACGAGTCCTATCCGACAATGCGACCACCGTGGCTTACATAAACCAACAAGGGGGTACAAAAAGTCGGCTAGTAGCATCCGAAGAGGACATGTTGATGGACTGGGCAGAACGCCATCTGTCTCGCATAGCGGCATCCCACATAGCTGGAGTCGATAACATTCAAGCAGACTTCCTCAGCCGACAGAGGCTAGATCCCGGAGAATGGGAACTATCAAATGAAGCGCTGCGGCTCATGACCAGCCGGTGGGGGACTCCCCGGTTAGACTTGATGGCAACTCGTTTGAACACGAAAGCATCTCGTTTCTTCAGTCGCAGAAGGAGTGGGCGCTCTGGTTCTTCCATGGCCCCCACATATTCTCCTTTACATGTTCCCCCCATGGCCATTGGTGGGAAAGGTTTTACGCCGGATCAAATCACACCAGGGGCAGGTTGTTCTGGTGGCTTCAGAGTGGCCGCGAAGGCCGTGGTTCGTGGATCTGGTTAACCTGATGGTGAACGGACCCTTGCGCCTCGGCCACCTACCGCACCTCCTCCGTCAGGGTCCAGTATTTTTCGATCAGGCTGATCGCTTTTGTCTAGCGGCTTGGCTTATGAGAGGAGGCAATTGAGAAAGAAGGGATAGTCTGAGGCGGTTATCACTACTCTTCTCGACGCTCGTAAAACCTCTACTTCTGTTACCTACGTTCGGGTATGGAAGGTGTTTGATTCGTGGTGCCGTGGGTTGAGTTGTGTCCCCGTGGCAGGCCGCCATTAGTCACATTCTTGCCTTCTTGCAGGACGGCTTAAAGAAAGGTTTGGCGTACAGCTCACTACGAGTGAGTAGCAGCCTTGGGCTGTTTTCGAGGTAAGGCTGACGGTGCTTCAATCGCTCTTCACCCAGATATGGCCAGATTCTTGAAGGGTGTCAAACCCCTAAAGCTGCCGGTGCACTCGATCTGTCCATCTTGGAGTTTAAATTTGGTTCTTCGTAGCCTGTGTAGTCCTTTTGAACCTTTGAAGCGAGCTACACTAAAAGATTTAACACTTATGACGGTGTTTCTCGTGGCTATCTGTTAGGCTAGAAGGATGTCAGAAATTCAAGCATTGTCCTGTGGGAGCCTTTCCTGCATATTTCTCACTCGGGTGTTTCCCTCCAGACCGTACCTTCCTTCTTGCCTAAGATGGTATCGGCCTTCCATGTCAATCAGTCGATTGAGTTGCCGGCATTCTCAGATGAGGATAGGAATGCTCATCAGGCTCAGGATCTCAAGAGGTTGGATGTTCGCAGAGTCCTCTTGCGGGGTACTTGGAAGTAACTAATCCTTTCCGATTGTCTGACCATCTTTTTGTCTTGTGGAATGGTCGTAAGAAAGGGACTAAGGCTTCTAAGGCTACTATTGCCCGCTGGTTGAAAGACACTATTGCTTCAACTTACATATGTCACGGGCGCCCAGTACCGGATGGACTTAAGGCGCATTCTCTTAGGTCACAAGCGGCATCCTGGGCAGAGAGCGAATGTGTCTTGCCCCAAGAGATTTGCCGGGCGGCCACTTGGAAATCTTTGCACGTTTGCCAAGCATTACCGCTTGGATGTTCGGGATCCGAAGATGGATTCGTTTGGCAGCAGTGTGTTTCGAGCGGGGATCTCCAGGTCCCACCCCCTTTAGGGCAGCTTGGGTACATCCCAGCAGTCTGGACTGATCCTGGTACGTACAGGGAAAGGAAAATTAGTTCTTACCTGTTAATTTTTGTTCCTGTAGTACCAAGGATCAGTCCAGACGCCCGCCCATAGGAAGGAGAGATCCGCTCTGTTACTTGTATTTTTCTCTTTGCAGATTTTTTCAGCACATGCAGATTTTTTCAGAACATACTTCTTTTTGTCAAACGTTTATAGTTTTTTCAGAGGTTACTGTTTTGACTTGATCTAGTCATTGTTTGTTTACCATATGTTACATTCATTCTGCTTTGATATTGATTATACTGAGGGACTGCAGGTGGCACACCAGGTTATATGGAAGGTGCCTTTCAGCTTTTCTCTGACTCCATCTGCTGGAAGGGAGGCATAACCCAGCAGTCTAGACTGATCCTTGGTACTACAGGAACGAAAATTAACAGGTAAGAACTAATTTTCCTTTTGCTCTGATGTGATAGCTCCAGCTTTACTCTCTCCCCATGTCAACAGTCAGGAATGGAGGGGTTGAATTAGACAGTTTAATCCCTGCTGAGATCTCAGGGCTTGGGACTGCTTAGAGGAAAGTGGGGGAGGAAAAAGGATTCAGAGATAACCCAGAGCACAAGTCCGACAGCTGTGAGTAACTTATGGATGAAGAGGAGAGTGTTGGGGTCAGGAAGGGATGAAAAAGAAGAGTGCTTAGGTCATCCCTGGAGGAGGGAAGGGTATAAGATAGTGTGTACTGGGTTGGGGGTAGGTGGGAGAGAGAAAGTTGATGTGCATTTCCCTCCCCTTTTAACCCTGCTAATCAACAGCACTTTCAGGGAAATCCTGTCTCAGAAGTGCCCAGGTTTATCAATGCCATCTCTAGTACAAGCCCAGAACTTAAAATCTGTTGATGGGGATCTAGATGATGCTATGCCCCTTCCTTCCTCTCATCTAGGCTGGCTTGCAGCAACCATGGGACCTGTGAACATGTGTGCACTCACAGTTTCCCCCTGCCTTCACATGGATTTCCTTAGTAGCAGAGGAAAGAGCAGAGTCACCATGAGCTAACTTCTTTCCATTGTGCTACTGGCCAGGCTGAGGAGGGGCATAAAAGGACTGGAGATGAGGGTTAAAAAAAACAAACCAAAAACAAAAAAAATTCCAAGACGACCACCTACGCAGGGGTTTTCTCCTCCCTCTGCCAAGAGTATCTACAGCCATCAAAGTTAAAAATCTGGCCTCATCTACTCCTCAGCACAAACCACTTAGATGAATTCCCTGTTCATCCACAGTTCCCATTTTGCCAGCAGACCAAATTGTGGAACGTTAAGTTTAGACGTGAAATAACTTTATGTATATGGTACCTTATGTAATCTCCGATACATAGCCTCCCCTGAGGATCCCAAGTGCAACTGTATGGATCCTGAGTGGTCTATGCTTCCAAGGGGAAAGGATTGTACCATGCATGTGATTATAGTAAAATTACACATCTAACAATTATTGTAGCAATTCTGTAGCACACCAGGCTTTTTTGGTTCTTGTATACAGGTGATGCACTATAAATGGCAGTTATTTTCATTACAAACGAAACTTGACTGAGACGGCAAATGGAGTTACCACTTCTTATTCATAAGATCTATCAAGCACATGGTGCAGTTCTCCTGCCTGTGATAAAATAATTTCTACAATTCATTCCCTGGAATTTCATCCCCCCTTTTTCCCCAAGTGGCAACAAACAGTAATTGATTTCAATGGGATAAGCAGAGGTTCCTTAGGCATTGATGAAGGATAAGCCAGTGATCAAATGGGGCCTTACGCATTTCAACAGCAATAAGAGATGGGCTTTCGGGTCCTTGTCCACCATCAAGTCCCGGTTTCTAGGTAAACAACTTTGTCATATAAAGAGTCAGTATTGATTCAGTGTGTGAAGCAAAATCAGCTTCCATAAATTGAAGAGAGACAGTCTTCAGAGGGCTGTAGGACATTTTGTTTTACCATCAATTTCATCTATATATTAACATTTTATGTAAAAAGAGAAGCAAACAAAACCAAAACATAAAATGGACATACCACCAGAGAACAGGCATCACTGGAGGCTACAAACAGCAAACACAAGAAAGGTTAAAAAAAAAAAATTAATTAAAATAAGTACAAAAATTGTAAAAAAAAAAAAGAATGACCCTCTTGCTTATTTTAAAGATAACACATAGGTACCCATTCCCAAACACCCAGACAGAGGACATAAATTGGAGAGGGCAAGTATTTTGAGTCAGATCATGTAAAGCTAAAAACAAAAATAATTAAATACATTCATAATCAATGCAGAAATATAAATAAGAACCTGCATAAAAGCATGCAGCCTGATTCCTGCACCTATGCCCTTCCTGCAGAGAGTACCAGTGCTCAGGACTGTCACCAAGCTACAGTGGAAGTGACAGGAGAAACAGAGGGCAGGATTTATCTTCAAGCTGCACATAACCCAGGTAATTCCAGGAATTTCTCTGGCCCACATATTCAATCTCTCTCAACATCTGGCAATTTTTTTTTTTTTAATGAAGTTTTGCATTGAGAATATTATTGGAAGGATACACAAGGAAAACAAAATGCAGGGATATTCGGATACACAGATATTTCATACAGAACCAGGGCTCTAGTGGTCCTAGGAGGAAAATTGTTCCTAGTGACAGATTTAACTCCCTGATGTCTGCATTCCGGTGGGGAGAGAGGGTGAAATGCCACCATCAAATTTCAGCTCCTTGCAAAAACAAAGCAAACAAAAGACAGACAGACAGACACATTTCAACATGGTCAACCCGGGCTGGATCAGACAACAGCCAACAAGAGCAGCTTGTTGGCTGTGTCCATTCCACTGTGTCCATTCAAGAGCTGCAGGAAGAACAGGCTGGGTTTTCTACTCCATATTCCCTACAGAAACCAAGTGCAAAAAAAATTAAATAAAATGATTTCACAGATTTATACAAAAAGGAGGGGCAAACTAAAAACCATTTACAAAACAATCTCAAAGTCTATTGCATAGCTACAAAAGTTGGCAATTATCTAAATTGCAGTGCTGCTTCTACTCTGAAGTTCCTGGCGGCAGAGTTCATCTGCAGCAAAAAACCAGCACCATCCCCCCCTCTGTCTGCCCAGAGGGCGGAGGAGTTTAGGTTCTTTCAGCTGGCCTCACCCTGGCCCCCTCAAGTTTGGAGGTTTTTTCCTCTGAGCTTTATTTTTGTGTGTGTTCTTTTCAAAATGAAGTCTCTGCCATCTGACAGTGTCTTTGTCCTGTTATTTATTTATTTATTCAGTTTCACCGAACCTGGAACAGATGTGACCCTGGAGATGGCAGAGCAGAGGAATGCACAGGTCTCACCGATATGACGACTTGCCACTGGAAGGACATTTTATCATCTTCAATCATTTGGATGCAACCCTCTTGGAGCTTAAATCTGCACGACTGGGTAACTCCCTTCAGCCAGGGGGGCACCTGTACTGTTATCTGCAACACCTGCCCATCATCTGAGTCTAGGTCATGAGATCTTCAGAGGCGGCACGCCGCTGTTACTGCCCCCTTATCAGCATGCAAGTAAAGGTGGAGCTGCCTCCAGCCTCAGCCAGGTGCTGCTGCAGTGGGAGGAACAAACAGGCTTGTCCAACTGTCTTGGGTTGGGTCAGTGTCAAGTTCCCAATACCCTCCTCTCACTAAGGCATAATGAAACTGCACTGGGCTCTTTGGGTGAGGAATGAGAGAAGCTGCCTGCCTCCCCTCCCCAACCTGCTGTCAAAGTGAAGAGTGTGCGCTAGGCGCTGGTACTGAGTAGGAGTGGTTAGCACGAAAGGCTCACTGTTACCTGTATGCAGACGTTGCACTAGACTCTGCTGCTAGGTAATGACTGAGAAGTAAAACAGCAATCAAGATACATGTGCCAGACTGCTGCAGTCTGGAGTGCGTGCAGCATACACCCCCACCTCCGTCCCATGTCACCACTTAAGAGAATATGCTGCATAGACCAACTCGGATGGGCAGGTGACTTGAGTTCACCAATAGCTCACTCGAGGAAAAGAACAGCAAATCCTCCTAATCCTTCAAGATCTTTCACCCTCTTCTTCCTCCCTCCCCACCCCATTTCCTGTTTCTCAGAATTAGAGAGGCATCTGATCCTAAAGGCTTGAGCGTTTCTGTCCAGGTGCCACTCTGAGGCTTATTCTGTTCCCAGATCTGAGACTCCTTCCCTCCACCTTCCAGAGGAAAGGCAGGAGATCGCCAACCGATTCTTGGAGTCTATGGGCCCTCAGTTCTTGTCAACACTTTTCCAATGCATCTTGCCAGTCCTCCCAAGCCAACTCCAAGTGCTTTAAGATGCCTCACTTTAATAAAGGGTACAAGAGCAAAAGTGTAGGTATTTGTCAATCATCCTGACTTCCCTATGCATCTACCAGCTCTCGAGTCTCATCTCAGAACTTTTTTCACCATCATTATCTCGCCACGATATTCATATTGTTGTCTGGGGTGTGAGCAGGAGTTTGTGTTTGACACATGATGTTTGTACATTGTATGTATGCTCTTCATAGGGTCAAAATCTGTTTTGGAATTAGCTTTCGACTGGAGCACACTCGTATGATTCAGGCAACTCCTCCTCCTCTTCCATCTCTCTTGAGAACATTCTACTGACAACTTAGACGCCAAGTGCCTACCAAACCTTTTCCACCTTCAGGTGGACTTTTTGGTGTGTGTTGAGATGCTGCTTCAAAGTGAAGGTCTTCCCACATTCAGAACAGGCATATGGTTTCTCCCCCTTGTGGACTGTCTGGTGGATCATGAGGGCCGACCACCAAGTAAAGCTCTTCCCGCACTCGTTACAGATAAACTGCCTCTCCCCAGTATGTGTTCGCTGGTGTTCCATCAGTGTCTGCTGCTGAATAAAGCTTTTACCACAATCAGGACACTTGTAGGGTCTTTCCCCCTTGTGGATTCTTTGGTGGATGATGAGGATTTGTTTCTGACTGAAGCTTTTGTCACACTCTCTGCATGAGTACAGCCGACCTTCTACGTGGGGTCTGGGATTCAGCTTCCTGTTCAGGCCCTGTGAGTACCTCGTTCGAATGAAAGAACGCTCCTTAATGTGGCTCCTCAGGTGCATCTTCAGGCTCCTCTGACTCTTGAAACGCTTCACGCACTCAGGACATCCAAACGGTCGGCTCCGAGCATGGGTTTTCTGGTGCTTCTGGAGTTGCGGCTTCTGGATGAAACTTTTCCCACACTCTGTACAAGTGTAGGGTCTCTCCCCCGTGTGGATTGCCTGGTGCCTGATAACATGATACTTCTGAGTGAATCCTTTCCCGCACTCTGTGCATGTGTATGGTCTCTTCCCTGTGTGGGTTCTGAGATGTCTCTTGAGGTTAGACTTCTGGGTGAAGCTCTTGCCACACTCTGTGCATGGGTAGGGCCTGGTCCCTGTGTGAATTCGCTGGTGCATTAGCAGATTGGGCTTCTGTTTGAAAGTCTTTCCACACTGAGTACAGACATAGGGCCTGGTCGTATCAAGGACAACAATATGGGTTTTCTGATGCCTTTTGAGATTAGAGGTCTGCGTGAAGGTCTTCCCACACTCCAGGCAGGCATAGGGCCGGGTTCCTGTGTGAGTCCTTTGGTGTTTTAAAAGATTGGAGGTCTGGGTAAACTCCTTCCCACACTCCATACACATGTACGGTTTCTTCCCTGTGTGGGTTCTCTGGTGCCTTTTGAGGTTGGATGGTTGGCTGAACTTTCTTCCACACTCGGTACATACATATGGCCTCTCCCCAGTGTGGATCCTCATGTGTGCCACCAGGCTAGACTTCTGGATGCAGACCTTCCCACACTCTGTGCAGATGAAGGGGCTCTGGGTCAGGGAAATGCTGGTGGCATTACTGAAGCTTCCTTTCCACGTCGCCGCGGTCTCCATCCCACTCTCGTTGGGGCCAGGGTCCTGCCACAGTGACATAGGCACGCTGTTCCAGCCATGCTCCTGGCTGGAGCCACAGAAGGCGTCGTCACCCGAGGCTTCCGGGGACACCTGGGGCGAGCCCTCTTGGTCGCTGCAGCAGTCGTCGTCATCATCCGGCTTTTCCTCCTTGATTTTGATCAGGAGACCATCGCCTGCATCAGTGGGAAGAAAGGGCAGAGGTTATTGGGGCAGTGGTGACACAGACAGCCTTTGAATTCACACTGGAGCTCCAATGGGGCAGTACAGGATAAAGCGATGGACAAGCAGGGTACTGACCAGCCCAAAGCAGGGGCTTACACAAAAGGATATGGAGCTTCTCACCTCTGAGAAGCTGATCCCAGTCAGTCCAGTCGCCCTAAAAACAGTTACTAACATCATGCACTGCACAGTTCGGGAAAATCTTTATCTAGGGACTATTTTAGGATTCTCATTTCGCAACAGTTTGAGTCAGCCCAGATCTCATGATAAAGCCATGGGGTTGCTGCATTAGTCCACCTGAATATCTGGAAATAAATATTGGCTGTGTTAGTACCTTACTATTGGACTTCACACATTTGCAAGAGCCATGTCCCTTTCATCAAGACAAAGACAGGAGACAGGGTAGGAAGGCCTCGGCATGCTTTCCCTGCTGTGGCCTCCAAAGATCCTGTTTTATATGGGGACACAGCTCTCAATGTATGTATTGAGCCACAAATGTACTGAGCTAGCCCAATAAAAAAAGAGGTATTAACTGCAGCTTGTTTGCTTACCCTTCTTTCTACAGCTTTTACCATGATCTTAACTGGCTATACCTGAACAGATGAGAAGTTCTACGCTCTAATTTTACAGGTAAAGAAAGAGGGGAAACAAAGCCAGCTTTTCGGTTTCATGCCAATGTTATCCTAGAGAAAATGATCTGAATCTCATTGGGCTCCTTTTGATTTCAGCCCAGCATTTCCCTCCTCCTCCTGCATTTGGGTTTCAAATGCAATCAGAATCAGCCTCATCAGAAAGCAGTGCCTCGAGCCTTCATTCCCAACAACCTGGGGTATCTCCTCTGGTTTCATATCCCGTTCCCAACTCTCAATCCAGCTATCGCAGGGACTGCCCAAGGCCAGGGGCCACAGGCTACGACTGTCTCTGGAACCTGACTAACATGGGTTGTAAGTCTGGCCTCTAGGTGTTTGCCACTGTGCGATGAATGAGATTCCTTACTTTGGGGAGCTGTGAACACTACTTCCAGAGCATCCCCATCCCTAGCCAGTCTGAAAACCAATGACCTCACCGGAGAATCTAACCCTGCCACCGAACCAAAGCCTAGCACTAGCTTCTGACCATTTTCAGTAATGGAAATTGTAGAACCTTGGTGGGACTTTCCTCCCAGTTGGTGCATGTGAGGATGGTCAGATTGAATCCGTTCCCTCAGCACATGTCGTACACGTGTTGAAAGGCACGAAGCGCTCAGGGGTGGGGAGGTGCCCGATAAAACTGTATCGCATAGTGACCACTTGGCCCATCGCCAAGCCAAGTCAATCCCTAGCCATCTCTCTCCCTCACCAGCATTCTCTGCAACCAAGCCATTTCTTTGATTAGTACCGGATCTTCATGTTCCAAACAATTTCAAGGACAAGGAGTGACAGGATTTGAACCTTCTAACTGTAAGGCAGTGACACCACCATTGAGAGATCTTAAACTCTTCCCGGTTTTTAAGGCTCCCATTCCATAGCAGTTTGAGCCATTCCAGCTCTTCTGGGCAAGTCTGAAGATTTTTTCACTTGCACAGGACTTCTTACTTACTCAGGTGAAGCTACTGGAACTCACAGGAAAAACTGGACTGGCTCAAGCAGTGGGAGTCTTAAAACATTCCCTGTAGACACCATTAGCAATCATACTTACGTATGGTGGTGGTAGTGGTATAAAGGTCTCCTTCCTCGGTGTCCTTGTATGCCCCAACACATGGCTCTTCCTCTTTCTCCATTCCTGCTGCCTTGTCTGTTCTTGGCACGGGATGATCTATAGAAGGCAAAGAATGTAAAGTAGCAGAAGATGCAGTGTGAAACAGGCCGAATTTCATTCCAAGTACTCCTGATCCTAGCATGGTCACAGTGGAATAGGTTGGAGCCCCTGTGCATTTGCTGAGTGCAGCCTATGGGGCCTACATTCCCCTGCTGAGCACCAGAAGACGAGTTATACAGGGTGCCTGTCCACTTGCTGCGGGCTGGTCTATAAGGTCAGCAAGAGGGAGGGCAATAAGGGGCCTGTCCGTCTGCTGACCATGGTTATATGGTATGATTGTACTGAATGCAATCGCATGGGGTGGGCTAGCCCTTCAGCATTGCATAGCATCTGCCTGAGATCAAACAGATAAGACAGCAAGGGAATCTTAAAACCCAAAAGGACAGACATCCCCCAAAGACCTGGGAAATGTTTATGGGCAATGAGGTACAGAACTAAACCAAAATGCTCCTGCAGTTAAATAAAAGAAATTATACCTTATTCAAAAAATTAAACCAGAAAACCAACTACAGCACATATTTATGAAAATATCTTGCAAAGAGAGGAGGGGGAAAAAAAAAAAAAAAGATATTAGAAACCTAAACCAGGTCCTTCACTCACAGCTAGCTTATAAAAACAGCAGATGCGGCACAGCACGGTTATTGCTTCCTGCTACAATTTTGTCCTTGATACAGACCTTGGTCAGTGGAAACGTGGCCATGATCAGAAAGGGGGAGGGGAGTGTTTTCAGATTTGCTTTTTAAAACGATTCTAAGATTTTTCTCTGGTGATGCTTGATGTACACTTATGTAGCGGTGCCATTTTTACTACACGTCTGCCTTTTAAAATTTTATTCTTCCATTCTTTATGCAGTTCCCTTTGTAAAATATTTTCACAGTACGTCAACTGCTGGTGAAGTACTGGGGTGTTCTAATGCTGTGCGGTGTTCTTTTAACTGGCGAGTTGTTTGGATTCAAAATCATACATCTTCTCATGCCATGGGCTTTGCCTGACTGTGAAGGCCATTTTTGCACTGTTATAATGAGGGAGGACCTCTGTTAAAACAGAACTCAAATGATGCTGAATCAGCACCATTAACCCTAGGATAAAAGAAAAACCAAAAAACACACACACTTAAGGTCCTAAATATGTATACCCTAGAGGGGAGGAGAGAGAAGGGGGATACGATTGTCTCAAATAACTCAAGGATAGAACTAATGCACAAAAAGCAAACCTTATTCAGTGAGGGGGATGATCAGGGACCCTTGTTTGCCAGGATTCTGCTGCAGAATTTACCCTCCCTGATGGAATCGTGCGGAATCAGCAGAACCTGCCACTCATGCCCTTTCTACTGCCCCACTTCTCAGTCACTTGGCAAATGCCAAAATCTGTCTCCCCACCACGAACAGCGACCCCTCTCCCCCACCCTGGTGCCATGCGGGGCCCTTCTTCTTTCCCTGCTTCCACTGGTCTGCTCATAATTTTATAAAATAAAAAAAAAAGAGAGAACACTATAAAAGGAAAAGTGTCAGTCAGCCAATGGTAAATACATCTTTAATTCAGGGCTCAAGGTCTAATTTTCAGGCCCCTCTCCCTTCCCTTCTTGCCCCATGAAACCAACTCAACACTAAGCCACTGTGGGAGAGTGCGGGAGACTGAAAAGGGTCCTTCAAATGCTTTACCAGACAGGAATAACAAAGCAAGTAGATAACCTGGGTACAATCTCTACACCTCTTTCTCCTTCTCCACCTTAGCCCAGCCACGGTTCACAGCGCAGCCCTCACAGTAACTTGTGCTGTTGTGAACTGCAAGGATAACTGTTCCTTTGGTACTATGACAGTTTAGCCATGGCTGCAGACCATACAGGATTCATCACCTGGGGAGGAAGGGATCGCAAGGGATGAAACCGTACAAGATCCAGGCAGAGAGGATACGAGGGGACGAATGGAATATGCATAGAGGAGGGGGAAAGATACAGGAATGAGAATGGGATAAGACAGAATATGCCCTTTTGCCGTAGTTATAGGAACTCGGCCCTTAGTTGCTGGTCTTGCCTTCATTCTACCCCAGGCTGCCATTCTTTGTTCATCTTGCACTCTCTTCCCTCTCTTGAGCCATTGCTGTCAGGAATGCTCCGCTGCTCGCTAAAGCCAAGTTGTGTATCAGCAACCCACGAGAGCAGGAAACATTACAGCATGGCACGACTTGGCACCAGTAAGCAGCGCAGCACTATGCCGACATGAACAGGGGCAGGGGGGAACAGCATGGGGGTGCCAAACCAATGGAACATGCAGAGATGGTGGTGGTTAGGAGAAGATCTGATGGGGCACTTTGGAAATGAGCATATAGTGGAGGAAGGGAGAAGAGAATGCAGATTGGAAGGAAGGAGATGTGAGGGAGAAAGGAAGAGGACGACAGGATGTGCATAGAGTGGTGACTCTGGAACAGAAGTGGTGGAAAGACTGGAGAAGAAAGTGTATAGGGGAAGACAAGATCAAAAACTGGATGGGAAGCAAAGAGAGGAGGAGGGAGCTGAGGGGAGAAAAGAGCCAAGGGGAGACATGCTGCTGTGAAAGAGGATAGGAAGAGAGCAAAAGGAAGGAGGAGAAAAAGGGAATTAAAAGTAAAAGAAATCATTAAAAAAAAGTGTATAGGGGAAGACAAGATCAAAAACTGGATGGGAAGCAGAGAGAGGAGGAGGGAGCTGAGGGGAGAAAAGAGCCAAGGGGAGACATGCTGCTGTGAAAGAGGATAGGGGTAAGAGGAGAGCAAAAGGAAGGAGGAGAAAAAGGGAATTAAAAGTAAAAGAAATCATAAAAAAAAGGCGACAAACCTCCGGGTTTAGTAAAGTATGTGCCTTTGCTGTTCAGAACCACGGCCTGGATTGCTCCCGTGAGACAAGGACTGAAATTAAGACCACCACGTTACATTTTGGTAACGTACTGTAAAGAAATTAACCAACACATGCACCCAGGGTTAGACAACTTTTTAAGAAAATGAAAAACATGTAAAGATGTGAAAAAAAAGTCAATTTTATTACACATCAAGCAACATCAAATTCTGCAAATGTGCCACAGACTCTATCCCTGAGCTGCGGCACGACACCAAGGGGGTTCTTAGAGTTACTTTGAGGCTCCAAGGGGGGCAGACTCAGAAGTAACATTTAAATATCCTCATGGACAGGATGGTGGATGTATGGAACAGTTTCCCAAGGGAGCTGATGGAGACAAACAGTAACAGAATTCGAGAAGGCCTGAGACAAGCACAGAGGATCCTTATTTGGAAAGAAATGAAAGTAAAGTCGGAGAGCAGCTGGGGTCTAAGGCAATGTACCGGGAATAAAACTGGGTAGACTAGATTATCCTACGGTTCTTATCTGCTGTCATATTCTAGGAGGTCTATATTCAGTAAGACAGGAGTGCTCAGCATTGGAAGTGTAAACTATGGGTAATGTGTCTTTTGTAGAGAGGACATATTGTGGTTGGTTTTGAGTAGGAAGGCAGACTGAGCCATTGGCTAAGCATTGGCTAAGCATTCCCCCCATGGCAGGTGCCACAATGGTTCATTCCTGTGACTTAACCCAGTGATTCCTAGAGAGTTCTAGAAGCAGAACTGCAGAGAGGAGTAGGAGTTTGAAGAGCGAGGAGGTGTCTTTTAAACTACAACATGGGGGAAAGCAGACAGTGGCTCAGTAGCGCATGGTTTGGAGGGCGATATCTTCAAAGGATACTGGCAAACTAAGTAAGTTAGAATGTCCCAAAAGAGAGGTGGTTTTAAAAGCTGGAAAAAAACAAAAAACAGATGTATTTGAATATAGATCACGCAGATAAAAATGACTCCAAACTGCATGTACCATCTGACAATAAGCAGGCTGTGGGTAGATATAAAAATAGATAAAACAAACCTATTTTAAAATGTCCGTATGCAAATGACAAAGTCTGAAAAATAAGACTGGAGAGTTAGACTGTATGGCGCTAAAGGAAGATATAGACATAATAGACATCTCGGAGACCTGGTAGAAGGATAACCAAAGGGACACTGATACCAAGGTACAAATTATATCGACAGGAGAGGAGAGGATCATCTTGCTGGTGGCTGAAAAGAATCAGTAAGTATTGCTTAGGGAAATTTTTAAAGCTTAAAAGTATTGGGGAGAAGTAAAACTATTGCAGTATATTATTTAGTGTATTTGTGTACCTATATTGATTACCTAGACAGTGGGCAGGCAAAAAGCAGGGGTTTTGTGTTTTTTGTAATAAAGAGTTAGTCAGAAAGGCAGGCAAAAAAACAAGTTTGTGTGTTTGTCTCTCAGAGAACGAGTCTGATCTCGGGAGCCTAGAGTTTCAGGAAACACAACGGAAGCCGATCCAATTTTGCAATGTAGCAACCAGAAGTAGACAGATTGGTGAAAAAGATTCTTTATTTATCACAGTACGTAGGCCTGACTCTGGCCGAGTTTCGCTCTATTCTTAGAGCTGCCTCAGGGGCTACTATAACAGTGAAACATATATAAACATTTAAAAATTGTCACGACGTCACAAAAACATAAATCATAACAAATAAATTATAAATTCAAATTAGAGTATAAATTACATAAAAATGGCATACAATAATGATAGACAAATGTAAAAATAATAGTATATTGTTATAAATAGTGACTAAAAACAGCTACTTTAAAACTTATTTGTGTTATTACATGTTGTATCTGTGGAGCTTATTCGAATATTCTCAAAAGGTTCGTGGATTCATAACCCTTGCTCTTTAACACTCTTTATCTGCGAGAATAGTTCCTCTGCTGGTATATTAATGAAAATGGAAACATAATATAATAATAAAAGTGGAAACATGGTGGGCTGGATTTTAAAAGCCCTACGCACGTAAATCCAGAGGATTTACGCGGGTGGGGGGGGGGGGGGGGTTACGTGCGCCAGGCCTATGTTATAAAGGCCCGGCGACAAGCGTAAAGTCCCGGGATGCGTCTAAGTCCCGGGGCTTTACAAAAGGGGCGGTCTGGGGGCATGAGAGGGCCAGAGGCCTCTGGCACAGTGGCCATTTGCTGCTGTGTGGGAGGATCATGTGTTGGCAGGCTGCCGGCAGGCGCAAAAGGTAAGATAGAGGTCGGGTGAGGGGGGGGGGTTAGAGTAGAGTTGGGGGGGGAAGGATAGGGGGAAGAGAACGGGGGAAGACTGCGGGTGTTGGCAAGCGCAAGATGTACAGGGGCGGATTTTAAAAGGGTTATGAGCGTAAGATACGAGCGTAACCCTTTAAAACCCCTCCTGCGCGCGACGAGCATATTTTGAACAAGCCTTGGGATGCGCGTTATGTCCCGGGGCTTGAAAAAAAGGGGCGGGGAGTGGGTGGGGCCAGAGGTCTCTCCACTGCTGCTGGGCCCGGGGATCTCGTGCCGGCACTTGGCCAACGTGCGCAAGCTACGCCTGCCCAGAGGCAGGCGTAAATAATGAAATAAAGGCAGGGAGGGGGATTTAGGTAGGGCTGGGGGGCCGAAAGAAAGTGTGCACCCCCTTGCGCGCGCCGACCCTGGATTTTATAACGCACGCGCATGTTATAAAATTGGGCATAGATTTGTGAACGCCGGGTTGCGCGCACAAATCTAAGCCTGCGCGTAGGTTTTTAAATCTGGCCCATAGTTTGCACCCCCTTGCGCGCGCCTGCGTATGTTATAAAATCAGGCGCACGTGTGCGCGCTGGGTAGCGTGCGCACATGTACGCCTGCGTGTAGGTTTGAAACTTTTCCCCAGTATGAATAGTGCCCATAAGTATATATACATTGTGGTTAATTACATTAAAAATATCGTATCTACATCTAAATAATGGTATTATGTACTTTTGAAAAATATTTATCTAGTACTGTATATTTCAAGAATTTTTAAAAAAATCTTTTAAAAAACATTTTAATAGCCAAGATTGTATTTAGGTTTAACTTTACCTAATAATTGTGCTTTCCCTATTCTATATCTAATTTTATTGCTTTATGAAAGTAATTATACATTGTTCAATGTGTCTTACTGACCGTACATGTATCCATATGTCTGTCTTTTAATCACGCACAGCGTTGAAAATTAAATAACCTCCGCACCATGCCAGAAAAATGCCTTAAGTATGAACAAAAAATAACTGAAAGCAAAAAAATCAATAAAAATTAAAAAAAAAAAAAATTAAAATAAAATAACAAATGTGTACATATGCGAATAAAGGAGATTTAAAGGTACATTAACACTACTATGTCTGAACTCATGAAGTATACTGAACTGGATTTTTGCTAAAGGCATGAAAGATTATTATTGTCTAGTTTGTTCCCAGAGCAATATTATGCTTCTTCTTCTATTAAATCATAAATATGGAGGAGTAGGTATACTCTCTTCAAAAAAATCTGGTTATAGATATTAGATCAGTAATTAGAGACACAGAGGGGCAATACAGAATAGTAAAGATTGGGTGCCCAACGAGACATATACTTTGGTTAAAATATACGCACCAAATGTGTCTCAGGGAGCTTTATTTGATACAATCTCGAAGGTCATTTCTAAGTAGCTGGAAAGTCACCTCATCATTGGGGGAGATTTTAACATTCTATCCTTATTTAGACAATTCGTGTGGTTCACATATGAAATCTTGACATCACAGACTAAGTTTAAAATGTTTAACTGCAGATGGGGACTAGAGGCTGTATGGAGATTAAGAAACCCTGTACTGCGCAATTACTCTTTTTTTTTTCTCTAGGCCACTCTTCTTATTTTATACTTGACTATTTTCTTGTACATAAGAACGTAAGATATGCCATACTGGGTCAGACCAAGGGTCCATCAAACCTGGTATCCTGTTTCCAACAGTGGCCAATCCAAGTCACAGCCGTTCCATTCCCCTTATTCTGGTCGCCCTTCTTGGCACTTTCTACAGTGCAGCTATATCCTTTTTTTAATACAGTTAACATAATTGCACACAGTATTCAAGAAGCAGTCTCACCATGGAGCGATACAGAGGCATTATGACATCCTCCGTTTTTTTTGCAATTCCCTTCCTAATAATTCCTAACATTGTTTGCTTTTTTGATCGCCACAGCACACTGAGCCGACAATGTCAATGTGTTATCCACTACACCTAGATCTCTTTCCTGGGTGGTAACTCCTAAGTCAGAACTTAACATTTTGTACTACAGCAAGGGTTAATTTTCCCTATATGCATCACTTTCCACTTGTCCACATTAAATTTCATCTGCCATTTGGAAGCCCAATCTTCCAGTCTCACAAGGTCCTCCTGCAATTCATCACAATCTACTTGAGATTTAACTACTCTACATACTTTTGTCATCCGCAAATTTGATCACCTCATTTGTCATACCCCTTTCTAGATCATGTATAACTAAATTAAAAAGCACCGGTCCAAGTACAGATCCCTGAGGCACTCCATTGTTTACCTTTTTCCACTGTGAAAACTGATCATTTAATCCTACTCTCTGTTTCCTGTCTTTTAACCAGCTTGCAATCCACAAAAGGACATCACCTCCTATCCCATGACTTTTTAGCTTTGTTAGGCCTGGATTTATCAAAATGCACTAAATATCGCATGCGATAGGAAAAGGAGCGTGTTTTATGGTAATAGGCTGTTTATCACAAAGTGCGCTTAGCGCTTTGCATAGGTATTAGCGCAAACTGTGATAACTTTTTCGCACTTTGCGATAAGTGCCAGAATTGTTGTATTTCCTACCTACAACCACTGGGGGGAGGGGGGGGGAGAGAGAGAGAGAGACAGACTAGCTATAAGGCCCTCATACTAGGTAGGTATTTATACTTCTATATAAGGCCTACCTAGCTGCTCAAGGTGAAGTTTAGGTATTAGTGTAGGGCTTAGGGACCACTTTGACATTCAGAGTGCGACGTATGAACAGAACAGTGCACTCTTGTGAGGATTTGATGACCTTCGGAGTAAGGAAACTCATCCAAAGATGAGATTTGTGCAATGTTCTCTCAACCTAGCTTGATGTTACCCAGGTAGAGAGTCCATCAAGTTAGGTTAAGAGAACACTGCACAAATCTCACCTTTGGGTGAGTTTCCTCACTCCGAAGGTCTGCTTGAGACCGAGTAGCAGAATATGTAACTTGGCAGATATCAGAAACACTCTGCACTTTATTGCCCCTGATGAAGCCTAAAGAAACACGAGCTGTGTCGGGCTGTGCGGTTTCAAATGCTGTTCAAGTCCTGCTACGCTAAGTTCTTTATTACTGCCTAAAGACATTATAAACTAAAAAACCTTTAAAAAAATTGTTCCTTAATGACTGGACCAATATCTAAGTGGGGAAACCGATGATTATAAGCTGGAAATTACAGTCTTAGTTCCGCTAGTGACTGTAAAAGCTTCAGAGTTGGTAACCTGAATATAGACTACACGGTGGTAGCTATCTGTAGCCTTTAAATATGTTTATTTATTAACAATAGTTGATTATACATCATATATAGACAGTTTTATTGAATTAGTGCCTCTGAGGACCTGCACATGGAACAGGAAGCATTTCAGAGAATGCCACCCTGGAGGTTCTGGATTTCAGCTTCCTACCTAAATTCCTAAATTTGCCTTCCAGAACCTCTCTCCCACATTTTCCTATGTCGTTGGTGCCCACATGTACCATGACAGCCGGCTCCTCCCCAGCACTGTCTATAATACTATCTAGGTGACGTGTGAGGTCTGCCACCTTCGCACTAGGCAGGCAAGTTACCAGGAAGTCCTCATGTCCACCAGCCACCCTGCGATCTACATTTCTAATAATCGAATCACTCTAATGCTTCATTAGTATCTGTTCAAGATACCTCCCTCCGAACCATCTCACAGAAGCTGACATGAGACAGAACACATGGTGGAATCATACTCCTGTAATGGATTACTTTGGGGAGTAAAGACAGTCTGAAATTGAGGTGTTATTGGAGACTGAATGACAGTCTATTAAATAAGGATTTTGTGACTTAGCTTCAGGATGATATCCGGGAATATATGTAACTTAATAATAATAGGGAAGTGCCTTCAGTTACATTATGGGACTGCTTGAAGGCTGTAGTTAGGGGTAAACATCTCTCACAGGCTTCTCACGTTAAGCGAGAGAAGGAAAGGGTGCATTTATACCTAATAAAAACAGATAGCCCAGTTAGAACTGAGACACAAGAGAGCTCTGGATTCTGTAGTGCTTGATAAACTTGTCTCTAAGATCTGAATTGAATAAATTAGAACTGGAGGCCATATCCCATCAGATGAATCTGGTAAAACAAGATTATTAAGAATTTGGAAATAAAACCAGTATGCTATTAGCTAGAAGGTTGAAAGAAAAAAAAATGACAAAATCATATATGGAAAATTAAAGATGGATAAGAAAAACTGGTTTGTGATGCCCAAAATATTAGTGAGCGTTTCACATAATTTTACTAAGAATTTTATGCAGCTGATGAGTCTATAACAGTTGAACAGATAGATGCCTACCTGGAAAAAGTCCTTTTACCATTGCTATCTACTGAAGGACAAGAGTTCATTAATGGGGAAATTATAGCCCTAGTAGAGCAAGTGATAAAGAAACTCAACATGGGTAAAGCACCCGTATTAAATGGATTCACAGCCAATTTCTATAAAGCTTTGTGACCTGTGATCATGCACCCTTAGTCTTCCTGTTCAATTCCTTATTACTTGAAGGCTACCTTCTGCCAGATTCTTACAGTGCAGGAATAACAGTGCTGGCAAAACCTGGCAGGGATGCCACTTTATGTGGATCACACTGTCCCATCTCTTTAATAAATGTTGACGTGAAAATTTTAGCAAAGGTTCTAGCCTTGCGACTAGGAAAATTAGCCCCATTTTTGATCCATATGGACCAAACTGGCTTTGCACCAAGGAGGCTGGCCTTGGACAATGTGCATACAGTATTCAATTTGATATGGTGGCCACAAAACAATCATATTCCCTTCATCTTACTAGCGGTGGATGCTGAAAATGCGTTTGATAGAGTTTATTGGGCCTTTCTATTTAGAATACTGGAAAAGATGGGGTTAGGAGGCAATTTTCTTACCTGGATAGTGAAATTATATTAAAATCCCTCAGCATGTATTAAAGTTAATGGCTATTATTCTGCATGCTTTCTGGTACATAGGGGTGTCCCTTGTCACCTCTTCTTTTTGCTTTATCACTAGAGCCTCTCACTGATAAGATTAGGTGTACTGATGTAATAAAGGGGATGGTAATAAGACAGGACATATATAAAATGTCCTAAGTCACAGACGACATCCTGTTCACCTTGTCAGATACAATTAACTCACTTAAGCAGCTAACACATGAGAGAGTTTTGGTAAAATATCTGGATTGAAAATGAATGCAGATAAATCTGAACTCCTAAACAAAAATACATCCAGTGATTTAGTGGGGGAAATAAAACATGTTTTTGCTTTTAAATGGGCAAAAAAGGGAGTCCGATACCTAGGAGTACATATTTAAAATGAATTACTAGATAAGGCTATTTCACGCAATCCCAGATGTTGGGATAGATTCCTTATTTCTTGGATGGGAAGGGTAGCAGTAGCAAAAATGAATCTGCTACCTCACTTTAGTTATTTGTTACAGATTCTTCCAATACCCATTTCAGAGGGCATGATCAATGTCAGCGGAAATTATTTACATTTATTTGGAAACCGAGACCTCTGAGGATGTCCAAGCAGATGCTCTATCAACCTAGAGTTTGGGGTGGGTTTGGGTTACTGTGATTACAACGATATTATGTAGCTTCCCAACTGCATGCTGTGATAGGTTGGCATAGAAACTTGGTGATGAAAAGGTGGGTTAAATTAGGAGATTTAGGGAAAGGTTTTTCTTTAGAAAAACTAATATGGCTTCCTATCAAAGCTAGGCCTGCTATGGCAGCGCTTTCTCCCATTTCCCAAACATTTGAGAAACATTTATTAGTGGGGGATAAAGACTATTTTTTTAGGTCATCATTTCATTGTATTAAAGATTTTCCACAGGGTTCTGCTTCTTCAGCCTTTCGTAAATGGAGAGAAGCTGGTTTGATCAGATTGAAGCAGGTACGGAATGGCAGGGGGCCATTTCACTTAAAAATGTACAATAAATTTTCTCTCTCTCTTCCAGTGATGTATTCTCTTACTTAAAACTCACACATTTTATGCATCACAAAGAGATAATTAGAGATCTTCTTAAAGGTAAAATGATCTTCCAGGACTTTATCAAGAGGATAAATTAACTAGAGCTCTATCCAAGTTACATAGAATTTTGAATGGGGTGCTGCCTCGAAAACCGTCCCATATTGTGGCTTAAATCTGCATCTAGAAAAGTCGAGTTGGGATATATGCTTCTCACATATTGGTAAGAGCTCCGTTTCCTCTTATAACATGGAAAGTGGGCATAAGGTATTAATCAGATGGCATTTTAACACCAGAACGCCTACATAAAATGTACCTGAAAGGTTAATGAGATGTGTTGAAGGGGCTGTGGCCAAAAAGGCACGACT
The DNA here is from genome assembly GCF_901001135.1 of Rhinatrema bivittatum. Lineage (NCBI taxonomy): Eukaryota > Metazoa > Chordata > Amphibia > Gymnophiona > Rhinatrematidae > Rhinatrema > Rhinatrema bivittatum. Next base: position 51,111,664 of record NC_042616.1, on the reverse strand, counting down.
TTCACCTCTGGTGGGTTTGTCCCTTTGTGATATTTTATTGGGATAGGGTTATGGAATTGATCTGGCAGATTGTGGGGATAAAAGTTCCCAGAGACCCGAAGTATATTTTATTGATCATACCAGATTTGGAGGCAGATCCTCGTTTAATCTCTTTGATACGACAAATCGACAAATCATTATTGCAGCTAAGTGCAAAGTGGCTAAGTAGTGGAGGAAAACTTTACTTCCTTAAAAATCCCGTATTGAGCAAATATACCTAATGGAAAAAAACAACAAAAAAAAAACCAACTTACGGCAATAAGAAGAGATGATCTGGAGAAATTCTTGCGAGTATGGGCAGCTTGGGAGAAATGGAGGTTAGTCTAAATATGGTGGACTTTAGATATATATCTACAATGCTGGTAAATAGTGGCATGACTTTTTGATATTATTACTAGAACTACATCCTTTGTTATTACTGTGAAATTTTACGTTTAAAGGTGAACTCTGTGATCCCACTCACAGGAGGGTACCTAGCAGGGTTTTGCAAGGAGCGGGTCCAAGTTACCAAGGACAGGTAGGATTTCCTCAGAGGAGTGTCAAGTGAAAAAAAAAGAGGCGATTCAAGCAACGTTACCAAGGTTGCACCAATTGGAAGTGATAGTACCAATACCAGAAGAACAAAGTGGGGAGGGGTGTTATTCTCTATATTTTGTAGTGCTAAAGGAGGACGGTACCTTTCGTCTGATACTAGAGTTGAAGAAGGTAGGCACCTAAGTATCCCAAGATGTTCAAGATGGAAACCTTAAGATTAGTTATGGAGTCAGTAAAGAAAGGAGAATTCCTTACCTCCTTCAGTCTATCAGAAGCATATTTACACAGCCCAAAAAGGAAGTCTCATCAGAGATGTATCTAAGACTTGCAGTGTTGGCCAGTCATTTTCAGTTCAAAGCACTGCTGTTTGGCCTTGCAACAGCATCACGCATATTTATCAATGTAATAGCGGTGGCGGCAGCATTGAGAATTGGTTCACCCGTACCTGGATAACTGGCTGATCAGAGCCAGGTCTCGCCAGGAAAGCAGCTATTCGATGGTAATAGTCAGAAATCTGCTAGAGACACTGGAGTGGGTAATAAACGAGAACAAAAGCCAGTTGGAACCCACCTAGTCTCTAGTGTATTTGGGAGCCCGATTCGATACACAGATAGGGAAGGTCTTCATGATTCAAGAGAGGATCTCGAAGTTACAAGGCCAGGTGAAGGGCCTATTATGAGTGAGGATCAGGTCATATCCGAAAATTGCTAGGGTTGATGGCAGCAGCCACAGACTTAGTCCCATGGGGAAGAGTGCACATGCGCCCCCTTCAGGCAATCCTACTAGCAAGATGGGTCCCTCAGGGGCAGGATTACAAAGGAAGGCTGAGGCTACTGGATGGGGCCAGGGAAAGCCTATATTGATGGATGTCGGGTGCCAACATGACAGTGGGGGTGGCATTAAAACAGCTAGTCTGGAGGGCAGTAACAATAGATGCCAGCCAGATGGGTTGAGGGTACATTATGGCAGCCAAGGTAGATGGATAGAGACAGAAGCAACCCTGGATGATAAAATCAGCTGGTGCCCAGAGCCTTCAGGATGGCTCGCAGTTTTTAACCCAGCTTGCAGGGGCAAACAGTAAGGGTGTTCTCAGACAGCGCCCGTTGTGGTAGCATACATAAATAAGCAAGGGGACACATAAAGGAAGATGAAAACCTTAATGGAGCAGGAAAAGGGCACCTGGAAGCCTTGTCGGCAGCACATGTAGTAGGGAAGGACAACCGATAGGAGGATTAACTCAGAAGATACACACTAGATGCCGGAGGAGGCATTTATAAAGAAAGTACAAGCATGGGGACCCCAGGCTGGGATTTAATGGCAACCCAGAAAAATGCCAAAGGCAGAAAGGTTTTTCAGCCAGAACAAAGAATGGGCAGTAAGGGCAGTAGATGCACTGATAAGGAAGTGGCCAGTAAATGAGTTACTGTATGTCTTCCTACCATGGCCAACATTAGGAAGAATCCTCAGAAGGATCTCTTACCATAGGGGCTGGGTCATTTTAGTGATGCCATTTTAGACTTGCCCAGGTGACCATGGTATGGGGATCTGATGAGGTTGCAGAAGGAGAGCCCGATCAGGCTAGAAGGGATCAAGGGCCTTCAGCAACAGGGTCCCTTCTGTCTTACAGCCTGGCTGTTGAAAGGAGAAAAATGAAAGCTAGGAGGTAGTGAGCAGTCTTTAGTACATTACTTAAAGCGAAGAAATGCTCAATCTCCCTAGCATACAGAAGAGCACAGAGGATATTTGAAACATGGTGCAAGAGAAAGAATATTGCTGCTGCTAGTGAAGGGATAGGAGCAATCCTAGAATCCTTGCAGAGGGCCTGGAGAAAGGGCTAGTGCTGAATTCCTTGAAGGTTCAGGTGGCAGCTCTAGCTTGTTTTAGGGGCCAGGAGGAAGGATGTTCGGTGTGGTCCCACCTTGATGTTCCATGCTTCCTGAGGACGGTAAAACATGTCTGCCTTCTAATACGTCAGGTAGTGCTGGTTTGAGACCTAAATTTATTCCCGAGGTTCCTGGGGAAACCTCCCCCCCCCCCCCCCGCCCCCTTTTGAGCCTTTGCAAGAGGCCCTAGTGAAGGACATGACATTGAAAACAATCTTTCTCGTAGCAATATGTTCTGCAAGTTATGATAGAGGTATTTAAAATCATGAGTAAATGTGAATCCGTTATTTGCTCTTTTGGATAATGGAAGGCCTAGGGGGCACTCTATGAAGTTAGCAAGTAGCACATTTAAAACTAATCAGAGAAAATTCTTTTTCACTCAACGCACAATTAAACTCTGGAATTTGTTGCCAGGGGATGTGTTTAGTGTAGTTAGTGTAGCTGGGTTTAAAAAAGGTTTGGATAAGTTCTTGGAGAAGTCCATTACCTACTATTAATCAAGCTGACTTAGAAAATAGCCACTGCTATTATTAGCATCAGTAGCATGGGACGTACTTGGTTTTTGGGTACTTGCCAGGTACTTGTGGCTTGGATTGGCCACTGTTGGAAACAAGATGCTGGGCTTGATGGACCCTTGGTCTGACCCAGTATAGCAATTTATGTTCTTCTGGTCTTTGAGCTTCAAGCACTCTCTTGTAGGGATCCATATCTGGTGTTCCATAAGGATAGGGTTACAATACAGCCAGTCCCCTCTTTTCTTCCAAAAGTGGTAACAGAATTACACATGAACCAGGAAATCTCTCTTCCCATGTTCACAAAGAAGGAAAGTAGAGGAGAAGGTAGAAAGCTGCATCTTTTAGATGTTAGGAGAATCCTCATGAGATACGTAGAAGTCACAAATAATTTCAGAGTGTCAGACACACTATTTGTTTTGTTATGGGGGCCCAAGAAAAGGGAAAGCCATGTCCAATGCTTCCATCGCAAGAGGGATCAAGGAAGCAATGGCAGAAGCTTATGTTGGATGAGGCAAACAGATATCGGTAGATCTGAAGGCCCACTTGACTAGGGCCCAATCATCTACTTGGGCAGAATATAAGGCGGCAACTCCACTGGAGATCTGCAAAGCGGCAACTTGGGCATCTTTGCACAAATTTATAAAATATTATAAGCTAGACCTACCGGCAAAGGAGGACACGGGTTTTGGCAGGAAAGTGTTGGACAGCAATAGGTGCCATACCCCTTTCAACTTATCACTGTTCTGGCACATCCCAGGAATGCAGAGTGGTCTACAGGACGAAAAGGAAGGTGAAATTTAGTCTTATCTGTTAATTTCTTTTCCTCAAATCCTAGCAGGTCAGTCTACATCTCTCCCAGAAAAAAAAAGTTCAGAATCTAGGATAGTGGAGAGATGCAAGGAGCAAGCAAGTAAGCAAAGGAATGTACACACAAGGGTGCAGTTTTGAAAGCTTCCTCGAGTGTCTCAGAGAAAGAATGGAGAAGGCAAGGTGTCCATAAATTCAGTAAATGTATTGACTGGTGGCCTACTCATATGCTCCCTCTTTGTCTCCAAAAATGTGTGTAGGTAAGTTATTTCTGGCTAGGGCAGTAGGCTACTGGCAGAGTTCCAGCTATCTCAGAATACATAGAACCTCTTATTTTGTTGCTATGTCTCCACCTGCTGGTGAAAGAAGTAAATCCCAGGAGTACAGACTGGTCTGCTAGGACTCAAGGAAAGGGAATTAACAGGTAAGTCAATTTCACCATAGATACCATGAAGAAGTTGCCTTGCTGTATTGCCTTCATATTTGTTTAAATAAAAGGAAAAAAAATGAAACACATGATGTTCTATTATAAAAACTGAAATTTAAAAAAATACCCAGCAGAAAGGAGCTACAATCCATTATTCATATAACTTGTCTTTAGTGCAATCTCTCTCTCTCTCTCTCTGTATAAATATAAATAGAAGGCTTGTGTTAGTCACATTATCGTGTCTTATCTGTGGCAACCAGTGGTACCCTGAACGGTGGAAATTGCACTATGCAAAGACAATATGCTCTGTGTGCAAAGCCCTTTCTGTCAGGCTCCCCCACACACAGAGAGAGACAAGGGCTCACACACTGACACACACACTCTTCTCTAAGCCCTAGATTCATTATGAACATAAGAACATAACAAACCTCACCCTGAGCTAGTAGTTGCCACTGCTATTACTAGCATCAGTTGCATGGGATATAGTTGGTTTTTGGGTACTTGCCAGGTTCTTATGGCCTGGATTGGCCTCTGTTGGAAACAGGATGCTGGGCTTGATGGACCCTTGGTCTGACCCAGTATGGCATGTTCTTATGTTATGTTGGACGGAGGGGGGGGGGAGGGGGGACATATAACATATGTAAGCTGTAATTTTCTTCTTTATTCTGATGCGCATAAGTGTCACATGTGCATCAGATCTTGAATTTGTTGCAGCTTGCTTACAATAAAAAATGTTTCAAACTAAAAGACAAGAAATGGAGTAAGGCTAACTGGTCAGTTCTCTGAATGGAACCAGTGCTTTTTAACCTCTCTCTCTAAACAGTGGTTCCCAAACCTGTCCTGGAGGACCCCTAGCCATTTGGGTTTTCAGGACTAGTAAGGTGCAGCTGTTAGATATCCAGCTTGTGCAGATGATACTTTCCCTTTAAAAATGGTGTGTGTTGGTGGGTCTCTCTCTTCTCTTCAGCCACCTAGCAAGACAACACAGCTACATGCTAGGGAAAAGCGTTAATCTGGCGATTCTGAGCCCACGGCCATATTATGTAGCAAGAAGGAATATTTTTCAGTTATGCAGAACTGGTTCCCAAACCTCAGTGGGTTGTTTGTTTTTTTTTTTTTGCCTCCTTTCCCTGGATTATCAACTGGAAGAGAGAGCAGTCTGGCGAGCAAGAGGAAGCTGGGATTGACAGAACTACCATCTCCGTTCACCCAAAACCTATTCTGTGATTGTGCAGAGCTCGCACTGCTCAGTGACCCCCCCACGTGTTTCTCTAAAACACATCTGAGATCCTAAAAGAGGGGTAACAGAAGTGAAATCCATCTATATCATCATGGAAAATGGTGACAGCGCAGCCGCACACAGCAGTTAACCACCCTCGGCTTCCGAAAATCGCTTATCCCTACAAAAAACAAACAAACAACCCAAAAAACGAACAAAGACAAAAAACAGATTAAACTACAATTTTCAAGATCCTGATTTTACTAACTCCTTGAAGAGGAGGGTAAATAAATAGAAAACCTTGGCTGTGTACCTGTTATGCTACCGTTGTGGAGGTGGTGAGGTCTAGTCGTTAGAACAATGGCCTGAGAACCAGGGTACAAATCCCTCCTCCGCCACTAACATCCTCTGTAATCTTGGGCAAATCACGTTATCTCCCGTTGCCACTTAAGACTAAGTTCTTTGGGGCAGGAACTTAATTGTTCCATAATGCCATAAACCGCCTTCAGCATCATTTAGAATGACAGACTAAAAGTTATTACTCAAATTAAAAGAGGTTGTTACTTACAAAATGCAGAAGAGTAATATTTCGATGTTATATACTGAAGCCTCCGATCTGCTCAGTGCAAGTTATCTTTGGTTGTATCCTAGATAGGCAAAGAAGTAAAAAGTTACCAAGATACCAAAGAAAAAAAAATATTTTATTTTTTTTTCTAAGAATGGAAAAATAAATCACATTTGACTTGACTGAGTGTTCAACGTAAATGTCTGTCAGCTGAGGTTCGTTTTTTGCCAGAATAAAAGTAAAACTGACAAGGTAGCGGTAATTTATTATCTTTCGACCTCTTTATGGTCAAGATTCAAGCACTGGGTCTGAGCCTTGAGCAATGGACAGTTAGTCTCATCCTGGTCTCTGGGGTTAAAGCCCTACTGCCCAACTCACTGAGAACACGATACCAATTGAACCCTGGCCAAACTAGAAGGATTTCAATTTTCTGTTTAAAATAAATAAATAAATAAATAAATAAAATTTTAAAACATTTCCCAACTATTAGGCACTATTGTGCAATATTGTGCCTATTAGATACTAATACCAAAAAAAACCATGCTTCGGAGTGGAGTAAAAGCACAATTATTGTTTTTCAAAATAATCTTTTATTAAATCTATGAAAATTCACCCACAACAATAATCAAGATTTGGAACACACATCAAATTACAATGAACTTTCCCATTTCATCAATACATATCTCTCTAACCCTGCTCTCGTTAAAATCAATACTCATTCATACCCATCTACTTCACTCATTCCCATACATATTCACAATTTTTTGTGCAAATTTTTATGCAAATATACATTTAAACTTTTCAAGCAGAAATTACATGATAAATGTTAACATTAGAAGGATTTTAAATTATGTAAACATTCTTTAAGCTTATAATCTTGATTAATGCCAGCATAAAATTACAGCAAAAATTACATGGTACCAACATTCATATTTGTAGTTCTAATTAATCCCCAGCATAAATTACAGCAAAAATTACATGGTACCAACATTCATGTTTATAGTTCTAATTAATCCCAACCGGACCTCGTTTCGCCTTCCGGCTTCTTCAGGGAATTTGAAGTGATTAAACCATAAAATATCTATTTATCACACTCATATGAATTCTTGCCATTCTAATAGAGGCACCATTGATCTTAATTAAATTTCCAACTGGTTATTTCGCATAGCCAATTTCTGCATACAAATCGTCTGCATTGAAAAACAATATCAGAAAAAATGTTTCTTACATTTTATATCTCATAATAAAAACATTTTTTTAAAAAGGTTATTTTTTATTTTGTGTGTTTAAAAATTGTTGTTACCTATGATTTATATACCTCTACAAGATATTACCTGTCTTTACTTCTGTGTACCGCTGTCTTAACCTCTCCCGACAATCATCATTTTAATTCAATCTCATGTTCCTTGTCTTGAACTAAAGATGAATAAATAAGCATTAGATTTACATCACTCTTTATAAGTTAACCACATTCTTTAGAGGGAACCAAATAAATCCCTCATTGTTACTGGACTACTGCCTTCCACAGCCTTCACTACCATCATATATTGTCACTGTTTATTACAATACGCTCTCCCATTATATCCCATTCAGCTCACCCTCAGACACCTTATTCGCCAATATTTTAAACTCTCCTACTTACTTTAACATAACTGCAACGGAAAAGTCGTCACTTTCCTGCAATATCATTCATCTTCTTTTTTCCTTTTTTTCTCTATTTCACGCTTCATACTCTCATTACAACCATAGTCTGTAATGAAATCTGAAAACCAAGAATATGTCCATCTTAATCCTTTGCAAACACCTACTATCGAAGTGCCAAAACACTAGCCAACTCCTCACCTTCTCATGTTATTCTCAAACACTCATGTCTACTTCCCCAACCATTTTATGAACGTAAATGCATTCTAACATTACGTATCCATTTCACATTATTTAATTTTATACTTTTAATTATCAAACCTTAAATCAAAGAGTCAAAAAACATGACCATATCTCATAAAATCTGCGATTTGTCATATGTAACGAAACCAAACTTACTAACTTACTTCCACAAGTTAACTCAGAACATATTCTCTCCTTCCGCTTGTGTTCTCAAAGACGCAGTGAACGTACGGCGTCATCTGTTCTTTAAAAGCTGGCCATCTGATTGTATTCTGACCAATCCCTAGTGTTTTTGAGATCTAATCACTGCCCATTGGACCCGTATGATACAGTCCCACCCTATCTACCAATCCAAAACTCCTAATATTTACCTGACTACAAACCTCCATGTGGTAAACTTTTAATAAAATGCTTCCCACTCAATCTTTGAATTTAACCCATGGGGAGTTAAAGTACCCCATTGAAAAATAAGCCTCTGCTCTTGCTGCCTTAGTAATAATGAGACATTTCCACTCCGCAGACACTTCAACTGCTTTAGGACACTAAACCTTAATTGATCTATTGTGTGTGATGCCTCCTGCCAATGATGGACTAGAGGTGCTTCCACTTTGCCAGTGCGTATACAGCTTCTATGCTGAATAATACGTGTTCTTATAGGCAACATTGTGTGTCCAATATATAATTTCAAACACGGACACTGAATCACATACACCTTCTGACTTGAACCACAATCAAACCTACCCCTCAATTCAAACGGATATGGAATAAAGTCATGTATGAACACTGTACCCACCATCACATATGGGCAAACCGAGCACCTGGCACAACACTTCTGTCCTCCATCTTCCTGAATAATATTCTCTTTTACCACTGAAGAAACCAATAGATCTTTTAGATTGCGGTCCCTAGTTTTTGCAAATATTGGTGGTGTTTGCAAAGCCGGGTATAGAGATAAAATTGGCCAATGCCGAAGAATGATTTTCTGTATATGATGTGTCCTTGATGAAAACGGCAGTATACAAACTAATGAACCTAATTCAGATTTTTGTTTAGGTTGGAGTAACAAATCTCGATTGGCATATAGACCCCCGTTTAAATGCTCGCTTGATAACCTTTTTGGGATAACCCCTAGAAATGAACTTAGCTTGCATGTCCAACGCCTGTCTTTTATATTCCTCAATTCCATCACACAAACGTCTTAGATGCAAGAACTGTCCTTGGGAATGTTGTCTCACAAATTTAAAGGATGAAAACTCCCATAGTGTAATAAATGATTTCTCTCTGTTGGTTTAGTGTAAATCGTTGGAACCAACCTGCCTTGATCTTTATAAACTCTTAGATCTAAAAAAAAAAGAGATCGACATTATATGGCTTGTTAGGGTAATAAACAGCGACAATATATGATGGTAGTGAAGGTTGTGGAAGGCAGTAGTCCAGTAACGATGAGGGATTTATTTGTTTCCCTCTAAAGAATGTAGTTAACTTATAAAGAGTGATGTGAATCTAATGCTTATTTATTCATCTTTAGTTCAAGACAAGGAACATGAGATTGAATTAAAATGATGATTGTCGGGAGAGGTTAAGACAGCGGTACATAGAAGTAAAGGTAATATCTTGTAGAGGTATATAAATCATAGGTAACAACAATTTTTAAACATACAAAATAAAAAAATAACCTTTTTAAAAAAGTGTTTTTATTATGAGACAGAAAAAATGTTTCTTACATTTTATGATATTGTTTTTCAATGCAGACGATTTATATGCAGAAATTGGCTATGCAAAATAACCAGTTGGAAATTTAATGAAGATCAATGGTGCCTCTATTAGAAAGGAAAGAATTCATATGAATGTGATAAATAGATCTTTTATGGTTTAATCACTTCAAATTCCCTGAAGAAGCCAGAAAGCGAAACGAGGTCCCGGTTGGGATTAATCAGAACTACAAATATGAATGTTGGTACCATGTAATTTTTGCTGTAATTTATGCTGACATTAATCAAGATTATAAGCTTAAAGAATGTTTACATAAATGTTAACATTAGAAGGATTTGAAATTATCATGTAATTTCTGCTTGAAAAGTTTAAATGTATATTTGCATAAAAATTTGCACAAAAAAATTGTGAATATGTATGGGAATGAGTGAAGTGGATGGGTATGAATGAGTATTGATTTTAACTAGAGCAGGGTTAGAGAGATATGTATTGATGAAATGGGAAGATTCATTGTAATTTGATGTGTGTTTCAAATCTTGATTATTCATGTGGGTGATTTTTCATAGATTAAATAAAATAATATTTTGAAAAACAATAATTGTGCTTTTACTCCACTCCGAAGGGAGTTTTTTTTGTATTTATATAGATATAGATATATAAATAAATACTCCCACAAAATGATGGAATCTTTTATATTTAAGAAAAATCAAAACACCACCCGTTGGGAAAGAGTGGGCAGGAGCTAGCTGCTAGCCACTAAAAATCTGAACTGGAATAACGGTAAGTTGGAAGCGCAGATCCAACTTTTATGACAGTGCACAGATTTGCAGAAACCAGGCAAAATGGATTTTTGTGGCAGCCCCTGTATGATCACCCACCTATCATCTTTGGATTCTATAATTCTACCTTCTTTAGGAGTATTAAAAAAAAAAACAGAAACACATATGTAAAAGGAACTTCCCCGTGGCTGAATATAATCACAGTCTCTGGCAGACCAAGTCAAGCAGCACCAGCTGTGGTATGGGTTACTCTGAGATGCTAGCCCCTCACCCCCCTTTTCCTTCCCCGGCTGGATTGGGGGAAGGGACCAGCAGTAAGTTCAAGGCACCTACCTGCATTATTTCTCCTCCAATATAATACTACTGTGTGTATGGGGAAGGGGGTGAACTCCAGCAGGATATCTGCATTATTCCCCCTACAATACAAAGCCGATTTGCACAAGAGGAGGAGCTCCAGAAGCATACCTGCATTATTCTCGCTCCAACAGAGCCAACGTGCATGGGGGGTTCGGGGGAGGAGGAGGAGGAGCTCCAGAAGGACACCTGCATTATTCACCCTTCACTACAAAGCAGATTTGTAAAAGGAGGGGAGCTCCAGGATAGCTACTCGCTCTCCAATTCAAAGCTGATGTGTAGGGAGAGGGGAGTGCGCTCCAATGCATTATTTCACCTCCAATACAAAGCAGTGTGCACGGAGTGGGAGGGTGGGGAATACAGTGGGAGGGAATAGATTCGCCCAGTCGGATATAATCACCCTATTATGTCTGGATCGGTGGGAGGCGGTTCTGGCCTTTTTTCCTTACCTGCAGCAGGCTCTCTTTCTTACCCCTGGGATGCTAGAGAGTGACACAAAGCAGGACGGACTGGACTCTATATCCTACCTTAGAAGGAGGCTCGCTGGATCAGCCGCACCAACATTTCAGGCCTTCGCATCAGGGATGGCCTTATTCTTTTTTTCTTTTCTTTACAAGGAGCGCTGCACGCAGCCATGGCCTGTACAATTTTTTCCCCCTCTTCCAGCCCAAGGTTCCTCTGCTAATGGCGACAAGCTGGGCCGCAGGACGAGCTCGGGTAGGGCTCTGTGTTTCTGGCTATACTGAGGGGGGCAGGGCTAACAGACAGTTGAGGGGCGTGCTCCCTTTGCATGCTGGGACCTGTAGTACTGAGCCTGGCCCGGCCTGTATTTGCTTACACCTCGCACAGAGCCCAGCGGGCCCATCAGTACCAGCATGCAGCGGGCCAGGCCATACAGGATTTGATTGGCTCCTGCTGGCATCCACTGACTTAACTCAAAACAGTGCAAAAGTAAGCGAGAAAGGAAGTAAAGACACAGAGCTAAATCTAGGGCAAGCCGGCCCTGCATGCTGGGAGTTGTAGTCTCAGTTTCTCTAACAGGTAGAAGTAAGTGTCCTTATGGCTGCAGGTTTGAATCTTGAGACCATTGGTCTTAGTAGCCATTTGGGAGGTTAATGACAAATAAAAGATCAGCAGTAAGGGTCAAAAAGCAAGTTGAGGTGATACTCCATTAAAAAAGTTAACAACTCATCTGTGACTGGCTTTTGACAGCTATGCTCCCATCATCAGGACTGCAAGCCCATAGATGCAATGGGGATAAAATCTGGCCTGGAATTACGGTTTCTTCTAACATGGAATGGAGTTACCTGACCACCCAGCAAGAGGAATGGTAGAGTCGAGTACAAGGACAAGGATCAATTAACTAAAAAAGGAAGGGGGGGGGGGAGGCGGGGAGAGAGATAATGTAGCGGGCAGCTCTCATATAAGCCAGGGCAAAAAAGATAGCCCCCACAGCAAGAGGAACAAACAGGAAAGAGGTAAATGGAGTTTTTAATTTATATAAAATTGTATTTAAAATACAAAAACATATTACTGGATACAACCTGAAAACCAAAATCCCAACATGGCAAATATTTTTTAATTGCTTGCTTCTGGGGAATCTGATACAGAGTTGTTAAAAAAAAATGTATCTATATTTAAAGAAAAAGGAAACGTGCAAGTAAAAATTATATTAACATCATTACCATGATGAGACAACAGTGCCTGTTGCAGCTTCATTACAGATCACCTCTGACCATCTCTTCCCAAGTCAGCCCTGCTCTTTCCTGCAAGTCGATATTGAAGAGCTTCGTTCAGGAATCTTCCCTTGTTCCATTCTTTCTACATGTTATTTCCAATATTATTTATCATCATCATCATCACTATTTACTTATTTCACCTTTTCCAAATAAAGAGCTTAAAGTGTGATATTTGAGTTTCGCATTCATTATCATATATTAGTTATACTTATACCGTCATTCCTTATTCTGTCTTGTCTGTTACATCCTTTAACCGATCTTAGAAAAGGAATTCTGCTAACATCTCTACTATGCATAACCCTTATCCCAGATCCATACAAAAGTTGCTGCCGTATCTTTATAACATTTAAGTAGTCACTCTAGTTTTCCCCTTTAATGTTTTACAGATGATTGGAGTCGATGCAATTCATTGGTTATAGCCTCATAATTTTATTTATTTTTATTTATTTAACTCTTTTTTATACCGACCTTCATGGTAAAAACCATATCAAATCGGTTTACACAGAAAGTGGGGCAAACTATAACAATAACAATCATTTAACATAGGAAGCAAAGTTACAATCAACAAGGAGGATAAACTTGGAAGTTATGTTACAACCAAAGTAATTAAAATGCAAAACTTGTTGTCAATAAAAATCTTAAGGGGGTCATTTTCATATAGACACAGAATGGGAAAAAAATTTAGTAAATATAGGCCTTAGTTCTAATAGACCATTTTCCTTTAAACACCATTGCCTATTTTATTTGAGATTCTTTGAGATTATGGGGCAGATTTAAAAGGTGTGCGCGCAACCCGGCATGCACAAATGTACGCCCGATTTTATAACATGCGGGCGCATATTATAAAATCAGGGGTCGGCGCGCGTTAACGGGGTGTACACTAGTGCATCTTGCGCAGGCCGAGCCCTCGGGGAGACCAGCTGCCTTTCCCCATTTCCCCCCCCCCCCCACCTTCCCCTCCCTGTCCCGCCCCCCAGCCCGAAACCCCTCGTTACTTTATTTCACAAGTTACGCCTGTCTAACTCGCGCGCACCGGCGCACGATTCCCCGGCCCAGCGGCCTTGCAGAGGCCTCTGGCCATGCCCCAGCCCCACCCCGGACTGCCCAGTTTTCAAGCCCCGGTATTTACACGCGTCCCGGGGATTTATGCGTGCCGCCGGGCCTTTTGAAAATAGGCCCGGCCCGCGTAAATCCTCCTGGATTTATGTGCGTAACCCTTTGAAAATCTGCCCTTGTAGTTCTTATGGAATTGATGTAGTTGATAGATTGATTTCTGAAATTCATTTTCCATTTTATATAATATAACATGGTCATCAGCAAAAAGTATTTTATTTATAAATGTATTGATTCAGTGGAATTCCAGGATCAATTACATTTTTCCACTCTCTAAGAAGGCCATCAATATAGGTTTTAAACATGTAGGGAACCCCACAATGGGGCCAATGCAATAAAATGCTTGTAAAAAACGTGCGACCATTATGGGCGCGCACATCCGATCTTCGGTGCCCTGGATGCAGTATTCAAAAGAAACAAATAAAAAGGGCGCCAAAAATGTGTGGCTCAAGTGAAGGCTTTCCTTCCTCCTGAGGCCCTTCCTCAAATGCTGCCTCTTGCTCTCCTGTGGATGGCATCTATGGAGGGTTCCTCATTATCAAGGACGGCGACCTCCTGATTTGTTTTAAATGTGCTACCTTTCAGCTTCATGCAGTGACTCCTAGTCCTACTATTATTTATAGCAAACCTGATAACCAGGGTTCAAATCCTGCTGCCACTTCTTGTGACCTTGGGCAAGTCACTTCACCCTCCATTGCTTCAGGTACGAGCCCTCTGGGGACAGAGAAATACCTACAGTACCTGAATGAACATAAGAACATGCCATACTGGGTCAGACTAAGAGTCCATCAAGCCCAACATCCTGTCTCCAACAGTGGACAATGCAGGCCATAAGAACCTGGCAAGTTCCCAAAAACTAAGTCTATCCCATGTTACTGTTGCTAGTAATAGCAGTGGCTATTCTCTTATTTAATAGATGGTAATAGACTTCTCCTCCAAGAACTTATCCAATCCTTTTTTAAACACAGCTACACTAACTGCACTAACCACATCCCCTGGCAACAAATTCCAGAGTTAAATTGTGCGTTGAGTGAAAAAGAACTTTCTCCGATTAGTTTTAAATGTGCCATGTGCTAACTTCATGGAGTGCCCCCTAGTCCTTCTATTATACGAAAGAGTAAATAAGATTACCATGTACCCGTTCTAGACCTCTCATGATTGTTGCGTCCGGTCTCAAAAGGCTTTGACCTCTGTGCCTCACCTTTCTTCCTTCTCCCTCCTGGAGCCTTGGGAAGATGGCTGCTGCCGCGTCTTCATGCCGCTCTCTCCGGCGTCCCCGGAACGGCAACGGTGTTCGCCATGTTTCTCCTGAGGACCTCCTAGGGTGCATGCGCGCACACCACCCATGTCTTTATCCACGTCATGGTGGGTGGGAGCCTGCGTCCGGGACTTCCTCTAATACCTTGCACTGTCTACCATCTACTCAAGTGTGGGACTGGTCTCCTCTGCCGAGGACCCCTGGACTACTTCTACTGGGTTACTCATTGCTGCCACCTCCTGGGCAGTATCACCAAGCTGTATAATAAATACAAATATTCTGTGTCTGCGTGTATAGAGTCTAGCCTTGTACTGCGGTTCCTCACGGGGCTCCTCCCCATGGGAGTGACCATCGCCGCAGTACCCAAGAATCCACTCCAACACCTCAAAACGATAACAGATTGCTAACTCCATGGATTTGGCTCAGCTCACCGCCTTGCAGGCCATTCCAGGCCTGGCCCAGCAAATCTCCAAACAACAGAATTCACTGGATAACTTGACTGTTGCCTTTAACCAGTTACACGCACAGATGAATACCGCAGGTAAAGAAGTTACATCGCCAGAAGTGACGGTCAAGACTACTGTGCCTCTAACTACTCCCAACACGCTTCTCGGGTGAAGTTTGGAAATGTAGAGGATTAATCAATCAATGTTGCATGCACTTTTCTCTGCAACCTAACCATTTTCCTACAGCATATGCCAAGACCACCTATATCCTGTCTTATCTGGACGGCAGAGCGCTGGCTTGGGCCTCTCCGCTGTGGGAGCGCAATGATCCTATCCTGAATGATCTTACCCGGTTTCTTGAACTGTTCAAATCAGTATTCGATGACCCTGCCTGGTACTCGACAGCAGGATCAACGTTGGTTCATCTAAAACAAGGTAATAAACCTTTACCAGACTTCGCCACTGAATTCAAGGCATTGGCTTCTGAATTACATTGGGAGCCCAGATGCCTGAAAACCCTCTTCTTTGAAGGCCTGAACTCCCGGTTGAAAGATGAGCTGGCGGCTCAAGAGATGCCTGAGACCTTAGCAGAACTGATAAAGTTGGCAACAAGGATTGATTGCCGACTTCGCGACAAGGTTCAAGAGGTCAGAGTCCCAGAAGACCACTTCATGGAGAGACTCGAGTCAAGTCTGTACCCAGGCCTATACTCCCAGGTCCTGTTGTTGGCGAAGAAGAACTAATGCAATTGGGCTGCAGTCATTTGACTTCTAAAGAGAGAAGAACACGAAAGAGGTTGGGACTATGCATGTACCGTGGACAAGCTGGTCACGCTGTACAAACATGCCCTATATGGAGCTGGCAGACCTAAGTCTTGTGGAAGGATTCTTCTTAGGTCTAACTGCACCCTCTCCTCCACTCTCTCTTCCAGTATCTTTAATCTGCGAACCTCTAGAATACCAAACCCTTGCCTTAGTGGATTCTGGGACAGGGGGAAATTTCATTTTGAAACGTCTGGTGGAACATTTGCGGATCCCCACTACTACCATGACGTCTCTGCTACTTTTGTCCTCTATTCATGGAGAGCCCTTACCGGGTGAAGTAACCCTGCTTACAGAGCCAGTGAGCTTACGTACCTGTGCTCTTCATACAGAGACTATTTCCTTCTTTGTGCTAGAGAAGGCCATGCACCCTTTGGTACTTGGGCTACCATAGCTGCAGAAACATATGCCACAATTCAACTGGGCCACTTTGGAGCTTTCATGTTGGGGTCCAGATTGCCATGGCAAATGCCTGATGGAAGTCTCTCCAATTCCCTGCATGCCAACTACCCCGCTGTTGCCTGGGTTGCCACCTCAATATGCATCTTTTCAAGATGCATTCTCTAAAGAAGTCGCTGATGTATTGCCTCCACACAGATCATACGACTGCGCCATCAATTTGAAGCCCAATATGGAACCACCCAAAGGAAGGATTTACCCTCTCTCCATAGTAGAAAATAAAGCGATGTCAGAGTACATCCAGGAGAATCTCCAGAAAGGCTTCATAAGACCTTCCAAGGCTCCTGCCGGCGTAGGCTTCTTCTTCGTGGGGAAGAAGGACGGAACATTACGTCCATGCATTGATTACAGAGGTCTGAATGAGATCATTGTAAAGGATCGCTATCCCTTACCACTCATCTCGGAACTATTCGACAGGCCACAGGGAGCCAAGATATTCTCCAAGCTTGATCTCAAAGGAGCGCATAATTTAGTTCGCATCCGCTCTGGCGATGAATGGAAGACGGCTTTTAATACCCGGGATGGGCACTTTGAATACCTGGTGATGCCTTTCGGCTTGTGCAACGCCCCGGCTGTCTTCCAAAACATGATGAACGATATTCTGCATGATCTACTCTACCAATGTGTCGTTGTCTACTTAGACGACATCTTGATATTTTCCCAGGACCTGCAATACCATCAGGAAGATGTCAAAAGAGTTCTGCAGAGACTTTGCGAGATCCGCTTGTACGCCAAGTTGACTAAATGCGAATTCCACAAGGAATCCGTGCCCTTCTTAGGGTACATTGTCTCAAACAAAGGTTTCCAGATGGACCCTCAGAAGCTTGAGAGTATTCAAAAATGGACACAACCCACTGGCCTAAAATCTCAAAGACGATTTCTGGGATTTACCAACGACTACAGGACCTTCATCAAAGATTACTCTTCATTGACTGTACCATTAACAGCGATGACTAAGAAGGGAGCCAACGTTGCGACTTGGTCTATGGAAGCTGTGACAGCATTTCAGAAGTTAAGACGCCTTCTCAAACAAACAATGTCTCCGCATTCCGGACCCTACACAACCCTTCATTGTGGAAGTCGATGCCTCGGATATAGGCATAGGGGCCATGCTAAGCCAGACCAGTGATTCTAAAATCTTGCACCCCTGTTCTTTTTTTTCCCCGACGCTTTTTGCCAGCGGAGAAGAACTATGGGATAAAGAACTACCTGCAATAAAAGTGGCATTTGAAGCATGGCGCCCCTGGCTTGAAGGTGCACAACATCAGATCACTGTTTACACTGATCACAAAAGTCTGGAGTATCTCAGTCACGCTCAATGCCTTAACCATAGACAGGCGAGGTTGTCCCTGTTCTTCAACAGATTTGACTTTGTGCTGAAATATTGCCCTGGTGATAAGAATGCCAGAGCAGACGCATTATCTCGCTCTTTTCTCTCTGAAGACATACCTGATGAACCCCAGCATATCATTGACCCGAAGAGAGTTATTCTGACAGCTACACATCCGGTACCCCTGGGCAAGACCATTGTACCCTGCAATCTAAGAAAGAAATTGTTAGCATGGGCTCACGATTCGAAACTGGCCGGACATCCTGGTCAACGAAGAACACTGGCTAAGCTACAAAAGTACTATTGGTGGCCACCATGAAGGAAGACACTCTTGTGTACGTAGCTTCCTGTTCCAATTGTGCTAGACAGAAACCTCCACCCGGATGTCCTTGGGGCCTGCTTCAACCCTTGCCAGTACCATACGAGCCCTGGACCCACATTGCAACAGATTTTGTGGTGGACTTGCCACTTTCTGGAGGTAACAATACCATCTGGGTTACAGTGGATCGATTTTCGAAGATGGCCCACTTTGTGGCTCTCCCTGGCTTGCCTTCAGCCTTGGAACTTGCTAAGCTATTCATCAGTTACATCTTTCGCCTACACGGCATGCCTAAACACATTGTTTCAGTCAGAGGAGCTCAATTTACAGCTAAGTTTTGGAAAGCCTTGTGTAAGAAATTTGACATCACACTTGACTTCATCTCTGCGAACCATCCTCAGTCAAATGGCCAAACTGAGAGAATGAATAGAACTCTCAAACAGTTCCTTCGTGCCTATGTCAGTTCACGACAGAATGACTGGGCTGAACTGTTGCCCTGGGCTGAATTCGCCATCAATTCGCATCCAGCATCATCTACTGGATCTACACCTTTTGAAGTGGTCTATGGACGACAACCCTTACCACCTTTACCACTTCCACTTTGTGTCGTCCCCGGCAGCTCAGTCTACTGCCAAAGATATAAAGCAGCTCTGGAGAAAGACTAAAGAGATGCTCCAAAAAGCAGGACTAAGAGCTAAGAAAGGCTATGACGCTAACTGAAGCAAGGCTCCTGAATTCCAGCCTGGTGATAAAGTCTGGCTGTCTACCAAACATCTGAGACTCAAGCTTCCATCTGCTCGATTTGCTCCATGCTTTGTCGGACCCTTTCCTATTCTCCGACGATTGGGCTCAATCACCTATAGTCTGAAACTTCCTCCAGCTATGAAGATTCATAATGCGTTTCATGTTTCGCTGCTGAAACCGCTTGTTCTTAGTGGATTTTCCACCAAGACACCTGAACCTACTCCTGTTGATACAGAAGAAGACAGAGTACAAGGTTGATGCCATCCTTGATGTAAGAAAGAGAGGCAGAGTTTGGGAATACCTCCTGTCATGGGAGGGAAACGGATCAGAAGAAAAAGCTTGGGAAACATTGGCTAATATCATGGACAAAGAGATACTTCGTCAGTTTCATCGATCGCATCCTCAAAAACTAAGCCCAGATAGGGGGGTCTGAAGGGGGCCTTTTGAAGGGGGGTACTGTTGCGTCCATCGGTCTCAGACGGCTTTGACCTTTGTGCGTCACCTTTCTTCCTTCTCCCTCCTCAAGCCTTGGGAAGATGGCTGCTGCCACGTCTTCATGCCACTCTCTCCGGCATCCCCGGAACGGCAATGGCGATGGTGTTCGCCATGTTTCTCCTGAGGGCCTCCTAGGGCATGCGCACGCACACCACCCACGTCTTTATCCACGTCATAGCGGGAACCTCAGGGGCGTCCCCCTCGAGTGACGTCACGCCATTCGGGTATTTAGCCTGCCCTTCGTTTGCTAACAAACTGAGTTAGCAAGGATTGGAATGCCTCTGGTCTAAGCTGCTCTGCCGCTTCCTTGCTGCTGCTGGAAGCTTTTTCTGCCCTCCAGGGCCATTTATCTCTAACCTGGGTACCCACTCCTTGGGGGTCCTATGCTTTCTTTCAGGTACTTATCTGGGATACCAGGTACTTGCTCCTCAAGGGCCTGCACCTTGGTGCCTACAATTCAACTACTTCTGCCTGCCAGGATCTCCATCAATACAGCTATCTACTTCAGTGAGTGATCTAACCTTGTCAGTCTGTCTCACCTACAGCTCAGCGCTGGGAGCCTGCATTCGGGACTTCCTCTATTACCTTGCGCTGCCTACCATCTACTCAAGTGTGGGATTGGTCTCCACTGCCGAGGACCCCTGGACTACATCTACTGGGTTACCTCACTGCTGCCACCTCCTGGGCAGTATCACCAAGCTGTATAATAAATACAAATCTTCTGTGTCTGCATGTATAGAGTCTAGCCTTGTACTGCGGTTCCTCATGGGGCTCCTCCCCGTGGGAGTGGCCATCGCCGCAGTACCCAAGAATCCACTGCAACACCTCAAAACCATAACAATGATTTTAAACATCTCTATCATATCCCCCCCTCAGCCGTCTCTTCTCCAAGCTGAAAAGTCCTAACCTCTTTAATCTTTACTCATAGGGGAGCTGTTTCATCCCCTTTATCATTTTGGTTGCCCTTCTCTGTACTTTCTCCATCGCAACTATATCTTTTCTGAGATGCGGCGACCAGAATTGTACACAGTATTCAAGATGCAGTCTTGCCATGGAGCGATACAGAGGCATTATGACATTTTCCATTTTATTCACCATTCCCTTTCTAATAATTCCCAACATTGTTTGCTTTTTTGACTGCTGCAGCACACTGAACCGACGATTTCACTATGACACCTAGATCTCTTTCTTGGATGGTAGCTCCTAATATGGAATCTAACATTGTGTAACTATAGCATGGGTTATTTTTCCCTATATGCATCACCTTGCACTTATCCACATTAAATTTCATCTGCCATTTGGATGCCCAATTTTCCAGTCTCACAAGGTCTTCCTGCAATTTATCACAATCTGCTTGTGATTTAACTACTCTGAACAATTTTGTATCATCTGCAAATTTGATTACCTCACTCCTATTTCTTTCCAGATCATTTATAAATATATTGGAAAGTACGGGTCCTAATACAGATCCCTGAGGCACTCCACTGCCCACTCCCTTCCACTGAGAAAATGGTCCATTTAATCCTACACTCTGTTGCCTGTCTTTTAGTCAGTTTGTAATCCACGAAAGGACATCGCCACCTATCCCATGACTTTTTATTTTTCTTAGAAGCCTCTTATGAGGAACTTTGTCAAATGCCGGTTCACCTTTATCCACATGTTTATTAACTCCTTCAAATAAGTGAAACAGATTTGAGAGGCAAGACTTGCCTTGGGTAAAGCCATGCTGACTTTGTTCCATTAAATCATGTCTTTCTATATGTTCTGTAATTTTGACATTTAGAACGCTTTCCACTATTTTTCCTGGCACTGAAGTCAGGCTAACCGGTCTGTAGTTTCCCAGATCGCCCCTGGAGCCCTTTTTAAATATTGGGGTTACATTAGCCACCCTCCAGTCCTCAGGTACAATGGATGATTTTAATGAAGGTTACAGTTTTTTACTAATAGATCTGAAATTTCATTTTTTAGTTCCTTCAGAATTCTGGGATGTATGTTATCCGGTCAGTTTATTAATCAGGCCTACCACATCTTCTAGGTTCACCGTGATTTGATTCAGTCCATCTGAATCATTACCCATGAAAACCTTCTCCGGTACGGGTATCCCCTCAACATCCTTTTCAGTAAACACCAAAGCAAAGAAATTGTTTAATCTTTCCGCGATGGCCTTATCTTCTCTAAGTGCTCCTTTAACCCCTCAATCATCTAACGGTCCAACTGACTCCCTCACAGGCTTTCTGCTTCGGATATATTTTAAAAAGTTTTTACTGTGAGTTTTTGCCTCTATGGCCAAGTTCTTTTTAAATTCTCTCTTAGCCTGTCTTATCAATGTCTTACATTTAACACTTATGCATTATCTTATTTTCTTCTGTTAGATCCTTCTTCCAATTTTTGAATGAAGATCTTTTGGCTAAAATAGCTTCTTTCACCTCCCCTTTTAACCATGCCGGTAATCGTTTTGCCTTCCTTCCACCTTTCTTAATGTGTGGAATACATCTGTAATCCACTTTGAACTGCCTGAAAAAGTGAAGTATAAATAAGCACTATTTGAAAGGGTAAATAACTGTTCCCCATTTAGCCTTTCAACTTCATTCAAGATTTTATGGACCTCTATCATATTGCCTCTCAGTTGTCTCTTTTTCAGGCTGAAGAACCCTAATTGGTTTAGCCTCGCCTCATAGGGGAGCAGTTTCATCTCCTTTTGGTCTCCCTTCTCAGTACGTTTTCTAGCTCAGCTATATCATTTTTGAGATGGGGTGACCAGAATTGCACACAATACTCTAGATGTGATTGCACCATAGATCAATACAGAGGCATTATGACAGGATTTCCCAAACCTGTTCTGGGGACTCCATAGCTAGTTGGGTTTTCAGGATTTCCACAATGAATATGCATGAGATAAATTTGTATATCAAAGCAATTCAGTATATGCAACATATTATCTTTTTCCCCGAATATGTTGTTCGCATAAATTCAACATAAAACATTATTACAAAACAGTGACACAGTGACCAAACCAAAGAAATATAAAATTAATTAAAAATTGATGCTTTAAAACAATACATATTATTAATATGGCTGCCTGAAAAGAACTGTTTTTTCCTTAAGCTTTTCAAATCATTCCCCCCCCCCCCAGCAGAGTATTCTCTAAGTTTCGGTGTGATACCATCTCTAATCCTGGTGCCAGTGAGCAGCCAGGTGGCAGTATTCTGCACATGTTGTAAAATATATAACAGATTGTTCAGCAGTCCCACATATAATCCATTACAATAGTCTGATTGGCCAAGAGAGCTTGTAGGACTGCTCTAAATTCCAAATTTGACATGTAAATACATAAAAAAGATCCAAATGAAGGCAAAAATTTAGCTGTTCCTGCGAAAAGCATTCCTATTGGCCAAAAAAATCGATTTGAGACTATTGGGTTGCAGTGGAGACTCCATCTGTTACATATTGGAGGTTGCCTTACATAAAATGGCTGTCTACAAATACTTGACTGCTTGCAGTTTATCTACATGAAAATATGCTTCTTTCACGGACACTTTGTGAACCTATTTAACATCTCTAAGCACCAAAGCCAGATATGTCTTATTAGCTCTAAGATGATGGATGAAACTGTATTCACAGTTTCATATTTCCTATGCCTTTCTGTAGACCCTTTAGACCAGAGCTTTCCAAACTTTTCATGTTGGTGACACACTTTTTAAATAAACATAATTTCACGACACGGTAATTCAGTCTACTAGTAAACCAGAGGTTAAAGGTTAAACGAACGAAACATATTTTGACAATTTATGTATGTTTCCTTAAATATATACATAAATAAAATGTTTCACGACACAACCTATCTCATGAAAACCTTAAATTTATATTAAAAATATATATTCCAAGATTCATGTTATTGTTATAATTTATGAGAAACAATAATAAAACAAATTGTCTGTCCCCCACACACTCATCTCTCTCCTCCCCCCAGCACATGTCTGGCCCCCACACACTCATATCTCTCCCCCTCAAGCACATGTCTGTTCCCCCAGCACGTTTGCCCCCCACTCACTCATCTCTCTCCCCCCAGCACATGTCTGGCCTCCACACTCATGTACCTCGTCTTTTTGATTGTTGCCAGTTAAGTGCTTCACTCCCTTCCATGATCACCAGACACTGCTGCTTGCAGTCAGTACTCCTCATGGCCAGGCCTCATCGGCAGCAGCAGCCAATGCAAGGATGGCTGGGCTCGTTCCACCCACCAAGCCCCCCCAAAAAACGCGATTGACAGCAAAAATCACCCAATAATAAGCAACCCATAAACTGAAAAAAAAAAAAGTGAATCTCTAGAAAAAAAAAGCGCCCAAACTCGCATCAGAGTTGACCGGGCTTGCGCGACACACCTGCACACTGCAGGCGACACACTAACGTGTCCCGACACACAGTTTGGAAAGCTCTGCTTTAGACATTTGGACTTGCTGAGATCCTGAGGTGGAATATAGAAGGGTGGACAATGTATACAAAGCTCACCTCTTTTTTTTTTTTTTTTTTGGAGGACAGCCTACGGTCCATGATTGATATGACTTCATTGTCCTGGTACAGGTCCTGCCAGCGTTAAGATCAGGTGGGAAAGAGGGAAGTTCTATGATTGTATCTTGTCTTTTGTTCCCGACTTAAATTTCTTGCTTGATGTAAAATTTCTTGCTTGTTGTAAAATGAAAAATAAAGGATAATAATTAAAAAAACATTTTGTGAATTTTTATAGAAAGTTTTTTCATTTTTTAATGATTTTTTTCAGGAATTTTCTTTTCCAATTTTTCTCTTAAATCAAACTCAAAACCTTTGCAAATGCAAAGTCCCTTAACTTCAGGGAACAATGTTTCTATAACTAGATCTTGCCTTCTAGCCCTCTTCAAATGGGCAGATCATCATAACCATCAATCTGGCCACTGTCCAGATGTTCTTTAAATCAGGAACAGTTCCGTTAACCATCCAACAGAGGGCACTGGAACACTCTGCTACCTTCCCAGCACACCTTAGTTGAGGGGTTCTGGAATTCTCCACAGGGCTGCAAAATATCTCCAAGCAGAGCCTCTGGGATACCAGGCACTTAGCTCTAGGACCTGTAATTAAACACAAACACACAAAGAAGACAACAAGCAAACAAGTCCTTATGCTGTAGTCCAAGAATCCCCCAATACTCCTCTGGAAGTGTCCAGTTATTAATCAGACCTAGGACCTTGGTCCTTCCATACGAGTCTGGCAGTGGGCTTAAAAACATCTGGTATTTCATCCATCTGTCTTCTGAAGGGGTATGAAACCCTAATTTTCCTCTATGAAGAGCTTGGGGGTCAGGAGTAAAACACACCTCACTATAGCCAGCTAGTTCAGGATCCCAGGCATCTAGGAATATTGAAGCTCCAAACATCTGGTATTTCATCCATCTGTCTTCTGAAGGGGTATGAAACCCTAATTTTCCTCTATGAAGAGCTTGGGGGTCAGGAGTAAAACACACCTCACTATAGCCAGCTAGTTCAGGATCCCAGGCATCTAGGAATATTGAAGCTCCACAATTCCCATAAGTAAGTTCAAAATCTTGGAGCTATGCCAGCTTATGAAAATGGGCACAATCTATATGCATAATGGAGACACCATCTTTCAGGCTCACTTGTACATATCTTTGCACCTTTTACCTTCCAAGGATGCCTATGTACCCTGAAACTGGGGACAATAAAGCCATTTCTTCACTGTGGCCCTCCTCAGGACTCATCACGCGGCTTTCTAGGGCCGGTATTTGCTCCTGCTGCCTACCTGGAGGGAAAGGCAGCTCTTTTTCAGGGTCTGCAGCATTAGCCAAGCCTCGAGGGGCTCAAAAACGATCTGCTCTGTGGGAGCCTCGGGCTGACCCCGGCAGCCCTCTTAAACACCTTTGCTGAAGCACAGGCAAGGGCTATGGGGGCGGGGGAGCTTAACCTACCAGTCCCTTAACCTACCAGTCCCTACCAGTCCTGACAATAATTTTGATCAGGATTTTTTCCAGGGGGGACCCTGATTCTCCAGGGGGAGATGATGTTGATTCTGATTCCTTTTCTTTAGATTTTGTCCTCCTCATGCATAAAGCCTTTCTGGCTTCTAGGTCTCTGCAAGGTGGTGCTTTGCCAGTGAGACCTCCGCAGAGACCGGCTCCCAAGGTAACCAAGCACTCTGATATGTCCGGGTCCCTATGGGTCGTGAAGTTAAAAGGTTTCTCGGCTTTGGAAGGAGCAGCCACTCCGGTAGTTACGGGCAGCGTGGCTACAGCTGCAGTGACCTATCCTTTCCCTCCTGCTGTGGCAGGATTGGAAGATGAGCAGGGGAAGTAGGCCCCCTTTGATGGTGATGACCTGAAGGTGGTCAGTCTGTTCCAGAGGGAGGAATTAGAACCCCTTATTCCTGCAGTTCTTTCTGAGCTTGGGGGTCAAACTTCCCCTGCAAGCTCCGCCGCATGACTTGGTGGACCCAGTTCTGGCGAGATTGAGAACGCAGACCTGAGCTTTTCCGTTCCATCCCATGCTTCAGCAGCTGATGACCAGGGAGTGGGACGCTCCGGATGCTGGTTTGCAGGTTGGCTGGGCCATGGATAAGTTGTATTCGTTACTAGATGAGTCTCTGGAGCTCCTGCGGTCTCCCAAAGTGGACGCTTCAGTCTCAGCTGTTGTTAAGCGGACCACAATTCCAGTTGTGGGTTCGGTGGCTTTAAAAGATCTTCAGGATCGCAAGCTAGAAGTACTGCTTTAAGTGCATCTTTGAGGTGTCGGCCCTGGGTATCCGGGCGGCGGTGTGTAGCAGTTACATGCTGCGTGTGAGCCTGCACTTGGTCCAGCAATTGTTGACGTCTCGAGTTCTTCCTCCGGGGGAATCAAGAGCAGGCGGAACACTTGGAGGCTGCGGTGGCATAGAAAATGGCGCGGGCCATCCATTGCTCCTTCCATGTGACAGGGGCCGACCAATGGCACCGGTAGCCCCTGTCACATGGTAAGGGCAAAGGGCCACCGGCGCCATTTTGTTTACTGGCAGCCGACGGCCCGAGAGCGAGAGATCGCTCCCGGGACCCCCGCTGGACCACCATGGATTTCAGGCAAGTTTTGAGGGGGGGGGGTCCAGAGGGTGGGGAGGTTGTAATAAACTAAAATTTAAGGGTTGGGGTGGGTTGTTTGTTTTTTTTTTTTTTAGTGAAAAATCGCCAAAAAAAAAACAAAACGACCCGTTGGAAAATGAAGTTTTCCTCAGGTCGCCTGAGCCGACATGTAAAAACTAAACTAAACACATCTCTAACATTTGTATACCATGGAGATTCAGTATATGCAAATGTATCTCATGCATATTCATTGTGGATATCCTGAAAACTCGACTGGCTGTGGAGTCCCCAGGACAGGTTTGGGAAGCCCTGCTCTAAACAGACTCCAATGGGTTTTATATCCTTTTGAAGGTGTGGTCTGTGTTCAATTCTGGAGACCTCACCTTCAAAAGGTTATAAAACCCATTGGAGTTGATCCAGAAGGTGGCTACTAAGATGGTCAATAGTCTTTGTTCTAAAACATATGGGGATAGGCTTAAAGATCTAAACGTGTATACCACAGAGTAAAGGTTACAAATGGGAGATAACATTTAAATATCTCAAAAGGTTTACACAGGAGACTAGCTGCTTTCAACCAAAATGATGCTGTAGAATTGAAGGGGTGATGCAGTGGTGAAAGGGGGTAGACTTGGGAGTAATCTTTACAGAGAGGGTAGTGGATGCATGAAACGGCTTCACAGTGGAGCAGGTGGAGGTAAAAATGGTACTGAAATTAAAGAAAGTAGGGAATAAATACAGGGGATCCCTGAGGGAATGATGAGAATTGTAAAGCTAAATCAAGTTGGATGGATGGGCAGACTAGACTGGCTATTCATTCTTTTTCTGCCTTCACGTTTCTAGGTTATGGGAAGGAGCACAGGCCATAGGGAGAGCTCTTTGATTTGTTGATCCTATCCCTTCTTTCAGTTGTAGGGGGAAATAAAACACATAAAAGGATTATGGGTGTTTTTTAAAATATTTCTCAAAATACAATTTCCATCCCTAGTATAATTTTTAACCGCAACACAATGCAGAGCTGATGCTCCCATTTTAGTAAGCCAGACTACTGAACAAAGTAATGTAACGTTTTCCCTTTAACCCTGTAGATCCTGACTGAAGTTGGCAGTGATGTTTACGGAAGGAAGATCTCTTCACAGCTTTCTGTATTAGGTTATAAGGGTGGTTTGGGGTGGAAATATATGAAATTAGAGAGGAACACACGTCGGAAGATTCAGTACTAATTACTAAACAGAGAATATGCCAGGGCTTCCAAACCTGTCCTGGGGACCCCACAGCCAGTCAAGTTTTCAGGATCTCCACAATGAATATGCATGAGATAAATCTGCATATACTGAGTCTCCATGACATGTAAATTTATCTCATGTATACTCATTGTAGAGATCCTTAAAACCCATATTACTGTGGGTCCTCAGAATAGATTTAGAAAGCCCTGGCATATGAGGAATTCATGACAAAAAATTTGCAAGGAGCTTCTCTGCATGGGTTACAGCGGGAGTGGGCAATGCCTGGTCCCTGAGAGCCACAAACAGCCCAGGCTTTCAGGATACCCACAATGAATATGCAGGAGATCTATTTGCATACAGTGGAGGCAGTGAATGCAGATCAACCTCATGCATATTCATTGTGGATATCTTGAAAAGCTGGCCCCTTTGTGGCTCTCGAGGACTGGAATTGGCCACCTCTGGATTAAAGGCTGGCAGTACGACCTGGTATGAATATAATCCTTAAAAACAGTACAGTCCTGATTCTGCCTTTATTGCCCAGACCACAGGACCAGGACATAGGGCAGGGGCGGGCAATTCTGGTCTTCGTGGGCTGCAAACCAGTCAGGTTTTCAGGCTATCCCTAAAGAATATGCATGAAATAGATTTGCATACAACTGAGGCAGAGTGCATGCAAATTCTCTCATGAATATTCGTTAGGGGTAGCCTAAAAACCCGAATGGTTTGCGGCCCATGAGGACCAGACTTGCCCACCCCTGCTGTAGGGTACATGGTTGAGGCTGAAAGATGTGGACTCAGGAGCCTCTCAAGGCTGCTCAGAAATATATACAAATGCCTGCGAAGCTGGATGTTCCATTAACAGCAGGGCAGAGGATGCTTCAGCCAGGACGACGCTGTGCACAGAGATAAACAAAAGAACATCAGAGACAAGGGCTCGCTTGGCCCTTCAACAGGCTGCACAATCAACTAAAAGGTAATGCCTCCTAGTATCCCATAAAGACTGATTTCTGGGAGGGCCAAAACCAGGAAACAGAATAAGCCTAAGGTTGACATCTTTTGGAAAATCCACTCAGTGCAGCTGAGGCAGATGCAGGATGGCTACAGCCATACTAAACTCTATGGTTCAGTGTACTCCCACTTCTGTATTCCTACTGATCCAGAAAAAGGTCCATCACTCACCTTGTAATCCTAATATCCTATTGACAGGAGTGTCATTTGCTATGCATTCCTTGTATCTTAGCCACAGGATTGTCACTGTCTTACTCTTCCTAATATCCCAGTCACAGGATTGCCACTCCCCCATCTATTCCTATAAACTAGTTAGAGGTCAGTCACTTCTTGTATTCCCAGTATTATCATTATCTCAATCACAGGTTTGATCCTCACCATGTACTCCTAATATCCCAGTCACAGGACTGTCAAAATGTGTAGTCATCATATCCTTGTAATAAGCGTCATCTCCTTTGCAGTCCCTACTCTCCCAATCAGAGTGTCACATATCAAGTAGAACTAATACCCCAGACACAGGACTGTCACCCACTGTCTAATTTGAGTATTTATTTCCAATCATCACACTATCATTTGCCAAGCATGTCTAATATCCCAGCCGGAAATCTGTCACATCTCATCTATTCCTATTAACCTAGGCAGAGATCTGTCACTCATGTTATAGTCCCAATATTCTAGTTACACGTCATTCATTGTCACTGATTAATCACAGTTCTGTCATTTTCACTGTATATTCCGAATACATCACTTCCAGCACTGCCACGCAGGCTGTACTCCAACTCTTCCAATTACAGCTCTATCCCTCATTTGGCACATTTATCATCCCAGTCACTGCTTTGTCACTCATCTTTTATTTCTGATATCCCAAGAATAGCTCTGTCACCTCCCTTGTATACCTCATACCCCAGTCACAGTGTTGGGTGTATTCCTAATATGATGCCAGTACTGGCACTCAACGTGCATGCTATCATCTGTCACTTTGAGCATTCCTCATATCCAAATTACAGCTGGCACTTACGGTTTTTTTGTTGTTGTTGTTTTAAATATACCAGTCACAGCGCCATTGACTGCTATGTATTCCAAGTAGCAGGCTGGCACTTCTGTCAGTGTCATCTATTAACAGCCCATGTCAGGTGTGTCCGTCTCCATGTATTCTTAATATTCGATTTAGAGGCCTGGCTTCATGTCCCTACTACCCCGACCCAGTTGCTGTTCTGATGGGCGCTGTGTATTCCCATCCGCACAGGCCTGGCCAGCTCTCACCCTGCCTTCAACACATCCCCCTCAAGAGTTCTGCTCAGACCACAGAGGGGAATCAAAGTCTCAAGCTTCCCGGCTGTCTTTTTTTTTTTTTTTTTAATTCTGCTAGCCTTCATTGAAAAAGATAAGACAGCACAGAACTAGAAAAAGAGTCCATGATACATGGATGATCCAGGGGTGGCAATGGTCACCACTCTGTTAGCAGGCCTTCTGACAGCGACTGGTCAGAAGCAGAGTCAGCCGCCCACATGGAAGAGACTGAACGAGAAGCCACTTCCTTCAGAAACGCGGCAGGTTTGGGCACAGGGCACCAAAGTAAAGGCTCTTCCCATGGAAGTTTAGGAAGAGAAAGGGAGACCTCACTCTCGCATGGACACGCACAGAGGATGGGAGGAAAGCAAGAAATTGGTTGGGTTTCTACTAGGCTCTATTAAGCTATGGGACTTCATTGTACAACCACTTGGAGGTTTTCCCTTATTATAAACCTCCCCTCCCCTCCCGGTCAAGCCCGGCCATCCCAGCAACAGTCCTGGGCCAGCAGACACACTCACGATAAAAAAAGGCACATATGGTCCCCAAGACTGGCTACTAGGCAGAACCACTGTGCAATAACAGGCTGTAGTCCTGCTCCCCATCACTCACTACTCAATATATCAACCTGGCCGTAGGTTTACTCAAGAAGAACAGATGTAGTTAAAAAAAGCAAATCATGGATTCTCTCTTTTTTTTTGCAGGTGCAATATTTTTTTTTTACCAGTAATTCTCGCACTAGTGAACGGATTAGGAACAGAAGTCCATTTATTTAATCAACTTTTTTTTTTTTTAAAACACTGTTTTACAAATTAATATTTGATTTGCTACCCACCAAAACTAATCGTAGGATGTACAGCCTGCTGGTTGTTTTTTCCATCTGTCCAGGAAAAGGCAGGGTCTGACAGACCTCTCTCGAGTAAGGCACTGGCCTTCCCCACTGCCATATTCAGGCATCCTTCACTAAGTTCTAGGGACAGATATCTGTCCAGTCTTCACCTGGCTCTAATTTACCAGTGCCAACCCATGGTACAGTACAAGTTTCACTGTTTGCCTGTCAGCTTTTGAGTTGTACAACACAGAGCTGTAAACTCAAAATTCAAGTCTCTTCTGGTTGGCAACTGGCTCAGCTCCCTCTGTTCCCTATTAGACCACCCTTGAAGAGCTGTCAAATGTTGGCAGGGTGCCAAAACCGCCCCTGATTCACCAATGGCTTTTTAGTGGCTATGTCCGTCCCATCTTGCCCTTAAGAAGCCAGAAATACAAACCCTCTACTGGACAGCAGCAGGACAAAATGGTTGTTGGGAGCATGGCGCCATCTGCTTATTCTCCTGCAGCGCTAAAGACAGAACGAGTAATGGATGAGGTATGTACTGCTTTGCACTGCAGCAGTGAGGAGCAAACCTTCATGCAGGCTGCGGCTTAGACATGGGCAATGGGAATCAACAGGCCTGCTCGAGCCTATCGCACACAAGCTTCCCATCTCTTCTACTCATAGGCCAAGTGATATGGCTGAAAGTGGGCTATAGCTCCTAGCTCTCTTCAGAATTACATCCAAGGCTGCTCTTACGGTAGCCATCGCCTGCTCCTAGCAGTATTACACTTGGCTCTGCTGACCCCTCCCTTTGAGCTGTATGAGCTACCTCTACTGCACACCTTGGTCTTGGCCAGCCCGAAGTGCAGAACCCCCATACTGGGAATTAAACTTGGGTATCTGAAACCATAGTGCACGTGTGCTAATTACAGGGACACTAGAGCAACCCATGAAAGGTCTTAGCACTGGTGCTGTGATACAATCGCTTCCTTCAGTAGGATTGTATGCTGTCACATGTATAGGGTTTAAACTTCTTGATCAGTCCTTCCTTGGGCATTTGGGATTATCTGACGACTTTTCTTCCATGTTTTTTTCCGTCTTTCGGTGCTCCTCTTTTCTCCTGTGTGGATTCTCTGATGGTTTAGAAGATGCTGTTTCTGTCTGAAATCTTTCCCGCACACAGTGCATGTATAGGGCCTCTCCCCCGTGTGGTTTCGGTGATGCCGAGTGAGGTTGGTCTTCTGATTGAAGCTTTTCCCACATTCAGCACATCTGTACGGTTTTTCCCCAGTGTGCTTCCTCCGGTGAATAAGGAGAGAGGATCGCCAATTGAACTTCTTTCCACAGTCATCACAAGAGAACTCCCTCTCCTCTCTTATACGACGGGGCTTCGGGTTTTTCCTTTTCCCGCTTTCAGGCCCTGGTGACAGTTCCTCACCAGTGTGGATCTTCTGATGGGTAAGAAAAGCTTGCCTGCGGCTGAACGACTGATCGCATACAGTGCATTTATATCTTCTTTTCTTCTCCAAGTGAGAAGGTGGCTTTCCAGCTTCACGGGAGTCTCCATCTTCTGCACGTTTACATGCTGCATTTCTTAGGTGGATCTTCTGGTGCGCTACGAGATTGGGTTTCTGGATGAAGCTTTTGCCACATTCAGTACACAAGTATGGTCTCTCTCCGGTGTGGATTCTGTGGTGGATTATGAGGTTTTGTTTACAACTGAAGCTTTTGCCACACTGGGTACATGCATACAACTGCTCACCTGTGGAGGTTATCTGATATGTCATAAAGCGTTCAGCCTCCTGGGCTAGTTTTACTTCTCGGTGGATTTTCTGATGTGACCGAAGATGCTGCTTCTGCCTGAAACTCTTTCCACATTCACTGCACTGGTAAAGTTTTTCTTCTGTGTGTATCCTCTGGTGTGACACCAAGTGTTGCTTCTGAGTGAAACTTTTCTCACACTCCGTACAGTTGTATGGTCTCTCTCCAGTGTGGTTCCTTTTGTGTCTCAGAAGGTTAGGCATCTGATTAAAGCTTTTCCCACACTCCAGGCATTTATAGGGTTTCTCCCCAGTATGCGTTCTTTGGTGTCCTACCAGCGCTTGCTTTTGACCAAAGCTTTTCCCACATTCGGGACACTTAAATGGTTTCTCTCCCGTGTGGATTCTCTGGTGGTTGCCTAGAGCTGACCACCATCGGAAGCTCTTCCCACAGATATTACAAATGAACTGCCTCTCACCCGTACGGGTTCTCAGATTTGTCCTCAATAGATCCCTCCCCACCTTCAATACTGTCCTGAGCATTCCGTGGAGCGTGGCCGTGTTTTCTTCCAGGCTTAAGTTCTCCCCACTCTCCATGTACAGATACAATGCCTCCTCCGTGTGCCATTTCTGGTGCTTTATAAGGTTTACCTTCTGCCTGTAGCTTTTCCCACATTCGTTGCAGGAGAATGGTCGCTCGTCCGTGTGAATTCTCTGATGTGCCCGCAGATGCGGCTGCTGAATAAAGCTTTTCCCACACTCTGCACACTTGTACGGTCTCTCTCCTGTGTGGATTCTCTGATGGGTTACAAGAGTTTGTTTGTGAAAGAATGTTTTCTGACACACCGTGCAAGGAAACACTTTTTTCTCCTTGGGGGGCTTCTGATGTTTTGTCATCCAATTGAAGCCTTGCTGATATCTGGTCCAACCAAATGGATTCTCCTCCGAAGGCGTCCCCGGGAGCATGCCGTTGTTCACGCACATTTCACATACGCCACATGTGCACATTCTCCATGCTATATGGAGACTCTGGTGCTTCAGGAGGTTTGCCTTTTGGCTGAAGCTCTTGTCACACACGTTGCAGGTGTATGGCTTCTCACCCGTGTGCCGTCTTTGGTGAGCGATAAGATTTGGCCTCCAGCGGAAGCTCTTCCCGCATTCGGCGCACACATAAGGTCTCTCTCCTGTGTGGATTCTATGGTGGGAAATGAGCGTTTGTTTCTGAGTGAAGCTTTTGCCACAGTCGTTGCAGGCAAACCGTCTCTCCCCTGTATGAGTTTTTTGGTACAGTATGAAGGTTTCATCGCATTCTGAACGCTTAGGTGGCTTTTCCTTGCTGTGCGTTTTCAGGTGCGATACGAGGTGCTGCTTCTGGATGAAGCTTTTTGGACACTCAGTACAGACATGAGGCCTCTCTCCAGTGTGATTTCTCTTGTGTCGTAAAAGGTTTGGTTTCTGGTTGAAGCTTTTTTCACACTCTGTACACTTGTATGGTTTCTCCCCTGTATGGATTCTCTGGTGACTGGTAAGACCTGACCACCAGCGGAAGCTCTTTCCGCAGACGTTACATATGAATTGTCTCTCTCCACTGCTGGATTTGGGAGTGGATCGGACAGGACCTTTTCCGGTATTCAGAAACTTCCTGCGCTTCTGGCTAGTTCTCTCGCCGTTATTTAGACTGAGTTTCCCATTGAGGTGGTTTTGCTGATGTTTGACAAGATTAGCCTTCTGACTGAAACGTTTCCCACACTCTGTGCATGGAAATGGTTTCTCTCCTGTGTGAGTTCGCCGGTGCGTTTGAAGATGTTGCTTCTGAATGAAACTCTTCCCACATTCCACACACATAAAGGGTCTCTCCCCAGTGTGAATTCTCTCGTGATTGATCAGAATCTGTTTGTTGCCGAAGACCTTTTCACATACGCTACACTGATATGTTTTCTTTTCTCTTCGAGCTTTGCGCCCATTTTCAACTCCGGATTCAGAAGACGATTTCTCCCCAGCCCTGATTCTCCCTCGTCGCCCCACCAAGTTGTCTTTCAATTTCTTTTCACTATTTTTATACAGTCCTTCTCCCATGTGGCTTCTCTGGTGTGTTCTCAGATTAGTCTTCTGGCTGAAGCACTTCCCACACTCCACACATACGTATGGTTTCTCGCCTGTGTGGGTTCGCTGGTGTGTGATCAGATTCTGTTTACAATTGAAGCTCTTCCCACAATCGGCGCATGCGTACGGTCTCTCTCCTGTGTGAAGTCTCTGGTGCGTGATGAGATTCGGTTGCTGCCGAAAGCTCTTCCCACATTCGGTGCACTGGAAGGGCTTCTCTCCCGTGTGGATTCTCTGGTGCGTGATGAGGGTCTGCTTTTGACGGAAGTGTTTTCCACATTCGATACACATGTACGGTCTCTCAGCGCCTGCTTTCACCCGGTAGGCTATGCTTTTTTTGAGTTTGGGAACGCCGCTGCCGTGCTTGGCAGGCTCCTCTGGCTGACGTTCTGTGTTCCCACTGGGTGCTGACTGATCCTTCCAATCCTCTTCCTGGAAGCTCTTCTCATTGGATGTCTCCGATGGGATTATTTGTTGATCTGGTTTTGAGGCACAGTTCTCAAAATCCTCCTCCTCCAGTTCTACTTTAATTTCTTTTATGAGGCCATCATCTGTAGGAGTGGATAAAAAAAAAAAAAAGATTTATATTCTCCTTCGTCTTTGAAAAACATATTTCAATTAACATTTACAGACAATGCCTCTAACCTTTTATACAAAAAAGAGTGATGTGCTAAAAATAAACAAATGTATTAGTATCAAAAAATATTTAATCAATCTTTTAATTCACAAATATTTCAAACCACCACACAGCATTGTTAAAATGTAATGCATGTGACAACTAAATCCATGCTGGATACTTCTACAGTGGAGTTTGTTCAGCCTTCTTTTTTAAGCAACAGGATTATTGCCATTCATCATCTTCATTTTGCAGCAGCAGGATTTCCGTTCGTCTCTCAAGACAGAATGGAGGACTGTTTTTTTTTTTCCTTAAGGTGGTTTGTTTTAAGGCTATAAAGTACATGGAGTGGAGGAGCAGCCTAGTGGTTACAGGCTGCGAACCAGAAAAGCCAGGATTCAAATCCCACTGTTGCTCCTTGTGACCAAGTCATTTCACCCTCCCATTACCTCACTACTAATTTAGATTTTAAGCCCTCTACATTCAAATGTCATAAAAGATGGAATATAAATTTTAAAATAATGTGATATGGTAATTGGGTTACATTTTAATGGTGCTGTGTCATGTTTTGAAATATTGTCATTATTAAATGAATTATGATTAAAGATATTGGTATTTGAAGAATTATTGTTTAGTTCTAGATACTAATATTTTTGTGCTGAAAGTCAAGTTTTGGCACATCTCTCTTTTTGTATTAATGGCGATTGAGCTAGTGCAGATGTAATCAGATTTTTTTGCTCCAACCTTGTATACCCATACATTAAGGAAGGGAAGAGGGGAGCCTTCAAACTATGCAGCTGGGAACAAATCCTGGGGAACTTTATACCCACACACATGTGCACCTGCTTTTTCTATGGGGCCTTTTGGCATGGAAAATAACATGCGTAGATGTGAAAAAGTAAAATCTGTGCGCATCTATTTTGCACCCCTGACCTAAACATGCTCCCCCCCCATGAACATCGAGGGCAGGCAATTTTCAGATGGCAGATTTACATGTGTAGATGATTTTGTAAATTATCCTCCCCATGTGTATCTACATCCCTCCAACTACAACTTGCAAGCCCATTATTGCTGGCAGGGAGAGCATGACCCACCCATATTTTCCTACTATAGCCCAGGCACTAGCATCAGAAATTGCTAACTGTGCCCTCCCTGATCAGGTGATGCCGTCTCCTGCTCTCACTTTCCTTTTTGTGCACCCTTCCTCCTCCCCCCCCCCCCGAAACCTACCCCTCTCATTACTACTACTTTCTAGTCAAACCTCTGTAAGCAGACCATTAGTAACTTCATTTGTAACAACTGGTTGTTGCCGTCAAAAAAGATGTTCCTGTTAAAAAGTTGGCCAAATCTTTTGGCTTTTGAAGTGGATAAAACATCTAGGAAATAGCTATATATATCTACAAAAAAAATCTCTAAAAAAGGACTTTTTTTTAATTTACACGAGCGCACATTTCATAAACCAAAAATCCCAAGGACGGAAGTGGATTGTTCATGATTAAAAATTGATACATTACATGGTGGTAATGATATCAGAAAATTTATGAAACGTTCCACCTTCTCCTTAAAAAATTGCTTTGGATTTTTGAAACTTTTAAAAAAAACATTTATGTAGAAATAATAAAAAGGAACCACGTGTTTCATAGTGAGAAATCATAAGATACAGTTTAAGAATATTAATACGGGATATTCTTGGAGTTGGGATTATTTGTTAATTAATATTCCAGTAAAAAAAATAGTGGTACAGGGAATCTTGGTTTGTCACAAACAGAATACAGCATCATCAATTCTACACTACGTAGTACCTCTTTGAATCACTCCAAAAGCTACGTCCACTCTGTTTATCAGAAGACAACACACTTCCACAATCTTTCTTGGATATTGAAGAAGGTCTCAGACATTTACTAGGGTCCATTTATGAGTCATTGGCAAGAGCGTCCGCTTCGGCTATAGCGGCCAGATGTATCGCTTGGCTCAGAGCCAGCGCAATTTGCCCTGATGTCCATGAGAAACTCGCCGATATTCTATGCATGGGAGACGATCTCTTTGGAGATAAATTTGGAGACATAGTCTCCTTACAACACCTGCAGAGAATCACAAATCTCAACATCATTTTTATCCTTACCATCGTCGGTATTATGCGAGACCATACAATAGACCCTATTCCCAGTATAGGCCTCAACCATATGTCCCACCCAGGAACACTGCTCCACCTGTTTATAGGGGTTGTGCCAGACAACAAAGGCAATTGAAGCAAATGCCGGCTCTGCAACAAAAGCAACCTTCGTCTTTTTGAAATTAATACAATCACCACCACTACCAGTATTCATAGGAGGACGCCTTCAATTTTTTCGCCACATTTGGGATTCCATCACCTCAGACCAGTGGGTACTAAACATCATAAGAGACGGTTACCCTCTAAACTTTCAGTCCACTCATTCTCTTCCTCATATTCCTCCGAAGAGGATGATACAATCCCAGTCCACATCCCTCACAGCAGAATTGAACAACCTACAACTTCAACAATCCATACAGATCATCCCTCTTCATCAACATCATCAGGTCCATACAGATCATCCCTCTTCATCAACATCATCAGGGTTTCTATTCCCAATACTTTCTTATTCCAAAGAAGTCAGGAGGTCTACGACCCATTCTGGATCTATGACTATTCAATAAACACATACAGAGAGAAAAATTCAAAATGACTTCTCTCAAAATGATCCTACCGCTGATTCAGCCCAACGATTGGCTATGTTCCATCAACCTGAAGGATGCATATTCCCATATACCAATTCACCTGTCTTCTTGGCGTTACCTATGTTTCCAAGTTCAAAATATACATTACCAATACAAGGTTCTCCCATTTGGCCTATCTTCAGCCCTAAGGGTATTCACCAAATGTCTAGCAGTGGTGGTGCCTCACCTCAGGAAACTTTCGATCCAAATTTTTCCTTATCTGGACAACTGGCTAATAGTAGCATCGGATCAGTCTACCCTGAAAGATCATACGTTATGCACGATAGAATGCCTTCAGAGGTTGGGATTTTTTATCAATTTCGAGAAGTCTCACCTACAACCTACTCAACTACTTCAGTTCATAGGCGCTCTCATAAATTTGGTGGAACAGAGAGCGTACCTTCCTCCAGACAGGATGCAGAACCTGCAATCATTGGCTCAGCCTTTTCTACAAAAACCAAGCATCAGCACGCCAGGTTCTCCAACTTCTGGGTCATATGGCGGCAGCGATCTACGTGGTTCCCCACACCAGACTTCATATGCGCCGCTTACAATGGGGTTTAAAGACTCAGTGGTCTCAATTCCTACAGCCACTCAACTGCAGGATTCAAATTACAAACGCAATGAAGGAGGATATTCGCTGGTGGCTCCTTCCCAAAAACCTTTCCTCGGGAGCCCCATTCCGCTTACCTCATCATCAGATCACTCTGACCACAGATGCCTCCAACAAAGGTTGGGGAGCCCATCTTG
Organism: Rhinatrema bivittatum; assembly: GCF_901001135.1. Classification (NCBI taxonomy): domain Eukaryota; kingdom Metazoa; phylum Chordata; class Amphibia; order Gymnophiona; family Rhinatrematidae; genus Rhinatrema; species Rhinatrema bivittatum. Next base: position 51,072,825 of record NC_042616.1, on the reverse strand, counting down.
GCGATCTGAAAACTCAGGGTCTGTGGACCCCTCAGGAATCTACATACCAAATCAATCTATTAGAATTGCGGGCCATTTGGATGGCACTTCAAACATTCTCTGCTCAGATACGGGGATCAAGCCTCATGGTATATACTGACAATCAGGTAGCCATGTTTTACATAAACAAGGAAGGAGGGTCCGGTTCCTGGACTCTATGTCAAGAAGCAACTCGAATTCTCCATTGGACAGTCAAAGCCCAAGTATCAATTCAGGCGATTTATCTTCCAGGTCTGGACAATGTAACAGCAGATCGTCTCAGTAGGATTTTTCATCCACACGAATGGACCTTAAATCCAGAGGTGGCAGAAAACATCTTCAAACAGTGGGGCCTTCCCACAATAGATCTCTTTGCTACAGAAATCAACAGATAAGTCCAAACTTTTTGCTCAATTTATCCCAGCAAACAAAGGCTTGCTCCCGACGCTTTTCTCATTCCATGGACACCAGGCTTGATGTAGGCCTACCCTCCCATTCCACTCATATCTCGAGCAATTCAGAAATGCATCCAGGACGTGTCAGACATGATTCTAATTGCCCCGGCATGGCCGAGACAGCCATGGTATGCGTACCTCATGAGACTTTCCATTCATCCAACAACACTACAAAATCTTCCACATCTTTTGACATAGGAAGGGGGCTCTTTACTTCACCCCATGAATCAATCACTTCATCTCACAGCATGGAGATTGAATGGCAAATACTAAACCCCCTAGGTTTATCTTCTCAACTAGAGGATATTCTTATTGCTTCCAGAAAACCTTCAACCAGGCGCAATTATACGGGAAAGTGGCAGTGGTACTTGAACTGGTGTAGTCCAAAAAACATAAACCCCTTTTCATCCACTGCCACTCAACTATTACAATACCTGCACACACTTTACGAAGCAGGATTAGCCACCAATTCGGTACGAGTTCATATCAGTGCTATAGCAGTTTTATATAAACCTCTTAATAATTTTCCAATCTCTAATCATCCGTTAATGTCCAGATTCATGAAGGGAATGATACGGCTTCGCCCATCGGTGACTAAACCGCCAATCTCATGGGACTTAAATGTAGTACTGGAACAACTAATGTTTCCTCCATTTGAACCATTAGACTCTAGCCACATCAAATATATGACATGGAAGACAATCTTTCTCATCGCCATAACATCCGCAAAGAGAGTCTGTGAACTTCAAGCCTTGGTTCACTACTCTCCTTATCTAGAATTCTACCATGACAAGATGACCCTCCGTCCTCACCCTACATTTCTCCCTAAGATGGTAACGGTTTTCCATCTTAATCAAACTATAACTCTACCTATTTTTATGCCAAAACCTCATAATAATGAGCGTGAGAAGCTATTGCACACGTTGGACTGCAAAAGAGCGTTAGCATACTATAAATAAAAGGACTCAATCTACTTCAAGATCTTCTCAATTGTTCCTTTCCTTTAACACAAATGACCCTGGACAGCCAGTCTCAAAAAGGACCATAGCCAGTTGGTTATCGCAATGCATACTTTTTTGCTACAATAAACGCTCCATTAAACTACTCACTCAGCCTCAGGTGCACCAAATTCGCGCCACCGCAGCATCAGTTGCCCACTTAAACAAAGTTCCCTTAATTGATATCTGCAAAGCGGCAACATGGTCGTCCATTTATACCTTCACACCGCATTATTGCCTGCAACAGCAAACGACCTCTGATGCAGCACTAGGCACGGCAGTCTTATTAACACTCAAAAAGATATGAAACTGTCTACAAATTCATGGGTTGCTGTCCAAAACTCCAAAGAGATACATGCATGGACAAAACCCAGGAGCTTGGGACTCCCAGACAGCATGGCTAATTCAGTCCTGCTATCGACAGGAAAAAGCAAGTTTGGCAGGATGAATTAGCCATGCGTTCTCTCTCTCCTCCCTAGACAATCAAAAAAGGGACTTACATATCTTCTAACTTACCTCTCGCTTGGCTACAAAGAAACTGAAGAGGTGAGGGAACCACGCAGGAACACTACCGCGCAGACGCACAGAGTCAAAACTCTGTGATTAGCTGAGGAAACTCCGCCTACTCGGGATCGCGACGCTCTCCCAGACAGCATGACTAATTCATCCTGCTATCTACGGAAACACCATTTACGGTAAGCAAACTTGCTTTTCCATGCCACTGTCCTGGACTGTATCGTTAGCTAGTACTGAATTGTTTTGAGCTACTAGGGCTTCTGTACTGCTCTGTATGTGCACTTACTTCCTGGTTCTGTGCCAGTTGTGCTGCTGGTTGCTTACAGCTCCTTTTTATATTGCTAATAAAAGCAGTGCTGATCTACTGCTCTTGCACAGAAGAAACCTTCAGTTTGAGGGCATTCTCTTATCTAAACTAACTCTGTTGTGCCACAAAGCCCCAACACTAAACTTCCAGGAGTCATTTAAAAAATATCTAGATCTGGTCTCAAAATTTTAAGCTCTTCTTCGGAACTGGAAGGCTGTGCCGTAATATGCCAACAAGCCAGCTTCGGTTGCTTTCACAGTGCTGCTTGGTGACATCACAAAGGTCCTCCGACAGTTTCGGGACAAACAAGATAGCGGGAAACAGCCGATTAACAATATTTCATGCAAATGCTGATGATATTCCCAGCCTGCACAAGGAACAGATTCTCAGGCAAAACAGAGACAGTAAGCGCTTAAAACACTGTTTATTTTTAGAACGGTTTTTACTTCTAGATAACCGAGTGGCTGGATTCTTTTAATGCTTTTATTTTTGCTGGGATATCACGGTATCCTGCTTTCTACTTTTCTTTGTTGGAGACAAGAAAAGAGGAATTTTCACACTTAGGTCCTAATATTTGGAAATTCCAAAGCAATTACGGGACATAACAGGAGTATTTAAATTTCTGGAAGCACAGCTAAAGCTTTGCTTTCTCCAACAGCTTTCAGCTAAAATAAAAAAATGTAAGGGTAAATGCTGCTATTCGCCTTTTTATTGTGAAACTGCAAACAACCTCTTCTTATATGCTACTATTCTATCCTGTAAATCACGGAGTAAAATTTCGTATTCAAGGTAATAAATCCAAGTACTAATATCAAGCAGTTGATTTTTTTTTTTTTTGGCGGGAAGGGGCATTAAAACGGCAACATCTGCCTGAACTTGGTTTCTTTTAATTATGTTTTCAAGCTTTGTGGTTTTTATTTTTATTTAGAGATGGTAGAGTGGGGTTTTGTTTAGATTAGTGAAGGAAACAGCTTGATCTTCACCTGGAACTGGAAAGAAGCAGCGATGTAAGTGCTGCGATCATTAGACCCGCCGCCCCCCCCATGACGTCACTAACATCGGACAGTTAAGACAGCCTCAACACCAGGCGTCGCGCGCCGGGCATCGCGTGCCGAAGGGGCGCGACAAAGGGGCTCTCCCCTTTGTGCAAACCTTTGTGTATATGTAAAAATTTATTTTTATGTTTCCTTTGTTAACTAAGCTGTTTCATTGTATTCGACTAAGGAATTTTTTCTTGCTTTTTCTGTTTCACTGTAAACCGGCATGATTTGCATTTAATGCAAGAATGTCGGTATATAAAAGTTAAAAATAAATAAATAAATTTATTCTTTATATTAGAACCTGTTTCTATAATATTCTATAATGTTGCTAGTCTGCTAAATGTTAGTATTGTTCTATGGAAATGACTTTGGTTACGTTAACGGCTTCGGGGCACTGTATCTGCCCGGAGCCTCTACGGGACAGAGGGGCAACCCACTGAAAGTATTTACTAAATAAGGACTTGCTAGGAAACATGGAGGCCAGCTTGCCTGGTTTCTAGCCGCATGGCTGAATCGCCGGTCGAACAGCGCGATGCTTAATGCATTCTCGACCTGCTCCCCCTGCAGACGCTGCCCCGGCTCCAGCGCGGCTGCGGCAGAGGGCAGGGACTGGGCAAGGAAATGGAATGGGGGTGACCAGAACGCCTCTCAAACAAAGAGGTCAAATTAATCATCAAGCGAAAGGAAATGGGAAGGAAACTGAAGGACGTGTCATGGGGTAAAGAGACGTTAGGAGAGGCAGCAAGAAGGTCCGAGTCCCACCACGGGCGCTCGCAGCGAGAGGGGGGGCCTTCTACTTTCCGTTTTCTCTTCGCCTTTCTTACTGAAAAAGTTGAAAAACGGACACCGAGGCTTTCTTTAGCCTCTTTGGTGAAGGGCCCATCTTGGCTGGCTAAAAAACAGGGCATTAACTGCAAAGACCGGCTAAAATGCTCTTACAAATGCCCCTGGCAGCGATCCTTGAATCAGGAGCCCCCAAAGCGTGGCGGGGGGGGGGGAGGAGATGGTGAGCTGCTGGTCACCAGCTGTGGGCCCGGCCTGGGCTCTGACAAGTCAAAGACTCACCCGTGAAGTCGCTCCGGGGCATTTCTCTTTGCTCGGAGTGCTCGGGGTCCTGGACGCACGGCTCTTCCCCGCTTTCGATTCTGGAGATAATCTCGTGCTTGAAGATTGGGCCACCTGGTGGGGCAGGAAGCAGAAGAGCAGCAAAGACGTTATCCGAGCGCCAGCAAAAAAACCCCCAAAAAACGTTTTAATCACTGCCGCTTCTTTCACCGAAGGGTTGCAGGATAAGGGGACGTTTTCAGGGGACTTTGCGCCAAATTTGAAAGAAGCTGTCTGCCCCCTCCCCCCCCCCCCAAGGAAAGCCTCATCCTAACGCAACTAAAACCGGGCACGTTCGCGCACAATTAGCCATTCATGAGGGAGGGCATCGTTCAGCCAAGCCAATTTCCACGGGCAAAGAGCTTTTACACCTACATAAAAACAGCTTTGAAAATCGTCCTGCCTGGGAGCAGACAGACAGAATATATCATTATATCTGAGGCTCTTCACGGGCAGTTTTAATTTTATTCCCTCCAACCCCGAGAACTTCTCAGCGTGTATTAGAATAACAAATATTGGGTTGGTGGGGGGAGGGAAAATCAGTGCGCAAAAAAAAAAATCCCCAAACTCGTTTCTCCAGGAAAGTATCAGAATCTACTTTGGTGGGCAGAAGCACGAAGGGCGGATCAGGCTCTGCTCCAGCGCCGTGGGAAACGTGGACCAGGACGCCCCGGTACCAGGGGAGCCCATGCTCCGGTCCAGTCCTGAACTCTATCGGACCCAAAACATTTCTGCATGCGTTATAAAATTAGGGTGAGAAAAAAAACCTGACTAAACTGAAAATGAAGGGCTTTATATATATGAACAGGATTATAATTTGTCTGTAGTGTAACTGTATTTTATGTTATGCTGTAAACCGCTCTGAAGCCTTTCGGGAGAAGCAGTCAATACATTTCTAAATAAATAAGCACACACAGAGTGGAAATATTATTAAAAACTGGTGCAAAGCCAAACATTTTAGGAGCCAGGGAATTTTCCTTCCACCTGTCTTTTTTTTTTTTTTTGCTTATTACTCCATTTTTTGGTTATTTGGGGGAAAGAAGGCCAATGCAATTTCTAGAGACCCCAAACGAGACAACAATGGAGTCCATGAGGAAGGCTATAGCTAGACTAGAGGGTGCTGAGCTGGTAAAGTCCGATTTACAGATAATAAAAAAAGAAGCTCCAAAGAAAGATTTACAAGATGTTATAGTTAAAGCTGAAGAGAGACTTAACGTTTGGGGGGGTGAGAATGGAGGCTGTTGGAAAAAAGGATTTCAGAGACTGACTCAAACATTTCTTTGACGATGTGAGAGTATACTGGTTAAAGATAACCTAGTGTTAATGTGAAAAATGAACAACCAACCATCTTTTGAAAAAATAGGTATTTACGCTTAATGGGGCAGATTTTCAAAGCCTACGCCCGTAAATCCAGGTGGATTTACGGGCGTAGGGGGGGTTATGCGCGCAGAGCCTCGGAGGGAACGGGGAAAGCCATCGGGGCTCCCCTCGGGCTCGGTGTGCGAAAGGTGCACCCCCTTGCGCACGCCGACCCCGGATTTTATAACCTGCGCGTGCACGTTATAAAATCGGGCGTACATTTGTGCGCGCCGGGGAAAAATAGTGGAAACTATTAAGAATCGATTATTGGTTATATGGGTAAAAATGGCTTAACAGGGAAGACCCAACATCGATTTAGCAAAGGGAAGTTGTGTCTTACTAATCAATTAGAATTCTATGAAGGTGTTAAACATGGAAATAGGTGAGCTGGTCAATACAGCGTACTGGGAATTTGAGAAGGTAGTTGATAAAATCCTTCATGACAGATTCCTCATGAAATTAAAAAAATAATGGGAGAGGAGGCTATATCCTTTGTAAACTGGTAACTGGTTCAAGGATAGGAAACAGTAGCACTAAAAGGGTTAGTTTTCCCAATGAACAAAAGTGAAAAGTAAAATGAGACCAGTGTTTAATGTATTCATTGATGAATGCTATGGAAAAGGGAGTGAGTGAGGTGATCAAATCTGCACGTGACACAAAGTGATTCAAAATAGTTAAATCATGAGCAGACAGGGGAATTGCAGGAAGACTTTCTAGGACTGAGGAGCTTTGTAAGACTGAGAATCTAAAAGGTAGATGAAATTTAATGTGGACAACTGCAACGTTGATGCACATAGAGGAAAATAATTCCATCTGTGCACATTGCTGGGTTCCACATTAAAAGTTACCACTCAGGAAAGAGACCATGGTGTCATTGTGGACAATACACTGAAATCCTCAGCTTAGTATGCAGTAGAGGCCAGAAAAAAAGAAATAGAATGCTATGAATTATTTGAAAAAGAACAGAGAACAAAGCCGAATATTATAATATCTCTGCACGGATCCATAGTGCGACACCACCTCAAGTACTGTGTGCAATTCTGGTCTCCCCATCTCAAAAAAAGATATAGCAGAACTAGAAAAAGTGCAGAGAAGGGCATCAAAAAGTATAAAAGGAATGGAACGGCTCCCTTATGAAGAAAGGTTAAACAGGTTGGATCTCTTCAGCTGGAGAAGAGACAACTTAGAAAGGATATGACAGAGCAGGGATGGCCAGCTCCAGTCCTCGAGAGCTACAAACAAGGCCTGGTTTTCAGGATATCCTCAATGAATATGCATGAAATATATTTGCATACAATGGAGGCAGTGCATACACATCTGTCTCATGAATACTCATTGTGGATACCCTGGAAACCTGACCAGTTTGAGGCTTTTGAGGAATGGAGTTGGCCACTCTCTGAGATAGAGGTTTATAAAGTCATAAGTGGTATGGAACTAGTTACTATGGTTATTTACCTTTTCAAATAATAGGGGGACCTGGGGATATGCATGAAACTGGCAGCAAATTTAAAACAAATTTAAGGAAGAATTTTTTTCAGTCAATGCACTATTAAGATGTGAAATTCATTGCCAGAGGAAGTGGTCAATGCCAGTAACATAGCTGGGTTTAAAAGAGATTTAGATACTTTTCTGAAGAACAGGTCCATCATTGCCGGCAGAAGAGAACGGGTAATGGATCTCCCCTTTAGGTTCTATTGATCTGTCTCTCTCTCTCGTTAGTGGGCATATCCTGAAGTGAGACCACGTATGTCATCAGCGACCTGGCCAGAATAAGATGGCTGCCTCCTTGAGACTCTGAATGTGATTAAGTTTTGCACAAAATCCCAAAATAAAGAGAGTAAAATATATTACGCATGACTGTGCAGACATGTTGCTGTTATCTTCTACCACACACCTGAGTGCAGCCAGTCTTGGCAGGTGGCCTTACTTTATTAAACCAGGCTACTTGAATGTTAGCCATGATGCTAGCACTGAGGTCAGTACAGAACAAAGCATCTCATGTTAATACATAAGCATATACCTGAGTTATCCTGTAACTCTCACTGCTCAAAAGGTCAGAACTGTGGTTATATAATAACCATGTGAAGTGTTTGACACTGCGTAAAGAAGTTTCCACAAGATCAGAGCACCAGGTTAACCCCAAGTTAACCACAAGATGCAATTCACAACACAAAAGCTCTTCGATAGGCCCGTTGGGGGGGGGGGGGGGGGGGGAAGGTCAGAGGGCGGCACCCAGAGCAGTTTTTCCTCAAGCCAGGCCCAGGGTACCACTTACTCTGATTTTCAGAATATCTACAAGGAATATGCATGAGATATATTTGACTTCCATGGAGGTGTTGCACATAAACCTATTTCATGCATATTCATTGCGGAGAACCTTAAAATCTGACTGGCTGGGAAGCAACTTGAAAAACACTGGATCTAGAAGACAGCTCTGAAATTCAGATAAAATTACTTCAATGAATTTCAAGTATTTCCGTCTCACTGCCTCAGAAAGCTGGCTGGGCTGAAATGCTCCCTAGAAGACCAGGGTGCTGCAACGTAGTTCTTGGTGCCACGCAAGTCACTTTTCAAAACCACTGGGGAGTGCTAAACTCAAAGGCACGCCTCCCATGACACACTGAAGGAGTTTGCTCAATATTGGGGATGCCCAAGAACCCTCTCCCCCTACTGGGCTGACTCCTATGCTTGGTGCCCAGAAAAAGAGAACAGAACTGTTTAATTGAAAGAAGTCGCTTTTCTGATATGTGGGATCTGTTACTGAGAGATCAGATCCATTGATAATCAGCAGGAGCCTCACACACAAGCCAGATAACTTCTAAATTAATGACTGGCTCCTTACCCAATGAGATCAGAGCTTCATAATTATCCTTCATGGTCTCCTTGTATAGCTCCTTCTGACCTTCTTCCAACTTCTCCCACTCCTCCTCAGAGAAAAAGACCGCAACATCATCAAACGTCACTGGTGCCTGAACAACCAAACAGGAAAATGTTATGTTTCACTCAATACAGAACTTGCACTAAAAAAAATGCTAGAGGTCATTCCCCCCTGAGGAACAGGGGATGAGGTCCAGATGAACACTGATTGTATCGTAAGTCCAACACTAGCCTCCCTCCAGCTTCTCTCTCTCTCACCCTCTTACAGCTTCCACTCTCCCCCATCTCCAGGTCATCTGGACCTACAAGAGATTCAGGCCATGGTTCTGTACCCTGGAAATACTACTTAAAATCCTGTTTCTGCCACACATCTAGCTCTCCTCTTCTGTCCATAGGCGCGGGCACTGATAAAGGCAGCTGGTGGGCTTATGGAGGAGTGGGGTGGGGAATACCCCTCTTCTCCCTTCACCCACCAAAGGGAGTCACGGGGAGGTCTGGTAGGAGATCCTCGTCTCCTTAAGGCAGGATAAATGGCAGCTGGGCGGTATCCTGTCCTTCGACCTCACCCCTGCAAACATCTCCTTCCTTCTCAAAGAGACCAGAGCAACCGGAGGCTGAGAATCCCCACCCTCATGAATTCACCATCCACCTCCCTCCTGGAACAGATCAATAGCAGTGGGGGGGGGGGGGGGGGAGCCCTTCTCCTTCTATCATCAGCTGCCTCCTTGAAAAGCCTTACAGCAGCTGATGAAGAGCCCCTCCACCCAGCCCTGGCTCAAGGAAACAAAAGCGGCGAGGTGCTGCTGAACTGCCAGGTGACAATCTCTGCTCGCCTCCCAGCAGCTGAAGTAAAGCCTGTGATCTGGGCTTTGGCTTCAGGCCCAGTCAGGGAGAAGGAGAAACAAGAGGGAGGAAGGAGGAGGAGGAGAAGTACAGAGAGAAGGAGGAGATGAGAGAAAGGAAAAGGAAAAAAAAAGCAGCAGGAAGAGAGAGACAGGAAATGGAGTAGGCGACAAGAAAAGAAAAAAAAAAAAAAAAGAGCACACACTGGAAAGAGAAATCAATACAAAGCATCAGAGGAAAGCGTTCAAAGGAAACAATAAGGGGATGTGAACAGAAAAAGAGAGATTGAATCACTCTCGCATTCATGGAGATAAAATAAGAATGCAGGAAGAGACATTTTGAAAAAAAAAGAGACCAAACCACAGTACATGAAGGAAATGAAAACGTATAAAAAAAAAAAAAAGAGTAAACAGACTCGGGGGTAGTGCTGGACTAGACCTGGACACTGGAAAAGTGAAGACTGACTTTTGCTGTTACGGCTGCATCAAACACCACAATACATTAAATCAGCATTCTGCGGTCCAGGGCGGTGAAACAGGACCTTTATCCCGGAATGAGCCACCTCTTCAATAAACCCCCATTCAATTCTTTTAACAATCTGCTTTTCTTTTAAAACACAGAAGCAAAAAACAGTTGACACAATCTTTGTTTCAAAAAGGTTTCTGTGAGGGAGTATACAGAAAACTCCCTCAGAATACATTAAAGGACCAGGCACAGCTGTCTCACCCGGTCCTCCTCAAAATACAAATCCACAGGGAATACTGGGTGAAGAGAGGGGCCCCTCACCAGAGTTTAAGAACTCAGGGCCTGGAAGGTTTAGAGAGGCCTTGGGGAGTAGGCAGGACGCCACCATATGCAAAAACCTGCTATGTTTGTGTGTCTACCTGAAGTTAGTGAGCTGTATCATATCATTTATTGATTTTGCTTTACTCTTCATTCTCCACTGTAAGTAAATTGCCCAAGTGGGAAAACAGCCAGAGTCAGCCTCTTTATTCTTTCTCTTTCCAAGCCGCTATATACAAGTTATCACATATGGTAGCAACAATGGGATCTTTTGCCTAAGGAGGAAGCACAGCCAAGAGCCCACACCCACAGCAGCAGAAAAAAAACATCCCTGCAGAGGTTTTTTTTTCTCTTATCTTGGGCCTCCTTATTTCATTCACCCACCTTTCACACAACAGGCCAAGGGGGCTAGCCCCGCATGTGTAGTCAAGGGTTAAGCAGTGAGTAAGGGCCGTACAGGCCAGGTTTTTTTGTTTTTTTTTTAATTTTGTTCTGCTCTGTTTTCTTCTGAGAGTTACATAGTTGGGAGGCAGCTTGGAAAGAAGCGGAGATGGAGCAAGTAATCCAGGTCCTTGCTACAGGGCAGCAGCAACTGAAGAATGCCCTGAAAACCCAGATTAATCAGCAGCAGGCACTGCAAGAACAGGTGACGCAGCAGCTGTCTAAACCGCGGTAACCAGTCCAGATCATGTGTCACCAACACTACTTAAGATGACATTAGGAGAAGACCCAGATGGTCTCCTAAAAAAAAAACTTTAAATGCACAGCCCAACTGGCAGGCAGGCCAGAGGACAGATGGGCTATCTATCTGGGGAACCTACTCACTTGGAGTAGTCAAGATGCCTGCCAACCGCCAATCTGGAAGGGGGGGAGGGCCCACATACCAGGAAGACAATGCTGCCATCCTAGAGAGAGCAGGACTCAACCCAGAAACCTATCAAAAGTGATTTCGGTGGGGAGTTCTTCAGCTGGTGAAAACCCTAGGAACCTCTTCCACAGAACAAAGGATGTCACTTGGAAGTGGCTAAGCCCAGAAGACCGGGGTGAAGGTAGCTAAAATGGTTCTTCTGGAACAGTTCCTGGACAACCTAGAACGGCCTATGCGACAGTGGGTCTGCCAAAACACGAACTTCACACTGGAAAAACCATTGGAAGTGGTGGAGATCTATTAGGCCCAGATCATGCCCGAATCATCTCAGTTCCTGGGGAAGCCACTCGACCCAGGGGAAAGATGACAGAGTTCTAAGAGCCAGAGGCCTTGACAACCAGTAATGCAGACATGGCTGGACTTACACCTCAAGCGAAAACCTCATCTGGGCCACCATATTTCAGCTGTGAAGAAAAGGGCCTTTTTGCCAGAGACTGTCCCCGCAGGGAAGACAAATCCATGGACCTTCATGCCATGGCCCCACTCTTTGTAATGTTGTGGATGTCATCAGCCAGGAAATCTCTACTTTTGTGATTGTGGTAGAGCTAATGGCATTCCAACCCAAGCATTGGTGGACTCTGGGAGTTTGAAAACGCTTCTTTGAAGAGAGTTACTCAAGCAAATTCAGACTGACTATGGCAGAGTAGTGACCCTAGCATGTATCCACGGGGACCAACAGCAGTATCCAACAAGCTGAGTTCAACTAAAGACTACAGTCAGCCAAGACCAAATTGAGGTGGGAGTTCTTCCTTGGCTACCTTACTCCGTGGTGATTGGATGGGACTGTCCAACCCTCAAGATCCTATCGAACAAGCTCACAATGGGCTTGTCCAATCAAAACACTGAAGAACTGGACTTTCCAGAACTCTTTCCTTTGAAGGATCCTGATCTATATCATAAAGGATCTAAGACTCCTGAGTACTGGAGGCATCACCAACAGAACAAATACAGTTATGTTGCTAATTTAGAGTTAGGTGAGGTAACAGGGTTGGAGTCAGGGGAAGAACAGCAACTCACCCAGAATGTCTTACTTGGCCACTTGGAATGGGAACAGGGTGGTGTCCCAGGAAGCTTCAGGTGGGCCCAGAGGGTGTTGCAGCAGTCAAAAAAGCAAATAGAATGTTAGGAATTATTAGGAAGGGAATGGTTAATAAAAGGGAAAATGTCATAATGCCTCTGTATCTCTCCATAGTGAGACCGCACCTTGAGTACCGTCTACAATTCTGGTTGCTGCATCTCAAAAAAAATATAGTTGCAATGGAGAAGGTACAGAGAAGGGCAACCAAAATGATAAAGGGGATGGAACAACTCCCCTATGAGGAAAGGCTGAAGATGTTAGGGCTGTTCAGCTTGGAGAAGTGACGGCTAAGGGGGGATATGATAGAGGTCTTGAATGAGTAGATATGAATCGGTTATTTACATTTTCAGATAATAGAAGGACTTAGGGGCACTCCATGAAGTTAGCAAGTAGCACATTTAAGACTAAATCGGAGAAAATTCTTTTTCACTCAACGCACAATAAAGCTCTGGAATTTGTTGCCAGAGGATGTGGTTAGTGCGGTTAGTGTAGCTGGGTTTAAAAAAGGTTTGGATAAGTTCTTGGAGGAGAAGTCCATTAACTGCTATTAATCAAGTTGACTTAGGGAATGGCCTCTGCTCTTACTGGCATCAGTAGCATGGGATCTTCTTAGTGTTTGGGTAATTGCCAGGTTCTTACGGCCTGGTTTGGCCCCTGGTGGAAACAGAATGCTGGGCTTGAATGACCCTTGGTCTAACCGAGCATGGCAATTTCTTATGTTCTTATGTTCTAACGCCCTCGAAGTTCGCGCCAAGGATGGTAAAAAGATATGGGTTGCGTGCGCGCACGCACCCTAGTAGGTACCTGGGAGGAGCAATGATGGGGGGCTGCACCATAGCCGTTCCGGGGATGCCAGAGAGGTCGGCTTGTAGACGCAGCAGTAGCCATCTTGCCCAGGTAAACAGGAGGAGCTGTGAATAAAGTGAGGCAAATGGGGCAAAGCCATCGAGAACCGATGGATGCAACAATTCCCAAGGCCAGGTGCCATGTTATTGAGACCAAAGTGAAGGAGATGCTCCGACTTGGGCTAATAAAGGAGTTTAACAATGATTAGTCCTTACCCATAGTATTGGTGCTGAAGTCAGAAGGCAGCATAAAGTTCTCCATTGACTTTAAAAAGGTCAAAGAGGTCTCAAACTTGTCATGTACCCAATACCATGAGTAGATGAACTGATTGAGCGTCTGGGATCAGCTCAGTTCGTCTTTACCCTGGACCTTACAAAAGGCTATTGGTAGGTACCTCTCACATTAGCAGCGAAGGAGAAGACTGCGTTCTTGACATCAGGGGGACTGTTCCAGTTTACCATCCTTCCATTTGGCCTCCATGGTGCCCCAGGAACATTTCAACATTTGGTTGTCTGCCTGCGCACCCACATCAAGGTTACTCAGCTGCCTACATGGATGACATTGTGGTGTACAGCCCAGATTGAAAGACATATTATTTAACCCAAGTCCAGGCCATGCTAACCAATCTGAGGACAGCAGGTGTGAAGGCTAACCCTAAGAATTGCTTTTTGGGAGGGCAAGAATTCCAGTATCTTGGCTACACCCTGCAAAAGGGCAAGGTCCATCAACAGACCTAGAAGATCAAGATCATGCGGGTGCCAGTCCTGCAAACAAAAGCAAAAGTGAGAACGTTCCTAAGCTTTAACGGGTATTACTCAGAGAAGGTGGAGCCTCTTAAAAGAGGCACCAGAGAAGGTCCAGGGGTCAGAGGAAGCAGAGAAGGCCTTCCGAGCTTTGAAAGATGCAATTTGCTCCGAACCGGTCCTGATAAATCCAGACTTCACAGAACCCTTCACGATGCAGATCGTTGCCTCTGGATAAGGCTTGAGAGCAGTCTTAGCCAAAAAGATGGATGGCCAAGAATATCCTGAAGTACACTTACTGATGCAAGAGTATTTGTTAATGCGGCAGCATCGCTAGCATTTCGGTTTAGCTCTGTAAATGCAATGAAACACAATTAAAAATATAAGCATAAGTCTTATGCTATAAGAGGGTACCTGTCCTTCATGCAATACTGACTTTGGCGATGCCGGACTGAAGGCAATGCGCTCGGCCGTGACACTTCTATCGGCGGCAGCAGAAAGAAAAGACGCCGACCTTTAAAAGGGTAAAAAAGGCGCCAATTCGATGTGAGTGTCCATATAAGGGTATGTACGTCATGAGGGGCGCCATCTTAGACAAGCCGTGTATCCAAAAAAGGAGAGTGACGTCGTCGGACGCCATGATGGATCTCTCTCTGCGAAGGGCTGCCCCCCGACTAACCAAAAAAGGACAACTACGTCACAGACATCGCCATTTTAACGGAGGAAACCATGGAATCCGAAATGACATCTCCAGAGGTGTAGACAAGAAATATTAAAGCGGGGCATAAGGATATAGCTAAATGAGAGTGTACCACTCAATTTTCTCATTTAAGCCAGAAGGTTCCACTGATTTGAGACGATAAATCCATTGATGTTCCTTGTAATTTAAAATGGAAATCCTATCCCCGCCCCTCCATGACGGAGTAACTTGTTCTATAATAAGCCACTGGAGTTGCTCAAAGGTATGCTGATGTATGACACAATGTTGTACAATGGGTGCTTTAAGATCCTGATTTTTCATACGGCTCCGGTGTTCCGTGAGGCGGGTTCTGATTTTTCGTTTGGTCCTGCCCACGTATACTTTTTGACAAGGGCATACAAGTCCATAAATGACAAAGTCAGAATTACAGTGAACTGAGTGCCTACGTATGATACGTGTCTGGGTATGGGGATCTTGCCATGTGATCCCTGTAATAGCTTGAGCACAGAAGCTGCAATGGCCGCATAGTGTTTGTCCGGGGGGTCCAGGGATGGAATCACAATCTTGGGTGGCACGAACCACCTGTTGCTTGATGTTGGTGCCCCTGCTGTATGCGAACAGCGGTAATGAGTCAAAGACCTGATGTGGGCTGAGAACATGCCAGTTCCGTTGAATGGATTGTCTAATTTGTTGAGTGAGGTTGGTGTGTTCCAACACACAAGTAAGACCTGAAGCTTGTTTCTTGCTTCTATATTGTAAAAGTGATTCACGTGGAGAAAATTTGGCCCTTTTGAACGCTCTCTTGATAGTATTAATGGGGTAGCCTCTCTCACGGAATCTGTCACTCAAACTAACACTTTGTTGCAAAAAGTCTTGGGAGTCCGAACAAATCCTTCGGATGCGAAAGAACTGTCCCACAGGCAGACCTTCTTTAAACCTGCGAGGATGATGGCTTTCAAATTTTAAGAAGTTGTTTCTGTCCGTGGATTTCCTGAACAATGATGTTTGGATGGTACCTGAACTTTTAGTAATCAGAATGTCCAAAAAGGGTAATTGTTCCTTGTCAAAAGACATAGAAAATTTAAGATGAGGATTTGATGAATTTAACCATGAGTGAAATTCAAAGAGTTGCTGTTCAGAACCATGCCATATGAAAAATATGTCGTCTATGTATCTAGACCACTGAGTGATAAGTTCAAAGAACGGGGAAGTGTATATCGTTGTTTCTTCGAATTTAGCGACAAATAAATTGGCAATATCCGGGGCTACTGGGGACCCCATTGCCACCCCGTGAATCTGAAGGAAGTATTCCCGTTGATAGGAAAAATAATTGTTAAAAAGAACTAATTCCAATAGAGACACAAGGAATTCTGTCGGAATGCGTTGAGGATGTATGCGATTGCTCATGATATCCTTACCCAACATCAACGCCTCCTCTTGTGGTACGTTGGTGTAAAGTGATTCCACGTCAAGGCTTACTAACAACGCTTCTTCAGACAGGATGGGAATATTTTTAAGTTGTCGTAGCATATGAGAAGTATCTTGAATATATGATTTCGAGATGCAAACCGCAGGTTGAAGGAAGTGGTCCAAAAATTTGGCTAAAGGTTCCAGGAGTGAACAGCAGATACAATTGGACGACAAGACGGGTTGACCAAGGTTTTATGCACCTTGGGAACCCCATATATTACCGGCGTTCTTGGAGATTCTACATTCAAGTATCTTAATTCTTTTGAAGTAAGAAAACCAGCCTGGGAGGCTATTTGTAATAACTCTTGAATTTGTCTGTGAAGGTCCACAGTGGGATCAGATGGGAGTTTGCGGTAGAATTTGCGATCTTCAAGTTGTCTATGAATTTCCTGTTGATATGCAATATGATCCATAATAACCACGGCACCACCCTTGTCTGCGGGTTTTATGATAATGTCCTGATTTTGTGCTAGACCCTTTAAAGCTTGCTTCTCGCCCTTGGATAGATTATAAAAAGTGCGACACTGTTGTGTTTCTATATGGGTGACATCCTGTAATACCAGGGTTTGGAAGGCTTTAATCTGTGGGTCGACTGGTCCCGGAGGAAGCCAGCGTGACTTAGGACGTACGATGGACATATCTTGAGTGACATCAGTTGCGGAAAAATATAATTTAATCATAAGGGATTTAATCATAAGGGATACTCTTGCATCAGTAAGTGTACTCCCAGATCTCGGCGCCATTTCTCAAAATTGAGTGGTACTATTCATGCACATTGGTTCTTGCTTTTATTTTTCCTTAGTATGGTAAGATTTTCCGGATATCAACAGAGCCCCTGTCGGTGGTACCCGGCCCCCTGAAGAAGGAGGTTTCTCCGAAACACTCAGTGTCGGGGCAACATCGGAGTCAACCATTTTTTCAACATCTTTACAAGGCTCATTGACGGACAAGGCAAGATAAGTACATTTTCGGATTTAAGCGTGGGAGCAATCCGTTTATAAGTACTTACAGACTCAATGTGCATAAAAGGGCAGCTTTTTTTGTTAAGCGCCCCTTACATTCAGCCCACTGAGACCAATGATTAAAATGTAATTGAATGCTATAAAAAGCTTAAATTAGCTTAGCCTGTTGGCATCTAAATATGAGGTCTCTATGAGCTTATCCACTCATGATATTATTTCAGGATCTTTAATGACGTACAAGAATATCCTGAGGCATATATTAACCGGAAGCTGATGCCCCGCAAGAGGCCTTGGCAGTCACGTGGGCCTTAGAGGCCTTGTGCTATTACCTGCTGGGACAGCAATTCACACTCGTAATGGACCACCAACAGCTACCATGAATGAATAGAAACAAGAAGTCCAATGCGAGGGTGATGAGATGGCTCCTGGCTCTTCAACTACAGAATATGCAATAGGGCAGGCAGGGAACACACAAATGCAGATTTTTTGTCTAGACAGGTGTCCCTAGTTCAGGCAGGTGCTCATCCCGACAAGGCTGGGCTGAAGGGGAATATGCAGAATATACAGAAACCTCCCTCAGACTATAGTGAAGGACCAGGTAAAACTACCTCACCCAGGCCTCCTTAAAATACAAACCTACAGGGAATCCTGGGTGAAGGGAAAAGCCCCTCACCAGAGTTTAATAAATCATGGCCTGGAAGGTTTAGAGAGGCCCTGATGAGCAGGCAGGATACCAATGTACGAGAAAACCTGCTATGTTTGAGGACCGTGTGTCTATCTGAAGTTAAGGTGAGCTTTATCATCTGTTGATTTTGCTTTACTCTTCATTCTCCATTGCAAATAAATTGCACAAACAGGAAAAACAACCAGAGTCGGTCTCCTTATTCTTTCTGGCTGTGTCCAAGCCCCTAACGCCAAGTTACCACAGTTATTATTATTATTATTTATAAAAATTGTTCCCATAGGCCCTGTTCAATTTTAACCTTCAAATTTTAATACCCATTCATTTCAATGGAAATCCTGGGCACCCGATGCAGTATTTAAATGAGGGTCTGCACACAAAAAGGACATGCTGGGGGGAGAACTGTGTGTCTATAGCGCTCAAATGCATCGGGCACCCAGAACTGCAACGAGCGCTCAACAGGAGCGTCCTTTTTTAAAATTCCGCTTCTTCAGGCCAATTTCTGTGTTATTTTGCCAAGGACACCCATGGAGAAGGCCCCCCCTTGCTATGGGCGTCTAAATTGTGCAGCCATAAAATGTTTTTCTTAAGTCAAGTCAATATCAATTTAATTTTTCAACACTGCAGGCAGTTACTTTAAGTGTTACAACTGTACTAAGGAGGAGGACACATAGAGGACTATATTGTTTAAAATGTTTCATGAGCCCTTGACTTGCAAATTGACTTTACACCACCTCTGGGGCCGGAGTTAAAATCTGCAGCGTTAAAAGGTGTGCATTGGGCGCCCTGTGATTTCCTGCACTGGGGGGGGGGGGGGGGGTTAATAGCCTCACCTACATGGAATTTTCACGTGATGAGCGCTATCAGCTATGCATTTGTTTGGGCAGGCGTTTTGGACACGCTGATCTCTTTATTGCGTCAGGTGCTAGTCTACTGCATCCAAACATATGCCCAACCGTATGGAGACCCATGCACTAAACTGAGAGCACTTTATTACATCGGCCTATAAGTCTGGCCAGGAGGTGTCGCCATTGTGCGACGTCTTCCTCAATTAATTACCTAACAGCACTCTATACCACGTAATCCAAGGGAAAGCAACTCTTCCTCCCCCGCCACCTTAGTCCTGCTGTGGCCCAGTTCTCTGGCAAAACCCTGGATCAGTGGTGCCCAACTACATTACCATAGGACATTTTCTTCAAAACACTAAATTAAAAAAAAAAAAAAAAAAAAGGCTGCCAGCTGTCTTGGGATCTAGGTTTTTGCCAGCTGGCTCCAGAATTTCAGGGCAGGCTGATCCCGGTCCTGCTTATACTTGCACTTGCACGCATGGACTTGAAATCTTGCTTTTCTTAGGAACCGCAATAAGGAAATCAGAACCGTGTGTCCCAACATGCAATGGGGTAAAAATGGGCCTGGATCGACTTACTCTATGGGGGGGGAGGTGTGTGTGTGTGTGTGACAGAGCACATCAGAGCACGAGCTTGTGTGTGTGTGTGACAGAGCACATCAGAGCGCGAGCTTGTGTGTGTGTGTGACAGAGCACATCAGAGCGCGAGCTTGTGTGTGTGTGTGTGACAGAGCACATCAGAGCGCGAGCTTGTGTGTGTGTGTGTATGACAGAGCACATCAGAGCGCGAGCTTGTGTGTGTGTGTATATGACAGAGCACATCAGAGCGCGAGCTTGTGTGTGTGTGTGTGAGAGACAGAGCACATCAGAGCGCGAGCTTGTGTGTGTGTGTGTGAGAGACAGAGCACATCAGAGCGCGAGCTTGTGTGTGTGTGTGTGTGAGAGACAGAGCACATCAGAGCGCGAGCTTGTGTGTGTGTGTGTGAGAGACAGAGCACATCAGAGCGCGAGCTTGTGTGTGTGACAGAGCACATCAGAGCGCGAGCTTGTGTGTGTGACAGAGCACATCAGAGCGCGAGCTTGTGTGTGTGACAGAGCACATCAGAGCGCGAGCTTGTGTGTGTGACAGAGCACATCTGAGCGCGAGCTTGTGTGTGTGACAGAGCACATCTGAGCGCGAGCTTGTGTGTGTGACAGAGCACATCTGAGCGCGAGCTTGTGTGTGTGTGTGTGTGTGACAGAGCACATCTGAGCGCGAGCTTGTGAGTGTGTGTGTGTGTGACAGAGCACATCTGAGCGCGAGCTTGTGAGTGTGTGTGTGTGTGACAGAGCACATCTGAGCGCGAGCTTGTGTGTGTCTATGACAGAGCACATCAGAGCGCGAGCTTGTGTGTGTCTATGACAGAGCACATCAGAGCGCGAGCGTGTGTGTGTATGACAGAGCACATCAGAGCACAAGCTTGTGTGTGTGTGTGTGTGGATGACGGAGCACATCAGAGCGCGAGCTTGTGTGTGTGTATGACGGAGCACATCAGAGCGCGAGCTTGTGTGTGTGTATGACGGAGCACATCAGAGCGCGAGCTTGTGTGTGTGTGTGTGTGTGTATGACAGAGCACATCAGAGCGCGAGCTTGTGTGTGTGTATGACGGAGCACATCAGAGCGCGAGCTTGTGTGAGTTTGTGTGTATGATGGAGCACATCAGAGCGCGAGCTTGTGTGAGTTTGTGTGTATGATACGGCGTATCAGAGCGCGAGCTTGTGTGTGTGTGATACGGCGTATCAGAGCGCGAGCTTGTGTGTGTGTGTGTATGACAGAGCACATCAGAGCGCGAGCTTGTGTGTGTGTGTGTATGACAGAGCACATCAGAGCGCGAGCTTGTGTGTGTGTGTGTATGACAGAGCACATCAGAGCGCGAGCTTGTGTGTGTGTGTGTATGACAGAGCACATCAGAGCGCGAGCTTGTGTGTGTGTGTGTATGACAGAGCACATCAGAGCGCGAGCTTGTGTGTGTGTGTGTGTGACAGAGCACGAGCTTGTGTGTGTGTGTGTATGACAGAGCACATCAGAGCGCGAGCTTGTGTGTGTATGACAGAGCACATCAGAGCGCGAGCTTGTGTGTGTGTATTTGTGTGATACAGCATATCAGAGTGAGAGCTTGAGTGTGTGTTTGTGTAGAGTATGTGAGAGCTTGGGAGAGGGGAATGAGTATATGAGTGAGAGATTGTGTGTATGAATGAGTCAGTGAGAGAAAGCAGGAGGCTGTGTGTGTGAGGGAGGGAGTGAGGTAAGAAGACAGTAGGAGAAGAAATAGAACAAGAAGAGAGACCCTAAAAAGGAATTAGGAAACGACTGACAATAAAAAGTGGGAAAAAAAGAAACTGGGACCAACTGATTAGAAAAATATAAAGATCAGACAACAAAGGTAAAAAAAAAATTATTTTGAGATTTTAGCAATTGGACTATGTCATGTAAGTTTCTTAAATTTTTGTATTTTGCTCTTTCTTCAGTATTCCACTGTTCAGTCTAGTTTCTCAGGCTATTTTGGTTTTGTCTGCATGTTTCTAATTTGTAGCCTCTTATTTCTATATTAGGTAAGGGTCAGTCTCTGTTTTGCCTGTATGTGTATGACTGAAGCGCAGTATTTCTGCTGGCATGTAGCTTCTCTCTAGTAGTCCAGCTTGTTCTGTTATTCCAGTGATATATTAATGTTCTAGGGCCTGGTGTATTCAACAGAGGATACGAGAATGACAGTATAAAGGACAAGGGCTGCAATCTGAAACATGAACAAAATATAACAAAAGAGCTAGGGAATTCCAAAACTAAGAATGAAGAGAGTCCTCTGGACTGGAAGAATGTAGGTCAGATACATCGAAACGTGAATTACAATGTGCTGGTTGCTAATATATATTAGCTGTTATATTATTCCAGTGAGCCTGAATTCAGTGCCGGGAAAAATAGTGGAAACTATTCTCAAGATCAAAATTGTAGAGCATATAGAAAGACATGATTTAATGGGACACAGTCAACATGGATTTATTTAACCAAGGGAAGACTGGCCGAACAAATCTGCTTCATTTTTTTTGAAGGAGTTAAACAAACATGTGGATAAAGGTGAACCGGTAGATGTAGTGTATTTGGATTTTCAGAAGGTGTTTGACAAAGTCCCTCATGAGAGGCTTCTACGAAAACTAAAAAGTCATGGGATAGGAGGCGATATCCTTTCGTGGATTACAAAGTGGTTAAAAGACAGGAAACAGAGAGTAGGATTAAATGGTCAATTTTCTCAGTGGAAAAGGGTAAACAGTGGAGTGCCTCCGGGATCTGTACTTGGACTGGTGCTTTTCACTATATATATATATATAAACGATCTGGAAAGGAATGCGACAAGTGAGGTTATCAAATTTAAGGATGATACAAAATTATTCAGAGTAGTTAAATCACAAGCAGACTGTGATACATTACAGGAGGACCTTGCAAGACTGGAAGATTGGGCATCCAAATGGCAGATGAAACTTAATGTGGACAAGTGCAAGGTGTTGCATATAGGGAAAAATAACCCTTGCTGTAGTTACACAATGTTAGGTTCCATATTAGGAGCTACCACCCAGGAAAAAGATCTAGGCATCATAGTGGATAATACTTTAAAATCGTCGGCTCAGTATGCTGCAGCAGTCAAAAAACAAATAGAATGTTAGAAATTATTAGGAAGGGAATGGTTAATAAAACGGAAAATGTCATAATGCCTCTGTTTCGCTCCATGGTGAGACTGCACCTTGAATACTGTGTACAATTCTGGTCGCCACATCTCAAAAAAGATATAGTTGTGATGGAGAAGGTACAGAGAAGGGCAACCAAAATGATAAAGGGGATGGAACAGCTCCCCTATGAGGAAAGGCTGAATAGGTTAGGGCTGTTCAGCTTGGAGAAGATACGGCTGAGGTGGGATATGATAGAGGTCTTTAAGATCATGAGAGGTCTTGAACGAGTAGATGTGACTCGGTTATTTACACTTTCGAATAATAGAAGGACTAGGGGGCATTCCATGAAGTTAACAAGTAGCACATTTAAGACTAATTGGAGAAAAATCTTTTTTCACTCAACGCACAATAAAGCTCTGGAATTTGTTGCCAGAAGATGTAGTTAGTGTCGTTAGTGTAGCTGGGTTCAAAAAAGGTTTGGATAAGTTCTTGGAGGAGAAGTCCATTAATGGCTATTAATCAATTTTACTTAGGGAATAGCCACTGCTATTAATTGCATCAGTAGCATGGGATCTTCTTAGAGTTTGGGTAATTGCCAGGTTCTTGTGGCCTGGTTTTGGCCTCTGTTGGAAACAGAATGCTGGGCTTGATGGACCCTTGGTCTGACCCAGCATGGCAATTTTTTATCTAATGTTCTTATCTTCTGTTATATGTATTTAGTAAGTAGATTAATTTGTATTGGAACATCTCACACTGTGTGTGTTTTGTCCTAAAATTATGAATGCTACTTTGTAAACCGCTGTGATCTTGATATGGAACAACGGTATACAAAATGTATAAAATAGTATTTGCCTTGCTGCTTTTTCATAAGGTTACTGTTATTTGATTCCTGAGAGTCAGTGCTGTGACTGTATGGTATGGCAAGCTTCTAGATGTCTCTTTTTTTGCAGGAGTTTGTGTTGCTTCACAAAATGTTTCAAAATGGAGGGCTATTTTTTGTTGAGATGACACCAAACTTTGAATTTTTTTTTTTCATGTTGGTTGAAATATGAATTGTCCTAGCTCTGCCCTGCACCTGTTCTGATGATTAATGCTGTCTTATTGTAGTTATGATGATTTCTGGCTTTCTGCAATGAGGATTCATGAAAGAATACATTGATTTTTGTTTTATTACATGATAGGTTGTATCTGTTTTCTTTGCTTTTTACATGATATATTTGTGCATTTATAAACTGCAATACATATAAAATAAAATACAGATTATTAATAAGGAATTTTTAATGCTGGCAAGTGCTTGAAATAATTGAGGTAAAATGTTTTAAGATATCATGCCTGATGCATAATAGCTGTTGCAAACTACTTAGAAAGCCATTCTAGGGTGCAGTATATGGCATCATTTATCAATAAGAATACAACTAGTAGGACTCAGAACTGCATGCCTACAGACCACCCATGTTAACCTTGTGCTCACCCAAAAAAAAACCCAGTTTGGCTAAGCCACTGTGATAGCATCCCAAGTTTTTTTTTAATCAATAAAACAATTATCTGCATTAAAAAAAATAGCACGTGTTTAACGTGCTTTACTACATCCGCCTCCAATTGGGCAAAGATCACAACAACACTCGGCCTTCAGAAGCTACCCTAAAGCCAAGACTTTCCACTCCAGAGCTTGCTGCATGCACGCATGTTCCCACAGCTTTGTAACTGTGAAGTGTGCTTTGGATCTTCTTACACAAGAAAGGCATGACCATGGAAGCACGGTAGCAGTGCCTGCCCTGTATACTCCTGAAATCGAGGGCTACACGGAGACCACCGCATTTCTTTACAAAAAGTCAAGAGTAGACAGTTCCCGTTTAAGGGAAAAACCAACTAAACATGAGAAATCTGGTGTGCTCTATGGGAAAAGCCATCCACCTTACAGAAGGAATGCTACAAATGCAGTTACAGGAGCAAGCTCCATTTAAAGACCCTGCTTCAGAAAGTCTCTCTTTCCATGCGGATTTTCCTCTTTCCTTCCCCCCAAACAGAAAACTGAATTCAGTTCAAGGCTTTTGCAAATACAGTTTGCTAGGTTTTTTTTGTTTTTTTAACGATAAGTGCAGTCCTACTGCTTTTCAGCTCACCAACCCCCACCCCTGTGCTCTCAAAACCACTCCTCTTCACCCTCCCCCATCTCAATAAGAACAGGAGCAGCAGGAACCTGCTTGTATACATAACATCAAAATGTTATAGGTCGAAAAATAAAAGATGTAGGAGAAAATTATTCCCCCCCCCCCCCCATTTCTCTCTGGAGGCCTAGGCCTAGCAAGTAAAACCCTGCAATGTTTCAAAATTTTTTTGTTTTACTTTTTCAAATGAAGTTTACAGCAGAAAGAACCCCCTTCCTCACCGTTAGCAATTTATCTGCACCTTAGTGCGTGTCCATCCTTGTCTGATTGCTACCCTTTGCAATCTCCCCCAGGGTAGGTACAGGTACAGCAGCGAAAAAAAAAAGCACTGTTCTCCCCTTCCTACCTTTGCACAAACCTCCACTGGCATTTTATGCTTCCTTCCCTCGCCCCCCTGGTTTTCCCCCTGGGAGGGCTCGGCTTCAGAGGGTCCTCCGCTCCATCGCCCCCCTCTCCCTGTCTCAGCTGCTGGGGCTGAGCCTGCTGCTGCTTTCCTTTCCAGTCCTGATGTGTTTTGTGCTTTTTTTTTTTTTTTTCCACTCCTCACAATGACTGCTGCCTGTGTCCTGACTGTGGTCACAGATAGTGGGGGGGAGGGGGAGGAGGAGAAATGCAGTAGGGGGAAGGGGCTGGCTTTCAAAGGGGAGGAGGGAACATAGAAGGTGCTGCGGAGAAGATTGAAAAAACTGAAGGAGGAAATTCAAGCTTCGGATTTTGGAAGATTTTCCTTTTTTTTTTTTTTTTTCCCTAGACAGCCCAACACACACAAGATCAGATAAAGCAGAGCTTCCACGCCCCCTCCCTTCCCTTCCTCTCCTCCAAGCACGAGGCATTACTGGGAGTTGTAGTACTTCCTGGAAAGAGTCCGAGGCTATCGGCCCAGCAGGGCTCCTGCTCCCTGCAGTCATGGAAAACTACAGTTCCCAGCGGCACCAAGTTTGACCGGGGCCTCTGCCTATAACTTAGTTGATAGAAAGCATCACTGCTTCTAATGGCTTCTTCCAGCGAGGATATTTTTTTAAGAACCGTCTTTCCTTCACTGTCCCGCCTCTTTCACGACCAAGGACTCCTTGTCCTGTATTCGAAAGGACATATCCTCCTGTTGGTAAAAAAAAAAAATAAAAAAATAAAAATTTAGATCACTTTCCTCTGACCTAAAAAAAAAAAGCCTAATTATTTATTTGTTTTAATTTAAATGTCGCCTTGCTAGGCTTGAAAACAAAACTCTAGGCAGCGTACAACAAACACATTTTTTAAATACATAGAAAAGATAATATCAGTACAATAAGTAAGTTCTATAAAAACATCAATAAATACGATAGAAATAGAAACGATAGAATGCATCCAATAAAGTTACCGCTAGAACAAAAACCTTTCCTCCGAATTAAACTGGAAATGGTTAATTTCTTTAAAAAATAGGACTTTTCTGTATACAGCAGGAGATCTGTTCATCCTGAGCTAGTGCCAAATCTGATGTGCAAAATACAACAAACTTCCACACAGTCACTGGCAACATATAATACTTATAGTTTTTATAGCACTTCTGGACATAAGCAGTGCTACCAAATAGTGATAACTATTAAAGTATGATAAGTTCCTTAAGAAGAAGAACATGCCATACTGGGTCAGACCAAGGGTCCATCAAGCCCAGCATCCTATTTCCAACAGTGGCCAATTCAGGCCATAATAACCTGGCAAGTACCCAAAAACTAAGTCTATTCCATGTTACTGTTGCTAGTAATAGCAGTGGCAATTTTCTAAGTCAACTTAATTAATAGCAGGTAATGGACTTCTCCAAGAACTTATCCAATCCTTTTTTAAACACAGCTACACTAACTGCACTAACCACATCCTCTGGCAACAAATTCCAGAGTTTAATTGTGCATTGAGTGAAAAAGAACTTTCTCAGATTAGTTTTAAATGTGCCACATGCTAACTTCATGGAGTGCCCCCTAGTCTTTCTATAATTCGATAAATAACCTCTCATGATTTTAAACACCTCTATCATATCCCCCCTCAGCCGTCTCTTCTCCAAGCTGAAAAGTCCTAACCTCTTTAGTCTTTCCTCATAGGGGAGCTGTTCCATTCCCCTTATCATTTTGGTAGCCCTTCTCTGTACCTTCTCCATCACAACTATATCTTTTTTGAGATGCGGCGACCAGAATTGTACACAGTATTCAAGGTGCGGTCTCACTATGGAGCGATACAGAGGCATTATGACATTTTCCGTTTTATTCACCATTCCCTTTCTAATAATTCCCAACATTCTGTTTCCTTTTTTGACTGCCGCAGCACACTGAACAGACGATTTCAATGTGTTATCCACTATGACACCTAGATCTCTTTCTTGGGTGGTAGCTCCTAATATGGAACCTAACATTGTGTAACTATTAGAGGTGTGATTTGGCTGACCAAAAAGTTCGGCCTTCGTTATCGGCCCGCCGTGGGAAATTTTGTTTTCCCACGATTCGGGCTGATTTTAATTCGGCTGCCCCCGAAATGATATCCGAAACCCGCTCCGACCCTTCCAATTTAATTAATTAGAACGGGGTTGTAAAAAAACAAAAATCCAAATCCACCCCAACCCTTCAAATTTAATTAATTGCAACCCCCCAAAACTTGTCGAAATTCCCTGGTGGTCCAGCGGGGGTTCCGGTAGCGATCTCCCACTCTCGGGCCGTTGGCTGCCAGTATTCAAAATGGTGCCGATGGCCCTTTGCCCGTACCATGTGACAGGCTATTGGTGCCATTGGCCGGCCTCTGTCACATAGTAGGAGCAATGGACGGCCGGTGCCATCTTAAAAAATGGCACGGGCCATCCATTGCTCCTACTATGTGACAGGTTTTTTGTTTTTTTTTTAAATGTGCCCTTTCTCTGCTCCCCAAAAATGATAAGAAAACAGCACGAAATTTCATGGGTTTTCTTATCATTTCGTCGCCCCCCCCCCCGAAACGCGACACAATTTGAAATATAATCTCCATTTCCTATTTCGTCGCAAATTAATGCACATCCCTAGTAACTCTAGAAAGGCTTATTTTCCCTAAATGCATCACCTTGCACTTATCCACATTAAATTTCATCTGCCATTTGGATGCCCAATTTTCCAGTCTCACAAGGTCTTCCTGCATTTTATCACACTCTGCTTGTGATTTAACTACTCTGAACAATTTTGTATCATCTGCAAATTTGATTACCTCACTCATCATATTTCTGTTATGCCGGTCGACCACTCAGTCCGTGGCCGACCGTGTTTACCCGCCTCTGCAACAGATCCGCGGTCCTGGAGACGCCGAGAGGCCTTCCTCCACGGCGGGACTCTGCTGCCACCAAAGCCATGCACCCTGACGTCATCTGGACGCGCGCGGCGACGTCAGTCTTTCATTTAAAGGGTCCAGCACGGGAAATACCCAGGGCCAGCCCCGGAAGTTCCCCACTCCTGTGGGGTATTTAAACCTGCTCTCTTTGCTGCTATTTGAGTTAGCAAGGATTAGATTTCCGGTCTAAGCAGCTCTGCTGCGAGATGCTCTCTTCACCCTCAGGGGTTTTCTACTAACTTGGGTACCCGCTCCTCGGGGGCTCTTTGCTTATTTACAGGTACCTATCCTGAATCCGGGTACTCGCTCCTCGAGGGCCTGTGTTGTATATCCTGGTGCCTGCTATCTACTCTCCTGCCTGCTGGGAACTCTATCATTACTGCCACAAGAGTGTGAGTAATAACATCTCCAGTTTGTCTCACCTACAGCTCCTCACTGAATACCTGCGTCGGTGCCTTACACCACCATTGTGGACAGGTCTCCTCCACTGAGGATTCCAGACTCTTGTTACAGAAACTCCTCTCTACTGCCACCTCTGGTGAACTCTACAAGCTGCATAATAAAGTTAATATCTCTGTGTTTGTGCATCTGAGTCTAGCCTGGTGCTACAGCTCTCCGCGGGCCTCCTCCCCGTGGGAGTCTCTATCACTGTAGTCCTAAGAATTCACCAAACACCTCGAAAACACAACAGATTGCTAACTCCATGGATTCGGCTCAGCTCACCGCCTTGCAGGCCATTCCCTGCTTAGCCCAGAAGAATCAAGAGCAACAAAGGTTCCTGGAAGCATTGTCTACCTCTGTGGACCGATTAAATGCTCTACTGGATTCGCAAACTGAAGATTTGAAAATGCTGCAGTCAATTCCTGGTCTCCTTCAAAGGATTCAGAGTCTCCAGACCTCCCTTGTCCATCATCTGACTCTCCGCCAAGATCTTTTACAAAAGCTAGAGGTAAATTCTCCCTTGCTAGCTAACTCACCAGTATTCTCAGGACTTCACCAAGCAGTGATTTCTCTGCCTAATCCCCCCCCCCCCCCCCCTGCTACTCTGGGGATCCGAAGTGTTGTCAGGGGTTTTTAAATCAGTGCCATATGCACTTTACTCTTTAGCCATCACTGTTTCCAAATGATGTGACTAAGACGACCTTTATCCTCTCCCTATTAGATGGCAAAGCCCTGGCTTGGGCTTCACCCCTATGGGAGCACTCTGACCCCCTGCTATCTGATCTATCTCAGTTCATTGCCACTTTCAAGCAGGTGTTAGACGAGCCTGGCAGGCTGCCAGCTATGGGCGCAGATCTTCGTTTACGACAAGGCTCTCGATCTCTAAGTGAATACGCTATAGAATTCCGCACCTTGGCTACTGAACTAAACTGGCAAGGAAACAGTTTAAACACCATATTTCTGGAAGGGTTATCTCGTCAGATTAAAGATGAGATTGTGGCTCAAGAACTTCCCATGCCTTTGGAGGGGCTTATTAACCTCACAGGGAGGATCGACCGGAGGTTGCGGGAGCGAGTTCGGGAGACCCATGGAGGGCAACGGGGGCATCTTCCAGACTCATTCTTCCGGCCTGAGGTACCCTCACTCACCACCGAAGAGCCGATGCAACTGGGTCAGACCCAGGTTTTGGCGGCTGTCACTGCACCCTACAATCAGGAAGTCTTCTCTGGAAATGATGTTCCTTTTGCTTCATCTCCTTTGCCTGTAAAGATGATGCCACGTTGTTCAAAACCGGTTGAAGCTATACCCTTCGGCCATGCTGCAGGATCACCTTTTTTTCTTTTGCCGGCATCAGTGGAATTCTCAGCCACCAGGGTTTCCTCTCAGGCTTTGTTGGACTCAGGTGCTGGGGCGAACTTTATTCGGCAGGACCTGGTGGATCATTGTGGTCTTGTCACCTCACCAGTGGAACCTCCATTGGTCCTCTCGTCTATACACGGGAACCCTCTCCCGGGTGAGGTTACACGAATCACTCAGCCGTTGTCATTAAGAATTGGAACACATCATGTGGAGCACCTTACCTTATTTGTCCTACCTAAGGCTGTGAGCCGTATAATTTTAGGTTTACCTTGGTTATAAAGACACCAGCCTCAGTACCACTGGACTTTTCCTGACCAGATTCTGTGGGGTCCTCATTGTGCAGGAACCTGCTTTGAGGTTCCAGAATCATTCCAGTACATGAAGATGGCTACCGTCATATTGGAACCTATAGTTCTCTGTGAGGAGATTAAAAAGGATCCTGGAAGAGCCAAATCTTCAGGACTACTTAACCCGTTGGAGGCGCTTGCATAGTTAAAAGAACAGTTGAGCCATAAGGCTTTGTAGAACAAGGAACTGAAGAAATCTCATGAACAAGCTACCCAAGGCCTACTAGCCATTCTGGATTATAAGGAACAGGAGATTCAGCAATTACACACTCATTTGCAACAAAGGAGTATTCAAAGGGTTTCCACGATATCATCATCAATCATCCTGGACTCCGTGAACTCCTTACAAGAGAGACCTTCCTCCTTGGAGAATTCAGAGTTGTCCAGTTTGGAGACCAAGAATAACGAACAGAATTGGATTACAGAGGATGAAGTGGACTGGACAACGGATGATAACAACCTATCGGAAAGGGTTCTTGAAGAGGGGGTACTGTTATGCCGATAGACCACTCAGACCGTGGCCGACCGTGCTTACCCGCCTCCGCAATGGATCCGCGGTCCTGGAGACGCCGAGAGGCCTTCCTCCGTGGTGGGAGTGCTGCCGCCGCTAAAGCCACACACCCCTGACGTCATCTGGACGCGCGCGGCGACGTCAGTCTTTCATTTAAAGCGTCCAGTGTGGGAAATACCCGGGGCCATCCCCGGAAGTTCCCCACTCCTGTGGAGTATTTAAACCTGCTCTCTTTGCTGCTATTTGAGTTAGCAAGGATTAGATTTCCGGTCTAAGCAGCTCTGCTGCTAGAAGCTCTCTTCACCCTCTGGGGTTTTCTACTAACTTGGGTACCCGCTCCTCGGGGGCTCTTTGCTTATTTACAGGTACCTATCCTGAATCCGGGTACTCGCTCCTCAAGGGCCTGTTTTGTCTATCCTGGTGCCTGCTATCTACTCTCCTGCCTGCTGGGAACTCTATCATTACTGCCACAAGAGAGTGAGTAATAACATCTCCAGTCTGTCTCACCTACAGCTCCTCACTGAAATCTTGCATCGGAGCCTTATACCACTATTGTGGACAGGTCACCTCCACCGAGGATTCCAGACTCTTGTTACAGAAACTCCTCTCTACTGCCACCTCTGGTGAACTCTACAAGCTGCATAATAAAGTTAATATCTCTGTGTTTGTGCATCTGAGTCTAGCCTGGTGCTACAGCTCTCCGTGGGGCTCCTCCCCGTGGGAGTCTCTATCACTGTAGTCCTAAGAATCCACCAAACACCTCAAATACACAACAATATCTTTCCAGATCATTTATATATATTTATAAATATATTGAAAAGTACAGGTCCCAATACAGATCCCTGAGGCACTCCACTGCCCCACTCCCTTCCACTGAGAAAATTGTCCATTTAATCCTCTCTCTTTCCTGTCTTTTAGCCAGTTTGTAATCCAGGAAAGGACATCGCCACCTATCCCATGAATTTTTACTTTTCCTAGCAGCCTCTCATGAGGAGCTTTGTCAAACGCCTTCTGAAAATCCAAATACACTACATCTACCGGTTCACCTTTATCTACATGTTTATTAACTCCTTCAAAAAAGTGAAGCAGATTTGTGAGACAAGACTTGCCTTGGGTAAAGCCATGCTGACTTTGTTCCATTAAACCATGTCTTTCTATATATTCTGTGATTTTGGTGTTTAGAATACTTTCCACTATTTTTCCTGTCACTGAAGTCAGGCTAACCGGTCTGTAGTTTCCCGGATCGCCCCTGGAGCCCTTTTTAAATATTGTGGTTACATTAGCAACCCTCAAGTCTTCAGGTACAATGGTTAATTTTAATGATAGGTTACAAATTTTTACTAATAGGTCTGAAATTTCATTTTTTAGTTCCTTCAGAACCCTGGGGTGTATACCATCTGGTCCAGGTATTTACTACTCTTCATTTTGTCAATCAAGCCTTCCACATCTTCTAGGTTCACCGTGATTTGGTTCATTCTATCTGAATCATTACCCATGAAAACCTTCTCCGGTATGGGTACCTCACCAACATCCTCTTCAGTAAACACCGAAGCAAAGAAATCATTTAATCTTTCCGTGATGGCCTTATCTTCTCTAAGTGCCCCTTTAGCCCCTCGATCATCTAAGTCCAAAAGACTCCCTCACAGGCTTTCTGCTTCAGATATATTTAAAAAAGTTTTTACTGTGAGTTTTTGCCTCTATGGCCAACTTCTTTTCAAATTCTCTCTTAGCCTGTCTTACATTTAACTTTTTTTTTTAATCTTTTCATTATAGGTTGGGATCAAACCCACATCTCCTGCATGTAAGGCAACGGAGTCTGTCTCTATGCTACATTGCTGTGCCTAAACTTGCCAACCCTTATGCATTATCCTGTTTTCTTCTGTTGGATCCTTCTTCCAATTTTTGAATGAAGATCTTTTGGCTAAAATAGCTTCTTTCACTGCCACTTTTAACCATGCCGGTAATCGTTTTGCCTTCTTTCCACTTTCTTACAGTCAGACGCAGGTTAAATAGGCGCTAATCCACCCCCTAATGTAATAGGGGGATTAGCGCCTATTTAACGCGTGTCTGATGTGGAGTGAATGGAATAGCACTCATCACATGCAAATGCATGTGAATGAGGCTATTACTCATTCACTCCAATGCGCCCTGTGCGCATTAAGAAAGCAGGCGCTGACTTTCCGTGCTTTTTATTGCATCGGCCCCTATGAGGGTAACTTTTATACCTGCGAGTGGCAGCACATGCAGGGCCTGCGCGGCCCAATAGGCAAACTAGGCAGACGTATTGGGTGCGAGCCATTAGGAGGCGGCAGAAAGCAGCCATATTGCGCTGCAAGTGGAGCCCGTCCCACTCACGGCTGAGAGGAGTAGAGACTTGGTGGGCTAGAGTGGCAGACCTGGAGGAGCTGAGGCAGACAGAGAGGTATATAGATGAAATCTTCAAGGACATAGTAGCCAAGTCCCAACTCCAGTCTGGCAGCCCTGGTGCTGCCTTGGAGTAGGAAGTTCTCATGATCGGAGAGCATCAACCTGGAGCAGCAGGAAATGATCCTGTTGTAAGACCTGCTCTCCAGGTGGTGCATTGTCCTCTTGCACCGAGGATGTGTGTCTCCCAGGGCTACTACCCAGGAGGGAAGGGTTAGGTCGGCCGTCATAGTTGGTGATTCGATTATTAGAAATGTAGACAGCTGGGTGGCTGGTGGGCATGAGGATCGCCTGGTAACATGCCTACCTGGTACAAAGATGGCGGACCTCACGCATCACCTAGCTAGGATTTTAGACAGTGCTGGGGAAGAGCCGGCTGTCATGGTACATGTGGGCACCAATGACATAGGAAAATGTGGGAGAGAGGTTCTGGAAGCCAAATTTAGGCTCTTACGTAGAAAGCTGAAATCCAGAAGCTCCAGAGTAGCATTCCGGAAATGCTCCCTGTTCCTTGCGCACGTCCCCAGAGGCAGGCAGAGCTCCGGCGTCTCAATGCGTGGATGAGACGATGGTGCAAGGAAGAGGGATTCAGTTTTGTAAGGAACTGGGGAACCTTTTGGGGAAGGGAGATTATTTTCTGAAGGGATGGACTTAATCTTAACCAGGGTGGAACCAGGTTGTTGGCGCTAGCCTTTATAATGGAGATAGAGCTGCTTTTAAACTAAATGAAACGGAGGATGTCATAATGCTTGTGTATCACTCCATGGTAAGACCGCACATAAGAGAGGGGGGCCTGTCTGAGTAAATGAGGTCGGAGCCAGGGCCTGGACCGGGGAGGGAGGGGTGTTGGGCGCAAGGCAAAAGGTTCGTCTAGAGTGCCTAATATCCTTGCACCGGCCCCGAGCACATGCGCGCATGTGTAGTCGACCTACGCCCAGGGACGCAGCCTGAACGTGCACACGTGTGTGTACAGTGTTAAGTGGACGTGCACCTATGCCCGCAAATGCTGCTTCTGCCGTGTAAGTGGAAGGATTTTAAAAGACACGCACGCTGACGCCATTACTAGTTTTCCCAGGCAAGTAATGGGACTTCCAAACCCCCCTAGTTTACTAGCGTCCCTTTCTCCCCTGTTAACCCCGACCTTTAAAACCCCGCTGATGTGCCTAGAATATTTTGTTTTACAACTTACATGTCTTCCATAGCAGAAGTAAAGTTACCCGGCAGGGCACTCCAGTGCGCACCCGTGAGGGTAAGTATTTATGCGCTAATTTTAACTTCAGTTCCAGCAACACCCATGCCCCACACAGACCAGGCCCACATCTCACCCCTTTTCTTCAGCTTTTCATTTGTGCGTGCAGCAAGCACGCGTGTATCTGGGCCGCTTATAAAATCCACTCGGCCCGCGCCAGCCCAACTCGTGCGGGTGCCTCCCGGTCTGGGCGCGTGCCTGGCTTTCAAATGTCACCTTTAAGCGTGTACCTGAGGGACCAGGAGATAAAGCGACAAGCAAAGATTTGAACCAATGGCTTTTCCTGGTTCTCAGCACACTGCTCTTAACACTAGGGCCACTCTTCCTCCTCTTGTGACTCCAGATCAACACCAGTACAAGTCATTTTTCATGCTGGCCAGGCATGGAGCAAGAAATATGGCTGAATCTCATGCTTGAAATCGACAGGCGGATGTACGATCTGGAAAGGATGTCTGCAGATGGTGCGATGCGTCCTTTCTCCACTCCTTCCCTCCAGTCATTCCTGTGTTTCCTTTTTTTTTTAGCTCTGTCCCTGCCTCCTTCCACCTTCTCTCTGCTCTTCCAGGTTCTCCATCTTCTTCTCTCCATAGGCTCCTTCTCCCTTTTTTTCTTCCTCACGTAGCTTCTCCATCTCCCATCCCTCATGCATTCCTCTCCATTTCAGCTTGAGTTTTGTGTACAGTTCCGGTCGCCCCCCATCTCTACAAAAGGTTCAGAGAATGGCAACCTAAATGGTGAATGGGAACGATTCCCTTACCAGGAAAGGCTTAAAAGGTTAGGGGTCTTCAGCTTGAAGAAGAGACAACTGAGAAGGAGATATGACAGATTTACACAATCATGAGCGCTATCAAACCAGTTGATAGGGAATGATTATTTACTCTATTAAACAATACTAGGCCTATGGAACATTCTATGAAACTGACTAGTAGTAGTGTGACCCCTGGGCGAGACGGATCCTTTAACTGGCACCCAGGGGCACATAGAAGAAAGAATAAGAGACGGACCCTGTCTGCAGCCCAGTCTTTCACTGTCTCTTAGTCTCTCCTTCACCCCATCAGATAGCTTTACATTGGATTCCAAGAGTGGGGACGAACAATAGTTCTTATTAGGGATGTGAATCGTTTTTTGACGATTTAAAATATAGTCCGATATATTTTAAATCGTCAAAAATCGTTAGGGCCACGATACAATACCAATTCCCCCGATTTATCGTCAGAAAATCGTAAATCGGGGGAAGGGGGGGGGCAGGAAAACCGGCACACTAAAACCCCCTAAAACCCATCCCCAACCCTTTAAATTAAATCCCCCACCCTCCCGAACCCCCCCCCCCAAATGCCTTAAATTACCTGGGGGTCCAGCGGCAGTCCGGAACGGTCTCCTGCAATTGAATCGTGTTGTCTTCAGCCGGCGCCATTCTGCGCCGCCATTTTGCAAAATGGCGGCGGCCATAGACCAACACGATTCGACTGCAGGAGGTCATTCCGGACCCCCGCTGGACTTTTGGCAAGTCTTGTGGGGGTCAGGAGGCCCCCCCAAGCTGGCCAAAAGTCCCTGGGGGTCCAGCGGGGGTCCGGGAGCGATCTCCTGCCGTGAATCGTTTTCCGTACGGAAAATGGCGCCGGCAGGAGATCGACTGCAGGAGGTCGTTCAGCCGGGGTCCGGAACCCCCGCTGAATGACCTCCTGCAGTCGATCTCCTGCCGGCGCCATTTTCCGTACGGAAAACTCTGGACACTCTCCCACTCACATCCCCTCCCCCCTACACACTTCCTCTCTTCTTCTCCTCCCCCCCCAGTCTTCATCTCTCAACCCCCCCTCACAATTCTCTTCTTCTTCACCTCACTCACACCCAACCCCCTCACCTCGCCCGGGACTTCACCTCTGCTGAGAGCAGTTAGGGGGACCTCACAGCACTTCCTCCTTCTTCCACTGCTGTGTGAGACTCGTTCTCTTGCTGGTGGGGGACTGGGGATCCTGCCAGCACTGCCCACCAATTCTCCCACTGCCGCACATGGCCAGGAAAATAAATATGTGTAAACCTTGCTCCATGGTTTGATTCCACACAGGCAGGGACAAAAGAACATAAGAAATTGCCATGCTGGGTCAGACCAAGAGTCCATCAAGCCCATCATCCTGCTTCCAACAGAGGCCAAACCAGGCCACAAGAACCTGGCAATTACCCAAACACTAAGAAGATCCCATGCCACTGATGCAATTAATAGCAGTGGCTATTCCTCCAAGAACTTATCCAAACCTTTTTTGAACCCAGCTACACTAACTACACTAACCACATCCTCTGGCAACAAATTCCAGAGCTTTATTGTGCGTTGAGTGAAAAAGAATTTTCTACGATTAGTCTTAAATGTGCTACTTGCTAACTTCATGAAATGCCCCCTAGTCCTTCCATTATTTGAAAGTGTAAATAGCCGATTCACATCTTCTCGTTCAAGACCTCTCATGATCTTAAAGACTTCTATCATATCCCCCCTCAGCCGTCTCCTCTCCAAGTTGAACAGCCCTAATCTCTTCCGCCTTTCCTCATAGGGGAGCTGTTCCATTCCCTTTATCATTTTGGTTGCCCTTCTCTGTACCTTCTCCATCGCAACTATATCTTTTTTGAGATGTGGCGACCAGAATTGTACACAGTATTCCAGGTGCGGTCTCACCCTGGAGCGATATAGAGGCATTATGATATTTTCCGTTTTATTAACCATTCCCTTCCCAATAATTCCTAACATTCTGTTTGCTTTTTTGACTGCTGCAGCACACTGAGCCGACGATTTTAAAGTATTATCCACTATGATGCCTAGATCTCTTTCCTGGGTGGTAGCTCCTAAAATGGTACCTAACATCGTGTAACTACAGCAAGGGTTATTTTTCCCCTATATGCAACACCTTGCACTTGTCCACATTAAATTTCATCTGCCATTTGGATGCCCAATCTTCCATTCTTGCAAGGTCCTCCTGTAATGTATCACAATCCGCTTGTGATTTAACTACTCTGAATAATTTTGTATCATCCGCAAATTTGATAACCTCACTCGTCGTATTCCTTTCCAAATCATTTATATATATTGAAAAGCACCGGTCCAAGTACAGATCCCCGAGGCACTCCCCTGTTTACCCTTTTCCACTGAGAAAATTGACCATTTAATCCTACTCTGTTTCCTGTCTTTTAACCAGTTTGTAATCCACGAAAGGACATCGCCTCCTATCCCATGACTTTTTAGTTTTCTTAGAAGCCTCTCATGAGGGACTTTTTCAAACGCCTTCTGAAAATCCAAATACACTACATCTACCAGTTCACCTTTATCCACATGTTTATTAACCCCTTCAAAAAAATGAAGCAGATTTGTTAGGCAAGACTTCCCTTGGGTAAATTCATGTTGACTGTGTTTCATTAAACCATGTCTTTCTATATGCTCTACGATTTTGATCTTGAGAATAGTTTCCACTATTTTCCCGGCACTGAAATCAGGCTCACTGGTCTATAGTTACCTGGATTGCCCCTGGAGCCTTTTTTAAATATTGGGGTTACATTGGCCACCCTCCAGTCTTCAGGTACAATGGATGATGTTAATGATAGGTTATACATTTTAACTAATAGATCAGAAATTTCATTTTTTAGTTCCTTCAGTACCCTAGGATGCATACCATCTGGTCCAGGTGATTTGCTACTCTTTAGTTTGTCAATCTGGCCTACTACATCTTCCAGGTTCACAGTGATTTCATTCAGTTCGTCTGACTCATCACCCCTGAAAACCATCTCCGGAACTGGTATCTCCCCAACATCCTCATTAGTAAACACGGAAGCAAAAAATTAATTTAGTCTTTCTGCAATGGCCTTATCTTCCCTAAGAGTCCCTTTAACCCCTCTGTCATCTAATGGTCCAACCGACTCCCTCACAGGTTTCTTGCTTCGGATATATTTAAAAAAGGGTTTATTATGAGTTTTTGCCTCTATGGCCAACTTCAATTCAAATTCTCTCTTCGCCTGTCTTATCAATGTTTTACACTCAACTTGACAATGCTTATGTTTTATCCTATTTTCTTCAGATGGATCCTTCTTCCAATTTTTGAAGGATTTTTTTTGGCTACAATAGCCTCTTTCACCTCACCTTTTAACCATGACGGTAATTGTTTTGCCTTCCTTAATGTGTGGAATACATATGAACTGTGCCTCTAGGATTGTATTTTTAAACAATGTCCATGCCTGTTGAACACTTTTAACCTTTGCAGCCGCACCTTTCAGTTTTTTTCTAACTATTTTCCTCATTTTATCAAAGTTTCCCTTTTGAAAGTTTAGTGTTAGAGCTGCAGATTTACTTATTGTCCCCCTTCCAGTTATTAGTTTAAATTGATCATGTTATGATCATTGTTGCCAAGTGGCCCCACCACCGTTACCTCTCTCACCAAATCCTGCTTTCCACTAAGAATTAAATCTAAAATAACTCCCTCTCTTGTTGATTCCTGAACCAATTGTTCCATGAAGCAGTCATTTATTACATCCAGGAACTTTATGTCTTTAGCAAGTCCTGATGTTACATTTACCCAGTCAATATTGGGGTAATTGAAATCTCCCTTTATTATTGCACTGCCAAATTGGTTTGCTTCCCTGATTTCTCTTAGCATTTCATCATCTGTCTGACCATTTTGTCCAGGTGGATGGTAGTATACTCCTATCATTATACTCTTACCCAAAACACATGGGATTTCTACCCATATAGATTCTACTGAGCATTTAGTCTCTTGTATGATCTTTATCCTGTTGGACTCTATACCCTCCCGGACATAAAGTGCCACATCCCCACCAAGTTGATCCTCCCTATCATTGCGATATAATTTGTACCCTGATATAGCACTGTCCCATTGGTTATCCTCCTTTTACCAAGTCTCTGTGATGCCAATTATGTCAATCTCATCATTTGCTGCTATACACTCCAACTCTCCCATCTTAGGTCTTAAACTTCTGGCATTGACATACAGACATTTCAAAGGGAAGCGTCTGATGGGCCAGAAAAATTGCTCTGGGGGCTGGATGCAGCCCATGGGCTATAATTTGGACACTCCTGGGCAAGAGCAAGGAGCTTCAGGCCATGGCAGCTCTATTACTAAGTTTTGAAGAGGAGAGGGAAAGGGAACAGACACAGGAAGAAGCAGCATGAGAAACCCTGCACCTCCAGGTCTGCAAACAGAAGATCTAGATCCACAGAAACTGCAACCCCCCTCCCCTTCCCCGACAGCAGGTGCAGAGCAGAACTAGGATACTCTACACCCACAAAAAAATAATCAAATCCTGGCATCAACCTAGGGACAGCAAGATCATCTCCCTCTGTCAGGAATTATCCTTGTTATTGTCCTTTTTGTAATTTGTAATTTTATTTTACTGTTATTATTAACATTATTATGAGAGCAATATTCAACACCACTGCCAAGAATAAAACAGTTCCTCAGAGCTCTGTGGGTAAGGCTTATCATCGTGATATCCAGACCTGATCCTTTTTCCCTATTATTCAAATGAATAATAAAAAAGCGTGTTTATAATAATGTTGTATTCAACTTTTTAATTAAATGGACTTGCTGAAGACGTGCCGGAGGCCTGGCACTAGCAATGCCTCCTCCCCCCGTCGTCGTCTGCTGTTTCCTCCCCCCACTGCCCTCCCTTCTCTTTGATATTGTGCGATAATGCAGGAAGAATTTTTAATACAATACTGTGAAACCTTGGCTTGTGTTTTTCCGGTCTTTTTTTATTCTCTACGACTTCTTTGTTGCCCTGTTCTCTGATATCATCTTTCCTTTACATTCCCTCCCTCTGCCTTCCCCCCTGCACGTCTGCATCTTCTGTTTTTCTCTGTTTTGTATTTTTCTGTCATCTTCCATTGTTTTTCTCCTAAAGGTGTGTCACTGTCTTCCATTCATTTTGTATTTCTGTCTTTTCTTTAACTTCCCTTATTCTAGGTTGCTTATCTTTACTTTTTGTTTGTTACTGCGGTCTGTTTTTCTCCCTGTCTAGTTTTCTAGGCCTCTTTTTTTTTCTTTTGCATGTACAATTTTCCCATCTCCCCCCCCCCCTCCCTTCTCTTCTATCTCATTCTGCCTCGTGCCCCTCTCTCACCAGTGCAACATTCTCCATGAATGCAAATTGTCTTTTCACTTCATTTTGCATTATCTTTACAGTGCTCGTGCTTGCAGAGTTAAGAGAGCATTTGGGGGCTTTTTAGCTAGCCATATGGTGGAGTACCTTATCCTTTGAGCAATGCATCCTACTAGACATCGCATGCCCGATTTTAAAAATCAGTCTATGTCATTGCCTCTCATTCTTTTATGCTCATCTCTTCCTGTTCCCTCCCTTCATCGGATTCAGAAAGACCTTACTGGCATGACTGCGTTTGCACGTGTTGTCAAGGAAATACATCAAGGGGGCGAATCAATTAACGTTGCCCCTTCCTCAGTTAATCTCACACATAACCCATCTGCTTAACTTTTCCCAATCATGGCCTCTCTGCTTTAACACAAAGGCTCTTATGTTTTGCGGGTTTTTTTGGTCCATGCATCTTGTCTGTCTGTGGTAGTGGATAGGGTGCTGAAGAGATGGAAAGATGTGCTGGGGTGGAGGGATGGAAGAGAGAATGGAGTGTTCGCGTGGTGAGGGAGGGACACAAAGGGGTAAGGAAGAACTGGGGGGGGGGGAGGTGGATGAAAGATAAAAAGGAAGAGGGAGAAAGGGGAGGGCTACAGGAGTTGGGGAGAAAAGGACATATTGAAGGGAGAGGGAAGGGATACAGAGGCAATGCAGAGTCCTGTGCTGGTGGGGGAGAGGGATAGAGAAGGGAGAGAAAGTGCGGTTGAGGTGGAGAGAGGACACAGGGGAGATGGGGTATGTGGTGCTTGGGAAGGAAAGATTATACTAAGAAGAGAGGGAGGGATGCACATCTTTGCCCCTGGTGCAGTCTGGACTAGTTACTGAGGCTTAGGAGAAGTGTAAAGAAATCCTACTTTATGGAGGGGATATTGACACAATTCTAGTGCACTTCAACCAGAGACAGGGCTGGTGGTAAGAACAGCAGTGGGAGATAACTGTAGACTGACTAAGACCTGCAGTGAGTTACACAATAGGCAAGGGCACCTGGGAAAAACTGGATGAGCCAGCAGGTCTTTATCGGTCAGCATCTACTATTTGACAACATCCTGTAATGGAATTTTATTTATTTATTTATTTAAACATTTTTATATACCGATGTTCGTATGGACATCACATCGGTTTACATAAAACGAAAGTGAAGAGGAGGAAAAGAAATTGGAGTAAGGAAGTTACATTATAACGAATAACTGAATAAATAAAGAAGGAGTAGAGTAGAGAAAGTTTATTTGCAGCAATTTCTTACCTGTCCAATTGCCAGACATCTGTTCTGGGTGGTTTACAGTTTCACATACACAAATCAGAAATATAATAATTAAAAAAAAAAGTTATCAGGAAAGACACCATGTTACATTACTGTACAAAACTTTGATACTTTGAATTTAAATTAGTGTGAGGCTGGCCACATTGCTTGCGTTTAATAGCTGAGGCTGGATGAGTCATGGAGGTAACGCCTGAGGGATTGGTCCATGGAATAGTTCTTTTCAATATTTTCATCATTGACATTGAGGAAGGATTGTCAGGAAAGGTTGGTCTATTTGCCAATGATACCAGGGAGGAGTGGAAAATACGAGGAGGGATCTAGCAAAGCCTGAGGAATAGTCTAGGGTCTGGCAGCTGAAATGTAATGCTAAAAAATGCAGAGTAATGCATTTAGGTTGCAAAAACTCAAGGGAGAGGTACAGTATTGGGGATGAAATACAGAGGGAGATCTGGGGTTGATCACATCTGATGATCATAAGGTAGCTAACAGGTGGATAAAAGCCAGAAAGATGCTTGGCTGCATAGGGAGAGGAATGGTCAGCAGATAAAGGGAGGTGATATTGCCCCTGTATAGGTCCCTGGTGAGACCTCACTTGGAAAACTGTGTGCAGTTCTGGAGACCACACCTTCAGGATGGAGCCGGCCCAGAGGGTGGCTACTAAAATGTTCAGTGCTCTTTGTTCTAAAGCATATGGAGATAGAATTAAAGATCTAAAGGCGAGAAGAGGAGATATGATAGAGACATTCAAATATCTCAAAGGTTTCCATGCACAGGAGGTAAGCCTTTTACAATGGAAAGGAGGCTCTAAAACGAGGGGTCATGAGATGAGATTGAAAGGGGGTAGACTCAGGAGTAATCTTAGGAAATATTTCTTTACAGAGAGGGTAGTGGAAGCATGGAACAACCTCCCAGTGGAAGTGGTAGAGACAAAAAGAGTATCTGAATTCAAGAAAGCGTGGGACAAAAACAGAGGGGATTTCTGAGGGAGTAATGGGAATTGTAAAGCTAAATTAATTGGGTGGTTGGGCAATCAGATAGGCTATATGA
Source organism: Rhinatrema bivittatum (assembly GCF_901001135.1). Taxonomy (NCBI): domain Eukaryota; kingdom Metazoa; phylum Chordata; class Amphibia; order Gymnophiona; family Rhinatrematidae; genus Rhinatrema; species Rhinatrema bivittatum. The sequence continues at coordinate 51,030,307 of NC_042616.1, read as the reverse complement.
CCTTTTGCTGCTGCTGCTATGGTGACTCCTGCTGACTGAAGCAGGAGCAAGACAGAGTACATCTCAGCAGAGACTTCTCTTCAACATTCCTGGCCAGCAAGGCCTCGGTTTTGGGTTGAAGAAACATTTTGAAATTTTAGTCTCTAATTTTTTTTAAATATGATTTCCACTGTTCAGGAAACTTCACATTTATAGATCAGCATTTTCAATTTTTTTTCATGACCTTCAAATCTCTCTACACTTACAAATCTCTAAGTAAGCAAAACACAGAAATTGCCAGATAGGAACGAGGACCATTTTTGAGGGGAAATATGAGTGTAGCGGTTTCCTCAGTTGGCTGGTTTAACTGGAGCAAGGGAGCTTCATAAAACTAGGGGTTCAAGCAGCAGGGGGGAAAGGATAACCTCCTGGTCCCTAGGTGCTGTTTTGGAGATATATTCCTGCTTCTCACTCCTCTCAGCTTCAAAAGCACTGGTCAGGGTATTCTCAGCTGGTAACTAGGTCATTCCCAGTAGCAAAAAACCCCCCCCCCCAATAATCATGGATTCCAAGAATGGTGTTCAAATGAAAAGCTTACTTGCAGAGAAAACCAAAGTCCAAATCGGTATTTCCCAGCTGAACCGGTGTCCTTTCAGAATGGTCCTTCCCTGTGAAGGGCAGGGTAAGTCTAAAAGCTCCAGCATAAAATAAGGGCTGGAGAGTGAAATCCTCTTGTCTAAAACATTCTAAAAAAAAAAAAAAAAAAGTTGACTTCAAACAAAGCTTTACGAAAATCTCAAAAGTCCAAAAACTACAAAATCCTGGCAAATCTCCAGCCTCTGTTGTTAACTGGTCACAAAGGCAAAAGATCCAGAGCCCAAGCCCTTTGAGATACAAAGGGTATGCCCTTCTCTCAGATAACTTGGCCCAAAAATCCAACAATAGCAAAGTCTTCCAAAAATCTCTAAAAACCTTCTCCTCTTGGTCAGTCCACCTTGGCCCTCCTTTTCTCTTCTCTGGTGAGTGGAGAGCACCAAAAATCTCCTTCCCTTTCCTTGGCTACTTAATGAGATCTTGGGAGAATCTCAAGCTCCTTTCTCTTCCTATATCACTGTCCCTCTGGCTCTGAGCCTGCTCACAGGACACTTTATATCCCTAAGTCACAACCCACAAAAAGGTGGGGGTAACGTAAGGATAGGATTCCAAAATTGTAAAAGCCCACTCCTACTGCCTATACTAGAGAAATCCTGGAGAATCTTAGTGACAGGCAAGGCCGGGTCACATGAGGTTGGAAGAAAGGATATCTCATCAGTCTCCATGGCATGCACTGGATTTAGGACTAACAACCCCTCAGGCCTGTCCTGGGATCTCCAGCGATTAAAGGTCAACCTCCAGGCCACTGCTGTAAGCAACCCTGGAGAAAGCACACAGGAAATTCTACAAATAATGTGACCCTTGTCTGGGTTAGAAAAGGTCCTGTTTGGTAAAATGAAGAATTTTACGGCAATGGAAGTTTCAAAGGGGTGTGAATGATAGAAAGGTTCTTCCCCCAAAGGGGACAGGTAATCTGGGAGGAATCGCAGCTTGGAGCCAAAAGGATTCTGAGTTGTTTTGTGTACGTTTTTTTGCTGGGGGCCAGAAAGAGCGACCAGGAGCTATATCCTGTCCAGCATGATCCGTGGAAGAGAGGGGTTCTCATCTGCAAGTGGCAAGGGACAACTCAAGATCTTACTACCAGAAGGCAGTGGGAGGATTTGTCCTGGGCAAGCCAGAGGAACAAGGGGATTCTGCACTTTTTCCTGCATGGGTTTAAAGAGATAAAAGCCTTGTTGAGAGTTCCTGGGACCCTTGTGTTGTGGAACTGAACTAAAGCAGTATACGACCTGTATCTGCACATGTGATTTGTTGATATTCTTAAAGAAACTGTACTCGATTTTTTTGTCTGAAAAGGGAGAGTTCCCTTTTCTTTGTGCAGGAAAGGGCTCCCTAAAATGGATTCACCCTAGAGTGGGGTGTTTCCATTGGCGTCTAGTGAGCTCTTGCAGTCTTTTAAAATCTGGTAGAGTTTGCCTTGAAAATTCTCTTTTGTATATCTGCTGAGGCGGAGGAGGTTACCATGTAAACAGCGATTCTCTCTCTGCTGGACTGTTGATTTTTTCAGTAAACTTTTCTTCTGTTTTGAAACACAATATTTTGTATGGACTGGCTTTATTTGGTGATCCCTGGGGACCCATAGGTGAATCCTGCCCCCCCCCCCCCCCCCACAGCACAAATCTGTGCAATTTTTCCAGAGTGCAACAAGTTGGCTAGTGCTCAGCAGTCTCTGAAGATGACCCCCAATGAAGGGGGCTTACAGTAAAATGACTGAATAGTGAAACAGATGTAACTCTGATTACTTTTTAATAGCTATGTTCTGGTCACTCTGATCAGAGACAAAGAACAGAAGTTTTAAGGTATCATTTGTCCTCTGTTCCCATCTCAGATCCAGGTACCTCCAACTCCAGGTCATCCAGTAGGATATTGGGGTTTACTTGACCTTGGTTTCATTTCCCCTACTCTATGTGGGTGTGATCTGAGGGATAGCACATCTGCATACTCACAGTTTCTGGCCCTCTACTTCTGGAGCCCTCCACCACTTCTCTAAATGCCATTTCCTTCAAATCTGGAAAGTACTGGGGTCAAAGAAGGGAACCAGCTCCCCCAAAATAGGGTCTTCTCTGACTCGAGTCTCTTGGGCACAAGGCATCATGCAGAGCCACTCTGCGATCTAGTAACTGGCTCCAGTCAGTTCATTTCCAACCCATGATCAATGGGTAGGTGGTACGTGGCTATCCCCATCAACATCCGTCTCTCCTCTTTGCCTGGCCCAATTAGTGCTGTAGTCTGGGGTTATGTCTTCACATCCCCATGGACACACAAGACACTCTTAGGTTCCTGGTGGTTCAGACATTGCAGTCCAATGAGGATCAACTGAATTGGGGTCTGGCAGTTACCAGAATCAATCAAGATGACAGCTGGTCTTCTACAGATGGTGATTGACACTAAAGAGCAATGGTAATCCCCCAGGCCATTTTCCTGATTTTCTCTATGACAGAGTTGCCTGAAAGAATAGCCTATAAAAGGAAAACATCTTTTCCAGTGACCTCTGGCAACAAATGAGACAAGTCCAGGGTTTCGGTTCTCCCCGCCTAGGCAAAACAAAACATCTAGCGTTCATTGTCCAAATTCCATGTTCTTTCACCTAGGTCCAAGAATCAGACAGATTACTATCGAGTCCCCCCTCTGACCACTTTGGTTTGCTGATGCAGCCCCTTGGTCTCTACACTGGTTATCAATATCTCCCAGTAAGGGCTTTCCCAGAGAATTTGGAAGTGGCCTGAGGCCTGTTAACCATCTAAAAGCTGTAATACCCAGCATATAGCCTCCTCCAGGCATCTGATGGACTGATGCTGCTGTACTCACTATTGGGGCCCCACCAATAAAGCCTCTAGGAATTCTTCCAAAATGATAAACTCTGCTGCTTCTGCCTGCCCATCTCCCCTTCCAGACTTAGCCAACGTCAACAAGCATCCTTCATCAAATGGACAAGTATCTGGGGCTTCTTGCCAGGATGAAACACCACCACTAGGGATGTGCAGCCAGAAAGTATTCATTGCATTCGGGATACGTATTTGTCGGGGGGCATTTTCATTGCATTCGGACATATGGCACCCTGATACGTTGATACGTGCATTCGTTTTCCGGTTCCCATTAAAGTCAATGGGGGAAGGATTTGCAGCCTATTTTTGGCTGCAGAATTGGGGTTTTATTATCAATTTTGATGAAACTTCTGGGGAGCAATCATCAGAACAACAAAACAGCTCCAAGGTACTTAGACTGTGGCAAAGTGGCACCAAAGTGGCATGAATAGCCTAAGGTACTTTAAAGGCGCAAAGGGGTACCAGAAATGGCAAGAAGAGTGCTTTAGTAGAGGCACAAAGCAGCAGTGAGAGTGTGAAAAACACACCACAACTTCAAAAGAGAGCACCGATAACAGATGCATGAACCCTTGAAGGCAGCACGACAGGCAAAGCGGCAAGACAAGTGGCATCGACATCCTACAGCACAATGAAGGAGGAACATAGCAAACAGAAACACTAGCACCAACACACTGAGCAACCATGATAATGGCCAGAACACCACAAGGAGTTGAGTGAGTCATCTGGTGTATGGCAGCAAGGCACAGAGGCAGAGGGTAGATACAGGCTGGCTACACCCGGGGAGAGTTCCCTTTTCTTTGTGCAGGAAAGGGCTCCCTAAAATGGATTCACCCTAGAGTGGGGTGTTTCCATTGGCGTCTAGTGAGCTCTTGCAGTCTTTTAAAATCTGGTAGAGTTTGCCTTGAAAATTCTCTTTTGTATATCTGCTGAGGCGGAGGAGGTTACCATGTAAACAGCGATTCAATATGGGTCAGAGGATAGATATAGGCTAGCTACACCCGGGGAGAGTTCCCTTTCCTTTGAGCCGGGAAGGATTCCCAGGAATGGGTTGGCCCCTAGAGTGGAGTACGAGCCTTCAAAGCGTGGCGACCTGGAGCAGGGTCTCACTATGTTGTTTTTGCCACAGTCTAAGTACCTTGGAGATCTTTTCTTGTTCTGAACATGGGTCAACAGGTGGTAAGAGATAGGCTGCAACAACGGGGAGAGTTCCCATTCCTTTGAGCAGGAAAGGGCTCTCTGGAATGGGCTGGCCCCTAGAATGTATAATGGAACAAATGGTTAGGATTTAAGCATTTGCAAACAGATCATGACTTCATAAGCAAGATGGAGGAAGTTCTCTTCTCTGCCCTGAAACTAAAGAAAACTGTTTGTTTATTTAAGGATCCATGCTGTGAAGGATTACTAGTTTGAATTGCCAGAGACTGTAGTTTCCCTTTGCAACGAGGGTTCAGCCGTTAGGAATGGACATAAGGCATGGACGAACAGGCACAGCAGCCGAGGACAGAGATGAATCCCATGTAGGGACATAAGGCTTGGACGGACAGGCAAAGCAGTTGAGGACAGAAGTCAATCCCATGTAGGGACAAAAGGCCTAGACGGACAGGAACAGCAATACAGGACAGAGTCAATCCCACCTAGGGACATAAGGCCTGGACGAACGAGGACAGAGTCAATCCCACGTAGGGACATAAGGCCTGGACAGACAGGCACAGCAATACAGGACAGAGTCAATCCCACCTAGGGACATAAGGCCTGGATGAACAGGCACAGCAGTCGAGGACAGAGTCAATCCCACGAAGGGACATAAGGTCTGGACGGACAGGCACAGCAATCGAGGTCATACCCTTGCAGGGACATAAGGCCTGGATGAACAGGCATAGCATTCGAGGTCAAACACTTGTAGGAACATAAGGCCTGGACAGACAGGCACAGCAATACAGGACAGAGTCAAGCCCACGGAGGGACATAAGGCCTGGAGGGACAGGCACAGCAGTCGAGGACAGAGTCAATCCCACGTAGGGACATAAGGCCTGGACGAACAGGCACAGCAATACAGGACAGAGTCAAGCCCATGGAGGGACATAAGACCTGGATGGACAGGCATAGCAGTCGAGGTCAAACCATTGTAGGGACATAAGGCCTTGGCGGACAGGCATAGCAAACGAGGTCAAACTATTGTAGGGACATAAGGCCTGGACTAGCAAGCACAGCAATACAGGACAGAGTCAAGCCCATGGAGGGACATAAGGCTTGGATGGACAGGCACAGCAATACAGGACAGAGTCAATCCCACTTAGGGACATAAGGCCTGGACGAACAGGCAAAGCAGTCGAGGACAGAGTCAATCCCACCTAGGGACATAAGGCGTAGACGAACAGGCAAAGCAATCAAGGTCAAACCCTTGTAGGGACATAAAGCCTGGATGAACAGGCACAGCAATACAGGACAGAGACAAGCCCTTGTAGAGACATAAGGCTTGGACAGACAGGCACAGCAGTTGAGGACAGAGTCAATCCCACGTAGGGACATAAGGCCTGGACGGACAGGCACAGCAATCGAGGTCATACCCTTGTACGGACATAAGGCCTGGACGAACAGGCACAGCAATACAGGACAGAGGGAATCCCATGTAGGGACATAAGGCCTGGACGGCAGGCACAGCAGTCGAGAACAGAGGTCAAGCCCACGTAGGGACATAAGGCCTAGATGGACAGGCAAAGAATCAAGGTCAAACCCTTGTAGGAACATAAGGCCTGGACTAACAGGCAAAGCATTCGAGGACAGAGTCAATCCTATGTAGGGACATAAGGCCTGGACAAACAGGCAAAGCAATGGAGGTCAAGCCCACGTAGGGACATAAGGCCTGGATGGACAGGCACAGCAATTTTTTTTATTTATTTATTTATATTCCTATTTTCAAACTTTTCCAGCACTTCATAGTTGATTACATTCAGGTACTGTAGGCATTTCCCTATCCCTAGAGGGCTTACAATCTAAGTCAAACCCTTGTAGCAACATAAGGCCTGGACGGACAGGCAAAGCAATGGAGGTCAAACCCTTGTAGGAACATAAGGCCTGGACAAACAGGCAAAGCAATGGAGGTCAAGCCCATGTAGGGACATAAGGCCTGGATGGACAGGCACAGCAATTTTTTTTTTTTTTAATTTATTTATATTCCTATTTTCAAACTTTTCCAGCACTTCATAGTTGATTACACTCAGGTACTGTAGGTATTTCCCTAACCCCAGAGAGCTTACAATCTGTTGAGTTTTATATACAGTCATTCAGTAGATCCATCATAACTGTTTACAAAAGTATACATTTTTCTTAGCAGTTGTGTAATGGTTTCAATGAGGTGTCCCCGTTCCATTTTATGATATGTTTGGTTAGGGTTGAAATTGAAATTTGCTTACTTCAGGTGTCACTTCAGGTGCGCACAAAGGGGCAGGCTCCTTTCTTGCGCATGCCAAAGTCGAGCGCCTTTCGTCACAAGCGCCTGCGGTGTTGCAGCGGCTCGGATGTGGACGCCGGTGGTGGTGGTGGGTGGGCGCTGGACGGGCAGAGGGAGGGACTGTCCGTCTGCCACCGGCTCCCACCTGTGCTTCCTCCTCGGTCTGTGGGGGGGTGCGCACTGGTCCACGCTGCTCCCCAGTGCCGGTAGTTGCGGCCCAGCAGGCCGCTCTCCTCTCCTGCAGCGTTGCAGCCGCTCGGATGCAGATGCCAGAGGTGGTGGTGGATGGAAGCCAGGTGGTGGGTGGGCAGAGGGAGGGACCGTCTGTCTGGTACCGACTCCCGCCTGTGCTTCCTCCTTGCTCCATGGGGGAGATACACACTGGACCACGCTGCTCCCTGGTGCCAGGGGCTGCGGCCTGGCAGGCCACTCTCCTCTCCTGCAGCGTTGCAGCCGCTCAGATGTGGACACCAGTGGTGGTGTTTTCTGGGTTCTAAGTGCCAGCCCAGTAGTGCTGGAAACTTAATTCCGTCTCTGACCCTGGAGTTAAGTTTCCAGCGCTAAAAAAATCCTGGTCAGGCCACACCTCTTTCTGCACTGGGGAGTAATGCTTAATGCCCTAATTTGCATGGGATTTCCACATGAGGGTGTTAAGTAGTGCTTTCATTTTATGAGCATAAAACTCCTTGCTGCATCGGCAGTAAAATTGATGCTCACAAAATGAGCATTCGAGTGCAGGCTCCATTATTACAGTGTGAATGGCCAGAGTGTATGATGGTGCATGCAGGAGTCTCAGCAGTGGGTGCCTTGCATTTCTACTCTCTGATGAAACATCAGTGGATCCAGCAGGGTCTCCAGAGGTGGGGGCTGGGGGTCCCACATTGTATGCTAAAAAGCCGTCTTGTCCCTCATCGCACCTAATTACCCACGGTAAATTTAAAAAGCTTCACTATGGCAGCTGGCAGGACACCAGGGTTTCAGGCCTTCCTCACAGTTTGCCTACCCTCTTTATGTGCACTGCTCTGAATGTGACTACACTGGAAATAAAAATCATACACAGTTGCTGGAGATCTGCAGCTTACAGCGCATCTTTCAGGCCCTCGGCTTTGGGGACACGGGCAGGCGATGAGCACTGCACAGGCTGGCTTCCTTCCTTTTGCAGCTCCTCGCTGGCCTGGGTCTTTTTTCAGGGAGCCACCTCAGATTACAGCCTCTTTTTTTTTGCTGCTTCCCTCCAGCCCAGTATTTGGTCAGATGTCACTGCTTCCATGCCGAGTAGCAGAGTAACTGGGCAGCCCGGACACCCATGGTTCTATCCTGCCTCCACCCAGCCTGACTGGACACCGCAACATTACCTACACAAGGAAAAATGTGACACATTACTGGCATGCAGCCATTTATTAGGATATCCTAACAGGGGAGTCTAATTTAGGCACCGGGTCCTGCCATTACTACCTATTCTCAACCATCGAGCAGGTGCCAATATCTCTGCTTCCTTCCACCCAAGCAGATCTGAGGGAGGGGGGTGGGGGGTGGTCTTCCTCCTCGTGAGCCACTGGACTGGATTCGGACCGCCTTCACTGGAGGGGTCCAAGCAGGCCACCGTGCAGCAGACCCCTCCAGAGCCTCTCAAACGTGCCTGACCGTTGATCCATCAAGGCCCAATCCCGGGCCTGACATTCGTCATCCATGGCCAACTGCTGAGTGGTGGCCCCAAGGCCCCTCTCATCCTTAACGGACCCTCCCTGCTTCCTTTTAATGCCTCCAGTGTTACAATAGCCTTTCCTGGACTCAGTCGCTGCCGTGACAGAATAACAAATGAACAGTAGCCCGCTAATTAACAATTAATTCTCTCCAACACAAGGGCGGGTTGGGTGGGGAATCACGCTGCATCGGGGCCAAGGAAGAAGAGGCCGAACAAAGGGGAGCCATCGGGTTTTAAATTTCCCACTGGTCACCTCCCCCCCCCCCCCGACAACGTCATCATGCTGCTCCGGCCAATCGAGTGGTCCAGCATCGGGGTGCGTTATAATGACATCCGTGCCTGACGTCGGACCTACTGGGAGGAGCGGTGTCATGAGCTGTGCCAACCCTGTGGACCAAGGAGCTCGGCTCCACACTGCCAGTGCCATCACCACCACCGCGGTGGGAGGTGGGAAGGGACCCCCTCCCCCTCACGCAAAACTGGTAAGCCCGGTGCGGATGCATTGGATGCCTGGTTATTTACGGCACTTGCACCTATGTGATGGGGGTCCGCCCATTTCGCTGCTGCAGTTTCCATTCACAACTCTCACTCTCTCTCAGGCCGATGCACAAAGGTGCATTCTGGCAAAACACACTGTGCTGCCCACATTTACACTCTCCCTTTGTGAGCATAAATTTTACCGCCATTGCAGCAAGGAGGTTTACACTCACAAAATGAGCTTTCTACAGTGGGCGTACTCCTTAGCGCCCTCTCATGGAAATCCCATGCAAATGAGGACATTAAGTATTACTCCCTGAGGCAGAGCAGTGCGTTAGCCTGGCTGGAATTTTCTTAGCGCTGGAAACTTAACTCTAGAAGAAGAGATGGAATTAAGTTTCCAGCACTACTGTACTGGCACTTAAAATTAGTAAAAAGAGTAAAAAATGAAAAAAAAAAAAAGTCAAAAACACCTTGCAGATACTGACTTATCCTGGTAACTGGAGGTTTCCTGTGGCAAGTTTTTCAAGATTCTGCAGCAAGAGCAAATGCTTAACACGTGTTAATCAGCATATATCATGCATATAGCTGTATTGCGTCGATATCGAATGATATTTGTGATCATTTATATATTTTTGCCTAGGTTCGGATTTGCATGGGATTTGCATGCATGGATTTTGTAAATCCACGCAAAGCAGCTCATGCACAGGTAATCCTACGTAAATAACATGGCCAACTTAGAAAATTGTCAGCCACGTTAATTTAACTACACCTGAGAAAATGTTAATCTAATGCAGAAGCATTGAGACCCTAACATGGGTTCCGATGCTCCTGTATTAGATTTCAAGGGCTAGAGAAACAAAAAACCAAGGCAAAAAAAGTAAAAAGTGTGTAGGCGTCAAATTGACTCCCTTCGCACCCCAGGGCCACCACTGTTGGTATTTAGTGGTGCCCTCCCCCCTTCTTCCAGGCCCTCAAAGTTGTAAGAATCATTGGGTTCAAGTAGGACCCCCACCCCCTGCCTCATCCTCCCACAACCCAATACCTTGAAAATAAGAAATCTACCATTCTGAAAGGCCTGGGGCTCCCCTTACACTAGGCCCAATCGGCACCATTTTCCAAAATGGCACCAACCTGACCTTGTCCCAGTCACATAACTGGGGTATGATCCGGGCACCAGACCTTGTCCATGTGCCATCATCATCACTATGCCATGTGTGGAATCGGTCAAAACCTAATCTATATAAAAAATTTTTCGAAGAAGACCATCTCTTTTTTTTTAAAACTGTTTTTGAAGATGCTTTCTCTTGAACTTTCCTTTGAAAGGAAAGTTCATTTTCTTTAGAGTGGGTTTCTGGACTGATGTAGCAGAAATCAAGGAAAGAAAATTATCAGGTAAGTATAATTTTTTTTTCCTTGTCTTTCTGCTACCCCAGTCCAGAATGCTTGGGAAGTACCATAGCCCTACTACTTTAGGTGGGAGGATGTTAATCCTGTTTTCAAGATGCTCTTTCCGTAAACAGCATCTCCTTTGCAAAAATATCTAATCTACAATGCTTCGAAAATGTATGTAATGATGACCAAGTAGCTGCTTTACAAATATCTGCTGGATTTACAGTGCTTACTTATGCCTATAAACACTAAATGTGCTCTTATTGAATGTGCTTTTATTATTTCTGGTATCTCCTTTCTTTTAATAAGTATGCTAAGGAAATAGTTTTATTTAGTCATCTTGCAATTGTTGGTTTGGATGCAGCTTCTTCACACAAAACAAATAACCTATCTGTTTTTTGAAAAGAATTGGTAGCTTTCAAATATCTAATTAATATTCATCTTACATCTTGACATTTTAATGATTTTTCCTTTTCTTGACACTCATCCTTCAAAAAAAAAAAATGCAGGTAATGTAACTTGATTTAATGAAAAGATGATATGACCTTTGGCAAAAAGGATAGTGTTAAAGTTATACTTACAGAGTTCCTGCTGAATTGTTAAAATGGATCTCTTCTTGACAAAGCCTGTATTTCTGAAATTTGTCTAATGGAAGCGATAGCCATTAGAAAGATTTCAAAGTGAGATCTTTAATGGAGGCATGTTTTAAGGGCTCCGAAGGAGATGATAGCACCTTTAGAACTAAATTTAGATTTCAATGATCTAGCATATAGGCCATTACAGTAAGGACGTGTAAAAAAGAGTGCGGTAGTGCCGGGCGCACCCTCGTTTGCCGCACGCACAGTTCGGATCACATACCGCTGGATTCAGTATTTAAATGAGACGCAAATGCAAGCCGCGTCCAAAGCACGTCCATGAAGCGGTAGGCGTGCGCACTGTACTGTATCGGCCTGTATGGCTGCTATTTCAACCTTCAAGGAAATAAGCACTAAACTTTTGTCCATTCCATTCTGCATAAATGCTACAATATCTGATATTTGTAATTGCGAAGATTAAATGGAAGATGCATTACAAAAAACTCTTCTTCCATGGTTCTGAAATTCACTCTTACAAATTCTATTGATTGAGTTGGTTGAAGATTGCTTTTTGTATAATTGACTATTCAACCTATTCTTTCTAAGACTTCCAAAGTCCTGGAAGTTACTTTGATTCCTTCTTGAAGAGACTGTACCCTAATTAACCAGATGTCCAAATATGGGTGCACCACAATCCGTTCTTTTCTTGGTAAAGGTTCTTGGAGCAGAAGCTGAACTGAAAGGAAGTGATCTGATTGATTTCCTGTTGTACAGAAGCATAGAATTTTCAGATGATTTTCTCTTTTTGGAATGTAAAAATACAGCTCCTTGAGATCCAGGGAAATTAGACACTCCTCTTTTCAGACTGACAACATTACTGTGCAAAGTGTTTCCAAATGGAAGTGAGGAAAAACAGAGACACTTGTTCAGTTCTTTTAGATCTAGTTTTGTCTCTCTTTAGAATAACAAAGTAAATTGAATGACAGCCGCATCCTTCTTTTTGAGATGGTACTGGACAAATATGTTTCTGAATAGTTCTGAATAGTTCTATATTGCAGTTTAATTAGCCCTCTGTATGTTCTTTATAGTTATTTGTTCCAATGTAAGCCGCACCCGAAGCGACAGTTTTATTTCCTTGTAAACCAGTGTGATATGTATATTATACAGGAACATCGGTATATAAAAATTAAAAAAAAATAAATAAATAGCATTGTTTGTATCACAACCTTCTTTGCTTCTATTGCACAGGTTGACATCATGCCTTACTGAACTTACTGGAGTTACTAGTTCCAATGAATAACCATTCTGAATTAATGTCCAAGACCCTTTGGTCTGTAGTTATTCAAACCTGCTCTTCGAAATAGCTCTGTAATCATCCTCCTACTGGCTGAGTCAAAGAGTGGATCTGAAAACCCTCATTGCTGACTGGCAACTGAGGTAGTTGTCCTTGTTGAATCTGGCCTGGACTTTTTTGCTTCGTGAAAGGGCTACATTCTGATCCTTATTCTGAGAGTTTGTAAAGCATTTTGCTTAGCAGGGTGGAATCCGCTGTCTTCTCGGTACTGGCTTTGAGCCCTGAAGGGTCTAAAAGGGGCCTTGATTCTATCCTATAATAGATGTTGAGATCTTGTTTCACTCAAACTTCTTACTAATTTCTCCAACTCTTCTCTCAATAGCATTTGGCCCCTGAAGGATAACTTACAGAGGTGAACCTTTGACCATGAATCTGCTGCCCATTGCCTAAGCCATAGATGTCTTCAAGCACCTACTGACGAAGCTGGAGTCCATGAGCTAAGCCTTTTGAGATCATAAAAGTCATCTGCTGGATACGCTGATGCAGACTCTAGCCTTGCCGTCTCTTCTCCTTCTGGAAGCTGTTGAGTCCATTTTTAGAGCACTCTAGAAACAGAGAGCTGTTTCTTGAAAAGACTTGCTTCATTAAAACCTCTACTTTCTTGTGCTGAAAGTCCTTTACGGATGCCTCACCTTCTACAGGAATGGTAGTTTTTTCTGGACAGAGCAGTGACCAAAGCGTGTACATTTGGAATAAGCACGCTTGAGCATCAATAGGAAGTGGATGTGCTTTATGAGCTTTAGTCTTGAATCTGGAGATAGCTATTCATACAAATCCATGCTCTCAGTTTCAGAATGGGTCCCAATTCGGGGTCTCTTGATTTACTTTATCAGCTTGAGTGCTTAACTTACTTGTGATACCAGCGCAGTAATTTTGTCCTTATAGAATAAACAAATTTCTGCTTCATCTTCACCATCAAAAAATACTTCCTCTTCTTCTAGGGAATCATAATCACTCCCTTTTAAGTAATCTGCATAGTCCTTATGTGAAAGGTCGAATGGATTTTTGAAAACTGTAAAACCTGATCTAAATATTGCTCTCTTTGAATACTGAGAAGGAAAAAGAGGCTGGAAATCAGATTGTAAAGGAGTATCAGTTAAAGAATGCATCAATTTGCTTGTGCACTGCACAGAATGCCTGATGCAAACAGTGGAAAAATTCAGGTAAATAATTTGAGGACAGAACTTAAAATATGTCTAAACTGGCTACTCTCTGAGTGCTTGGATCAAATCATTTTGTTCATGCATGTCAGGCTGTGCTGCAGTTTGTTCTGATTGAGGGTTTTTCAAAATGGCATCCACGGTCATTTCAGCAGTCAGATTAGAGTCTCCTTCGCTTCTGGGGATAGTGAAAATCTGATTTTTGCTAGCTGTGACAGGGTCCTTTGAACTCTGCTTTCTTGCAGACATCAATTTTACATGTTCGCTTGAAACTTTCTCCCCGTGGTTTAAGAGTGGAGGGAGCTTCTGCCTATAGCAGTGCATTATTCTCACAGGCTGCACAGCATCAGGTTTTCTCTGATGCTGCAGTGGAAGAGTTATTTGATCTAAAAAGAACTCAAGCCTCTTTTGAGAGTCTGTAGCCAGAGTTCTCTTTGAAAAGGGGTAAGGTCTAATATAATAATCCAGCCTTACCTTACCGATGCAATGGGAATGGCTTTCTTTTTGTTTTCTTTTGTAGCAAGCCTATGGATTGACCGCTAGATGGCACCAGCTCCCCATAGATAACAACTAGCTAGAGGGGATTCCAATTTACAACTCCTCCTCTAGATGCAGCTGAGTGTGTTGACCCCGTTTGTAACTAAGGACTAGGGCTAGATTCATTGTGGCAGTTTAGTTGAGATTTTGAGGAGAGAGGAGCTCTCTTGGAGTGGGTTTCTTTTGGGTGATGCCTCCAGGCCTCACTAGGTATATTTTTGGGGATACTCCTTCCTGTGTACTCCCTACCAGGTTGGATATTCCTCCAGTTGTAGAAAGAGACTTTGTTAGGATTTTTTTTTTTTTTTTTTTTTTTACTATTTTAAGGATTACTAAAATGGGTAATCCTGGAGATGGCCATCCCCCCGAATCCGGAGGCCAGGCCACTGAAGATCTGTCAGTATCCTCCTAGAGACAGAGAAGAGTGGCAGTGCCAGTGCCATCCCAGAAGGTGTTGTTCAGAGAGGTCTTTTTGTTACCCTTCCTCTCAGTTTGGATATTGGGCAGGAAGCGTGACTCCTAATAGCAAGGCCTTTCCTCCGGAGAGGTTCAAAGCAACAGAAGAGCACAGAATCTCCCCCCGGGACAGAGGCAGAGGGCTGGGTAATGGTGTGAGGACGGCTGGAACTCAAGTAGGATTGTGAAAGCCTTTAAGAGGATCCCCTGAAGATTAGGAGCCCTCCAGCGTAGGGAAACCATGAAGCTCTCACTCAAAGGCAGTTAGAAAGCCCCAGGCACCTGAGTCACCGGCACAGAGAGAGAAAGGACACGCACATGGACAGCCATCTATTTCACTTGAACATGGATTCCTTTCTAAAGAAATCAGTAAGTTTTACTTTTGAACACCCAGACCTGTGTCATGCCTCCTTTGTCCCATCCAGCAAGAGGAAGTACTTCCTAGGAATCTGAAGTCTTGACTGCACGAGACCTCCTCTAGTCTCACGGGATCTGCTGGAACCAAACATTTATTTATTTTATGGCACTTATCATCCATCAAAAGATCAGTGCAGAGAACAACAAATTCACATCTCAGCCTGAAAATGGTAGAGCACCCTGACCGACTTCACTTTTATGCAGCTCCAGCCCTGCTCTCTACTTCAATGGCAGGGGTGGAAGGAAAATTAGAACAAATAAGGGCCCTGACCTCAGCGGTCGGAGTAACAGATAAGTATGAGGAAAATAACTGTGAAAGCTTGCTGGGCAGACTGGATGGGCCGCATGGTCTTCTTCTTCTCCTGTCACTTCTATGTTTCTGGGGAGAAAAGGGATAATGTATGGCAGGATCTTGGGGGGAGAGCAGGGATAGTGGTCTGATGGTGTCTTGGAGGAATGACCACCCTAATCTTCAATCTCTGGGGTAAGGAAGGAGGAGCATGCTAGCCGATCTGCCTAAGCCTCACCCTCCACTAGTGTCAGCCTTGTGCTCTGCTGTCTCTTGTATCTGGCTGAAATCTGGATACATTGTACACTAGGGTATCAGTGACAGTTTATTTATTTATTTATTTATAATCTTTTCTATACCGTCGCTAAGTTATACACCATCGCAACGGTTTACATGTAGGCACATATTTAATGTAGGTAAAAGTGTACTATAGTACATTCTAACAGGTGCCGTCAAAGGTTCGGTTACAATATATCATTAGACAAAATAATTTTTAGAGAAGTGGGTCATGACCGAGTGTACTGAAAGTACTTTTACGAGTAAATTTATCATACATAGTGTTATCAATATGCTAGTTGTGATGTGGGGTTCATAGACTACTCTACTGTATTGTCATAAGTACCGTGTGTCGGTGTTTATCTGCTTATTCCTGAATAATTTCTATTCTCCCGTCTCCTCGTAAAATGCCTGTTTAAAAAGCCATGTTTTTAAACTTTTCTTAAATGCCTTGAGATCACTTTGTAATCTGATCTCTGGAGGCATTGTGTTCCAAATTGTGGGTCCTGCTAATGATAAGGCCCTTTCCCTCACTTGGGTTAGTCTTGCTGTTTTAACTGAAGGGATGGTTAGGAGTGCTTTATTTGCTGATCTGCATACATACAGACGTCCCGGGGCTTGCACGCGCCACCGAGCCTATGCAAAAAAAAAAAAAGGCTCTGTGCGCGCAGGGGTAGGTTTTCAGGGTTACGCACGTAACCCTTTGAAAATCTACCCCTCTATTACCACCACTACTATTCATTTCTAAAGTGCTACTAGCCATCTCAGTGCAGTACAGACACACATGAGAGACAGTCCCTGCTCCCAGGAGCTTACAATCTAGTCTGTCTTGGTTTCACTCTGTCAGGTAGTGCTGCAAGGAGGGAATCATTAACAAGGTCACTTTCTCTCTCCAGGACCCCATGTCATATGTGTACCACATCATTGCTCCTGGGAGTTAATGTATTAGTAAGAGCAATAATTTTATAAGGGCAGAGCTCAACAAGACAAAAAAAAATATTCCATATAAAATAAAATGCTTATTTATTATAAGTAAATTGATCAAGACTTTTCTAAAATGGATACAGAAAGAAAAAGTGGTTTGCTTATCTATACAGGTTAATGCTGGTCTCGGACCACTATCCCCTGTCACAGCAGAGTTAAGCTGTTCAAGGAGCTGCCTCGGGGCTACTGTATTAAAGAACTTTAGATAGAATGATTCCAGTCAATGAGAAATCAGGTAATGCATACGGTCTACACTTGTCAAGCACCTCTGTAGCCCGTATGCAATACCTGATTTCTCATTGACTGGAATCATTCTATCTAAAGTTCTTTAATATAGTAGCCCCTGAGGCAGCTCCTTGAAGAGCAAAACTCAGAGTTGGGCAAGGTTTAATAAAAGTCCTTTTTATACAGATCCTTCTTCGTTTTTATTGCTGTACAGCTATTGTGCATCAGCTTCCGCTTTGTTTTTTGGGACCACAACAAAAAGGACAGCAGCCTCAAGCTCATAAGTAAAGTATAAATATGATAATTATTTATAAAGTTAGACTCAAATTTATAGACAATGACTTAGAAACTCACAAATTCATAAAGACTTATAGACTCAAATGTCATCTATTTATGTTGAGTTGGCTATATGTTCAGTCTTCCTGTTTAGCTATCGAAACAGGAAGACTGCAGTTATTTATAGTTAATTACTAGAAGCTTTAAGCTAGTAAAATAAAGTGCTAACTTATAAACTTTGAAAACGGGTTGCTCTTCTATGGCAAATCATAGCTTAGTGGCTCATAAGAATTTTGTATTGAGCTGCTGTGGGGGATGCCTGCCAGGTCTTCTGGCTGAAGCCATGTAATGGTGGAAATGTCAGTGTGTTTGTGAGAAGTTGTATTACCTCTCTCTTAGTCATCTTTGTATGCCTAGAGGTCAAGCGAAATCCTATAGCTGAAGAGTGTGTCTGCATTCCTCTGCTCTTACTGAGGATGAATTAATAGGCAGCAGTCTTTTATTAAAAGGTCATGGATTTCTTGACATCAATGCTTGAGAGCCCCATGATAAGTCGAGACAGAAACAAATAAAGTCTTAAATCAGAACCAAGGCAGAGCACCCTCCACAACTTTCTAATCCTTCACATGTTGGACCAGATCCTGGAGAGCATGGACTGTTTCTAGATTTCATGTAAGAGGAGGTTGTACGAGTTCAGTTATTTTTTCCATGAGCAGCTCATTTTCCTCCATGCTAACCTGGCCATTCGAGTTATGCAGCCTTATCTTTGCTGAAGAATTGGTGTTTTCTCCATTGATCAGTCTGGGTGCCGGCTCACTCCTCTCTCACTCCCTGCTTTTCATCTAAACTTCCATTCTCTTGTCTTTTTTTTTTTCATTCCTCTAAATGCTCATTCTTGATCCTCATGCTCCATCTATTCAGACAAACACTACACAGCACAAACTCCATACATGTACATACTACTGCAACATCAAACAATTAGGACAGACTGATAAAGCACAGCTGAGTCTAGGTGTGCGGGCCCAGGCTCACTCTGCCACAGCAGGGCTGCTCTCCTCCAGGACAGCAGAGGAGATCCCATGTCCCCCTCAAAAACATCAGCAAGGCCCTTCGCTCGTTCTCTCCCCTAAACAAGTCGTTTCCCCATCCCTCCCCTCCGAGATCCATACAAGCAGTCTGCCCCTCCCTTTCTGCACCTCTAACTCTCCCAAGCATCTGTGTAGTGGTGGAAGTCTGATTCTTCTGCTGCATGGCTGATCATACACTGCCCCTTCCCTTTACAGCACAGGGCTTGTCCTGCATTGATTCTGCTCCTGTGCCATGTGGGCATGTGTGCACCCACAGTAGCTCTGGGTGGGTGCTGTGTGGGCAGAGATGCAGCTGACAACTTCACCTGTTAGTTCCTTCAGTTGGAGAAAAGCACAGAAGGAGGGTGCCATCCCCTCTAAAGGATGGGTCCCAGGGCTATCACCCTGGTTCACACACCCCCTCCCAGATTACCCTGGTTTACCCCCCCCTTCCATCAGATTGCCTTGTGATTACTTACATTTGTTTATGTCATTCACACCTAGATAAAATTGTCATACAGAGAAGAGGTATTTTGTATAATGCACTCTCTACCTAACTTCCAAAAAGCTAGGTAGAGTGCACATTGTACAAATCAACTCTTCTTGTACCTTTCATCAATTGAAATGACAAAATCTTTATTGATGTGTACTTTGCTGTTTGTTCTTCCTACCTTGTACATAACCCCCCCCCCCAATAAAAAAACCCCCCCAAAAACAAACTTCCTCCCCCCCCCCCCAATCCCCACTGAGTTAAAAATGCCCCCTCTTACAGTAGTATAAATAGAGTGACATTTGTGTCCATGTAAAGGTGCTCTTCTCTCTCCTGCCTGAATGGGATATGTGATAAAAAACATTGCCCTAGTAACGCACAACTACAGTGGGCAGAGTGCACAGAAAAAGGTGTAGTTATTTCTGGCATTAAAACCCACATTGCTGTGCATTACTCTATCACCATTGACATTAGGAGCTGCTCATTACCATTAAATCTGCCCAGATTCCTCCCACTTGCATAGCAAGTGAATTGATTAGTAACTTTGTTACTAGAACTTCGGTATATAAAACTGTTAAATAAATAAATAAATATTTGCATACAAACATGTGTTGTGCTTTTTAAATGTGTGGGTTTACAGCCTTAACACAAAATGATAAATGACCTTGTAAGTTTGACAGGTGAGTGACAGGCAACTCAACTAATCAGCGTTCATTTCTGGGTTAAGCTCCAACCATTGACCCTTCTCCCAGCCAATAAGATCCAAGTTCCAACCCAACAGGGCGTTACCATGACATATTGGAAATCTCACATCTCTACGATGAATCAATTAAGTCGCTAGGTATGAAAGTTCCATTATTCTTATTTTTGCATACTTGATTTTAATGAAAAGGCAGTTGAGTTTCTCCAACAAGATGTAACCCAGAGTAACCATGCCCTGCAGTAATCAGACTGGCATTTTTAGTCAAATTTCTCAAGGGGGCAATTGTGGGGTTTTGCATTTCATACTTGGATAAAAGCTATAAAAAAGCCCCAGGAAATTGTCCAAATTTATAAAGACCTTATAACTGATACAGCAATATTGCATTAGACTACATTAGGCATTCATAAAATAAAAAGAAAGATTACAGGACAATTTATACATACAGTAAGTACACTTTATTCAGAGAAAAAAAGCATCAATATCAAAATATCAGAAGTAAATAATCCAAACAGGAGATGTTTAATTATGTCAGAGCATGCAAAATGAATTCCAAAGATCAGCATATGCAACAAATCTCTTTCTTACAAAGTATTTGTCAAAGGTACTGTGGCCCAAATTATTGTGCTGGGTGACTTTGTCAGTGCATGGAGTCAGCACTCTCTCTCTTTATTGGTGACAGTCTGGAAGGACTTGAAGGATTTGCCGATGACAAAAATCTAAGTAGATGCACCCTTGGGAGAAATGAAGAGAATAGAAGATGACTTGAAATCCTGGAAGGCTGATCAAGGATTTGGAAATTATGCTTCAGTGCAAAAAAAAAAATAAAAAATCTGCATTCATAGTTTTTTTTTAAATTACCCTTTAGTAGATTAGGAGAGGAAGAATTGGTAACTACAAAAAGAGAAAAGAGTTACAACAGGAATAATCTCTGATGAGCTGAAGAATAAAGCAGCAGGGATAGTGTAAGGTGTGTTAAGCTTTGATAAGGAGAGGAGTAGCCACCTCATGGTTAGAGCACTAGGCTGCGAACGAGGGACGTTAGGGTACAAATCCCACTGCTGTTCTGTGTGTCCCTGGGGAAATCACTTCACCTGAACGCAATCTGCTTGCAAGTAGCTGAACATTCACAAAAGGTGGAATATAATTGAAAATAAATAAGAAACAACATCACCAGTAAAAACAAAAGGAAGGTAATATTCCCCCCAGTTCGTGACATGAGTGAGATCTCACCTTGACTATTGGAGACTATACTCTTAAGGACACAGAAGGTGGAATCCGTTCAGAAGGTGGCAGGGCCTTCAGTGCTACCTACAGAAAGAAATGCTTAAGGAACCCAAAATGTACTAAGCAACGTTTTGGGCAGCAGGGACTGGCAAGCTACCTTTCTAAAACGACAGGACTGGCTGTGGGGCAGACCTGGGAGGCTGAGTGGGCATGGTGGGGGTCCATCGATATTGAAGACCTCTCTTACTTATCAATCTCATGGGTCTCTCCTGCAGTCTGCCCAACGGGTGTGCGCTTTGACATAACTGCATGGTAAAAGTAAAACAAAATCTGATGAAATACAAATTGTTATCAGCCTGTTCAGTCTCTCGCCTCCCGCGGCTCGCTGCTCAGTGATCTGGTCTTGGTCTTCGTAGGCCACATGTCCTTCCCTTAATGTTTATGAGGTAGGAGGGGAAATTTCAGAGTCAGTCATGACTTAATCTGCTAATTACCGTCACAACGCAAGCTGCGATGTGGAAGAAATAACATGAGCTGGCGGGGGGGGGGGGGGGGGGGGGGGGGGGGGTGGAGAACGGGTTTGAGGAAATCACAGTGCAGCACAATCAGCCAAACATGGGCAGGGCCTGCGGTAAGGAAGAAGTGGCACATGAGGTGGGAGAGGGGGTTTCTGCAGAAGTCCTCAAGCAGCTCAATATACCAAGCATCACCACCACAGCACAGGAAATACAGCACTACAGATCATCAATGGAGGTCTGCAGCCTGGCCATCGAGAAACACTGCTGCAGAGCATGAGGAAAGCAGAGTGCAACAGGGTCTGTGGGGGGGCCCGGGGCACAGCCAGAACTGAATCTGAGGGGGTCCAAAGTGAACCTGGGGAGGGACAATGATACCGTGCTGGTCCCCCACCGCACCCCCCATCCTGTACAAAACCCCCCTAATTGTTGTCTGTTTTCACACTCTCCTTACCCTGGCTGTCTCTCACTCTCCCTGTTTGGTTATCCCAGATCCTTTACGCGAGTGTCCGTCCCTCAAACTGCTATAGAGCAAAGGAAACAGGCTTCCAACCAAGAGGTGCGGAGAGGAGGAAGGATGATTACCCGCCAAAAGCAAACTAAAAAAAAAGACTTTAATGAACTCAAAACCTTACAGCGCTCTCTCAGGAACAGTGCTTCCCTATTGAAGTTATCATTTGCAGAGCTCAGTCCAGCTTTAGGGGTGTTCGGTCAGGTGGCTGTTCCCAGCTTGGTGCTCGAGAATCCAGCCCCTTCAGGTAATTTCAGTTCAGCACCGGGCAATTTTCCTCAAACAGCTGATTAACCTCCTTCCCCGGCAGCTGTCTCTAATCAAGTCTGGAGGAAACCTGTGCCAACATTTAAAAGCGTAGTCTGTACCTTTCTGCACAACTCTGCCTTAAAGTAGTTTATGCCTAAGATTCTCTTAAGACTGCCTCAGCTTCTGAAGGCAGTGCCTATCATGCTTCTGTAACAGTCTCCCTGCCAGCAAAGGTGATTGCTAGACCTGCCCCTAAGACAGACCCTGCCATTATACTGGCCAAACAGAATCCAGTGCCAGATTCCAGGTCAGATCTTTTGTCTCACTCCTCTACCAAGAGATCCGCACCTGAGGCTCCTTTGGAAGGCAGAGATTAAAGAGGAACCATATTCCAGCTCTTAGGTCTTTTTCACATCCTGCTCCACAGGATCCCCCTCCAGGCTGCCCTGGCTAAGACTGTTGCTACAGCACCCCCACATGATCCTGTTGTCCTGGAGTCTGCCATACTATATTCAGAGGCTTCTCTACCCAGACTGTTCCTACAGTCCCTTCCCAGGATCCTGTCCAGGCTGTTACCTTACCACATCCAAAAAACCTGGCTAATACTCTCTCTTCACCATCTCTAGAGATTTCAGTCTAGGATGCTGTTACACCTTATTCATAGATTCTCAACATCAGACCTGCATGCTAGGTTTTCCCCATGTTAAATGCACTGTCTGGACCTACTGTTTAGGTTACCTGTCCATATATCTCTATAAATTGTTACTGGACTGATTGGCCCATATCGTTTTAGTTACCTATGGGCAATTCTGTACTCACTTGTTACTCAACTTTTTATAATGTGCTCATTGTATTTGCTTCTGTTCCATGCACCTTTGTCATGTTTTATTGCTATATTTTGTGCATCTTTGAATTACAAAAAAATAAAGATTAACCAAGACAGTTCCCACAGCACTCCTATAGGTTGAGCCAGCTTATTCTACCCAGGGCCGGCGGAAGCACTAGGCGAACTAGGCGATCGCCTAGGGCGCTGAGCATTAGGGGGCGCCGAGCCGCTGATGGCCAATGGCCGCCGGTGGACGTCATCCCAATAGCGGCTGAGCGGTGAACTACTGCTATGCTGTGTGCCGGATACACACAGCAAGAAGATCGGCAGGACCGTGGTACAGTCGCGTCTAAACATGCTGGTGCTCCTCCTCCTTCCTGCCCGCGCGGCCCCGGAAGAAAAATGTTGCCGGAGCCGCGCGGGCAGGAAGGAGGAGAAGTTCCTGCATTGGCTGATGCTCCTCCTCCTTCCTGCCCACGCGGCCCCGGAAGAAAAATGTTGCCGGGGCCGCGCGGGCAGGAAGGAGGAGAAGTTCCTGCATTGGCTGATGCTCCTCCTTCCTGCCCGCGCGGCCCCGGAAGAAAAATGTTGCCGGGGCCGCGCGGGCAGGAAGGAGGAGAAGTTCCTGCATTGGCTGATGCTCCTCCTCCTTCCTGCCCGCGCGGCCCCGGAAGAAAAATGTTGCCGGAGCCGCGCGGGCAGGAAAGAGGAGGAGCATCAGCCGCGTGCCGGAAGGAGGAGGAGCATCAGCCACGTGCAGAAGAGGATCAGCGCGGCTCGAGAAGACCGGGGCCGCTGCAGAGCCCATCCTGCAGTGGCCCGTGAAGAGGAGGCCCAGAGGTGAGAGAGAGACTGAGGGTTTGTACAGTGTGCATGTGTGCGTGTATGAGATGAGTTGAGAGACTGTGTATGTGTGTGTGGGAGTGAAGACCTGAATGTTTGCAGAGACAGCATGGGAGAGCCTCTGTGTGTGTGAGAGACAGCATGTGATAGTGAGACCCTGTGCTTGAGCAAGACAGCATGTAGGAGTGAGAGAGAGCCTGTGTGTGTGTGTGAGTGAGTCAGCATGTGACAGTGAGAGCCTGTGTGTAGGAATGATTGTATGAGAGAGAGCATGTGACAGTGAGAGCCTGTGTGTAGGAATGATTGTATGAGAGAGAGCATGTGACAGTGAGAACCTGTGCTTGAGCAAGACAGCATGTGGGAGTGAGAGTTAGACAGCATGTGCAAGAGAGAGACTGTGTATAAATGATTGTATGAGGGACAGCATGTGAGAATGAGTGCCTGTGTATGTGTGAGAGAGAAAGCGTGTGAGAATGAGAACCTGACTGTGTGTTTGAGGGAAGCAGACAGATGGAGAGAAAAGAAATATGTTATAAAAGGAATTGGCAAAAAAATAAGAAAGGGAAGGTGGAAAAAAAAAAGCCTGTGACCAACCGATTAGAAAACTAAGATCTGACAGCAAATGTAAAAAGAAATAAATTACTTTTTACTGATTGGCACATGTAATCTTTGGGAATGTGCAAGAGTAGCACTTTCTCTATGCGGATCTCACAATGTACGAGATCAGCATAGAGGAACTGGAAGCCCATGGGGCCTGCACAGAGGAGGCAGCAGAATGTGCTTCAGTGCCAATAGCAGCAATCAGCACCTCCGCAATAGCCATACAGCAGCAGTGACAGTGGCAGCAGAAGAATGAGAGAGGCCCTGAGGTTGCTGGCAAAAGAAAGAGAGGGGGTCTCTGCCTTTAGTGTGTGCATGTGTATGAATGGGAGTCTGCCTGGCGGTGTATGTGTGTGAATGCATGGGTGCTTGCCTGAGGGTGTGTCTGTGAATGAGAATGTATGGGTGTCTTCCTGGGGTTTGTATGTGTGAGAATAGGTGCCTGCCTGTTTGTGGTGTATGTGTGTGTGTGAGAATAAATTGGTGCCTGCCTGGGGGTCTGTGTGTGTGAGAATGAATGTGTGCATGCCTGGGGGATGGGGAGGGAGTGGTGTGAAAATGAATGGGAGCCTGCCTGGGGTTCAGTGTGAGAATGACTAGGAGCTTGCCTGTGTGTGTGTGTGTGTGTGTGTGTCTGTGTGAGAATGAGTGGGAGCTTGCCTGGCAGTGTGTGTTTGTGTGTTTGTGAGGGAGCCAGTGAGAGTGAGAGCATGAGTGTGTATGAGAAAATCCAGGGGAGTAAGAGTTTGTGTGGGGGTGTGTGTGGAGGGGGAGAGAGTGCCTTAGAGCCTGAGTGTGTCAGTGTCTGTGAGAGCGAGAGGTTATGGTTGGGTATAAGAGCATGACTGTGAATGTATGTGACAGTGTATGTGTGAGAGAGAATGGACATGTGAGTATGTGTGAGAGAGAGAGGATAACCTCCTAATCCTCGACAATATCAGGGTGACTGGAAATCAAGAGCTCCCATGTATGGACAGCAGGGGCTTTTTAAAATCCTTATTAGTTTTAATTATTGTGTGTTATTTGATATATGTACTGTTTTGAAATATTTTATTGGTGTTTGGGAAATTGTAAAAAATGTATATGATTTTAATTAATAGAAATTCTATTTATCAGTAGTTTTAAAATATTTTATTAGTATGGTTTTACTATTATAACTGATGCTTTGTTTCTTGATTTTATTTGTTTTATGAGGAATGGTTGTTCTGTTTTTCCATTGCTAATACACAGAGTCTGGCTTCTTGGGGTTTCCATTTCAGTTTTTTCTAATTTGTGCTCCTTTATTTTGTATTCTGTATTTGGTGAGGGTCTGTCTCTGCTCTGTGTGTGTGACCATGATGAGAGATTCTGCTATCATATAGTGTCTGTATAGAGATCTATAGCAATTGGGTTTGTTTTGTTTCGTCAGTAGGTGGTGTATTGGTATTCTAGGACCCAGTGTAATATTTACCCTTGCTTATTCACAGGTAGGGTTATTGTTGTTTGAGTCCTTGGTGTTATTACTGTTATGTTATGATGGGATTGCAGTATAGATTTTGGGTGTCTTTTTTGCGGTGCTTTGTGTTAGTTCACAATGTGTCTGGCAGTGGAAGGTGTTTGTGCTGCTGTTGCTGTGAGGTGACACCAGAATTTGAAAATATCTTTTAGTATGATGAGCTGTAAGGGAAACATCCAAGCTCCATTGTTTGGGGGAATTTCAGTGGATGCACAGAGTTACAGAACTGGAGGGGCAGGATTTGTATTGACATTCTGTCCCTTCCTATATATTCCAGACTTCACTCTCATAATCCATATAGAATTAGTTGAATGAGGCTATCAAATAATTTTATAGTAGTTTTACTAGAAGTGTGAAACTGGCCAGCTTTTTAAAATAATGCAGAGGACCCTTTGGACTTTTTTTAACAACACTTTTTTTTATAACCAATTTTAAAGCAGGGTGTGATGAAGAAATGTCATTTTGGCTCCCCCCCCACCCAAAACAAATTCTTCTGTCTAGAGATGCCACTGATTTTCTGTGGCACACAAATGCATTGGCCCCTGGGCGCCGGAGACCCTTGGTATGCCACTGGGTGCGAGCCATATGGGGCCGCAAGTGGTGGCAAAGAGGAGTGGAGATTTGTCGGGCCGCAAGCAGTGCCCAATCTGCTCGCGACCCAGAAAACCCCAGTCAGCGGGCGTGATTGAGAATGAGGTAGGAGTCTGGGCCGAGACCGGAGGGGGGGGGGGGGGGGGGCGCAAGGAAGAAGGCTCGCCTAGGGTGCCAAATCCCCTAGCACCGGCCCTGATTCTACCATATTTCCACTCCAGAATGACTCTGCTCCTTCAACTTTGCTCCAGGATGATTCCGAGCCAGCAACTTCAGTCCTGGCTATTCTGATAGCAAGTTCTAACACTTCAGCTAAAGCTGCTTCCAGAGCAATCAAACCAAAGTCCATATAGGCCATCACTGTAAGGAAACCAGTGCCTGCCATATCTCCATAGTGACCAGAGTTGATCCATGCCATGACCCTATTCCAGGGCAAACCTGCTTCATCACCCTAGATCAGTGGTTCCCAAACTGTCCTGGAGGACTCCCAGCCAGCTGGCTTTTCAGGGTATGCTCAATAAAACATACAATGGAGGCAGTGCAGTCCAATCTTTCTCATATGTTTTCAGGACATCCATAATGAATATTTATGAGGAAGAGTGGCCTGCACTGCCTCCATTGTATGTTTATTACTGAAAGTCTGACTGGCTGGGTGTCCTCCAGGAGAGGTTTGGGAACCATTGCCTTAGAGATGATTTGGCTTCAACTACATCGCTCTATAGTAAATCCAATCCATTTGTTTCAGTCCTAGCCACCCAGTTTTTGCCTTGCTTCTTTCCCAGATGTCCAAGACACTCCTTCCTCATGAGATCTCAGGGGGAGAGGGCATCTTAAAAGCGAAGGCTGATAGGCAGCCCTCCCAGCAGCAGAGGCCCTCACTGAGTCATGCTCACACCCACTCTAGACTCTATGATGCTTGCAACCCAGCTCTATTTAACCCTGCCTCTCCCACAGCTCAGTGTCTCATCAAGTTATGGCACTTTTTACTGGATCTCCTGCTTTGTTTCTGCATGGCCCTTGTGGCCTTCTCACCTTGCCCTAAATACTTTGGACATTCTAGTCTAGCCTTGCTTTGCTGCTGGTTGACCTCCTTATATGAATCTTGTTGCCTTGATTCCTTTTGATCCTTCGGCATCACTATTCGACCCCATTGTACAGAATAAGGCACAGCCCAGACCAGTGTACCAGGTTTTTCAATTAGGCAAAGTATGGAAGAAGGATACGACCAAACCCAACAACCAGGAGAACAAATGGGAAACACCACCCTTAAGGGGGAGAGGGAGAGGGAGAGGAAGGGGTCGGGGAAGAGGTTATCCCCACCAATATTAAAAAATGTGGTCCCTAAAGATGAGAATAGAGTAGTCAACATATCCAATAGGGAATTGAACACTGCAGAACTAGTTGTTCTGAACAAAGGGTTATCCTTTGTTCCGACCACTAGATATAATGCTTTTAAAACAAGAGTGGAACTCTTTAAGTTCACGAGAAAACTTAAAATCATAGATCTATTTTCTACTCTACCAGCGACTAGTGATAATTCAATTGTGAAACCCATTAGCAAATGGATGCCAGGTGGACCTCCAAATCCTTTGATCCATACATTTGAGACTCTAATTTTGAAGGATATTTCAGAAAAAGAGAAGAAATTTAGATATAAACATAATTTGTCTGCACTTGAAAAAGATGCTATCACTGGATTGAGGAGGGATCAATCAATAGTAATCAAACCGGCAGACAAAGGAGGGGCAATTGTTGTCATGGATAAGTTTAAATACATCCAGGAAATAGAAAGACAATTACAAGATACCAATTTCTACAAGAAATTAGAGAATGATCCTACGGGTATGGTTAAAAAAGAAGTTGATAATATCATATCTATTGGAGAATCTGGTAATTATCTAACCAAAAAAGAGATAGAGTTTCTCACGACACAGTTTCCCGTGATGCCGGTTATGTATGTACTGCCAAAGATACATAAATCAGTACGAGATCCACCTGGAAGACCCATTATTTCTGCTAATGGTTCTTTAATGGAACCACTGGCTATCTTTATTGATACATTTTTGCGACCACATTTCCCCAAGATACCATCCTATATAAGAGATTCAGCCCATATGATTACCACTCTCATGGAGTTGAAAATTGAAAATATAGACATCATTTTGGTGACCTTAGATGTTGACTCGCTTTACACCAACATACCACAGAATGAGGCGATTTTAATTGTTGAAAAAATTGTCCATCTGTACAATATCAGCCCTCTGATACCCAACCAGTTCATTATAGAGCTTGCTACAATAGCATTGACAAAAAACTTTTTTCTTTTAATCGTGAATACTACATGCAAATTAAAGGTGTAGCGATGGGGTCTCCTATGGCCCCATCTATTGCAAATCTTTATATGGCAAATTTTGAAAAAATGTTTTTATCAGAGCATAGTTTTAAAAGTAATATTTTACTTTGGAAGAGATATATTGATGATGTGTTTTTAGTATGGAGAGGCAGTGAATTCGGTTTATTACAATTTTTAGAATGGTTGAATAGTTTAGATTCGAATTTACATTTTAAAATGCAGTTTGATTCCAAAGAAATACCATTTTTAGATATATTAATAAGAAGAGACAATGCAGATTTTAAAACAGATATCTATCAAACCCACGGACAAGAATAAGTTTTTATCCTATGATAGTTGTCATAATAAATCACTGATACGGAATTTGCCTTATAGTCAGTTTTTACGCTTAAAGAGACTATGCACTGATACTGCAACATTTCAAATGAGATCTGGAGAAATGAAAACACGTTTTTTAGAGAAAGGTTATCCAGAGTATTGTATAGATGAGTGCTTTAAGAAGGCAGACAAACAACAACGTGACACTATTACAAAAAAGGAAGAAAAGTGAAAAAAAGGATAGAATAATCTGCCCACTGACATTCACAGGTCTTTCGCACAATATCATACAAGTCATCAAGAAACACTGGCACATATTACAAGCTCTTCCAGCATTCTGTGATAAACAAATAATGGTTGCCAACAAACGAGAAAAGAATCTTAAGGAATTGCTAGCACCATCAGCGTTACCTGTCGCTTTACCTAAGATGAAAGAAACAGTAGGACATCGCCCATGTGGTAATTGTTGTGTTTGTTACGTGAACCTCAGAACACAGAGTTTAGAGATAGGCAATACAGATAGAGTCTTTAAACTTTATGATTCAACAAATTGCAAAAGCTCGGGAGTCATCTATGTTGCTATTTGCCCATGTAAAAAGTGGTATATTGGTAAAACTGTGAGGCAATTTAATAAAAGGGTAATTGAGCATAAAAGTGCAATAAACAGATTAAATTAAGGGAAACCTTTAGTTGCGCACTGTGGGGCGGATTTTCAGAGCCCTGCTCGCGTAAATCCGCCCAAAACCGGGCGGATTTACGCGAGCAGGGCCCTGCGCGCCGGGAAGCCTATTTTACATAGGCCCCCAGGTCGCGGCCCGGCGCGCAGCAGGCCCGCTGGCGCGCGGGGATTTACGTCTCCCTCCGGGAGGCGTAAATCCCCCGACAAAGGTAAGGGGGGGGTGTAGACAGGGCCGGGTGGGTGGGTTAGGTAGGGGAAGGGAGGGTAAGGTGAGGGGAGGGCAAAGGAAAGTTCCCTCCGAGGCCGCTCCGATTTCGGAGCGGCCTTGGAGGGAACGGGGGGAGGCAGCGCGGCTCGGCGCGCGCAGGCTATACAAAATCGATAGCCTTGCGCGCGCCGATCCAGGATTTTAGTGGATACGCGCGGCTCCGCGCGTATCTACTAAAATCCAGCGTACTTTTGCTTGAGTCTGATGCGCAAGCAAAAGTAGGCTGTTCGCGCGCCTCTTAAAATCTACCCCTGTATTGAGACTGGTCATAAATTCTCAGATTTTAGGTTCTGCGTAATTCAAAAGCTAAATGTGAACTGGAGAGGCGGTGATTTTAATAATTTACTTCTTAGAAATGAACAGAGGTTTATTTATGAATTTAATACTTTATCACCTAATGGTCTCAATAGTGAATCTGATTTAGGAGTTTATCTATGAAAATTATCTGTATTAGTTAATAACAGTTGGAGTCCAATGATTTTATAGTTCTTGTTATCTTTTTGACTTTAAGCTGTCACAGTTTATTTTTTATAATTATCTTTTACAGTTGCTTTTATTATTTAAGCTGTCACAATCTTATCATTAATCAACTTTAACAGTATACTTATTTTTAATACATGATATAGTTTGACATATATCAATCAATAAAAAGTATTTCACCATGCATATCTGAATGCACAGCACGCCTAATAAGGTTTCCCATAGTACTAGAGTGCACTGTAAGAAGATTCCTGCTTCTGCTAGTGAAGACATATTTAAAACTCTCCTTTGTGGTTAGCAGAATGAATATCCTTGTATGGCAGGCTACAAATGTAGCGATTTAAGTCTATGTAGCAATCACGGACTATAGCATGAATGTGAAGTTCTAAGGAAGTTGTGCTAAATGAGGTATATACAAACAAAGGTTGTGGTTTTAGTAGTGTTTGCTTCTCTGATTGAGGTGAGTGAATTGCTTTGATAACATTAAGAGAGAACCGCCAGAGTATATCAGCATTGCTCTGATAACACTTGGAGAGAACTGCCAGAGTATATCAGCTGACAGCTGAAAGAAATTCTTTTTGGCGCGAATTCCTTGCAAATCACGCGAGAATCACTATAAGTACTGGGCTTGACGGTGTCTCTGTTTGACACTAGCAGAAAGAATGTCAGAGTGTTCTGCAGGTATGTGATCTCTCTGAAGCGCAATCAGTTAAGTATTTGGCTGTGTTTCCTACGTGTGATACAGATATTATGGCTTTGTTTTACTGAGAAGCAACAGCACAAACTGTCCTTTAATTTGGAATGACCTTTTTATATTTTTTTTAAAAAGTATGTTTTTTTAAAAGTAAATTGGCAAAAGGTTTGTCCTAGTTATATATTTTATACAATTAATATTATGATGATAACTTATGGTTAATGTGCTATAGACTACTGGCTGTGCAATTCTCAATAGTTTTGAATGGTTTTTTTTAATTAATAGTAAGAACTTCATTTATTATTTTTAAACATTGCTAGTATAAGATAAAATTATATAACAAATGAATGGTTTGTTTAAAATCTATATGTTGTTGTTTCTATTTAGACACTAATGATATTGTGACATTGTGACAGCAGCCCTGCAGGCATATTTTAAGTCCTGCTAATTGAAGTAAGCACTAACTATGATTACATTGACTCCACTATATCCTCTGATTAAGAATTACATTCATAGAAAGTCAGCCTCTCCAGTTCTATTGAATCATTCATTCTTTGTTTTCTGTCTACACCATGTTGATGTCCAAATGCAATTTTAATCTGTTTGGATTCCATGAGTTTATATAGCTATACATGTATCAAGCACTTTTTGTTTGTATTCACACATTAATACATGTATTTTATATTTCTAATTATTTAATTGTGTTATTTTAATTTTTATCTGAACACCTATACATGTATTTTATTTTATGATTTAAGTACGTACATCTATACATGTATTTTATGTCCTTATTGTTTTGAATTATTTAATTGTGTTTTAAGGTTTTATATTTATTTGTTCAATTTTAGTTGCCCCTGAGGCAGCTCTATGAGCGAAACTCGGCCAGAGTCGGGCATTGAAATAAAGGGCTTCTTCTGATCGTCCGATTCTCATTGTCTTTACTGTATCACAGCCAACTGGATCGGCTTCCGATTTGCTTTTTGGGTCCATCCCATTTAGTTACACCGATGAAGCATTTCAGGCAGTCTTAACTGACCCTCTGTTCTTCACCGAATCTTCAGTTGTACATCCTACTATTTCCTGGACAGACATCAATACCCAGAAGAGGCTCACACGAGCTGAATTACATGCATCAACTTTGATTGAACATTGTCGTGTCCGGATTCCACGGGGATTGAGAGTTTTAAAAGAGCCTCATTTACATACTGAGAATAAAGAGTTTTTGATTCGTTGGAATCAGATCCTTAATAAATGCTCTTTTGACTTAATGCTGTTAATTGAGACCACTAAACAGCTAGTGCCATCTTTAAAAGAAGAAGTTACTGTTCAGATTGATAGCATCAAAAATTCTACTGCCACAGACGCCTTTGATCAACAACTGACTCACTTCAACACCAATCTCAATAAGTTCCGAAGTGAACTTAAAGCAGTCAAGTATAATAAGTTTCTACGTGACGAATCTGACTATTCTAAAGGGTACGTTTACCCATGGATGTCCACGACACGCAATATACCACGGAAAGTAACCTTTGCAACCACATCTTCTTCAGAAGAATCTTCAGGAGAAGAATCAGGTCCACCAATCCAGACATACCAGATGCCTCCACAAACAATTTCATCCACTTTCTTTGGATCACAGGCATCATCATCTACTATGCTTGCACCTCCACCTCAGCAACCTCAGCCTTTTTTAGCACAAGGACCACCTCCCCGCAACTCCAGACCGAGGCAAATCGCATCAGCAGCCCTCGCATCAACAACCTCCACCCAGGATCACTCGCAATACCAGGCAACAGCAAGGATTCAACCCTTGGCAATGAGTTCCGAAACCACAGAACTGGTTTTCAATCTACTCGTCCCCTCTCAGATATAGAAATTTTAGTTTTGGAAAAAGGATTATCCTTCGTACCCACAATCACTTTTGACTCTTGACTTACAAATATATTTATTTAAATTCTTTTGCATGTTATGGATTAAGCAATTTTTGACTCTCCTGCAGCTTATGATCTCTCTGTTAAAAAGAAATCTAGATGGTGTCCCCCAGGTCCATTTGATCCTTTGTTATTAGCCTTTGAAAAATTGGTCCAAGTGGAAGTTCAGCAACTTCCCCAAAGATCTAGTGGTACACATTATAACATCTCTAAGACACAACAGCAGGCCATTACTTCCCTCAAAACAGATCAATCCATCATTATAAAACCAGCAGACAAAGGGGGAGGGATTGTTGTAATGGACCGAAATATATTAATGAGGTTATGCGCCAACTCGCTGATACTAGATTCTACCTGCCACTTATTTCTGATCCCACCTCGAATTTGCAAGAAATAATTAAAGGATTGGTGGAAGAAGCCCTCACATTACATCATATAACCTCACATGAAGCATCTTTTTTACAAACAGAGTTTCCAATTGTTCCTACTTTCTTCCCAAAATTCATAAGTCATTGACAGATCCACCTGGCCGCCCGATAGTTTCAGGCATTGGCTCAGTCCTTGAACCACTGTCTCAATTTGTAGACATCTTTCTGAAACCGCTAGTTAGTTGTAGTCGTTCTTATGTTAAAGACATGAACCATTTCATCACTATTCTGAATAATTTGTCAGTAGGGATGTGAATTGTTTTTCAACGATTAAAATTATCGTCCGATAATTTTAAAATAGTCTTAAATCGTTAAAGAACACAATACAATAGGAATTCTAACGATTTATCGTTAAAAAATCGTTTTTTTGGTTAGTGCGCACTAACAGAAAATGATACAAATTGACACTTTTCAGGTCAGTTAAGGTCAGTTTAGGAATGAATATGTATTCCTATTGGCTGGCTGCCCTCTTATTTATTGATGTTACCAAGGTTCACACTGATGTGATGGTTGGGGGGATGGGAAATGGAAACGGTTGGTAGCTTGACAAAAAAAGTAATGTGATCAGTCAATGTGACTAGAACTTGTGCCCTAGCCCTGATACCGGGAGTGTTGTGATCTTCCTGCATGCAGTGCCCTATCCCTAATACCAGGAGTGTTGTGATCTTCCTGCACACTGACTCCCTGTATCAGGGATAGGGCACTGCATGCAGGAAGATCACAACACTCCCGGTATCAGGGCTAGGGCACAAGTTCTAGTCACATTGACTGATCACATTACTTTTTTTGTCAAGCTACCAACTGTTTCCATTTCCCATCCCCCATATATTGTCAGTGGGAACCTTGGTAACATGAATAAATAAGAGGGCAGCCAATAGGAATACATATTCATTCCTAAACTGACCTTAACTGACCTGAAAAGTGTCAAATTGTATCATCATTTTCTGTTAGTGCGCACTAACTCCCGGTTAGTGCGCACTAATCGGAAAAACCGATTTTTTAACTAAAAAATCGTGTCAAACACGATTTTCTTCTCCTGCCAGACGATCGGGCACATGATTCACATCCCTACTTGTCAGTACCCAGTAATTCTGATTATTTTTTGGTGACACTTGACATCGTATTGTTGTATTCTAACATTCCTCAGGAAGAAGCATTAAATTTGATTGAAACACTCTTGAATAACCATCCCGCCCCAATTTGCATACCTACTTCATTTTTATTAAACATAGCACGTCTTGCTTTAACTAAGAATTATTTTGAATTCCAAACAATTATGTATCAACAAATAAAAGGAACAACAATGGGGGCCACGATGGCCCCGAGCATAGCATGCCTTTGTTAGTAAATTCGAAGATGATTATATTTATTCATCAATGTGGTCCCAGTTTATATTTTCCTGGCATAGGTACATAGACTACATCTTCATGGATTGGACTGGCACGGATGTTCAATTTTATGTTTTTCTGGATTGGTTAAATCATTGTAATGAACATCTTCAATTTAATTTCACAATTAATTGCACAACTGTTTCATTTTTGGATGTCTCTGTCTCTTTGATTAATGAAGTTTTTCATACATCAATTTTCCGTAAGGATACTGACAGAAACACTCTGCTTAGCTTCGACAGTCATCACCCTCCAGCTCTTAGGAAAAATATTCCAGTAGGCCAACTTAAGATTGAGAAGGCTTTGCTCATCACGAGCAGATTATCTGTGAAGCTAAGCAGATGATGTCAAGGTTTGAAGCAAGAGGGTACCCTGTGTGCATTATATGCACACAGAGACTTTATTTTTACCACAGACTCGCTCATCTGATAATTGCATTAATTGTATCCTACCATATTCCACCCTTTGTTACAAGGTCACGTCCATAATTCGTCAATATTGGCCAAGACTATCTTCTAATGATATATTTAATGTCCCTATTCGATTTGCATTCTGCAGGGGATGGAATTTAAAAGACATTATGGTTCACTCGCATCTAGATAACACTTTACAGCTTATAGCCCAAGTCTCCGGCCACGGTCCATGCGGACACCATTCGGTTTGACCCCTGTCATTATCTTTAACTACATTTACACATCCTATTTCTTGTGTACAGTATAAATTGAATTTTAGCTCATCGTGCCAGTCTCAGGGTGTCATCTATGTGATCCTATGCCCGTGCCCTAAATTGTATGTTGGCCAAACTTCACACTCAGTAAAGACACGGATCATCGAACACCGTTCAAACATCAGAAACAATCGTGAGACGGCCCCGTTGGTTTCTCATTGGCTTTCATTAGAACATGACATTAATGATCTAAGATTTTTTATCATTGATATTGTGCCCACACCCGCTCGAGGTGGAAATTTCAGAGATTTTGATTCGGCGCGAGCAAAAATGGATTTTCAGGCTTGACAGCCGTATCCCTCGTGGTCTTAATTCAGAGATTGAATGGCGGTTCTTTTTATGATATTACACATACATTTTGGATTTGGGTTCTAGGTCCTCTGTACATTTGTATACGTAGGATTGAGATCTTTAAGGTTGGTTTCATTTAACTATTCGGTTCTGTGTTCCTATTGGATAGTGCTTACATGACAGGCCTCCCTATTGGTCAGAAATTTTGGTGCCAATTTTATGTCCTTTAAATGTTTGGTTTTACCGGCACTGCCCGCTCTCCTTGCCATCCAGAATACGTATAAGTGTAAATTGCTGAAGGTATGTAAAATATGCAAGAATAAGTCTATAAATACATTTAGTTGGTCAATCTTATATATTATCTATATTTTTATTTACATTTTGGCATGGTTGTTAGTTGGTGGTTTGATAGTCAGAGGTTTAAACTTAGGTTTGAAACGCTAACTTTTGCCATCTTACATTTAAATTCGATATGCTACCCTTTGCCGCTTTATATCTAGTCTTGATATATAAAAAACTATTTTGCATGTGGGATAAACCTGCCACGCCATCCTTATTGTTCCATATTTAAACCTGCTGCCGTTCTGTATTTAGTTTACCCACGTTAATCGGTTAAGGTAATTTGGTATTACATTCAGGGTTTCTACTACTTTGAGGGGTCTAGTTACATGCCTTAAAGATAAACTAATATGCAACTACACACTAATCAGGTTTACATTTGGAAATAAGAGTGTATGTATTCAACTATATGTTTGTTTATATCTTGTGAATGTACCCATTATTTCTTTATATGAATGTCACAAAAAATATTATTGTACAATGAGTATATATACATGTCACCACGCAAAAATTTGTTTTTCCCAGTCAATATATATGAATACTTTATTTTGTGTTCAAAATATGACTTTGAATGATCTGACACCCTAAGATATTTTTTAGTGGTTCTAAAAATAATGTTTATCATATTTTACATTTTTCTGAGTTTAAGATGTTTTCCTGGTTTGTGTGTACGCTACAAGTTGCATTTAATCTCGTTTGGGTCCTTCGTAATGAGTCCTCCCCTATTAAATTGTTTCCTTTGTTATAGTTGAAGAATTCCGCTGTAAATTACGTCTCTCCTGATGCAGCAGCGTGTGGCAAAACACGGGTCTGTGTCGGGGGACCCCGTCTAAATATTGTGTCTCTGCGAAGCAATGGAGTTGCTGCCAATAAAAGTTTAAAATACTTCAACGTTAAAGTTGTCATTGGGACTCATTAAAAAATTACTGCACTTCCTCTCTTTGTTCTAGTCCGGCCACTACCATTTCAGAAAAATCCTGCCAGGCCTCAGAACATGCAGGCTGAACCCAAGGGGGAGGGGCTGCCCAGGCAGAAGATCTTCCCTGCTCAGTCTTGAAGACCTATATTGCGCTCCTGCCTGGGAAATACCAGAATCCAGGCTGCCTCACAGTGACACTAGAGAATTAGATCAAGGAAGAGCACTTATGATTGCTCAGTATCACATTGAAGGCTCATGATCAAATTGAAAAGCCTGGGAATGGGTCCCATGGTAGTGGAATAGATCAGAAACTGGTTGAATGACAGACAGCAGTGAGTAGTTGTAAATGGAACATACTCACTCTGGAGAGGAAAGAGTGGTAAGTAGTACCTCAGGGAACTGTTTTAGGACCAGTTCTGTTCAATATCTGTCAGTGATATTGCAGAAGAATTAGTAGAAATTTGTCTTTTTGTGGATGATACTAAGATCTGTAAAAAAAAGTGAATACATCTGAAGGAGAAGAGAATGAAAAGTGATCTAATTACATGTGAGGT
Source organism: Rhinatrema bivittatum (assembly GCF_901001135.1). Lineage (NCBI taxonomy): Eukaryota > Metazoa > Chordata > Amphibia > Gymnophiona > Rhinatrematidae > Rhinatrema > Rhinatrema bivittatum. The sequence continues at coordinate 50,992,792 of NC_042616.1, read as the reverse complement.
AGTGATGTGAATACAGTGTAATTGTGTTTTTGTGCATCATAGGGGAGAGGGTAAGGGGGTAGGGAGGGACATATTACACTGTTAAAAGTCCACTTTGAAGTTATACTTTCATATCTGTACTTAGAAAAAAAATACGCTATAACTTGCTATTGCCTGTTGGTTGAAAGAAACCAGCCTCTATCAGCAATGTTGTATGAACAATTTCAATAAAAAGATTTGAACATAAGAAAACTTGGAGTGATCACAGGTTTGGCAACTGGGATTCAATGCCAAGAAATGCAAAGTCAAGCATTTGGGGGTGCGGAAATGGAGTCGACCAATAGTTTCTGGGACTGGCTCTATATTTGAGCTATTAGCTAAATTCATTGATAACATGTTGCAGCCTTTGGTTAAGGGCATTCAATCCTATGTGCAGGATTCTACTCAGTTCATTAACATGATTGAAGACATAGGCCAAATACAGGCCACATGGAAATTAGTAACTGCTGACATTACTTCTCTTTATACAAATATTCCCCAACGAGAGGCCCTTAATATTGTATATCATGCCTTAGTACAGCTACAGATACCTAATCGTAGGAGAACATTTATTATACAGTTGGCAGAGATTGTTTTACAACAATTCTATTTACAATTCCAAGGTATACTGTTCAAACAAGTGAAAGGGATCCCGATGGGCTCCCCGTTAGCCCTGTTAGTGGCATGCTTATACATTGCAGCTTATGAAGAACATTTATATTCTTCTGTGTTCTTTAATTCCATATCTTTTTATAAAAGATACATAGATTTGTTCTGGCTATGGATAGATGATGAACAAGAGTTGGCAAAGTTTATGGATTTTATGAATTCTTGTGATCCGAACTTAACATTTACGGTTCAGTCTAGCTACTCTGAAATAGCTTATTTAGATGTCATGTTCATAAACAGCGGGATAAACTTATCACCTCAATATATGTGAAGTCTACTGCTAAGAACTCAACTTTACATTTTCACAGTTTTCACCCCCATAAACTAAAAAAGTATTCCTATCAGCCAATTCCTAAGGTATACACGGATTTGTACTTCGGTTCATGAGTTTAAAAGTCGTGCTAAGGATCTTATGTTCAAATTTATTATATGGGGTTACTCCCGGAAATGCATTAAACATGCATATAAGAGCACTTTATGCTAACAGAGCGATGGGTTCCGCGCCAGTGGACAGCCGCGGGTGCGCCCACCTACCTGAGCCATGGTGTCGGGGCAGACAGTCCTGCTACATGTGCCCGGTGCCCCCGCGCATCGGCACAGGCCTCCGGGCTGGCCGCCGGGTCAGGAGCCGTCCCTGCTCCTCCCTTGCGGCAGCTACCGGCTTTCCTCCGCGGCCCGAGATCCAAGATGGCCACTGCCATCTTAGGCACAAGGCCGTGCCCCCTCACTAGAATTAAAGGGACCTAAGCCCTATAATTACCTTCAGCTGCTTCCAATGATCCAGAGCAGAGGAAGTATAAAAGGAGGCTTCCTCTGCTCATTCCTTGACTTGGCAACTTCGTTGGTTAGTCAGGTCTGCTTGCTTCGGTGAGCTCTTGTGCTTTGGATCCTTGTTCCTGTTTCGTCTGGTGTTCCTGGTTCCTGACTTCGGATCGGCTAGCGGTGATTCCTGGTATTGACTTCGGATTGGCTAGCGGTGATTCTCTGGTGTGTGACTTTGGACTGGCAAGTGGTGATCCCTCGGTGTGTGACCTCGGACTGGTGAGCGATGACCCTCTGGCACTCGACCTCTGACTTCTTGACCATAGTCTCCAAGGGCCTGCCTAAGTACCCAGCGGCCCGGGTCCCTACGGGCTCCTCCCAGGGGGACCGCGGGCTTCCAGGGGTGAAGCTCCAGTCAGCCCTTGCACCGAACTCTCGACCTCTCAAAAGGTCCACCTAAGTCCCAGCGGTCCGGATCCCTATGGGCTCCTCCTAGGGGGACCACGGGCTTCCAGTGGCGAAGACACACTTCTTCTCTTCAAACGTCTCGACTCCTCATCTGCCCCCACAGTCACCTGTCTTCAGTGCCTAGGGTCAGCTGGTCACATCTTCTGCTCCTGCCACACCACCCAATGGGAGAACCTTCAGATCTTCCTCCTAAGGTATTCCATCCTCCCGTCTGCCCAAGGGTTCACAAGCCTGAGCATAACACAGAGAAAACGTATTGGTGGCATTGCCATGTAATCGTATTAATAGGTTGGTCTGCAGTATTCCTTTTTCACCCAAAGAAGGAAATATAAAAAATATTATCCTTAAATATTGGCCGATTTTGAAATCTCTCCCTGGATTTACGGAGACTCTGATTTTTGCTTTGAAGAAAGGAAAACATTTAAGAACTTTGACACAGATGCATAGTGTACAGGATGTAAAGAATATGTGGGGACAATATACATGTGGTGGGTGCTCAGTATGTTGTAATACATTAGTTATTAAATCTTTTAATGTACCCACATTAAATTACCTGTTTACTATCAGGGGCCATTTCACATGTTCTACTGGGTCACATATGCCATTGTATGCTCCTGTAATCTGGTATATGTTGGACATACCAGATGGGAAATTAAAGTGAGAATCATAGAACACAAGAGTAGGTAAAGTAGGAGCCCTCTTGGTCTTTCATTGACAAGAGGCCAGCCATCGGGTGAAGGAATTGAAGTTTTTTGTAATACAACAATGTACTGTTCAGAGTCAAGGAGAGGGAAATGCTATATTGAGGTGGATAAAACAGAGGTATATTTATACATGGAGTACAGTCTCTCTCCATGGTCTTAATGATATAGAATGGGATGTGTTTTATGGATGTTAACATGTATATTGTGAAGCACTGCTTGCCAGTATGTTAATATTGGGAGGACATATGTAATCTATGTCAAGTGTGTAATGTCTGTATGCTGCTAGGTGCGCTTCAGGAACGGGGACCAATTTGATTGGCCCCCAAGAACCACATGACCTGTTCACCTGAAGTTGGCACCTTTCTGCTGGGTTTAGATACCTGTCTGTATTCAGGGTGAATGCGCTCCCTGTTCTATGTGAACTTACTTTGCAGCCAGGTATGTTTGTACCCATATACTTTTGTTACATTATAAGTTGTTCGGCATTAAGTCCATTACCTTTGTCCTGATTTGTTTACATGTTTTTTACAGCTTACTTTTTCAAAAGTCTGTGTTCCCTCCCGATGCAGCCCGAGGCGAAACACGGGACCGTGTCGGGGGACGCCTGTAAGATGCTTGCTTTATAAGTCAGTGGAGTTGCCGTATTTCAAAACAAATAAATAATTTATGTACTTTAAGAACTGGATTTAAGTCATTTGGGATTGAATTCCTATATCTGCACTTCTCGTCTGGATGTCATTGGTTTAAGTGCAGCAGTGCTCTGTTGTGTTTTTGGTTTCCATTACCTTTTGATCGAGCTTTAAATGGCCACCGACGACCAGACATTTAGCTATTCTGAAGCAGAATTAAATGCAGTCTTATCAGACCAACACTTCTTTGATGATTACCCCTCAGTGGATATACCAGTAATTACATGGACTGACGTGATTAACGTACAAAAACGCCTGACCCGTGCTGAACTGCATGCGGCGACCTTAATTGAATACTGTAGGGTTCGACGTATTCCGAGAGGTCTCCGGATACAGAAAGAGCCCCGCTTACATACTGACAATATGACCTTCCTGACCCGGTGGAACCAAACACTAAATAAATGTTCTCTCGATCTAATGGTGCTTATCATTGAAACTACAAAACAGTTACAAATTACTCTTCAGAACGAACTCTCGAATCATTTGGGCATCATCAAGAATACTACCCCGGGTGAAGTGTATGATCAAGAGTTAACCGAATTTAACAGTCATCTTACTAAGTTTAGAGCTGATTTAAAAACAGTCAAACATCAAAAGTTCTTACGCGATGAAACTGATTATAAAACGGGATTTGTGTACAAATGGATGGCAAAACCTCGTTCTTCAGCAGCAAGAAAAGTTACCTTCGCACACGACTCCTCGGGCGACTCTTTGGGCGAAGAGACTCAGATGTCGGCTGTGCGGCTGTGCCCGACCCCGGAAAATCTTCCACCTGTTACAGTCCGCTCTCCGGGACAGTCTACAAGTTCATCTGTCTCTACGCGATATGCCTCAATTGCAGCGTCTTTTTTGGACTCCGGCCAGAGACCACCCAAATCGGGACAGCTACCCAGGGAAACCCGCAACACACGTTCCCGGGGTCGTGGCAACCCACAGTCTTCTCAACGCACTACCAGAGCAACCAGCCACCTATCAGACCTGTGGCAATAGAACCTGCTGCGGTGTTTAATCTGTCATCACGAACTTTATCTAACACCGAACTTGGTATCTTGGGTAAAGGCTTATCATTTGTGCCCACTGTTAAATGCAATCTTTTTGATTTAAAAATCCATTTACATCGTTTTTTTAGATCATTGAAGCTAAAATTATTTTTTGCAAATTTCCCGAGTTAAGATGACTCTTTGGTTTATGCTAAATAGAGATGGATCCCACCTGGGCCGGTAGACCCTCTTATTTTAGCATTTGAAACATTGGTTAACCAAGATATCCACAGTCTGATGTCCAGTGCCCACTATGTACATTTCAATCTGTCCAAGTCTGAATATTTAGCTATTTCTCACCTTCAGAATGATTCCTCTATTGTTATAAAACCTGCTGATAAAGGGGGCGGGATAGTCATTCAGGACAGAGCTCAATATATTGCTGAAGTACACCGTCAACTTAATGATTCCTCTTTTTACCTCCCTCTAACAGAGGACCCCACCCCGACATTACAAGATCAGATCAGGACCATTGTCCAAGCAGACAGTGGAAGGCAGGATAACAACTCCTTGGGAGGCGAAATTTTTGTTACCAGAATTCCCCATCACACCTGTATTTTATACTTTACCAAAAGTTCACAAGTGTCTCCAAAATCCCCCAGGACGCCCTATTGTGGCGGGGATTGGTTCACTTTTGGAACCCCTTTCCCAATTTGTTGATCTTTTCTTAAAACCATTTGTTCCTTCTATACGTTCATATATCCGCGATTCAGCCCATTTAATTACTATTTTGAATTCCACACCAGTCCCTCCGGGTACTTTCTTCTTGGTTACATTAGACATAGTCTCACTCTACACAAATATTCCTCAGTCAGAGGCCTTACAAATTGTTCAGGATGTCCTGAATTCACAACCTGCTCCCCAGAGGGTCCCCACGTCCTTTTTAGTCACGCTTGCCAGTTTGGCCCTTACAAAAATTTTTTTTCGATTTCATGACACTTTTTACCATCAGATTAAGGGAACAGCGATGGGGGCAACTATGGCTCTGAGTTTGGCCTGTTTATTTGTTGCCAAATTCAAGGAATCCTTTGTTTATGTATCTACCTGGTTTCAATTTATTTCTGCATGGCTAAGGTTTATTGATGACATATTCATCATTTGGCAAGGGACTGATATACAGTTTTTTATGTTTTTGGACTGGTTACACTCCTGTGATTCCAATCTCCAATTTAATTACTGTATACACCAGTCATAGATTGCATTCCTGGACATATTGATTTCGGTGGATGATGGCCATTTTGTGACCACCATCTACAGAAAAGATACTGATAGGAACACCCTATTGTCTTTCCATAGCTGCCACCCCCCGAACCCTTAGAAAAAATATCCCTCCGGGCCAATTTCTACGCCTACGCAGACTTTGCTCTACCCGGGGTGAATTTCTGGAACAGGCAACTCTTATGACAAGATTTATCTCCAGGGGCTACCCACGCAGGGTGGTTAAGAATGCCTTTAAGCGTGCACTTTTCATTAATCGTGACTTGCTTTTTCTCCCACACTCACGCACGAGCGATCCATTTATTAATTGTATCCTACCTTTTTCGGTACTAAGTCGCCAAATTACTGGTAACATTCACAGGCACTGGCAGTCCCTGTCCCTATACCGTCTGTTCGAGGGACCCCTCTGCTTTACTTATCGGAGAGGGCAAAACCTACGGGACAGACTTATCCATGCAGATTTGACCATACCATCCCGGGATTCCTCCCTCACCCGTGGACATCAACCTTGTGGCCACTGCTCCATGTGCTGTCATACAGCACCCCTCTTGTTTTTTACTCACCCGGGTACCCAGAAAACGTTTTCTTTGAGATCTTACTCGGACTGTACCACTCAAGGTGTTATATATGTGATCACGTACCCATGTCCTTTACTGTATGTGGGAAAAACCTCCCGTATGGTGAAGACCCGTATAATTGAGCACTGCTCTAATATACGCCATGCCCGAGAAAATTAACCTCTTGTTGCACATTGGACTCAGCACTCACATACTATTGCAGACCTTTTCTTCTGTGTGATCAAAGTGGTTCCCCGGTCCCCTAGGGGTGGTAACTACTCTGATCAGCTAGGCAGAAAAGAACAAAGATGGATATTTCTTCTAGACACAGTTACCCCGCATGGGCTGAACCGTGATTTAGAGTGGTTTTTATTCACCTAACCTATGTCAAGTGTGTAATGTCTGTATGACTGCTAGGTGCGCTTCAGGAACGGGGACCAATTTGATCGGCCCCCAAGAACCACATGACCTGTTCACCTGAAGTTGGCGCCTTTCTGCTGGGTTTAGATACCTGTCTGTATTCAGGGTGAACGCGCTCCCTGTTCTATGTGAACTTACTTTGCAGTCAGGTATGTTTGTACCCATATACTTTTGTTACATTATAAGTTGTTCGGCATTAAGTCCATTACCTTTGTCCTGATTTGTTTCCATGTTTTTTACAGCTTACTTTTTCAAAAGTCTGTGTTCCCTCCCGATGCAGCCCGAGGCGAAACACGGGACCGTGTCGGGGGACGCCTTTAAGATGCTTGCTTTATAAGTCAGTGGAGTTGCCGTATTTCAAAACAAATAAATAATTTATGTACTTTAAGAACTGGATTTAAAGTCATTTGGGATTGAATTCCTATATCTGCACTTCTCGTCTGGATGTGTTTGAGGACATATGTAATCCCATTGAAAAAATTGAGGAGAAAGTAATCTTAGAAATATATTCTGTTATAAGAAATCCTTGTTGGAAAATGAAATCTCATAGGGGTGATATAAGTTAGGCATGCTTTAAACATTTTATATTGGTTGTGTAAGGGTTTGAATTTAATTACATGGAATTATGTTGGTATCAGTAGGTCTCTCTCATGGCAAGCCTTGAGTTCGTCTGAGGGGGTTACCCGGATGATCATTGTCATAATATTATGAGCCCATGGGTGGTATCAAAACCGTGATTGACAGATATTGAAGGTGTGGTTAGGAGCGTGCCGATATGCGGATTAGTCAGCGAGTATGATTTAGATGACAACATTTTGGGTGCGGCCTCAGATGCTGTGGAGATGCAGTTTAATGGATGGCTGTGGAAAAGTTATACTGAAAGCTGAATGGAAGAAAATAGTGACGCCAAATAGTGAATTGTGAGTAGAAAATACATATGGATTCATGCATTGGATATGAAGGATTATAGACCTGGGAATTTGATTTGAGTGGATTGATTATGTGTTGTGTGTTGCAGGCGCTGGTAACATGCTGAATATGATGGCAGTAAATGCATGGGTTTAATGATTAAGTGGAGTTCTTTGGGTAGAAGTAGGTAAACATCATTTGTTAACATTGAACTGTGAGAAATAATGGACATTTAGTCCCAAGTGGTTAGATTTTTCACAATTTATGTATTATAGAATCGCATAGGTATTTGGGATGGCATGGACACTATTGCTATAGTTCAAGAGAAGAATTCATGGAAGTCAAAAAATGTCCCCTGCAAATTTAAGAGATCGTTAACATCTGGGAGTTTAGAGAGTTTTAATGTGGAGTTGGATTTTTTGATTTAACATCACTTGATTATCTGTTAAAGATTTTGAACTCACTAGTTTTGGGTAGTTAATCAGTAGTAGTGACTTTAGAAGAACAACGAAACGTTTTTAGAAAATGTTTTAGGGAACTGTGTTCAGTTTTGGAGATTGTATCACAAAAAAAAAAAAAAAAATAGAGCCAGGATAGAAGCAGCCCAGAGAAACACAGAAACATAGAAATGATAGAAAAAGACCAAACGGCCCATCCAGGCTGCCCAGCAAGCTCCCACACTTACTTTCTCATACTTATGTTTCACCGACCACCTAGTTCAGGACCCTTGTTGGTAACTGTTTGATTCGAGATTACTCTCTGCATCAACGGTAGGGGTAATGTTGGAATTGCATCAAAAGTGAAACAGCTTAATGGTTAAGGGTAGTAACCGCTGCATCAAGCAAGTTACCTCAATGCTCGATTACCCAGACTGCACATATCAATGCCTTGTTGGATATTGTCTGAATATAAATCCTCTTTTCTACATTTTCCCCTGCTGTTGAAACAGAGCAACGCTGTATTTGCATTCAGAGTGAAGTATCAGGCTTAATTGGTTTAGGGTAGTAGCCGCCGCAATAAGCTAACCCCCACGCTTGTTTACCAGACTGTGTAGTTCAGTCCTTGTTGGTTGTCTGAATGCAAATCCAACATGACCCAAATGCTGTGGGGCTTATAACAAAAGAATTATGAGATGAGATTGAAGGATCTAAGTATGTATACACTGGAGAAGAGACAAGAGTGATATGATACAGACTTAAATACCTGGAAGGTATTAATGCACAGAAATTAAATCTTTTGATAGAAAAAACCTCAACAAGGGTTATAATATGAAGCTCTAAGGGAGTGGAGCCAGGACCACCATCAGAAAGTATTTCTTCATGGAAAGGGTGGTGGATGCACAGAATGTCTTCCCAGTAAGCAGTGGTCCCCAACCCTGTGCTAGGGGCCCACCAGCAAGTTGGGTTTTCAGGATATCCACAATGAATATGCATGTTATGGAGGCAGTGAATGCAAATTGTCTCTCACGCATATTCATTGTGGATATCCTGAAAACCCAACTGGCTGGTGGACCCCCAGGACAGGATTGGGGACCACTGCCTTAAAGAATCTGTTAAAGAGAGGGAGTTCTGGAGCCCTGCTGGAGGAGAGGCGCACTGGGTTTTTGAAACAGGCGCGCTAGGAACCATACGGCAGAGGAGGACCGAGTGACAGAGGACTGTGACTTGATCCCACCTACCTCTCGTCATCAAGGTGCCAGCTGCACCTATTTAAATCTAAGTGCAGGGGCACGCCCCTGGGAGAGATTTTGTCAGAAGCAAGATCTCATTGTTGGAGAGTGGAATTAATGGGGAAAAGAGAGGAAGGAGAGGATGGTGGTTTCTACACCAACCAGGAAAGAAGTCACTGGACCTATGGACCAACATCTCGTCAGGAGGGCGAGTCAAACCTCCAGGGAGGTTATCCCAGATATTTCATTCTAGTCAGGAGCCTCAGTCAGTCCTGCCACATACCAGAACCCTAATATCTCTTCTGGGAGTTATGGGGCTAATCTTACAATTGCCCCTGAAGTAGAGGTTTTAACATCCCAGAAGAAATATGTTACACTCCTGCCCACAAGAAGCATGGGCAGACTCTTACCTTGTTACAACCACAGCCAGTCGGGCTGCTTCTTTCTCCCTGAATCAGCTGGGGCCGGTTCCACAGCTGCTGCCATGTGGTCTGCTTCTCTGCTACTGTTCCTGTCTTTCCCCGACGTGCTGCTGCGATCCCGGGACCTCCAGCCAGCAGCGAGACCGTCTCTCTCAGTGCCTGCTTCAGCCTGGGTCCTTGCCTGGCTGGGAAGCCGTCCCTGCCAGTGCCTGCACTCTTACCTCTGCTTCTGGGGCTGTCTTCACGGCATGGAGCCGTTCCTGCAGTCAGCCCTTCCCCCGCTTCCTCTGCAGCCAGCACTTCTCTCTGCCGGTGCCTGCAGCTAGCCTTACCTTCTCTGTTTCTGTCCATGCAGCTGGGAGCTGCTCCACTGAACTGCCTTCACCCAGCTCCAGTCCAGGGCTGCTCCGCGGCTTCCTTGGGCCCTCCACGTGGCTGAGGATGCCACCAGCTTCCAGCTCTTCTCTCCAGCCTCCTAGGGCACGAGCACGCTCCTCTCTGCTTCTCTTCAAGGGCCAGCCAGGTGTGGCCCCCTGCTGACCCCTCCCTGGGCGTTGTCCACCTCAGCTCTACTAAAGGGCTCAGCTTTCACTGTGTCTTTGCCTTCGCAAGGAGTTGGTCACTCCTGAGATCCTTTGCTCCAGGAAGTCGTCCGTGTTCCAGCACTTCTGCAAGGTCTTCTGTTTCATGTTCCCTGTTGGAGCTCCTCGTCCAGTCCTAATGTCTGCCTGTCGTTCCAGTCCCAAGGTCTGTCTCTTGATCCAGTCCTGATGTTCCTGATGTCCATGTTCCAGCCCTGAGTATCTATGTTCCAGTCCTGATGTTCCTCTCCTGATGTTTCCAGCCTGATGATGCAAACCTTGTTCCTGTATTCGCCTGAAAGCTAAGTACCTCGTTCTTGAATCTCCTGTAAGCTAGCACCTTGTTCCTGCTTTGGTTAATGTCCTGGTGCCTCGCGGCAAGCCATGTCGTGGTCCGTGACCAGCCCCACGGGGCGGGGCTGTGTAGGGCGCTTCGTGATGCAAGCCATGCACCTTGTTTCTAAGTCCGTGAGAATGCCTTACCTTGTTCCTGAATCTTCTGAAAGCCTGGTATCCTGCGGCAACCCCTGTCGTGGTCCGTGACCAGCCCCACGGGAGGGCTGTGTAGGGCGCTTCATGATGCCAGTCTCGTACCTCGCCCTTGAGTCTCCTGTATGCATCTTACCTCGTTCCTGTCTCCACGTCTATGCATCCAGCACCTCGTCCTGAGTCCACGTCTGTGTATTGTTAAAAAATACCTTTGACTTTAAGTAAATGTTTACAAGAACAACTCTGAATCTTTTACGTTTCTAAAATGTTTTCTTTATTACATAAGCAACAGGAAATTGGATATACAGACAGAGGAAGAATAATCCTTCATACTTACATAATGGCTATAGCTAGCAGATCTGTCGCGCAGGAACAAAAACAAAAGTCCCTAATCTCCTTTACTTCATTTTCTGTTCTGCTTTATATAGGTCAAAAAGCAAAGTCAGCAGGCAGACTGCTTTCTGCTCGCATGTTTTCATAACATAAATCTTATTGCCTTCTCTTGCTTAGTCTCTCCCTTATCTTTTCCCTTGCATTCCTTAATACAGATTGTCTGATGCGTACCAACCACGAGTCACCTCCTGTGTCTCACTAGTCCTTCTGTTATCTCTTTGTTTATGACTCTTCCTGCAGAGCTTGGCAAGTCTGGCATCCAAAGTTTTCTAGTATTTCAGCAGAAAACACATCAGTATTTTCATCAATGGTAGACAAACCGGGAATTGAACCCGGGGCATAATCATCAGTATCCAGCACCTCGTCCTGAGTCCACGTCTTTGCATCCAGCACCTCATTCCTGAGTCCACGTCAACGCCTGAGTCTACGTCGTTCCTGAGTCTTGTCTGAATCCATGTTCCAGTCTTCACTGTCCTGGCCTCCATCTGGCCTGCCGCTTCGTGCCGTACCCTGCGGCAGGTCCGAAAGGGCTGGGAACGGTCGGAGGACTGTTCACAAGACCAACATTGCGTTGTTGGGTCTTCCGAAGCGCGCAGGTCCAGAGGAGGGCCTGTCAGCCAGTCTTCACTCCAGCCCTGCTCCCGTCCAGCCCATGCTCGGGCATGCCACGCCTCCCGCGGCACCTCTCCAGACCCCTCTGGCGTCGAGCCGCGGCCCAAGGGCACACACATCTCCCAGGAGTGGGATCGCTCTCCTAGCGCTCCACAACAGAATCTGCCAGTGACTCAGGATGAGACTTGTTCTCTAAATGTGAATGGAAATAAAATGTCTGATGGCTTATTGGATTTGAATGCCGAGACAAATAATCCTGAGAATATCACTTTTGCAGAGGTATGGAGGGCGGTTACTAAGATGGAAAAGATGTTATCTTTGGCCATGGCCCAATCCACCAATTTGGCAGTGGAAACAAGGATAAAGCTGGTAGATCACTGTAAACTAATTACACAATTGGAGACAATGGGTGAAAACTATTTCCCCAGATAACAACATTGCAATCTACTGGTGCTACCTTTATGAAAGACTCATTAATTGTATATAAAAAACTAGAGGGTCTTGAGAATATGAGGAGAAAAAGTTTAAGATTTTTGAACTTCCCGAATACAAGATTACTATCAGCCCAAGAATTGTTTAACTAATGTTAGGGAAATATTGGGCATTACTAAAGAGTTAACTATCTCTAAATTGTATTATATACCAACTAAGAGAAGAGATGTATTGATCCCTGAAGGGAATATAGATGTTTTATCTACTGTTAGCTCTAATTTAACAGCATTCCTAGAAGCCTCAGTAGATTATATCCAAACTAGAGCCACGTTATTAGTGGTTTTTAGTTTGGAACAAGAAAAAAATATTGTGCTTCAAAAATACTTTAGAAATAAAGCATTCAATTTCTGTGGCCAGAGAATCCAAGTTTTCCCAGATGTCTCTAAAGATACACAATCAAGGCAGAAACAATTCTTAGTATTGAGACAGAGTTTTGACCCTTGGGGCCACTATCTCAAATTTCCTTGTAAATGTTTGATTACCTTCCAAAAAAACAAATTTGTTTTTAGAACCTTCCCACCTTGAAGTCTTTCTTGTTGATAAGGGTGGATAAGGCATAGTAGCAACCCTCTGATATAGATTGTTCATATTATTATGAATTATTTTCTTTTTTGTTTATTACCTTGGATGGCTGCCCTATAAAGTGGGCTGTAGTATTTGAGTTTACATTATATTAATTGTGAAAGTATTACCTCAAGTAGAAACATTGATGATGTAAATAAAAAATGTTATTTCTTTTTTGTACAAATGTTTAAGAAACCTAATAAATTATAAATTAAAAAAAAAAAAAAAAGAGAGAGAAGGAGTTTTGTGCTCATGGCATACCTAAAACCAAATTGGCATGGGTCAAGCAAGTGAATTTCTCAAGATAATCAGATAATTGGCAAAGCACAGAAGCCTCAATCTTTGAAAAGAATGAGGAGAAAAATGGGTTTATAATTGCTAGGCTCCGAAAGATCCAATTTATTTTTCTTTAAAAGTGGACAGACTACAACCTTTTTCTGATTATTAGGAACAATGTCCTCAGTTCAAGATAAATTCATTAAACGAGCAAAGGTGGGAGACAGCATTTCCTTGGCAACTTAAAAAAAAAAAGCCCCATGGGGCAGTTACTTAAGGGGCACGGTGTCAGAGTTAGTGATAAATTTACTAACTTCAAAGGTAGATACATGGTCAAAGGTATCCCGAACAGTCATCCAGATGCCAATTTGGAACCATAAGAAAATGGAGACAGAGTTTCTCAATTTTTAAATTAAAATGGATGAGGAACGATTCTGCAGGGGGAGAGTCATGTGAGGAGGTAGTTGGAGGTTTAATGTTGATGAGTCATTTAGCAATTGCAAAACGAACTTTGGGCTTATATACAATTTTTTTTTTAATTTGATTGGAATAGTATTCTTTTTGTGTGTCAATTAAGGACTAAGTTCTTAATGAAGAATGGAAGGCATGAGCGAGTTCTGAAGAAGGATGTTTCTCCCATTTACATTCTGACTTCCTTAGTGTTTGGGAAATACACATTGCAAAACAAAGCCTGCTCCATAACTATGGATCCCAAGTATTTGAATAGAAAAATTCACTGACAAAAAAAGTGAAAACATAATTCTGGCAGTGAATTTTGTTAAAATACAATAGTATTTCACCCTGGCTGTCTCAAATCCCAATTTCCCTGCCCCCATCCAGCACCAGTTTCACTCAACCCCTGAATCCCTGGCCCCTTGCCACAGTTCGCCCTGCCCTGAAGCCCAGTGCCCATCCCACCAATAACAGTGGACTGCTGCAGCTACCATCCCTACCTCCCTATCAACAGTCTCAATGTTTTGCCTTCAAGCAGGGACCTCGGAATGAATCTTGGTGGCAGGACTCACTCATGGGGCTGGCTCTAGGGCAAATGGTGCCCTTGATGTCCCCCTGCAACAACTGATCCCTGCTCCTCGGTGGCAAATGTAAGGATGTCAGACTTGGAGAGAAAGAGAGAGCGTGGCATGAATTAGCAGTGGCATGCTCACTTCCTCTCCTCTGACCTCTGCATTAACCTCATTTCTTCTCCCCCCCCCCCCCCCCCAACCCTTTGTTGGGGAATGCTACAGTACTTCCCAAAGGCACTCAAACTAATTTCTCCTCTGAGTTTTGCTCTGGCTAGCACTTATCCCTTACCTCTTTATCCCCAAGGGGTGGGTCCTTTTGTGGGGGGGAAAGCTTAATCGTGTGGTCCAGGTAGTCAAGTGTTTCTAGCTCCTTCTTCCTTAACTTTTATGCTGTTCTTGAGACCAAAGGCGGGACAAGGTACTAGTTCAAAATAAGTTTACTGAAATCATGCTGCTACTCTCCACACCCCCCCCCCCCATAAAAGGACACAACTGAAGTCCACTGCGAACCGAGCTCTGTCCATTGCTGGCCCTTCCCTTTGGAACAACATACCCCACACCCTACGTCAAGAACCATGCTACAAAAGGTTTAAACAAAACCTCAAAACTTGGCTATTCAAACAAGCCTTCACGTAACTCTGTCCCCCTTCTAACCCTATCCCTCCGTATCACTCATGCCCTCCACGATGTCCCTTCATCCCCCCACACCCCCCTCCCCTCGAATTACCAGTTGAAGACTGCTATGCTACGACTTGACCGAAGACAACTGTAAATATGTTTCATTTCCTTCCCTCCCCTGCGTCCTGAATACTAGAGATGTGAATCGTGTCCTCGATTGTCTTAACGATCGATTTCGGCTGGGAGGGGGAGGGAATCGTATTGTTGCCGTTTGGGGGGGTAAAATATCGTGAAAAATCGTAAAATCGTGAGCCGGCACATTAAAACCCCCTAAAACCCACCCCCGACCCTTTAAATTAAATCTCCCACCCTCCCGAACCCCCCCCAATGTCTTAAATAACCTGGGTGTCCAGCAGCGGTCCGGAACGGGCTCCTGCTATTGAATCTTGTTGTCTTCAGCCGGCGCCATTTTCCAAAATGGCGCCGAAAAATGGCGGCGGCCATAGAACACGATTCCACGGCAGGAGGTCCTTCTGGACCCCCGCTGGACTTTTGGCAAGTCTTGTGGGGGTCAGGAGGCCCCCCCAAGCTGGCCAAAAGTTCCTGGAGGTCCAGCGGGGGTCAGGGAGCGATTTCCCGCCGCGAATCGTTTTCCGTACGGAAAATGGCGCCGGCAGGAGATCGACTGCAGGAGGTCGTTCAGCGAGGCGCCGGAACCCTCGCTGAACGACCTCCTGCAGTCGATCTCCTGCCGGCGCCATTTTCCGTACGGAAAACGATTCGCGGCGGGAAATCGCTCCCTGACCCCCGCTGGACCTCCAGGAACTTTTGGCCAGCTTGGGGGGGGCCTCCTGACCCCCACAAGACTTGCCAAAAGTCCAGCGGGGGTCCAGAAGGACCTCCTGCCGTGGAATCGTGTTCTATGGCCGCCGCCATTTTTCGGCGCCATTTTGGAAAATGGCGCCGGCTGAAGACAACAAGATTCAATAGCAGGAGCCCGTTCCGGACCGCCGCTGGACACCCAGGTTATTTAAGTCATTTGGGGGGGGGTTCGGGAGGGTGGGAGATTTAATTTAAAGGGTCGGGGGTGAGTTTTAGGGGGTTTTAGTGTGCCGGCTCACGATTCTAACGATTTATAACGATAAATCGTTAGAATCTCTATTGTATTGTGTTCCATAACGGTTTAAGACTATATTAAAATTATCGGACGATAATTTTAATCGTCGAAAAACGATTCACATCCCTACTGAATACCTTGCCTTGTTCTACCCCTCCTCTCATCCCCTGACACCCATGTTACTTTATAAGTTTTTTGTAAAGCCTGTTGCTGAACTATTGCTGTTTCAATGTAAACCGATCAGATGTTCCGAACGATGAGCGGTATATAAAAAACCACTAATAAATATAAATAAAGTCCAATCGATCCAAATGATGATAGATTTGTCTGGTTTACAGTTAATCTTCCTTTGGGTTTGTTCTCTCTTAGGGTCCTGAGGTTGTTTTCACTTCTGTTCTATTTGCATAAACTACCCCAGAGGGCCATGGAAAATCTGAGAGGAATCCCCCCTAGTCTCAGAACTCTACCCGAGTCCAATTTACATCTCGGTCACCCAGCCTGAATCCTGGTCCCTTTAGGTGGAGATCCTGTGGGGGTTCTCCATGATCTTGGTCCTTCTTCCTGATCTCAGTGGTCTGTAGTGAACAGGAAATTAGTTGTCCCAACCCTGTTTCCCAGTGAGGACGGGTGAATAAAAAAACCTCCCCACAACAAAATGCTAATACCTTCTTAATTTCAAAAACCTCTGTGGCTGCTGTTATGCTGTCACTGGTGCGTGAGTAGAAAAAGGCTCACAAGCCTCCAAGCCCTTGTCATTTAGGTCTAAGGGGTTGCCTTCTCCAAAAAAAAAAAAAAAAGTTCAAGATTTAAACAAACAATCTCAATCCACTAGAATAATGTCTAGCCATCAAAAATCCCATGCTGGTTAGCGCTATCACAGGTGCTTGCCTCCTGTAGGCATTACTGACAGATTTAACATTTATGCTGATGATATTCAGTTTATCATAGTACAAACATCTTGGCAAAATACCCTAGATCTTCAGATTTGTCATCTATAAAACAATGGTTGCACCAGAACCAATCATTCAACACCACAAAAACTGAACACTTATTGATACATAGACCTCATTCTACCCCTCAATATGAAATTACTCTTGACAATCTGACCTTCTCATTAAATAATCCCATCAAAAGTCTTGGTGTCACTCTTGATGCAATTTTATAATTTCAGTCCCAAATCAAATCAGTTATTAAAACTGGCTTCTATAATTATATCTATTAGCTGGACTACGTCATTTGCTACATAATTCTGATTTTCATATCATTGTATGTGCACTTATTTTCCCTCATGAGGATTGTAATCTATTACTAGGTTTACCCAAGAATTATCTTAATCTGTTACAACTGCTTTTAAATTCTGCTGTTAGACTTGTTACTAATGTGAAACACTGATCATATTACAATCTTGGAAAATGTCGAACATTCTTGAAAAGGAAATTTGGGTACCATTCCTGGTCTATCAAGATATATTTATCTGAATATCTGCATAGATAAAATACCCCAACTGTTTTCAAAGAGACACCTAATGGTGTCAAGTATAAATTGAATAGCAAAGATGGATGACGAGCCTTGAGGATCCCTCCCCTCCCCAATTCAAGGTCTATCAAGATGACCTTTTGTTTCCCATTTGTGCGTGTTTTCTTCCCCCAAGGAAGTACTTAAACCAGTTAAGTTCCTGTCCCTCTATTCCAGCATCTTGAAGCCGATTAAACCAGAATTGTCATGACAAACACTATCAAATGCTGCAGAGATATCAAGTTATGTAACAGTGCCACCTATATCTACACTTAACTCCTCAGAGAAAGAAGGAGCATTTTTGAATTATGTGCCTTACAAAAACCATGTTGGTTTGCAACTAGTAATTGTTCCCCCCCAAAAAATTATTAAATTGAATCAAAACACTTTTCTCCAGAGCTTTTGGCAGCGTGGGAAGGTTAGAAATTGGATGTTTCAAATTATCCTATGTGGATTTTTCACTATTCTTAGGAGGTGGTCTAATACTTGCCCTGTAACAGGTGAGGTACAAATCCTTCAACTAATGATCTGACATTACTTTAATTGACTTCTCTTTAAGACCTTTTACCAGTTAAATTGACATGGATTAATTGGAGAAGATGTAGACTTTAGAGATACAATAACTGAAATAAGCTATGTGTAATTTCTTGAATTTGCTCCCAGATTGGAACTTAGAGATAAATTTGCATCCTAAGGAACATCTATAGACAATTTTACACAATTCTGCATCTTTCATACTAAAAAGCATTTCTACCTTACAAAGCATGTTTACATCAAACACCGCTTGTGCAATTTAATACTAACCAAGGAGAAAAGAAAAAACAGAGAAAGAAAAAAAATAGTCACATCTTTCACTCATAACCACAAATGATTGGTGCAGAGATACATAAATAGGGAATATCCCATGGTAGCCATTAGAGAAGCGTATAACCATTATTCCCAAAAAGATCTTTTATTGTTAAAATGTCTTGTGTCCTGAAATTCAGAGAAAGCATTGGCTGTGGTTTCTTTTAGAAGATATTGGCATATTTTGTCACGGCACTTGGCATTTAGGGAGATGCCTTGCTTTGCATTTTAGAGGTCAGAATATCAAAGAATTTGTGACCAGGGCAACATTGCTTCTACAGAATCATGATCAGCCATAAACATGGTCATTTCCCATGCAGTGCATGTTCTCATTGTTCAAAAACTGAAGCAGGCTCAGAATAGGTTATTCCTAATACTTG
This sequence comes from Rhinatrema bivittatum, assembly GCF_901001135.1. Taxonomy (NCBI): domain Eukaryota; kingdom Metazoa; phylum Chordata; class Amphibia; order Gymnophiona; family Rhinatrematidae; genus Rhinatrema; species Rhinatrema bivittatum. Next base: position 50,974,339 of record NC_042616.1, on the reverse strand, counting down.
CTGCAACATAAGACAGCATGAGTTGTGCTAGAGCATATGCAGTATACGCTGTAATATGTCAATATTCTTTAATACTTGTGGGCTGAATGAAGAGACCAGCGAATAAGTTTGAATGAACATAGGCGTTGTTTTATTATTAAAATGAGTCAAGGATCCAATAGTACAACTCAGCCCCCTGAGCGAAAACGGATGAATGTCCATGGGCAGGCACAGTAGATGTAGGGCAGCCGACCACAGACTAGCTAGAGTGGGGGAAGGGGGAAGAGCGGTGAGACAAGGATCAGGTAAGGAGAAGATTAGGTAAGAGCAACAGAGTGGTAAGGGAGGACTAGGAAACTAGGGGGGATGGGGGAGGGAGGAGAAAGGTAAAAAAAAAAGGTAAAGGTGAGAGAGGGGACGAAGTTCCCATTGGATGCCCGCTGAAGTTGATAAATACCCGACCGAGGGAGCACCCCCCCCCCCTTTTCCCCCAAACAGCAGGATTCCTGGACAGCAGCAGTCTCACCCAGCACCCAGTGATTTATATCACGACTTACCGGCATAAGAGTTTAGGAGGAGAGCGCAGGAGAGCAGACTGGTCGGTACAGGGTGGGTGCTGTCTGGTTTTTCCTGGGTTGGCTTTTCCTGGGGTTTTTCCGGCAAAATGGGTAGCTGCTATTGGGCAAAGCACTAGTGGCTGCCTTTGTGGAAAAGCACTCAATGAGCCACGCAGCTTACTACATGTGGAGCGTTGGTGTGGAGGGGCCCGTCTTATTTTACAGGCAGTGCTATATTTAAAAAAAAAAAAAAAAGGGAGAGGAGTAGTACCATTACGGCTCCCCCTCCGGGCTCGCATTGACTGCCACGCTCTTGGCTGCAGCGGCGTTTTCGGGCCACGTGCGGCTCTGGCTTGTTGGCGGTGCAGTAGTGGTATCAGCAGGGGAAGAAGCTATTTTCCCTCTGTGCGGCAGCAACAAGTGAGGGAGGCATAGTCTCGTGGCGGTCGCCTGCTGGGCTTGCATTGGTTGGGGCCTCCAGTTGAGCATGGGCCCACGGTGGTTGCCCACATTGGCAATGGCAGGAGAAGGGAGCATGCTTTTGGGGCGACGGCAGGAGAGGTAGCGTGGGCCCGAGGCGATTGTCCACGCCGGGATTGCTAGGATCGGGGCCTCCACATGGAGCGTGGGCCCACTGCAGCCGCCCCCACTGGGCCTGCAGCGACTGGCAGCAAGCCTGCTACGGAAGGCATAAAAAATCTGGTGGGAATGGGGGTTCGCTGGGGCAAGGTAGGCCCTAGAGGGTTTCATTGCAGTTCTATGCCCCCCCCTCAGCTGGGGTGCCGCCGGCCACAGTCTGACATTGGGATCTGGGAGGAGAGCTGTGGCGGCACTGAAGAGGGCGGTTCCCTATTCGGGCCAGCATTAGGTGCACACAGCGTTAAAAAAAAAAAAAAAGTTATATATATTATATATAAAATAGTAGGAGACCCTAATCCCTTACTTTCCCTCATGTTAAAAAAAAAAAAATAGCCTCAAAAGATCACATGGAGAAGGCCATCTTGAGAATGGCAAGAAGGAGTGAATCATGGGATTCAATGAGGTGGCCATCTTGGGGAGGGAAAAGAGGAAGCAGAGCATGGTGGCAGCCATCTTGCAAAAAAAAAAAAAAAAAAGGGGGAAAAATGCTGAAAATGGTAGCTACTGTCCTTTAAAATAAAAAAAAAAAAAGGGGGGGACTATACATAATGCTTCATGAAGCTATATTTCCCCCAGTATTTCCATTGTAGGTTTTTCAACGCAAGATGGCCGGCAAAACAAAAAGGAAAACAAAGACGACTCCAATCAAAAAGCACCAACAACCAACCAACTCCACCACAACAGAAAAACCACAGCAAAAAACTACCACCACAAGCAATGAGCAAGACCTAGAGGATCTAATGGCTGAAATTAGACAACAGGCGCAAGATCATGGTACGGACTGGCTAAGGCAGCAGGTGCTCAGCAGCAACATGAAAGCACAATCAACGGCCCCAAACCAACCTGGCTTTCATGGAACAAGCGAGCGATGAGAAACAGCTATCAAGCTCCGGTAAGTCATTGAAAGAGAACATTACTCACACTATCTTCTGACTCCGAATCCCTAGACAGTAACAGCGATGAAGAACTAGCTCTAGCCACAGTCATGCAAAATGCACTAAAACACTTCAAAAGAAAGAGGGCAGCTAGCAAAGGGACATCACCCGCAATATCATGGGGACAATCAAAGCAGAGCGATACACCAAGGCAAATAGATGAGGAGGCCTCCCAGGCTAGTACTACAACACAACTCAGAAACGAGAGAATGAGACAGGAGGATGAGCTCTGCGGAGTCCGCAGAAGAGTATCCAAAAAGATGAAAGAATATGGAGAAGGGAATTCATAGATATATTCTCGCTCCTGCTTCCAGACCAAGAAGAGGGGGTCTGGTGAAAGACAAATTCCCACCAGCAGAAAATAAAGGCAGAAAACCTAGAATTGTGAAAACACTTAATTGGGTATCAGCCATCCTCATATTCATGAGCATTATAATAGAAAGGGAACCTGTACAGGCTCCTTATCTCAAGATATCTTGACTCAATCATGAGAGCACACAAGAGATATGGCACTTGGGCATGGCTCTACTATGACATCAAATTTCATAAACCAAAAGCGCAAATAAGACTTTACTTCATCATAGCGTAGCATTTAAAGTTCCTTTATTTCAACACGGTAACTCCTTTCAGTGAAACAGTATTTAACAATCCCCAACATGGACCCGTGTTTCGCCAGTCCGGCTGCTTCGGGGGGATAATTTTAACAGTCTGAAAGAAGAAGAATTTAACAATGACCAATACATAACCTCTGGGTCAGATTAAGGCAGACAAGAAATCCAACAGTTAACATACCTGTGTCACAAGTAATTTCAGTGATAATCAGGAGCACAAAGTGTGGTCTAAAGTAACAGAATTTAAATCCTGACAGACGAGTACGATTATAAAAAAGGCTTTGTCTACACATGGATGGCCACGAATCGTACCCCAAAAAAAACTGTAGCTTTTGCGCAATCGCCCTCAGACGACTCTTCAGGAGAAGAAATGGGAGTACCGCAAAATCACGATCAGCGGACAGGATATTAGTCAACCAGCAATACTGGATCATCACCTGCAGCGTCTTCCTCTTCTGTGGATCCTTTTTTAGAAACTGGTTCCACGGCATGCAGCACGAAGTATTCTTGTCAATGCACACAACAACCGGTTCAGCCGACCCAGAGAGTTATGGGTTCAACATGCCAATATCAAGATCCATGGAAATAAAGGATAACATTCAATTTATCATCGAGGACTCTTCCCGATATTGAAGCTTGAACTTTGGGGAAAGGTCTATCATACGTCCCTACCATTCTACCTAATGACTTTGGCATCCAGACACTTATATAGGTTCTTCAGGACACTTAAAATTAAAGCATTTTTTTTGGACTCCCCTCCAATTCAAGATATGTCCCTGGTGTATTCAAAATCCAAATGGATCCCTCCGGGTCCATTTGATCCAGCTTTAGTCATGTTTGAGAGACTGGTTCGCTCAGATATAGCTGCCCTACAGGGTAACAGACGATATACATATTATAATCTGACTAGAGAAGAGAATCTGGCATTGACAACATTGACACAGGACGTCAATATAATAAAACCAATTGACAAGGGGGGAGGGATTGTGTTGATGAATACGAGTGACTATGAATTGGAAGTTCAGCGTCAACTTAGTGATGTAATGTTTTACAATCTCTTGTCCCATGATCCTACAGAGGAATTGCAATTTAGAATTAAAGAATTAGTGCAGGAAGCTGTTGATTTAAAGTATATCACCCTAAGAGAATCACAATTTTTGACTGTTTAATACCCCATTATCCCTGTGTTTTACATTGTTCCTAAGATCCACAAAACTTTGGAAAATCCCCCAGGGCAACCCATTGTCTCTGGGATTGGTTCTGTGCTTGAACCGCTTTCCAAATTTGTAGATGTATTTTTGAAACCTTTCGTGCCATTGATTAAATCTTATGTAAGGGATTCTTCCCATTTGATCACATTGTCCAATAGTGACTTATTCACTGGCTCTTATTTTTTGATTACATTAGATATAACATCCTTATATACAAACATTCCTCAGGATGAGGCTTTAACAGTGATCAAGGATGTCTTAAATACACGGATAGTACATACACAGGTGCCCACTGATTTTTTGGTTGAACTAGCATGGCTAGCTCTCACACGTAATTACTTTGTTTAAAACAATTTTTTCAACAGATTAAGGGTACGGCAATGGGGGCAACCATGGCCCCCAGTTTGGCCTACCTGTATGTAGCAGACTTTGAAGAGAGATATATTTACACATCAGTATGGCAAACATTCATTGTTCATTGGTTGAGATACATTGACGACGTTTTACTGATCTGGCGGAGTAAGACATCCAATTTTTCATGTTTATAGACTGGTTGAACCAGCTCAATTCCAATTTACAGTTTAATTTTTTGATTGATTCATATCAGGTACCATTTCTAGATGTTCTCATTATGTATCAGGATAACCAATTTCATACATCTATCTATAGTAAAGAACCTGATCGGAACACATTGCTAGCCTAAGATAGTTTTCATCCCCATCACCTTAAGAACAATATTCCAACTGGTCACTTCTTAAGACTTAGGTGTCTGTGCTCTACTAGGGTGGAGTATGTTATACAAGCTAAGCAGATGATGCTTACAAGCGTGTCCTATGTGAATAGGGATTTACTTTTTTTTTTTTTTTTTTTTAGCCACAAGCTCAAGATACGACTCCAATGGTTAATTGTATTCTACCATTTTCAACAATTAGCAATGATGTGTCAAAAATCATTCGGAAACATTGGGGTGCCTTGGCACTGGAGAAACATTTACAGAGTGCCCTCCGGTTTACATTTCGCCGGGGTAAGAATATGCGGGACAGGCTAGTTCATTCTCATTTCAGACAGGACATTTTACAGAATAGCGGTTTTCATAAACCTTGTGATCATTGTTCCGTGTGCAAACATACTTCTGCCATGTCTGAATTTACACACCCAGTCACTGGTAAAGTCTATGCACTATACAGTAACTCTGAGATTCTCAAGGGGTAGTATATGGTATCTGCCCTTGCAATAAGTTATATGTTGGTAAGATGTCTCGAAAAATTAAAACTAGAATCATAGAACATGAATCCAAGATCAAGATGGGGAGAGATAAAGCTCCACTGGTAGCACATTGGACTCAAACACCTCATGCGGTAGTGGATCTATATTTTTTTTTTTTTGTTATAGACAGTATCGCCCCCAGCTAGAGGAGGTGATTTTTCTATGATTTTGAGCAGAAGGGAACAAAAATGGATCTATACATTAGATACAGTAGCTCCTAAAGGTCTAAATGCAAAGTTTAAATGGAATCATTTTATTTAAGTTTGGGCATGATGTCATGGGAGGTGATAGCTGATTGGTTGATGGGATGTGCTAGTCATTGGCACATTTTCGCGCCAAAACAGTCTGTCAGGATTTAAATTCTGTTATTTAGACTGCACCACTTTGTGCTCCTGATTCTCACTGAAATTACTTGTGACACAGGTATGTTAACTGTTGGATTTCTTGTCTGCCTTAATCTGACCCAGAGCGTATCTATTGGTCATTGTTAAATTCTTCTTCTTTCACAGACTGTTAAAATTATCCTCCCCCCAAAGCAGCTGGGCTGGCGAAACACAGAACATATAGAAAGACATGGTTTAATGGAACAAAGTCAGCATGGCTTTACCCAAGGCAAGTCTTGCATCACAAATCTGCTTCACTTTTTTGAAGGAGTTAATAAATGTGTGGATAAAGGTGAACCTGTAGATATAGTGTACTTGGATTTTCAGAAGGCATTTGACAAAGTTCCTCATGAGAGGCTTCTAGGAAAAATAAAAAAAGTCATGGATAGGTGGTGATGTCCTTTCGTGGATTACAAACTGGCTAAGAGACAGAAAAGCGTAGGATTAAATGGACAATTTTTTCTCAGTGGAAGGGAGGGGGCAGTAGAGTGCCTCAGGGATCTATATTGGGACACGTACTTTTCAATATTTTATAACTGATCTGGAAAGAAATAAGACTAGTGAGGTATTCAAGTTTGCAGATGATACAAAATTGTTCAGAGAAGTTAAATCAGAAGCAGATTGTGATGAATTGCAGGAGGACCTTCTGAGACTGAAAAATTGGGCATCCAAATGGCATATGAAATTTAATGTGGATAAGTGCAAGGTGATGCATATAAGGAAAAATAACCCATGCTATATAGTTACAAAATATTGGGTTCCATATTAGGAGCTACCCCCCCCCCCCTGCCCCAAGAAAGATCTGGGCGTCATAGTGGATAACACATTGAAATCGGTTCAGTGTCTTGCAGCAGTCAAAAAAGCAAACAATGTTGGGAATTATTAGAAAGGGAATGGTGAATAAAACGGAAAATGTCATAATGCCTCTATTGCTCCATGGTGAGACCGCACCTTGAATACTGTGTACAATTCTGGTCGCTGCATCTCAAAAAAAAGAAATAATTGCGATGGAGAAGGTACAGAGAAGGGCTACCGAAATAAGGGGAATGGAACAGCTCCCCTATGAGGAAAGACTAGAGGTTAGGACTTCATCTTGGAGAAGAGACGGCTCCAAGCTGAAAACTTCATGGAGTTAGCTCCATGAGACAGCTCCATGCTAACTCCATGAAGTTAGCATGTGGCACATTTAAAACTAATCAGAGAAAGTTCTTTTTAACTCAACGCACAATTAAACTATGGAATTTGTTGCCAGAGGATGTGGTTAGTGCAATTAGTATAGCTGTATTTAAAAAAGGATTGGATATGTTCTTGGAGAAGTCCATTACCTGCTATTAAGTTGACTTAGAAATTCACCACCGCTATTACTAGCAACAGTAACATGGAGTAGACTTAGTTTTTGGGTACTTGTCAGATTCTTATGGCCTGGATTGGCCACTGTTGGAAACAGGCTGCTGGGCTTGATGGACCCTTGGTCTGACCCAGTATGGCATGTTCTTATGCCTTCTTATAGGTTTACTTAAGACTACTTTGCAGCCTATTCAACTTTTACTTAATGCTGCTGCTAGACTTGTATCTCATACGAAATGAACTGAACACATTTCACCAATTCTTTGTAAGTTGAATTGGTTACCTGTGTCTGAACGCATCGAATTTCAAATCAGTATGATGGTGTTTAAACTTCTTAATGCAGCTATCTCATTGGATGAGTGCATTTTTATGTATTTACAAACCCAATAGAGGTCTTAGATCATCTCAATTAAATTTGTTAGATATCCCCTCCATGCATCAAGCACGATTATTTTTCACAAGAGACAACTTTTTCAATTGTTGCTCCATCTTTATAGAATCTCATTCCATTTGAATTACGTATCTGGATAAAGGAAAAAAATTCAAAAGGCTTTTGCAAGATTTTACTCCACTACGCTTTTAGTATTTTGTAGAAGTGCAATAGCTTTGCTAAGTTTAGAAGCTCTTTGTAAGGTCTGGTGTATGACATTTCTAATTCTGTTTCAAAATGTCGGTACACCTGGTCTTCTCTTAAAGCTTATTGTGGGACCTCTCCTCACAGGGTCATGGTATTTTTACCAGACTCTATCTCATGGTTATGGGTCCATTTTACTTTGTATTTTTTTTAAGTATTTTTTCGTTTTTCACCAATCACCTTTTTTTTTTTTTTATAAATTAAATCTTTTTTTCAAAGCCGATGAAGCCTTCAAACAGTCTAATATGGAATTCGTCACTTTTCAAAAATCACTGAACTCAGCATCAAAAGTACTTATCTGCACAACCCAACACTATCGCGTTTCGGACCACATCTCTTGAGGTCCTGCTTCAGGGGACAAAGATGGCCATCATTTTTCTGTGACAAAATAACCAGTAAGAAGAGTTCAATAGCTGCATTCAATCATATGTATTCTTATATCCGCGATCCCAGCGTTGGAATCGCCATTCTTTGAAACATGGCTCATACCGGATGGCTTTTAAAGAGCTAGATACGGAAGTCCCTCCCCTCTCTTGCTTCCTGATAGGCTAACACACTGTCGCCACCTAGGTCGGATTAGTACATAAGTTTCCCTCAACTCAGTTCTCTATTACGTCGTCTTTCATCTACGTCTATTTTTTTGAGAGAACGTAACTTTCCGCTGTTTAGCGTAGTCTTCAACCAGGTCGGATTATTGCATGAACTATCCTCAACACAGTTCTCAATCACGTCATGATCACGGGGAGCACTTGGACAGATTTAACAATGGCTGCAAAAAATCTAGCCAGGGCTGAATTACATCAGGCAACGATTGTTGAATATGTTAAACAACAAATGATACCTAGAGTGTTGAGGATGCAGAAAGGTCCTTTAATGTTTCAAGACGATAAGGAGTTTGTCTCTCGTTGGATATCAATTTTGAACAAATGTTCACTGGACTTGATGGTTTTAATAGTAGAACGTATTGCCGTATCTGTGAATGAATGTCAGAAAGAAGTGGAAACTATTCGATCTTCACTTGTCACCACTAATAGCGAGGATATAATAGAGGCTTCAACCAAGCAGTTGGAACAAACAGCTGTATTTCGAAACCAGCTAAAACAGTTTAAGGTTCAAAAATTTCGACGTGATGAAAACGATTATCGTACTGACAACATATTTTTGGAAAAATAAAAAAGAATCAGTAAAGCCACCACATGTAACGTTTCAAGATAGCTCTGAAGACTCCAACAATAGTGATAGCGACAATAGCAAAAAACAATATTCTAATCATCAACATACACAGCCTTTTTTAGGACAACAAAGAGGGGCATATCGGGCCCGTTCATACAGAGGCAAAATAGGTCCCAAAAACTCAAATTGGGAGGGGCCAACTACGAGATCTCAAGGGTCCAAAAATCAACCACAGCACAATGCTCCGTAGTTTCAACGGATTCATCTTCAGTTATCAATTTATCGCATATGGAATTGTCCAAAGAGGTAATTGGAGCTTTAGATAAAGGATTGTCATATGTCCCCTATTGTAAATATGACTTTTCAAACTCTGATAGATCTACATAGATTTTTTAGACTGTGACAACTGGATTTATTTTTTTCAGATAAAGACACATTGGATGGGTCTATCATTACACCTCGATCCACTTGGCTACCTCCTGGACCAGTGGATCCAGCAATATCTACATTTATACAGCTAGTATTGAAAGACCTTACTGTATTAGAAGAGCAAGATCAGTTCAAAAGAAATCAATTTGCTACTGACTGGTCATAGTCACAATATCAAGCTCTTAAACAGCTGTCTGACAATAAAGGGATCACTGTGAAGCCAGCTGATGAAGGAGGGGCTATAATCATACAAGACACTCAAGACTACATTGCTGAAATTCAACGCCAGTTAAGTGATGAGACATTATCTCCCTTTAGAAGAAAATCCTACTCCAGCCCTTCAAGAACAAATTGAATCGCTAGTAGATCAAGGTGTGAAAAGGGGTTTTGTGACAATGAGAGAAGCTAGAGCATTAAAAATAAAACATCCAATTGACCCTGTATTGTATACCTTGCCCAAAGTACATAAAGATTTGGAACATCCCCCGGGACGCCCTATAGTGGCAGGTAGAGGATCAGTGTTGGAGCCGCTATCCACATTTTTGGACTTCTTCTTAAAACCATTTGTTAAAGAAGCTCGCTCATTCATTCAGGATACTTCACATATGCTGCGGATATTACAGGATGTCACGGATCTTCCCAATGAATATTGGCTAGTCACGTTGGACATTTCAGCATTATACACAAGTATTCCGCAGCAAGAGGCATTTACATTGATGGAACAGTTTTTTCACAAACCCCAGCGACCGCATAGAGTTCCTTCATCATTTCTGTCTGAACGTTTGCGGTTGGTACTGTTTAAAATTTTTTTTTCAATTTGATGGGCAGTTTTTCTTACAAGTAAGAGAAGTGGCAATGGGTGCTACAGTCGCACCTGATATTGCGAATCTCTACATTACACATTTCGAGGAGCGTTACTTGTATTCTTCTCAATGGTTTACAAAAATGTTAACGTACAAACGTTACATTGACGATATCTTTTTCATTTGGTTGTCATCACTAGAAGAGCTTCAATTGTTTTTGGGCTGGTTTAATTCATTGGATTCACACCTACAATTTACTGCTCAATATGAACAAACAGCGATAGCTTTTTTGGACATATGGATTAAGCGTGAAGGTGATAAAATCAGCACCACCCTGTATCGAAAGAAGACAGATCGGAATAATTATTTACGATACTCCAGCGTTCATCCGTCTCGCCTCAAAGATGGGTTACCCATTTCACAATTTCTTCGACTACGTTGATTATGCTCTACTGAAGCAGAATTTCGGGCCCAAGCAATTGAGTTAGTGGACAGATTTTGTCAAAAGGGCTATCCAAAATCAGTTATTAAGAAAGCCTTTAAACGGGCATTATTTGCAAACAGAGAACTGCTCTTGGATTATCAACAACGCCCATTTTCTAAACATCTTACTTGTACCTTAAGATATTCTGGTCAAGTTCAGTCAGTAATCAATGTGATTCAAAATCATTGGCAAGTGTTGGCTCTACATGCCATTTTTCAAACAGGTCCAAGATTTGCGTTTTTTAGAGGACAAAATTTAAGAGATATGGTGGTACATTCCACCTTTCAGTCAATGGCAGGAACGTTGACAAGTGGGGGTCACTACCCATGTGGCCATTGTGAAATGTGCTCTCTCTCGTGGTCTGGTGAGGAATGGCAGGCGTCACATTCAAATATTCGGGTGAAACTCAGTTCTGACATCTTGTGACTCTGAGGGCGTCATTTACGTTATACAATGTCCGTGTCGATTGAGTTACGTGGGGAGAACAAAAAGAAAAATTCGCACTTGTTTGATCGAACATAGAAGTTGTTTGAAGACATTAAAAATGGCAGCCCCTTTAGTACAACATTGTGTGTCATATAAACATGGGTTCACCGATTTGCGGTGGCTAATTATAGAAAAAATACGACCAAGTAGTAGAGGGGGAGATATTCAATATCATCTTAATAAACGGGATCATCATTGGATTTATACCCTAAACACAATGGATCCTGGAGGTCTAAACGAGAAAATCAATTGGTATTTATTAATTTGAAGACATTTGTGAGAAGAAACCAACATTGGGTTGTTCAGGATCTGCAGGGACAAAAACTATCATTGACTTGGTCGGAGTCGAGCTCAGTAGCGGAGAGATACGATCTCTTAAAAAAGAGACGTAAATGAAAGATGACGTGATGGAGAACTGAGCTGAGGAAAACCTATGTATTATTCCGACCTGATTGAGGAGTACGTCAGTAACGGAGAGTTATGTTCTCCTAAAAAAAGTAGACTTAAATGAAGGATGACGTGATTGAGAACCTTGTTGAGGATAGTTCATGCAATAATCCGACCTGGTTGAAGACTACGCTAAACAGCGGAAAGTTACGTTCTCTCAAAAAAATAGACGTAGATGAAAGACGACGTAATAGAGAACTGAGTTGAGGGAAACTTATGTACTAATCCGACCTAGGTGGCGACAGTGTGTTAGCCTATCAGGAAGCAAGAGAGGAGAGGGTCTTCTGTATCTAGCTCTTTAAAAGCCATCCGGTATGAGCCATGTTTCAAAGAATGGCGATTCCAACGCTGGGATCGCGGATATAAGAATACATATGATTGAATGCAGCTATTGAACTCTTCTTACTGGTTATTTTGTCACAGAAAAAGGATGGAAATCTGTCCCCTGAAGCAGGACCTCAAGAGATGTGGTCTGAAACGCGATCGTGTTGGGTTGTGCAGCTAAGTACTTTTGATGCTGAGTTCAGTGATTTTTGAAAAGTGACGAATTCCATATTAGACTATGTTTGAAGGCTTCATCGGCTTTGAAAAAAAGATTTAATTTATAAAAAAAGGTGATTGGTGAAAAACGAAAAAATACTTAAAAAAATACAAAGTAAAATGGACCCAGCACCATGAGATAGAGTCTGGTAAAAATACCATGACCCTGTGAGGAGAGGTCCCACAAATATATGATAGCTTGCTCTCAATAAGCTTTAAGAGAAGACCAGGTGTACCGACATTTTGAAGCATTGTTTACAATTGGGGTACCCGGAATACATATGGTATAAGAGCCAATATTGTGTGATTGATTTCTAATTCTGTAACATCTAGAATCCGTTTTGCTGTAAGGTATGATATATGATATCTCCAACCTTGTAACATCTTGATGGAATTTATTTGAACGTGTGAAATTTATGATTTCTATGAAATTGAATGACTTGTCTGACAGTTTATCAATTTTTTGTTTTTAAATATTATGTATGTTTTCTGTAAATTGCCCAGACCTTTGTGTAGGGTGTTTAATAAATTTTAATAAAATGAATAAATAAATGCCTCTCCCCTTGTATCATCCTTTGCATATCCCCCACCACCCCATAGCCACCACTACCACTTATATCTTCTGTAACCAACTCTTTAAAACAAATATTATTCAAACAATCTTTCCTCACCCATGTACAGTCCCAAGTTTCCTTAGTTGACACCTCCTCCCTGGCCCTTCAATTTTATTTCCCTCTATCCATCTTTTATATATCCCCCTTGCTTAGCTTCTCCGTGTTGCTACCCTCAATGACTTGATCCATCTGTTTTCCAATGAGTTAGATCATTATATGTATACATTTAGTCTTGTATATAATCACTTAGTTTACTATATGTATAAAATTTAGTTTACCTTCTCAGTGCCTTGTTAGCCCTAAATGTATTACTTTCGTTCCTTGTTTTATATAAAGCTTGTTCGTTGTATTCTGTTTCTTGTAAACAGATGAGATGTTCCCAATGACCGTCAGTTTATAAAAATTTTAAATAAAATATATAAAAAGAAAATGAAAGAAACAGTACAAACTAGTTCAAAAAATATATATTTTTAAACTATGTACAAAAAAAATATATACAATAGCAGGAGGGAAGGGGCCATGCCATAGGGGCTGAGGAGGAGCATTGTCATTTACATTACATCATTTTTGGACACACAAATCACCTTGGCTAATACTTCATTACACTACAGTGCACCATAAAGCTACAGATAGGAATAACCTATTACGGTTTCAAAACCATCATGCTAAATCTTTCAAGTTGGGCTTGCCAGTGAGTTCATTTTTTCGTATCTGATGGATATTTTCAGACAATATTGAATTTGAAGCCCAAGCTGCTATTTTGAGCCAACGTTTTTTAGACTTATCCCCGCAGACCCACCCATAAAGCAAACAAGAGAGCTACATTTTCAGATGGACAATTTGTTGACATAAATTAGGAAAGGGCTCAATTAGTATGTGTTTTGAAACAAATGATAGCAACATCTGCAATTGCCGGTGCTATTAGAAAACATTGGCACTTTTTAGCATTGCATGATATATTCAGGAATTACCATTGATTGCCACATCCAGGGGTTCCAACATTAGAGACTTAGTTGTTCATTCTCATTTGAAACAATCTAATTCTACAACAGATATTGGTTACTTCAAATGTGGACACTTGTACTGTGGTTTCTCATTAGAAAAAAAAGAGTACCTAAACCTCACTAGTAAGATATAGGTCTTATATTCCAGTAGCAAAGGGACATTGGTACAGTCTTTTGTATCACCACAATTCATTATTTTAATGGCTTTTTGTTGGTCTTCCTGCTTCTAGTGTTCGGGTACTCTGTTACAGAATAGAGTAATATGATCCCAGGGACATCCACGCACTACTGCTTGAGCATCAGCAGTTTTGTAAGACTTACATTGGCTACCATCACCTCAAACACATTCAATTGAAATTTATGCTGGTTTTTAAAGTTCTAAAAATGGATGAGCCTGGTTATTTGAGGAACTTATTGAAACTTTACAATCCTACCATAACTGCATTCAAGACATGGGCCTTCATGTTATTTTGGTTAAAGTGGCCCGTAGATGAGGGACTCAATCGCGCCTTTTCTATTATTGCCCCACTGCTATGGAACACCTTACCTGCTGTTTTGTTGGATATTTTAGCTATTAAATTGTTCAGAAAATTATTTAAGGCCCATGTCTTTGGAGTTGCTTATGAATAGTTTTGTAATGAGGTAGCCATGAGGTGAGTATGCTGGATTTTAGTTTTCCATTTTTTGTATTTTCTATGCTTTAAGGTATTGTTATATTTGATTGTAACCTGCACTTTATTCTATGTTTGATATTGTATATAGTAACCCACTTAGATTGACTGGCTATAAAAAGAGTTTAAGTAAATAAATCAAATGGTAAATTCATAGGAGGTTGGTGGTTTTGGCAATTGATGGAAGAGCCCTGCTCTAAGTATGAGTTAATAGTCAGGTGTTCTAAAGGTGGCTCAAGGAGTCAGGAGGGAATTCAAGATACTGGATAGAGCCTGTTCTCTGAGCTCTAGAGGCGCAAAGGACAGCAGTTTTCCTTTGGGAAAAGGGCGTCTCCCAACTGTTAAACCTCTTCCAGAAATGTTGCTATCTGCAGGACATAGGGGAGTTAGGAGCTTGTCCAGGAGGCAGCCTGTACTATCAAGGTATTTGAAAAGTATTTCTAAGTTGGGATAAGAATATCCCTTAACTGAGTATCATCTTGGGAATAACTATTCAGGAGCTTGGGGATGTCAGTTTTCCTTGCTTGTTTTCTTAGGAGTGTATGAGAATTTGACTTCACAACTGTAAGCTCCTAAAATGTGTCTGGACATGGTGGTGGAGAGTAGGTTTGGCGAAATTGAACAATTACCTGGCTGTTTGCTGCTCAAGGGTGAGGGAAACCTACCTGGCCTGAGATGTGACTTCGGCACATCAATTTCCTGGTTATGACGACATCACTGCGACTATGGAAGACTACAAAAATTGACCCCCTTGCGGCGCACCGCCCAAACCGTGTGTGCCTAAGGGGTGCACAGCTTTGTTTTAGAAATTGTCAACTATCAAGAAACGGGGAAAAGGAAAAGGAATTATTCCAACTGAAACTGAGTAAAATTCTACTTTATACCTTATATTACTCTCCATCGAAGCCTCCACCCAGGAAGGTTCAACTATTAAGAGATTAATAGCAAATCAAGCAGAGACTACTAAAATTACTTTGAGAAATAATGCCTCATACAAAATGGAAGGCCAAGGTTAGGGAAATGGCTACATCCTCTACCTTGCCCAAGCCTTCCCAGGCTCGGATTTTGACTTTTTTTGCTTCAGCAACTGAAAAGAAATCTGGTAGAGCATGCCGCTAAAGTATCAGGAACAGAGTGGGTTCCCTCCTTCCAGGCAGAAATATCTTTAAGTCCTGAAGCCCTGAGCACTCCTCCACCTCAATTAATTCCATCTGACTTTTTATAAATTCAAGTAAATTTAGAGAAGGAGAAAGGAGCCAGATAGCAGTGGGGGAAAGAAGTTGGACCCTTAAACAATGGTGGTATAAATTTTGATAAGCCAACTGAAATAACATTGGATTCCCTCTGGCAGGTGGTTAAAGCCTTAGAAATGGCTATAGTTGTCCTGACAAAAGGTAACTATGGATTCAAACAAACGATTTCACGATGTTGAGAATTCTCTTGCTGAAGCAGATGAAAAAATGGAACATATGGAGAAAAGAATTTAAATTTGGAAGGATGGCCATCAAAGATTCATGAGGGCTGAAATATGATAAAATTGGAAGAGATTGAGAATACTAGAGATGTGAATCAGACCCGGTTCTGATTCCAGTTCCGATTCACATCGTTAATTTTTTTTTTGTGTGGCCCGATCGCGGTTTTGTTTATCGGCTGCGCCCGAGCCGATAAACAAAACACACACCCGACCCTTTAAAACTGTTCCCTTAGCTTTCCCCACCCTCCTGAACCCCCCCAAAACTTTTTACAAGTACCTGGTGGTCCAGTGGAAGTCCCGGGAGCCATCTCCCGCTCTCGGGCCGTCAGCTGCCACTAATAAAAATGGCGCGGATGGCCCTTTGCCCTTACCATGTGACAGGGTATCCGTGCCATTGGCCAGGCCCTGTCACATGGTAGGAGTAATGGACGGCTGGTGCCATCTTTAAAAATGGCGGAGGCCATCCAGTGCTCCTACCATGTGACAGGGGCCGGCCAATGGCATGAATACCCTGTCACATGGTAAGGGCAAAGGGCCATCAGAGCCATTTTGATTAGTGGCAGCCGACGGCCCGAGAGCGGGAGATGGCTCCTGGGACCCCCACTGGACCACCAGGTACTTGTAAAAAGTTTTGGGGGGGGGGGGGTCGGGAGGGTGGGGGAAGCTAAGGGAACATTTTAAAGGGTCTGGGTGGGTTTAGGGATTGTTTCGGTGTGCCGTTTTTCCGGCCCTCCCCCAAAAAGATAAGAGCCCCAGGAACAAAATTGTGGGGTTCTCTTATCGGGAGCCCCTGATTTCTGACGATTTTGAAAATATCGTCCGATATTTTCAATCATCCGAAGCCCGATTCACATCCCTAGAGAATACCCTAAAGTACCTGAACCTCAGGATCTTGAACTTTCCTAAGCATGATCTAACACCTCAAGACATGCTTAAGGAATACCTACAAATTTTAAAAATGTCTTTACAGGCAATGCCTGTTTTTCCCCAAATTTATTATATTTCAACAAAATCAAAAGTTGCTTCAGCAAGTAAATTAGAAGATAAATCTTTGAATCTGACAAATAATTGAAGCAACTCCAGATACAATCATAACATCTAGGGCCACATTACATGTCTTTTGCTATAGATCGTGAAGCAGTTTTTCACTTATTCATGTGAAACCAATCAGCTTTATTTCATGGAGATAAGGTCTGGATTTATCCAGACTTTAAGGCCAACAAGACAAGAGAAGGAAGTTCTTAGCATTTAGAACTGAAGTTGAAAAACAAGGGGGAAAAATGACTAAAGTTTCCATGCAAGTGAGTTATGGCAAAATCAAAAATATATATTCGAGGTTTCGCAATTGAAAAATTTCCTAGCCTCTTACCCTAAAGAGATTGTTAATCTGGATGCAGAGGCAAATTAAAAAAAAAAGGAATCAGTTGCGTCTTTTTCAATTGTTCTAAGAGGGGATAAACCCTCCCTTTTTTCCTAATTTTCCACTTAGTTATTTGATTGATTTCCTTCCTGGGGAATTACCAAAAAATTGTTGAAAAACAGATAAATATGGCCGACTTGGGATTTGGTTTCCTTACCTTGAGGGTCTGCCGGAGCGGCTCTGTTAACTTCGATTGCCTTGAATTTTCTTCTGGGAGCCAGGCCAAGAGAGGCCGGAGGACCGCGGCTAGCCACCACTTCCGGGTCTACGGCGGTGACGTCATCAGGAGGAGGAGCCGGGTAGGCGTAAAAGCAGTCTACGCCGGCGCAATGCCGCCGGCGCAACGGCTAAGCTGCGCGCGGCCAAGGGGCGCGTGGCTTGTCCCGGCTTTGAACGGTTTTCGTCGGAGCCCTGAGACCAGGTCGACCCTAGAAACATATCAGCTAAGTAAAGTTTTCATTGTTGTCGGCTGGGACAGTTTCGTTTTGGGGTTTTTTCTTTCGCCATGCCCCACACCAAGAGGAAGGCGAAATTAAAAGAGACTATGCCTTTATCTGTTTCTAATAAATTGCTTCAACCCAAAATTGTAGACTGTTCCCAGAAAAACACCACATCTACCCCAGAGAGGGCCGCTAATGGAGCAGACCAGGAGCAGGAACTGCTCCATTTGGCCACAGAAACATCTTTAACTCCTGGGGCCCCAGAGAAACCAGACCCACCCTCCGCTAGACTGAATGAAAATCAATCTATATTAAGAGACTCTGCTAATATTTCTAGTGAAAATATAAATTTGTCAAATGTTTCTGAGATAGAATTGCAAAGTCTAGATAAAATGAGAAATAGTTCTTCTGTTCTGGCGGAAGGGAATGTGGGTAACCCTGAACAGTTTAGAGAGAAGGGGGAAGTATCAGGAATTGAGGACATTTCAATTATAGTGCCTCAAAAGTTTTCTAATGAGGAATTAGGCATTATGATAAACATGCAAAAATCTATAAATACTTTAATGATAACAGTCCAAGATGCCATGAAGAGGGATACAAATTTGCAGGAAAAAATTGGTAAACTAGAGAAAAGGGTTGACACATTTGATAAAAAAATGGAGGATATACACGAAGTGCAGGTGAATTTAATTAAATCAACAAAGGAGTAGGAGGGGAAAATAGAGATGTTGGAAAATTACAATAGAAGGTTAAATCTCAGGTTCTTAGATTTTCCCAAAATCCATCTCATGTCACCAGTGGATTTGATTAATAGTTACTTAAAAAAATATAC
Source organism: Rhinatrema bivittatum (assembly GCF_901001135.1). NCBI lineage: Eukaryota > Metazoa > Chordata > Amphibia > Gymnophiona > Rhinatrematidae > Rhinatrema > Rhinatrema bivittatum. The sequence goes on along the minus strand of NC_042616.1, from coordinate 50,955,960 downwards.
TTAAGTACTCAGAAAATTTATTACCTGTTATATCAAGTTGTTACTATCTACAATATCCAGAGGGAAAAAAGGAGGAAGGTAATTTAGAACTAAATCTTACGGATTTCTTAGAAAGATCATTTGAGTCGAAAATCGACACAAGGGCTACCTTGCTAGTACAATTTTTTCCCCAAACTGAGAGAGATAAAATACTAAGAATACATTTCAAATATAAAAAATGTAATTTTTATGGATATCCCATAAAGATATTTCCAGATCTTATTCGTTCAACCCAGCTACGTAGAAAGAAGTTTATCGAAATGCGAAATGAAGTTCTAAAAAAAGGAGCACAATTCAATTTAAAGTATCCTTGTAAATGCCAAATTAAGTTTAAAGATAATCGATATGCCTTCAATTATCCAGAGCAACTTAGGTTGTTTTTAGATACACACCCTTGAAGTCTATCATTATGTAAAGGGGGGAATATATGATTACGATGTGGGAATGACAGCATAATAGTTTTTTGTATAAATTCTTGTAATAGCTCCATAATATTTTGGCTGTATTTGTTTTCTAGTTTTCTTTTAATTTCCTTGGGCGTTCACCCAAAATTATTCTGTTTTTTGTAACATAATGAAATGCAATTAAAAATAAAATTAAAAAAAAACAAAAAAAAAACAGATAAATATAATTGTTTGGTATAAGAATTTACTGATTACTATTATCTGATTGGTTATAATTATAATTGTCATGTGAAAATGCATAAACAAAGTGTGATTTGTCTTGCTTCTTACGAATTGAAATTTTTGTTCATGATTGTTTACTAGAAGCAAAAATATGTCCAGGTGATAATAAAAAAAAAAGTGTTGAAGCTTTTGGACTATTGAAATCCACTTGTTAGCCCTCCAAGACAGTTCCTACCCCCATTCCACAAAATGTATGTATTCCCTACCCTGTGAGTGCTCTAGGGCTAAGGTGGCTCCCCACTCAAGGGGGAGGGTGTAACATTTATCAAGTTATAAGGTTGTCATATGGAAGCCACCATCTTTGTGTAGTGGAGTTGAGGGCAAAGGACTCATTCATTGTCAGGGCTTAAGAGAAGTCTGTCCCTCTAAGATTGATACTTGAGTGACTCACTCCTATAACGATGAATGCCAGATTTGGTCCAATCAACTTTAACATTTTTCAGCTAGCTTTTAGTACCTGTTCTCTAGTCAGGCTGGAACAAAAGATGACCTGAATAAGAGTATAGCTCCTAAAAGCTAGGCAAGAAGTATACTTAGTCCAATAAAAAAAAAAAATCACATTATAATTTGAAAAATTCATGCATTCACTGGACAAATGCAACTACCATGTTATATTTTCAATTACACCTGCAGACATCAGCAGTAAATGGTCACACCACATGGCACACAATGGTGTGACGGCTTATTAGATCTAACTATTCTGCGATACTATTGCAATACATAAAATATGAAATGATCTCTAGAGGTCTTCGCATCAATTTAGAACCTTCCATCTATGCTGAAAACGAAGAATTTGTCAAGATGGATCGTTATCTTGAACAAATGTTCATTGGACATTGTTATTGCTAGTCAAAACCACCAATAAACTTGAGGACACAGTCCGAGGAACATGTGAAGCAGCTCGTGAATCTTAGAAATTACAAGAGTCTCTTGAGAAATTCAATAAGAAATTATCAGAACACCAACAATCAATGGAAAAATTCAAGAATGAATTAAAGAATTCAAAGATCACAAAATACAAAATAGACTAAAAAGATTATGCCACAGGGAGCATTTCCCCATGGCAGAGGAAACTTTATACTAAACCTAGGAAAGTAGCATTTGCTGGATCTTCTGAGAATCTTCATCTAGCTCAGAAGATGATCAGATTAACACAGGCAATGCTCAATCATATGAGCCTATGTCAGAATATAGGCTATGTAATTACAGAGCTTCTTTTAGATCATAAGGACACCATTTCTTTTGGCAATTCCAGACAAAAATAGGTTGGCCAGATTCGGATCAGAGACAGAGGACACGTTCACAGCACCGTAATCAAACCCAATCACATTGCATTCTCAATACGGCACAGCATGAAGTGTTGTAAAACAGGTTCTTTAAAAGGATCATAGTGATGGTAGGGTACTAAAGACAGGATTCAATTATATACATTTTTCAGGAAATTACAAATTATTTTTTGCTTCACATGAACCAGTTCATGATACAACCAATGTATCTCCAAAATCTGTTTGGATGCCACCAGGAACAAATGATCCAGCAATCAAAACATTCATAGTACTTGGGGATTTACATACCACCAAGAAAATTAAAATCACTCCTTGTTATAATCTGACAAAACACCAAAATGAAGCACTGAAATCTCTGCAAACTAACGATTCCATTACAATCAAGCAAGCTGACAAAGGAGGTACCATAGTTTTACTGGATACAGATAAATATATCAATACAGTTTTGGAACATCTTCATGATCCGAACAGCTACTTTCAGCTAGACCACAATCCCACACAAGAGACTGAAGATTAAATAGCAGTTATCATTGAAGAAGCGACTATACAAGGTTTTTTGACATCGCGAGAAAGAAGGTTCCTCATAGCTGATTCATCCATCATTCCTACGATATACATGGTACCTAAAGTACACAGAAACCTTCAAGATCCTCTGGGTTGTCCTATCATTACCACGATAGGATCGATTCTGGAACCGTTCTGTGTTCGTAGATTTTTTTCTCCAACCACATGTTACAAACTGCTTCCTTCATAAAAGATACAAAATAAAGGGGGTCACGTGATGCGATGTAGCTGAGCGGACGTTTGTTCCAGCTTCGTGCCTCCCCCCTCCGCAATCAGCACCCATCGCCTCGACATTAGCCACCATACAGCTCATCGACATAGCATAAACGTGTCTATAGACATTAAAGTATGTTACCCTAAGAAATGCGGGTAGTATGCCCTTGAAAGGCAGCAAAAAGGAGAAAGAAGTTGGGGACGGCATCGTCCAAAATGGCAGACGCGCTCGCCAGGCCTACTCCTCCGAGCACAACTAATGCTGCAGCGCTCTCGACGGATTTAACTTTGAATGTCACTAACACAGTAGTGGCTGCCTTGGACGGGTGGTTTGAAGATTTATCTACCCAACTTAAAGAACTTAAGGAGTCCTTCGCAGAACTACCCCCGAGATTAACGGAAATGGAAAATAGGGTGTCCGAGCTCGAGGACTCCTCGTTGACCACGCGGAGTCAAGTACAGGCACTTGAAACCACAGTAGCGGCGCAAGCAGAAAAAATTGACGACCTGGAGAATAGAGCCAAGCGAAACATCCGACTCTGGCTTCCCAGAATCTGCAGGAGAAACTAATTTGGAATCTCTACTGGAAGAATGGCTGCCGGATGCTTTGGGTTTGCAGGATCTGGGAGGACCTTTCCATATAGAACGTGCACATCGTCTTGGCAGGCAGAGAGAAGGGGATACCCGTCCCCGATTTATAATCGCTAAGCTGTTAAACTGGTCCCAAAAACAGAAGATATTCCAAGCGTACAGAACAAAACAGACGCTGAAATATAAGGAAGCGGACATACGATTGTACCAAGACTATTCAGCGGCTTTAGCCCAAAAACGTAAACTATTCAGTCAACTGTGTACGGATCTTTTCAACAAAAATATTCGGTTTCAGCTAGTGTACCCTGCTACTCTGAAATTTCGTCACGGAGGCAAGGAACATACGTTTACAGATGTGGATCAAGCAAAGGACTTTATGGCCAAGATATAAGCGGTCTGTAAGTTTCTAATTTTGAACTTTACCTGATGTTGACTACTATGTGATTCCCACTACATCAGCGCGATACGCACGGGTACACCCTCTATACGCGCTATTTCTTATTTTACAACAGCGAGGCCCGGTTGGGCTCGAAGACGGGTTGCTTCGTAAAATTACGCTTTTAAGTGCCCAGACAGAGAGGAAAACTGAACTCTTGAGGACCCTTTCGGTTTCGCTTATTTTACTACCAGCTTGGGACATGCTTCTATGGTTCTGTTTTTTTTTTTTTTGTGTTTTTTTTTTGGCGACATTCCGGTGCTCTTACAACTGAGCGCAGGAGTCTGGGAGATATATGTCTGATCCTTCACCGCCAGAGACTGCGATTGTGGGCCTTCACTAACTAGAGAATCGGAATTGCTTTTCTGGCGCGTGTGATCTCAGAACTTCATCGGACGGCAGGGGTATTGAGATACGCTGCTTCAATCACCTTTCAGGCCCAGCTTAAGAGCCGTAATCCTTACGGGGGGAAGCCGACATAACAGGCCCATTGAAGCAGACTTAGCCTGTTCCACAATATAGCTGCTAGACCGAACATTCGGCGCTGAGATTCCACAGCGATAGTGAAGGTTTGTGGGGCGGATCCTGGGACGCATGGACACCCGCGCAGACTTACCGGAGCTCAACGTCGCACAGCAAATAGACTGATCTGTTGACGGCAGTTCTGGCTTTATGACTTTCCTGAGGAGTGGGACTCTTTGCTGTGCTTGCTGGCGTGGGTACACTTGTTAATTTCATTGTTAAACTATGTGACTACTCATTTGGGTTTCAAATGTTGCCATTATTTGGCGGAGATGGTGTTGCGGGGGGGGGGGGGGGAGGACACGATGCACCAGTAGTGACCTCCAACGCTTCCGCCTTTGTGTGGATTCTATTGAAGTTAGCATCATGGTTGGGGGTAGGTGGGGGGACAGGGGAGTTGGGTATGGGGTTTTGGGAATGAATGGTTGCAGCAGCACAGGATGTTTGAGGTTTTTGTTCTTATTTTTACAGCTTTTGATTGGCGTAGTATGCTTTAGGTCATGTGACATTTTCAGGCATTCTGTGGTGTCCCTGATTGTCCGGATGGTGGGCTTAGGCTGGGGAGCCCATCATCAACATATTGCACTTCACTACAGAGTAGTAGCCTTTTTAAAGGGATGGGTAGGAATCACTTAAAATTAGCAAGTTTGAATGTGAATGGGTTAGGGCACCCAGTTAAGAGAACGAAAGTTTTACAATTTCTAAAACGTTCAAAAGTTCACATAGCATGTATACAGGAAACGCATTTGACAGCTTCGGAATCCAAAAAATTGCAGAGAGACTGGGTTGGCCAGTGCTATTATTCGGCTGCCCTGGGGAAAAAAGCAGGAGTAGCAATATTGCTACATAAAAAAGTCTATCCTTCCAACTGACAAAAGAGATAGTTGACCCCGATGGAAGATATATATTCCTCGCGGGGAAACTTAATGGAAAAGACATTTGCATTGGTAATATTTATGGACACAATTCCCCTTCCCCTGCTTTCTTTGCGAACACTGTGAATTTGTTCCACACAGTTGGTAATGGACGGCGCTTCCTAGTAGGGGACTTCAATAGTGTGCTCGATCCCCTCCTAGACAAATCACAAGGGCTCCCTCCACAATCCAGACGTAGCTCTAAGCCCACATTAATCGCTCAGCTATGTCGAGATTTAAACTTTATGGATTACTGGAGAGTCCTACATGTCGAGGAAAGGGATTACATGCATATCTCTAAGGCGCATGGAACACTTTCGAGAATAGATTACATACTGGGCGATGCCACCTTTTTCCCTCTTATTTCCGCTGCTGGTATAGACTCTCCGGGAGTATCTGACCATTCGTTAATCTGGACGGTGCTCAACTGGGAAGACAATGTCCCCAAAAGTAACTGCTGGCAATTCCCCACGTATATTAAGGATCAGAAGCCATTTAGAGATTATCTTGCAGATAAATGGGATCAATTTCAAACACATAATCAGCAACACCAAGAGAACCCGGAATTGTTTTGGCAAACAGGAAAGGCAGTTATGAGGGGAGAGATAATTTCTTTTTTACGACATAGAAACAAAGTTCTTAATGCTAGTATATTGGCCTTAGATAAACAATTAAAGCAGGACAAGCAGGCCTTGATTCAAAATCCCTCTCAGGCTCATTGGGCCCAATATCATAAAACACTCGGAACCCTTCAGGCCCAACTAAAACAGAGAGCACTAAAGTCCTTTCAGTTTAAAGAACACTCATTTTTTCGTTTTGGAAACAAAGCGGGGAAAACCTTGGCAAATCTAGTTAGAAAAGATGCACTTATATGTAAATACATTATGACTCGTGAAGCACAATTTGTCAGTAGAATTTCCTGTCACTCCTGTGTTTTACATTCTCCCCAAAATCCACAAAACTTTAATAAATCCCCCTGGTCGACCAATAGTATTGGGAATCGGATCACTCCTGGAACCTTTATCCCCAATTTGTGGATATGTTTTTGAAACCTTTTGTTCCACTTAAGACTTATGTAGGTGACTCTTCACACCTCATCACAATTTTGAAGGATCTAAGTCTTACCTCTGATTCTTGTTTTCTGATTACATTAGATATTGTGTCCCTATACTCTAACATTCCTCAGAGTGAAGCTTTACAGGTCATTGAGGAAACTCTGGATTTACATCCAGAACCTGTGCGAGTCCCTACCTCTTTTTTGCCTAACTTATCTGAATTGGCTCTAACTAAAAACTTTGTTTTGAAACTACATACTTCCAGCAGGTGAAGGGCACGGCCATGGGGGCTACCATGGCCCCAAGTTTGGCATGCCTTTATGTAGCCAAGTTTGAAGAAACACATGTTTATCCCTGACTGGTTTAAGTTGATACATTTATGGCTCCGGTTTATCGATGATATATTTTTAGTTTGGCTCGGGACTGATGTGCAATTTGACATGTTCCTTGACTGGCTAAATCAATGCAATACACATTTACAGTTTTGTTACAATATTCACTCTTCTCAAATAGCCTTCTTAGATATTTTAGTATCTGTTGATAATGGTACTTTCGACAATGATTTTCAGGAAGGAAACATATCGTAACACTCTGCTGAGGTTTGAGAGTTGTCACTCTAGAGCCCTTAAAACCAATATCCCCACTGGCCAATTCTTGTGGTTGCGACAGCTGTGCTCGTCCAAACCTGAATTCGTGTGTAAAGCTAAGGAGATGATATCTCGGTTCAAGGAGAGGGGGGTACCCCTCAAAAGTAATTAAGCAGGCTTATAAAAAGGACTGTTAATAGGGATTACCTTTTTTTGCCAAAAAATCAGCAGCCAGATATTGCTACGAACTGTATATTACCCTTCCTCTCACCTGAGCAATTCTGTAACCCTCATTATATGCATTGTCCTGAAGCAGTCTTTGCTGCTTCAGGACATGTTTAAAGGGCCGTTGTGCTTCACATATCGTAGGGGCAGGAACTTGTGAGACTTATTGACACACTCTGACCTGCTTGTGGAACGACCATTCACTCAGGAGATAGGTATAAACAAACCATGTGGGCAAATATGGAGATTAGACGCCAATAAAATGTCCAAGTACAACTTTATTAACAGATGGAGACCATTAGTTTTTGTATGTGCCTGCCTCAAGCCAGAGTTTCGCCCCACACCGGGGCTGCCTCAGGGGCTAGAATAAACAAATATAAATCATGTAAACAATACAGGTCATACAAAATATAAAATAAAATCATAATTAAAAACAAAAATATGTAAATTAGGTGACATATAGGTATCGATATATAAACAAACATACAAACAAAATAAAAGATTTGAAAATAGTATTGACATATTGCTTATTCCCTGTGTGTGTTGAAGAGCAGTATTTGACAAGAATTCAAACAAAATGAAAAAATGAAAGACAGTATAACATGGTGCTTATTACCTGTGTATGTTGAAAAGCAATATTTAAGAACCAATTATGTTCTTAATAGAAAATGTATTAGTGGTCAGATGCTTCTGAAATAGATAATAAAAACTTTAAATAGGTCACCAAACACAAAAAAAGGCTATAAATGAAAACAAAATAAAATGAAATATGGACTTAAATAAAATTAACAAAATTTGTGTAAACTTTTTAAAAAAATATTTCTAAATTATAAATATAACTTGTGCTCTGTAGAATAATTGGTGTGAATTAAAAATTTTTTTTTTATTAAACTTGTGAGTGAAACCATAAATATATGGATGTGGGAACAAGTAAGAAATATTAAAAAACGGAAAACGAAGAAGCAAAAAATAATTACGAGTAATTATTTTTTGCTTTTTTTTTTTAATATTTCTTACTTGTTCCCACATCCATATATTTATGGTTTCACTCACATAAGTTTAATAAAATTTATTTTTTTTTAAATTCACACCAATTATTCTACAGAGCACAAGTTATATTTATAATTTAGAAATATTTTTTAAAAATAAGTTTACACAAATTTTGTTAATTTTATTTAAGTCCATATTTCATTTTATTTTGTTCTCATTTATAGCCTTTTTTGTGTTTGGTGACCTATTTAAAGTTTTTATTATCTATTTCAGAAGCATCTGACCACTAATACATTTTCTATTAAGAACATAATTGGTTCTTAAATATTGCTTTTCAACATACACAGGTAATAAGCACCATGTTATACTGTCTTTCATTTTTTCATTTTGTTTGAATTCTTGTCAAATACTGCTCTTCAACACACACAGGGAATAAGCAATATGTCAATACTATTTTCAAATCTTTTATTTTGTTTGTATGTTTGTTTATATATCGATACCTATGTGTCACCTAGATTTACATATTTTTATGTAATTATTTTATTATTTTATATTTTGTATGTCCTGTATTTTTTACACGATTTATATTTGTTTATTCTAGCCCATGAGGCAGCCCCGGTGTGGGGCGAAACTCTGGCTTGAGTCAGGCACATACAAAAACTAATGGTCTCCATCTGTTAATAAAGTTGTACTTGGACATTTTATTGGCATCTAATCTCCATATTTGCCCCCACGGCTTTTTTAGATAGCCTACCCTCCTGCTTTTTTGGTCCATCGCTTTTGAGGATCATGTCCTACAGTCCTTGGAAGGACATACTTAGTTTTAATGATGACCAGCTTAACGAGCTTTTACCGGATGAACCTTTCTTTAAAGAAAATAATAATGAAGGATTTGAAGACTTGTTAAAAAATGGGAAGAGACAATAAATACTAGTAAAAGTCTAGTAAGAAGTTCTCTTCATGCCTCTACACTCTTAGACTACTTCCGGTTTAAGAGGATACCACGTGGACTACGAGTTAACAAGCCTCCCAGTATGTATAAAGAAGATACAGAATTCATGACAGCGTGGGAAGCCATATTAAACAAATGTTCTCTGGACCTCATGATTTTAATAATCAAAACTTCAAAGAAACGAGAAGAAAATTTAAAAAGAACCGTGGATGAACAACTTGAATACTTGAAGCAAAATGATCTTTGTTTTGAACTGATACATGAGGACTATAAAAAGAATTTAGCAGAGTTTACTCGAGATCTTAAAAATGTAAAGTATGACAAATTCAAACGTGATGAGAATGATTATAAAACTCATGTTTACAATTGGCATCCTCAGACAAAAACCAGTTATAAAAATAATAAACCGCACCAACAATTACAAGACAAAAATTTCAAACATAAGGGAGAAGTAATCTCAATAAAGAGAAAAGAGTTAATACCAGTCCCGAACACATTAGAAATGCAAAGCGCAGCAAGAGCAATACTGATATTGATCCATCAGCTCCGTTTTTCTGAATCTGAAACAGGTAGCAGACAACTTATAGAGAATAGGCCAATGACACGGGCACATGAAATAGGGAAATTATGGCGTAAAGATTCTGTGAAAGATGATCAGTTTCACAATCAGAGTCCTTTAAAGGGACGAGGAGCCTGGAGAGGAAGGGGGAGAGGGAGAGGGTACTATCGCCCATACAATTATCAGAATCACAACTATTAAGGGACCTTCCGAGATTGGATAAATCACATCCAATTAACAGTACAATAGTTAATCTATCTGAACGTATCTTTACTGAACATGAAGTGAGCGCACTTCAAAAAGGCTTTTCATTCGTTCCTACTCCCACCTACAACGCGTTTAAAACACGTACTGAATTATTTAAGTTCACAAGTGCACGGAATGGAGCACCAGCCGCCCTCTTACTCCAAATCAAAACTGAACTGCTTGGGGGCGGAGTCAAGATGGCACCGAAGTAGGTTGCATTGCGTTGCTGCTCTGGCGTTTTTCTGTTGGAAAAGGCTTAGTGCTGGAATTTATCTGCAAAATGCCCCCAAAATGAAAGGGTAGACAGAGAGCGTATCCCTCGGCGCCTTCGTTACCTCCTGGGCAGCGTACAATCGGACAATGCACCCCAAAAACCGAAGGAAGTGGGCTGGTTTCTCCGGCTGTCGGGTCAGTTATAGGAGAACACGACCCGACCACGGAATTGTTTTCTCTCAGCCCGCTAGATCAGCGACTACCTCCAGCGGAGCGGGAACCCCCAACACCGAGCCTGGAAGCAGGATCCGAAGCGGGTGCCATGACTTTTCGGCCCGAGGGAGAAGTGTTGAGTGTGGAGAACGCCCGGAGTCCCAGCTTGTCTGGAGAAAATGGAGCCGGAGGCCTTGAGCTGACTGGGGAGCCGAATCAGATCAGCGGAAGCGGTGAGAACATGCCATCTTTTACCCCCCTCATACCCGGTGAAATTATTAACATCAAGAAACCAGAGGTAGTCACGATGGAGTCCTTGTGGACATTAACATCAATAATGGTGAAGTCTTTGAATGAATGCTCAGTGAATATAAGTACTTTGTCATCACAGCTATGTACAATAAATGAAAATTTTGGGAAAACTAAATGTGAAACCATAGAAAAATTGAATAAAATGGAAGAACTACTGAAACAAGTTAAACAAGTACAGACTACTATGGTGCAGAACTTTGGGACTGTGAATAATAAGATTGAATACTTGGAGAACGCGAACAGACATCTAAATCTAAGAATACTGAATTTCCCAAGGGTGGTGGGAGAAATCCCTCGGATTACGATTAAGAGATATTTCTCTGAAGTTCTAGATATTTCCTTAGATAATTCTTCCCCACTCGACAAAGTTTATTTTCTACCTGTTCGCAGATCTCAACGAGGACAGTTAACATCTCCCAATGTCCTGGAAAATCTTACAGAATTCCTGGAATCTTCGGCGTATGAGGTGGCGGAGAGAGTAACTCTCCTGATCTCCTTCTTTAATGATAAGGACTTGGGAGTAATGAGGGCTTATTTTAAAAAGTCCAATAAAAATTTCATGAGGGCTAATGTTGCTATATACCCAGATGTATCGAAAATTACCCAGCAGAGAAGGAAGGCTTTCCTAGAGTTAAAAACAGAAGTTTTGGCTCTGGGAGCATCCTACTTCTTACACTTTCCGTGTAAGTGCATAGTAAAGTATGGTGAAAATACTCATTTTTCCAACCTGAACATCTCAAAAACTTTGTTGAAGGGAAAAAAACTTTCCCTTCAAATAAACACCAATGTCTGATCTAAAAACTAGATTAAGGTTAACATCTTTCAGCGCCGCTATTTTATTAAAGATATTTCTTTGAGAAACTCCTATTTTGTTGCAGTTACCCACCCCCCCCCCACAGTTAGTGGTAAAATGGGTTTAAAAAGACAAAAGAGTTTGATATATATTTCCTTTATTGTTATCGTTAATGTGTTACTCTTTTGTAAGCCATATTTCTGATTTCAAAGTGGATGCTTTGTATATTATGTTTGGAAAATTGATAAATAAAGAATTAAGTTCACAAGAAGACTTAAGATCATGGAAGTTTTTTCTGACAAACACAGCAATACGCAAGATCCGTCAATAGTAAGAAATCCCAGTAAATGGATGCCTGACAGTGCTCCAAATCCGGTCATCCAAACCTTTGAAAACCTAGTTTTAAGGGATTTAGAAGATTTAGGGCCTCATTTTCCAATATCGCAGTGGTACCGCATTGTTACCGCGTGCGATAAAAAACGGGGGCATTCCCATGCAAATAGTTGTTTTATCGTGCATCGGGAAACTTTCGCCGCACGCGATAACGGCGTGTGCGGCGAAACGGGTTCACGTGTGGCGAAAGGAAGATCGCGGTTCGCAAAGGAAAGTCCAAAATATTATCGCGGTACGAGACACAAAATGAAACCAAGTACCGTGTCCAGTATAAAATCTCACTTCCTGCCCCTCCTCCTTTGAGGGTTTGGAAGGAGTTTTGGAGAGAGGTAGGTGCTGGAGGTTTAGATTTGGTAGGAGCTTATAGATTCGATTACTGAGTGCGGTGTCCTGTGTAATTGTTGTCATTTGTTTCCCTTTACCTGTGTCTTTTGTAATCTGTGTTGGAGTGCAAGTGTGTCAGTCTACTGTTGTCTATCTGTGTGGAGGAGTGTGGTGTTGGTGGAGGTGAGGAGGAGGAGGAGGAGGAGGAGGAGGAGTGTGGTGGAGGAGGAGGAGGAGGTGTGTGGTGTTGGTGGAGGTGAGGAGGAGGAGGAGGAGGAGTGTGGTGTTGGTGGAGGTGAGGAGGAGGAGGAGTATGGAGCGTGAGAGGAGTGGTAGGAGAGGAGAGAAGAGGGGTGTTGAGTAGGGGGGAGGGGGAGGGGGAAGCGGGACCTAGTGGTAGGGGAATGAGGAGTAGGAGCAGGGACAGGGGTAGTGGGAGAGATAGGCAGGAGGGAAGTGATAGGAGGGAGGGGGAGGGGGATGGGGTGAGGCAGGAGAGAAAGGTGGGAAGAGGCAGGAGAGAAAGGTGGGAAGAGGTAGGGCTAGACAGGCAGGGCAGAGGGGAAGGGAGCAGGAAGTGCAGGATCAGGTGGGGGGGGGGGGGGGAAGGGAGTGGGGAACCTGGGGGGGTGGAGAGAGAGCATAGGGAGGAGACCCCTCCGGAAGTGGCACCCCAACCAGGCAGCCAGGCCAGGGTCAGGCAGCGTGCCATGCGGTTCAGCGCAGAGGAGAATGACCTGCTGATAGAGGGGGTCCTGCGTCACTATGCGCACCTCTTTGGGAACCTGTCTGTGAGGACCACCAAGGCAGCGAAGGCAGAGATCTGGTCCAGCATCGCTGCGGACATACAGAGGCAGAGTGACATCCCTCGGACCGGGGAGCAGGTGGCCACCGCTACCGAGACATAAAGGCCCAGCTGAAGACAAGGATTGCTGACAGGAACCAGTACCTGAGGGACACAGGAGGAAGGTCCCCATGCCCCATCCGGTTCAGCAGCATGGAGCGGCAACTGATGCAGCGTCTGGGACCAGACGTCTTTAAGGGATTGGATCCCCGCCTGGATACTTCCCACCTCGAAGATGGTAAGTTGTCCTCTGGGGGCCCCCCCCCCCCCTGTCCTGTGAAAGGTCGTAACACAATGTTTAGTGCAGGTTTCAGTTTCTGTTCCCCATGTGCTCCGCAGAACAGTAGTGGCCCCCCCTCCCCCAGTCAGCAAGGGGCAGGCAGCAGGGTGCAAGGTATGCTGGCAACAGCTTACTGTCTCAGTTAGGGCCTGGCCTCAGCCCTCAGCCCCACCACCCATGCTATGAGGAACATGTAAAGGACCTAACTGTACTGTATACGCAGAATGACATGTTGGTTTAACATTAGCTGCCCCTGTTTGACGTAACACTAATATAACAGAAAAGCTGTGTTACTGATGCAGTTTATCCTCTCTCTCCCCCCAATCTCCCAACAGAGCCATCTGGTCCCAGGCAGCAGCCCTCTGATGCCAGCTGGGAGGGCCCAGGCACGAGCAGGGATCCACCAGGGCTGAGGCGGCCACCCATGATGACGAGGCCATTCTACATTGACGCAGAAACACAGTGGTCAGAGGAGGAGGTGGTGGTGCAGGCCTCAATGCCACCCACGGGCAGCCCCTATACCCTGACACAGGCCTTTGACGAGTTTGACTGGGGGGGGGCCCCCCCCCCCCCACACTCCTCTGCGGGCAGGCATCCCGGGGAGCTCAGTGGCTACCCCACCCATCCCAGCCACACCGGTGATGTCCCCATGCAGCCCTGCACCGGGAGCTGGGGCAGCAATGCCCATGGGACATCCCCCCGGACCGGAGGAACCGCCAGCAGCGCCACCTGTCCAACCACAGCCGGAACCAGTGTCTGATGCAACGGTGCAACAGGTGGTGCTGGAGATACGTGCCCTGAGGCGAGCATGGAGGCAGCAGAGGCGAGACATCCAGGTACTGAGTGCAGCAGTCACGAGTGCAGGCAACAGCATCGCAGGAGTGATAGCCACGCAGAACAACATTTTGCTGCAGATTCTGCAGCGGCTGCCGGACGTGCAGGCCTCGTCGTCGGCAACCTCAACGCCCCAGCCAAGTCCCTCAGTGTCCCGAGGCCGCAGGGGCCGTCCACCGAAGAAACTCCCACCACCCAGCGGATCATCGGGACGTGGCAAGGGGCCCTGAGGGGACCAACATGCCCCATAAACGGGGTATGGGCAGGTACACCCAGCCACCACTGTGATGCACACCCCACAGAGGGGCAGTGCCGTCGAGATGGAAGAGGATGTCCCGCTGGCTGCTCCCCACAGAGGGGCAGTGCCGTCGAGATGGAGGTGGAGGCACCATGCAATGCTCCCACCCACCTGCTCACCTGGCTCACCGCCATCCGCTGCGCCACTCTGCTGTCTGCCACCGCCATCCGCTGCGCCACTCTGCTGTCTGCCACCTTCTGTTTCAAGGGCTGCACATTCTGGCAGTGTGCTGTAGGATGACTGGTCTGCTGAAAGCCTGTTAATGCTGGTTGTGTGGTGCGATCTGTGCCTCATGTCTCCAAAAGCCATGTGCTGCTGTGTCCTCCTGGGCCTCCTCCTGCTGCTGCTGTGTCCTCCTGGGCCTCCTGCTGCTGCTGCTGCTGTGTCCTCCTGGGCCTCCTGCTGCTGCTGTGTCCTCCTGGGCCTCCTGCTGCGTCATCCTGGGCCTCCTGCTGCTGCTGCTGTGTCCTCCTGGGCCTCCTCCTGCTGCTACTGTCTGGTCCTGACCCTTCACTGCTGTAGCCAGACCCTTCATGTGTTTGCCTGCTGCCTACATGCTGAACCGCTGGGTACCTTGTCCGCTGGCTGGCCTGTCAGGCTGTCCTCTTTCAGTGCACTCTTTCAACATGGACTGCCTGGGGCCTATGCCTGTCTACGCATTGTATACTGACCAGCGGTAATCTATGTATTGCAGTATCCAAGCTATTGGGGTGCCACTTCGTTTCTCCGTTCCTAGGTAATCATGCTTTGCCAGTACTGATAACACCCACTACCTGCATATGTGTATATACTGCTGATGGTGGAGTGATGTAGTCCGGAATTGAATCACTTTGGATCCATTAGCTATCTAGTACTTACAGATAATGAATACCTAGGAACATCAATTGTATGCTGTTACTGCTGACATAATACTTGACTATACCCTGCTGAATGTTGTCAGGAATAAATATCCTGTTTAACCTGCCACCTATTGTGTCCGTGTTATGTTCCTAATGTGCTGTTGGTGTACCCCCGCCACACCTTGCATGCTGTATCCCACATTGCACCAATACTGAGTGTTCACACTGGCCCCTGCCTGAGGTTCAGTATTGCTACCTGTGCATCTCTCTTTCACATACCTTACAGAGTTAAACATAGGGCAGTATCAGACATGTCCCTGACAGTAGAAGATGTATTGTTCCTCAGTACAGGGAATGCACAGTAATGGAGTGTGCTGATGTATGCCAGCACTCCTGATCTGTGAGGAAAGGGGACGGGGTGGCCAGCTGTGTATTGCAATAGCACTGCTCCTGTCATGCACTGATGTCAGTGAGGAGTCCAGACATGGATATCTGACCAGGGTGCAGTATTGTACCTATCTCGGCATGACACACATCACGTAAGTAAGGTTAACTGATGCTAAGGTACTAGCCGACGTTGCTTCCTAGATAGTCTCTCACCTGTGCAGGTAACTGGACGATTGCTTTCACCACTGCTGGGTGACTGACCGAGAGGTTGGCATGCACGACATCCATGATAGTGGTAGCGCAGGCACACTTTTCATTTCCAGGCACCATTGGCATACAATACTGTGTAGGCCTTTCCAGATGTACATGCTAAGCATGTACTCTGTGCAATCCCATATATCATTGTACATCCCCACCATGGCAGCATGGTTGTGTTCCAGGAACACCATCCTATAGGCACACTTAGCATTAAGGTTGTGGGCCCCTGACAAGTGTGGCAGGGGGAAGGGTAATGTTGCTATCTGCATGCTGTGTATTACAGCAGTTGCACAGACTGTCAGCAGCCAGCTAAGTGGGCTGTTAGTTGTACGGAGAGGGGAACAATATTAATGCAAAATCGTCATAGCTGTGTACAGGGTGCAAGCGGTGTAAGGCATTGTCAACAGGCCTTAAGTGTGTTTAGCGGGTGTCCATGTGCACACAGATGTGGTGACTGCTGGTGTGCAGTCACTGTTACTCACCCATGTAGGATTTTAGGGGTGTGAAAGGTGCAGAGATCGCAACAAGGGGTCCCCATCCGTAGTGGCACACATCCCTCTGGTGCCATCTCCTAGCTGTGGGGTGTGCATGGATCCTCCATTAACTGTTCCAATGGTGGACATGGGCCACCATCTGATGGCCCACAGTCCTACAGTGGCTTCACATATGTAAGGTCGCTACACACACATATGCCAGCCACTCACCAAGGTTGACTGTCCTTGGTGATAGGGCATGTTGATTGGCTAACCAGTACAGGGCAGTCACAGGTATCTGTCAGTTGTGACAGATATTCGTTAGACATAACTGTCCCTCAGTCACATGCTGCAGAACCCCAGTGGACTGGGGGCAAAGCAAGAATGGATGGTGGTGAGGGGGGTGTGTCCTGCAGAGCCTAGGTACCACCTGTACCCCGAGATGCCATCCTGGTATGGGGTGCTGCAGTGGCCAGCACCATCATTGTCAGATATTGGCAACACACCAACCTGTGCCATTCACACAAGCTGGGTGGGATGGGTTTGCATATATTGTGGCCAGACTGGGGGGGGGAGGCAGGGTTATGGTCAGAGCGCAGACCAAACATCATCCCAATTGGTCACCTTCCTGCCCAGTGTACCATTGTACCGTACAGTATGAGGGCGACAGGCCAGTGTATCCTACATACTTTATGAGCCACAAATGGTTCCAGTATGATGATTTATTTATTTATTGTATTTAAGTGTTTATATACCAACATGCAAGACAATAGTCCCATCATGCTGGTTCACATGAAACAGGAGTGCAAAATAAACTTACACTTGAACAATAGTGCTGAAAAAAAAAGTTACATGTAACAGGGGAAAATAGAACTTGGAGTAAGAAGGAAAACAAGGAAAAGGAAAACCAGATAATTACATATGATTACATTGTAAGAGGTAGCTAATAGTGATATTGATGGCGATGTGTGTTGACTGTTAGGTGTTTAATATTGGAGTTATGGAACAGCCAGGTCTTGAGTCTTGAAAGATGATAGAGCCAGCCATTAGTTTGTCACCCTGCCTGACCCGCTGTCATCCCCATCACATGCCAACAGTGAGGCCATCACCTTTGTAGCAAAAAATACGTAATGTGGCTGGGTAGCCCCATGCCACAGCTCCGTGCAGTCAGCACTGCTGACACTGTCTTCAGGTGAGATGTCATGACAGGAGTATGTGCGGCCTGCATTAAATGGTGGCTGTGTGTCCCAACAGGGGACATCTATATCATGAGGGGTCTGACAGCATGTGTGTGTGCTGCTTCCAGGAGCATGCATGGCCAGGTAGCTCTTCCTTGCTTCTGAGGTGCACTGTGTTGATCAGTAACTCCATCAGATAATGTGTGCCATATATGGAATGACACAGGTGTGTGGTACACCTTGGATGGCAGAAGTGCACTGCACAGCAACCCAGAGTATGTAGCAAGTGCTTAGCCCAATGGCACAGAATAGGTATCACACATACAGCACCTCAGCAGAGGCTTGAGGCAGCGCTTCGCCACCGGATTATGGCCTACATCCTCTGTGGTAGGGCAGCACCCCAAACAGTTGTTGGCTGGACACACGTAGCAGGTGAAGCACGTAGCAGACTGAAAGGACCTCTGCACATTAACCTATTTCCTAACCCATTGGTGGCCAAATAGGCCTTCTGGGGCAGGGTTCTGCCCCATGCCAACCTTAAAAGTGTGTCTGTATAAGGTGTTGGCGAACCTGGCTGCCCCTGAGTGTGGTGTCATGCCGTCGTGCACGCGCACATGGGGGATCAGGTCTGAGGTCTGGAGCTGCCACAGGTATTCCATGGCGAAGAGCCACATTATGGAACACACAGCAAAGCAGGATTATTCGAGCAACCTTGGGGGGGCATACAGTAGCGCTCCCCCACTCTTGTCCAAACATCGGAAGCGGCTCTTTAAAAGCCCGATGGTACGTTCGATGACCATGCGGGTAGCATTTAAGGACCGATTATAGGCCAGCTGTTGTGCTGTGGCAGGCTGGAGGATGGGGGTCATAAGCCACGGCCTGCATCCATAGGCTGTGTCTCCTGTAGCAATGACAAAGGGAAGAGATTACACATACTGATGTTTGTGTCCCATGGGTGTATGTGCTCAATACATGCAGTCGAACCGGATGGCACGAGGCAGCCCATTCCAGTTTCCCTACACCTTGTGTGTGGCGGCAGGATTGCTTTGGCACACAGCTGGTGTGTGGCTATTAGGCATTATAGCATGTGAAGGGCCCCTAAACAGTGAGATGTATGTCAGCTCTGTGTATGCGGTTGGTGCATTACACCACTGTCCTTACAGATGACATCCCTGTGTTCAAATCATATGCATTATGCACTCCAGTCATTGTGTACTGACATATGTGCTCAAGTACACCTTCTCTGTAGGTATGCATACCTAACATACATGGTGTCAACTGGCTGCCCCTCAATGTGCACAACTGAGTAGAGGTGTTCATGCAAGGTCTCAGGAACGTCAGGGGCTCACTAACACCTGTGGATGTGAGCTGTTCTTACATGACAAGTCTCAATTCATCTTGCACACTGCCAGTAGCTATGGCTACACCCAATGGGCCTGATTTTAAAAAGCATTTACTCGAGTAAAAACCAGGTTTACTGGAGTAAATTCACTTTACTTGAGTAAGTAGGTTTTTGAAAATTGCTATAATATATGCCATTGACTTGTCTATAGGATTTACTCACATAAGTGCACTTTTCTTGAGTAAATGGCTTTTGAAAATTGCTACAATAGTAGCTTCATTTACGCATGTAACTCCTTTTGAAAATTACCCCCAATATGTGTAGGCTGTCCATCTGTGCAGTGAGGTGAGCAAGCCATGCCACATACAGGCCTTACAGGGGCTTCTGCATAGTTTGTGCTTGGCAGCCAATAGTACGTTGTTGGGTGCCTGAGCCATGACACCACTTTCGCTAACACAATGTGCCACTCAGGTCTGTTGTGATGGGGACCTGTGACTCCATCACAACAGGCGTCTACATCACCTTTGTGTGCCATTACAGAGATGACCATTGCAAATATGTTATATGTATGTTAACGTGGATCTTACCTACAAGCCAACCATCGCCATACAGCCCATCTTCGAATTTGCGAAACAGAGCTGATTGCCTGAGTACGAAGGCATCGTGCGCTGATCCCGGGAATCTGGACATCACCGAGAGGATCCGCATTCCAGCATCACACACCACTTGCACGTTGAGGGAGTGGAACTGCTTTCTGTTGCGGTAGGCTGCCTCCGTCTCACGGGGTGGAACAATGGCCACATGAGTGCAGTCAATAGCTCCAATGACATGGAAACCACACTTGAGGTCCATCAGGTCCTGTCTGTTGCGCGGGAATGCTATGTAGCGAGGCATGCGGTCCATAACAGCTGCAATGACCTGGTGCAGACACTGGGAAAAGGTGCTCTGTGACATGCCACCCACAACAGCTACTGTGGATTGGAAGGAGCCACTTGCGGTGAAGTGCAGGGCGGCCAAGAGTTTGGTCAGGCCGGGGATGGCACGGCTCTTTAGGGTTCGGGCCTCAAGGGCACCTCGTATGTCTTCATATAGTTCCATGATGGCACGAGTGCTGAGGCGATATCTGCTGATGACTACGTCCTCTGGCATTCCCAGCAATGAGGTTCGTGGCAGATAGATCCGCTGCCTGTAACGATGGCGACGTTGACCAACGTCCTGGCGTCTGCGTTGGGCCTGGTCAGCCATGGGGTGCACCTGCCCCATACACTGTGAATGTGTGGAGCACATTCACCTACTAAGAACAGGCCTTTTTATTGGCCAGCTCTACATTTGTAGGTCTGTGGGGATTGGTTTTGTACATTTTTGTTCAGCGCGCTGTGCGCCGCGATAGACTGTATCGCATTTGAAAGGGTTGTAGTTATTGGCCGCGTTAGGAGCCGCGCTAACACCGCTGTGGGTTTTGCGCCACGCGATACGTCCTCCTTACTTTACATTTTCCCTGCCCCAACTCCGCCCCCTGAATACATTATCCCATATTTGCATTCGCTAACCGCGATATATGCTTATTGCGGTTCGCGAATTTATCGCAGGCAGTACAGCCGTATCACGCGCGATAACTCTTTGGAAAATGAGGCCATTAGAGACTAAAATTGACCAGAAAAAGATCTTTCAGAATATGTATCGTCAGGAAAGAAATGCAGTTACCACCCTCGCAAAAGTTCGAGAGATTATTATTAAAGCTGCGGACAAAGGTGGATGCATTGTCATTATGAATCGGAAGAATTACATACAAGAGATCGATAGACAACTATCAGACACTAATTTTTATCATGTTTTAGACAAGGATCAGATACTGAAGATAAAACAAGATATAATTTGCTTTTAATTGCCAAAAATAGTGGTTTTTTAACCAATAAAGAATATGAATTTTTAACAGTTAAATTTCCAGTATTACCCACTATCTATATCTTACCCAAAATTCACAAATCCCTCACCAAACCCCCTGGCAGGCCAATCATTTCTGCCAATGGATCACTTTTAGAACCTCTTTCCATTTTAATTGATACTTTTTTTAAAACCACAAATCAAAAATATACATTCTTACATCCGATACTCAGCTCATTTTATCAATATTTTAAATGATTTTAAAGAAATTGATGGTGAAATTATTTTGGTAATGCTAGATATCGAATCCTTATATACCAACATACCTCAAGATGCAGCCCTTGATTTAATTGAAGAACAACTCATAGAATTTAATTTACATAAGCAAATACCTAATCAGTTTCTAATCGAATTGGCACAAATTGCTTTGAAGAAAAACTTTTTTTCATTTAATAAAAGATTTTTTCTACAAACTAAGGGAGTGGCCATGGGTTCGCCCATGGCCCCGTCGATTGCCAATCTCTATGTGGCTAAATTTGAAAAGATATTTTTGACCGATCATCAATACAAAGGGAACATTTTATTTTGGAAGTGGTATATTGATGATGTTTTTATAATTTGGAAAGGCAACTCTGATACTTTACAAAGTTTTTATACATGGATAAATACTTTGGACAACAATTTAAAGTTTTCTATTAATTTTAATGATTTTAGCATTCCATTTTTTGACATTTTAGTAAGTTATAAAAATGGCAATTTTTTAACTGATATATAGGAAACCCACGGACACAAACAAATTGTTGCACTATTCGAGTTGCCACAACAAATCTTTACAGAGAAATTTACCATACTCCCAGTTTCTTAGATTAAAAAGGTTGTGTGGTAATGAGACATTGTTTTTATCTCACTCAGAGGAATTGAAAGACAGATTTTTAGACAAATCTTATCCACAAAAATATGTTGAAGCAGGTTTTAAAAAAGCATCCATGGTTGATCGTAAAGATTTACTCACCACAAAGACAAAAAATCAAATGACCGGATAGTATGTCCGATAACTCACACACACACATGTCGTTTCAAATCACTAACATTCTCAAGAAACATTGGACAGTTCTGCAGTTATTACCGTGTTTCAAAGATAAAGGTCTTATGATTGCTAATAAGAGAGATAAAAATATCAAAGAATTAGTATCACCATCAGCTTTGCCTACTAATATAGTCAAAGATATAAGACCTCCCGGACATCGACCTTGTGGACACTGTTCTGTGTGTTGTGTGAATATGAAGGTCACTAATTTACAGATTCCAGGTATGACCAAAACATTTAATTTGAGAACTTTCACAAACTGTAAGACTAAAGGTGTTATCTATTTGGCAGTATGTACTTGCAATAAGGCATATGTCGGTAAAACTATTAGAGAATTCAACAAGCGGATAATTGAACATAAAAGCAGCATTAAAAGACTAGTAGAATCTAAACCATTAGTTCAACACAGTATCCAAAAGAATCATAGTTTTAATGATTTTAAGTTCTGTGTGATTCAACAACTCACTCCCAATTGGCGCGGCGGTGATTTAGACAAAATGCTTTTACAACTAGAGCAAAAATATATCTTTGAATTCAATACTTTGGAACCACATGGGTTGAATTTAGAGATAGATTATTCTGTCTTTTTGTGATCTGTTTTTAAGCCTATTTTTATCTGCATATAGGTTTTACTATTTACTTATATTTTTACAGTTGTTTTAGAAGGAGTTATAAGTATGTCATACTGTTCGTGATTGTTTTGTTTTAATCATTTGGTATTGTGTTTTTATGGAGTTTTTTTCACTTGTTTTTATTGTCCATTCAATCAAAGTATCTATTTTGCATATTTATAGTGGTTATATGTTTCATACATTCTAACTTTCTAACTTGTAATTTATATTTGGTCACCCCATATACATTTTAATTTATTTACTCCAATAAGTGAGGCAGTGCTCAGCATAATCATTAACAGATCTTCAGTTTAACCTCCCTTTTTTTTAAGCAAGGATTTTTATATTTAGTACTGTGGTCTCATTTAAGTTTGCATTTTTATCTGTTTTATTGCTCATTTAATCATAATGGTCATGTGCTCACATTTTTTACTATTTTTATTTACATTTGTTTACTCTATTTATACTTTATTTTTTCCACAAAGTAAGGTAGTGCTTAGTATTTCCATCAACCGAGTTTTTGCTTACCCACACCCCTTTTCTGAGATTGACAACGGTTTTGGAGCACTTTTACAACATATTTAAATCGGGTAAGTCAGGTTCTTCCTTTACGTCCTCTGTGCACACAAGTGGAGATCGAGTGCGACTGGTACATGCACATAGTAAGTATTCTCAATGTTTAAAGAGTTGAACGTTCTTTTTACAATTAATCTTAAATGAGGTGTTTGCTATACAGTGCATGCTGCCTACAAAAGGAGTAACAACTTTGCAGTAGGTTTAAATTCATTATTTTCCTATGGTTATGATAGCACTTACAATCTGGTAACATCAACATTAATTTTTTGCATGTTTAATATTGGATCAATTAATTTGTCAGCGTTATCCGATTTTGTTTCTGCAAGCGATTTTTTATATTTGTATGTAGGTCTCCGCTTTTTCTGTGCAACGGTCTAGCTTATATCCAAGTCACTAAGCAGCGCCACTGAGTAGTTTCGATTCAAATTCTTGTTATGCCGAGGTGCCTATTCATAGTGCTGTTCGGCGTTTTTTTAGTTGGCTATCACCGTTCCAAGTCCCTTGCTATGCACATCGGCAGAGGTTGAAATTTCTGCTAACATTTAGTTTTTTGTAGTCCTCTGGGACATATTTCTGTTCTTTCTCAATTGTCCTGTAATGTATTCTGGTATGGGGAAGTATATCGCGTCCATAATCACTTTTTAAAGTTCCCTGTTTGAATAAATCAATGCGATATTTTATAATATTTTTACATTCTAACTGATTCCCTCAACATTAGCGATTTCACTTCATGTATCACTTTTTTTCCCCCTCTTTTTTGATTGCTTTTCCATGACTTTGCACAAATATTCAATACCATATGAGTATTCTTTAGACCACTTGTAATTATTTTTTGCTTCTTCGTTTTCCGTTTTTTTTTTTTATATTTCTTACTTGTTCCCACATCCATATATTTATGGTTTCACTCACATAAGTTTTCTAAAAAAGTTATATTTATAATTTAGAAATATTTTTTAAATATAAGTTAAATAAAATTTCAACAAAATTTGTGTAAAGTCCATATTTCATTTTATTTTGTTCTCATTTATAGCCTTTTTTTTGTGTTTGGTGACCTATTTAAAGTTTTTATTATCTATTTCAGAAGCATCTGACCACTAATACATTTTCTATTAAGAACATAATTGGTTCTTAAATATTGCTTTTCAACATACACAGGTAATAAGCACCATGTTATACTGTCTTTCATTTTTTCATTTTGTTTGAATTCTTGTCAAATACTGCTCTTCAACACACACAGGGAATAAGCAATATGTCAATACTATTTTCAAATCTTTTATTTTGTTTGTATGTTTGTTTATATATAGATATCTATGTGTCACCTAGATTTACATATTTTTATGTTTTTAATTATGATTATTATTTTATATTTTGTATGTCCTGTATTGTTTACACGATTTATATTTGTTTATTCTAACCCCTGAGGCAGCCCCGGTGTGGGGCGAAACTCTGGTTTGAGTCGGGCACATACAAAAACTAATGGTCTCCATCTGTTAATAAAGTTGTACTTGGACATTTTATTGGCATCTAATCTCCATATTTGCCCCCACGGCTTTTTTAGATAGCCTACCCTCCTGCTTTTTTGGTCCTAAACAAACCATGTGGACAGTGTTCCATATGCCCACACACTAGTTCTGTTTCAGTTTTTGAACACAATTACTGGAAAGAAATATATATTGAGGGACTGCTCGAACTGTAATTCAGTTGGCGTGATCTATATAATTCGTTGCCCATGTCAGTTGCTATATGTGGGAAGACTACAAGAAAAATCAAAACTAGGATTATTGAACATAAATCAAAGCTGAATTTATTATGTGAAAATGCACCACTGGTGGACTATTGGTTTCTGAAGCTCATACTGTTGCTGACCTTTATTTCTTTGTGTTAGAAATCCCTGTCTGTTCAAGTTGTGGGGGAAATTTTTCTGATTTTCTTATTCGCAGAAAAGAAAAGTGGATATATATATGCTGGACATTGTCATGCTGCACGGACTCAATAAGCTTGGATTTTAGAATGGTTCCACTTTACTTAATTTTGATTGATCTGTATTCTGATTGGCTGTCTCATATGCTGATTGGTCCGTGATGTTTGGCACCTTTTCTCTGTTTTTTAGAAACCCTGTTGTAGTACCGTTGTACGCACTCCCTGAAATCTGTTTATGAATCAATTCAGATATGTAATTATCTCCTTTGTGACTGAAATACCATAATGTCGTATAGCCTGTTTACCATAGTCCGTTTGTTTTGCTTTAGATTTCTGTAGAATACTGCTTGTCCCTCCCGACGCAGCCTTGGCGAAACATGGGTCCATGTGGGGGGACTCTTTGAAGTACTTTTATGATAACAGTGGAGTTGCCGGAAATAAGAAATAAAAAGTCCTTTTGAACATTGATACTTTGGATTATGTGATTCACTTCTGCACTCGTTGCGGTGGAACATAGGACATTGGACATGTAACCAATGCGATTTGTGCATCCAGGCCATTACTGGACCTAGTTGGACTGACCATATGGGCAAGATTCATCATGCACAGCATAATTCAGACTGTACAACTACCAATGTTGTCTCATTGTATGCCCATGCAAGCTGTTATGTTGGACATACTAAACTGACGATAAAAACACGATTAATTGATCATAGTAGTTTGAGAACAGCTAAAATCCAAGCTCTGATTGTGGCTCATTGCCTTCAATATAGCCATAAATTTGTGGAATTAAAATGGCGAATTATTGAAGCAGTGCAATTGAACCCGAGAGGGGGTGATCCAAGGAAACTTCTTAATCTTAAAGAACAATGGATTTTCCCCGTTTACAGTCCTCGCATCCCAAAGGTCTTAATGCAGCAGTGGAATGGCATTCCTAGTTTTAAATCTTCATGGTAACTATGGAGGAAGGAGGTGGGAAATGTTTAAAAGTTTTATACTTTCAAACATTTTTCCATCAGCATTTCTTTAATACAGGTAATTATCTTGCAGTTTTTTGCTTCCAGGAAATCAAGTCAGTTCTCAGTTTAATATTGGTATATCCATTTTGTTTTTGCATTGAGCAGTTCTCAATCACGTCTGTAGTTGATTGACAGCTTTTGCTCTTTAAAAAAGCCTGTAGGAGAAGTCATCTTTCCACTGATACCGGAAAGGGTACGCTACCACACCATGTTTGAAAATCTATTGCTGCAAAAGTAAGTGTTTGAACGAACAATTTTTGATTGCCGATTTTCAGGGATTCCAGCCCTTGAAAAAGGATTGCATAAAATCTGAAACACAGTCCCGGGTCAGGCACAGCTTCCTCGGAGCAGAAGGTTTCTTCTGCAAGAGTTGAAGGCATCTATGGGCCTCATTTTCCAATATCGCAGTGGTAACGCATTGTTACCGCATGCGATAAAAAACGGGGGCATGCCCATGCAAATAGGTGTTTTATCGAACGTCGCGTGCGGCGAACCTGTTTCACGTGCGGCGAAACAAATATCGCAGTACGCGAAGAAAAGTACAAAATATTATCGTGGTACGCGCCGTTGCTGCGGTACGCGATACAAAATGAAACCAAGTACCGCGTCCTGCGATAATGTGTCTGGTATAAGAACTGACTTCCTGCCCCTCCTCTGAGGGTTTGGAAGGAGTTTGAGAGAGAGGTAGGTGCTGGTGGTTTAGAGTTGTTAGGAGGTTAGAGATTTGATTACTGAGTGCGGTGTCCTGTGTTATTGTTCTCATTTGTTTCCCTTTACCTGTGTCTTTTGTAATCTGTGTTGGAGTGCAAGTGTGTCAGTCTACTGTTTGTCTATCTGTGTGGAGGAGGAGGAGGAGTGTGTTGGTGGTGGTGGTAAGGAGGAGGAGGAGGAGAGGAGTGTGTTGGTGAGGAGGAGGAGGAGGAGAGAGGAGTGTGTTGGTGGTGGTGGTGAGGAGGAGGAGAGAGGAGTGTGTTGTTGGTGTTGGTGGCGGTGAGGAGGAGGAGGAGGAGGAGGATGGAGCGTGAGAGGAGTGGTAGGAGAGGAGAGAAGAGGGGTGTTGAGAGTAGGGGGAGGGGGATGGGGTGAGGCAGGAGAGGATGGTGGGAAGAGGTAGGGCTAGACAGGCAGGGCAGAGGGGAAGGGAGTGGGGAACCTGGGGGGGTGGAGAGAGAGGATAGGGAGGAGAACCCTCCGGAAGTGGCACCCCAACCAGGCAGCGTGCCATCAGGTTCAGCCAGGAGGACAATGACATGCTGATCGAGGGGGTCCTGCGCCACTATGCGCGGCTGTTTGGTAACCTGTCGGTGAGGACCAGCAAGGCAGCAAAGGCCGAGATCTGGTCCAGCATAGCTGGCCACATACAGCGGCAGAGCGACATCCATCGCACCGGGGAGCAGGTGGCCCACCGCTACCGTGACATAAAGGCCCAGCTGAAGACACGGATCGCAGACAGGAACTAGTACCTGAGGGACACAGGAGGAAGGTCCCCATGCCCCATCCGGTTCACACCCATGGAGCAGCAACTGATGGAGCGTCTGGGACCAGATGTCTTCGAGGGATTGCATCCCCACCTGGATACATCCCACCTCGAAGATGGTAAGTTGCCCTCTGGGGGGGGGGCCCCCCCGCCCCCCCGTGAACGGTCGTAACACAATGTTTAGGGCAGGTTTCAGTTTGTTACCCATGTGCTCTGCAGAACTGTAGTGGCCCCCCTCCCCCAGTCAGCAAGGGGCAGGCAGCAGGGTGCAAGGCATGCTGGCAACAGGTCACTGTCTCAGTTAGGGCCTGGCCTCAGGCCTCAGCCCCACCACCCATGCCATGAGGAATGTCTCAAAGGACCCAACTGTACTGTATACGCAGAATGACATGTTGGTTTAACATTAGCTGCCCCTGTTTGACATAACAGTAAAATAACAGAACAGCTGTGTTACTGATGCAGTATATCCTCTCTCTCCCCAATCTCCCTACAGAGCCATCTGGTCCCAGGCAGCAGCCCTCTGATGACAGCTGGGAGGGCCCAGGCACAAGCAGGGATCCACCAGGGCTCAGGCGGCCGCCCATGGTGACGAGGCCATTCTACATTGACGCGGAAACACAGTGGTCAGAGGAGGAGGAGGTGGTGGTGCAGGCCGCAATGCCACCCCCAGGCAGCCCCTATACCCTGACCGAGGCCTTTGAGGAGTTTGAGTGGGGCCACCCCCACACTCCTCTGCGGGCAGCCATCCCGGGGAGCTCAGTGGGTACCCCACCCATCCCGGACACACCAGTGATGTCCCCAGTCAGCCCTGCACTGGGAGCTGGGCCAGCAATGGTCATGGGACATCCCCCTGGCCCGGAGGAACCGCCAGCAGCGCCACTTGTCCAACCACAGCTGGAAACCAGTGGCTGATGCAACGGTGCAACAGGTGGTGCTGGAGTTACGTGCCCTGAGGCGAGCATGGAGGCAGCAGAGGCGAGACCTCCACCTAATGACGGCAGCGGTCACAAATGTAGGGAACAGCCTCTCTGGATCAATAGGCACGCTCAACACCATAATGATGCAGATTCTGCAGCGGCTGCCGGACGTGCAGGCCTCCTCATCGGCAACCTTAACGCCCCAGCCAAGTCCCTCAGTGTCCCGAGGCCGCAGGGGCCGTCCACCTAAGAAGCTGCCACCACCCAGTGGACCATCTGGACGTGGCAAGGGGCCCTGAGGGGACCAACATGCCCATAAATGGGGTATGGGCAGGTACACCCAACCACCACTGTGATGCACACCCCCACAGAGGGGCAGTGCCGTCGAGATGGAAGGGGATGTCCTGCTGGCTGCTCCCTACAGAGGGGCAGTGCCGTCGAGATGGAGGGGGAAGCACCATGCAAAGCTCCCACCCACCTGCTCACCTGGCTCACCGCCATCCGCTGCGCCGCTCTGCTGTCTGCCACCTTCTGTTTCAAGGGCTGCACATTCTGGCAGTGTGCTGTAGGATGACTGGTCTGCTGACGGCCTGTTAATGCTGGTTGTGTGGTGCAATCTGTGCCTCATGTCTCCAAACGCCATGTGCTGCTGTGTCCTCCTGGGCCTCCTCCTGCTGCTGCTGTGTCCTCCTGGGCCTCCCCCTGCTGCTGCTGCTGTGTCCTCCTGGGCCTCCTCCTGCTGCTGCTGCTGTGTCCTCCGCCTGCTGCTGCTGTCTGGTCCTGACCCTTCACTGCTGTAGCCTGAACCTTCATGTGTTTGCCTGCTGCCTACATGCTGAACCGCTGGGTACCTTGTCCGCTGCCTGGCCTGTCAGGCTGTCCTCTTTCAGTGCACTCTTTCAACATGGACTGCCTGGGGCCTATGCCTGTCTACGCATTGTATACTGACCAGCAGTAATCTATGGATTACAGTATCTAAGTTATTGGGGTGCCACTTCCTGTTCCTAGGTAATCATGCTTTGCCAGTACTGATAACACCCACTGCCTGCATATGTGTATATACTGCTGATGGTGGAGTGATGTAGTCCGGAATTGGATCACTTTGGATCCATTAGCTATCTAGTACTTGCAGATAATGAATACCTAGGAACATCAATTGTATGCTGTTACTGCTCACATAATACTTGACTATACCCTGCTGAATGTTGTCAGGAATAAATATCCTGTTTAACCTGCCACCTATTGTGTCGTTATGTTCCTAATGTGCTGGTGTACCCCCGCCACACCTTGCATGCTGTATCCCACATTGCAGCAATACAGAGTGTTCAAACTGGCCCCTGCCTGCGGTTCAGTATTGCTACCTGTGCATCTCTCTTCCACATACCTTACAGAGTAAAACATAGGGCAGTACCAGACATGTCCCTGACAGTAGAAGAGGTATTGTTCCTCAGTACAGGGAATGCACAGTAATGGAGTCTGCTGATGTATGCCAGCACTCCTGATCTGTGAGGAAAGGGGAAGAGGTGGGCAGCTGTGTCTTGCAATAGCACTGCTCATGTCATGCACTGATGTCGGTGAGGAGGCCAGACATGGATATCTGACCAGGGTTCAGTATGGTACCTATCTGTGCATGACCCACACCATGGAAGTAAGGCGAACTGATGCTAAGGTACTAGCCAACGTTGCTTCCTAGATGGTCTCTCACCTATGCAGGTAACTGGATGATAGCATCCAGCACTGCTGGGTGACTGACCGAGAGGTTGGCATGCACGACATCCATGATAGTGGTAGTGCATGCACACTCTTA
This sequence comes from Rhinatrema bivittatum, assembly GCF_901001135.1. NCBI lineage: Eukaryota > Metazoa > Chordata > Amphibia > Gymnophiona > Rhinatrematidae > Rhinatrema > Rhinatrema bivittatum. Next base: position 50,925,816 of record NC_042616.1, on the reverse strand, counting down.
ATTTCCAGGCACCATTGGCATACAATATTGTGTAGGCCTTTCCAGCTGTACATGCTAAGCATGTACCGTGTGCAATCCCATATATCGTTGTGCATCCCCACCATGGCAGCATGGTTGTGTTCCAGGAACACCATCCTATAGGCACACTTTTAGCATTAAGGTTGTGGGCCCCTGACAAGTGTGGGAGGGGAAAGGTAATGTTGCTATCTGCATGCTGTGTATTACAGCAGTTGCACAGACTGTCAGCAGCCAGCTAAGTGGGCTGTTAGTTGTACAGAGAGGGGACAATATTAATGGCAACATGTCATAGCTGTGTACAGGGTGCAAGCGGTGTAAGGCATGGTTAACAGCCCTTAAGTGTGTTTAGCGGGTGTCCATGTGCACACTGATGTGGTGACTGCTGTTGTGCAGTCACTGTTACTCCCACAAAATCCTACATGGGTGTCTGAAAGGTGCAGATATCGCAACAAGGGGTCCCCATCCATAGTGGCACACATCCCTCTGGTGCCATCTCCTAGCTGTGGGGTGTGCATGGCTCCTCCATTACCTGTTCCAATGGTGGACATGGCCCACCATCTGATGGCCCACACTGTGTGGTCCAGAGTCCTACAGTGTCTTCACATATGTAAGGTCACTACACACACATATGCCAGCCACTCACCAAGGTTGACTGTCCTTGGTGATAGGGCATGTTGATTGGCTAACCAGTACAGGGCAGTCACAGGTATCGGTCAGTTGTGACAGATATTCGTTAGACATAACTGTCCCTCAACAGTACAACAATCATTCACATGCTGCAGAACCCCAGTGGACTTTCCTTCCTACAGGTGTGCAGTTGCGACAGTTACAGGTAAACAATGTTGCTCACACATCATTCTCAGCAGACATTTTACACAGACTGTGTGACCTGTGTCACCATCATGTTATGTAGCCACCTCACACCCATTGTGCTACAAACCCTGTCGTGAAGCTCCTGTACCTGCAAGCCTTTTTTGAGGGATATCATGTGGATGGGACGCCTACCCTCCCAACGTACCAATATGGGCGCATCTATGTCACGCGGAGGGACATGTAGGTCCATGTGTGGCCCTTATTCCCTATATGCCTGCACACAGCGCAGTTAGCAGTACTGGTAACACCACTGTGCACCAGCTCCTGTGCACTACATACTTGGGAAGCAAGGTAAAGGGGTCTCCTACACATATGGCCTGTCAGGCAGTGCCACAGGTCATTCAGCATGTGGAAACAGTAATGTTCTGCTGATGATGTGTGTGCCACATTGGTTAGCTGTCACCTTCTGACCAGCACACCTATAGGGAGGGAGGTACACTGGGGTTCTGCAGCATGTGAATGATTGTTGTCCTGTTATAATTCAGTAGATTATAATGAAGATCTGTATCACTGGGTCTCACACACTTCTGTATTCATGGCATTACTAAGGACCCTGTTGGTGCACCCATGGAGGACACAATCCATGAATGATGGTTTTCCACTGTACGTGGACATCAGGAAGCTGTCACCTGTCGACCGCTTGCCATACATGTGTACGGTGTTGCCTCCATGTCCATGGCACTGTGTGGCCTGTGTATGCACTGAGGCAGAGGCCAAGTGCAACACTGAACACTGTGATGGTATTTGTCAACACCCTTAGGCACATCTTGCTTCACTGACACATTCCACCTCATTAAGAACAGGTAGCCATGTCAGAACATACAGCATGTACCGTGCAGCCTGTTTAACGTCTGCATACCCAGCTAGTGGAAACCAGGACCATACAACTGTGGTGCAGCAGGTAGCACCATTGTTAAGGATGCACATTTGCTTGGCCAAGTGTGAGGTATTTGAACACTGTGACCAGCCATGGCAGGGGCTGATGGCACCGTTGGCCCTCCTTATATCCCCTTGTGGAAGACATCGCTGGGTGCAGCCAGGTCACATGCTGCCAGACGGGTGCACCCTCATAAGGTACAGTACCTGTAGGCTCCAGGTGTACATCTGCATGGGATCATGCTTGAGGGCCAAAGCAAGAGTGGATGGTGGTGAGGGGGGGGTGTAATGCAGAGCCTAGGTACCACCTGTACCCCGAGATGCCATCCTGGTATGGGGTGCTGCAGTGGGCAGCACCATCATTGTCAGATAGTGGCAACACAGCAACCTGTCCCAGTCACACAAGCTGGGTGGGATGGGTTTGCATATCTTGTGGCCAGACTGGGGGGGGGGAGGCATGGTTATGGTCAGAGCGCAGACCAAACCTCAGCCCAATTGGTCACCTTCCTGCCCTGTGTACCATTATACTGTACAGTATGAGGGCGACAGGCCACTGTATCCTACATACTTTATGAGCCACACATGCTTCCAGTATGAGGAATCCTTTATTTATTGTAATTATTTATTTCAGTTTGTTATATCCCAACATTCCTGACAATAGTCCCATCATGCTGGTTCACATGAAACAGGAGTGCAAAATAAGCTTACACTTGAACAATAGTGCAGAAAAAGCTGTTACATGTAACAGCGGAAAATAGAATTTGGAGTGAGAAGGCAACATATGAAAAGGAAAACAAGTTAAGTATATATGATTACATTGTAAGAGGTAGCTAATAGTCATATTTATGGTGATGTGTGTTGACTGTTAGGAGTTAAATAATATTGGAGTTATGGACAAGCCTGCATGAACAGCCAGGTCTTGAGTCTCCATAGATGATAGAGTCAGCCATTAGTTTCTCACCCTGCCTGACACGCTGTCCTCCCCATCACATGCCAACAGTCAGGCCATCACCTTTGTAGCCAAAAATGCGCAAGGTGGCTGGGTAGCCCCAGCCCACAGCTCCGTGCAGCCAGAACTGCTGACACTTTCTTCAGGTGAGATGTCATGACAGGAGTATGTCCGGCCTGCATTAAATGGTGGCTGTGTGTCCCAACAGGGGCCATCTATATCATGAGGGGTCTGACAGCATGTGTGTGTGCTGCTTCCAGGAGCATGCATGGCCAGGTAGCTCTTCCTTGCTTCTGAGGTGCACTGTGTTGCTCAGTAACTCCAGATAATGTGTGCCATATATGGAATGACACAGGTGTGTGGTACACCTTGGATGGCAGAAGTGCACTGCACAGCAACCCAGAGTATGTAGCAAGTGCTTAGCCCAATGGCTCAGAATAGGTATCACACATACAGCACCTCAGCAGAGGCTTGAGGCAGCACTTCCCCACATCCTCTGTGGCAGGCCAGCACCCCACACAGTTGTTGGGTGGACACACGTAGCAGGTGAAGCACGTATGTATTTATTTATTTAACGCTTTTCTATACCGATCTTCATGGTTGGATGACCATATCAGACCGGTTTACATCGATCAGGGTAATAGTAACAAAAAACAGTACAAATAGTAAATAATAGTAAAAAACCAGAAGAATAAAGGTACATTTAACAAGGTTGGTATACTTGGAGCTGTATATTGTTGGAAGGAAAAAGGCATAGGAACACAGTAAACCAGAAGTGTAAACAATATGATAAAGGGTCGTAGCAGACTGAAGGGAGCTCTGCACACTAACCTATTTCCTAACCCATCGGTGGGCAAACAGGCCGTCTGGGGCAGGGGTCTGCCCCATGCCAACCTTAAAAGTGTGTCTGTATAAGGTGTTGGCGAACCTGGCTGCCCCTGAGTGTGTTGTCATGCCATCGTGCACGCACACATGGGGGATCAGGTCTGAGGTCTGGAGCTAATGCCACAGGTATTCCATGGCGAAGAGCCACATTATGGAACACACAGCAAAGCAGGATTATCCGAGCAACCTTGGGGGGGGCATACAGTAGCGCTCCCCCACTCTTGTCCAAACATCGGAAGCGGCTCTTCAAAAGGCCGATGGTACGTTCGTTGACCATGCGGGTAGCATTTAAGGACAGATTATAGGCCAGCTGTTGTGCTGTGGCAGGCTGGGGGATCGGGGTCATCAGCCAGGGCCTGCATCCATAGGCTGCGTCTCCTGTAGCAATGACATAGGGAACAGATTACACATACTTATGTTTCTGTCCCATGGGTGTATGTGCTCAATACATGCAGTTGAACCGGATGGCACGAGGCAGCCCATTCCTGTTTCCCTACACCTTATGTGTGTGGTGTCAGGATTGCTTTGGCACACAGCTGGTATGTGGCTATTAGGCGTTATAGCACGTGAAGGGCCCCTAAACAGTGAGATGTATGTCAGCTCTGTGTATGCGGTTGGTGCATTACACCACTGTCCTGACATCCCTGTGTTTAAATCATATGCAGTATGCACTCCAGTCATTGTGTACTGACATATGTGCTCAGGTACACCTTCTTTGTCGGTATGCCTACCCAACAACATACATGGTGTCAACTGGCTGCCCCTCAATGTGCACAACTGAGTAGAGATGTTCATGCAAGGTCTCAGGAACATCAGGGGCTCACTAACACCTGTGGATGTGAGCTGCTCTTACATGACAAGTCTCAATTCATCTTGCACACTGCTAGTAGCCATGGCTACACCCAATATGTGTAGGCTGTCCACCTGTGCAGTGAGGTGAGCAAGCCATGCCACATACAAGGCGTACTGCATAGTTTGTGCTTGGCAGCCAATAGTACATGGTTGGGTGCCTGAGCCATTACACCACTTTCAGTAACACAATGTCCCACTCAGGTCTGTTGTGATGGGGACCTGTGACTCCATCACAACAGGCGTCTACATCACCTTTGTGTGCCATTACAGAGATGACCCTTGCAAATATGTTATATGTATGTTAACGTGGATCTTACCTACATGCCAACCATCGCCATACAGGCCATCTTCGAATTTGCGAAACAGAGCTGATTGCCTGAGTACGAAGGCATTGTGCGCTGACCCCGGGAATCTGGACATCACCGAGAGGATCCGCATTCCAGCATCACATACCACTTGCACGTTGAGGGAGTGGAACTGCTTCCTGTTGCGGTAGGCTGCCTCCATCTCACGGGGTGGAACGATGGCCACATGGGTGCAGTCAATAGCTCCAATGACATTCGGAAAGCGGGCAACGGCATGAAAACCACGCTTGAGGTCCATCAGGTCCTGTCTGTTGCGTGGGAATGCTATGTAGCGAGGCATGCGGTCCATAACAGCTGCAATGACCTGGTGCAGACACCGGGAAAAGGTGCTCTGTGACATGCCACCCACAACAGCTTCCGTGGATTGAAAGGAGCCACTTGCTGTGAAATGCAGGGTGGCCAAGAGTTTGGTCAGGCCGGGGATGGCACGGGTCCTTCGGGTTCGGGCCTCAAGGGCACCTCGTATGTCTCCATATAGTTCCATGATGGCACGAGTGCTGAGGCGATATCTGCTGATGACTACATCCTCTGGCATTCCCAGCAATGAGGTTCGTGGCAGATAGATCCGATGCCTGTAACGATGGCGACGTCGACCAACATCCTGGCGTCTGCGTCGGGCCTGGTCAGCCATGGCGTGCACCTGCCCCATACACTGAATGTGTGGAGCAGATTCACCTACTAAGAACAGGCCTTTTTATTGGCCAGCTCTACATTTGTAGGTCTAATGGGATTGGTTTGGCAAATTTTCGTTCAACGCGCTATTAGCGCGCTGCGCACCGCGATAGACTATCGCATTTGAAAGGGTTGTCGTTATTGGCCGCCTTAGGAGCCGCGCTAACACCGCCGCGGGTTTCGCGCCACGCGATACGTCCTCCCTACTTTACATTTGCCCCGCCCCAACTCCGCCCCCTGAATACATTATTCCATATTTGCATTCGCGAACCGCGATATATGCTTGTTATTGCGGTTCGCGAATTTATCGCAGGCGGTACAGCCGTATCGCGCGCGGTAACTCTTTGGAAAATGAGGCCCAATGTATTGATCAATTAGCAAACATGGACTAGGATATTTTCTCAATCCCTTGTTCCCAACGAAGGGGAGGGGGGGGTTTAATGCTGATAGCAACAAAAGCAGTTAAAAAACTTAAAATATCACCTACCAATATTAGTTATTTCGTATGGTTGGCTATTTGAATCCAATGAATTACACATTTGCTTAATTTACTGTCCACCTGGACTACTAGAACATAACATTTCACCACTCATTGAATTAACCATATCACTAAATTCAAACACACCATCTTTCATCCTTGGTGACTAATCTATATTGACGTTACACTGTTAGGTAACATGTTCTATCCTACTCGAATCATTAGCATTAGGATATGTACTTTCATCCTATTCTCCCACCCATAAGGCAGGACATGCTCTAGATCTGATTTTCAGTAATTCAAATTTATGCAAGAATACAGTTACAACTACACAATTACCTTGGTCAGATCATTTAATTTATGCAGAAACAGAACTTAAAATATTGAAGCCGTTTACATAACATTTCAACCGCATGCCAAATATGAGGACCTACACAGAATTTAAAAACTTGAGAAAAATGCAAGATTGCAAAGAGGCCACACTTACATGGTTGCAGGAATCTCAAATCATTGCAGATAAATTGTGCCCCACAAGAACAAAAAAAGATTAAACTAGTACAAATAACCCCTGGTACTCTAAAAACCTGAAGACAAAACAGCACTAAAGAAATTAGAAATAAATTGGAGAAGAAACAAAAACCCAATTTCATGAGGGAATTGGTGAGCCTGCAGCGCATGCAAGTGGCCCACGGCTTACCTGGGGCTGTAGACAGGCGGGATCCCCCCCAGCACGACTGTGCTGGCAGATGGCCTTGGGGCGCTCCTGCGGGCTGGTAAAGGGATGATGCCTTCCAACAACTATGTGACTGACATGCAGATTAACAACTTCTGGTGCCATGCAGGACATCCATTATTTTATTTAAGGGTTTTTATATACCGCAGTACGTAAAAATATACATCACCGCGGTTTACATTTAACAATAACTTAGCAACAGGCTTTACAATTGACATTATTAATAGGAATTAGAATAAATTCCAATTAACAGAATTGACGGAAAACAGGCTGTACAGACCGTGGACCATCCATTAGTGTTTAACATACAATTAAAATATTGAAGTAACTAAAAAAAACCTTTACGAACCAACACTAAAACCAAAAAGCATATACTAAATAACGGTGCTGAGAGTGGATACAAGTTCTATATTGCACAGAGGACATCTCTGTTATATAAAGCTAATTAAAATCATGATCGTGGATGGGTGGGTAGATAGGGTGTAGGAAGAATTTGAGGAGGGAGAGAGGGTAGGATGGACACGGAGTAGGGGGATAATAGGGGGAAGCAATTTGAATGGCATTTCAGTTAATTGGATATCAATGTGTGAAAGCTAGTTCAAATAACCACGTTTTGAGGCCCTGTTTGAACTTCTTATGGCAGGGCTCCAGATGTAGGTCAGTGGGCATCTTGTTCCATAAGTTGATTCCCGCTATGGAGAAAGCACGGTCTCTTGTGGTCACATGTTTGATATGTTTAGTTGGCGGGGCTGCAAATTTAGCTTGATGGATATATCTTATGGGTCTCTTGGAGGTGCGGAACACAAACTGCTCCGAGAACCATTGCATCTCTTGGTTATAGACAGACTTATGAATAAGGGAGAGAACTTTAAAGGTAATTCTAGATGCTACTGGAAGCCGTATAGCAGCAGTTCATGCATTACACTCAATGTCCTGGCGCTATAGGCATACAATAGTGTGTAGCCACTCATCTGCACAAGCTAAGCATGTACCCTGTAGATAGTGACATTATCACTGTACATACACCACATGCCAGCTTGGAACAGTGTCAGAAAATTTTAATATTTATTGATAATTACAATTAGCCATAAAGAGACATGTTAGCATTAATACCCATAAGCCTTTACTTTTCTAAAAGCCATGGTTTTAGTCAAAGGCCTGTGCTGGAAAAACTGCAGCAAACAGCCCCCTCCTCTACCCCCCCTTACAGACCTTGAGAAAGGTTGTTTGACTTATTGCTTATCTCTAGCAAGTAAGAAGTCTGCATTTTATGGTCTTGGGCATCATTAAACATGTGGTCACTCAGCGTGAATCCTGGTATAGAGGGGAGTGCTTGGTCTCTTCTCTCTGAAGTAGAATGAACAAAAGTATTGATAAAAGACCGGACAAATGGGCAAAGCTTTAAAGAGGGTAAGAGAAACTCCTATTTTTAATATTCTAATATGGATAATATTGATTGAACCTTAATCAAGGATTTAGAACTAAAGTTCTTCAAAGGCTAAAAAGATAGATGTATTGACAGAAAAGATAGTTACTCTGGATCAAAGAATTCAAAGAGTTTTATAGGGTATAAAAACTTGAAGCAGAAGGAAAAAAAAAAGTGTGACACTGGATTTTCCTTGCACTTGACTATAGAGAGACAAGAGCGGGCTGCTTCAGATATCTGGTAAAGATATAATCATTTATTCAAGTATATGAGAACCTTTAAATTGCTATTGTTTCTAGATTGGAAGATGTATTAGAAATGCATTGATTAATTAAACAAAAGATGACATTGATTGACATTTATCTGATTTTAATAAACTCTGTTACCTTATTAATGTTATCACATTGATTGTAGGATATACTCTGGTAAAGTTAAGATTTGAACATAAGTGTTTCTTAGTCATTTAGAGATTTTTATTGATACCTTTATCTGAAATAAAGAAAATATTTTTACTACAAACTGACTGGTTTATTTTAAATGCATGTTGTGCTGCATGAATTATTGGTGAATAAATTTCTGTGGTAGATATGGACACACATCTCTGAAATTAAACAATAAACTTTTTGTCTCTAGGCAGAAAGGGTAAGGGAGAGGATGTAAGTAAGGGGTTTTCATTCAAGCAGGATTCCCTGGTAATAGTTTTAAATTTTGCTAGTGGTAGAAACCTCAATACTTATATTAAAAAACTTTACAACGGGACCTGGCCAGACGAGGGGAGGCAGAATGTGGCCATCTGGTAGGAGGCCACAGAGAACAAGGCCCATCATAAAAGAAAGATTTAAAAAAAAATTTAGACGGTTGCCTGCCCATTGCAGGCTAGGCGGTCCACCACACATCTGCCCATCGGCAGTCAGGGTGAGTGGTGGGGTCAGCCTGTGAAATTGTCTTCCCCTACTCCCTTTCAGTGATCTTCAAGTGAACCTTAAATGAGATAGGAGAGAATGCAGATAACTTTGGGACACACTTTCAGAATAGGAGCAGCCACTAGCATGGAGCAGGCAGGGTTCCCAATGAAGGCCCTACAACATGACCTTGCATGATGCAAATGACAATGTAGCAAGCAGGAGCATATGGGATTTGCCTGTAAAAGCATAGCTATGTGTACTCATGTGAAGGGGCAATGCAGAGGTTCATAAGAAGCCCCTTGCTGGGACCTTTGACTGCTGGCTCAGCATCCACCTTTCACAGACCTTACAGTTTTGTTCCTCCTGTTTATACGCAATTACAAACTGGCAAGACATCCAAGATCTGTCAAAAAATCTTCTAGATACTCCAATTTGTCTAGCTAAACTAGATATCACTAGAACAAGAGTATTTTCAGTCGCTGGTCCATCCCTTTGGAATTCACTACGCAACTCTTCAAATATACAATAGACTTCAATTTAAGAAAACTTTATCTATTCCAGACTGCATTTAAAATTCTGATAACAGAACATTCATAACTCCCTCCATGTCTTAGTCGTTTCACTGACCCCTTTTGCCCATTTTTCCCTCTCCCCCCCCACCTTTTTTCTTTTCCTTCTCTTCCCTAGTATTGTAATATCCCCTGCGGTTTTTCTAATGGCACTTGATTCCTTTAAAGCTTTATATTGTGTTTTTACTTTTCAAAATTTTTTATTTTAATTGCTAGTTTTTTGTAATTTTTACTCTTACTTTATTACTATTAATTTGTTTTATTTTTACTATTGTAAACCATTTTGATTAAATATTTGTAATATTGTTACTTTTGTTTATTTTATTGCATATGTTAAATTAACTTTTGAAATTTTAGATGTAACTTTGAATCCTATTTTATTTCTATGCTTTATATATTTTATTGTAAACCGATGTGATATGCCAATGAACGTCTGTATAGAAAAGCAAATAAAAAATAAATAAAAAGCGGTATATAAACTATTTTAAATAAAGCTGTGAAGGTACTCTGTAGCTTAAAGGGCAACATAATATAATCTGCATCTACTGGGTGGGTGCTAAGGAAGAACCTGCAGTGTGTGTCAAGGAGGTTACAGGAGTGCATGTCACGGTGATAACTGTAGGAATGGTAGTGTATCTTACTACATTGAATGTACAGTGACAGTGAAATTTATGCAGTTTCAGAATGTTCAGGAAGAAAAGACAAAGGGGTGCAGAGCAGCATGTCCTGAAGTAGAGTGGTTCTTTCACCCACTGTTTGTAATAAGGTGGGTCAAGATATTAAACACACCACTGATAAGTGATACTCCAAGTACAGGCTCTCTTTTCCTGACAAATCATAAGTATGGTATGAGCCACCATGCCTGGCTAATGAGATACTTGGGATGCAAGAATGCTCTCACATGTGGGAAGACATAGGGTTGGTGCCCACTTACAGCTACTGCATGACCATCTCCCTTTTGCACTGTGCATGCACTATATGCACACAAGGCCACACTCTGAACAGACAATGAACAAGGGTGTTGCTAGTGAAATGGATATGCCCACCTTCAATATATTGTCTAACAGTGGTCCGGGAATGCCCTCACCAGTGTATGGTATGTTGAAGGTGGGTGAGCGTGTGGACGTTAGCTCTCCATGTCCACAGAGCTCTCGCGAGGCTGGGGGTCACCAAAAACCATGGCGAGCGCTGGGTCAGACCTCTTTCCCGGCCAGCGCTTGTAGGAGCAGCCAGCGTTCGGGTGCAGGATTCCGGAGAGGGCCAGATTCGTGATCGGGCCGCGAGCGCGTCACAGGACCGATGGGAGCGGCGAACGGAACCGTGCAGGCACTCCAGTGGCTGCCTATGAGGAACCAGAGACCAGCATTGGGAGTTTAAAGGCACAGCAGCCTTTTGAAGAGTTTGGAAGCTGCCTCCGGAGCGACGGCGGACAGGCGACCACGTGGGCGGGCTCAATCAGGGCAGAGGAAGGTGGAGGAAACCTGGAGGGCTGGTTAAGAGGACCGGAAGCCCAGAGTCTGAATTTTGAAGGCACAGGCACCTTTTTTGTGCCAGGAAGGGACACAGGACAGCAGTTGTGGTCAGAGCCTGCAGGGAAGCAGTGGAGGATTGGCTAACAAAGGGACAGAGGTCCGCAGCACTCCCCCCTGGCAACTTCAAACTGTGAGTAAAAATAAAAAGTCATTTGGCTACAAGCATGGCGGGGGGGGGGGGGGGGGGGGAAAGCAAGGCAGAAGAGGACCTCAGTACTGTGAGGCACACAGGAGAAACATCCCCAAGCAAGGGGCAGGGAGGAGGCAGAGACCGCAGGTCAGGAGCCAGAAGGGAGCAGGATTGGCCGTGAGGGCGCCGAAGGTGCAAATAGGAAAGAACGGAAGCAGGCGGCAGCTGAAGGCAACCCCAAAGGAACAAGGCAGCCATCAAGGAATGCAGTCTGAGGTGGGGCGAGGAGGCCCAACGCAGTGGGGTTGGCCCATGTGGCCAATGATGGGTCCAGGGGCCATGCCAGCCGTGGGAGCGTCTGGTTCAGTACCGAATTGGTCGATGCAAGGAGGCCAGGAAGGAAACCAGTATGGTGCCACGCCATGGCAGGCAGCGATGTCACAGCCTTACCAGCAATATGTGTACCCCCCCCCATGGTGGCAGGTACCACCACCATGATATAGCACCGCGCCTGGAGGAGTGGCGACGGACAGGGATGATGGCATAGAGAAAAGGAGCAAGTCGGCGCAAGGGAAAGAGGCAAAACAAGAAAGGCCAGCAACCCAGAAGACAGACCGCTGCAAAGGATTGCAACAGCGACAAAGTGGCACAAGTGATAGAGAACCTGGAGGAGAAGTGGACACAGGAGCATCGGGAGGCTCATCGGAACTAGTGGTCGAGCCAGAGGCATCAGATGGACCAAGCGAAGGCGAGCGGGACACAGATGGAGCTACAAAAGGCAAGGGTAACAAGAGGAGAAAGGACAGTGAATCCTCCACCGACTCGTAAGAGGACGACTCTGACGGGAGCGAGGCGGCAAAAGGGGCCTCAGCGATGGCTAAGCAGGTACCAGTGAACACAACAGCAGCAACAGCGCTGCCTCCTTTAGCCGGAGTCGTGGGAAAGTGTCCTGAGGGCGTTGCGAAACAAAATAAGGAAGAGGGAGTATATAAATATATTCTCTATATTGGAAGGCAGGAAAGGTGCATCTGAGAGAAAGGAGAAGGGAAGAGAGGAGCAGAAAGGGGGAGAAGTAAAGGTTCCAAAGAATATTATTAATTGGGCCAGAGCTTATTTAAGAATGATTAGTGTCATAGGAAAGGAGGACCCATCCCAGTACGCTCCCATGCTTAGTTATGCAGATGTGATACTGGAGGCTTACAAAGAATACCAAGGTTGGTGCTGGTTAAACTATGACGAAAAGTTTAGAGATAAGATGGAAGACAACCGGAACATGTCATGGGGACACAGGACGTAGGTTTATAGTTGCGACAGATGACCAGCAAGGTCCGACATAGGCGTGACACGGTGAAACTGAAAAGGCAGGCAACGGGCTAGCAACACCGGGGAGTAGTGGAAATAAGGTATGCTTGAGATTCAACAAGGCAGGATGCACTTTTCGAGAATGTAAATTCAAACCTATGTTCCCTGTGCGCCGCACCACACCCGGCAAGTAAATGTGCTAAGAAAGGCCCAGGGGAAGTTTCAGCGGGGGTGGAAAGCAATAAAGATTTCAGCAAAGCACCTTCACCAGTGCAATTGCTATCAAATGGCTGGCAGAATACCCTAGGTGAGATGATGCTGCCAGGCTTAAAGAGGGTTTTCAATATCGTTTCAGCATACCTTTTCAGGGGCAGATTAAGAGCGCAAGTTTAAGAAATTATTTTTCCACAGTTAGGCACATGTGCATTGTGCAACAGAAGGTAAATAAGGAAATTGAACTGGGCAGAATGGCAGGTCCATTTGTGGACCTGCCTTTTCAGGATATGATGCTGTCACCTCTGGTGGTAGTGCCTAAGAAGGAGCAGGGTGAGTTTAGACTAATACAGAACCTGTCCTATCCACTGGGCGAGTCCGTGAACGACCAATTGCCAGACGATGCATGTAAGGTGCAATACGTGTCCTTTGACGCGGCAATTGCTCTGGTAAGGCAATGTGGGCAAGGGGCGTTAATGGCCAAGGCTGACAAAGTCCGCGTTTAGATTGTTATCTGTACATCCTGACAGTTTCCCATTATTGGGTTTCCACTTTAACGGGCGATACTACTTTGACAAATGTATGCCAATGGGATGTTCTGTATCTTATTTAACATCTCTTTTATACCGATATCTGTTCGCACATCGCATCGGTTCACAACAAACAAAAACTTTTGGGCGGGGCCCTTACATATAAAAAACATCAATGGGTAGATGCAATGCAATAGAACTGTAACTATAACTATATACATGAGTGCACAGTACAAAATCAGCGGACATAAGGCATTCATAACAAAATAAGTGTAAAATTCACAGAGGGGTTTTATGTAATAGGGGGTGACGGGGTAGGCTTGTTGAAAGAACCAGGTTTTAAGTTTTTTTGAAAGTGGGGGTATGTGTCTCCATGTGAATATCATGGGGCAGGGAGTTCCATATGGTGGGGCCGGCAAGAGAAAAGGCTCTGTTTATAGTAGAGGAGAGTTTAAAAGATTTGATAGATTGGGCACGAAGTGTTCCTTGGAGGGCTGGGCGGGTAGGTCTCTTGGAGGTGCGAGGTAGGGGGGGGGGGGAATTAAGCCAGTTGAGGTTGGAATTTAATAGACTTGTGTATGATAGATAGTGTTTTATATAGAATTCGTGACTGTATAGGGAGCCAGTGTAGTTCGATAAGTGTGGGAGTGATGTGATCTCTTTTCTTTGTGTTTGACAGAATCCGAGCGGCAGCATTTTGTAGGAGTTGTAATGGCTTAGTGTGTGTTGCTGGAATGCCAAGGAAGAGTGCATTGCAATAGTCAATTTTCGATAAAATAATAGACTGGAGTACTGTACGGAAATCAGTGAAGTGTAGTAGGGGTCTGAGTTTCTTTATTGTTTGTAGCTTAAAATAGCAATCCTTTATGATGGATCTTGCGCCTATTTCGAGATGTTTAGCACATTCCTACATTGGGCACTCCAAAAAAGGGAGAGGAACGGCAATGTGGTACACTACCTGGATGATTTTTTGTTCGTGGGACCGGCCAACAAGAACACTAGCAGCATTTCAGGGGATGGCACAGGAGTTCGGGGTTCCAGCGACCATTTTGTCCTTTTTAGGAATAGAGATAGATACACAGGCCATGACAGATTGCCGATGGAGAAAGTGCTCAAGCTGCGGTGCATGCTCAGGCAGATATTAGCTCAAAGAAGGTCACGTTAGTCAATATGCAAGCCGTCATAGGAAGCTTGAATTTCGCGTCCCGGGTAATTCCTATGGGGAGGGCCTTCTTAAGGCGGTTGTCAGACACGACAAAAGGGGTGCGGTGCCCGTATCACCATATTAGAGTATCGTGACCAATAAGGAATGAAATTGTTATGTGGTTGGAATTTTTGGACAGTTTTAATGGTATATCAATGTAGCAGAAGACTGTTTCAAATAAGGACTTAGACATATACACAGACGCATCAGGAGGATGTGGTTTGGGGCGTATTGTCAGGGGGCTTGGTGCGCAGCCCCATGGCCAAAGGCATGGAGGGACGGGGGTTTGGTGAGGAACACCACGTTCCTAGAACTTTTCCCCATATTGGTAGCTATTACAGTCTGGGCGCACAAGTTTTTTGGTGTGATAACCCTGCGGTAGTGACTGTGCTGAATAAGCAGTCTGCCCAGTGTCCATAGTTGGCGGAATTGGTGCTGCAAAGTCTGCGTTTGAATATGACCTTAAGGGCTAAACACGTACCTGGTACCCAGAACCAGGAGGCAGATGCACTCTCAAGGGCTAAGTGGGATCTTTTTTGCCAACAGGTGCCAGAGGCGGAGGAGGAAGGAATACCAATACCGGACAGTTTATGGTGGATTGGAACGAGACCGAATGGGGATTGTTAAGGGTGTCTGTGGCACCAGCGACTTGGAAAGCTTACTACAGGGGTTACACAAGAATGCAGGAATTCATTCAAGGGCAATGAGGCATGACAGGGGTGGTAGTAACTAAACAGGTAGTATGATTCATATCGTGGGCAAAGGAGGCGGGTATGTCTAGAGGGGCCATGATAAATCAATTTGCTGGCTTTGCCTTCTTCACCAAGGTGCAAGGGTTAGGGGATCCGCTTAATTGTTTCATAGTCAAGAAGCTGTTAGCAGGTTGGGCAAGAGAGGTAGCATGGGAAGGCGATAAGAGAAGGGCAATAACACACGAGGTATTGGTGGGGTTATGGTTCGCGGTAGAGCATGGATGTATGGAGCCATTTGAGGCAGTATTGTTCAGGGCGGCTTTCTGCACAGCATTCTTTGCTGCTCTAAGGGTGAGTGAGTTAGTGGTGCCATCCAAAATGGATCACTATATTGCAATGTTCAAGTTCAAGACCAGCATGTCTGCCTACGGGTCCACAAATCAAAGAGATCAGAAGGCAAAAAGGGCGGAAATTAGATTAGCAATGGTGGGGTCACAGGTAACATGCCCAGTATGGAATATGAGGGACTATCTGCAGGTAAGGCCTAAGAGGGGGCCTCATTTGCTGATACATAGGGACGGTGTCCCATTGACAAGGTTTCAGTTTGCAGCGGTATTACGCGTGGCATTGGGATGTATAGGTTTGGACCCTAAAGAGTATGGAGCGCATTCGTTCAGAATTGGGGCCGCAACTAGTGCAGCGCAAGTGGGTTTGCCAATGGAAACCATCCGTAAGATTGGTCGATGGCAATCGGCAGTGGCCAAGCGGTATGTGAGGCCTGAGCTTGCACAATGGGGTAATTAATACGATTCTTTTCACCCGCAGGTCAATGGAGGCAAAGGAAGATAGCATGGTTGATAGGTCATTCCTTTGTATGTTGGGCAGCCAGGAGGGCGCAGGAAAGATCATACGGCGTACATTTGGGCTTGGCTCCGAGGGGTGTCAGCCTGAAATGGATGGGAAGGTCGGGAATGAGATGGGAGCAATTGTTGGAGCTGCAGCACAGATTAAGCACATTGCAACAACCGGATGCGATAGTTATCCACTTGGGGGGCAATGATCTGGGAGTACTTTCGGCCAAACAGCTAATAGGAATGGTAAAGAGAGATTTGGCTACCATTAAGGAAAGGACACCAGGAACAACTATAATATGGTCGGACATCAGGGTAGCAAATTATGGGGCAGGGGCAGAAAAAAGGTAAACAGACAGGTCAGTTTATGGGCCCAGCAGAGGGGCGTGCACCAAATAAAGACACGAGTGGGCAGATGAGCCATGTTTAGGCCTATATCGGCCTGATCGGATACATTTATCTGAAGTCGGTTATGATTTATTCAACAACTCCATACAAGACGCGCTGGAGCGAGTGTTTAGTGAGGTTGGGCCACAGTAATGGTGGGGGGCCTGGGACAAGTGGGGCACTGTCCCAGGCTGGTGGCAGGGGTACCCGAGTCCGTAGGGAGATGGGGACCTAGAGGACACAGTCAGGCGGACCGGAAGTCCTCAGTGAAGGAAGGTGTGTGTAGCTGGGCGTGGGTTGCCTGGAGGAATGGCCCGGCCGGGGGTGGACTGGCTTAATACGGCAGATGCCGGAGTTGACACCTGGATTACAGTAGGGATGAACGCATGAACAGCTCGGGTACTGGTAAGGTATTTGTTAATTTACTCTAATGATGTTAATAAATGCTGCGGCCTTGTTTTCACCAGAATTGGAGTCTGTAGTATGTTGGGTGGCATGGGAGTGGTGACCAGGAAGTGCAAGCTGCCAATGTTAATAAAATAGAATAGATGCCAAATTCCATAAAAGCACTTTATTTTGATGGAGACGTATCACATTAAAATTGCTCGACTCTGGCTGAGTTTTGCCACCAAATGGGTGGCCGCCTCAGGGGCTACAATAAATAAAATAAATTTTATTTATTTATCTAACATTTTTATATACCGGGATTCATGTAAAATTTACATATCATCTCGGTTTACATTGTAACTGAAAACAAGCATGTAAGAATTATATAAATTATATTGTGTCATTAGTATGTTGGTTTTATGGTATGAATAGGAATGATTGTGCTTTGCTGATTTTAATGGTGTAATTGTTTACATGTTTAATAAAGAAGATTGCACATTAATTATATATGTTACATTTCTCTATGTGTATGTATAGAATTAGCTTTCAGAGAAATTAGTGTTAATTTATCCCTAGGTGTTGTTTGCCATAGGTTACCGTTTTTGGGGGAAATATGGAGCATATGTTATCCTATACCTAGCAAGCTGCTATAGATATTTTATCTGGATTTAGATTGAGACTCCTCCTGCAATAGATGATTCAGGGAGTTGGGAAACATACATCAAAAATAAGAAAAAAATGATATGGAACTTCATGCTGCAACCCTCACGGAATACTGTCTTGTTAAACGTATTCCACGAGGGCTACGGATTCATAAGGAACCTTCATTATTTTCTGAAGATGATGCGTTTGTTCAGAAGTGGAATTCAATTTTGAACACATGTTCATACGACCTTATGATTCTAATTGTGGAAAATACAAAGATAAAAATGCAGGAGATGCAGCAAGAGGTGGAAACTGAATTGGAAAAAATTAAAAGTGAGTTCCCAAAAGAAGTCCTGGATGAGCAGATTAAGGAGTTACAGGAACAATTGGATAGTTATACTAATGAGACTAAAAAATTTAAAATCAGTAAATTTCAGAGGGACGAAAAAGATTATACCAGCGGATACGTATACCCCTGGATGCAGGTACAGAGGAGGGGACGGAGAGGGAGAGGAGATTTTTCATCTTCGGATGATTCTGATGAGACAGAGGGTTCAAAGAAACCACAAAAAGATATGCGTCAAGTTAAATTTAAAGATCAGGATTTGAGAGATACAGCTGATAAAGCCAAACGATCTGATTTTTTAGAACAAAGATAGCGGGGTCAAAAAAATGTAAAGGAATCCCATTTTCAGAAAAACAAATCCAATGTGAATTACAATTTACGCAAGTAAATATGGCTCAAGATCAGTATGGTACTGACTTGAATGCAGTATTTAACTTGTCAAAGATACTTACAACTGATATGATTAAAGTCCTTAATAAAGGTTTTACTTTTGTACCTACGTGCAAATATGATGCAATGCAAACATGTATTGAGATAAAAAATTTTTTTTAGAAGGTTACATTTACGGGAATTATTTTCCCAACAAGATCAATTCATTGGAGTTAAAGATGAAGGTACAGATAATACGCATAATTTGTATAAGTCATCAAATTGGACCCCCCCTATACCCCCAAGTCCACTTTTACAAGCTTTCCAGATGTTAGTTTGGAAAGATCTGGATGGTATGGAAAAAACTCGTGAATTTATTCCATATAATTTAACAAAAGGTGAATGGGAAGCTTTAGATTTATGAACAGATTTTTCAATAGTGGTTACATTAGCTGATAAGGGGGGAGGGGTAGTCGTTATGAATCGGGAAGATTATAATTGTGAGGTCTTGCGTCAATTGAGGATCAGGAATATGTTCCAATTGAGGAAAGTTGGGCTTTGTCAGTTGAATCTCGCATTAGGGATATACTGGAATCGGCAACTAGGAATAAGATCATTTCACAGAAGGAATGTCGCTATTTGTATGTAGCATTTCCAAAAAGAGCATATTTTTACATCTTACCTAAGATCCACAAGACGTTGGTCAATCCTCCGGGTAGACCTATTGTGGCAAACATTGGGACGGTGTTAGAACCTCTGGCTAAATTTATTGATTCTTTTTTACAAGAATATGTGGGGGAAATTGGTTCTTATATTAAAGACTCTACTGACTTCATCAATAAAATTTCGGAGTTACCTAACCCATGTGGTGAATGGATATTAGTTACGGCAGACATCATTTCGTTATATACGAACATCCCTCAGATGGAAGCCTTTAAGGTTATAAAAAGCTTATTGATGCGATTAGATGTTTCTGCCAATAGATTACAATTCCTATTACAACTTACAGAAATTGTGTTAACTTGTAACGTTTTTAGTTTTGATTCATGTACTTATTTACAGACCAAGGGAATTCCCATGGGTTCTCCGGTTGCTCTAGTACGACATGCTTATATGTCGCACTGTTTGAAGAAAAAATTGTTTATCAGTCTCAATGGTTTTCAAAGGTGGTAATGTGGAAACGCTTTATTGATGATGTGTTTTTCATATGGCAAGGTACTGTCACTGACTTACAATCGTTTCTAGATGAATTGAATAATTGTGATCCTAATTTGAAATTTACATGTGTGGGATGCTCAAAAAATACATTTTCTGGATATGACTGTACATAAGCAAGGTGATAGATTGACATCTGTATATCTTAAAAATACAGATAGAAACACTTTACTTCATTTTAAGAGTTTCCATCCTAAACAGCTAATATACCGATTGGACAATTTTTACGGTACAGAAGATTATGTACATCTCTCCAGATTTTAAGCATCAATCTTTACAGTTGACAGAACGGTTCATCTCCCGTGGATACAAACCTGGTGTTGTCAAGAAGGCTTATAAGAGAGCCCTTTTTTCAAATAGAGAGAATCTCCTTATTCAGAATAAGAAAACAAGATTATCAAGAGTAGTCTGTTCGATCCCTTACTCCTCTAGAACATCCCAGATTAAACAATGTATTTTGAGTCATTGGCAGATATTGTCGGTTTCCACATTTTCAGAAAGACCAATATTTGTAATTAAAAGATGTCAGAATTTGGGGAATCTTTTGAAGAAATCCAATGTGAAGATAATGGATGACAACGAACAGGGTCAAATATGTTGTGGAACCTGTTCTATTTGTAAACATGTTTTGCAAATTAAAGAATTTGGTCATCCTTGTTTAAGATTCTTACAAATTACGGGGATGTTTTTCTTGTGATTCTAGTGGGGTTATTTACGTAATAAGATGTCCGTGTAATTTATTATATATTGGACAAACATGTAGAATGGTGCGAGTACGCATTATAGAACATCGAAGTTGTATTATGGCTGGTAAAGTATCGGCTCCACTAGTGGAGCATTGGATACAAGAGAAACACTATAGACGATCTAAAGTTTTTTGTTTTGAAACAAGTTAAGTTGACATTAGGAGGCGATTTGTCTACAGTGTTACATTGTTTAGAACAGTGGCTCATTTTTCAATGGGGTACGGTGGCCCCTGAGGGTCTCAATGGACCCATTGAATGGGAAGCGTTTAAGTAATGGAAGAAGTATACTTTGAGGGAACTGATTGGATAGGGTGGTTTAAACTAGTGGGAGGAGTTAAGGATATATAGACCCATAGTAGATGAATACACGTTATTTGTGACACTTCAGGTCGGTCCGTTGTGTGAGTGCATTTTCGCTGTTTTGAAGGTATGATGAAGTCCTTTTTGAAGTATGTAATTTGGTGGGTTGTTAGTCTCGGTACAGGTAATTGCTCGGTTTTACCCTTGATATATATACACACATCTCTGTTGTAGGCTTTAATTATAAACTATATAAGAAAAGTTATGGTGAGACTTTATTGAAAAGCTGATTGCAAGTGGTATATACAGATAAGAGACGGTATATTGTGGTTGATTTAAGAATTGAATGCTTTAGAACTTGAGTGTTGTTGATATACAAATAGAACATTAAAATTGCCTTTAATAATTTAGATATGCCGTTTGATGGTTCATTGTATGTCATATCCTGTGATTTTGTAATATGTCCCTGAGGAAGCCCATTATTGGGTGAAACAAGGATCCGTTGTTGGACCAGATATGCGGATGAATGAGAAAAAACAGCAGTTTTTGATGTGAATGAAGATTCATAACATTAGCGGGAAAACATCGTACCCGCATTATAAACATTGGAAACCTTATGAAGAAAAGTGATTCTATATTGTAAAAAGGTTGAGGCATTTGTGCACTTTATTGTGAAAAATTATATAAATTATATTGTGTCATTAGTATGTTGGTTTTATGGTATGAATGGGAATGATTGTGCTTTGCTGATTTTAATGGTGTAATTGTTTACATGTTTAATAATAAAGAAGATTGCACATTAATTATATATGTTACATTTCTCTATGTGTATGTATAGAATTAGCTTTCAGAGAAATTAGTGTTAATTTATCCCTAGGTGTTTGCCATAGATTACATAGAACAGGGCATAAAACTTGGAACTGAAAAAATTATCAAAAATATAAATTTGTAACTTATACATATAAAATGACAAAACAAAATGGTAACAGTAAGGTATAAATCAATTGTATGTATAAAAGTGAAGGGACAAAAACAACTAATGTAAGGATTGTGAAGTTACAATTGCTGTCAGGCCGATACTGTAAAGTGCGGCAGGGCTAGCGCTCCATTTAACGCAAATTAGATTCACGTTTGACACATTATCCGGATGTGCGATTCAATATCAGCACTAGCGCATCCTTAGCAGGTGTGGAAACAAGCGTGTACAAATTTGTACCTGCCACATACAGATGGCATGTTATTGCCCGGATTAGCTATTACCCTTGATACAGTAACACGCATCCACAATAGCGCATCTTTAACGAGTTTTGTTTGACCTGTAAATTTTGCGCCTACCCTGGCGTTTGTGTGGTGCCCTGCATTGTGGCAGGCAGACGCATTGGATAGCATCATGGATAATATGTACATTTTAGCTTTGGTGATTTTTTTTTGTTACGGATAAAAGCTAGAATAAATGCTAGGCGAATGATTGGATACAACACCCAAGAGAAGAACCTAGCAGCAAGACTAGAGTAGGTAGAAAATGTGTATGTGTTTTTTTGTGAATGTTAACTCCGTTCAAACGGCAGCAGTGGCTCTGCTTTGTGGCCTGCGCATGAATATACCAAACATTTATGCTGCCTGTTATGGCAGATGTTTCCATAATATACATATATATTTTTATTCCACTTTTCACAGCGCTTCAAAGTGGATTACATTCAGGTACTGTATTTCCCTATCCCCAGAGGGCTCACAGTCTAAGTTTGTACCTGAGGTAATGGAAGGTAAAGTGACTTGCCAAGGTCACAAGGAGCAAAAGCAGGACTTGAACCCTGGTCTCCTGGTTTATAGCCCACTGCTCTAACCACTAGGGTACTCCTCCAATCCAAACCAATATAATATTTTTATAATAAATTATTTTATGGTATGCTGATTACTGTGTTCTGTTTTTTTCATACAGGCACAGCAGAACAGAGTCGTCCGTGCACAGGCTGGAGCTATTAGTGGATAGGCCAGGGCCATCCATAGACTGTGTCTTTGGGTACCTGCCAGGTTCTTATGGCCTGGATTGGCCACCGTTGGAAACAGGATGTTGGGCTTGATGGACCCTTGGTCTGACCCAGTATGGCATGTTCTTATGTATCTTTTGCCCACAGACAACTCTTTGGCATGCCTGAGCCAGATGTAGTGCTACTGTACCGGCTCAGCTCATGGGCAATCCTGGCCCTATATGAAGATCTGCGCAGTAACCTTGACCCCCTGGCCAATCGAAACCATGCTGTGCCAGAGTTGACAAAACTTTTGTGCATTACTTTTTTTGGTACCGGAAGTTTTCAGAATCCATTGAGTGTCGTTGAGGGTATGACCCAGGCCTCCTTCTCACTGCATCTGCACAGGTCTTGAACACCACGAAGTGGATGAGGAAGTACATGTTTCCAACTGATCCAGTGCAACTGCAAGAGATCTGCAGTGGGTTCATGGCTATTGCAGGGATGCAGAATGTGTTGGGTGCTATAGACTGCACCCATATTGCATTGACCCCCAAGTCTGAAAGAGTTCATTCCGGAATTGCAAGAAAATCCATTAGATTAATGGGCAAATTGTTTGTGATGCGTACCTTCGAATTCTTCATGTTGCAAGGTTTCCTGGGAGCTGCCAAGATGCCTACATTCTTGCACATTCATCCCTTGAAGCCCATTTCCTACAGGGGAGGTACAGTGAAGACTGGCTACGGGCCAAGATTCTAGATAGCAGCGAGATGCCATGTGTAAAGGACTGTGGTGTTAGGTATACAATACAGTATGTGTACATTAATATATGTGAAGTGTTTGTGCTGTGAATTGCTTTTTGATGCATTCCTGATTATATCTCATAGGTGATGGCAGCTATGGCTGTAAGCCCTGGTTGCTAACTCTGCTCCAGTCTCTGAAAGGCAGATTCAGATGCCTGGATCACTCTGGTGGAGCCCTGCAATACAGTACTGAAAAGGTTGCGAGCATTATAGCCTGTTGCATGCTACACAACATTTGAGATTTGGCGTGGATACAGATGTTGCAGAAAAACATGCCGCCAGATCCTCCTCTGGAACTGGCTGCAGAGATGGACAACACAGCATGGGGAAATGATGTTCACCGAAGGATCATAGAGGCTTATTTATCCTGTAAGATATCAATTATACATATCTTCATATTGATGTGCAGCTTTTATTCTTTTACATACCTCAGTGAAATTATTGATATTATCCTTTTCATGCCTGTAGAGCATGTGTTGATTCCTGTTTTGTGTTTTTTCAAGAGCTGTGATCCACCCATGAAACAAGTTCCCTGCAGTGAAAAGTTAAATAAAAAAAAATTTAGTTTCATAAAAGCCTTATTTCATTAATCCATCTGTTCTGTCTTTTCCATAGCAGTAATTTTGTCTTAACAGTAAAACTTTATATAATTTCTCTGTATTCTGATATTTTGGCTTCTTAAAACTAATAAATTGTTTTTTTTTATCCAATCTCATTTCCTTCGGTGTCCCTGAGGCTCCACGGGACCTGTGGTGACAGGGAGGGACATACACGCTTGAATATGTAATGCCATCCCCTACGGACATGCCAAGAGGGCCATTTTGTTCGTAGTTGGGTAGCCATGCCGCGAGGAAGGCTACTCAATTTCTCCGAGGGGGGACATGAGGCTCCTGGCATACATATAGCAAATGAATGATATCTGTATTTTCGCCCTGGGCAGCCGTGAGACTAGGATCGGGCCGATGAGGCCTGGCGGATGCTCAGGGCAAGTTTCAATGCCCGATCTTCATTTCCACCGGAGGTAAATTCAGAGGCCTCTATAGTTGTAGGTCAGCAACTGTTCTCCGACCATAAACATAAAATATTCCAGTTGAGGAACAGAAATTGAATTCTGGCAGCTTACAACTGTTAGGCCAACTTTCAGGATAAGCTAAAAAAAAAAAAGATTATGAAATGTCAAGGTGGCTTGTGATAATGACACCTGGAGTTGATGAGTAGGCTAATGGTTAGAACAGCAGGCTACAAACTGCAACCTCTTTATCTTTATCCACAGCTAAAATGGACGATGGTGATGTAACCAGCGAAGAATCCATTCCCATGCCAGATGAATTTATGTTCCCCATGTCGAACACAGACTCACCCAGCCAACATCTCCACAGAGGAAGTGGTTACATTGAACCTGTTCGATGTGTCTTCTGTCAGCCAACCACATGAGGCATCTGTACTCTTGGAACCACTGGTAGTGTAACATGAGGATTCTGCAGCCCTGGAACCATTTGTAGAGTCGCAACCATCTCTGCTACAGGCTGATGCTCCACCAGTACTGGAAACGGCATCAGTAGCACAGGACCTTTGAACTGGCACTTTTTGGACGTGACTGGCTAAGCGAGCAGTTTTTGAGTGGAATCACCTCTTGGCAGGATCAACACAATGAACTGATGCTCCAGGAAGTGCGGTTGATCTGATCTGACAAATGCTGGAATACCTTCACAAGCTATTTTGATTAGAGAAATGACGGAATTGATCGGCACACTTCAAGATGTTGCCTCAGCTTATTCCGTTAACCAGTCTTAAATTTTTTCAATAAAAGTTTTTGTCAATTAACAGACATCATTTTGTGACATCCCACCCCTAATTTCATTAAAATTTATAAACAAATGTTAAGTAATCAAACTAGTCAATATTCAATTAAAAAAATATTTTCAAAACATTTACAAATAGTATTTTCTATACATAGAACTGTTTGTTTTTTTTACATAGATATAGATATGGGATGGGTACAGCAAGGGAAGGGACCATGCCATGGGGGAGGGGGGGGGGGGGGGAAGAGGAGGATCATAGTCATTGCGGTTGCTCTGGAGAGACTGGGTTGAGAACATCAATGATTGTCATCCTCATCCCCTATGTCTGATGTGACAGGAGAGATGGGGGCAGGAGAGACGGGGGGTGGAAATCTTTGGTGCTGGAGAGGCAAGAGATGGGGGCTGGAGAGATGGTGGCATCTTCAGATACCTGGAAAGCAAAAAAAAAAAAATGGCTGGCCGGGCAGGTGATGGCTTTCCAAATAGAACTAGGGGGCATTCCATGAAGTTAGCAAGTAGCACATTTAAGACTAATCTGAGAAAATTCTTTCACTCAACGCACAATAAAGCTCTGGAATTTGTTGCCAGAGGATGTGGTTAGTGCAGTTAGTGCAGCTGGGTTCAAAAAAGGTTTGGATAAGTTCTTGGAGGAGAAGTCCATTAATGGCTATTAATCAATTTTACTTAGGGAATAGCCACTGCTATTAATTGCATCAGTAGCATGGGATCTTCTTAGTGTTTGGGTAATTGCCAGGTTCTTATGGCCTGGATTGGCCACTGTTGGAAACAGGATGCTGGGTTTGATGGACCCTTGGTCTGACCCAGTATGGCATGTTCTTATCCAACCAGCCTTTCATCACTGAATTCCTAGAAAAAGCAGTGTTCTCAATTAGAAAGCCACCTGGAAGATATTCTATATACCCAAACCAATTAGGATTCAGAAGATATTGCTCAATAGAAACCCTACTCATTTCCTTAACCGACCCTGTACTACAAGTGTTTGACAATGATGAATCCTATATCCTGGTACTAATTGATTTAACAGCAGCCTTTGACACCATAGACCATACCTTGCTATGCCATCAGTTGAGAAAAACTGGAATAGACAAATGTTAAGTGGTTCTCTTCCTTCCTAGCAGATTACCCAGTTTGATTTGGAATGTCCTATCACATCTAACACCCTCCCAATTGATACAGGTGTCCCCCAGCATTCAGCACTTTTGGGTACACTATTCAACATTTATATGCTGCCTCTATGTACATTACTAGCAGAACAAGGAATCTACTTCCTATATGCAGACATACAATTCTACATACCATTCAACAAATTGTTTTAAAAAACTCAAACTCAACATACATGAAGGTAATACAACTCATCTGAAATACTAAGCAAAAAAAGATTGTGGAATTTCTCCTTATTCACAAACTGCCAACCCTAGACCTGGGAAATTTTTACATTGCACCCCTGGGACCTAGGAATATAGATAGATGAGAACCTTACAATCAAAGAGCATATAGGCCGAAAGGGCGAGATTACATTGGCTGACACCATTACTAACAATAAAAGACTTCTGCATTGTTACAAACACTAATATTTTCAGATTACTTCAACTCCCTATTACTAGGCCTACCCTCAGGACTATTAAAGCCACTAATTACTACAAAATGCCTCAGCTAGACTTACTAGGGACAAGGAAATTTGACTACAACCCCATTGCTGATGGCACTGCACTGTCTTCCTGTACAATCCAGAATTTGTTATGTAGAGCACTAAATTTTAACATTAACCTATTCTTAATAGGAGGGACTTCAGCTTTACACTGCAGAGAGCCCTAAGATCACAAAGCAAAAGGACCCAACAGTACACATCTAACACAAAGAGACCAAATATTTTTTATAGCAGGAACTCTTCCGGAGTTACGTCTGATAACAGAAAAACTTACTAACATGAACTGAAAACGTGGCTCTTTAGAAGTGCATATGATTTAACAAAATACCAAAATGCTAATAACTATTACCTATGGGTTAGATACTGAAGTCATCGCTCAACTCAACACTAAGTGTAATGACAGCTTCCTGATTACATGAAGGATAATGAAATGGAAATTATGGATTACAAGCCACTATCATAGCACCCTTATGTTGACCTAGAATATGAATGATTTTGTAAACATCTTATATAAAATGCCAAATAAAACGATTCAGGGATTCTGGAACAGATAAATGAAAGAACCAGAATGTAATTAAGACCTAAGGAAAAAAAGCACTCTGGTATAAGCATTAAGAAAAACAAGACCTGAGAAAGTTGGAGCACCAATGGTAAAAGTCAATTAATCCAAAGAAATTCTGCTCTCATTTTAGAGATCAGAAAGAAAAATAATCAAAAAATACAAACAGTGCTAAACAATCCCAGAGATTGAAACTTTAGGTAGTGATCTCTGAAATATTTGCTTCTGCAGTTGTAAGCTCCCTGATACTCATGCTAAGTTTAACCTGACATGAACCTAAAATTGGAACTGTACCAGATGAGTAAAAATGGGACACACTTGATGGTCAGTGACTTAAATTCAAAAAATGAATTCTGCTCAGTGTTTAATACTTGCCCATTATTAAATGTCAGATGACCCCTCCGTCAAACCATTAACAATTCACATCAATTTTCATTGTATCCATATTTTTCTGTCTTGAATATAGTTTGTCAACCCATTCAAACCTGATAAATTATTTCCCCCTTTTATGGTCATCCAGGCCTTTTCCAGCCACTGAAATATTAATAGCATATGGTTATTTATGTTGGCCAAGGCTCTCCGGGGATGCCTGGGGCTGGTGGTCGGCCGGACGACGGCATAGCGTCCGGGGAAGGGCCCTCAAATATTTGGCAGCACCCGGTCGCTATGCTGTTCGTCCTGGCACAGTTCACCAGCCGCTTGGACACCCTGGAGGGAATGGCAGTGCAGGCGGTGTCAATCCTGCACGACCTGCATCTTGGCCAGCAGGAGATTATTGAGCTCCTGTGAGCGATCGCAGGGGCTCAGTCCCTGCTGGTCTTGGCGTGGGCTCCTGCTGGACTGGCACCGCCTGCGGACCGTCAATGACGATACTCCTCCTCTCCCCCCATGGCATGCTCCGTCCCCTTTTTTCCCCAACACCCCATGTAAATACATTTTTGTAAATAGTTTAATTGTATTTCTGAAATACATATA
This sequence comes from Rhinatrema bivittatum, assembly GCF_901001135.1. Lineage (NCBI taxonomy): Eukaryota > Metazoa > Chordata > Amphibia > Gymnophiona > Rhinatrematidae > Rhinatrema > Rhinatrema bivittatum. The sequence continues at coordinate 50,897,591 of NC_042616.1, read as the reverse complement.
TTTTTGAATATAGTTTTTTGAATATAAAAAGTTGGTTCGTTTCCTTTCCACAATTGATTGCATGCGACTTGTGTTGGTACTGCGGCCATAATCAAGAACAGAATGACTGCCAAGGATGAGGAGAACATGCAGAGCATACTGGCAGAAAAGAAAGGGGAAAGTAACCGGAAGAGGAGCACATGGAATACAAAGAGGAACTGAGCTGAAACAGAAGAGGAGAACATAGAATACGAGAGAAGAACAAAGAATACAAGAAAATCTACAGAACAAAAGAAGATCACATGGAATACAGAGGGAAACTACCGAAACAGAAGAGGAGCACATGGAATACCACGGTACAATGGATCGGACTGGCAGAGGTTGGGTACATACACCAGGGCATGGGACAGGGATAGTTAGAGCAGGGGTCGGACAAAGTTGGGCGTTGGGTCATGCACGCCGTCACTTTCGCTGGCTTGAGTGCCCAAATCTAATGTACAGGCAGGCGCTCAAGCTAGTGAAAGTGATGTCACGGTGTTTGGTCATGCACTTCCGCTGGCTTGAGCGCCCAAATTGCATGTACAGGCGTGCGTTCATCCACCTTCGCCAGCGGGGGATGCTGGAAGCGGCTTTCGCCACTGGCTGCCCCTGGGATGCCAGGGGCAGCCACAGGAGGAGGGGAAGAGGACTGTGCCATTCATATGCAGTAAGTTTACTTTTGTGGCACTTTATTCACATTTGCTTTAACATGTCGAGTCAATTTTCGCCGTGTGCCTTGCTTCTGGAGGGGGGAGAGAGGACTGGTGATCCCAGAGCGTAGGAGAACCATCCACTTCCTGGTACCTGTCATTTCAAGTGACAAGTACCAGCGCACCCAGGTTACTGTAGTCGCTGTATAACGCTCTATACAGTAAAATGGATTGCGCACGCCTACCGCTTCATGGACATGCTTTGGATGCGGCTTGCATTTGCGTCTAATTTAAATACTGTATCGAGTGGTATGTGATCTGAACTGTGCGTGCAGCAAACGAGGGTGTGCCCAGCACTACCGCATTCTTTCTAATGCGTCCTTACTGTATCGGCCTGTTAATTAGGCAACATTGGAATGTACTAAAGCCAAAGATTGTTTTAGCTCCCCCGCTGATATCTTACAGTAGAGGAAAAAATTTGGCTGATATGTTGGTACATTCCTTTTTGAGACCATCAAGGAGAATTGACAATAAAGGCCCTCAGGGACATTGGGCATGTCATCACTGCTCAGTATGTACACAAGCAATCACTGGGAAAGATTGGATAGATGTTCAAGGACGTACACATTCATTGTATTGTTACACTAACTGATCATCTAATGCCATCTACCTGATTGCTTGCCCTTGTAATCTCTATTGGCCGTACCAAACGGATGATACGAACAAGATTAGTGGAACACCAGAGCTGTATTGCTACCGACAAAATTTCAGCTCCGATGGTAGTTCACTGCAAAGATATGCATCATACTTTTGACGATCTACGATGGCGAGTATTGAGTAGGTTCAACCGAATGTGTGTGGTGGTGATCCAAATAAAATTCTAAACTTCAAAGAGCAACAATGGATTTTTCGACTAAACACTGTGGCACCCCAAGGTTTAAATGTCAACATAGAATGGTATTCGTTATGTTGAGCGTTGCAATCTATATGGAGAGATCTGGGTTGGTTGACTGACAGCAATACACCATACAAAGGGGTGGTACCAAGTGATGTATAGTACGTAGGGTTGGCAGGTACGCAATTTAAACCCAGTTCTGGCTTAGATGTTAGATGAGAAAGGAGGAAAAACGCCAATTCGCCATATTGTATTTAAACTGAACAAGGCTTGTTAAGATGCTTCACTGCTAAGAGGGGAATAAGTTCGGCAAGTTACGTGTGAAAGTGAAAAAATTGTTTGGAAAAGTTGTGTTCTGTCCCAAGTAAAGGGTACATGTTTGTGTCTGTATACATAGCAGCCCATCTGTGTTTACTACAGCCCCTCCCTTCTGAGAAGTCTTGACACTAACATTTTCTGTAACCCAGGATGAAAGTCTGGGAGTCTTGCCTTTAACAGAAGCCCCCTCCCCTCTGTTCCTCCCATTGGGAAAGGGTCTGTATGCCTTCTCAATCTAACTTGGGTCCTCTTAGGTGCCTTATTGGCTGAAGGGACTGCTCTTCATGTCTCTCCCCTCCCCCCCCCCCCCCCATGTCACATGGATCCTAGGCTCACCACCATTGGATCCCGCCCCAGGCCCCAACCTGTGGGGACTTTTCCTGTAATCACTCTCCAAGACTGTGGGTCAGTCTCAGCCACGCCATGTAGAAGACACACATGCATGTAACTTCTGTTACATGAACAGCCTTTTTACATTCCTCCTGCCACTTTAATCCTAAAAGACTAATCAGCTTCAAACCCTCGTCTTCTTACCCTGCATCCCAAGAAACTCCCGTTCTTCCCTCTCCTGCCTATTTCCAGCTACAAAGATCTTTGCCTGGGGCTACACTGAATTCAACAATTGTGAATAGAAAATTATCTATGTAATAAATGATTCATACTTAAAGGATCTTTGTTTTGGAGACTGATTGGGAGGAAAGTTAGGTGTCTGGATGAAGAAACTTGGGAAGTTTTTATTGAGCCAGAACAGTAAAAAAGCTGATCTCTCTGCAGAAAGTTACAAACAAAAGGCTAGTCTGCTTCAGTAAAGCATTTTACTGAGAACTGCAAGAAAAGTCAGCCAGTGATCTGAAAGTAAAAGCTCAGATCATTCAGAAGATAACAGTAAAAAGCTGCTTAGATAACAGCAAGTGAGAAACCAGCAAGTAGAAACTCAGGAAAATTTGTTTGCACAGCCTGTGAAATTTGTTGAACTGCAAGTCTTTCAAGGAACTGTATGCAGTACATAGGAAATAGGGATCTCAGCCTGCTACAGAAGGTTTGCGTTGAACAAGAATCGTTAAAGACTGTCTTGCATTTGAATAAGCCTCTCCTGCCCACAGTGTGGGAAGAAGCAAGCTTAAAAACCCTAGATTGTAAAGATTCACACTATGGGACTAACTCAGAGCCTGCAAGGCATTTAAGAAGCAAACGTAGATTAGCCCACGCTGTAAACTAGGAATACTTGGAGCTGTAAAGAAGCATTGGCTTTGTGTAATCTGAGACGAGGTGGGAAAAAGAAACCCAGCTTCAGACAAAAGGACTTAACGACGGTACTTAAGTTCATTCAAGTTTTCTGATCTGAGAAACTCACCCCTCCCCTCTACCACTGCTACAGGCAGAGAGCAATTAGTTGCTATAGAGACCAAGATAAGAGGTCTCCACCTATTCCAGGGACTAGAGGTAACAGAAGCTACAGTGGGGGGAAGGGAAAATTGAAGCTGCTCCACCCCTCCCCCAGGTGCTCCATCCCTCCCCGCATCCCTTTGTTATACCTCGCTGCTAAAGCCCCCTCCCTCTCTTCACTACACCTCAGCAGGCTAGGAGCAGAAAGCCAAAAGACAAACCTTTGAAGTGTCGATTACAAGAAACTCAGCCTGAGCAACCTTCCAGGTTAAAGCACCATTAAGCTTTAACCCGTACGCTCTATGGTATCACTTTATATTTATTTCCTGCCTTATCTTCTTTCCAGCTTGTTTCAAGCTTCCAAGTTCTCTTTCCCTGTTGATTGTAACTTATTCCTACCTATTGTTTATCTTACGTTTACTTGAATTGTGACCCCTGTTATACCCTTGTTAATTGTAAACAGATCCGATATGGTTATTTACTATGAAGGTCGGTATAAAAAAAACCTGTTAAATAAATAAGAGAGAATCATGGCTGAAACTTCAGAACAGCAGGCCAAAGCCACCACATTAAAAAATGACACAGAAGGAAGGGAGAACGGGGAAGAGATGAAAACAGGGGATCAAAGAGATTGTGCGCACTTAGAGAGCACTGCACAGAAATATGAGGAAAAGAAACTGAAGCATGAAGACAAGATAGAAAGAGAATGGCATAAGATTGCAAAGAAAAGAGAAGATTTTAGACTGCCCCACCAATCTTAAGTATCACAGAGCAGCTGAGGCTTCATGTCCAAATCTTATCAGCTCAACACAGAAGAGTATCTTGGGTTCTTAACACGGACTAACACCGCAGAAAGCCTCGAAGAAAAGGGTCAACAGAATTTACACCAAATACGCCAGAGAATGGTAATGGACACTTGACAGTGCAGAAGCAGATTACCTAATAAGCGAGACCAGCTCTCAGCACTCTCGCACCTCTAAGTGTACATCAAGGTCTGCAAGGTCACAAGAGTCAAGACTCGAGCCGCTCTCAACTCAGCTCTATCATCCTCCGAAAGAGAGCAGAGTCCCAAGCGGCTATGGCGTGCGTACAGTATGCCGAACAAGCAGCAGCCCTCAAGATAGAAAGGCTCAGAATAGAACAAAGCCACAGCTGCCGCCGAGGAGTGCAGAAGGGCTGAGCTAGAGATAGTCTTAGACCTGTTGCAGCAAAAGGGAGAAGCAGCAGCCCTTGAAGCCCAAATTAAAGTACTCAATGTGACCCTGGACCGGGACTATAGAGAAGACCTACTCAGCTGCATGGCCCAACAAGAACCAGTCCGGCGGATGCTAGAGTACGTCATAGCTCACCTTCTAACTCACGCCAACGCCAGAGCGTCACCTCCCCCCGAGCAACCCCTGCACTGGGAAGGAGCATGCCTCCCTTCACAAATAGAGACCTCAAACAGAGAAATCAGACCTGAAACAAATTGCCATGAGTACCAACCCCCATGGCAGCAATCCACTGGCTCTAGATCATACGAATGTAAGAAAGCCATACACAAGAAGTGCCCCAGCTGAACACCCTGAGCCTAAACTGTAGACAGTTGACCAACCACAACCTGAGCCAATGCACAACAGGAGAGACGAGCATAGTCAACCACAGGGCATCAACCCAGCGAGGCCTGCTACCTTTCAGGATGAGCCTTCGGAAAGAGAAGACTTAGCAAGGTACATGTCTCACCGAGAACTCTAACCACAGGGCTCTACATGTTCAGCGACCATCCCAAGGATTACAGGACATGGAAATCTGGCTTCCAAAATGCTGTGAAGGATATGAAGTTGGACTCGTCAGAAGAGACGAACTTGATGAAATGGTTAGGACGTGAATCGGTCAAACATGTGAGCAGATTGAGAACTGTCCACCTAAAGAATCCCTCTGCCGCATTAAAGGAAGTGTGGGAGAGACTCTAGCAATACTATGGAAACCCAGTCACCATAGAGAATGCATGGTTCAAAGAAATAGAAAACTTTCCAAAAATATCCAGAAAAGATAACTGAAAGCTACAAGAATTGGGAGATCTTCTCCGAGAAGTGGAGACAGCAAAAGCCGAACTTACCCGAGTCTCAACATCCTAGACACACCACGAGGCATGAACGCCATTATAAATAAGCTGCCAAGTGATATACAAGACAAATGGGCATCTCACAGTGCACAGTACAGAGAGGACAACGACAGGTTCCCACCTTTCCACAACCTCACAAAGTTCATACGTGACTTGGCAAGGCATAGGAGCAACCCTGGCTTCCAGTTCAGCACGTGAGACACAATCAACCACCGAGCGGGCGAAAGGCCAGCCAAGGAGTACAGCAGCAACAGGAAGCCCATTTCTGCACCTACATCAAATGAACTTCCCAATATGGGCTGGGTGGAGGATCCAGTCCGGCAGTGCCCCATACACAAAAAACCTCATCTGCTCAGAAAGTGCCGAGGATTCAAGGGGAAACCCTTGAAAGAGCACAAGGAACTATTGAAAAAGTACAGAATTTGCTACCGGTGTTGTTCGTCATCTAGCTACATGGCTAAAGATTGTAGCACAGCCATCAAGTGTTCAGAGTGTGGGAGCAACAGACATAATAGCGTTCTGCACCCTGATAAAACAAAACCTCATCCTTCAAGAACCTCACACCCTAGTTCAAACCATGGCAGGGAGGAAAAGGATGAGCAAATGCCAGAACCTGAAGTGGTCCCAAAGTGTACACAGGTGTGCAGGAGAAATAGCAACGGGAAATCCTGCACAAAAATATGCCTGACTAGAGTGTACCCCAAGGGGCAGCCTGAGAAGGCAGTCAGAATGTATGCCATCATAGATGAACAGAGCAACAGATCCCTGGCAAGGCCGGAATTCTTTGACTTGTTCGATATCCATGAACACTACTCGCCGTACAGCCTCAAAACCTGCTCAGGAGTCGTCCAAATGACAGGGAGGAGAGCAAGCGGATATGTAAGAGAAACGATAGATGGCAGCAACAAGTCAAACTTGCCCACGCTCATTGAGTGCGACCAGATACCTGACAGACGAAATTCCTACACCAGAAGCCGCCCGACACCACCCTCATCTAAAGTCTATAATGCACCAGCTCCCACCACTAGATCCAGAAGCAGAAATCCTGCTGTTACTGGGCAGGGACCACCAGAGTTGGTCAAGTCCCTGGAGATGCGTGATGGCCCACCAGCAGCACCCTATGCCTACCGACTCACCTTGGGATGGGTAATAGTTGGCGATGTCTGCTTGGATCGGACAAGGAAACCAAGCGTTCAGACATACGCTACGAGTGTCTTAGACAATGGACGTCCCCCACCCTGTTTGAACCATGCCCTAACCATCTAAACACCAAGGAGGTCTTAAGCTGCGAGGAACTGGATTTCAATTCTACTACCTGTCGAGTCAACCCCCCAGATGCAGAAAACTATCTAGGGAACTCACTGTTTCAAGTCACCAAAGATAACTACTCTCTCTGTAGAAGACAGAATTCTTAAGAATTATGAACGAAGGGTTCTTTATGGATGAATCAAACAGCTGGGTGGCCCCCCCACCATTCCGGACACCCAGACCTAGACTCCCCAACAATAGAGAACAAGCAGTCTCACGACTCATGTCGCTGCGGAAGACTCTGGAAAGGAAACCAGAGACGAAACATTTCATTAGCTTCATGAAGGAAATGTTGGACAATGGCCATGCAGAGCTAGCTCCACCCTTGAGGGACAGCGAAGAATGTTGGTACTTGCCTACCTTCGGTGTATATCAGCAGAAGCCAGGCCAGATCCGGATAGTCTTCAATTCCAGTGTGCAGTTCCGTGGTATCTCACGGGACCTGATATGATGAACAACCTGTTAGGAGTGGTGATCTGCTTCAGGAAAGAAGCAGTCGCTGTGATAGCCGACATCCAACAAATGTTCTACTGCTTTGTCATGCACCAAGACTACAGAAATTCTGAGATTCCTGTGGTACCACAACAACGACATCAACAAGGAGATTGTGGAATACCGGATGCGAGTACACGTCTTCAGCAACAGTCCATCACCTGCAGTAGCCACATACCGGCTCAGAAGGACAGCCCAAGAAGGAGGAAAAAAAAAAAAAGTATGGTACAGAGGCCAGACGCTTTGTGGAGGACTTCTACGTTGATGACGGATTAAAGTCCTTACCTACCGCAAAGAAAGTGATCAAGTTAATAAAGGCAACACAAGCAATGCTAGCAGGCGCAAATCTGAGGTTCCACAAAATAGCCTCAAATAGTCCTCAAGTAATGAAAGCATTCTTTTCAAACGATCATGCCAAAGACTTGAACTTTGACCTGAGAGTGGACGTGCCCCCTCTCCAAAGTCTTGGGTTAAGTTGGGATCTAAAGAAGGATGTCTTCACATTCCAAGTCTCGACCCAAGATAAACCGTACACCCGCCGAGGCGTCTTATCCACAGTCAGTCTATATGACCTGCTGGGGTTTGTAGCCCCAGTCACAATACAAGGAAGAGCCTTGTTAAGATAACTCATCAAGCACTACCAAATGGGATGCCCCACTGCCCCAATCAAGGATATTGGAATGGGAAAAATGGAAGAGTTCCCTGAAAGTGCTCAAACAGCTCCACATACCACAGACTTATGTCCCAATATCACTCAGTACACCCAGTCGTAAGGAGATCTGCGTTTTCTCCGACACATCAGTCAAAGCCATAGCTGTGGTAGCCTTTGAGAGTAACAGACGAGAAAGGGACAGTGCACGTGGGCTTCATCTTCGGCAAAGCCAAGTTAGCACCACAGCCCGACCACACCATACCACGCCTAGAATTGTGTGGAGCGGTGCTAGCAGTGGAAATAATGGAACTGATAACAGCTGAGAGACACGTAAATTGACGCTATTCACCTCTACACAGACAGCAAAGTAGTACTAGGCTACATTTACAACCAGACAAGAAGGTTCCACGTGTATGTTAGCAACAGAGTTGAACGTATACGCAAGTCAACGCACCCAGAACAATGGCATTATATGTGCCCACCGATCAGAATCCAGCAGATCACGCGACAAGAAGTGTGCCAGCATCTCATTTAATGGAAACAATGTGGCTGACGGGACCAGAATTTCTCTGGAAGCCAGAACACAGGTCTCCTGAATGCTCATTTGATCTTGTAGACCCCGACTCGGAGATTTGCCCAGTCACAACTACTCTCCTCACCAGCATTTTTCCCGGGAGCAGTCTAGGGGCGCAGGAAATTGTGAGCCCCCAGACTGCTCCCAGGAACAATACTGGTGAGGAGAGTAGTCGTGACTGGGCGAATCTCCGAATCGGCGTCTACAAGATCAAATGAGCATTCGGGAGACGTGTTCTGGCTTCCGGAGCGATGGCGCTCCTCATCCACATCAGCCTGTCGTCAGCTGGTTGGTGTCTCGACAGTGTTAACACCTGTCGATGGCACCTCTGCACAGAATCCCTCTCCGTGAACAAGCTCACCCAAGCAGAGAGAGTGCCATCTTACGCTGTGTACAACAGAAAATGTATGCAGAACAATGGAGATGCATCAGAGGTGCGGGCTTGCCCAAAGACCGAACCCTCCGGAAGTTGAATCCCCTCATTGACAAAGATGGCCTGCTGCGAATTGATGGTCGTCTCACCCATGCGGAACTAGACAGGAGAGAAGAACCCTGTCGTTGTTCCTGGCCCGCACCACATAGCCTTCCTGCTTGTGCGACACTACCATGAACAGGTCAGGCATCAAGGTCGGCACTTCACTGAAGGAGCCGTCAGAGCAGCAGGGTTGTGGCTCATGGGAGCTAAACGATGCATCACCTCCGTAATTCACAAATGCATCAAGTGTCGCAAACTACCCGGTAACCTTCAACAACAAATGGCCGACTTGCCAACAGATCGACTCAGTACCAAGCCTCTGTTTACCTATGTAGGGCTAGACGTCTTCGGGCCCTGGCCGATCATGTCCAGGCGCACCCGAGGGGGATGCGTGAACAAACGCTGGGCAGTAATATTCACCTGCATGAGTATCAGAGCTGTACACATTGAAGTCATCGAATCTCTGGATACTTCAAGTTTCATAAACACATTGCGCAGATTCTTTGCAATCAAAGGTCCAGCCACACAAATCCAATCCGACTGTGGAACTAGCTTCGTGGGAACTTGCAAAGAACTGAACATTGCCTCCGTTAAGATTGACTATCCTACCACTAAAAGATACCTTAGCGATCAGAAATGCACGTGGAGGTTCAATCCGCCCCATGCCTCACACATGGGAGGATCGTGGGAGCAAATGATCAGGATGGCCCGCCGAATCCTCGATGCCATACTGATAGAAACTAGTCCGACTCGACTCACCCACGAAGTCCTAACCACTCTCCTAGCAGAATTGGTGGCCATCCTCAACGCGAGACCACTAGTCCCGGTATCCTCCGACCCCGAGTCACCACTGATCTTGACCCCAGCCATGCTTTTAACACAAAAGACTATTAACATTCCTGTGCCACATGGAGTCTGATGGCAAACAAATCCATAAACGCCAATGGAAGCAAGTCCAACAGCTTGCCAACTCCTTTTGGAGTCTTTGGAAGAAAGAGTACTTACTGACTTTAAGCAAATGGCAATCCAACAAACCCAACATCCAAGAAGGGGACCTCGTTCTCAAAAATGAGAAAACTCAATGAACAGCTGGCCCTTGGGGCTCGTCAAGACTCACCCTAGAAACGGACGTGTTCGTAAGATCGAAGTAAAGACTACAAGCCAAGGGACAGCCAAGGTTTTCTACAGGCCCATCAGTGAAGTAGTACTCCTCATGCCACAAGAAGAAACCTGAACTTCGTGGACCATTGTCCATACCAAAGACTCTCTCTTTGTGTTGTCTGTCTTTTGTTTCAGCTTGGCGAAACACTCTGAGGAAGACACTGTCCACCGCCTAGATGACTGAACAACAGAGTTGACCGCGAACTTCCCTGAATGTCGAAAGATCCAGTTACAATGAACTTTACACTGTTGCATGATATGAGAACTGATCTTGTGGTATCATGTGATACCAGATGGGAAGTGTTCTGTCTCCAGTAAAGGGTACATGTTTGTGTCTGTATACATTGCAGCCCATCTGTGTTTACTACAGCCCCTCCCTTCTAAGAAGTCTTGACACTAACATTTTCTGGAACCCAGGATGAAAGTCTGGGAGTCTTGCCTTTAACAGAAGCCCCCTCCCCTCTGTGCCTCCCATTGAGAAAAGGTCTGCACCTAACTTGGGTCCTCTTAGGTGCCTTATTGGCTGAAGGGACTGCTCTTCATGTCTCCATTGTCACATGGATCCTAGGCTCGCCACCATTGGATCCTGCCCCAGGCCCCAACCTGTGGGGACTTTTCCTGTAATCACTCTCCAAGACTTTGGGTACTTGCCAGGTTCTTATGGCCTGGATTGGCCACTGTTGGAAACAGGATGCTGGGCTTGATGGACCCTTGGTCTGACCCAGTATGGCATTTTCTTATGTTCTTATGACTGTGGGTCAGTCTCAGCCACACCATGTAGAAGACACAAGTGCTTGTAACTTCTGTTACATGAACAGCCTTTTTACATTCCTCCTGCCACTTTAATCCTAAAAGACTAATCAGCTTCAAACCCTCGTCTTCTTACCCTGCATCCCAAGAAACTCCCGTTCTTCCCTCTCCTGCCTATTTCCAGCTACAAAGATCTTTGCCTGGGGCTACACTGAATTCAACAATTGTGAGTAATAGAAAATTATCTATGCAATAAATGATTCATACTTAAAGGATCTTTGTTTTGGAGACTGATTGGGAGGAAAGTTAGCTGTCTGGATGAGGAAACTTGGGAAGTTTTTATTGAGCCAGAACAAGTTGTGTTAATTCTTTTGCTACTTTTGACGCAGAATTCCCTTGACAAAGGACTAGCAGGTCTGAAACACGGCTGTGTCGGGAGACTGGAGTGAAATATGGGAGTACAGAAAGGCGAATAGCCAGTACTTGAAAGTTTCTTGGAGAATGGTCTCACAGAAACATGCGGAGATGATAGACCATCCAGATTACTAGTGGTATGGGAACCACTGAGCTATTAAGTTAGTGATCCATATATGGACTTTTAAAATTATTTTTGCATATAAAAAAAGCTAAAAAAATTGATGTGGATATCACTATTCATCACCAGTGACTGATTATATAAGGCAAAGTCTATAGTACAAAGCTACATTGATGATGCCTAGTATGATTGTCACTCTTCATGAACAACATTGTCATATAATCAGCATCAGAGAAAGTTTGAGATTTTGGATGGAGGTTGGTACCACTGTAAGACATCGTTTTATCCACCTATCCACTTTAAATAACTAGAGAGTGCCAACAACCTTTTAGTTATACTATTGCACCATCCTCTTGTATTTACTAATCTGCTCATGTCCTACATCTGTACATTTAAAGTACTCTAATTCCAACTCCCTTAGTATCTTAAATTTAACTAGAAACTCAAAATTAAAGATCAAGGCAGCAGTCCAGCAAGAGGGACTTTCCAGCCTTTTGCACTGAGTATCACATGTATGATTTTACACAACAGTAAGAGATTATATGTGTGCACCCAGTGCAAAGAGCTCCTGGCTCTCAGGGAATGAGTCCTAACTCTGAAGGCTGGAGTGGCAGATTTGGAGGAACTGAGGCAGAGGTACATTGATGAGACCTTCAGGGACACAGTAGCCAAGTCCCAAAACCAGTCTGGCAGCCCCAATGTTGCCTTGGATCAGAAAAGTCTTCTAGTTGGAGAACATCACCCTGGTGTAGCAGGAAGTGATCCCGTAGCAAGGACCTGCTCTCCAGGTGATGCCCTTAGTGTGAGGACAACACAAGTCTCCCAGGGCTACTGCCCAGGAGGTAATGGCTAGGTTGGTGGTCATAGTGGATGATTCAATTAGAAATGTAGACAGCTGGGTGACTGGTGGATGTGAGGATCAACTGGTAACTTGCCTGCCTGGTGCAAAGTGGCAGATCTCACACATCACCTAGATAGGATTTTAGACAGTGCTGGAGAGTAGCTGGCTGTCATGGTAACACGTGGGCACCAATGATGTAGGAAAATGTGGGAGAGGGTCTGGTAACCAAATTAAGGATTTTAGGTAGAAAGATGAAATCTAGGACCCCCAGGGCACATTCTGAAATGCTTCTGGTTCCACATGCAGATCTCTGGAGTCAATGTGTGGGTAAGATGATTGTGCAGAGAAGAGGGATTCAGTTTTGTAAGGAACTACAGAACCTTTTGGGTACAAGGGACCCTTTTCTGAAAGGATGGGCTCCACCTTCAGAGAAAAACCAGGCTGCTGGCACTAAAGTTTTAAAAAGGAGAGAGCAGCTTTTAAACTAGAAAAGGAGGAAAGCTGACAGTCACTCAGCAATGCATGGTTCATAGGAATGTATCCTTATAGGATACTAATCTAACAGGAGAGTTAGGGCATCCCAGAGATTCCAATAGAAGCAAACTATCCATGTGCCTATATGTAAAACAAAAATCACCTGAGCAAAAGATTTGCAAATTATCCCCAACAACTGAAAAGCAGGTTGTTAATACAAACACTTTGAATGTCTGTATGCCATTGCCAGAAGTCTAAGTAGTAAGATGGGAGAGTTAGTGTCTAGGGCAGTAAATGAGATTAACCTAATTGGCACCTCAGAGACCTGGTGGAAGGATATAGCAATGTCCCATTGGTTATCGGTGTACAAATGATTAGGGATGTGCATTTGTTTAGAACAAATTAGGCAATTGCAACGAAATTGCCTATTTCATCCTAGTTTGGGAGATCCGAATCCTGAAATGGATCCCCCTGGAAATTCAGGAAAAATTCATTTTTCAGGTTAGCGGGGGGGGGGGGGGGGGGGGGGGACAAAAAAACCCTTCACATTTACTTAATTACAAACCCCCCCCCCCCCCAATATGTACTGAAAGCCCTGGTGGTCCAGCAGGGATCCTGGGAGCGATCTTCCACTGTTTGGCCGTCAGGCCTGCCAGGAATCAAAATGGCACCAGAGGTTCTTTGCCCTTACCTGACCCAGAGGAGCCCTCACACCCTGAGAAGGCATGCTCCCCTGCACCAGTAGCTATCCTGCCTGGAGGGAGACGAGCCTGAAGTGCAATGTGCTGTGGATGCCAAATGCCACATCAGGGACAGACATGCTCAGAAACACAGGGACATACTGCTACTAGCTCACGCTCCAAGTACCCGCCCTGAAGAACACACTTCACCACAGCCATAGATCTTTGTCCACTCCTCATGGGATGTTGAAGATCTAGGCACCCACACTCGAGAAGAGCTCCAACTAAACACTTTGTGCTCAGACTGGAGGTACTTGAGCAAACACTCCCATCATCATTGCCCAACACAGACTGCATATACAGCCAGATATTGGATTACCATCTGCAAACACAGTCTCCAATTCATTGAGAGAGCCTTCAGAAAGAAGATGATCTAGCAAGATACATGACCTGTCAACAGCTTGTAACTTCAGGCCTTACCAAGTTTGACTGTCCAGAGAGATACAGGGCATGAAAAGCCAACTTCAAGGATGCAGTGGAAGATATGAAACTCACCTCAAGAGGAGATGAGCCTGAAGGTGAAATGGCTGGGACATGAATTGGTAAAATGAGTGGAAGGATTAGCAGGCATCTACCTGCGTTTTGCCTCTAAAGCATTAAAAGATATGGCAGAGACTCAAGCAGTACTATTGCAATCCAATTGCTATAGAGAATGCATTGCTCAAGAAGGTAGTTTCCAAAGGGTGTCCAGAGACAACCACAAGTTACAAGAATTGGGAGATCTCCAGGAAGTGGGAGCAGCCAAAGGAGAACAGAACTTCCCAGGTCTGTGTATTGGACACATCGCGAGGAACAGCCCATCCTAGCCAAGCTGCCACGTAATAACAGAAATGGGAATCACATGTACAAAGTATAAAGAAAACCAGCAAGAAAGACACCCTCCCTTTGAAGTCTTCATGAAGTTCATACAAGACTTAGACAAAATAAGGAACAATCCCAGCTTCTTGGTAGATCTGAAGCCTACCAGATCAGCTACTTCATGAACGAAAGATCTCCCAGTAAGTACAGCAATTCTAGGAAGCCTCTGTGCATAGGAGAGAGGTATCTCCTACCACAAAGTGCAGGACCTAGATCGTCTGTCTGATACACAAGAGGCCCCACCTGCTAAGAAAGGGTAGAAGATTCAAGGGAAAACCCTTAAAATAGCATGAAGAACCTTTAAAGTATGGAATTTGCTACAGATGTTTCTCTTTAACCAACCATATGGCTAAAGATTGTAAAGCAGATATCAAGTGTTCAAAATGTAGCAGTGAGCAATGTGACAGTGCTCTGCACCCAGGGGGAGGAAAGCTTCATCCTTCAAGAACCTCACATCCTAGGCTGAACCACAGCGGAGAGGAAGTGGCAGAGTGGACTAGATCATGGATAAAGAGTTCTCCAAAGATGAAGCAAACCGCTGGGTGGTTCCTCTCCCATTCTGGATGCCAAGACCCCGACTTCCCAACAAGGCAAGCACTCTCATGACTCATGTCACTGCAGAAGACTGGGGGTTTTTCCCTAGAGAAACTTCACCACCTTCATGAACATGTTGGCCAGTGACAATGCAGAGCCAGCTCCACCCTTAAAAGAAAATGGAGTGTTGGTACTACCTACATAGTGCATACATCCCACAGAAACCAGGCCAGATCCAGATCTGACTCCAGTGTGCTGTTTCCTGGTTTCTCAATGTGCTTCTCACAGGACATGACATGAACAACATGTTGGGGAGTGTTGATTCGCTTCAAGAAAGCAGTTGCTGTGACAGCTGATATCCAAATGTTTTACTGCTTTGCCGTGCATACAGACTACAGACGTTACCGCAGATACCTGTGGTATCGTGACAATGACATTGGCAAAGATTATGGAGTACTGAATGCAAGTGCATGTCTTCAGTAACTGTCCACCTGCAGTGGCCACATATGGGCTCAGGATAGCCCAAGGGGGAAAAAAAAAAAAAAAAGACTGGTGCAGATCTCAGACACTTTGTGGAAAGGAAACTTATGTAGATGGATTAAAGTCCTTACCTACTGTGGAAAAAGCAATTGACTTAAGACACAAGTGACACTGGCAGATGCCAATCTGAGGCTCCACAAAATAGCCTCCAACAGCCCTAAAGTAATGCAAACATTTCCTTCAGATGATCATGCCAAACATTTCGAGAACTTGGACCTGAGAGTGGACATAATCCAAGGCTTTGTTGGAGTGGAGGTGAGTTGGGACATCTTCACATGCCAAGTCTCAACCTAAGAGAAACCATATACTTGCAGAGGTGTCTAGTCTACAGTCAGCCTGTATGATCCACTGGGATTTATGGCTCCAGTCACCATACAAGGAAGAGCCTTGCTGAGATGGCTATCAAGCACCACAGAGTGGGACATCCCATTACCTCCAGCAATGAAGCCAGAATGGGAGAAATGAAGAAGCTTCCTAAAGACATGAACTCCACATACCACGTGACACTGCCAGCACAAAAATCTGCATTTTTTGACGCATCTATGCAAGCCGTAGCTGCATTAGCCTACCTGAGAGTGACAGATGCAAAAGCAACACTGCTGATAGGCTTCATCTTCAGCAAGGCCAAGTAGGCACCACAGCCTAACCACATCATATGCTTGGAATTGTGTGGAACACTGCTAGAAGTGGAGATAGCAGAACTGATAAATGGATATTCAAATTGATGCAGTCCACTTTTACACAGACAGCAAGGTAGTACTGGGCTACATCTAACACCAAACAAGAAGATTGATGTATACATCAGCTATAGAGTTAAGCGTATACAAAAGTCAATATGCCCAGAATGGTACTATATACCCAATCAGAAACCAACTGATCATGCTACAAGAACTGTACCAACACCCCACTTGAGGACAATGTGGCTGACAGGGCCAGAGCCTCCAGAAACCAAAACATGGGGTCTTGAGAATCCACTCTTGTAGACCCAACTCTGATTCAGACCTTCATCCAGTCACTACTCTTGCCACCAGCATTGTTCCTGAGAGCAATTTGGGAGCTCACCCTCTCACTTCTCAAGTTGGGTGACACTTAGGACAGTGATAGCATACCTCACCCATATAATGATCTCAAGACACAAATAGACTGATAGCAAGCCAGGCACCTGTTATCTATGGCACCTTTGCCCAAAGCCGCACTCAGTAGATTAGCTTACCTGAGCAGAGAGTAATCATCTTGTGCTGTGTACAACAGGAAACATACAGGACAATTTAATTGTATCAACATAAACACAAACCTCCAAGGATAGTTGCCTTTGTTAGGGAAGGGGTTCAACTTCCAAAGACAGGCTTGCTAAGAGTTGGTGGCAGTCTTACCCACACAGAACTAGACCAGAGTGAGAAGAACCCTATAATTGTTCCTGGTGTGCACCATGTAGCTACCCTGCTTGTTCAACACGGCATTGAGCAGGTCGGCACTTTATAGAGGGAGCCATCATAGCTGTAGATTATGGATCATTGTAGCAAGACGTTGCATCACTTTTGTAATCTACACATGTCAGATGTCAAGCTACCTAACAAATTTAAATGTTGCTGGAATACCAATGTGATTTTTGTTTTTAGATATAGGTATACCCCATGAAGAATGCATAAGATTATGCCGAAACATTGTCAATTTCAGATGAATTTAGTGGAGTGAATGCAGCAGGCTAAATACAAAAAGATCAAAGATAAGATAAGTACATTTTAATTTGAGTAGTTAGTTGATAAGTTTAAGTAAAAAAGCATAAAAGTAAATACTTGCTTTAGAAAAAGTTAAATAAAAAAAAAGTGTTGGGAGAAAAAAAAAAGTTAAAATGGGAAGCAGTATGACATGAAATCAAGTGCCTTTTGATACTGGTTGAAGCCCATTGCGGGCAAGAGCCTGGAGATGGAGACAGTCATTCTATTTCAAATACTGAATCCCTTTAAAAACATTTTTTAATTAGCATACAAGTTAACCCTCATGAGTGGTGTGGTGTTTATATTTAATACGTGAGGTGATTTGAGCCACTTAGGCCCTCATTTACCAATATCGCATTGGTAACGCATTGGTACCGCCTGCGTTAAAAAAATGGGGCGTTCCCATGCAAGTGTGGGTTTTGTCGCGCATCCGGAAAACTTTGCGTGCCGCGAAGTATTTGCGAACCAAAGTGAAACCATTTTCGCGGTTTGCGATAAAAAGACCAAAAAACCCGTGGTGTGCGAACCAAAGTGAAACCAAGTACCGCGGCCCGCGATAATGTTTCATGTATAAAAGGTCACTTCCTGCCCCTCCTCTGAGGGTTTGGAAGGAGTTTTGGAGAGGTAGGAGTTGGAGGTTGTAGTGCTTTAGAATTTGATTACCGAGTGCGGTGTATTGTTTAATTGTAGTCATCTGTTTCCTTTTACCTGTGTGGCGGAGGAGGAGGAGGATGGAGCGTGAGAGGAGTGGTAGGAGAGGAGAGAAGAGGGGAGTTGAGAGTAGGGGGGAGGGGGAGGGAGGAGGATGAGGGACCTAGTGGTAGGGGTGTGAGTAGGAGCAGGAGCAGGGACAGGGGTAGTGGGAGAGATAGGCTGGAGGGAAGTGATAGGAGGGTGGGGGAGGGGGACAGGGTGAGGCAGGAGAGAATGGTGGGAAGAGGCAGGGCAGAGGGGAAGGGGAGCAGGAAGTGCAGGGTCAGGTGGGGAATCTGGTGGGTCGGAGAGAGAGGAGACCCCTCCAGAAGTGGCACCCCAACCAGGTAGCCAGGCCAGGGTCAGGCAGCGTGCCATGCGGTGCAGCGTGGAGGACAATGACCTGCTGATAGAGGGCGTCCTGCATCATTATGCTCATTTGTTCGGGAATTTGGTAGTGAAGACCAGCAAGGCAGCCAAGGCACAGATCTGGGCCACTATAGCTGGGGACATCCGAAGGCAAAGTGGCATCCCTCGGACCGGGGAGCTGGTGGCCCACCAGTACAGAGATATAAAGGCACAGCTGAAACTGAAGATTGCAGAGAGGAACCAGTACATGAGGGACACAGGAGGAAGGTCACCGTGCCCCATCAGATTCACCACTTTGGATCTATTAGCTATCTAGTACTTGCAGATAATGGCTACCTAGGAACGTCAAACGTATGCTTAAACTGCTGACCTAAATGTTCACTATACCCTGCAGAATGTTGTCAGGAATAAATATCCTGGTTAACCTGCCACCTTTTGTGTCCTCTTTATGTTCCTAATGTGTCCTTGGTGTACACTCGCCACACCTTCATGCTGCATCCCATGTTGCACCAATGCAGAGTTTCCCCACTGCCCCCTGTCTGAGGTTCAGTATAGCAACATCTGCACCTGCCATTGACATACCGTACAGTTAGCTTCATGTACTAGGAGGGTGCTAAGGGGGACCCTGCAGAGTAAACATTAGGGGAGTACATGACATGTCCCTGACAGGAGAAGAGGTACTGTTGCTCAGTATAGGGAAGGCACAGTAATGGAGCGTTGTGATGTATGGTGGCCAACAGTCTATTGTAATAGCAGTGCTCATGTCAGGCACTGTTGGCGGTGAGGAGTCCAGACATGTATTTCTTACCAGGGTTCAGTATGATAGCTATCTCTGCCTGACACACACCACGTATGTGAGCCTAACTGATGCTAAGGTACTAACCGAGTTTGCTTCCTAAATTGGTCTCTCACATGTGCAGGTAAACGGAGGATGCCTTCCACCAATGCTGGGTGACTGACCGAGAGGTTGCCAACCTCTGGTGCCATGCAGGACATCCATGATAGTGATGGCTCATGCATACAGTTAATTTCCAGGCACCATTGCCATACAATAGTGTGTAGCCCTTCCCAGCTGCACTTGCTAAGCATGTACCCTGTGCATACTCGTATCAGTGTACATCCCCACCATGGCAGCCTGTCCATGGATTCGTTGTGTGCCAGGGAAGGCTTCCTATAGCTACTGTCTTAGCGTTAATGTTGTGGGCCACTGAAAGGTGAGGCATGGGAAGGGTTATGTTGCTAGCCGAATGCCGTGTATTAAAGGAGTTGCACAGAATGTCAGCAGCCAGATAAGTAGGCTGTTGCTAGTCGTACGGAGAGGTGAAGATATTAATGCTAATGTGTCATACCCGTTTAAATGGTGCAACCGGTGTAAGGCATGCTCAACAGGCATAAAATGTGTTGACGTGGTGTCCATGTGCACACAGATGTGGTGACTGCTGGTGTGCAGTCAGTGTTAGCCCCCAGTATCATAATTTGGTGGTCAGAAAAGGGCAAGGGTTGCAAGAAGGGGTCACCATCCGTTGTGACACATCCCTCCGGTGCCGTCTCCCAGCTGTGGGGTGTGCATGGAGCCTCTGTTAACTGTTCACATGGTGGACGTGGTCCACAATCTGACGGCCAACACTGTGTGGTTCACAGTCCTACAGTGTCTTCACATATTTCAGCTCGCCACACACATATACAAGCCACTCTCCAAGGTTAAGTGTCCTTGTTGATCTCGCATGTTTGGACAACCAGTACAGGCCAGTCACAGGTATCTGTCACTGTTGACAGATATTCGTTATACTTTGCTGCAGAACCCCAGTGGACTTTCCTCCCTACAGGTGTGCAGTTGTGAAGGTTACAGGTAAACGTTGCTCACACATTATCAGCAGAGTTTTTATACAGACTGTGTGACCTGTGTCACCATCAGGTTATATACTCACCTCACCCCTGTTGTGCTACATATTCTGTCGTGAAGCTCCAGTACCTGCAAGCCTTTGAGGGACATCATGTGGATGGGACATCTACCCTCCCAACAGAGCGATATGGGTGCATCTGTCATGCGGAGGGCCATATTCCCTCTATTCTTGCACACAGCACAGTTAGCAGTACTGGGAAAACCACTGTCCGCCAGCTCCTGTAGAATACATACTTGGGAAGCAAGGTAAAGGGGTCTTCTCCACATCTAGCCTATCAGGCATTGCCACAGGTCATTCAGTATGTGGAAACACTAATATTCTGCTGATAATGAGGTGACACCAAAATTGGTTAGCTGTAACCTTCTGAACAGCACACCTGTAGGGAGGAAAGTACCCTGGGGTTCTGCAGCATGTTAATGATTGTTGTTCTGTTATGAGTCAGTCAATTATAATGAATATTTGTATCATCGGGTGTCACACACTTCTGTACTCAATTATGACTGTGCGCCCATGGAGGACAATCTCTGACTGATGGTCTGCCACCGTAGGTAGACATCAGGAAGCTGTCAGCTGTCGACCTCTTGCCATACATGGTGTAAGGTGTTGCCTACATATCCACGCCACTGTGTGGCCTGTGTATGTAGTGGTTCAGAGGCCAAGTGCAACACTGAACACTGTAATGCTATTTATCAGCACTCTTTTGCACATCTTGCTTCCCTCAAACACACAACAAGGTGGAATCGGTAAAACGGACTTTATTAATTCTTGTCTGCCCAAATAAAGTCCGTTTTACCGATTCCACCTTGTTGTGTGTTTGCTGTCAGCCATCTTGGATCGGCTACCAGTTTGTTTTCTTGGACCATCTTGCTTCCCCTGACACATTCCACCTCATGAAGGACAGGTTGCCATGTCTGAGGACACACTACTCAAGGAACCCACACTTGAAACCCCAAATTTTTTTTTCTACAAGTTATTTATTCCATTTT
The DNA here is from genome assembly GCF_901001135.1 of Rhinatrema bivittatum. NCBI lineage: Eukaryota > Metazoa > Chordata > Amphibia > Gymnophiona > Rhinatrematidae > Rhinatrema > Rhinatrema bivittatum. The sequence continues at coordinate 50,876,616 of NC_042616.1, read as the reverse complement.
TAATTGCAAAATTCACCTGTGTATTTCACACTTAACTATGTATCCCCTATTCTTAAATTTCATTTTTTCTTAAAAATTGTATTTTTATTCTTTTAACTTAAAAATATTTAATAGGTGTGCAGTGATGCTTCATAAAGTTCAAGGAGCACTAACTTTAAGTGCCTTGCTCAAGTCTTTGATTTAATCATGAGCACCACCATCCACCCAATTTTAATTCTTTATTAAATTCCTCAAAAGTATCTTTTTTAATTTTATTTTTATCTTGATGAGTTCCGGGGTGAAATTAAAGAGGTAAAAATTGGTAAAATCAAAAGGGATCAAGGGGACTATGCTAGTAATAGTGTGTATAATTGGACAGATAAAAAGAAAGAGACCAAGAACCGTGGTAATCAAAAGGTACGTTTCCGTTTTCATCAAGTGACAGTTCCAGTGGATCAGATGAACTTGAATCAACTGAAGACGGTAACCGGACTAGGCCTTTTTTAGCGGAAGGGGGGATTATAAAAAAAGGACAAGGTAAAACCACATCAATTCACTTCAAAGAAAGAACGGTTCAAGGAACCAGGCGATTCCAGATACACGAGGGGAACTCGGCAGAGTTCCAGGAATCAACGGCTATACTCAACTTGTCTAGTTCATCCCTCAGCTCAGTTCAGAGGTCAGTTTTAGATAATGGGCTTTCGTTTGTTCCCACAAATTTTCATAATGCATTTGATTGCAGGATCTCTCTACATTGTTTCATCAGAAAATTGAATCTACGATTATATTTTCAGGACGATTCTGAGGTACAGGATACATCTATTGTTAGGGGTAAATCGAAGTGGAATCCCCCTGGTCCCATTGATACATATGTGGCCACTTTTAGGGATTTGGTCCTTCGGGACATTGAAGTATTTGAACAGTCCCCTAAAAAAATTTTCTGTAACCTCACAGTGGAGCAACGAACAGCATTAAGAGATTTAAGTGATTGTGATAACCTCGTGATAAAACCCGCTGATAAGGGGGGGGGCAACTGATACAGGATAAGGAAATTTATAAAGCAAAAATGGACCATCTCAACGATAGTGTCACATACAGTATTTTATTGGGAGATCCTACAAAGGGACTAATTGAGCAGATCAAAGTGGTGGTTTCCCCATCTAAGGCACTCACGGATAAAGAAAAAAATGTTTTGATAGTGGATTATCCGAAAGTTCCAATCATTTTGTCTTCCAAAGATACACAAAAATTTAAACAATCCACCAATTCGGCCTATTGCATCATTGAAGGGTTCAGTTTTAGAACCTCCAGCAATTTTCGTTGATAAATTTTTACAACCTTTGGTGCAAATGAAACGTTCATATTTGAAGGATACTATTCAATTTCTCAACAAGTTGGGAGAGATTCAGATTGAGGGCAGTCCGGTCATTTTAATGGCCATGGACAGTTTCATTGTATACATGTATTCCCCAACGATTAGCTGCAGACATTGTGAACGAGGCAGTATTACATCATCACAGAGGACCCAAAAGGATAAGAGCTGAATTAAGAGAATTGGCGGAAGTGGTGATATTTAACAACTACTTTAGCTTTGAAGGGAAGTTTTACCATCAAAATCATGGGATTCCCATGGGTTCCTCGTTGGCCCCAGCAGTCAAATTTGTTTGTGGCTAACTTTGAAGAAAAAGTCATTTACTTGTCCCCGTGGTGGTCCATGATTGGGGCCTGGTATAGGTACATCGATGACATCTTCGTTGTTTGGAGAGACACACAAGAAAATTTGGAGGGTTTTAAATCCTGGATTAACATGGATCAGAATTTAAAATTTACATTCCAACAGTGATTCTAGGATTGTGTTTCTTGATGTAGTGATTGAGATCAAGAAGGGGCAGATTGTCACCACTGAAAACAGGAAGCCTACAGATAAGAATAATCTATTACGATATCACAGTCACCATTCTACAGCTTTTAAAAAGGGACTTCCAGTATCACAATTTTTCAGAATCAGGAGAATTTGCTCAGACACAGAGTTTGAGAAACAAGCTGTACTCCTCACCAGGAAATTTAAGGATCGAGGATATCCGTCTAAGGTCATCAGACGGACTTACAAGAGATCAAAATACAGTGATTGGGCACAGCTACTTTCATACCGGCAAAGGGCTCCGCAGGAACAATTGGTCTTTGTGTTGCAGCAGAGTACATCTACAATGTCATTGATTAATTCTGTCAAAAGACATTGGCATGTTTTGGGTCTCCACAAGATTTTTGATGAACTCCCCTTATTTGCAACCAGTCAGAGTTCCAATATAAGGGACAAAGTAGTTTGGGCCAGTTTGACAAGGGATGGTCATTTATTGAGTAAAAATGGAGAACAAACAGTGTGGGAAATGTTCATTGTGTTTTAACACGATTGAAGGTAGCAGTTGGACTGATGTCAACACTGGTTATACAGTTAAACACAAATCTGTGGCCAATTATTTATTGAGAAATGTGGTTTATGCCATAATTTGTAAATGTTCCAAAGTGTATGTAGGACGGACGAGCAGACCCATTAAAACTCGTTTAATGGAGCATAGGTCCCGGATTAATAATAGAGTCATCACAGCGCCACTGGTGAACCATTGCACTGAACATGGGTATGTGTTTGAGGATCTTAAATGGACCATAATCGAACAAATTATAAAAAAAATCTGAGTGGGAGGATGTAGGGTCTATACTGAACCGGAGGGAACAGTATTGGATTTTTACATTAAAAACTGAGACGCCTATTGGTTTGAATGACCAGATTGACTGGCTGTGCCTCCTCTGAATTTGTTGAAGGGGAGGAGTTTTGTTTTAGCCATGCCTAAAGTCATGTGATAGAGTCCCTTTAAACCGGGACGCTGAACAGAGGAGAGCGGGTCCACCATCTTTTGAAAGAGGAGTGTGGAGCGAGCAGCGTGAAGACGAGCTCTTGTGAAGGTTGAAATTAATGAAAGATACTGTGTTACAGGGTGCAGCGAGAGAGTGGCTTCCCCTGATGAAGAGTAATCGAAACCTGGCCTCGTGGAGCAAGTGCCGCCAAAAAAGACTACCTTTTCGATGATTTCATACGTTAAGATAAGTGCTATTTGGGATTTGGAGCTCCAGTCTTAAATTTTTGGCGACCTGACATTCTCTGTTTGTATTTTAGTGTTTTCACACTTACTAAAAACATTTTTAGAAACAAACAAGAAACAAAAAGTTTTTCAAGATTCGACCTGCACCGCCGAAGCCGGATCCACACGTGGGAGCTGGGAGAGGGGCCCGCGCAACCGGCGCTTGAGCCCATCGGGGTAAGGCCTTCATTCTCTCGCCCCTACCACCGAGGGCCCCCGTGCCGACCACGCGGGAGTTAAATATAAAACTTACCTGCTGCTTCGCCTCTGCATCCCGATCCGACACAATCCAGCTCTCCAACGCGATTCAGGGAGGAGTTCACCGGGAGGGACCCCCCCTTACCAGACGACGCGGACCAGCACCACACGAGGCCAAAAAGTCAAGCCGGTGATGTTTAAACTACGCGACCCCACCAGATTCAAAAAGGAGAGCAGGCTCCCAGGTGCTCCCTTTGCCTTGACCTGCACCGAAGCCGGATCCACACGTGGGAGCAAAAGTCACGCCAGTGACGTAAATCTTAACGCGACCCCTCAATATTTAAAAAAAAAGAGAGCAGGTCTCAGGTGTTGCACGCCGAAGGAGCACGACAAAGGGGCTTGCCCCTTCGTGCGCACTAGAGCGCCCTAGACTCTAATAGTGGCATATACTATTCCCGAGTCCCATAGAATTCTTTTAATCATCGGGCCCAGCATCCATACAGGACCCTCTGCCTTTCACCACATGATTAAACTAATTCATTAAGCATCCAGCGTTCAAGTCAGTCAACCAGTAACAATCCACATTTCACAACCTCGCAGCACTCAACCAACACCAGACAACCAACACCAGTCATCATCCCAGCAATCAGCATTCAACTAACTTTTAAGGATACCAGCTTTTAACTTTACAGTCAACCAACAGTCAACAAATCCCAACACGCAGCATTCATCCAGCAATCAACCAGCACCAGACAACTACCTCTCGGCTTTCAGCATTCACCTAACTTTGATGAAACCAACATGCAACACTGCATACAAACAGCAACAGTCAAATATTTCCTTGCACACAACAGTTGAACAGACCCATAAATAGTCTCTCCTACCATTGGTCTTGTCCTCTATCAAACTTCCACATACAGTGAGCAATATTACTATCAATGTTACTAAAAACTTGAACAATCATGTTCACTTCCCACATACCAGTTCTAAAATACTCTAATTTCACCCCCAATACAATGAGAATGAAGACAGTTAATCCATGCTACAGATCTCATTCCTATTATGACTTCCCCATTCACACAAATCATGGGATTAATGACATTCTCCATCCTCCTACTGAACATACAATCACTACAAAAAAAAAGCCATTCTATTAGGGGATATCCTTACAGATGAGTTACCTGACATATGTGCAATAACAGACACATGGCTTAAAAGCACGGACATCTCCATAATAAACCAACTACCTACAGACACATATACCAAGACCCAAAAAGAAAGGAGGGGGACTTCTACTGGCAGCAAAGAAGAATTTTAAACTCTGTTCAACCCAGCCTTCCACCACACAAGATCGAAATTGGTCTATTTAAATCAAGGAACCTACAAATTTGCTTAATTTATGCACCCCCTGGCATATTGGAAAAAACCCATCGTCTCTTACGGAATATATTACTAAATACATCAACATACCCACCATTATCCTAGGTGACCTGAACCTTCACTTCAACCGCTCCCCCCTCACACCAGCTTGTGAAGCAATCCTCTCTACTTTTAAGGCCATTGGATTTAAACAAGCTATCTCAGGACCAACTCATAATGCAGGCCATACACTGGATGTGATATTCACAAACTCCCTAATACGATCAGACCCCCCTCAATGCACTCCCATACCATGGTCAGACCACTACCGAGTAGACACTAGATGTACAGTGAATAGTAATTACCACACTACATTCCCTAAAAATAAAACTATCGAATTCAGAAAAATGCCAAATGGAAGACATCATTGAAGCTATCTCTGAAGAGAGCCATAATTTAGATCTCTCCAATGCCAACTCAGCATGTACGACCTGGCATCAACTCACCAGCGGCATCGCCAATCGACTGTCCGCTAATAACTAAAGAGATCAACTCAGAGAAGAAAGACAAGAAACCATGGTACACCACTACCTCAGAAATATGAAACGCGATCTTCGTAAACTGGAAAAAAAAAATGGCTCAAAAACCAAGATTCAATTCAGCAACAAAAATTCAAATCACTACTCCACAAGTATCGTAAATCAACTGATGAAGCCAAGAAAAACTTTTACTCAACAAAAATTCATCAGTACCAGTTTAATCCACGTGCCCTCTTCCAATACGTTTCTAATTTAATCTCCCCTGCAATTAACATCTACCCTGAACATGAGGAGGAAAATGTGAGAAATTAGCCTCCTATTTCCAGGACAAGATTTCCAATATCATGGCTCGTTTTAATTCTATTTATCGACCAGTAATACATTCACCCACAAGCACCCCAAGTGCTTCTCCCACTCAAATTTTGAAACTTCTACTGCTTCTGAAATTGAAACAATTCTAAGAAAAATCAAACCAGCCTTACACCCCATTGACATCATGCCAACTAAAACACTTGCCATCCCCTCTAGAATCGCCCCAGCGATATCTAACATCAACAAATCCATTACAGAGGGAGTTTTTCCCATGCAACTCAAACATGCAATAATAAAGCCTACCCTTAAAAAAGCTGACCTGGATCCCTCTGAACCGGCTAACTATCGACCAGTATCGAACCTCCCGTTATTGTCAAAAATCCTGGAAAAAGTCATAAACTGACCGACTTTCTAGACTAAAACCAATTACTCTTCCCTTCACAATACGGATTCCGGAAGAACCATAGCACCGAAACCCTGCTCGTGTCCCTCTCAGACTCCATTCTAAAAACCCTTGACACTGGTCACTCTTATCTACTGGCCCTACTTGATATCTCTTCGGCATTTGACACTGTCAACCACATTACCCTTCTCTCTCCTTTCTCAAATTGGCATCACCGGCACTGCCTTATCCTGGATACAATCGTTCCTGAAAGATAGGACATACAGTGTCAAGATGGGACACCAAACTTCAAAACCTAGAAATCTATCACAAGGTGTCCCACAAGGGTCCTCCCTTTCATCAACTCTTTTCAACGTATATCTATCTCCGCTCTGTAAACTACTGGTGAAATTGGATCTCCGTCATTTCATATACGCCGACGACGTACAGATCATCATCCCCATCAATGATTCACTTTCTAATGCCATGAAAACCTGGGATTCGGCACTTGCTGAAATAAAAAATCTACTAATGGAAAACTCTTGCAATCAACACCAACAAGACTGAACTCCTCATAACGCCACACAAGAACTCCTCCTCTAACACTTCACCTTCACCTATCTCAACAGACCATTCCAATTTGAAGCATGTCCACAGCCTTGGGGTCATGATTGACAATCACTTTTCCTTGAAGAATTTCATATCGACCACAATTAAAAGTGGCTTCTTTAAGTTACACACGCTGAAAAGAATTAAACCGCTATTACATTCTCAGGACTTCCGGACAGTGTTACAAGCCACAATTCTACCGAAAATTGACTACTGTAACGCACTTCTTCTGGGTCTCCCAAAAAACACAATTCAACCATTACAGATGCTGCAGAACGCTGCTGCTCGTTTACTTACTAATACTCGACATGAACACATCACACCAGCGCTCATGTTCCTACATTGGCTTCCTGTATCCTACAGGATAACTCATAAAGTACTCACTCATCCACAAATCAATTCACAACCAAGAGATGCAATGGTTTTCTAATCAGTTTATATTCCGCACATCCAACAGACCAATTAGAAATATTCACAAAGCTAAATTAGTCGCACATCCCCTAAAGCACATCAAGCACGTATCCACTAGAGACCGCTCATTCTCCATAGCTGGTATCAATATCTGGAACAATATGCCTTTGGACCTGCGTCTTGAATCCTGCCACAAAACTTTCAAACAAAACCTCAAAACATGGTTGTTTGAACAAGCCTTCTCACAATGATCAATAACTAATCTGAAATGCAGCTATCCTATATTTTTACTTACCTGCACCATGTTCTTATTCTCTTCATATGTTTATCTCATACTGCCAATCCCGCTGTTATTTAATTTCTGTTTATTGACTTTAAAGGAACATTGGATTTTGCTTTTGACAGTCAATTACTCCTGCGTAACGTTTGAAAATTAATATATTTTGGTTATCATAGTTAATGAAGTTAGCATTTTACCCTTGAAACCCGTTATTTTTGTAAAGCCTGTAGCTGTTAAATGTTCTTCTGTTTAACCTGTTATATGTAAAGCCTGTTGCTAATTTATTGTTTCACTGTAAACCGAGGTGATGTATAACTATATGTACCGTGGTATATAAGAATCTATAAATAAATAAAATAAGATACTTTTGAGGAATTTAATAAAGAATTAAAATTGGGTGGATGGCAGTGCTCATGATTAAATCAAAGACTTGATCAAGGCACTTAAGGTTAGTGCTCCTTGAACTTTATGAAGCATCACTGCACACCTATTAAATGTTTTTAAGTTAAAAGAATAAAAATACAATTAGGAAAAAATGAAATAACTAAAAACAGTCATTTAAGAATAGGGGATACATAGTTAAGTGTGAAATACACAGGTGAATTTTGCAATTAAAAATGGAATAAATAACAGAACTTGTAGAAAAAAGAAAAAAAGAAAATTTGGGGTTTCAAGTGTGGGTTCTTTGAGTAGTGTGACATTGGATATACCCTCACATTTGTGGATAATTAACAGGAATGTCTGAGGACACAGCATGTAGCATTCAGCCTGTTTAACGTCTGTGCATCCAGCTAGTGGAACTCCTGGACCACACAACTGTGGCGCAGCATGGAGCACAATTGTTAAGGATGCACATATGCTTGGCCAAGTGTGAGGTATTACAACACTGTGGCCGGCCATGGCAGGGGCTCATGGCAACGTTGGCCCTCCTTATATACCCTTGTGGAGGACATCTCTGGGGTGCAGCCAGGTTGGGTGCTGCCAGAAGGGTGCACCCTTATAAGGTACAGTACATGGATGCTCTATGTGTAAATCTGCATGGTATCATGGTTGAGGGGCAAACCAGAGAGCAGTTTGTGCAGAGGAAGGGTGTGTTACGCAGAGGCTAGGTACCACCTGTACCCCGAGATGTCATCCTGGTATGGGCTGGTGCAGTGGGCAGCAACATCGTTGTCATAATGGCTGCGACATACACCGACCCGTGGCATTTACACAAGCTGGGTGGGATGGGCTTGCATATATTGTGGCCAGACTGGGTGGAGACAGGGTTGTGGTCAGAGTGCAGACTGAACATCCTCCCAAATGTTCACCTTCCTGCCCAGTGTACCATTGTACTGTACAGTATGAGGGCAACAGTGCAGTGAATCCTACATACCTTATGAGCCACAAATGTTTCCAGTATTATGATAGAGCCAGACATTAGTTTATCACCCTGTCATCCTCATCACTGCAAGTAGCAAGCGTAGAAACTGCTGTTGCTGTACAGTCATGGGTGTCAGCTAGTGCATTATCACTCACACCCATGCACGTGCTGGTGTACCAAACAGCTCTGGAATATGGTGTGCATAGGTTGTGTGCTGAAAGGCTAGTCGCCTCTATCCTGACACCTAGCATACAGTCATTGTTCCCGCTCATTGATCACCAATTCTTCCTATGCCACATCCAGGTTTGTTGCCGCACAGGGGTAGTACACATGTTAGGAAAGGAGAGTGGCCCGTACATCAATACCTCTCATCACCTGCCTAGCCGTACATCGGAACCCCTTTATGCATACATTGCACCCTGTGCAGCCTCCTTCGGCATTCTGCCACCTCCATATGGGCGACCCATGGGTAATGTGGGTTCAGCCAAAGGCTTGGGCTCTAAGGACACTTTCACATGTGAGTATTGACGCCCTTTATTTGCACCTCAGGACCTGTGCTGGAGGGCTGTGTGATCATCTGTCATTAGTGACATTAGTCAGTCATCATACTCAGCAGTAAGGTTGCTATGATGAGGACGTTGGTAGAGCCTATACGTTCTGATGGGCTGTGTTTACACGAGTGTCAATGACTGTCTGCTCACCAGGAGCGTGCTGTAGGGGTACAAATGGGTGGTCCGAGGTGCTTCCACTGTCCACAACATGCCTTCTGTGCTATTGAACCAACTGCAGTGGGTTACGTGGTACCAGCCACACCCACATCAGTGCCTTGTGCACCAGTGACCCATTTGTGGGTGGTTGCGCAGCCCATCTGTTGAGGCCCTGGCCGAAGAGGCACTCTGTTACAGTCCTGAGCCCCGCATTGCCATTTTGCACAGATCTCCATGTTTGAATACATTGCAGACAGCTACTTTCTGCACCTTATATACATTCAAAGGGCACCTGACACCACATTGAGGGGCACTGCATCCTTGTCACATCCACCTGTCAGTCCTCTTGTGAGGGCTCACTCCTCAGTAATGGCCATCTGTCACTCAATAGAGCAGTATACACATGCATGCATCCTCCCTCTGCTAGCCTGGCCGATCAGCTGTGCTGCTGGTGACGGCCTGTCTGCGAGGTGGCTGCCAACAGTCAGGCCATCACCTTTGTAGCAAAATACATGACATGTGGGTGGGTAGCCCCATGTCACAGCTCAGTGCAGACCGCACTGCTGACACTTTCTACAAGTGACATGTTATGACAGGAGTATGTACGGCCTGCATTAAATGGTGGCTGTGTGTCCCAACAGGGGACATCTATATCATGAAGAGTCTGACGGCCTGTGTGTGCTGGTTCCATGAGCATGCATGCCCAGGTGGCTTTTTCCTTGCTTCTCTGGCGCACTGTGTTGATCACTAACTCTATCACATCACCCACTCCTAGTTAAGATATCAGTGTATCGCCTGTACAAAGTTTCCCCCCCCCCCCCCCATTCTCTGCCTTTTGCCCTCCTAGCCCTTCAAATATCTGTTGCATAATGCCCTTTTGTATTTATTTCCCTTTTTTGAATTAATTCTTTGTTTTGTTAGCTACGATTTGGTTTTTTGTTCTCTGTATTTCCTCTTATCAGTTCATTGTAAGCCGGCATGATGTGCCTTACGAATGTCGGCATAGAAAAGCCTTTAAATAAATAAATAATGCGTGCCATATCTGGCATGACACAGGTGTGTGGTACCCCTTGGATGGCAGGTGTGTACTGGACACCAACCCTGAGCTCTGCTGCTATTCCATCAGTAGTTGTACTGTGACTAAACTGTTCATTATGTTGCTGGGGACATGGACAAGGCGTTACATACTGTACAACTATTCACAGACCATATACATGTACAGTACACAATGTGCACATGAGCACCCCATGATAGACATTCTGACAAGATACACGGTGGCTGCACCCTTTGCAGCCACTACTGCCCTGTTGTGACAGCAATGCCCGGATGCCCATTGAGCCACACATCACTGGTTTCACGGCCAGATACGTGTTGTGAACAGCCATTGATTTCAAGTGGTACTGCATGGATATGTAAGCCAGAACACATGTACATGCGTAGGCAGTTACAGGGAGCCCAGTGGAGGTTGTGGGAAACTGAACCACCCACTCATGGGAGTGGACAGTGTACAAATCGTGAGTGATGTTTTATGTCTGTACAACATGTGTTTATGGAGGCTGATACACAGTATGCATGGGCCCATGACAGCACAGTGGCCTACATACTGGCATAGCGTGTGGGGGGGCCAACTGTACATGCAGCTCCTTACAGCCACCACAAGCATGTGCATGCAACCAGATAGCTGGCTCTCCTTTCAGCCAGCTGCAGTGACCCCAGAGGTGTGTTGATGTGGGATGCTACAGTGATAAGGGACCTTCAGATGGGTGTGGGCAGCGCCATATGTGCTTTCTTCTCATGCACCCATTCATGAGGCATCAGGTTGTAGGGCTCACATGTCTTCCCTGCTGTGTATTGCAGCTCTGCTGCCTAGGCCCTCACTGATACCACTTGCCTACTGAAGGGTCATTAGTGTTGTTGCAAGACGCACTTGAAAATAATATTGAGGTTTAGGAAATAGGCTAAGAGTGACAGAGGTAGGGTTCATTAGTCCTAATGGGCGTCAATGACGCACCGATATGCATGTCACTGTGATAGCATTAGGGACTGACAGGTGTGGGCCCTTACAGGTACAATTAATGTAGGGTGTTAGCAAATCAGGGGAGACGTTTAAGTGTGTGGTGTTCCATGCGGACAAGTGTGTACAGTACTGTCATCCTTGCTGGGATGTCAGTATGTAGCAAGTGCTTAGCCCAATGGCACGGAATAGGTAACATACAGCTCCTCAGCGGAGCCTTGAGGCAGCCCTTAGCCACCCTATTATGGGCTATACACTCTGAGGTAGAGCACCACCCCAAACAGTTGTTGGGTGGACAGACTTAGCAGGTGAGGCACGTAGCAGACTGAAAAGGAGGTCTGCACATTAAACTATGTCCTAACCCATGAGTGGGCAAATAGCCCTTCTGGGGCATGGTTCTGTCCCATGCCAACCTTAAAAGTGTCTGTATAAGGTGTTGGCAAACCTGGCTGCCACTGAGTTTGTTTTCATGCCATCGTGCACACGCACATGGGGGATCAGGTCTGAGGTCTTGATCTATAGCCACAGGAATTCCATGCCGAAGAGCCACATTATGGAACACACAGCAAAGCAGGATTATCCTTGCAACCTTGGGGGGGGGGAGCATACAGTAACGCTCCCCCAGTCTTGTCCAAACATCGGAAGCGGCTCTTCAAAAGGCCGAAGGTATGTTAGATGACTGAGCGTGTAGCACATAAAGCCTCATTATAGGCCACCTGTCGCGCTGTGGCAGGCTGGAGGATTGGGGTCATAAGCCAGGGCCTGCATCCATAGGCTGCGTCTCCTGTAGCAATTAAATAGGCACGACATTACAAATAATGATGTTCGTGCCACATGGGTGTATGTGCTCAATACATGCAGTAAAACTGGATGGCACGAGGCAGCCCATTCCGGTTTCCCAACACCCTGTGTGTGTGGCTTCATGATTGCTTTGGCACACAGCTGGTGTGTGGCTATTAGGCGGTATAGCACGTGAAGGGCCCCTAGACAGTAAGATTTATGTCAGCAGTGTGTATGCGGTCGGTGCGTTACATCACTGTTCTTACAGATCACATCCCTGTGTTCGATCATATGCATTGTGCACTCCAGTCATTGTGTACAGACATATCTACTCAACTGCACCTTTTATGTAGGTATGCATACTCAACATACATGGTGCAACTAAACTGGCTGCCCCTCAATGTGCACAACTGACTAGAAGTGATCATGTGAAGTCTCATGAACATCAGGACCTCACGAACACCTGTGGATGTGAGCTGCCCTTACATGACAAGTCTAAAATCACCTTGGACACTGCCAGTAGCCAAGGCTACACCAAATGTGTAGGCTGTCCACTAGTGCAGTGAGGTGAACAAGCCATGGCACATACAGGCCATACAGGGGCTGCTGTGTACCTCGTGCTTGGCAGCTAATAGCAAGTGGTTGGGTGCATGAGCCATTCCACCACTTAAGGTATCACAATGAGCCACTCAGGTCTGTTGTGATGGGGACATATGACTCCATCCCAACAGGGATGGAGTCATATGGCACACAAATATCACATTTGTGTGCCTTTACAGAGAGATGTTCCAGAGGGCCCTGCCCTCTGGAACTCCCTCCCCACACACCTCCGTCTTGAACCCTCACTGCAAAACTTCAAAAAAGGCATCAAGACCTGGCTCTTCAGACAGGCATACCCAGAAACAAACCCCTCGTAGTCCACCCCCTGAAACCCTCCCAGTCACCCCCCCTGCTACCTGCCTAATCCCCCCCCCAGTCACCCCCCCTGCAACCCTCACACCCTACCCCCATTTCCCACCGTACTTCACTGTACTTAAGCTAAAATGTAAAATCCAGTGTTAATTGCTGTAAATCACTGTAATTAAGCTAAAATGTAAAAATCTGTGTTAAATGCTGTAAATAAGTTACCTCCTTTTATAACCTGGTAAATACCGTTGCGTTCCTGTACTCTCAGCTGCTATCCCTTCCTCCTTAACTCTCTCCCTCTCATCCCCCCCCTCATTTCGCTCCTGCTCCATTACCCTCCCCCCGTTTATTGTAACTTTCCTCCTATCACAAGTTTATTGTAAACCGGCGCGATGTGCTCGCACGAACACCGGTATATTAAAAGCTGTTAAATAAATAAATAAATGTATGTTAACGTGTATCTTACCTACAAGCCAACCATCGCCATACAGGCCAGCTTCGAATTTGTGAAACAGAGCTGATTGCCCAAGTATGAAGGAATCGTGTGCTGATCCCGGAAAGCTGGACATCACCGAGAGGATCTGCATCCAGCATCACACACCACTTGCACGTTGAGGGAGTGGAACTGCTTTCTGTTGTGGTACGCTGCCTCCGTCTGACGGGGTGGAACGATGGCCACATGAGTGCAGTCAATAGCTCCAATGACATTTGGAAAGCGGGCAATGTCAAAAACCACGCTTGAGGTCCATCAGGTCCTGTCTGTCGCGTGGGAATGCTATGTAGCGAGGCATGCAGTCCATAACAGCTTCAATGACGTGGTGCAGACACCGGGAAAAGGTGCTCTGTGACATCCCACCCACAACAGCAACTGTGGATTGGAAGGAGCCACTTGCTGTGAAGTGAAGGGCGGCCAAGAGTTTGGTCAGGCCGGGATGGCACGGCTCTTTCGGGTTCGAGACTCAAGGGCACCTCGTATGTCTTCATATATTTCCAGGATGGCATGAGCGCTAAGGTGATACCTGCTGATCACAACATCCTCTGGCATACCCAGCAATGAGGTTCATGGAAGATAGATCCACTGCCTGTACCCACGGCGACTTCGACAAACGTCCTGGCGTCTGCGTCGGGCCTGCTCAGCCATGGAGTGCGCCTGCCCCATACACTGTGAATGTGTAGATGGTGTGGAGAAGATAGACCTACTAAGAACAGGCCTTTTTATTGGGTAGCAGTACCTTTGTAGGTCTGTGGGGATAGGTTTTCCACATTTTCGTTCAACCCGATAATATCGCGGTGCGCGCTATGTGCCGCGATACGGTGTATCGCATTTGAAAGATGTAGTTATTGGCCACGTTAGGAGCCGCGCTAACAGCACAGCTGTTTCACGGCACACGATAAGCCCTCCCTAATTTACATTTGCCCTGCCCCAACTCCACCCCCTGAATACTTAATTCAAAATTTACATTCACAAACCACGATAACTGCTTTTAGCACGGTTTGCGAATCTTTCGCACGCGATGCGGCTATATCGCTCGCAGTATTTCCTTGGAAAATGAGGTCCTTAGTGATTAAAAATAAATACATCTTTGACAAAGATTGCAAGGACAAATTAGAAAATAAAATGAAGTGGTTTGGCAATTCTGACTTACATCAGGAAAAACAAATGGAAAATTAAGAACTATCTGAGCATGAAAGATGCATCAAGAATAAACACTCAAGCACCTGATCATTCTTGTGCAGATCTCAGGTGGACGATTGTAGGACATCTCTCCTCTAATCCATGAGGAGGTGATCTGGGGTTTTGCTTAGAGAACAATTCTGGATTTTTACATTAAACAGTTTCATCAGGATAAAATTTAGATTTGGAGTCTATTTGAAAAAAAAAAAAATCTGTTATAACACTTCCTATATTAAAGCTACTAAACCCTTGACTGGCATCTCTGAAAAACCGGAAAAGGGCTTGAGACCGACGCTCTGTAAGCACTGCAGTACTGCCTACTTTGTTTACTAATTGTGGCTTATTGGACATTTGTTTTCAAATTTAATATTGCGCAATAAATGTTTAAGTGCATGAAGAACTTGGATTATATTTAAAATCGCTCATGCAGATCAACAAAACATGGCCAGTGTTGGGGTACTATGATCTATAGATGGGAGTTCATGAACCTTTAAGGAAAGTAGTTTTATTTGCAATGAGAAAAACCTAAGTAGAATTGTTACGGCCTATAATAAAATCCTTTCCTTACCTTATATTTAGAGTGCCAATAGTGCCTATTTTTTTGCCAAAGTTACATTCTGGTTTTTCACCAACAGACTGGCCCAGATTTTTTTATATTTTTGTGGTTGTGTACAAACATGTATCTGGACTGGGGACTGTTGGGGGGGGGGGGGGGGGAAGAGGAGAACCTATTTTTGGGGTCCACCAGGGTGAGCTTTATCCCTGTGGGATTTGCTTACAAGCATGGTTTCTTGTCCTGAGTGCAGTCTAACCAGGTATTTCTAGACTGCTACCAATTGTTTCTTGCTATTTTTGACCATTTCATTGCTTAGTTCGAGAAATTGTTACTTATTGTTGCTTTTGCTGTTATAAGCTTGCCAAAATCTCTGCCCTGTCCTTACTGCAGTGCTCTATGTACGAGTTGAGTAATAGTATCCACATCGTGTCCTGCTACCAGGAATAGGATGTGAAAGGGGGCTCAGGCTTATTTAATTTTTAGTGGAGGGACACAGGATTTCTCTCAGTATTAGGGAGCAGAGTGGGGGTGTAGGCTTCTTACCTATGATAAGTGCATGGGGTGTCTGTTACAGCAGATCTCCTGTCTTACCAGAAGGGGTGCTACATGTTGGACCCCAAGCTTAATTTTACTACCTAAGTGAGATGCACAGGAAACCTGATAAGTGGCTTTTCTGAAATTTGATAGTGACCACACAAGACACCTGAAAGTGAATCTTCTAGTTGGACAGTTTGCAACTAAAAAAAGATGCCAGTGTTCAGACACTATTTCAATCTGACAAAGGCTCTGTTGATTCAATGAAATAGTCTGAGCCTAACTTCAAAGCAACCATTGTATAGCAACAGGGATCTTATTTTACATCCAGCAACAGATAAGAATCAGTATTGTATGCATACTTTCATACTCTCAAAGTACTAAGATTACATTTCTTCACAAGTATGTCTAAGCCTGTAAAGGACAGTTTGGCATTATGTCTGAAATCAGAATTACTTAAGGGTCATTTATAAATATCCTCCCTCTGTCACCTACTTACAGAACTTGGCCTCATCTATGCGGATGACGTACAAATTGTTATCCCCATCACCGACTCCTTTAATGATGCCCTTAAGACATGGGATACTGCCCTCACCACCATTAGTAATCTCCTTACTAGCATCAATCTGGCCATTAACCCTGATAAAACTGAACTTATGGTCATTTCCCCACAGAATCACAAAAACACAATTGCTACCACTCACACACTCATCTCCTGACATCACTAATAGTGTTAAAAACCTTGGAGTCAGACAACCATCTTAATTTTAAAAAACACCACCATTAAACATGGGTTCTTCAAACTACACACCCTAAAAACAAACTAAGACCATTACTTTACCAACATGACTTCCGTACTGTACTGCAATCCCTCATTTTTTTGAAAGTCGACTATTGTAATGCCTTACTCCTAGGCCTCCCCAAAACTACCATTCTGCCATTACAAATGCAGCAGCACGCATTCTCACCAACACCAGAAAATCGGAACATATTACTCCCACACTCAGATCTGCACTGGCTCCCCATTGCACAGAGAATCATGTTCAAAACCTTAACCCCTATACACAAGACCCTACACAATGAAAACATGTCATGGCTCAATAATGACCTTTACTTCCACAAACACTCCAGAACCCCTAGAACACAACATGCAGCCACCCTACACACCCCCACACATAAAACCACCAGTCTCGAGTCAACTAGGAAGCACGTGAACCATAGCTGGGCCGAGCTGTTTCCAACACCGGAGTTATGTCAGGAAACATGCCCAATAAAATTTAAACAAAAATTGAACACATGGCTTTTCCTACAGGCCTACACTTAACCTATATGCTCTCTTCCTATTCAGACAGCTTTGCGCACTAATTTACAGAATACAACCCTAATTTTCTCATTATTCCTAATTTTGACATCTATTCCTATCATTTGTATATAAAAGATTTCTACCCCAATCCTTTCTCCCTTATTTTTCTTTTCCTAACTTTGTATTAAAAATGCATCCCATTTATTTATAGTCTTATACGTTCAGCAATACAACAATGTACCACTATTTTATCCTCCTTTCCATTGTTCCTTCTCCCCCCCCCGGTTAATAAGTTAAGTTAATTGTAAAGCACTGTTGCAAATGTTCGTTTTATTTAGCACAGTTACAATGTTTGTTAATTGTGAACCGATGTGAGGTTAAACAAATGTCCGTATATAAAAACTGCAAATAAATATGTAGTTTTTACAGTTTACCCTAAACTTGAATGCCAAATAAACCTGTAAGGAAAAATGGTCTGAAGACTAGGATCAGAACCCCAGAGCTGAGAAGTCAGTAATGCTGGAGGTCCCACTTAAGGGTACTTTGCTTTACACCACATTCCTTGAATTATGCTTGCAGATGTCTGCAGTTAATGGTCATGTCTCGTCACACACAGGTCGACACAGCAAGGCCGCGTTAGAGTGCGGCAGTGCCAGGCACACCCTCGTTCCCCGCACGCACAGTCCTGCTCACATACCGCTCGATACTCTATTCAAATTGCTTGCAAATGCGAAGCGTTAGGCCCGCGCAACCCAGGATACTGTATAGGCGCTATACAGCGCCTATACAGTATCCTGGGTGCGCTGGTACCTGTCATTTCAAATGACAGGTACCAGGAAGTGGATCCCGAATTAAACCTAAGAACCTAAACCTTAACCAATAAATCCCGAATCATTGCAGGCGAAAGCGCTAGACATGTAAAGCATTTAGCAAAGTAAACTTACTTCTTTCAGCCCAGGGGTCAGCCGGCAGGGAAGGGGCTTCCGGCGGCCCCGGCCGGCTAAGATTGACGAATGCACGCCCGTTCATATGCTTTCGCTGACTTGAGCGCCCAAATTGACAGGGGGCCCATCAATTTGGGCGCTCAAGCCTGCGAAGCGTATGGGCGGACGCCGTGAGGTCATGCACACCCGTATTGAGCACGCGTGCCTGATGTCACAGCCTGCAAGATGGCGCCTGGGGATGAAAGACTGGCTGACAGGAGCTGGCAGGCTGTAAGACACCAGAGAGAGCGAAAAAGAGCAAACAGGAGATGGAGGGAGGAAAGTGCTGGTATATTTTATATTCCACAGAATAAAAAATTACAGACAGGTTTAGCCTTTTTTTTTTGCCTCGTTGGCATGTTCCACGCATAAGGGGGCGGGGGGAGAGCTAAAGATACCGCTGAGGTATCTTTAGCTCTCCCCCCGCGGGGGGGAGAGCTAAAGATACCGCTGAGGTATTTAATTCACTTCTCCCCAGGGTATACATATTATTTACATCCTTAAATCCATCCTCATGAGCTTTACAATAAAGATCACTGAGCAATGCCATTTTAGATGCCACTATCTGGATTGACACCATCCTGTTTATATCCTTTGGAAGGTGCGGTTTCCAGATCTGTATACATTATTCAAATGTGGTCTTTCCAGAGACCTATACGGTGGGACATCACCTCCCTTTTTCTGACGACTGCTCCTTGTTCTGGCTTTTGCCTTCGCTTTTGCCATCACCTTATCCACCTGTTTGGCACCTTCAGATCATCTGATACCATCCCCCCCACTTCCCACTGTTATTGCATCCCACTTATTTTCGAACACAGCACCTTTCAACACTTTCTCCCTCATTCCTTCCCCTTGTTCACTCTCCTCCCTCCCCTTAAGAACATAAGAAATTGCCATGCTGGGTCAGACCAAGGGTCCATCAAGCCCAGCATCCTGTTTCCAGAGGCCAAAACCAGGCCACAAGAACCTGGCAATTACCCAAACACTAAGAAGATCCCATGCTACTGGTGCAATTAATAGCAGTGGCTATTCCCTAAGTAAAATTGATTAATAGCCATTAATGGACTTCTCCTCCAAGAACTTATCCAAACCTTTTTTGAACCCAGCTACACTAACTGCACTAACCACATCCTCTGGCAACAAATTCCAGAGCTTTATTGTGCGTTGAGTGAAAAAGAATTTTCTCCGATTAGTCTTAAATGTGCTACTTGCTAACTTCATGGAATGCCCCCTAGTCCTTCCCTCAGTCACTTCCCCCTCTCTCAATCCCATCCCCTCTCCCTCAGGGAATTGGATTGAGAGGGGGAAGTGACCCTCTCCCTCAGATGCACTGGTGAGGGAGCCTGACCTCTGCCAGTCTGATCAGTTGTACCGCACTGGTGAGGGTTCAGGGTTAAGATTGGTTTTCCAAATACCCAACTACCCAAGATTGGGTAGTTGGGTATTGGTTTTCCAAATACCCAACTTCTAGTGAAAGCTTCATGAGTGATAAGGGGGTGAACGGCAAGCCCTTGTGGAGTGTGTATATGTATACAGTCTCTATTGATGTACTGTTCGTAGCTCTGAAATTGGTGCTTCCTCATTGGAAAGATTCCACTGTCTTTGGTAACGTGCTGGAATGCAGTGTGTCAATTAGATAAATATGAGCAAGTCTAAGCACTCAGAAGTGGGAAGCTATACTGTTCCATGCAGAGGTGTATGTATGCACCTGACCTGAGCTGTAACATATCTAGCTTTGTCTCACCCTGCTGTGACAATCCCTGTCCCATGCACAGGTGTATATATGCACCTGAATTCCACTCCAACACCTATGTCATATCAGTCTTTGTCTGACCCCTGCTCTAACAATACCTGTGCCATGCACTGGTGTATGAGCCTGACCTCTGCCAGTCCGATCAGTTGTACCGTGGTATTCCATGTGCTCCAATTCTGTTTTGTTTGAGTTTCCCCAGAATTCCATGCTATCTTCGTGTGTTCTGTAGATTTTCTTGTATTCTATGTTCTCTTCAGCTTCAGTTCAGTTTCCCTTTGTATTCCATGTGCTCCTCTTCCGGTTAATTTTTTTCGTTTCCCGCCGGTATGCTCTGAATGTTCTCCTCAACCTTGGCAGTCATTTTTTAATATGGCCGCAGTACTAACACATAAGTTGCATGCTAACAATAGTGGAAAGGAGACTAACATTTTTTGAATTAAAAAATATATTTCTTCAAAACTATTCATCAAAAAACTATTTACAAAAAAGTATTTACATGGGGGGGGGCCAAGGGGGGGTGCTGGGAAAATAAGGGGACAAAGCATGCCATGGGGGAGGAGGAGCGCTGTCATTGATGGTCCCCAGGCGGTGGTGCTCCTGCAGGAGCCTGCGCCAAGACCAGCAGTGACTGAGCTCCTGCGATTGCTCGCAGGAGCTCAACCACCTCCTGCTGGCCCTGACGCAGGTCATAGAGGAGCGTCACTGCCCGCGCTGACATTCCCTCCAGGGTGTCCATGGTGCTGGAGATCTGCACCAGGCGGTACAGCATTGAGACTAAACGACCCTCAATGCTGCCCCCTGGCCGATCTCCAGCCCTGGACAGCCCTGGAGAGGCAGGGCCGACAATGTCAATGACGCTGTCCTCATCTCCCATGGCAGGCGGGGCGGGAGAGAGTTGGGGCAGAAAATCTGGCGTGGTAGGGGGTGGGGGGATATATACAGGAACGGGCAAAATTATGGACAGGCGCTCCAAAATGGGGGGTGGGCGGGTTAGCTTGGGGAGCAGGAGCCATGGTCCATGGTGGGGGGGGGCGGATAATGGGCAGGGGCCCCATCTCTTCCTCCGAAGTATCTGAAGAGAGAAAAATTAAGGCCTTAATCCCATCCTACATGAATTCATGCACAACAAGAAACAGAACCTAGCTACATTTTTATCAGGAACATTACTGGATTCCATTTCACACATCTACACATGCAAATGTCATTGGCGTGACAAATGTACAAAGTATGCCAATGCTATTAAAGGCTCACCATGGCATGGTTCCGGCAGAGCTTGTTCTTCCTCCTCCCCACCATCATCTGTGCTGCTCTCTGAAAACAGAAACACTTCTCCACTTCCAGGACTTCAGAACCGTCCTTCAATCTACGTTATTCTCGAAAACTGACTACTGTAATGCTTTACACTACTGGGACTTCCCATTTCAGCAACAAAACCTCTACAAATGCTCCAGAATGCAGCAGCCAGAATCTTAACCAACACTAGTCGAAGAGCTCACATCACCCCCATCCTCCGAAACCTACACTGGCTGCCAATAAATTACAGAATTCTACATAAAGCACTCACCATGATCCACAAAACCATCCACAAACAGCTCACCCTGGACCTTCAGACCCCTTTCAAACACCATGCATTGGAAAGACCCATCAGAGAGGCATATAAAGGAACCCTTCAAGTCCCACCTACTAAATTCACATGTCTAACATCCAAAGAACGTTCCTTCTCCACAGCAGGCCAAGTCCTTTGGAATAAACTACCGACTGACCTAAGACTGGAACCCTGCCTCCTCACCTTTCGAAGAAAACTTAAGACGTGGCTTTTCCTCCAAGCCTTCCCCTAACTCAAAATCTCGCCAGTCTCAGATCAAGGAACTGAATGTTTACTAATCTTATAACCTCTCTTATATGATTTATATGTAGTTAATTCTTATCTTATCTCTCCTTTTTCTAGCTATTTAGCTCCCAAGTTCAGTACCCCTGTTATATTGTAACTTTGCTTGTTTCGGCCTTCTTGTTTGGTTACTCTGGTTTTCTCCTAGTTCCATGTAAACTGGCCTGATATGAATCCCATTCATGAAGTCCGGTATAGAAATATTTTAAATAAAAATTTAAATTTTCACAGCTGCACATGCAAAGATTGAGAATAGTACAATAGTAAATATTTTTATCACTTTCAGCTCGGCCTTTAAATCTATTTACTGCACCTACCGTCCTCTCTTCGGTGGGCCCGCAGGTACTCCGGCTCCTTCCGGATCCTGCGTGCCCGCTTCTTCAATGCCTCTATCTGTGGGTTATACAATAGCAAAAGGAAAGGGAAGTTGAACTACAAATTGAGAGGTGGAACTAAATTCAAACCCTACCAGTCTAAAAAGTTAAGTTATTTTTACATTTGTCATCCGCATCCCAATAGAAATCTAGTGCCCAAATACTTCAAAAAAGTCAAGTCAAGTCCCACGTTTCCTGCTGTGGTGCACAGCTCTACAAAGCGAACACCCAAATAAAATTGTTCTTACAAGTCAAGCGTCAGTTTCCCACCGTCAGATACAATACTAAACAAACAAATCAAAGATGTTTAACTTGAACTTTGGCATGCCCATTACAAAGTTACCTAGAGGCCTATAAACGTACCTCCCTTGGATACTCCGCTTGGGCGTTGTATTGCGCCCTGAGTGCCCGCCAGGCCTCGTCCGCCCTCTCCTGGTCCCCCGGGCGCCCAGGGCGGAAGAAGAGGCGGCGCTCGTCTGCTGCCACCAGCTGTGCCAGTAGCCTGACATCCCCATTGGAAAAATTGCGGGATCTTCCTCTGGGCATTTTGGCTCAAGCCGATTAGAAAATGGCCGCCCGGAAGTGTCATTGCACGTGTGAGTGCCGTGCAACCTGTTTCCGGCGCCTTTCCTCCGCCATGTTCCTACAGCCAAACACAACAGGCGCTCAAGCCTAGACATGGACGCTCCAGCCATTTTTGCCGCCTTTCTATAACTGGAGTTTCCTGTTGGTCAAAACTGTAGTTTCCTATTGGTTTTGTAACTTTAGTTTCCAATTGGCCAGCACAGCATCATAATCCTACCATGTATATAGCTCGCTTCCCTTGAATGGAAATGTCCCTTTTCACTTCGTTTGGACAAGGACACACCGTGTACAACTGTTTTGTCAGATATCAAGGCTTTCAGCAGGTAAGCATTGCAAAGTACGCTTTTTTTTTCTGGCATATACTGGGCTTCCCTTGTGGTGAACCATGTGACTTTGCAACTCTTATGTGCGGATCGGAATCCATGGTGGAAAGGCTGTTTCTTTGTCTTCGTTGCCTTATGTTTCCCTCTTTGAATTTCTAACGGTGTCGATGTTTCTGTTTTGACTCTTGGCTGTAAGCTATGCGTTGTGCCCTGTAGCCTATAGTTTCCCTGTTCTTTGCATTCAGTCCGTCTCTGATGTTTCTCACTTGCAGTCCCTATATTTAACCCTTCAACTTGTATTTTACCTGGTGTTTGATCTTTTACTGTTTCCAGTTTATGCTCCGGCTATGGCTGCTGTGCAACTGCCCCACCAAGAGGGGTCCTTCTAGAGCAGGCTATACTGACGGGTCCAGTCCATCTTCGTGTTTCACTTTATGTTCTGGACTTCCCTTTATAACCCAGCCTGGCAGTTCCCTCAGTGCTTCGGCAGGGAGCTCGCCTGGGCTCCCTGCTTTGCGCTGTATGGCCTTCCGGCCTTCTACCCTGCTTTGCCTAGCCTTGCGCTGTGTGTGGCCTTCCACCCTGCTGTGTGTGGCCTTCGGGCTCTCTGCCTTACTACTAGGTACCTTGACCCAGCCTGGACTCTGACACTGCTTCCAGCCTTACTCTTCTGTCACCAGAGACCTTCCAGCCATCCCTATCTCTCTCAACCTAGAGTCACTCCAGAAGGTGGTGTTCACAACACCAGAACACAGCCCAAGCGTAACAGTTTATGTCGCCCTCTTTGCATTCTTAAAGTATTTGAGGTTCACCTTGTTATTTTCTGCGATTCAGACAGTTAGGCCCTGAAAACATAGTATTTCACGGCTGGAGGGCTAGCACGGAGACCTGCAACCGTTAGTGGAATGGCTCTTCAACGAGGCTATACAGGGGCCTCAATATGTTCCAGTATATTTTACAGATTTAATCTCCTCCATGCTGTCCATTAATCACGTGCTCTTTGTTACCGTCCAGGTTGAACTATGCCGGGAAAGCGCACCATGGCTGAGGTAGAGGACCATGCCGTGGAGCAGCAGCAAGAGGAAGACTCAGGTGCCTGCCAGCCATCCCGAAAGCGAACCCGTAACGTGCGCTTTACGGATGAAGAGAAAGTAGTATTGTGCTGTGCGGTATGCAAAAATCACCTTCTCTTCAAGCCGAAGATTTCGTGGAGCAGCAGAAAAGATTTGGGAGAAGATTGCCCAGGATGTAAGCTCCCTTTCTGTGATGCCAAGGGATGTTAAGCAGGTGCAGCACCGGTGGCAGGACACCAGGAAAGAGGTGAAAGAAGGCTGCTAAAATCAATGCCTCTGCAAAGAGGACTGGTGGAGAGCCACCGTGCAGCATCGTGCTGACACCAGTGGAGGAGATTGTTCTCAGAACTATGAGGGCGGAGGTCGTGGTGGGCGTGCAGACAGTATGGTGGTGACACGGGAGCATGTGCAGGTATGTATTTAGCTAAATCTGATGTGAGCTGTATGGTTGATGAGTGGTCAACCGATGTGTGATCGCTCCATTTAGTTTTAAAATTTTCCTACTGTAATAAAAATGTGCATCGACTGCCCTACCGTCACTGTACTTGTCGCAATATTTTCTGATAGCAAATATGTCACATCTCCCCTGCCATAAGAATTCTTGTTCCATGACAAAACTAACAATTTCATTAGAGATCGGTACTGGTATAAATTCGGATGAACTCTCCACAATTATGTAATGACGTTGACCTCCTATATCTTTGGCCACAGAAACAATGGACAATGGCGAAGGTGACAGCGGAGAATCCGAACACAACCAGGAATCCATGTTTCTGCAGCCTAGCGCGGACTCCCCCAGCCAACAGGGGACATGGATGCACAGTATTGGTACGATGTCCCTGTCAACGAAGCAGAGGAAGTTGTCCTTTACCTCCAGGATTTGACCCCTGCCCTGGCATTTGAAGAACCGGACCCATCCCAGCTACTTGATGAAGCACCAGTGATGGAGGAAATTGCACCAGTGTTACCGGACATGCAAGTGCCACTTTTTGCAGATGTCGTGAGTGAGCAATTACTGGCAGGAATAAGCTCGTGCCAGGATCTTCATCATGAGCAAATCCTCCAGGAACTGAGTTTGCTGAGAGCTGACTTTAGAGAATGCATGGCGGCACTGATTGGCGCCATCCAAGCACTTGCCCCTAAACCTCCCTCCGGCAACCATTCCTAAAATGTTAAAAAAAGTTATATTTTGTTTTCAATTTGAGTAAGCATACTTTTGTTATTACAACCGGCAAATTTATACGGTCACACATGGGGCATAGGATGGGCAAGGCAATTAAACAGATCTTGCAGTAGGTATGAATAAGAGCTTCATTGTTACAGCGGTTGGCGGGGGTGGTACATAACATGTTCATGTTGTCTATGGCACCCCATTCCCTTATGCTCGGTATGAAGGCGCAGACTGGTGGAGAAGGGCGTTGAGGAGGGGAATCAGTTATCCTAGGGGGGGAGCACTCCACAGGAAAGAGCATAAAAGACAGGTAAAGTTGTATGCTATGGGTCGCCTTTACGGACGCCTATGTCGACTGGCGCCCATCCTCCGGCGTCAGAGGCACCAGAAGGCATGAGTGCTGTTCTTACAGCTAAACAAAAACAGATCACGTACCTCCTCCGGTCTTGCAGCTGGGTTCTCGGGTCGGTTGGGCTCTCCCTGCTCCGGCCACCCCCTGTTCACCTCTCCAATCTGCCGAGCGTTTCTCAGTCGAGCATATCTTAGTCTCCTTCTCCACCGAATGATAAATAGCGCCAGAGCAAAAACAAGCAAGTCGTCCATGGTGCAGTCCGGTACGTAGCTGTTCGAACACCACACTAACGGCAGGTAGAGGGTAGGCGGTAAACAGGTTAAGGACGCGGCAAAATAGCAGGTTAGAAAGGAGATAATCGGAGCGCGCGTCAGTATCTGAGGAAATAGCGAATTCGTTCATTAACATCATATACATGCCGGTGCGGAAAGGGTTACGCATCGGTTTCAAGAAGCGCTAAGGACACGTGAAACTGGAGACTGTATCGCAGGATCGCCTTACGCATCTGAATTGTGCGCCCACAGCGAGTTACAGACAGGGAATCTCCAGCTGCACCTTACAGTATTGAGCTGTAAGTGGGAAAACTTCAGTGGAAAACTAAGGACTAATACTAATTTCTAAAATGTAACCTAAATACATTCCGAACAGGTAAACTAAAACATTCAAAGTATGGAAGAAGAAATTTAATCTCAATCCCTTTAATATCTAGGACTAAATTAGGCGTCTCCCTTATATCTCTACTTTTGGATAATGGACAATCATTAGTCAGGAAAATGCCAGTCCTTTCTGATCTTCTATTACACATTCCAGAAGTGTGGAATCAGAGACCTGGTTTAAAAAAGCCGATTTTGTTCTATTGAATCAATTGTCAAAAAGTAAAATATGATTAGTCTTCATTCCTAGACTAAACAAAAAAGAGGTGGTGGTATACCGATACTATCAGAGAGAATTACATCTAAAAATACAAATTCATTCACCACCCAAATTTGAAATTGCTTTTCTAAAATCTCAATTTTTACAAATGTTTAATTTATGCACTTCCAAGTTTATTAGAACTTAATGACTCACCTTTAATTGAATTTTGTCAGTAACCTAAACCTGGATACTCCAACTATCATATTTGGAGACTAACTTCCATGTTGATAAAGAGCCATTATCTCACAACTGTGAGGCATTCTTACATTCTATGTCAGCATTAGGCTTTAAACAGATGGTGAATCAAGCAACTCACAATGCAGGGCACACATGAATTGACAAATATCAAATCTAATATCTATAACCCTCTCAGTCCAACTATTAAATAGATACCATGGTCTGATCATAAACTAATACCTGGAGAGATTAATGTCCAATGCCCAACTATTAACTCCAGCTACAGAGACTAAAATAGAATACAGGAAACCCTGTCAGACACCCTTACTGAAAATCTCACTAGTGCACTGAAGGATTTAGGATTTATCAAATAGTAATGGAATTAATTCTTGGATCTCACTAAAAAAAAAAGGTAGCTGATAATTGCTGTCCACTTACCAAAAAAATAAATTTCTCTTATTAAAAGACAATATTCCCCATGGTACACTACTGAGTTGAGATCAATAAAAAGAACCTTGAGAAAGGCCGAGAGACAATGGAGAGAGTGTCCCCTACCACTGACTCATTAACTATAGATCAATCTTACATAAATTCAATGAATACACCAATAAAGCAAAGAAAGAATTTTTCTAACAAAATTTAATATAACCCAAGAGTGCTGTTTACCTATGTAAAAGATCTGACCAATCCCATTGAAATTCCCACATCAGATTATTCTATTAATTGTAATATAATTGCCCAATATTTCAAAGATAAGACTTTAAACATTCTAAAAATCTCCTCACATGATTCCTATCAAATTGTACTGCCAAGCAACAATAAAGATCATGACTTTCTTTGAAACAGTTATCTGTTGAAATCAAAGGTATTATCAGAAATATGAATCCAGCTGCTCACCTGATTGACCATATTTCAATAAAGCTATTAAAAACAGTCACCAATATAGTTTCCAAACCTATTGCAGATATAATCTATTACTAAAGCAACTGTTCCAGAAATATTGAAACCAGCAATTGTTAAACAGATTAAAAATCCTCAATCCATTTCTCATGATTTGTCAAGTTTAAGACCAATTTCTAATTGACCTTGTATTTCTAAGATTTTAGGAAGGTAATTAACAAGCAACTATCAGATTACCTTGAAACACAGAACCCTATTCCCAAGACAACATGGATTCAGAAAATATTTTAGCACTGAGACTCTCAACCAATTGATCTTCAACATGGTGTTCCCCAGGGTTCTTCTGTGTCCGACCCTTTTTAATATTTATATGCTTCCTTTATGTAGATTTTTATCTGGTTTCAGTCTCTCACACTTTATATACTCTGATTTTAATTCCCATCAAAAAATCAATTGAGCTAACTAAAAAACTTTGGGATATCTATCAATCTGCCATTGATAAAGTATTAACCCAAATGACCCTCTCTGAATGCAAAAAAGACTGACATTTTATATATCTGCCCCAAATTAAGCCAGGCAAAGGAACTTTAAATTCAGGAAGCTGCTGAACATTATCCCATTTCCCTGGAGCTCTGAGATCTAGGAATTTTCCTAGACTGAATTCACACTGAAAGCAGGTGTTAAAAAAAATCAATGGGTATTTTAAATTGAATGTTCTTAAAAGATTGAAACCTATTGTATTTCCTAAATATTTTAGACCAGTTCTACAAGCTCTTGTTTTATCAAAACTGGATTACGGTAACAATGTTACAAGACCATTGCAATTACAGAACTCAGCAGCTAGACTTATAACAGGAACTAGAAGATCTGATCATATTACGCCAATATTAAAAGACCTTCATTGGTTGCCTGTTAAATATAGGGCGCAGCATAAAGTTCTATCGTTAATTCATAAAACCCTCCACAACAAAAAGAGAATGGTTAACCTGAGCATTACATTTCCATATCCCATCAAGAATTGCAAGATCAGCAGGTACAGGGATATTGCCTATTAGGGATGTGAATTGTTTAACTATTTAAATTATTGTCCGATAATTTTAAAATAGTCATTAATTGGTAAGGGACTCGATACAATAGGAATTCCCTCGATTTATCGTGAAAAATAGTTAAATCGAGTATGGGAATTATTTGGGGGAGGGCGGGAAAACCGGCACACCAAAACAACCCCTAAACCCACCCCGACCCTTTAAAACCAATCCTTTACCCTCCCGAACCCCCCAAAATGTTAAATTACCTGGTGGTCCAGTGGGGGGGGGAGATCCCAGTGCGATCTCCTGCTCTCGGGCCATCGGCGCCATTTTGGCTACCACTGATAAAAATGGCGCCAATGGCCCGATAAAAAAAAAACCATCCGACCCTTTACAAATGACCCCTTTGCTTCTCCCACCCTCCCGACCCCCCCCCCAAAAACCTTTTACATGTACCTGGTGGTCTAGCGGGGGGTCCGGACTGTCGCTCCCTGTGACAAAGTGAGGGCAAAGGCGATCGGCGCCATTTTGAAACCAGTCCAGCACTGGCACAGAGGGTATGATTGAAGGGATGGCTCCCGGACCCCCCGCTAGACCACCAGGTACATGTAAAAGGTTTTTTTGGGGGGGTTGGGAGGGTGGGAGAAGCAAAAGGGTAATTTGTAAAGGGTCGGGAGGGTTTTTTTTTTTATCTGCTCAGGCCTCACTAAAAAATTAACGATGTGAATTGGAATCGGAACAGATTCCAATTCACATCTAACGATCCGATTTTTCTCCCTCCATCTGAACCAGATCGTTAAAACGATCAGGCACACTATTCACATCTATTGCCCATACCTTCGCCTAAAATTGCTCATCTAAATAATGAGAAAGAGGGCTATTTCTATTGCTGGGCCCCAACTGTGGAACTCTCTACCACAGGAACTAAGGATGGAATCAGACATCAAAATATTTAAAAAGGGTATTAAAACATGGCTATTCAAACAAGCCTTTCAAGAGTGTTTACCTAATTATATACCCCTATTAATATATATATTTAGATTTTTTGTATTCTCTGCTCTTACTTTCCTACATCTTTAACTGCTTAAGTTTTGATTAATTATTTTTACTATTTTATTTGTATTTAGTTTATTATGAAACATTTTTTTCATTTTGGAAATAAATATTCATTTAAAAATATTTGTAACTAATGTAAACCGATGTGATGTTCTCATGAAACCAGTATATAAAAATGTATAAAATGAATAAAATCAGGTGCCACAGCTATCTACAGCACAAACATTTTGGCTTACTTTCACATTCCTCATCTATGCTGCACACTCTACCAAAGCGTAACAAGACCTCTGAAGGACAGCTAGACATGCTACAGTTTGGAGACTCTGGATTTTATTTCAGTTGAACCACAGGAAGATCGAATTGTGATAGGTGTTAGCGCACACTAAGCTGAAAAAGTTTGTTAAAAAAAATGCCGATCCGCAGGAAAACGAGATTTTACCATGGCCACACGAACCTGAAAATGATCGGGCACCCGATGTACATCCCAAATATTGACTTCCAATTGATGTTAGATGAGTTATGGTTGATAGCTAGCAGAATGGCCCCACAAGCTGTTGCACTCACCCCAAATGCTGCTCGGGTCACTCCATATGGCAGGTTGCCAATTCTCCCAGCTACTGCTGTGATGCCACTTTCTTCCATCTGGTTCCTGCTCTCTAGGCATGCACCTGACATCCCTACTTAAGGGCCTGTGGTGGGAAACTTGCAGCAATGCCCCAGAATGACATCACCTCCCTCAGACCTTAAGGGCCCTACAACCTCCCGGACTGCCTCAGCAATGGGTCAAATGTCTTGTATGAATTTGTGTTCCTGCCTCCTCTCTAGCCTGTCCATTCACTTTAGACTGACCCTAACC
Source organism: Rhinatrema bivittatum (assembly GCF_901001135.1). Lineage (NCBI taxonomy): Eukaryota > Metazoa > Chordata > Amphibia > Gymnophiona > Rhinatrematidae > Rhinatrema > Rhinatrema bivittatum. Next base: position 50,846,138 of record NC_042616.1, on the reverse strand, counting down.
TGGACTTTCATTACCCTTGCCTGCATCCTGCATGACCTCAGCTTCAGGACTAGGTCTCCCTACACTCCAGAGACTGGGTTCCAGAGGCTGGCAGTTATTTGGTGGCCAAGGCTCAACCCAAGGGAGAAGGGGTTGGGATAGGCAAAGCTCCAGTCTAGTCTCTGCACTTATCCATTCTGCCAGTTAGTGGCAAGGACCTACAGGGTCTTCCCATTAGGTGGAGCCAACCTCAACACAAGCATCCACAATCCTAACAATTACAAAATCTTAATGCTAATTCAGAACTTTACAGCCAATGCAAAAGCACCATGGTTGGGCATAGACAGAATTTGCTATTTGTGTTCCCAGTATAAAAATCTGCTGATCAATCCCAACATGCATGTCTGGGTGAGGTAAGCATCAGGTGTTTTCAATTGCCAGTAATTATTAAACAGTTTACCTGAACATGTATGAATCCTGACATGAAAGCCTTTAAAAAGCCTTAACATAGCTATTCCAGTGAGAATTCAGTGAAGGTATAACAGGAAATTCACAAGCATTATCCATTTGACAGTATTTGTTACCAGCCATGAACTGACAAATGAGAATTAAAGCAGATGAAGCTTTAGTTCTGTGTTTTGTATATACCGGTACATGGTTTTTAAATTATGTGACCATTTAAAATGCTACTTCATGAGCATGCAGTATAGAAATGGTTTTCATTAAAAATAACTAGACCCCCTTCTCTCCAACCTGAAGGCAACACCCCTTAATGGTCAAGCAGACTAGAAGCAGACTTCTGGATCACTTCTAATCCAGTATAAATGGATCTCAGTTGGAGGAGCAAAAAAAAAAAAATGAATGGGGTAGCAAGACCAATATTAGATAAAACACAGCATTGCTTCTGCAGCCTTTTGGATCTATCACCCAATCAAAATACAATATCTTTCCTGGGTGACATTGAAAACTGTGGAGCTAATCCAGTCGTCTCAATTTAACAAATGGCCTTTATGAATGTTCTACACCACAGTACTAAGACAATACTCGTGATCCTAGGTGAAGACCTATGCATGCGCATGGACTGTGATCAAGCAGCCATACTAAAAGGTACTTAGTGGCATTTGATACCATGACTACAATAATTTAATGTAGCTGAAACTTGACATAAAAGGCCTATTTGAATAAATCTATCCTTTCCCTCTGGTAAAGCCAAGATTGTTGAATACAAGGAAGAATGGTTTAACCAAAAAATTGATGTGGAGTTAATTTTAAAGCAAAACTGAAAGCATTCATGAAACAGCCTTGCTCTAACCAGCTTGGGCAGCAGACTCACAGAACCAGCAGGGGGCAATTAGATCTTTTGAGGGCTGTGTTCAGCCAGAATACAGGAAATAAAGCTTCTTGTGTCCAGCTAAGTAAAATGTTTGACAATAGCCTCCCCCAGATTTGCTTACTATGTTAAAACGCAATAGCAGATATAGGGTCCTGAGAGCAACTTTGACCAAGGTTTAACTCCCTCCCATGCACCCCTGGGGTTGGGTTTCTGATATACTCTGCCTGAATACATAATTTGTAGCCTGAACTGCCCAGTCAGTGTATCTCATAACATAATCAAAGCATCACCAACAGAATTGGCAATTTATTTATTGTGTGAAACCAGACCTCATATTGCATAGGGAGTCTTCAAAGTCTTCAAAAATACTCACTAAAATTCAAATATGATTTACCACATGAATATTTTCATCTGTGGTTCTTCAATTCTTATCTGTCTTGGTTGCACTTTTTTAATTATATATTGAATGACACTTATCTTTTGTACTGAGTGACCAAAATGCTGAAGGAGTGATCGTATACCCTTATGCCCAACATGGCTCGTGTTTCTTGAATGCTTCGTCAGGGGCAATATTTCAACTTTTGTTTACTTCTGCAATGAAATAAAATGCTTAAATATACCAAAGTATAGAATCAAAACTTCTATTTGTTATCCAATATACATACACTCCATACTTCTGTGCCGTCACCCTTTCCATGCTTTCAGCGTCTCCCAAAAGTGATCCTCCATGTTGTTACTCCGAGGTGGTATTTAAACCCACCCTCTGATACTACAGCCAATAGGTACCTTCCCATCCCTGCATAACCAATCCTATAACACGCTACTTCTGTGATGTCATATACATTGCCCAATCTACTGTATCATTCATACCATATGGACTTTGGGCGGTTAATTTAAAAATCCATTTTTGCTCAAAAAAATTCAACTTTGAATGACACTTCCACGGCCTGGGCATCTTACTTGATCTATTACTGTCCATTTTAAGTGTTGAAATGGTAAAACATTGTGTTCAAAATGACCATCCATCGGGGCTTCCATATTGAGCGTGTTTAAGATCTGTCTAAGAGAGCACCGCAGCAGGATAATCTGCTTGTTTGTCCTACATAGATGGATGGACAAGGACACTGAATGAGAGTATTTTTGAAAGGACTTTAAAGACTCTCCTATACAATATATGAGGTCTGGTTTCACACAAATTCCCAATTCTGTTGGTGATGTTTTCATGTTTATATGTAATGAGATACACTGACCGGGCAGTTCAGGGCTACAATTGTTAGATATTACTGCAAGCATGGATCCTACCAAGCTAAAGGATACTTTCAGTTATTCGGCAGATTTTATTACAAATATGATACAAGGTCAATCCTTATTGGGAGAAGAATCTTCTGCTTCCAAGAGATTTTGAGACATCATATATGGAGTTACAAAAAAAGCTGATTAGATCGGAATTACATTTGGCCACTTTAATTCAATATTTGCGGCAGCAAATTATACCCGTGGGTTGCGAATTAATAAGTATCTATAGATGAAACAGCACAGATAGTGGAAATTCAAGATCAACAGCACAGATAGTGGAAATTCAAGATCAAATACAACAAGAATCATCAATAGAACACTTGAATCAAATAGTTGAAAAATGTCAGTCATCTTTGGATGAATATCGCATGTCAACTAAACAATTCAAAATTAAAACATTACGACGGGATGAAGATTACATTTCGAATAATGTTTATCAATGGTTAAATAAAGAGCAAGTACCAGCAGGCCGGCATGTAACATTTGAGGATTCAGACAGCAGCAGCTCCAGCGGTTCAGATGACGGAGTCTATAAAAACTATAAGAGGTTCAATTAACCAACCTTTTTTAGGCAGAGGCAGAAACAGATGGCAACCCTGGACCTATCAAAGACTTTACAACCAAGACCCTGTATCACAAGCATATGCACAGTGAGTGGGAGGGCCCACAAACAAGGTCCAAGACGCGGTACAATCTGCTGACATATCCCAGCATCATTTGACTACAGTACAAGAACAAGTATTAAATTTAGGACTATCCTTTGTTCCACACAATACTCATAAGGCTTTTGAAAGTCAGATATCCATTGCTCGTTTCATACAGAAATTACAAATCAAAGTTTGTGAATCTAATCAAATTCCGGTAGACACTTTATCAATAGTAAGACCTAAATCCAGATAGGTACCTCCTGGACCCAATGGATTCAAATCTCTACCTTTCGAGATTTGGTTTTAAAAGATATTGAGACCATGGAATCTTCTTCTGTCAAATCTTATGTTAATATATCTACCACTCAAATGTTAGCATTACGGGAGTTAGCTAATAACCCCCAAATAATTGTTAAACCTGCAGATAAAGGGGGTAGTGTCATAATTCAAAACAGGAATCTATAGATACAGACTTTAAATGACCAACTTTCTGATGTGAAATATCAGTTATTGAGTTCAGATCCTACCATAGAACTTCAGAATCTTAAAGATCTTTTGCATGCAAAGACACCTTTTCTCACATACAAAGAAAGATGTTCTCATGGTAAAATATCCTAGAATACCAATTTTATATGGAATTCCTAAGATTCACAAATCAGTGTGGAATCCTCCATTACGCCCCATTGTCTCCATCAATGGCTCACTTTTGAAACCTTTGGCTATTTTTTTGAACAAATTTTTACAACCCCATGTCGAAAATGTGATCATTTGTAAAAGACACCACACAGGTGTTAAATAAATTAGCCACTTTGGATCAGGCTTTTGATTCAACTATTTTGATATCAATGGATATATCTGTATCCTGAGAAACATTTGTGTATAAAGTGTTAGACATAATAGCTGAGACATTAGGGGTTCATCAGATTTCCAGGATACCGGTTTTGTTTTTGCTTCAAGTTGCAAGATTAGTTTTGAAACAATTGTTTTCAATTTGAAGGAAATTTTTTTATTTACAAATCCATGGCATTGCCATGGGGTCTTCGGCTGCTCCATCCATTGCTAATTTGGTGATTGATCAGATCGAACAATGGTACATCTATACATCTCCATTTTGACAGATTTCTTTTTGGATACGATATATAGATGACCTATTTTTTTGGAACAATTTTTGAAACAATTTTTATAGTGGGTCAATACAGTAGACTCACATTTAAAATTTACATTTGAATATAGTAGCAACCATATTAATTTCCTGGACATCGATAAGTATAAAGTATAAGTATAAATTACAAGTATATCGCAAACCTATTGAATGTAACAACTTGTTGAGATTCAATAGTTGTCATCCTACGGCTTTTAAGAGGGGTCTGCCTGTAAGCCAATTTTTTAGGGTAAGCCGAATATGTTCACATCAGGAATTCAAAATGCAAGCATGAGACATGGCATACAGATTGAGAGAGGATATCTGCATGATGCTGTTCAGAAAGCTTATAAATGATGATGATATTTAGATCAATCAACTGTTGGAATATCAATCCAGAAAAAGTGTGACTTCAGATGTATGTGTTCAACACTCAGATAAATCTCATCTAATAGTTAACAGCATTAAGTGCCATTGGCATATTTTAGTTACATTCCACAGTATTCACAGATTTTCCATTATTTTCTTATTCACTGGACAAAAATATAAAAGAACATGTAGTTCATGCGGAGACTCGTATTAGAGACACTGAATTGATGGAAGGATATCACGATGTGTGTGGAGAATGTGATGTGTAGTCCATCACTGGAACAGATTGGCAACATCCTAATATGGAGTAGTATATAAAAAAAGATCAATAACTAGTTGTCTATCTACTAACGTAGTTTATCTAATTCAGTGTCCTTGCCCATCCATCTATGTGGGACGAACAAGCAAACAGATTAAGATCTGTCTAAGAGCACTGCAGCAGGATAACACACTCAATATGGAAGCCCCGATGGTAAAGCACTGCATTCAAAATGACCATTGGGCAATGTTGATACGACATTACAGAAGTAGCGTGTTATAGGATTGGTTATGCAGGGATGGGAAGGTTCCTATTGGCTGTAGTAGTATCCGAGGGTGGGCTTAAATACCACCTCTGAGTAACATGGAGGATCACTTTTGGGAGATGCTGAAAGCATGGAAAGGGTGACAGCACAGAAGTATGGAGCATATGTATATTGGATAATGAATAGAAGTTTTGATTCTATACTTTGGTATATTTAAGCATTTTATTTCAATGCAGAAGCAAACAAAAGTTGAAATATTGCCCCTGACGAAGCATTCAAGAAACACGAGCCGTGTCTGGCATAAGATCACTCCTTCAGCATTTTGGTCACTCAGTACAAAAGATAAGTGTCATTCACTACATAATTAAAGTGCAACCAAGACCGATAAGAATTGAAGAACCACAGATGAAAATATTCATGTGGTAAATCATATTTGAATTTTAGTGAGTATTTTTGAAAGGACTTCGAAGACTCTCCTATACAATATGAGGTCTGGTTTCACACAATAAATTCCCAATTCTGTTGGTGATGTTTTATGTTTATATGTTATGAATACATAATTTGTCAACTATATAGGCTGTAATTTGGTAATTCCTTAAGTGTTATCCATCAAATTTACCAAAATGAGGACTATCCATCGCAACTGTTGTGGAGCTTTTAAATTGAGGGTAATCAAATGGAAACTTAAGGCTTGCCCCATTTGTTCAGAACTCTCTACCTTGGAAAAGGAGCTGGCTGAAGTTAAAGCTGAACTAGCTTCAATAAAGAATGTCTCAGCAGGTGGCTGATTCAACTTACTTGGAGCTGAGCAGTCCCACTGGTGAGGGGTCCAGCGTTTTACTTCCTTATTTCCTTGACTGGATCCTGCTTGCGGTGACAGAGGGAGGAGCCGGGTAGGCAATAAAACCTGCCCTATGTCTGCGTGATGCTGCCGGCGCAGCTAAGGGGCGCACGACTTTGCCCAGCTTGAAATGGTTTGGAGCGGATATTGGATGAATCAGCAGCCTGGAGACTAATGGCAAGTTACGTAATTAACTGTCTATTTTTGAATAGCTGTCTTGTCCGGATAAGTTTATTTCTAAGGGAGAATCTTGTTGGTGTTATTTGTATTATCTCTCAGTTGTCTATGCCTCACACCAAGAGGAAAACCAGAGAGTTTCTCTACACCACGTATGAGGCAAACACCGGATAGTGGACTGCTTTCAAATATCTTCATCAGCACCGGAAGGAGCCGCAGGTAGTTCTGGCCAGAAGCAGGAGCCAAATTACAAGGCATCTGATACATCTTTGACCCCAGGTGCCCCTGAAAAACCAGCTCTCCCTTCTGCAAAGGTGGACTTGGCAATTTAAACTACCTCTAAAATATTTATGTGGTCCCCAGAGAGAAGTTGATACTTAGACAAGTGTCTCAGAACATGGAAAATCAAGGTTCCAGGGGACCCCAAGAGTCGTTTGATTCCTTTGCAGAGGAAATGGGGGGGGGGGGGGTGTCAAAGCTATTAAGAGCTTAAGATAAAGGTCAACTAAAGGATATTGAGAACATTTCAATTACATCCAGGAAATTTTCTATAGAAAAACTTGGTACCATGATAACACAAAAATCAATTAATCTTACAGCTACTGTGCAAGAAGCTTTAAATAAAAATATCTATGTACAGGGTAAAATTGATACTGTAGATAAGAGTGTGATTACCTTAGAAATGAAAATAGAGGAAATTCAGAAGATAGACAAATTTAATAAAATCTGAAGAGCATGAGGATAAGTGAAATATTGGAGAATCAGTTCAGGAAATGTAACCTTAGAATTTTAAATTTTCCTAAAATACATCTAGCTTCTCCAATAGATTTAAGAGCTATGTGAAGAACATTTTAAAATATTCAGACTTATCTATGCCCAGGTTATCAAGGATTTATTATTTGCAGCAACCACAAGATAGGGAAGGTAATTTAGATCTAGAGAATGTGGATAAAATTGATCTGAATCTTACCGAGTTCCTTGAAAAGTCTCATGAGATGAAAATAGATACGAGGGCTACTTTGCTAGTCCAATTTTCCTCTTAGAAAGATGCTGTATTAAGGTTACATTTCAGATACCAGAATCAGGATTTTTATGGTCATCGTGTAAGAATTTTTCCCCGATGTAATACGGGCTACCCAATTAAGACATAGAAAATTTATTGCTATGAGATCAGAGGTGTTCGAGAGAGGGGCCCAATTTCAAGGTACCCATGTAGGTGCTTTATTAAACATCAAAATACAAGATATGTTTTCAGTCAACCAGACCAGTTGTGCATATATCTTGATTCACACTCTTAGAAAACTTTGTGAGGGTAAATAACGTTTAGAAGAAATAGACAATTGTAATTGAAATATTATTTCTTGAGATTACTGCTTGTGTACTTAACTACCGATGTCTCTAATTTCTTTATATTTCTATTATTTCCTGATATTGATATATAGAAATGTTTTCAAAAGTGATGTAAAGTAAGTACTTAGAGATCTGTCTGTCTATATATCTAAAATGACTAATTGTTTAAACGCAAATAAAAAAAAATAAAAATGAATGTCTCAGCCACTTTACATTATTCAGGAATTTCCCATTACCACAGAATAACCAAAAGTCAAGGAAAAAGGTTTACTGTGGGCTCAGGTAGGATAAGACCTGTGAGTCTGTGGGTCATGTTATTGACAGCTGTGCAGCCCACAACTCTATTCCCCCCCCCCCCACCCCTGCACTCACACAGGGCATTAAGGAACTCAAAAAAACTATTACAGTGGGCTCTGGTAGAATTAGACCTGTGATCCAGAGACACACACTGTATCAAGTGCAACAAATACAAAATGCCTTCTCTGTATTAAATAATGAAGATGTTCTTGAGAAAAAAATTGAAGTGTTATCTGAAAAGAGAGAAGAAACCCAATGCATACAGAAATTCCAGATCAGAAACCAAAGAAAAAAAAAGCTCACTGTGATGGATGACTGTCAGAGACACTAATCTTTTCCCTTGCACAAATGCAAAGGGAAAAGTGGATAACAAAACTCAACTAGAGGTCACAAAAGGAGTCCAGAAACAGCAGTAAACTGAACTAAGAAAGCTGGAAAGCTATGAACACAAATGCTTGTAGTCTGGGAAATAAAATCCCAGTCTGCAAGCCCTAATGGTGGAAGCAGACTTGGACATTGTTGCTGTCACAGAAAAGTGGTTTATGGAATCTCATGACTGGGATACAGCAATACCGGGCTATAACTTAAGGAAGGACAGAGAGGATAGGACAGGGGGAGTGGCGGCTCTTAATGTCAGAAACAATATCTGTATATTTTTTGAAAGCTGGATGTCTCAGCTAAAAGTGTTAATTACTGGTCTAATGGATCCGTCGAAACTAAAAACTTTCAGCTACTCATCTGAATATGTTTCTGATATGTTACAAGGACAATCGTTACTGGGGGATGAATTGACTCATTCTGAAGTTGATTTTGAACAACAACGTATGGATTTACAAAAAAAAAAACTAATTTGAATTACAATCTGCTATGATGATTCAATACCTATGATTACAAATTAGACCCCATGGTCTAAGGATGAACAAGGCACAGTTTTCATTCCAGGACAAGGCATTCATGGCCAAATGGATCTCTATATTAAATAGGTGCTCAAACGACCTTATGGTCTTAATTGTTGAACACACTAAAGTGTCAGTTACGGAAACTGGAAAGTTTAGAAGCTCTTCAAACATGTATTCAAACAGAGCATTCTATGGAACATTTGAATATCATGATTGTCTAAATCATTTTTATATTTGTTAATTTCCGTTCAGTCACTAAACAGGCTAAGGTCAAAATTAAAAAAGGATGATCATGATTTAACAATGTATATCAATGGTTAAATAAAAAAATGAATTGACTCCATGTCATGTTACATTTGATAAATCTTGTGACGGCTCTGACAGTTCAGATAGTGATGGATCATATGGAGCCCAGGGAAGAGGCCAGTCATGAGGCAATTTTTTTGGTCGGGGCAAAATAAGTCGTTGGCAATCGTGAGGGCAATGCAGACAACCCCGCAAATATCAGATAGTGCAGGCTCAATCGGCTTGGGAAGGTCCCCAAACGAGATTCAAAACTCAGTACGATCCACAATAATTAATCAGATACTTCAACTGACATACAAAGAGAAGTACTCAACTTGGGTTTATTGTTTGTCCCTCACAATTACAATTCTTTTGATAGCTGTATTTCCTTATTTAGATTTATAAGGAAACTTCAATTGAAGCTATACCGTGAATCTCATGAGATTCATAATGACAATATCCTTGGTACGGTCCAAATCAAAATGGATACCACAAGGTCCTTTGGACCCCACACTGCTACTTTGTGACTTAGTGCTACATGATATAGAGAAGATTGAACATACACCGAAGAAAAAATGTCAATTTTTCCCAATGTTATAAGAACTGCATTACGATCACTATTCTCCAGTTCAGAAATAATAAAACCCGCTGATGAAGGCGGTAGTACGGTTATTCAAAATAAAAATCAATTACAAATTTAAAATAACAAGTCAAGGATGGTAAATATCAACTTTTGCCAGAGGATCCCACTCCTCATTTAAAGACACGCCAATTTTTGCACGTTTTGTACCCAAAGATCCCAGTGTTATATGGGATCCCTAAAGTACATAAAAACTTGAACAATCCAACTTTACTTCCAATAATATCTAGCAATGGATCTATTTTGTACAAGTTCTTACAAATTCATGTTAAAAACATGCAATCTTACATCCAGGACACAACTCATGTCCTAAAAAAATTGGACAGTTATACTACCATCTCCGATCGATCTATTTTGGTATCTGTGGATGTAATTTCCCTCTATACTAATGATTCACAAACAGCCCTTGATATTTTGGCTGAAGTTCTCAGCACAGGATCACAGAGTTCCTGCTTCTTTAATGTCTATTGCTCAATTAGTTTTGCAACACAACTATTTCTTTTTTGAACAAAAATTTTATTTACAGGTTCATGGTATTGCACTGGGGCCCTCTGTGGCAAACCTGGTTATGAACAAATTAGAAACTACACATATTTACACATCTTTTGACAATTTCATTTTGGGTTCATTATATTGATTTAATTTTTTTTGGGAATCGAGTGAAAATCAATTACAGCAATTTTCTTCATGGTTAAATTCAATTGATATTGATTTAAAATTTATATTTATAGTTTCACAACTATTTTGGCTATCTTGTAAACAAAGTGAAAAGGGATCCTAGATCCAGCCATGGAGTCACGGAGGCATTCGTCAATTGTGCTGAGAGCTGTTTCATGAGACACGTTGGTATAAAGGGACACTACGTCCATGGTCATTAGGAAACACCGGTTTTTCCAAATTTTTGTGAGCATCTAATATTTTGAGAACGTGTGTGGTATCCTGAACAAAAGAACGCATATTGTTCACTTTTGGTTTGATAGCCAAAATAGTTATACAGCATAACTATTTTTCTTTTCTGGACGTATTCTACCTTCAAACCCATGGGATTGCGATGGGTTCATCAGCAGCTCCATCCATAGCCAATCTGGTAATGGACAGATTGGAAAGACAGATATATGAATCTACATGGTTTAATCAAACACTGCTATGGATCAGATACATCGATGATCTTTTGATATTCTGGGCAGAATGCCTCACATCGCTGATAACCTTCACACAGTGGATTAACACCATTGATGAGGATATAAAATTTACATCGCAATATAGTACTCTTCAAATAGCATTTCTGGATATACTGATTAAAGTACAGAATTCCCAGCTTTTGACTACAGTATTCTGCAAGGAAATAGAGAGGGACAACCTTCTGATGTACCACAGTTTTCATCCCAAGGCATTCAAAAATGGACTCCCAGTTAGTCAATTTTTTAGAATCAGAAGGCTATGCTCATATAGTGATTTCAAAACCCAAGCTAATATTCTTGCTATGAGATTTTTGCCCGAGGCTACCCGTTTTCAGTAGTGCATAGAGCTTATAAGAGAGCATGGTACTCCCCCCGTCAAGCTCTTTTACAATACAAATCAAAAGATCAGATTACGAAAGATATATGTGTATTAACCCACACTGACAAGTCCTATCTAATCATGGAAAGCATCAAAAAGCATTGGCACATTCTTCAACTTCATTCCATATTTTCTGAGTACCCCATATTTGCTTATAAGCGGAGCCAGAATTTAAAAGATCACGTAGTATGAGCAGATTCGAATCTTCGGACACTACAAAAGACAGCAGGACATCACAAAAAATGTGAGCAATGTGATGTGTGCCATTACCATAGAAGGAACGGAATGGCAACACCCTATAACAGGATGCATATATCAAACAAGATCCATTACCACATGTAATTCCTCCTCGGTAATTTATGTCATTCAATGTCCTTGCCCCTATTTATATGTGGGTCGCACGAGTAGAAAGATTAAAACTAGACTCTACGAACACAGAAGTCGTTTAAATACAGGTCACATGGAGGCACCTATGGTGGGCCATTGCACGGAGGTTGGTCACACTTTTGACCAACTACGTTGGACAATTTTAGAACAAATTAACAAACATCCACGCGGAGGTGATCACAGTTTTACATTAAACTACCGAGAACAATGGTGGATATTCACACTAGCTTCCGAATCTCCCCAGGGATTAAATGACACTGTCGAATGGTCTTCACTTTTCTAGCACTTCATTGGCTCCTACTCTACCAAACCTAACTTCTGATTGATTCCTTTCTAAGCAGCAAGCAGGTTTAAAACCTGCACTTTCAGTGGTGGATCCTGTTGTCCGGTGATAGCTACACCCTGGTAGCAGAAGCAACCTTTGGACAGACGGCGAAATCGTATGTACAACATTGTATAACGGGTTTAATGAAATTAGCTTTTGGTAGCACTAAGGTAAACTTTGGCCTTTTAAATTTAGATATGGCAACTGCTGGCCCCTGAGGAAGCGCAACAGAAACACGAGCCGTGTCGGGCCGTGGCCAACTTGATAACAGAGCTGTTCTTTCCCTGCTACATTAGCTTACTTACTGTACTGCCTGGACATTGTAAAAACATTGCAAAAATAAGTATAAAGAACTTAAAGCACTCACAGAGTAACCAATGATTACAATTTTATGGTGATTCACCTATGTACCATCTATACATGAATGGCATAAGGGCTTAGCAATACGAGCCCGCCATTAAATATGAGGTTAACTCTGCGAGAAAATTTCAGACTACATGGGATTAGCTAGTAGATTTTGTTTCAAACATATGATGTTGTTTTGAACACATTACACGATTCTTGCATCATAATTATATACAGTTTTGGTAAACTAATGAAAATTATGTAGCATAGTTGAACCTCAAGTGGATTGTGATAAATTATAGGACCTTGTGAAACTGGAAGATTGGAAATTTAATGTGGACAAGTGCAAGGTGATGCATATAGGGAAAAGATTACACCTTGCTATAGGTACAGTGTTAATTCCTAAGATAGAACCTACCACCCAGGAAAGATCTAGATATCATGATATACATGCTTCCCCTTACCACTCTCCTCACCAACCTTCACATCAAGCATTTCATTTATGCTGACGATGTGCAACTCATATTCCCCTTTTCTGACTCCCTCCAAACTGCTCTACAAAACTGGGAATCCTACCTTTCCGCCATCAACCAACTCCTAACTGACATGCACCTGGCTCTAAATCCCAACAAGACTGAGCTATTAATCTCTAATAAGCAGCCGCTTCCAGCCATCCCACTTGCATACTCATCGACCACTTTCCCCGCACACATTCGCAATTTAGGTGTCCTCATTGATAATCATCTTACGTTTAAACCTTTCATTAAATCTATCATAAAGGAATGCTATTTTAAGCTACAAACGATAAAAAAACTCAGACCCCTGCTACACTTCTGATTTCTGTACAGTACTACAGTCTATTATTCTGTCTAAAATAGACTACTGTAACGCACTCCTCCTTGGCATCCCACACACCAAGCCGTTACAACTATTACAAAATGCCACCGCTCGTATACTGTCAAATTCTAAAAAAAAGAGACCATATCACTCCCACACTCATCGATCTACACTGGCTCCCAATACACTCATGAATACTTTATAAGCTCTCTCCCTCATCCATAAAAGTCTGTTAAACTCAAACCTCAATTGGATCAACCCCCCCCCCTCCAATAGACCCACCCGCCCAGCCCTCCAAGGAACCCTACGTGCCCAATCCATCAAATCATTCAAACTCTCCTCCACTATAAGCAGAGCGTTTTCACTTGCCGGCCCCACCATATGGAACTCCTTGCCTCATGATATACGCATGGAGACCTCCATTCCCAAATTAAAAAAAACAAACAAACTGAAAACCTGGCTTTTCTGGCAAGCCTACCCCATGTCACCCCCCTTCATAAAAATTCCTCTGTGAATCATCCCCCGATTTCTGACTAAGAATACTTTTTGACCGCTGATTATTGTACATTGTTAATGTTATAGTTGTATATATTTATTGATTTTGCTTTGCCTTTCAGTATTATCCACCCTCCCTGTTAATTGTATTCTTTGGTTACTTGTAAGGGCTCCGCCCAAAAGTTTGTGTTTTTGTGAACCGATACGATGTGTGAACGGCTATCTGTATAGAAGAGACTTTAAATAAATAAATATCTTAGTGGATAATACATTGAAATCATTTGTCAATATGCTATTGCAGCCTCAAAAGCAAGTGTTAGGAATTCTTACTTTTATTATCTATAAAAGTAAAAAGGCTATGCAAAACGTATGGTCCTCAGAAGATTGAAACCATTACTCACACCCACCCTCTTCAGAACAGTATTGCAAACACTTATCTTTTCCAGCACCGACTACTGCAATGCACTCTTACTAGGACTCCCAAGCACATCGATAAGACCACTCCAGATACTTCAAAATACTGCAGCCAGAATACTGACGGGAAAAAAAGAGGGACCATATAACCGAAACTCTAGCAGACTTACATTGGTTACCCATTGAATACAGGATAAAATACAAGGCCTTATGTACCATACACAAACTAATATATGATAAAGAAGCAGACTGGCTAAACACAGCCTTACGAGTACACGTTCCACAAAGAAACCTCCACTCAGCAAACAAAGCACTACTAACGATCCCTTCAGTAAAGTCAGCAAAATTAACCCAAGTGAGAAAAAGGGCTTTATCATTGGCTGGGCCCATACTATGGAACACGATGCCACCCGAACTCAGATTACAGAATAATCTCAAAACTTAAGAAAAATTTTGAAACATGGCTCTTTAAAAAAGCCTTCACTAAAGAGTGTGGAGGGTAGAGAGTGTGGAAGGTAGAGAATGAAAGTACAGAGTAATGCAGATGAGAATGAATTTACTCAATCCTACATTTAAGAAGTAATCTCAAAGAGATAGTAACTCAATAATATACCTGGACTTGACCAAATTACTCAAATGATTTTATTTATGAAATTGTAACTGAACTTTATTGGCACCTGTTAGAATGTACGATAGACTAAGGTTAGTAAATTTAGGATATGTGCCTATTTGTAAACTGTTGCGATGGTATAGAAAAGTTTTTAAATAAATAAATCAGGAAGGGAATGGCAACAGTGGATGTCTATGCCTCTATTGCTCCATGATGCTGCACCTTTAATACTGTGCTATTCTGGTCACCACATCTCAAGATATAGTTGCACTAGAGAAAGCACAGAGAAGGGTGACCAAAGGGGCATGGAACAGCTCCCCCATGAGGAAAGGCTAAAGAAAGGGATGATCAGTTTGGAGAAGAGACAGTTGAGGGGAGATATGAGGTCTATAAAATGAGTGGCATGGAAACAGTATTAATCTGTTTACTCTTGAAAAGTGAAAGCATGGGGGTGGACACGAAGTTACTGGGTAATATTTAAAAAAATATTTACTAGACAAGTTTAGGAATTTGTTGCCAGAGGATGTGGTATAAGCTATTAATATAGCTGCATATAAAAAAACAAAACAATATGGACAAGTTCCTGGAGAAAGTCCATTAAAAAATAGACAGTTGCAGAAATCCACTGCTTTTTCTTGGGATAAGCAACTTGGCATCAACCTACCCCTTGAGATTTGGCCAGGTACTTGTGGCTTGGCCAGTTGGAAACAGGATACTGGGCTTGGACACAGTCTCTCAGTAAGGCAAGCCTCATGTTCTTATGACTCAGAGCTAGTTTTATCTTTCCTTAGTAACTGCACTCTCCATAAAATATATTTTTCCAAGATGTTCCAAATTCAGCTTTTAACTGGATAACAGTTCTTTGCAGAGCTCAGCAAATCATTTCACAGGGCCGCAGACTCACGAAGCATTTGTACCTTCCAATTTCCCCCCCTAGTGATTTGACAAGTAGATCCCATCCTCATAGTGGCAGCTGGATAAATAACCAATACTTGGTGGAGAAGCTGTGCAGAGCAAGCTCAGCCTGCTGGGGAAGCTGCTGGAACTGCAGTCTACCAATGGGCATGGAAACCTGCCATGCACTCACTAGTGGCATCTTTGAAAGCTCCAGCCCCTGCTAATTCAGTTGTCCAGCTATGTCCTCAGCATCCTCTGCCTATTACTGTTTTCTCCCCAACCCACCCTTTGAATCTCTGATTTACTCAGCTCAACACCGCTGTTTTTACACTCTCATGACAACCTTGTATAGTTTAAGGTTATGGTTTTGCTAGTATCATGACCCCTACATCATAATTGTTCACCTTAAGATATATTTATTATTATAGCTGTCTAAGAATCCCTTTTATTATATACATATATATCCCTTGTATATTGTTGCATAGATCTATTAATTACACATCTCTTGTATATTTGTTTTCCACATTCTTTTTACTGTTCGTTGTAAGGGCTATGCCCACAAGTTATTAGTTATATGTAAACCGATACGATGTGCAAACGGCTATCTGTATATAAGAAACTCCAAATAATAATAATAAAAATAAATACTGCCATGGCACCATTTGAAGGCATGAACCATGATCAACTACCTAGACCTGGAGTGTGATGTGGATTTTATTATCCACTGTGACCTCTGAAGAATGAATTTAAACCTTGACTCCCTTATGCCACTCCAAGCTTTTCAAGTACTTTGCAGTCTTCCACCCATAGCTGGGTCCCAGCTAATTTAAGCAGCATTGGAAGAGTCCTTGAGGCATGGATGTGGACTTTCCTTCATATCCTCCCTGCTCCCCAGGAGGAGAGACTATACAGAGCACTTCAGCATCAGGAGTTTCCACAGCAAAAGCAGAACCTCTCCATGAGAGAACACTTGATGTGTGCAACCCCAGCTGGAGACCCTGCAGCTGTGATCTCTCCAATCACAGGAAGTGTTTTAGAATTAAATTTGTCTGTTTAGAAATCTAACTGAGAATCTATTCAGCAAACAAGAAATGGAACAGCATTTTTAAGTCACCCTTCATACAGGCTTATTCAAACACTTAATGGATATGATCTGAAAGAACTATCCACCCCAAAAATAAACAGCATTTTAGGTGAATATTCAGTTTGAAGTGCTGGGAATCCATTTTTGCAAACTGCAGACTCAGTAATTAATATCACTAGAAACCCAGCTGAGGTAGATTCGGTGCCTTGCTTGGACAGCAAGAGTGCAGAGCTGTGACCAGGGCAATTCTGCCCTCCAGACACCCATTGGCAGTGTTACAGGAGAACTCACATTCCAGTCAGTCCCTGGACATAGAAGGCTCTTCCTAGGAATCCTTTGACCTATTTGCTCCGTGCTGCAGGAGAGGAACTTTTCAAACTACGCACAAGCTGCCTTCATGCAGGGCATTTCTAGGCTACATACAAGTAGAAACATTAAGTCTACTGGGTCCAAACGGAATTCTGAGATGTTCTGTATGATACCAGATAAAGATTTAATGTGAGCTAAAAACATGACTACTCAAAAATGCATATAGCCTAAGTTAAAAATATCAGAATGTGGTGAACCACAAACAGAAGACAGACAAGAGATACTAACTGAAGCATGACAAATTAGTTGAAACGAGAATGTATGATTCACAACACAATGCACAGACTTCCTGTACATCTTGCCTTATGTTCTAGATTAGTAAATATGTATTAAAGCTTAATGCCTGCTTATGAATACTACCTCTGTAACCGATCATTGACAGAGCTATGAATGTTAATTGTCAACTTGTGATCTATACATGGAACGATGGTATAAAATGCCTAAATATACTTCAGATAAGTGCCTTGGTGTGATTCTCCATTACCACCTTTGATAAACATAGCAATTGAGTAAAAATATAGTACCAAAGACTCAAGGCAATCACAGAAAGATTAAATGATTTTTTTGCTTCAGTGTTTACAGAAGAGGATATTGGGGAGATACCCATTCGAGAAGGTTTTCATGGGAAATGATTCAGATGGACTGAACCAATTCATGGTGAACTTAGATGTGGTAGGCCTGATTGACAAACTGAAGAGTAGTAAATCACCTGGACTGGATGGTACACACCCCAGGATTCTAAAGGAACTCAAAAAATAAATTTCAGACCTATTAGTAAAACTTTGTAACCTATCATTAAAATCATCCAGTCTACCTGAAGACTGGAGGATAGCTAATGTAACCCCAATATTTAAAAAGGGCTCCAGGGGCGATCTGGAAAACTACAGACTGGTTAGCCTGACTTCAGTGCCAGGAAAAATAGTGGAACGTGTTCTAGGTATCAAAATCACAGAACATATAGAAAGACATGGTTTAATGGAACAAATTCAGCATGGCTTTATCCAAGGCAAGTCTTGCCTCACAAGTCTGCTTCACTTTTTTGAAGGAGTTAACATGTAGATAAAGGTGAACTGGTAGATGTAATATTTGGATTTTCAGAAGGCGTTTGACAAAGTTCTTCATGAGAGGCTTCTAGAAAAAGTCATGGGATAGGTGGCCCTGTGCTTTTGTGGATTACAAACTGGCTAAAGACAGGAAACAGTAGGATTAAAATGGACAATTTTCTCAGTGGAAGGGAGTGGGCAGTGGAGTGCCTCAGGGATCTGTATTGGGGCCCTTACTTTTCAATATATTTATAAATGATCTGGAAAGAAATACGATGAGTGAGGTAATCAAATTTGCAGATACAAAATTGTTCAGAGTAATTAAATCACAAGCAGATTGTGATAAATTGCAGGAACACCATTTTGCAATACGGCCAGCGCCATTTTGCAATATGGCCCTAGTGCATGAGGTCGCTCCCGGACCCCCACTGGACTTTTGGCAAGTCTTGTGGGGGTCAGGAGGACCCCCCCAAGCTGGCCAAAAGTCCCTGGGGGTCCGGGAGCGATCTCCTGCACTTGTGACGTCGGGGGACAGGAACCAAAATGGCACCGGCACTACTTCTATTAATGCAGCTGTGGCCCGAGAATGGAAGATCACACCAGGACCCCCCCACTGGACCCCAGGTAATTTAAGACATTTTGGGGGGGGGGTTCGGGAGGGTGGGGGATTTATTTTAAAGGGTCAGGGTGGGTTTTAGGGTTGTTTTAGTGTGCCGGTTTTCCCACCCTCCCCCTCCCCTGATTTATGATTTTTGATGATAAATCGGGGAAATTCCTATTGTATCACGCCTCTAACAATTTTTGACGATTTAAAATATATCGGACGATATTTTAAATCAAAAAACAATTCACATCCCTAATAGTTATACAATGTTAGGTGCTGCCACCCAAGAAAAAGATTTAGGCGTCAGTGGATATCACATTGAAATAGTCGGTTCAGTGTGCTGCAGCAGTCAAACAAGCAAACGTTGGGAATTAGGAAGGGAATGTGAATTATACTGAAAGTGTCATAATGCCTCTATCGCTCCATGGTGAGACTGCACCTTGAATACTGTGTACAATTCTGGTCACCACATCTCAAAAAGATAATTGCGATGCAGAAGGTACAGAGAAGGGCGACCAAAATGATAAGGGGCATGAACAGCTCCCATATGAGGAAAGGCTAAAGAGGTTAGCTGTCTTCTCAAAGCTGAAAAGTCCTGAGGGGGGGGATATGATGAGAGGTATTTAAAATTATGAGACATCTAGAATGGCTAGATGTGAATCAGTTGTTTACTCTTTCCGATAACAGAAGGACTAGGGGGCACTCCATGAAGTTAGCATGTGGCACATTTAAAACTAATCTGAGAAAGTTCTTTCACTCAATGCACAGTTAAACTCTGGAATTTGTGGCCAGAGGATGTGGTTAGTGCAGTTAGTATAACTGTTTAAAAAAGGATTGGATAAGTTCTTGGAGGAGAAGTCCATTACCTGCTATTAAGTTGACTTAGAAAATTGCCACTGCTATTACTAGCAACGGTAACATGGAATAGACTTAGTTTTTGGGTACTTGCCAGGTTCTTATGGCCTGGATTGGCCACTGTTGGAAACAGGATGCTGGGCTTGATGTACCCTTGGTCTGACCCAGTATGGCATGTTCTTATAAGTATAAAAGCATAGAAGCATAATAGTAAATACTTGCTTTAGAATAAGTTAAATAAGTGTTGGGAGAAAAAAAAGTTAAAATGGGAAGCAGTATGACATGAAATCAAGTGCCTTTTGATGATACTGGTTGAAACCCATTGTGGGAAGAGCCTGGAGATTGAAATAGCACGACAGTCTCCAATACTGAATCCCTTTAAAAACATTTTTGAATTAGCATAAAAGTTAACCCTCATGACTGGTGTGGTGTTTATTATATTTAATATGTGAGGTGATTTGAGCCACTTAGGGCTTCATTTACCAATTTTGCATGGGTACTGCCTGCATTAATAAAAGGAGCGTTCCCATGCAAATGAGGCACTTTCTGCACAGCAGGGAATTTGTGTCTTGCGACATTTTCGCAATTCGCGCTGAAATCAATGGAAAATCAGCATGATCTTTTTGTGGCCAGCGGAAAAAAGTGAAACCAAGTACTGCGTCCCGCGATAATGTGATGTATAAAAGTTCACTTCCTGCCCCTCTGAGGGTTTGGAAGGAGATTTGGAGAGGAGATAGGTTTTGGAGTTTGAGGAGCTGGAGCTAGGATTTTGATTACTGAGTGCGTGGTCTTATCTTCACTGTTGTCATCTGTTTCCCTTTACCTGTGTCTTGTGTAGTCTCTGTTGGAGTGAAAGCTTGTCAGTTACCTGTTTGTCCTTATCTGTGTGAAGGAGTGTGGTGGAGGATGGAGTGTGACAGGAGTGGGAGGAGAGGGCAGAAGAGGGGAGTTGAGAGTAGGGGGAGGAGGAAGAGGGACCTAGGGGTAGGAGTATGAGGAGTAAGAGCAGGGACAGGGGTAGTGGGAGAGATAGGCAGGAAGAGGTAGGGCTAGACAGCCAGGGCAGAGGGGAAGGGAGCTGGAAGCACAGGATCATGTGGGTGGGGGGGGGGGGAAAGAGTAAGAGAGTAGGGAATCTGGTGGGTCAGAGAGTGAGGCTAGGGAGGAGACCCCTCCGGAAGTGGCACCCCAACCAGGCAAGGGTGAGGCAGTGTGCTATACGCTTCAGTCATGAGGACAACGATCGGCTGATTGAAGGTGTCCTCCGCCACTATGCCCATCTCTTTGGCAACCTGGCAGTGAAGACATCCAAGGCAGCCAAGGCACAGCTATGGGGCACCATAGCAGACATCAGGCGGCAAAGTGGAATACCTCACACCGGGGAGCAGGTGTCCCGTTATAGGGACATCAAGGCACAGCTGAAGGTGAAGATAGCAGAGCGCAATGAGTACCTGCGGGAGACACGAGGAAGGTCCCCTTGCCCAATCCGCTTCATGGACATGGAGGCGTCTGATGCAGCACCTGGGACCAGACGTATTTAAGGGGTTGGATCCATGACTAGATACATCCCACCTTGAAGATGGTAAGTTGGCCTATACTCCCCACCATGTCCTTTCCTGTCCTGTTCAAGGTTCACACAATGTTTAGCCCTGTTTTCTGCTGAAGTTCCCCATGTGCTCTGCAGAATAGTCTTGCTCCATTCCCCAGACTGGGGCTAGCAGTATGAGGTGTTCAAGAAATGCTTAGAACTGTTAATGGTTTCACTTCCCCCATGTGCTCTGCAGAGGCCCTTGAGGAGCCCCCATCCCCCAGGCCACGAGGTAAAGAGAAACAGAACTTTATAAGCAGACTGACATGTTGGTCAATGATTGTGTGTCCCTGTTTCCTGCTACTCTAATTCAACCAAACGCTGTGGTACTGATGCTTTCTATCCTTCCCCCCCCCCCCCCCATCTTCTACAGAGCCCTCTGGTCCCAGGCAGCAGAGGTCGGATGCCAGCTGGGAAGGCCCAGGCACCAGCAGTGACCCACCTGGGACAAGGTGGCCACCGATGCTCACCAGGCCCTTTGTGACTGATGCCATGAGGCAGTGGTCGGATGAGGAGGAAGAGAAGGAAGAGTTGGGCCCCACAGCAGCAGGCCAAGGCAGCCCCCTCAGCCTGACTGAGGCCCTTGAAGGTCTGGAGTGGGAATCCCCCCACCACTCTGCATGCAAGCAGCCCACTTGCCTTCAAGACAACTCCGCCCACTCAGGATACCCCTGTCACATTGCCATTCAGCCCTGCACCAGCACCTGTGGCACCAAGAGCACATCCCCCAGCACCAGTAGCCCCACCACCAGCTACAGCTGCCCCACCCAGGACCCTATCACAGGCAGACCAAATCCGGATGGAACTGCGTGGGCCAAGGAGAGGAGTTACAGCTGACCCACCACTTCCAGCTCCACACTGCATTGACCACCCAGGCATTCACCAGCATGACAGCGGATGGTGGACCAGCAGGCGTCATTATCCACAGCCTCGACACCCCAAGCCAGTCCCTCAGGGTCCCAAGGCCACAGGGGCCGGGGCCAACCCCCCCCCCCCCCCAAGAACATGCCACCTCCCACAGGACCAGCACGACATGGCAAAGGGCACTGAGGGGACCATGAGACACCAGAAACTGGTTAGGGCAGTCACTCCCACCCACCACTGGGATGGCCATCCCGCAGAGTTGCAGTGCCGCAGAGATGGAAGAGCTAACTAAAAAAAACACCACATTGGGATATCTACCAATCTGCAATTGATAAAGTATTAACCCAAATGACCCTCTCTCTGAATGCAAAAGACTGCAATTTTATATATCTGCCCCAAATTAAGCCAGGCAAAGGAACTTTAATTCAGGAAGCTGCTAAACATTACCCCATTTCCCTGGAGCTCCGATATCTAGGAATTTTTCTAGACTGAATTCACACTGAAAGCGTGTGTTAAAAAATCATTGATGGGTATTTTAAACTGAATGTTCTTAGAAAGATTGAAACCTCTTATTTCCTTCAGATTTTAGAACAGTTCTACAAGCTCTTGTTTTATCAAAACTGGATTACTGTAACTCATTGTTTTGGGGCCTACCAGCAAATGTTAAGACTATTGCAATTATTACACAACTCAGCAGCCAGACTTATAACAGGAACTAGAAGATCTGATCATATTACACCAATATTAAATGACTTTCATTGGTTGCCTGTTAAATATAGGGCGCAGCTTAACGTTCTATCATTAATTCATAAAACCCTCCACAACGAAAAGATAGAATGGTTAACCTCAACATTATATTTCCATATCCCATCAAGAATTACAAGATCAGCAGGTACAGGGATATTGCCCATATCTTCACCTAAACTTGCTCATCTAAATAATGTGAGAGAAAGGGCTATTTCCATTGCCGGGCCCCAACTGTGGAACTCTGCCACAGGAACTAAGGATGGATCAGACATCAATATTTAAAAAGGGTATAAAAACATGGCTATTCAAACAGGGCTTTCAAGAGTGTTAAGCTAATTATATACCCCTATTAATATATATTTAGATTTTTGTATTCTCTGCTCTTACTTTCCTACATCTTTAACGGCATAAATTGTATGATTAATTTGATATTTTATTTGTATTTAGTTTATTACGAAACATTTTCTTTTCATTTAAGTTTGGAAATGCAAATATTTTTAAATGAATATTTGTTAACTAATAAACAGATGTGATATGTTCTCATGAATCAGTATAAAAAATTAATAAATAAAATCCGGTGCCACAGCTATCTACAGCACAAACGTTTTTGCTTACTTTCACATTCCTCATCTATGCTGCACCCTCTACCAAAACCTAACCAGAGCTCTGAAGGACAGCTAGACCTGCTACAGTTTGAAGACTCAGGATTTTATTTCAGTTGAACCATAGGAAGATCAAATTGTGACATTATCTGGCACAATGTAGAAGTGATTCAAAAGCTGCAACCTCCTGCTCTTGGAAACTTACTGCAATTAAGCCAGAGATCATTAAAACT
Organism: Rhinatrema bivittatum; assembly: GCF_901001135.1. Taxonomy (NCBI): domain Eukaryota; kingdom Metazoa; phylum Chordata; class Amphibia; order Gymnophiona; family Rhinatrematidae; genus Rhinatrema; species Rhinatrema bivittatum. The sequence continues at coordinate 50,822,501 of NC_042616.1, read as the reverse complement.
ATACCCATTTCATTGTCTAAATATATGAATGTATGGTTGTGACCTGAACTAAAAGATCATGTCCAATGAAAATTTTTTTTTGATAGGGGGACCTGAGAACTTGATCAAGGGCATGCACAGGATGTGGTTTACTTTGATTTGTGCAAAGCTACAGATACCATCCCACATAAGAGGCTCATTAATAAGAGGAGCATCTTGGGTATGTGTTCTAAGATCGTAGAGTAATTAGAAACTAGTTCTGTAGTAAGAGGGTGGATACAAGGAGGATAAAAAGGTCATTAATGAGTGCCAGAACAAATGGTCCTGGGGCTAGTTCCATTCAATGTCTGTGAGACATGGCGGCAGTGTCCTGAAAAAACAGATTTTCAGAGTTGATCCCCATAAGGAAATAGACAAGGAGAAGCAATCTAAGAAAGCTCTAGTGGTTAAATACTTTGCAGTTAATATTCAAAGGAAAAAAAAAGCAGAGTAGACATTAGTAGGTAAAGAGCTTATGAGCACTGACCTCCAAGGTAGCAAACTGGTGCAATAAAGGCAGTGACCCACAGGCAGGAGAATGCTTGGGTGAATAGGGAATGCTATCAGCAGAAAAAAAGGAAATGATATGACCTTGTAGAGGATGGTGAGGCCTCATCTGGAATACTGTGTTCAGTTCTGGAACAATTTTGGAATAATTGATTGTGATTTTAACATGCAGCACATTAATCTAAAAATCAGGAAAGGTTATAAATTGCATATTCTAAAATTATTAAAGCCTCTCCTCAATTATGATGGCTTATTCTATGCTCCAGATTTTAATTTTCTCCCATTTAGATCACTGAAATGCCCTTTTCATGGGTCTTCCAGCGAGTAGTCTGAGGCTCCTCCAATTAAATCAAAAGGCCACAAGAATTTTAACAAGTGAAAAAAAAATGACCATATCACTCCCACATTAATTGCTTTACCTTGGTTACCGATAACATTTACGATAGATTATAAAGTCTTATGCCTACAACATAAACCAATGCATAAAAAGGCCGTATAGCTAAATGCCACTTCATTTGAACACCCCTCAATGGAATTTTAACATCTGCAAACAAAGGCTGGTTGACAGTGCCTTCAGTTTGAACTGCACATCTGAGTGAAGTAAGAGCTATTTCAATTGCTGGTCCTAAATTGTGGAATTTTCTGCCTGTAGAAATAAGGCTGCAAAACCTTTTCTGTTTAAGACAGGCTTGAAGACTTGGCTTTTTAAGCTAGCTTGCGAATAATGATTAAAATCAGGCAGGTTTTCTACTCTGGCTAGAAGGATCTTTTGGAGTCTGGACATTGAGTGAGGTTTCTTTCTTATACTTGTATTTTATTTTGATATGTATTTTGATTTTTACTTTACATTTTTTCACTTTAACCATTGTGATTAACAGTATATAAATACATTATATTATGAACATGTACAGGTTGGGGCTGGGCTAGGCTGGATTAGGATATCAAGTTTCAGAGGAACATGGAGGACAGTTCTCTTGGCGTCACCGGAATTGGAACTTTGGCTGAATGAGATGACTACACACAGGTCCATCAATATCTGACAAGCCAGGTTTCACTGCAGGTGGTTCCCGGGATAGTGAGTGCCACTGCCCAGTGGAGGGAGGCAGGATACCTGTAAGCAATTCAATGCCAGATACTGCATGGGGGGGCACACTGCAAATTCAAACATATGTGCTTTTCTTGTGGCAATGTGCACCTGGAAACCAATGCCTGCTCACAAGGAATTGTAGACAGCAGCCCCTACCCCTGCATGTAGCACTGAGGGTCTTAGCACCCACACAATTCAAACATTGAAGCCATGAGAGCATGGTTATAGTGCTACCCAATGTGAAGTGAGGAAGCAGAGCTCAGTGGGTTTCACTGCCAGATGTCCTATCCCCTGACCCAAATGCACCTCATGCCTAGTGTGAAATCCTTATTTACCCAGGAACCCGAGCCAGAACATAAGATCTCATCAGGAATCACCCTAGGTAGGATTTGGGGCACTTTTCCAGTGGCCCCTTTTCAAATATGGTGCTACCTCCCTCTGGGGATGGTTCTGAACAAAGAACCCTGGAAGTTCAGGCTCATTCACAATTTGTCCTTCCAGCCAGGAAACTGATCTGATTGACCCTCAATTGTGTACACAGTCTTATGCCTCCCTCGATTCAGCCATAGCTATTATCAGAAGTGGGGGACTGAAGAGTTGGCAAAGGCTGACAATCTGCATTTCACCTGCTGCCAGTGCACACTGGTTCCTTTCACCTCTTGGGTTCTCATTTCAGAGGTAAGTTTTACTTTGACAGGTGCCTACCTGGTGCAAAGGTGGCAGACCTCACACCACCTCGATAGGACATAAGACAGTGCTTGGGAGGAGCTGGCTGTCATGGTACATGTGGGCACCAATCACAGGAAATTGTGGGGGGAGGTAGGTTCTGGAAGTTTAGGCTTAGGTAGAAAGCAGAGATCTAGAACCTCCAGGACTGCATTCTGTTCCAAATGCAAGTCCCTAGAGGCAGGAAAAGCTCCAGAGTCTCAATGTGTGGATGAAAATAGTGCAAGGAAGAGGGATTTAGTTTTGTAAGGAACTGGGGAATGTTTTGGGGAAGGGGGGGTGCATTTCTTAAGGGAACATTGTGAATTTGTCACGTATCACTGGTACTTTACCAGATTCTTCAAATATTGCTGCAGTCACTCCTATTCCTAAAAGAAAATTTCTGTTTTGTCAGATTTCATTATTTTCTTGCCAAAATAATCAGTTCTAGAACTTGCATCTTTGATGAACACAGATAAATATCAATTTGGTTTTAGACCCAACTACAGTTTAATTTCTAGCACACATTCCCCATGGCTTTAACATTGGAACATCCTACATCTGTTTCTCTGCTGCTTTTGACACCATAATCAAGTTCTACTTACCTGCCTCAAATCTAGGAATATCCAGAACAGGGCATAATTGGTTTCAATCATATTTAAACTGATACCAGCAAGTATTCATAAATCAATCTTGTTCCATGCTTTTGCTTTAAACACAGGTGTTCCAGAAGATCTGCCTTATTGGCCACCTTCACATATACCTTACTCCCATCTGCCAGCTACTGCCCACCCTAGGTGTAATATTGAAACTGATATCTGCATGTATCATCTTTCCAAACATACCTGGAGAGACTCACATTTCTAGATATTCAGTTAGGAAATGGCTATTGTAACAGCTTAAATTTATGAAAGTCTGAAATACGAATCCTAGGAAACCCCTGATTTTACAATATCCCAAACTCCATTCTCAGACATCTCCAATATCACAAAACAAATCTGCAGCCTTGGTATTTTACATTATCCAAAATTAGACTAGCTGCACACAAAGCATTTCCTAAAAAGTATTTCTACAAACTCCACCTTTTCAGACAGTCTCTACTTGACTAACCATTTTCACAAAATGCTTCAGTCACCAATTCTTACTGGCCTACACTGAAGTTGCTATAGAGGCCTTCCTCAATCTACTATCTGCCCATCTCCTTTCCAACACCAGGCCTTATGATATATCACCTATACTTCAACTGTATTGACTTCTGGTGAAATGGCACATCCTCTACAAAACTGAACTATTTATGGCCTGATTTACAACAATGCCACCTGTTTATCCAGTCCCTAAAATACATAAAGATTTAGTTCATCCACCCATACGACCTATAGTATCACTAAATGGATCAGTATTGGAAGCACCAGCCATTTTTGTGGACCGTCTATTACAACCATACGTGAGAGAAATGAAATCATATTAAAGATACATCACATTTCTTACAAAAACTGGAACAGAATAATATTCAGTCAATATAAACTCAAATCAGGTTAGTTACAATGGACGTCTCGGCTTTATACACGAACGTTCCCCAATCTGAGGCATTCAGAGTTATACAGCAATGTTTAGAACAGAGTTGATCATTCAAGAATAACTACCACATGTATCTTACAATTTACAGAAATAGTACTGTGAAATAACTATTTCTTTGGAGAAACCATTTACCAGCAAATCCATGGCGTTCCCATGGGGTCACTTTTAGCCCCAACAGCTAATTTATACATGGCAGTTTTTGAAGAACGGTGGATTTACAATTCTGTTTGGCAGCAGTACATTAGTTGGAATTGTTCTATTGACGATATATTTATCGTATGGCAAGGCACAGAGGCACAGTTAAATCAATTCAATGAGTGGATCAATTCCATTGATAGAAATTTACAATTCACCATGCAACACTGACTCATCTCATTTCTGGATGTGTTGGTGACCATTAAAAATAATCAGTTTACAACTATGGTATTTCACAAGCCAACAGACCATAACAATTTATTGAGGTTTCATAGTCACCATCCATATACATTCAAATGCGGGTTACCAATCAGCCAATTTTTCAGGGCGAGAAGAATATGCTCAGATATGGGGGAATTTGAACCTCAAGCAAAAGTTTTGCCTGATAGATTTGTACAACGTGGCTACCCAAAACATGCCATAAAGAAAGCTTATAAACTGGCAAAACATTCGGACAGGGAATCATTGACCTACAGACCCAAAAAAGATCATCCTGAAACAGTATGTGTTTTAAAACACACCACTGCAACATTTGTCATTTCAAAAGCGATATGCCAACATTGGCACTTAGTACAGTTACACAAAATATTCCAAAATCCACCTTTGTTACCTCTAGGGGCAGCAATTTGCATGACAAGTTAGTACACGCACATTTGGTTAATAGAATATCAATAGAACGAGCGGGACATTACAAATGTGGTCAGTGCATTCACTGTAAAAATACCAGAGGGACAAGTGTGGGAGCAACCTACCACTCACTATAAGGTATACTGAAGATGGACAACCAGCTGTGAATCCTATGTTGTATATGCCATCACCTGCCCATGCCCCTTGGTATACTACTGTAATTATGAATTCAATTAAAAATCATTGGCACATTGTTGCTTTACACGAAGTGTTGAATGAAATACTGCTATTAACAACCAGCAGAGGAAAAAATATCAGGGATTATGTAATTCATTCCAAATTTGTGAAAAGAAAGGAATTCACACACACTAAATGTGGTAAATGTACAGTATGTGAATTCACTATTGAGGGAGAAGAATGGATTGACCCGGTCTCTGGATATAAAATTTTCAGAAAAACCAATACTGATTGTACAACCAAATCAGTAATATACGCGATTGTATGCAGCTGCCCGAAGGTATATGTGGGTCGTACCAGCAGGGCAGTGAAACTCAGAATAGCAGAACATCGCTCACGTATAAACAATGCAAATATCACAGCTCCCATTGTCCAGCACTGTATAGAACAGCAACATACCTTTGAACAACTGCGGTGGACCGTCATTGATAGTATCAGGGAGGGGCAAGGTGGACAGGCAGCACTCAATCGCCGAGAACAGGCGTGGATATTCAGACTTCATACGGAACCACCAAGGGGACTCAATGACCAATTAGATTGGTTTTCTCTGATTTAGAAGCCGTGGATTGGTCGTTCAGCATCCAGGATGTGGGTTTAAAAGGAGACAGGAAGTAAGAGTGAGTGAACGCCGTCAGGAGAGCGATGAAGCACGGAGGTTCTGTTGAGCACCGTTGAAAAGGAAAAAGCCATTACCGGAGAAGTCATCGATTATAGGATTGAATGTACCCTGATGAAGACAGCTTGTCGAAACTTGCGCAAGTCGGGAGACCATGAGACATTCTTATAAGCTAAGTAACAATGACGGTAACTTGACGGCATTAATACAAATGCAATAACTGAAAAAAAAAGTGCTAGTCACAAGAAAAAATTAAAATATTTATAAATAAAAACACATAACATTTATGCACAGTGGAATGGGAAGATTTCCGAATATCATTACAGCAATTTTAGTATAAAAATAAAAAATACACAACAAAGTTAGTAGTAAAATTTGGATGGTGGCTGGTTGTAATGATTACACCAATAACTGACACCTGGATGTGTCTTGAAATATATGAAACGATCACCTATCATCCTTAATTATTTTATTAAGCACAGTAGTTAATTCTTTAACATCTAGAGTTGCTGTATGGTTAAGCGGTAAATCGTTTCCAGTAAGTAAATGAATAAAAAGTTACCGAGTGAACATTGGGTGTTTAATACCTTGGTATACATAGGCAGAACACGCTGTATAAGATTAAGGTTGAACGAACACAAATCTTGTAGGACAGAAACTGTCAAAGCCCCCATGGTAGCTCACTGCTTACAATTCCACCACACATTTGGGGATCTAAGATGGACTATAATAGATCAAGTACAGGAGTCACCCAGAGGTGACAATTTTTCTGCTAAACTGCCGAGAGGCATTTTGGATATTCACATTGAAGACCCAGGCTCCACAGGGTCTCAATGAAGATCTGGACTGGAGTTTGTTAATTTAACTTCACGCCATTACGTTATGGCACGTCTGAAAATAGATAGGCTGATTTTTTAATATAAGGGGAAGGACTTCAAATCCCCATTCAAGCCTGTTACAGCACTGAGCATTTCTGAGAGCGAAAGACATACTATGATGGAATACAGCGAAGTATTTCAGCTCGCGATAGCCTCAAAGAAATGGTTTCGTGGAGATTAGAGTGCTTGAAACATTGTTTCATTGTAGCCTATTATCAACCTGAAGAATTGCTGATTTAATAGTTCCAGAGAGCACGGAAAGCTTTGGAGTTTCACAGCATTTCACAGCTCTGGACAGGCACGGAAAGCCTTGGAGTTTTCAAGTAACAAGCAAGTGGCTACAGCAACATTTCAATTCAAGATAAGTAATTCCGACGATTTACTACATTAGTTTACACCCCTGAAGAAAGACCTATCATGGTCAGAAACAAGGCCTTGTCGGGTGGACTTTAAATTTACCTGTGTATAAGTGTTTTATCGTTATCAGGTGGCATAACAAGTATTCTCACTAACCACCACGGTTTATATTTTTCAAAAAAAAAAAAAGTTCAGCGCACTTTTATATTCACATATAAAAACACTCATAAGGTTGGAGGTGGAAAGTTCGTGATTAAAGCTGGATACATAGCATTACAAGCCAGTAATGCATTGTAAATTTATGAAACATTCCATTTCCTCCTTAAAAAAATTTTTTGTTTAACTGCCAATGAAAGACTTCAAAAAGCTCAACATTTTTCTACAAGCTTTCCCAGCTTGTGTCATGATCATTTCCTTTCCCCTCATCTGATCTCCTATATTGAGGATATTTTACAATCTTATTTTAATTCCCAGTTATATTTTACTATTACCTTTAAAGAAGTTATGTTTTACACAGTTTGAGTGTCATGTTCTAACTTACATTATGTAGGTTTTTGCATCCCACCCCAAACTTGAGGGTGCAGGAAGTACTTTTAAATGGTTTAATGGGACACAGCCAGTATAGGTTTACCCAGGTCTCCTACTTTTTTCAGGGAGTGAACATGTGGCCAAAGGTGAACTGGTAGATGTGGTATATTTGGATTTTCAGAAGCTGTTCAAGCTTCCTCAGGAGAGGTTAAGAAAACTAAAGAGTTATGGGATAGGATACAATGACCTTTTGAGGATTGTAAACTGGTTAAAAAGAAAGGAAACAGTAGGATTATATGCTCCATTTTCACAATGGAAAAAGGTAAACAGTGGCTTGAGGTATCTGTATGTGGACCGGTGCTTTAATATATTTAAAAGTGATCTGGAAAGAATTACAAGTAAGGCGATCAAATTTGCCAGTGACAAAGTTATGTAGAGTAGTTGAACCTCAAGTGGATTCTGATAAATTAGAGGACCTTGTGAAACTGGAAGATTGGAAATTTAATGTGGACAAGTGCAAGGCGATGCATATAGGGAAAAGATAACACTGTACCTATAGCAAGGGGTAAATTCCTAAGATAGAACCTACCACCCAGGAAAGATATAGATATCTTAGTGGCTAATACTTTGAAATCATTTGTCAGTATGCTTATGGCAACCTCAAAAGCAAGGGTTAGGAATTATCAGGAAGGGAATGGCAACAGTGGATGTCTATGCCTCTATTGCTCCATGATGCTGCACCTTTAATACTGTGCTATTCTGGTCACTACATCTCAAGATATAGTTGCACTAGAGAAAGCACAGAGAAGGGTGACCAAAGGGGCATGGAACAGCTCCCCTATGAGGAAAGGCTAAAGAAAGGGATGATCAGTTTGGTGACGAGACAGTTGAGGGGAGATATGATAGCTCTATAAAAAGACTCAAAGCATTTGTACCTTCCAATTTCCCCCCTAGTGATTTGACAAGTAGATCCCATCCTCATAGTAGCAGCTGGATAAATAACCAATACTTTGTGGTGAAGCTCAGCCTGTTGGGGAAGCTGCTGGAACTGCAGTCTATCAATGGGCATGGAAACCTGCCATCCACTCACTCAGCATCTTCAGTTGCCTTGACATCTTTGAAAGCTCCAGCCCCTGCTAATTCAGTTGTCCAGCTACGTCCTCAGCATCCTCTGCCTATTACTGCCATGGCACCATTTGTAGGCATGAACCATGATCAACTACCTAGACCTGGAGTATGATGTGGATTTTATCATCCACTGTGACCTCTGAGGAATGAATTTAAACCTTGACCCCCTTATGCCACTCCAAGCCTTTCTGGTACTTTGCAGTAGGGGTGTGCATTCGTTTTGACCGCATATGTAAAAATGCAACTTTTTTTTTTAACTTAAAAAAGTGATGAGGCGAAAACGATTGGATTTCCAACTTATTCAACATAGCTATGTTGAATACGTCGAACCGCGAGGCGCGCGCTTTTCTCTCCGCCATTAGCTGCGAGCTCGGAGCCCCGGATTACCTCAAAATGGCGGCGCCCCTGCGGTAACCATGCCAACCTGTCTGACCCTTTCCTGTGAGTCGCAGTGACTCACAGGAAAGGGTCGGACAGGTCGGCAAGGATACCGGAACGCAGCGAATCTGCGTTCACGTTTTCAGGGAAGCACTGAATGCAGCGAATCGTGCTGTCATTCAGTGCTTCTGAGGATTTACTGACGAGCCAGCACTATAAGCAGCAGCACGAGGGCTCACGGACATTTCCAGCGATTCTGTGGGGAGGTGGGCAGAGGCAGGCAGTAAAGCAGAACCAGAACCAGATATTAGACAACACAGAACAGATTCTGTGTTAGGCTAACAAAAAAAAAAAAACTGAACATTGTTATTGAGTGAGTCTGTTCATTTTATGCTGGGAGTACTCTGCCTCATATCTACTTAAAAGCAAGCTAGTTCTGTGTGTACTGCACACACACATTGAGTGCACTGCCAGGCAGGCAGTGGGCATTGTAAACAGACTGAACATTGTCCTTCAGTGGGTCTGTTCATTTTGGTATTTTAAACAGACTGAACATTATTATTGTGGGACAGTGGGCAGTGTTACCACTAGTACTCAGTGATATTAAATCCATGTCAGGGAAAGAGATGCAAGCAACTTAGTGGGACTGGCAGCGGAGGCACCGCAAAAGACACCAGTGCAACACCACCAGTACAGCTAAAAAGGCAACTGTCGCAATCAAAAGTCTTTGTAGGGGATGGCAGTTCCATGGCAAAAAAAGAAATCGGACCATGAAACTTTGCAATCGCCACCACGTGTTTCTGGCCCTGTAGTTTTGGAGGAGAGTGAAGATGAGGCAGAGTCTAGCCAGACAAAAGTTACACACCCAAGAGCAGCCAGGGGACAGAAGTCTCCAGTAAAACTTCGCGGTGACAAGGTAGCGCTGGCACTGTTAGCTTCTGATTCAGAAGAAGAATCTTCTTGGGTGGGATTCTCTTCAGAAACGGAAGATGTAATACCTGACGAATCTTCGGTAGAATTATCAGTCCTGTTTTAGCCTCCACCTCCAGAATTCTGCGGCAGGGGAGACATTCCACTGATATCGAGGAGGAGGAAGAGCTGTCAGAAGGGAGACAGAGGGTGACTGTTGCCCCCGCTGGCATTGCTTCTCTGGGTGCACCACCCACACCCACTACCACTAGTACCTCAACTCCAGTGCCACCATCCACCCCCAGGGTGGGAAAGAGGAGGATCACAAAAGAAATCTGCGATCTGGGCACATTTTAAAGTGACAGAAGACCTGCATTATGCTTGATGTAATTACTGTGCCAGGGATATTAGCAGAGGCAAGCAAATGGGACACCTATCAAATTTTGGCATGACCCATCATATTAACAGGCAACACCCAACAAGATTACTGCCATCTGGGGATGGTGGCAGTTTCAGTCAGGGGACCCCTTCCCCTTCCAACCAGGGTGCAGTGGTAGGAAAGCAGCAGAGTCAGCCCACGCCCTCCTACCCTTCTAGCAGTCAGGCGGCAGGCCAGCAACCCACTGACATGTGGCAGAAGCGACAATGCACCATGGAGGAAATGGGGTGGAGTGCGGTAACGCTATCCCGGGGTAGGAGGCAGGCAGCCTCAAAAGTTGTAACCAGGAGCATTGGGGAAATGATTGCCCTTGATGACCAGCCCCTGCAGTTAGTGGAGAATGTGGGTTTCAAACGTTTTTTGAAGGTCGTACTTCCAAATTACAAAGTCCCCTCCAGAACCACATTTAGTAGAAAGGTCATCCCCAGCCTGTACAAGCACTGTCTCAGTTGCTTGCAAGCACTGCTAGGTAAGGCAGACTGAAGAGTGCATTTCACCTGCGATATCTGGACCGCCATGAATGCTGCACACTCTTACCTCTGACTGCACACTGGTGGGACATGGCAGAGGCAGGGGCAGCCAGCAGCTCTATTACTGAACAAGCATCAGGGTGGAGGTGGGCTTTACTGCACACCCACCTGACGGACCATGCCCATACCGCTGCCAATATTCTAGCATGCATCAGAAAGATGCTGGCGAGCTGGCAAGTACACCAGCGAGACAGTAAAACACGGGCAGGCTTTTTTGTCACAGACAATGGTGCAAACATGGTTAAGGCAATAAGCGATGGGCGGTTTAAGAACATCCGATGTTTTGCACACACTCTGCATCTGGTAGTGAAGTCAGCTCTGGGCTTGGAGTCCAAGGACAAGGAGACTGAATACCTGCGTAGGTTAATACAGAAGTGCAGGAACATAGCAGCACACTTCCACAGAAGTGTCAGGGCGGGGCAGGTTCTCCGAGAAAAGCAGACTGATTTGGATATGCCCCAGAAGCGTCTCATTCAAGACGTTCCCACCCGGTGGAATTCCACCTTTATGATGCTGAAAGGTTACTGGAGCTGCAGACACCCCTTCATGAACTTTCTGGTACAATAGACATAGGTGTGCAGAATCCCCTAGGGCATCACGATTGGTTAGTCATGAGTCAGCTGGTAAAAATCCTGCAGCCCTTCAAGGATGTCACGGAGGAGCTGAGTTCCAGAAGTGCCACCTTGGCTGACATCCCTATAGTGAAATTCCTGGATGACCATTTGGAAGCCTTTAAACGGCAAGAGGGAATGACTGCTGAGGTGCTGCAGTGTGTGGACGTTTTGCAGCAGGTGAAAGACAGATTAAGGCCTTTAACAGACAGCACATACATGCTCGCCTCTGTGATCCCCGTGTGAAAGGTAAACTCACCCTACAGACCAATTGTCTCATTTGTGAAGGAGCTGTTAGCAAAGGTCCGTGAACAGGAGCGCCATAGGCGGAGACAGATTAGGCTTGAAGCAGAGGTGGAAACAGCAGGCACGTCAGAGTTGTGCTGCTGCTAGCCCTGGCAGGAGAAGCACTGTGTCAGTGACAGATACTATTATTAGTACCTCCTCCACGTCAGAACGCCCAAGGCATGTTGGCCATAAAGATTCATCAGTTGTGCAACGGGCGAGAGAGAAAGTAACTGGATTGAGTGACTCTCAGCCCTCCCAAGCACAGGAGGAGACAGCAGCACAGCTGTCAGTGACACGGTCTCTCAGAGCCGATAGAGAACATGCAGACAGATCCGCTGGCATATTGGGCACACAAGTCCACTGTCTGGTCACACCTAGCCAAAGTGGCTGAACGATATCTGTCATGTCCACCAACCAGTGTGCCCAGTGAACGTGTCTTTTCAATGACAGGGGATATCATGAGCCCTCACTGCTCAAGGCTGGCACCAGACTTGATGGAAATGCTAGTGTTTTTGAAAGTAAACCTGCCATTGCTTGGCTTTCCAAATTTTCCTTGTGAATGGCAAGATGAATAAAAGCTATTGACAGCTTTGCAGCAGCTTCAATTGCCTCCTATGCTCAAGATAATGTAAGCACTGCAGCACATGTTCTTGACATGAATCGCTGTGCCTGACCGGCATCTACTGTGCAGCCCTTGTGTTCCTACAAGTGTTATACCTCCATTGCTGTGCCCGTTCATCCAGGCCTTGTGTCCCTAGGTGGGATTGACCTCTGTGCTCGACTGCTGTGCCTCTTCATCCAGACCTTGTGTTCCCACAAGTGTTTTAACTCAGTTGCTGTGCCCGTTCCTCCAGGCCTTGTGTTCCTCTGGGGATAGGGAAATACCTTCAGTACCTGAGTGTAATCAAGTATGAAGTGCTAGAAACGTTTTAAAAAAAGAATATAAATCCATTAAAAAAAATTACTATCCGAGTATCCGTGTTCATCCATGTTCCTACTGGTGTTTTAACTCCACTGCTGTGCCTGTTCATCCAGGCCTTGTGTTCCTCTGGGGATAGGGAAATACCTACAGTACCTGATTGTAATCAAGTATGTTCAAGTTAAACAAATAAACTATAACATAACGTTCATTTAGTGATTTTTTATATACCGCGGCACGTTAAAAACATCACCTCGGTTTACAATAAACAATTTCAGCAACAGGCTTTACAGACAAATTGAAATAAAGTGGACATGATATATATCAAAATAACAAATACAATAATCCAATGGTGACCATATTCCCTAGTTAATGGCAAGTCTAATAATAAATGTTGCTTCAGATACCAAAAAAGTACAAATTTGCAGTGAGAAGGATAAACTCAGCATGTATGTAGCAATGATTCAGGGAGAACAGGAAAAGTAATCGGCATTTCAGAAGAGTAGAGGATCATTGAGTGTAAGCTTGTTCGAACAGCTATGTTTTGAGGTTTTGCTTAAATTTATTATGGCAGGGTTCGAGACGCAGGTCTGTTATATGTAAAGTCCGTTGTCTTACAGTTATATGTAAAGCCCCTTCCTTTTGGGCATCTCACTGTTCTATGTAAACCAGACTGATTTGTATATGATACCAGAACCTAGGTATTTAAAATCAAAAATAAATAAAAGTGCTGGAAAAGTTTTAAAATTAGAATAGACAAATAAAAAAAAAAAAATTACTATCCCTCTTCATCCAGGGCTTGTGTTCCCACACTTGTTTTAACTCAGTTGCTGTGCCTGTTCATCCAGGCCTTGTGTCCCTAGCTGGGATTGACCTCTGTCCTCGAATGATGTGCCTGTTCATCCAGGCCTTGTGTTCCCACACGTATTCTTATTTCTGAGAGATCTTCCAATTCCTTTGTCATCAGCTGAAGTGCGTAAGTACAGTCGGAATGCACTAGACGCCAACGATATTCACTGGATGCCAATGTAAACACCGGGTACACCCAACTCTAGGGGTGGACCTGTTCCAGGGAGTCCTTCCCTGCACAAAGGAAAGGGACCAGACTCCTTTCCTTTGTGCAGCAAAGGAAAGGAGTCTGGTCCCAGAGTCTGGGACCAGACTCCTTTCCTGGGCCAGCCTGTCTTTCCCCTATCAAAACCACAGGGACCAGACCAGACTACCTCCACTCTGCCAGCCTGTCTTGCCCCTATCAGCTTTCTGCCACTCTGCTTTTGCTGCCATACACCAGATGACTCACTTAACTCCTTGTGGTGTTCTTGCCACTCATGGTTCCTCAGTGTGTTGGTGCTAGTCTGCTTGCTATGTTCCCCCTTCATTGTGCTGTTGGATGTCAATGCCACTTGTCTTGCTGCTTTGCCTGTGGTGCTGCCTTTGATGGTTCATGCATCTGCTATTGGTGCTCTGTTTTGAAGCTGTAGTGTGTTTTGGACATTCTCACTGCTGCTTTGTGCCTCTTAAAACACTCTTGCCACTTCTGGTACCCCTTTGCACCTTTCCAGTGCCTTAGGTTATTCATGCCACTTAGGTGCCACTTTGCCACAGTCTAAGTACCTTGGAGCTCTTTTGTTGTGATGAATGCTCCCCAGAAGTTTCATGACAATTGATAAGAAAACCCCAATTCTGCAGCCAAAAATAGGCTGGAAATCCTTCCCCCATTGACTTTAATGGGAACCGGGCGACTTATGGACATACTCAACTTATGGAATTCTCCATATGTCCATATTGACCGAAATTGACACCCCCCCCCCCCCTCCTTTCGACTTATGGACTTATGAACATAAACTTTTTGTCTGCACATCCCTACTTTGCAGTCTTCCATCCATAGCTGGGTCCCAGCTAATTTTAGCAGCATTGGAAGAGTCCTTGAGGCATGGATGTGGACTTTCCTTCATATCCTCCCTGCTCCCCAGAGGAGAGTACAGAGCATTTTAGCACCAGGATTGTTTCACAGCACAGCAGAACCTCCCCATGAGAGAACACTTGGATGTGTGCAACCCCAGCAGGAGACACTGCAGCAGATCAGGGGGCAGCTGAGATCTTCCCAATCACAGGTAGTGTTTTAGAATTTAGTTTGGCTTTTTAGGAATCTAAGTGAGAATCTATTCAGCGAACAAGAAATGGAACAGCATTTTTAAGTCACCCTTCATATACCTAACCTATTCCAACACTTAATGGATATGATCTGAAAGAACTATCTACCCTAAAAACAAACAGCATTTTAGGTGAATATTCAGTTGGCCAAAAGTGCTGGGAATCCATTTTTGCAAGCTGCAGACTCCGTAATGAGTATCACTAGAAACCCAGCTGAGGTATATTCAGTAGGGATGTGAATCGTTTGACGATTTAAAACAGTCAAAAATCGTTAAAGCCGCGATACAATTCCCGATTTATCGTCAAAATTGTAAATTGGGGAGGGGGAGGGCGGGAAAACCGGCACACCAAAACCACCCTAAAACCCACATGACCCTTTAAAACAAATCCCATATGACATAGTGAGGGCAAAAGTAGCGCCGGTGCCATTTTGAATATTGGCAATACGGTGCGAGTGCAGGAGGTTGCTCCTGGACCCCCCACTGGACTTTTGGCAAGTCTTGTGGGGGTCAGGAGGCCCCCCCCAAGCTGGCCAAAAGTCCCTGGGGGTCCAGCAGGGGTCTGGGAGCGATCTCCTGCACTTGTGACAGGAACCAAAATGGCACCGGCGCTATCTTTGCCTTGTCATATGGTAAGGGCAGAGGGCCACCGGTGCCATTTCTATTAATGCAGCCATGGCCTGAGAGCAGGAGATCGCACCAGGACTCCCCCCCCCCCCCACTGGACCCCAGGTAATTTAACATTTTGGGGTGGGTTTTCCTGCCCTCCCGATTTATGATTTAAAAAAAAAAAAACCATCCAAATACATCACACATCAGATGTTGTTGGCGAAGCAGGCCTTCTTTGAAGGAGGCAACAAGGTGGGAAAGCAGTTAGCTAATAAACTAAAACATGTACAATTCCAGAACACAATCGCGAAGATTAAGTCAGTCAAGGACCGCATGCTTACTAACAATACAGATATTCGTATACGGTTTCTGGAATTCTACTCTCAATTATATTCACCTAATGCTAACATCTCGCAGGAAAACGTAGATGACTATTTGGCGGGCGTGTCGTTGCCCAGTCTTGCCCCTGATGCACAAGCTGCCCTGGATGCTGAAATCACAGTAGCGGAGATCTTAGATGGCATACATGACTTAAAGGTGGGAAAGTCACCGGGGCCAGATGGCCTGACAGCTAAATTCTATAAGCAATACGGACCTCTTATTGTGGCTCATTTACAAAAGGTCTATAATTCTCTTCGACAAGGTACCTCCCTGGGGGCCCCAGGCGAACCTGGCGGGCATCACAGTGCTCCCCAAACCGGGCCGTGATCCAACGGTGTGTGGGTCATACCGCCCCATCTCCCTGATAAATTTGGACCTTAAGATATTGGCGAAAATTCTAGCAGGCCGCTTGAGTAATATCACTCTCCTCATTCACCAAGATCAAGCAGGTTTTATACAGGGGAGAATGGCTGGTGATAACATTCGTAAGCTAGTTGATCTGTTGTGGATCGCTCATGAATGCAAAGATGAAGCGCTTTTTCTTTCTATGGACGCAGAGAAAGCGTTCGATATGGTACACTGGCCATTTTTATTTGGGGTATTGCGGAAAATGGGATTTGGTCCATATTTTTGTGAATGGCTGCTCAAATTATATGAGCGACCAAAAGCCTGTCTTAAGATCAATGGGGGGTACTCTGATTGCTTTGAAGTGGGGAGAGGTACACGGCAAGGTTGCCCTCTCTCGCCCATCCTGTTTGCCATCTTTTTAGAACCTTTAGCCATTAATATTAGGAATAATCCGGGAATACAAGGTTTGAAAGCGGGGGGCACTATGTTTAAATTGTGTCTCTTTGCTGACGACATTATATTCACAGTTGGGAATCCACATGTCTCTCTTAGAAATTGAAAAGGAGATAAAAAATTTTAGTGCAGCTTCTGGTTACAAAGTAAACTGGGAGAAGTCAGAGATCCTTAACGTCACATGTTCGGCAGCTACTGTGACCTTCTTAAGACCCTTGCATCCCTTCCGATGGGCGTCACAAAAACTTAAATATCTGGGCATCTCTCTCACTAGTCATCCGAAAGACCTTTATGGTAGCAATTACCCGCCACTTCTTAAAATCTTCTTTGATTTAGATAAATGGCATAGACTGCCCATTTCCTGGTTGGGCCGTATAGCCACAGTGAAAATGAACATTTTACCTAAATTGCTATACCTATTTCAGTCTTTGCCCATTCCTATTCCCAATGCTGCCATCAAGCTATGGCAGAGGCGCATCTTTAGCTTCATTTGGAAAAGGCACCCGCCACGAATCAGTAGGCAAGTGTTGTATCAAAGCAAGTCAGAGGGCGGACTTAGTGTGCCTAATTTGCAATGGTATCTGGTTGCGGGCCAGGTTAGACCCATCATTGAGTGGCACGAGGCGCGGGCTGGCAAGCATTGGGTTCTCATTGAGCAGGATAGGGCGCCAGGGATGCTATTAGCAGTTATGCCCTGGCAACCCCGACCTACGTGGAAGGCCACTCAGGGGTTACTACCCACGACTCGGCATACTTTATCCATGTGGACTCAATGGAAGACGAAATTAGTGGGTTCCAGGAATTATTTTTATCTTACCAGTTTATACCACAATACCGACTTTAAGCCGGGAATCCCAGTATTAGCATTCCACGCCTGGAAGTCTCGATCCATCACTCGACTAGAACACATCTGGGGGGGTGATAAGCTGCTCTCCTTTGATTCCTTGCAGAAAGCAGTAAGCTTGCCTGCTACGGAATTCTTGGCATATAAACAGATTGCCCACTTTTGTTATACTAATGGAGTAATGGAGGATCTCTCCAGAGGGAAAACTTTATTTGAAGGGTTTTGCTCTATTACACATGGCATGAGGGGCTTACTATCAAAAATATACAAAATTGTTGAATACCAGATTACTGGTTAGTCCCCGATATGTTTTGGCGTGGAGTGTTGATCTCAATACAGCTGTCTCTGCGCAAGATTGGGATCGCATATTTCTATGTGTTGGCAGGTCATCTGTGTCATCGCTTGTTGAAAATAGCTATAAACTGTTGTACAGATGGTATGTTACACCAGATAGATTGGGGAAAATGGTACCTACCTGTGATGGGCGATGTTGGAGGGGATGTGACACTAAGGGAACGTTCTTACACATGTGGTGGGATGGGGATTGTATACAGCCTTTATGGCGGAAAGTGGAAGGCTGGTTGTTTGAGATGTTGGATCAACCTATAAGCCTTACAATAGCAGGAGCTTTGTTGAATGACTGACCAGGGAGAGCCTACGGTGGCAGTGGGCTTGTGCACTCAAGTATGCATAGCAGCCAGACTAGAAATTGCGAGGCTTTGGAAACATTCATCTGGAGCGACTTTGGCTGCGGTGCAACATAGAACGGATCAGGTTTGCACCCTGAATAAGCTTACCGCAGAAAAGCATAAACGGTTAAAAGCTTTCTATTGTATTTGGACGCCTTACCTGCAGTGGAGAGCATCCTGGACAACACTCTCCAAACATAACGGGATTTCTGTGTATAAGGGACATTGTATATGGGACCTGTTTACATCCCCCTACTTGATGATGCAAGGTCTGGGGCTTCTGTTACCTGGGCTCGGGTGCTTGTTCCTACTCACTCTTGTTGTGCTGACTTCTGACATGTATACATTTATGCAGCTCTGCATGAACCGGGGTCTGGACAAGTAAATACTGAGCGTGCTGGTAATGACCACACGAATTTTGTATTTTGTATTAAGCAATAAATGTTGTTTTGTGGTCAGTTACAAGGGACGTTATAGGGGAAGGGTGGGAGGAGGGGTTTAAAGGGAAGAAAAATCGTGATGTAACCATTATTGGTATATACACTTTATTCCTGTTGTTGTATTGTGCAATTGTTAGCATCAATAAAATTGTCAAACAAAAAAAAAAAAAAAACCATGACGATCAGATTTCCCTCCCCCCCCAGCCAAAATCTATCGTTAAGATGATCAATCACACGATTCACATCCCTAATATTCAGTGCCTTGCTTGAGGACAGCAAGAGTGCAGAGCTGTGACCAGGGCAATTCTGCCCTCCAGACACCCATTGGCAGTGTTACAGGAGAACTCACATTCTAGTCAGTCCCTGGACATAGAAGGCTCTTCCTAGGGATCCTTTGGCCTATTTACTCTGTGCTGCAGGAGAGGAACTTTTCAAACTAAGCACATGCTGCCTTCATGCAGGGCACTTCTAGGCTACATACAAGTAGAAAAATTAAGTCTACTGGGTCCAAACTGGAATTCTGAGACGTTGTGTGATACCAGATAAAGATTTAAATGGGAGCTAAAAACATGGCTATTCAAAAATGCATATAGCCTAAGTTAAAAATATCAGAATGTAGTGTACCACAAACAAGACAGACAAGAGATACTAATTGAAGCATGATAAATAAGTTTAAACGAGAGAATGTATGATTCACAATGCAATGTAGACATTTTTCCTGTACTTGTGTTATGTCCTAGATTAGTAAATATTACTACAACTTAATGCCTGCTTATAAATACTACCTCTGTAACCGATCATTGACAGAGCTATGAATGTTAATTTTGTCAACTTGTGATCTATACATGTAACGATGGAATAAAGTGCCTAAATATATTTCACAGATAAGTGCCTTGATGTGATTCTCCATTACCACCTTGAATAAACATAGCAATTGAGTAAAAATAGTACCAAAGACTTAATACCATTGCGAAAAGACTAAATGATTTTTGTTTCAGTGTTTACTGAAGAGGATGTTGGGGAGATACCTGTTCGAGAAGGTTTTCATGGGAAATGATTCAGATGAACTTAGATGTGGTAGGCCTGATTGATAAACTGAAGATTAGTAAATCACTTGGATCGAATGGTATACACACCAGGGTTGTAAAGGAACTCAAAAATAAAATTTCAGACCAATTAGTAAAAATTTGTAACCTATCATTAAAATCATCCATTCTACCTGAAGACTGGAGGATAGCTAATGTAACCTCAATATTTAAAAAGGGCTCCAGGGGCAATCTGGAAAACTACAGACTGGTTAGCCAGACTTCAGTGCCAGAAAAAATAGTGGAAAGTGTTCTAAACATCAAAATCACAAAACATATAGAAAGACATGGTTTAATGGAACAAAGTCAGCATGGCATTACACAAGGCAAGTCTTGCCTCACAAATCTGCTTTACTTTTTTGAAGGAGTTAAACATGTGGATAAAGGTGAACCGGTAGATATAGTGTACTTGGATTTTCAGAAGGCTTTTCACAAAGTTCCTCATGAGAGACTTCTAGAAAAAGTCATGGGATAGGTGGCTATGTCCTTTTGTCGATTACAAACTGGCTAAAAGACAGGAAGCAGTAGGATTAAACGGATAATTTTCTCAGTGGAAGGGATTGGGCAGTGGAATGCCTCAGGGATCTGTATTGGGACAGTTTTCAATATATTTATAAGTGATCTGGAAAGAAATTCGACGAGTGAGGTAATCAAATTTGCAGCCAATACAAAATTGTTCAGAGTAGTTCAATCACAAGCAGATTGTGATAAATTGCAGGAAGACATTGTGAGACTGGAAAATTGGGCATCAAAATGGCAGATGAAATTTAATGTGGATAAGTGCAAGGTGATGCATATAGGGAAAAATATCCCATGCTATAGTTACACAACGTTAGGTTCCATATTAGGTGCTGCCACCCAAGAAAAAGATCTAGGCATCAGTGGATAACACATTGAAATTCTGATGAAACAAGAGGGTAGGTTGTCTAAGAAAGCCGTGTGGGCAACAGAAAATAGGTTAGACACCAGAAAAAGTCCAAACTGGTTCTTTGAGTGGAGACAAATTGATACAAACGCCCGACTCAGGCTGAGTTTCGCCCACTTGGGGCTGCCTCAGGGGCTAGAACAAATATAACATAATTAAACATACATACCAATTTATTAAATTTTCTAAATAATTTAAAAGGTAACCACAGAAGATGTTGTTGAACAAGTAACAATTGAAAATATAGAAAAATTATTAGATTTGTACCTGTATGCAGATTCTCTATACAGTCGTATTCTTATAATATACTTCAAATGTCTTAAAGTCTGTAAATAATGTAACATAATTTGTAAATATACATTAAAAAATTTTGAAAACGATGAAAAAAATGAAATAAATGAGCATTCATGAGAAAATTAGAGATGAAATGAGAAATCTGAAATAAGATGAAATGCAAAAGAAACTCACATTTCTATAGAAAATGGGCAACAAATGTATCTTACAAATATCGCAAAAGGAATTTATATAATTATGCATTTGAGAAGAGTAATGTTAAGAAAAGGGACATTGAAAATGTGAAACTACATCAAGTAAAAATACAATAGCCAGTCTATTATTCATATCTAATATTTTTACATATTACTGTAATTAAACAGATTCTTACCAAATTACATACAGTAGGATAGATGGAACATGTTGTATTGTAATTAATCAGGAACACAACTTAGTATCGCGTTTAGAAACATTACAAAAAAACATTTAACATTTTACTATTATTTGTCGGGTAACATACACCATAAATGAATTGTTTAAAATGTTCAAGATTAATTATGTTAATTGCGTGCACTGATAGCGATGCTGAAATGAAACTAGTATGTCTTGATTTAGCGATCTGAACTGTTATCTTAAAAAATTAAATACATATTTAGCTAGAAGCTACTAACATACTAATAAAACATATATAGGGACAAAAACTGCATATTTACGGGCCGACTGCTTGAATGCAGGTTTAATGCTACTAGATGTCAGGGAAAGCCGTGTGGGCTATTTAAACATATACGGAGCCTCGTAGTGACTGCTGTATTGAAACTGAAAACTACCAGGATGTGTCTTTTACACCAAACACATTTTTCACATTTAACACATTTTTACTGAGGTATTAAGATTAGCTATGTTAGTTTTATGCACTAAAAGTGGAACTAGTATGACTTAATTTAGCGATCTCAACTAGTATTTAATTTTTAAGCTTGCGATTATATGTAACCATATTATGTGGAACTAAACAGCATTAAGTACATATTTGACAAAACTTACTAATACAAATAATAAAACATATATGGGGACAAAGCTCTACTTTGACTAGTTATTAAATATAGGTTTAATCAGGAAATGCCGTGCAAGCTATTTAAACATATACGGAGCATAACGGTAACAGCTATATTACAACTAAAACCTATATTATAACTAAAAACTAAAAACTTGCACAATACTTCTTTAAAACAGATATGGTAAACCAAAGGTCAAAACACAAAACTGTCATGTTATGCTGTCATGCCGTTTTTTTTAATCTCGTCCCTAAAATTCTTCAATATCGGATCAAATGTAAAGTCTACTGATCTAAGATATTCTAAAAGCATTTACTTACTGGGTTCACACAATCTCCGCTCAGTGCAATGAAATATATAAAATCTATACGGCTGTGAATGGAGTTTAGAGTAAAAATAGCGCCAAAACAATGTCAATCAACTGGAGGGGGCGTGTTAAACAAAATACCCGTATGTAAATGTCCAAATCGTGCCAAAAAATATGTCAATCAAGCATCGGGGCGTATCCTAAAACTATGTGTGTAGACCTACCTATGTTATGAAAGTGTAATCTAATATGAATTGATAACTTAGGGCCTCATTTTCCATTATCGCAGTGGTAACGCATTGTTACCGCGTGCGATAAAAATCGGGGGCGTGGCCCATGCAAATAGGTGGTTTTTCGTGGTTCGCGAATGTTTCGCCTGCGGCGAAGCTGTTTCGCGTGCGGCGAAACAAATATCGCAGTACGCGATGAAAAGGTCAAAATAATATCGCGTACCGCGCCGTTGCCGCGGTACGCGATACAAAATGAAACCAAATACCGCGTCACGCGATAATGTGTCTGGTATAAAACCTGACTTCCTGCCCCTCCTCCTTTGAGGGTTTGGAAGGAGTGTTGGATAGTGAAGGTAGGTGTTGGTGGTATAGAGAAGTGGTTTAGAGAATTGAATACTGAGTGCGCTGTCCTGTGTTTCTGTTATAATTTGTTTCCCTTTACCTTGTGTCTTTTGTAATCTGTGTTTGAGTGCAAGTTTGTTAGTCAACTGTTTGTCCATCTGTGTGGAGGAGGGGGAGGAGGAGGAGGAGGAGTGTGTTGGTGGTGGTGAGGAGGAGGAGGAGAGAGGAGTGTGTTGGTGGTGGTGAGGAGGAGGAGGAGGAGGAGGAGAGAGGAGTGTGGTGGTGGTGGTGAGGAGGAGGAGGAGAGAGAGGAGTGTGTTGGTGGTGGTGGTGGTGAGGAGGAGAGAGGAGGATGGAGCGTGAGAGGAGTGGCAGGAGAGGAGAGAAGAGGGGTGTTGAGAGGAGGGGGAGGGGGAGGAGGGACGTAGGGGACTGAGGAGTAGGAGCAGGGACCGGGACAGGGGTAGTGGGAGAGATAGGCAGGAGGGAAGAGATAGGAGGAAGGGGGAGGGGGATGGGGGGAGGCAGGATAGGATGGCGGGAAGAGGTAGGGCTAGACAGGCAGGGCAGAGGGGAAGGGAGTGGGAAGTGCAGGGTCAGGTGGGGGGGGGGAGGAAGGGAGTGGGGAACCTGGGGGGGGTGGAGAGAGAGGACAGGGAGGAAAACCCTCCGGAAGTGGCACCCCAACCAGGTAGCCAGGCCAGGGTCAGGCAGCGTGCTGTCAGGTTCAGCCAGGAGGACAATGACATGCTCATCCAGGGGGTCCTGCGCCACTATCCGCGGCTGTTTGGCAACCTGTCAGTGAGGACCAGCAAGGCAGCAAAGGCCGAGATCTGGGCCAGCATAGCTGGCCACATACAGCGGGAGAGCGGCATCCCTCGCACCGGGGAGCAGGTGGCCCACCGCTACCGCGACATTAAGGCCCAGCTGAAGACCCGCATCGCTGACAGGAACCAGTACCTGAAGGCCACAGGCGGACGGTCCCCATGCCCCATCCGCTTCACACCCATGGAGCAGCAACTGATGGAGCGTCTGGGACCAGATGTCTTCGAGGGATTGCATCCCCACCTGGATACATCCCACCTCGAAGAGGGTAAGCTGCCCTCTGGGGCCCCTTCCCCCCCCCCCCCCCCCGCCCCTTCCCCCCCCCCCCCCCCCCCCCGCCCCTTCCCCCCCCCCCTGTGAACGGTCGTAACACAATGTTTAGGCCAGGTTTCAGTTTCTGTTACCCATGTGCTCTGCAGAACTGTAGTGGCCCCCCCTCCCCCAGTTAGCAAGGGGCAGGCAGCAGGGTGCAAGACATGCTGGCAACAGGTCACTGTCTCCATGAGGGCTGGGCCTCAAGCCTCAACCTCACCACCCATGCCATGAGGAATGTCTCAAAGAACCCAACTGTACTGTATACGCAGAATGACATGTTGGTTGTACATTAGCTGCCCCTGTTTGACATCACAGTACTATAACAGAACAGCTGTGTTACTGATGCAGTGTATCCTCTTTCTCCCCAATCTTCCTACAGAGCCATCTGGTCCCAGGCAGCAGCCCTCTGATGACAGCTGGGAGGGCCCAGGCACAAGCAGGGATCCACCAGGGCTGAGGCGGCCACCCATGATGACGAGGCCATTCTACATTGACGCAGAAACACAGTGGTCAGAGGAGGAGGAGGTGGTGGTGCAGGCCGCAATGCCACCCCCAGGCAGCCCCTATACCCTGACTGAGGCCTTTGAGGAGTTTGAGTGGGGCCACCCCCACACTCCTCCGCGGGCAGGCATCCTGGGGACCTCACTGGCTACCCCGCCCATCCAACCCACACCGCTAATGTCCCCATGCAGCTCTGCAGCGGGAGCTGCGCCACCAATGGCCATGGGACATCCCCTCGGACCGGAGGAACCGCCAGCAGTGCCACCTGTCCAACTGGAACCAGTGGCTGATGGAGGCTTGGAACGCATAGTGCTGGAGATGCGTGCCCTGAGGCG
The DNA here is from genome assembly GCF_901001135.1 of Rhinatrema bivittatum. Classification (NCBI taxonomy): domain Eukaryota; kingdom Metazoa; phylum Chordata; class Amphibia; order Gymnophiona; family Rhinatrematidae; genus Rhinatrema; species Rhinatrema bivittatum. The sequence goes on along the minus strand of NC_042616.1, from coordinate 50,797,859 downwards.
AGCATGGAGGCAGCAGAGGCGGGACAACCAGGTATTGAGTGCAGCAGTCACGAGTGCAGCCAACAACATCGCGAGTGCAGGCAACAGCATCGCAGGAGTGATAGCCACACAGAACAACATCCTGATGCAGATTCTGCAGCGGCTGCCAGATGCGCAGGCCTCGTCCTCGGCAACCTCAACGCCCCAGCCAAGTCCCTCAGTGTCCCGAGGCCGCAGGGGCCGTCCACCGAAGAAAATGCCACCACCCAGCGGACCATCGGGACGTGGCAAGGGGCCCTGAGGGGACCAACATGGCCCATAAACGGGGTATGGGCAGGTACACCCAACCACCACTGTGATGCACACCCCACAGAGGGGCAGTGCCATCGAGATGGAAGAGGATGTCCCGCTGGCTGCTCCCCACAGAGGGGCAGTGCCGTCGAGATGGAAGAGGATGTCCCGCTGGCTGCTCCCCACAGAGGGGCAGTGCCGTCGAGATGGAAGAGGATGTCCCGCTGGCTGCTCCCCACAGAGGGGCAGTGCCGTCGAGATGGAAGAGGATGTCCCGCTGGCTGCTCCCCACAGAGGGGCAGTGCCGTCGAGATGGAACAAGATGTCCCGCTGGCTGCTCCCTACAGAGGGGCAGTGCCGTCGAGATGGAGGTGGAGGCACCATGCAATGCCCCCACCCACCTGCTCACCTGGCTCACCGCCATCCGCTGCGCCACTCTGCTGTCTGCCACCGCCATCCGCTGCGCCACTCTGCCGTCTCCCACCTTCTGTTTCAAGGGCTGCACATTCTGGCAGTGTGCTGTAGGATGACTGGTCTGCTGAAGGCCTGTTAATGCTGGTTGTGTGGTGCGATCTGTGCCTCATGTCTCCAAAAGCCATGTGCTGCTGTGTCCTCCTGGGCCTCCTCCTGCTGCTGCTGTGTCCTCCTGGGCCTCCTGCTGCTGCTGCTGCTGTGTCCTCCTGGGCCTCCTCCTGCTGCTGCTGTGTCCTCCTGGGCCTCCTGCTGCTGCTGCTGTGTCCTCCTGGGCCTCCTGCTGCTGCTGCTGCTGTGTCCTCCTGGGCCTCCTGCTGCTGTGTCCTCCTGGGCCTCCTGCTGCTGTGTCCTCCTGGGCCTCCTGCTGCTGTGTCCTCCTGGGCCTCCTGCTGCTCCTGGGCCTCCTGCTGCTGTGTCCTCCTGGGCCTCCTGCTGCTGTGTCCTCCTGGGCCTCCTGCTGCTGTGTCCTCCTGGGCCTCCTGCTGCTGTGTCCTCCTGGGCCTCCTGCTGCTCCTGGGCCTCCTGCTGCTGTGTCCTCCTGGGCCTCCTGCTGCTGTGTCCTCCTGGGCCTCCTGCGCCTCCTGGGCCTCCTGCTGCTCCTGGGCCTCCTGCTGCTGTGTCCTCCTGGGCCTCCTGCTGCTGTGTCCTCCTGGGCCTCCTGCTGCTCCTGGGCCTCCTGCTGCTGTGTCCTCCTGGGCCTCCTGCTGCTCCTGGGCCTCCTGCTCCTGGGCCTCCTGGGCCTCCTGCTGCTCCTGGGCCTCCTGCTGCTGTGTCCTCCTGGGCCTCCTGCTGCTCCTGGGCCTCCTGCTGCTGTGTCCTCCTGGGCCTCCTGCTGCTCCTGGGCCTCCTGCTGCTGTGTCCTCCTGGGCCTCCTGCTGCTCCTGGGCCTCCTGCTCCTGGGCCTCCTGGGCCTCCTGCTGCTGTGTCATCCTGGGCCTCCTGCTGCTGTGTCATCCTGGGCCTCCTGCTGCTCCTGGGCCTCCTGCTGCTCCTGCTGCTGCTGTCTGGTCCTGACCCTTCACTGCTGTAGCCAGACCCTTCATGTGTTTGCCTGCTGCCTACATGCTGAACCGCTGGGTACCTTGTCCGCTGGCTGGCCTCTCAGGCTGTCCCCTTTCAGTGCACTCTTTCAACTTGGACTGCCTGGGGCCTGGACTTTCACTCTGCTGGCTGGTCTGTCAGGCTGTCCTCTTTCAGTGCACTCTTTCAACTTGGACTGCCTGGGGCCTATGCCTGTCTACGCATTGTATACTGACCAGCGGTAATCAATGTATTACAGTATCCAAGCTATTGGGGTGCCACTTCCTGTTCCTAGGTAATCATGCTTTGCCAGTACTGATAACACCCACTACCTGCATATGTGTATATACTGCTGATGGTGGAGTGATGTAGTCCGGAATTGGATCACTTTGGATCCATTAGCTATCTAGTACTTGCAGATAATGAATACCTAGGAACATCAATTGTATGCTGTTCCTGCTGCCATAATACTTGTCTATACCCTGCTGAATGTTGTCACGAATAAATATCCTATTTAACCTGCCACCTATTGTGTCCGTGCCATGTTCCTAATGTGCTGTTGGTGTACCCCCGCCACACCTTGCATGTTGTATCCCACATTGCACCAATACTGAGTGTTCAAACTGGCCCCTGCCTGACGTTCAGTATTGCTACCTGTGCATCTCTCTGTCACATACCTTACAGAGTTAAACATAGGGCAGTACCAGACATGTCCCTAACAGTAGTAGACGTATTGTTCCTCAGTACAGGGAATGCACAGTAATGGAGTGTGCTGATGTATGGCAGCACTCCTGATCTGTGAGGAAAGGGGAAGGGGTGGCCAGCTGTGGATTGCAATAGGACTGCTCATGTCATGCACTGATGTCGGTGAAGAGTCCAGACATGGATATCTGACCAGGGTGCAGTATTGTACCTATCTCGGCATTACACACACCACGTAAGTAAGGTTAACTGATAAGGTACTAGCCGACGATGGCTCCTAGGTAGTCTCTCACCTCTGCAGGTAAGTGGGCGATTGCTTTCACCACTGCTGGGTGACTGACTGGGAGGTTGGCATGCACGACATCCATGATAGTGGTAGCGCAGGCACACTTTCCATTTCCAGGCACCATTGGCATACAATACTGTGTAGGCCTTTCCAGCTGTACTCTGTGCAATCCCATACATCGTTGTACATCCCCACCATGGCAGCATGGTTGTGTTCCAGGAACACCATCGTCTAGGCACGCATTTAGCATTAAGGTTGTGGGCCCCTGACAGGTGTGGCAGGGGAAGGGTAATGTTGCTATCTGCATGCTGTGTATGACAGCAGTTGCACAGACTGTCAGCAGCCAGCTAAGTGGGCTGTCAGTTGTACGGAGAGGGGAACAATGTTAATGCACAATCGCCATAGCTGTGTACAGGGTGCAAGCGGTGTAAGGTATGGTTAACAGCCCTTAAGTGTGTTTAGCGGGTGTCCATGTGCACACTGATGTGGTGACTGCTGTTGTGCAGTCACTGTTGCTCACCCATGTAGGATTTTGTGGCTCTGAAAGGTGCAGGTATCGCAACAAGGGGTCCCCATCCATAGTGGCACACATCCCTCTGGTGCCATCTCCTAGCTGTGGGGTGTGCATGGATCCTCCATTAATGGTGGACATGGGCCACCATCTGATGGCCCACACTGTGTGGTCCAGAGTCCTACTGTGTCCTCACATATGTTAGGTCACTACACACACATATGCCAGCCACTCACCAAGGTGGACTGTCCTTGGTGATAGGGCATGTTGATTGGCTAACCAGTACAGGGCAGTCACAGGTATCGGTCAGTTGTGACAGATATTTGTTAGACATAACTGTCCCTCAAAGGTGCAACAATCATTCACATGCTGCAGAACCCCAGTGGACTTTCCTTCCTACAGGTGTGCAGTTGCGACAGTTACAGGTAAACAATGTTGCTCACACATCATTTTCAGCAGACATTTTACACAGACTGTGTGACCTGTGTCACCATCATGTTATGTAGGCACCTCACACCCATTGTGCCACAAACCCTGTCGTGTAGCTCCTGTACCTGCAAGCCTTTTTTGAGGGACATCATGTGGATGGGACGCCTACCCTCCCAACGTACCAATATGGGTGCAGCTATGTCACGCGGAGGGACATGTAGGTCCATGTGTGGCCCTTATTCCCTATATGCCTGCACACAGCGCAGTTAGCAGTACTGGTACCACCACTGTGCACCAGCTCCTGTGCACCACATACTTGGGAAGCAAGGTAAAGGGGGTCTCCTACACATATGGCCTGTCAGGCAGTGCCACAGGTCATTCAGCATGTGGAAACAGTAATGTTCTACTGATGATGATGTGTGTGCCACATTGGTTAGCTGTCACCATCTGCCTGACCAGCACACCTGTAGGGAGGGAGGTACACTGGGGTTCTGCAGCATGTGAATGATTGTTGTCCTGTTCTAATTCAGTAGATTATACTGAAGATCTGTATCACTGGGTCTCACACAGTTCTGTATTCATGGCATTACTAAGGACCCTGTTGGTGCACCCATGGAGGACACAATCCATGAATGATGGTTTTCCACTGTACGTGGACATCAGGAAGCTGTCACCTGTCGAACGCTTGCCATACATGGTGTACGGTGTTGCCTCCATGTCCATGGCACTGTGTGGCCCGTGTATGCACTGAGGCAGAGGCCAAGTGCAACACTGAACACTGTGATGGTATTTTTCAACACCCTTAGGCACATCTTGTGTCACTGACACATTCCACCTCATTAACAACAGGTAGCCATGTCAGAACATACAGCATGTACCGTGCAGCCTGTGTAACGTCTGCATACCCAGCTAGTGGAAACCAGGACCATACAACTGTGGTGCAGCAGGTAGCACAATTGTTACGGATGCACATTTGCTTGGCCAAGTGTGCGGTATATGAACACTGTGACCAGCCATGGCAGGGGCTGATGGCACCATTGGCCCTCCTTATATCCCCTTGTGGAAGACATCGCTGGGTGCAGCCAGCTCACGTGCTGCCAGACGGGTGCACCCTCATAAGGTACAGTACCTGTAGGCTCCAGGTGTACATCTGCATGGGCTCATGCTTGAGGGCCAAAGCAAGAGTGGATGGTGGTGAGGGGGGTGTGTGTGTGTAATGCAGAGCCGAGGTACCACCTGTACCCCGAGATGCCATCCTGGTATGGGGTGCTGCAGTGGGCAGCACCATCATTGTCAGATAGTGGCAACACAGCAACCTGTCCCAGTCACACAAGCTGGGGGGATGGGTTGGCATATCTTGTGGCCAGACTGGGGGGGAGGCGTGGTTATGGTCAGAGCGCAGACCAATCCTCAGCCCAATCGGTCACCTTCCTGCCCTGTGTACCATTATACCGTACAGTATGAGGGCGACAGGCCACTGTACCCTACATACTTTATGAGCCACACATGCTTCCAGTATGAGGAATCCTTTATTTATTGTGATTATTTATTTCAGTTTGTTAGATCCCAACATTCCTGACAATAGTCCCATCATGCTGGTTCACATGACACAGGAGTGCAAAATAAGCTTACACCTGAACAATAGTGCAGAAAAAGCTGTTACATGTAACAGCAGAATATGGAATTTGGAGTAAGAAGGCAACATATGAAAAGGAAAACACGATAAGTATATATAATCACATTGTAAGAGGTAGCTAATAGTCATATTTATGGTGAGGTGTGTTGACTGTTAGGTGTTAAATAGTGGAGTTCTGGCCAAGCCTGCATGAACAGCCATGTCTGGGGTCCCCATAGATGATAGGGTCAGCCATTAGTTTCTCACCCTGCCTGACATGCTGTCCTTCCCATCACATGCCAACAGTCAGGCCAGCACCTTTGTAGGCAAGAATGCGTAAGGTGGCTGGGTAGCCCCAGTCCACAGCTCCGTGCAGCCAGCACTGCTGACACTTTCTTCAGGTGAGATGTCATGACGGGAGTATGTCCGGCCTGCATTAAATGGTGGCTGTGTGTCCCAACAGGGGCCATCTATATCATGAGGGGGTCTGACAGCATGTGTGTGTGTGCTGCTTCCAGGAGCATGCATGGCCAGGTAGCTCTTCCTTGCTGCTGAGGTGCACTGTGTTGCTGAGTAACCCCATCAGATAATGTGTGCCATATCTGGAATGACACAGGTGTGTGGTACACCTTGGATGGCAGAGGTGCACTGCACAGCAACCCAGAGTATGTAGCAAGTGCTCAGCCCAATGGCACAGAATAGGTATCACACATACAGCACCTCAGCAGCGGCTTGAGGCAGCGCTTCCCCACCCTATTAAGGCCTACATCCTCTGTGGCAGGCCAGCACCCCACACAGTTGTTGGGTGGACACACATAGCAGGTGAAGCACGTAGCAGACTGAAAGGAGCTCTGCACACTAACCTATTTCCTAACCCATCGGTGGGCAAACAGGCCGTCTGGGGCAGGGGTCTGCCCCATGCCACCCTTAAAAGTGTGTCTGTATAAGGTGTTGCCGAACCTGGCTGCCCCTGAGTGTGTTGTCATGCCGTCGTGCACGCGCACATGGGGGATCAGGTCTGAGGTCTGGAGCTATAGCCACAGGTATTCCATGGCGAAGAGCCACATTATGGAACACACAGCAAAGCAGGGTTATTTGAGCAACCTTGTGGGGGGCATACAGTAGCGCTCCACCACTCTTGTCCAAACATCAGAAGCGGCTCTTCAAAAGGCCGATGGTACGTTCGATGACCATGCGGGGTAGCAGTTAAGGACCGATTATAGGCCAGCTGTTGTTCTGTGGCAGGCTGGGGGAGCGGGGTCATCAGCCAGGGCCTGCATCCATAGGCTGCGTCTCCTGTAGCAATGACATAGGGAACAGATTACACATACTTATGTTTCTGTCCCATGGATGTATGTGCTCAATACATGCAGTTGAACCGGATGGCACGAGGCAGCCCATTCCTGTTTCCCTACACCTTATGTGTGTGGTGTCAGGATTGCTTTGGCACACAGCTGGTGGGTGTGGCTATTAGGCGTTATAGCACGTGAAGGGCCCCTAAACAGTGAGATGTATGTCAGCTCTGTGTATGCGGTTGGTGCATTACACCACTGTCCTGACGTCCCTGTGTTGAAATCATATGCAGTATGCACTCCAGTCATTGTGTACTGACATATGTGCTCAGGTACACCTTCTCTGTCGGTATGCCTACCCAACAACATACATGGTGTCAACTGGCTGCCCCTCAATGTGCACAACTGAGTAGAGATGTTCATGCAAGGTCTCAGGAACGTCAGGGGCACACTAACACCTGTGGATGTGAGCTGCTCTCACATGACAGGTCTCAATTCATCTTGCACACTGCCAGTAGCCATGGCTCCACCCAATATGTGTCGGCTGTCCACCTGTGCGGTGAGGTGAGCAAGCCATGCCACATACAGGGCGTACTGCATAGTTTGTGCTTGGCAGCCAATGGTACATAGTTGGGTGCCTGAGCCATTACGCCACTTTCAGTAACACAATGTCCCACTCAGGTCTGTTGTGATGGGGACCTGTGACTCCATCACAACAGGCGTCTACATCACCTTTGTGTGCCATTACAGAGATGACCCTTGCAAAAATGTTATATGTATGTTAACGTGGATCTTACCTACAAGCCAACCATCGCCATACAGGCCATCTTCGAATTTGCGATACAGAGCTGATTGCCTGAGTACGAAGGCATCGTGCGCTGACCCCGGGAATCTGGACATCACCGAGAGGATCCGCATTCCAGCATCACACACCACTTGCACGTTGAGGGAGTGGAACTGCTTCCTGTTGCAGTAGGCTGCCTCCGTCTCACGGGGTGGAACGATGGCCACATGGGTGCAGTCAATAGCTCCAATGACATTCGGAAAGTGGGCAACGGCATAGAAACCACGCTTGAGGTCCATCAGGTCCTGTCTGTTGCGTGGGAATGCTATGTAGCGAGGCATGCGGTCCATAACAGCTGCAATGACCTGGTGCAGACACCGGGAAAAGGTGCTCTGTGACATGCCACCCACAACAGCTACCGTGGATTGGAAGGAGCCACTTGCTGTGAAATGCAGGGCGGCCAAGAGTTTGGTCAGGCCGGGGATGGCACGGCTCCTTCGGGTTCGGGCCTCAAGGGCACCTCGTATGTCTCCATATAGTTCCATGATGGCACGAGTGCTGAGGCGATATCTGCTGATGACTACATCCTCTGGCGTTCCCAGCAATGTGGTTCGTGGCAGATGGATCCTATGCCTGTAACGATGGCGACGTCGACCAACATCCTGGCGTCTGCGTTGGGCCTGGTCAGCCATGGCGTGCACCTGCCCCATACACTGTGGATGTGTGGAGCAGATTCACCTACTAAGAACAGGCCTTTTTATTGGCCAGCTCTACATTTGTAGGTCTATGGGGATTGGTTTGGCAAATTTTCGTTCAACGCGCTAGTAGCGCGCTGCGCGCTGTGCGCCGCGATAGACTGTATCGCATTTGAAAGGGTTGTAGTTATTGGCCGCGTTAGGAGCCGCGCTAACACCGCCGCGGGTTTCGCGCCACGCGGTACCTCCTGCCTACTTTACATTTGCCCCGCCCCAACTCCGCCCCCTGAATACATTATTCCATATTTGCATTCGCGAACCGCGATATATGCTTGTTATCGCGGTTCGCGAATTTAGCGCAGGCGGTACAGCCGTATCGCGCGCGGTAACTCTTTGGAAAATGAGGCCCCTAGTTATTTGGTGTGAATAAATAAATACATTATAAAAATAGATATTAGTTTTTCTTCCATTTTACAAAATCAACATAAGTATAAACTGATGCATAATGTAAAACTTAAAAATCCTGATCTTCACAATATAAAAAGAAAATTTGTGTAAAAAATATATGTGCCCATAAATAAATCTGATAAAAATCACCCATTAAGATAGTAATATAGTTTTTCAAACATTATATTTAAGGCATAAATTAGCATGTAACATGTATCAATTTGTCTCCACTCAAAGAACCAGTTTGGACTTTCTGGTGTCTAACCTATTTTCTGTTGCCCACACGGCTTTTAGACAACCTACCCTCTTGTTTCATCAGTCCTTCACTATTGAGGATTATGTTCTACTCCCCTTGGAAAGACATTTTAAGTTTCAGTGATGAACAATTACATGAGCTTTTACCTGATTAACCCTTTTTTAAAGATAAAGACCATGGCTTTGAGGATTTTTTAAAGTGGGAGGAAACCATCAATATCAGTAAAAGTTTGGTGAGAAGCACCCTCGATGCCTCCACACTTTTAGATTACTGCAGGTACAAAAGGATTCCTAGAGGACTATGGATGAACAAACCTCCTAGTATGTACAAAGATGATTCAGGATTTATGACTGCTTGGGAAGCAATACTTAACAAATGTTCATTAGACCTCATGATATTAATCAAAACTTCAAAAAACAGGAAGAAAATCAGATGAACAATTGGAATATTTGAAGAAAAGTGACCTGTGTTTTGAACTCATTCACGAGGACTACAAGAAAAATTTGGCTGATTTCACTTGAGAGTTGAAAAATGTAAAATATGAAAAATTCAAACGTGATGAAAATGACTATAACAACCATAAGATATACAATTGGCATTTACAGAAAAAAAATAATGACAATGTGTTCAAAAATAATAAGTTTAACCAACAAAAGAATTTCAAGCCAAGAGAAGATTTGATCGGAAATAGAGAAAAGAACAAATTCCAGTCCAGAACATGTTAGAAATGCCAAACGTAGTCGCAGCCATACAGGTGATTTTGACCCATCAGCACCATTATTTTCTGAATCTGATAATGACAGTGGACAGATAGTTGCAAATAGACCTATGACCAGAGCATATGAGATAAATAAATTATGGAGGAAAGATTCAGAGAAGATCAACCACAGAAAAAGTCTGAAAGTCCTTTTTTAAGAGGACGAGGAGCATGGCGGGGAACATGGCGTGGGAGGGGATACAATCAATATCAACAGTACAACCAGTACTAATACAGTCACATAATACTATAATTATCTGCATGCACCCTTACACAACACGAAAAGAATGCATTAAAGGTTTGTTTGTCCCCACTCCTACTCACAATGCATTTAAAACACGCACTGAGTTACTCAAATTTACTCGTAAATTGAAAATAATGGACATTTTTTCAGATAAATTGAGTGGCACTAAAGATATTTCCATTGTAAAAAAGCCAAGTAAATGGCTTCCTGATGGCAATCCTAATCCTGTTATCCAGACCTTTGAAAACTTAATTTTAAGAGATCTAGATGCACTAGAGCTTAAAATGGATCCAAAGAAGAAATTCCACAATATGACCAGTCAAGAAAGATGCAATAACTACTCTAGGCAAGGATCAGGATATTGTTATAAAGTCCGCAGACAAAGGAGGTGGTGTCATTATGGATAAAATTAATTATATTGCGGAGATAGAACAACTTTCAGATTCTAATTTTTACAAACAATTAGATAATAATCCTACAGAAGCTCTTAAATTTGACATTGATAATTTGCTTTTAATTGCCAAAAATCAAGGTTTTTTAACAAATAAAGAATATGATTTTTTAATGGTGAAATTCCTGGTGCTACTAACAATTTACATTTTACCTAAAATACACAAATCCCTCTCCAACCCTCCAGGCAGACCAATCATTTCTGCTAATGGATTTCTACTGGAACCACTCAGTTTTTGATACCTTTTTAAAACCAGAAGTGAAAAAAATTCCATCATACATCAGAGACTCTGCTCATTTTATTTCAATTTTAAAGGATTTTAATGGTACCACAGATAATGTTGTTTTAGCTACATTGGATATTGAATCTTTATATACCAATATCCCCCAAGATGCTGCTTTAGCTATAGTTACACAACAATTGTTAGCATGCAATTTACACAGACGGATACCTAACAATTGATAGATCTAGCTGAAATAGCTTTGAAAAATAATTTGTGTTCAATAAAAAATTCCTTTTACAAATTAAAGGAGTTGCCATGGGTTCGCCCATGGCACCATCTATAGCTAATTTGTACGTAGCACAGTTTGAAGATCAGTATTTGAAAGAACATCAGTACAAAGAGAATATACTTTTATGGAAGCGTTATATAGACGACATATTTATTTGGAAAGGACAAACAAACGATCTCCAAGATTTTCACAAATGGCTAAACACTCTTGATATTAATTTAAGGTTTACAATTAATTTTAACTGTTTTAACATTCCGTTTTTAGATATTTTAATTAGTATTGTAAATGGAAATTTTGAAATTGATATCGTAAACCAACGAATACTAATAAATTACTTCATTATTCCAGTTGCCATAATAAAACACTTCAAAGAAACTTACCTTTTTTGCAGTTTGAGGCTGAAAAAATTGTGGGAATGAAACAGTTTTTGTGACAAGATCAGAAGAAAAGAAAAGGTTTTAGAAAAATCGTACCCACACAAATTCATAGAGGCAGGTTTTACTAAAGCTTCCACATAACAGATACACTACGAGAAAAAAAACAAACGAAAGAATAGTATGTCCTCTTACATTTACAAATATGTCCTTCCAGATTACCAAAATTGAGGAAACATTGGTCAGTACTTCAATTGTTACCCTGTTTTAAGGATAAAATCATGATTGCAAATAAGAGAAAGAAATATAAAAGAATTCATCTCTCCATCCGCCTTACCAATGAAAAAACCTATTGATAAAAGACCACCAGGTCATCGCCCATGCGGCAACTGCTCTGTCTGTCCTGCAAACATGAAAACTAGTATACAAATACCTGGTACTAGTAAAGAATTTAAATTAAAGACATTTATGAATTGCAATCAGCAGGTGTGGTATATCTAGCACTTTGCACGTGCAACAAGGCTTACATAGGAAAAACAGACCTTTTAATAAGCGCATTATAGAACATAGGAGCAGTATTAAAAGGAAAATAGAATCGAAACCATTAGTGCAACATGCAATATGTATGAACCATAGTTTTAACAATTTTAAATTCTGTATTCTTCAACAACTTGTTCCTAATTGGAGAGGTGGAGATTTAGATACAAGGTTATTACAATTGGAACAGAAATACATTTTTGATTAAGACCATGGAACCTAATGGATTAAATTTAGATATTGATTATTCAGTTTTTTAATGTTTTTTATTGTTCTTACTGATCCATATACTCTATTGATTATTTTTTATTGATTTAGAAGTATTCTTTATCCTACAGTATTTATGCCTTAGTAATATAGTTTTTCATGTTTATCTATATTTTTTTACAAACATTTTATTTATCTTAATGGGTGATTTTTATCAGATATTTATTTATGGGCACATATTTTACACAAATTAATTTTCTTTTTATATTGTGAAGATCAGGATTTTTAAGTTTTACATTATGCATCAGTTTATACTTATTAGTTTTTCTTCCATTTTACAAAAACATCTATTTTTATAATAAATGTATTTATTTATTCACACCAAATAACTAAGTTATCAATTCATATTAGATAATTACATAATTAATATGGTTACATATAATCGCAAGCTTAAAAATTAAATATATTAGTTGAGATCGCTAAAGTCATACTAGTTCCACTTTTCGTGCATAAAACTAACAGCTAATCTTAATACCTCAGTAAAAATGTGTTAAATGTGAAAAATGTGTTATTTGGTGTAAAAGACACATCCTGGTAGTTTTCAGTTTCAATACAGCAGTCACTACGAGGCTCCGTATATGTTTAAATAGCCCACACGGCTTTCCCTGACATCTAGTAGCATTAAACCTGCATTCAAGCAGTCGGCCCATAAATATGCAGTTTGTCCCTATATATGTTTTATTAGTATGTTAGTAGCTTCTAGCTAAATATGTATTTAATTTTTTAAGATAACAGCTCAGATCGCTAAATCAAGACATACTAGTTTCATTTCAGCATCGCTATCAGTGCACGCAATTAACATAATTAATCTTGAACATTTTAAACAATTCATTTATGGTGTATGTTACCCGACAAATAGTAAAATGTGTTTGAAATGTTTTTTGTAATATGTTTCTAAACGTGATACTAAGTTGTGTTCCTGATTAATTACAATACAACATGTTCCATCTATCCTACTGTATGTAATTAATTTGGTAAGAATCTGTTTAATTACAGTAATGTGTAAAAAATATTAGATATGAATAATAGACTGGCTATTGTATTTTTACTTGATGTAGTTTCACATTTTCAATGTCCCTTTTCTTAACATTACTCTTCTCAAATGCATAATTATATAAATTCCTTTTGCGATATTTGTAAGATACATTTATGTTGCCCATTTTCTATAGAAATGTGAGTTTTTTGCCCAATTTTTTTCATTTCATCTTGTTTCAGATTTCTCATTTCATCTCTAATTTTCTCATGTATGCTCATTTTTTTCATTGTTTTCAAAAATTTTTAATGTATATTTACAAATTGTTATTACATTATTTACAGACTTTAAGACATTTGAAGTATATTATAAGAATATGACTATAGAGAATCTGCATACAGGTACAAATCTAATAATTTCTATATTTTCAATTGTTACTTGTTCAACAATATCTTCTGTGGTTACCTTTTAAATTTAGAAAATTTAATAAATTGGTATGTATGTTTAATTATGTTATATTTGTTGTTCTAGCCCCTGAGGCAGCCCCAAGTGGGCGAAACTCGGCCTGAGTCGGGCGTTTGTATCAATTTGTCTCCACTCAAATAAAGAACCAGTTTGGACTTTTTCTGGTGTCTAACCTATTTTCTGTAATACATTGAAATTGTCAGTTCAGTGTGCTGCGGCAGTCAAAAAAGCAAACAATGTTGGGAATTAGGAAGGGAATGTGAATAAGATGGAAAATGTCATAATGCCTCCATCACTCCATGGTGAGACCCCACCTTGAATACTGTGTATAATTCTGGTTGCCACATCTCAAAAAAAGGTAATTGTGATGGAGAAGGTACAGAGAAGGGCTACCAAAATAAGGGGAATGAACAGCTCCCATATGAGGAAAGACTAAAGAGGTTAGAACTTTTCAGCTTGGAGAAGAGACTACTGAGGGGGGATACGATAGAGGTGTTTAAAATCATGAGAAGTCTAGAATGGCTAGATGTGAATTGGTTGTTTACTCTTTCGGATAGTAGAAAGACTAGGGGGTACTCCATGAAGTTAGCATGGCACATTTAAAACTAATCCGAGAAAGTTCTTTTCTACTGAATGCACAATTAAACTCTGGAATTTGTTGCCAGAGGATGTGATTAGTGCAGTTAGTATAGCTGTGTTTAAAAAAGGATTGGATAAGTTCTTGGAGGAGACATCATTACCTGCTATTAAGTAGACTTAGAAAATGGCCACTGCTATTACTATCAACAGTAACATGAAATAGACAGCTTTTGGGTACTTGCCAGGTTCTTATGGCCTGGATTGGCCACTGTTGGAAACAGGATGCTGGGCTTGATGTACCCTTGGTCTGACCCAGTATGGCATGTTCTTATGATAAGTATAAAAGCATAGAAGCATAAAAGTAAATACTTGCTTTAGAATAAGTTAAAAGTGTTGGGAGAAAAAATAATTAAAATGGGAAGCAGTATATGACATGAAATAAAGTGCCTTTTGATGATACTGGTTGAAGCCCATTGTGGTCAAGAGCCTGGAGATTGAAATAGCATGACCGTCTCCAATACTGAATCCCTTTAAAAGCATTTTTGAATTAGCATATAAGTTAACCCTCATGACTGGTGTGGTGTTTATTGTATTTAATACGTGAGGTGATTTGAGCCACTTAGGGCCTCATTTACCAGTTTCGCATGGGTACTGCCTGCGTTAAGTAAAGAGGCATTCCCATGCAAATGAGGCACTTTCCACGCAGCAGGGCATTTTCGCATCCCGCGACGTTTTCGCGATTCGTGCTGAAATCAATGGCAAATCGCAAAGCACGATCTTTTCGTGGCTAGCGGAAAAAAGTGAAACCAAGTACTGCGATAATGTGACATGTATAAAAGGTCACTTCCTGCCCCTCCTCTGAGGGGTTTGAAGTAGATTTGGGAGGTCGGTTTTGGAGTTTGAGGTGTTGGAGCTATGATTTTGATTACTGAGTGCAGTGTCTTGTTATCTTCATTGTCATCTGTTTCCCTTTAGCTGCGACTTGTGTAATATCTGTTGGAGTGAGCTTGTCCTTATCTGTGTGGAGGAGGTGTGGTGGAGGATGGAGTGTGACAGGAGTGGGAGGAGAGGACAGAAGAGGGGAGGAAGAGGGACCTAGTGGTAGGGGTTTGAGTAGGAGCAGGGACAGGGAGAAATAGGCAGGAGGGAAGTGATAGGAGGATGGCTGAGGGGGGAAGGGTGAGGCAGGAGAGAATGGTGAAAAGAGCTAGGGCTAAACAGCCAGGGCAGAGGGGAAGGGAGCTGGAAGCCTGGTGGGTCGGTGAGTGAGGTTAGAGAGGTTAGAGAGGAGACCCCTCCGGAAGTGGCACCGTGTTATATGCTTCAGCCAGGAGGACAACGATCGGCTGATTGAAGGTGTCCTCCGCCACTATGCCCATCTCTTTGGCAACCTGGCAGTGAAGACGGCCAAGCCACAGCTATGGGGCACCATAGCAGTGGATATCAGGTGGCAAAGTGGAATACCTCGCACCGGGATGCAGGTGGCCCACCATTATAGGGACATCAAGGTACAGCTGAAGGTGAAGATAGTGGAGTGCAACGAATACCTGCGGGAGACAGGAGGAAGGTCCCCTTGCCCAATCCGCTTCACGGACATGGAGAGGCATCTGATGCAGCGCCTGGGACCAGACATGTTAGAGGGTTGGATCCACAACTAGATACATCCCACCTTGAAGATGGTAAGTTGGCCTATACTCCCCACCATGTCCTTTCCTGTCCTGTTCAAGGTTCATACACAATGTTTAGCCCTGTTTTCTGCTGAAGTTCCCCATGTGCTCTGCAGAATAGTCTTGCTCCATTCCCCAGACTGGGGCTAGCAGTATGAGGTGTTCAAGAAATGCTTAGAACTGTTAATGGTTTCACTTCCCCCCATGTGCTCTGCAGAGGCCCTTGAGGAGCCCCCATCCCCCAGGCCACGAGGTAAAGAGAAACAGAACTTCATAAGCAGACTGACATGTTGGTCAGTGATTATGTGTCCCTGTTTCCTGCTACTCTAATTCAACCAAACGCTGTGGTACTGATGCTTTCTATCCTTCCCCCCCCCCCCCCATCTTCTACAGAGCCCTCTGGTCCCAGGCAGCAGAGGTCGGATGTCAGCTGGGAAGGCCCAGGCACCAGCAGTGACCCCCCTGGGACAAGGCGGCCACCGATGCTCACCAGGCCCTTTGTGATTGATGCCATGAGGCAGTGGTCGGATGAGGAGGAGGAGGAGGAGGGCGGCCCCACAGCAGCAGGCCAAGGCAGCCCCCTCAGCCTGACCGAGGTCTTTGAATGTCTGAAGTGAGAGTCGTCCGTCCCGTCCCCCCCCACCACCACTCTGCATGCAAGCAGCCCACTCAGGACACCCCTGTCGCATCACCATTCAGCCCTGCACCAGCACCTGTGGCACCAAGAGCACATCCCCCAGCACCAGCTACAGCTGCCCCACCCTTCCTACCGACCCAGGACCCTATCACAGGCAGACCAAATCCGGATGGAACTGCATGGGCTAAGGAGAGCTGTAACACAGCTGACCCGCCACTTCCAGCTCCACACTGCATTGGCCACCCATGCATCCACCAGCATGACAGCAGCGATTGCCACAGAAAACACCATACTGCTCCAAATCCTGCAGCGGATGGCGGACCAGCAGGCATCATCGGCCACAGCCTCAACAGCCCAAGCCAGCCCCTCAGGGTCCCAAGGCAGCAGGGGGCCATCCCCCCCCCCCCAGAACATGCCACCTCCCACAGGACCAGCACGATGTGGCAAAGGGCCCTGAGGGGACCATGAGACACCAGAAACTGGGTAGGGCAGTCACTCCCACCCATCACTGGGATGGCCATCCCGCCAAGTTGCAGTGCTGCCGAGATGGAAGAGCTAACAAACTTTGGGATCTCTATCAGCCTGCCATTGATAAAGTATTAACCCAAATGACCCTCTCTGAATGCAAAAAAGACCGCAATTTTATGTATCTGTCCCAAATTAAGCCAGGCCAAGGAACTTGAATTCAGGAAGCTGCTAAACATTACCCCATTTCCCTGGAGCTCAGATCTAGGGATTTTTCTAGACTGAATTCACACTGAAAGTGTGTTAAAAATCATTAATGGGTATTTTAAACTGAATGTTTAGAAAGATTGAAACCTCTTATTTCCTAAAGATTTTAGAACAGTTCTACAAGCTCTTGTTTTATCAACACTGGATTACTGTAACTCATTGTTTTTGGGCCTACCAGCAAATGTTAAGACCATTGCAATTACAGAACTCAGCTGCCAGACTTATAATAGGAACTAGAAGATCTGATCATATTACACCAATATTAAAAGACCTTCATTGGTTGCCTGTTAAATATAGGGCGTAGCATAAAGTTCTCATTAATTCACAAAACCCTCCACAACAAAAAGATAGAATGGTTAACCTCAACATTACATTTCCATATCCCAACAAGAATTACAAGATCAGAAGGTACAGGGATATTGCCCATACCTTTGCCTAAAATTGCTCATCTAAATAATGTGAGAGAAAGGGATATTTCCATTGCCAGGCCACAACTGTGGAACTCTGCCACAGGAACTAAGGATGGAATCTGACATCAAAATAATTAAAAAGGGCATTAAAATATGGCTATTCATGAGTGTTAACCTAATGATTATATACCCCTATTAAGTTATATTTAGATTTTTGTATTCTCTGCTCTTATTCTTACATCTTTAACGGCATAAATTGTATGATAAATTTTTGCTATTTTATTTGTATTTAGTTTGTTATGAAACATTTTCTTTTCATTTAATTTTGGAAATGCAACTGTTTTTAAATATTTAACTAATATAAACCGATGTGATATGTTCTCATGAAACATCAGAATATAAAAATTAATAAATAAAATCAGGTGCCACAGCTATCTACAGCACAAATGTTTTTGCTTACTTTCACATTCCTCATCTATGATGCACACTCTACCAAAGCCTTACAAGACCTCTGAAAGTCAGCTAGACATGCTACAGTTTGGAGACTCAAGATTTTATTTCAGGTGAACCACAGGAAGATCAAATTGTGTCATCTGTTATCAGTGGGAGCACAGAGGAGAGGATCACCTTTGCTGGTGGCTGAAAGGAATCAGTAAGTTTTTTGCTTGGGACATTGTCTTTTTTAAAAGTATTGGGGCAAAGTTAACTATTTGGGGATATTATTTAGTGTGCTTGTGCCTTTAATAGTCAGAAAGGCATTGAACAAAGAAGTTACTGTTTGTATTTTTATCAGTCAATAAGGTAGCAGTAGATAGTGTGTTTATTTTTAAAAGTCTGCAGAACTGAGTGTGTATTTAATACTAACCGAGTGCTTGTATTGAAAAAAAAACAAAACAAAAAACCCAAAAAGTAACCAGAAGCTAGAAATAAGCTAGGAGCAGTGTATACCTAAGTAAAAAAGTTGAATAGTTCAGCTCAGTTACTCACCTTGGAAAGGTGTTGAGGTAGTGTGATTGGGTTTGAATAGGGACCAACATTTGTTAAAAGAGCAGTGAGTCACTCAGGCTGACTATGAAGTTACTGTATTTCCCAACCCTCCCATCCCTCACCCACCCCTAGCTCATCCCTTAATTTATAGGCAGGTGCCACTTTCACAAAAAAAAACAAACTGAGAATTTGATCAGACCCCGGTAGGCCACTACCAGACACATAGTGAATTCATTAATACATTTAAAGGAAGTTACACACATTCCTACTCCCATAGCAACCTAAAACTTAACTAGGAACTGATCAAAATTGAGATGAAGGCAGCAGTCCAGCAGCAAGAGGGGGGCTTCCCAGTCTTTTGCATAGCGTGTCACATGTATGATTTTTTACCCACTGGTGAGAAGTTGTACATGTGCATGCAATGCAAAGAGCTCCTGGCTCTCAGAACGAGTCTGATCTCTGGAGGCTAGAGTAGCAGACCTGGAGAAGCTGAGGCAGACAGAGGTATATAGATGAGACCTTCAGGGACATAGTTGTCAAGTCCCAACTTCAAACTGGCAGCCCTGGTGCTGCCTTGGAGGAAGGTGGTCTCATGATGGGAGAGCACCAACCAGGTGCCGCAGGAAAGGATCCTGTAGCAAGGACCTGCATTGTCCTTTTGCACTTTCACAAGGCATACTGCCCAGGAGGGAAGGGTTAGGTCGGCTGTCATAGTTGGTGATTCGATTATTAGGAATGTAGATAGCTGGGTGGCTGGTGGGCGTGGTAACATGCCTACCTGGTGCAAAGGTGGCGGACCTCACGTGTCACCTAGATAGGATTTTAGACAGTGCTGGGAGGAGCTGGCTGTTGTGGTACATGTGGGCACCAACGACATAGGAAAATGTGGGAGGGAGGTTCTGGAAGCCAAATTTAGGCTCTTAGGTAGAAAGCTTAAATCCAGAACCTCCAGGATAGCATTCTCTGAAATGCTCCCTGTTCCACACGCAGATCAGAGGCAGGCAGAGCTCTGGAGTCTCAATGCATGGATAAGAGAATCGTGCAAGGAAGAGGGATTCAGTTTGTTAGGAACTGGGGAACCTTTTGGGGAAGGGAGGAGTCTCTTCTGAAGGGATGGGCTCCACCTTAACCAGGGTGGAACCAGACTGCTGGCGCTAACCTTTAAAAAGGAGCTAGAGCAGCTTTTAAACTAGAACAAAGGGGAAAGTCGACAGTCGCTCAGCAGCGCATGGTTCGGAGAGAGGTATCTTTAAAGGATACTAATGATGCATTAGAATTAGGGCATCCCGACAGTGAGGTTCCAATAAGAAAAGTAGTCCAAGTGCCTGTAACTAAAAACTCACCTGAGCTAAAAAATTCTAACTTATCCCTATCAATTAAAAAGCAGAATGAAAATACAAACAAAAAACAAACTTTGAAAGTTTGTATGCTAATGCCAGAAGTCCAAGAAGTAAGATGGGAGAATTAGAATGTATAGCAGTGAATGATGACAGACTTAATTGGCATCTCAGACATGGTGGAAAGAGGATAACCAATGGGACAGTGCTATACCGGGATACAAATTATATCGCAACAACAGAGGAGCACTTGGGAGGAGGTGTGGCGTTATGTCCAGGATGGCATAGAGTCCAACAGGATAAATATCCTGCATAAGACTAAATACAAAGTTGAATCTTTATGGGTAGAAATCCCTTGTGTGTCGGGGAAGACTATATAGTGATGGGGGTATACTACCGTCCACCTGGTCAAGATGGTGAGAGAGTGAAATGCTAAGAGAAATTAGGGAAGCTAACCAAATTGGTAGTGCAGTAATAATGGGAGACTTCAATTTTGAGATCTCTCAGCAATTAAATGATAGGTCATTTTATATTCCTTTATCTCAACCTTCAAAAAAAGACTAAAGACCTGGATATTCACACAAGCATTCCCGGACTCAAACTGATCTACCCCATCCACGCCAATCCTTACCTCACTTACACCATGACTAACCTTCATGTTTGAATTTTATATTATTTTACACTATCGTTACATGTTTGATTTAATAACCTGTCCTTTCTCTTCTCTCTCTGCCAAGTTCTAATCTCCCTGTTATTTGTAACTGCCTTTTTCCGCACCATTGTTTTAGTTTTGTTTACGATGCACACTTGTTTTAATGTGAACCAGCATGATGGGACTGCGTTCTCGAATGCCGGTATATAAAAACCCTAAATAAATAAATATAAAATATTGATCCCACCCCGGCGATTCAAGCTGAGATAAGGTCCTTGGTACAGGAAGCATCAGATCGCCACTCGGGAGGCTCAATTTTTACAGTGTGAATATCCGATTACACCTGCATTTTATGTCCTCCCGAAGGTTCACAAATCCCTTAAAAAGCCACCAGGGTGCCCAATTGTGTTGGGGATAGGTTCCCTTTTAGAGCCTCTCTCAAAATTTATTGATCATTTTTTGAGACCCTTTGTTCCGAAAATCAGATCTTATGTAAGGGACTCTTCACATTTAATCTCACTATTGGACCAGCTACATATTACTGATGCAAATGTTTATCTAGTTACTTTGGATATTGTGTCACTATATTCTAATATCCCCCAGTTAGAAGCCTTAAATGTTATCCAGGATACTTTAAGCTCCCGTCCTGATCCTATGCGGACTCCCACAGCATTTCTAATGGATTTAGCACGGTTAGCATTAACCAAAAACTTTTTTACTTTTGAGTCACAGTTTTGCCAACAAATTAAAGGCACGGCGATGGGTGCCACAATGGCCCCTAGCCTAGCCTGTTTGTATGTTGCTAAATTTGAGGAGCAATCTACTCCTCTTCATGGTCACAATTTTTTACAACTTGGTTGAGGTATAATCGATGATATTTTTTTAATTTGGTCAGGTACAGGTATACAGTTTTTTGTATTCTTAGATTGGCTCAATAGCTGCAATAGTCACGGCTTCAGAAAATCCCTCAGCACCGAAACACTGCTTCTATCACTCACCGACACTGTCTTAAGAGGCTTTGATGCCGGGCAATCCTTCCTACTCATCTTACTTGACATCTCTGCTGCCTTCGATACCATAAACCACAACATACTCACCACTCGCCTGATGGAGATTGGCCTCACTGAAACCACCCTCAACTGGTCCTGATCTTACTTATCTAACAGATCCTTCAAAGTTCACTTCAACAACAGCGAATCTGAACAATTCCCCCTCCCCCACAGAGTACCTTGAATGAGTAGATGTGACTTGGTTATTTACACTTTTGAATAATAGAAGGACTAGGGGGCATTCCATGAAGTTAGCAAGTAGCACATTTAAGGCTAATCGGAGAAAATTCTTTCACTCAGCGCACAATACAGCTCTGGAATTTGTTGCCAGAGGATGTGGTTAGTGCAGCTGGGTTCAAAAGAGGTTTGGATAAGTTCTTTGAAGAGAAGACCATTAATGAATTATACTTAGGTAATTGCCACTGCTATTAATTGCATCAGTAGCATGGGTTCTTTGTGTTTGGGTAATTGCCATGTTCTTGTGGCCTGGATTGGCCTCTGTTGGAAACCGGATGCTGGGCTTGGACTCTTGGTCTGACCCAGCATGGCAATTTATTATGTTCTTAATTGTGATTTTAACATGCAGCACAATATCAGAATCAGGAAAGGTTATAACAAGTTGCATATTCTAAAATTATTAATACCTCTCAATTGTGATGGCTTTCGTTCTGTGCTCCAGATTTTAAGTTTCTCCCATTTAGTTCACTGAAATGCCCTTTTCATGGGTCTTCCAGCGAGTAGTCTGAGTCGTCCCCCCCCCCCCCCCCCCACATCAAAAGGCCATAAGAATTTTAACAGGTGGAAAAAATGACCATATCACTCCCACATTAATTGCTTTACCTTTGTTACCAATAATGTTTAGGATAGATTATAAAGTCTTATGCCTACAACACAAATCAATACATAAAAAGGCCGTATAGCTAAACGCTGCTTTTCATTTGCCCACCCCTCAACGGAATTTAACATCTGTAAACAAAGGCTGGTTGACAGTGCCTTCAGTTTGAACTGCACATCTGAGTGAAGTAAGAGCTATTTCAATTGCTGGTCCTAAATTGTGGAATTTTCTGCCTGGAGAATTAAGGCTGCAAAACATTTTCTGTTTATGACAGGCTTGAAGACTTGGCTTTTTAAGCTAGCTTGAGAATAATGATTAAAATCAGGCAGTTTTTCTACTCTGGCTAGAAGGATGTTTTGGAGTCTGGACATTGAGTGAAGTTATTTTGTATTTTACTTTATTATACTTGTATTTTATGATTTTCTTTACATTTTTTCACTTTAACCATTGTGATTAACAGTATATAAATACATTAAATTATGAACATGCACAAGGTTGGGGGGCTGGACTAGGCTGGATTAGGATATCAAGTTTCAGAGGAACATGGAGGACAGTTCTCTTGGAGTCACAGGTCCATCAATATCTGACAAGCCAGGTTTCACTGCAGGTGGTTCCCGGGATAGTGAGTGCCACTGCCCAGTGGAGGGAGGCAGGATACCTGTAAGCAATTCAATGCCAGATACTGCATGTGGGCACACTGCTAATTCAAACATATGTGCTTTTCTTGTGGCAATGTGCACCTGGAAACCAATGCCTGCTCACAAGGAATTGTAGACAGCAGCCCCCTACCCCTGCATGTAGTACTGAGGGTCTTAGCACCCACACAATTCAACATTGAAGCCATGAGAGCATGGTTATAGTGCCACCCAATGTGAGGTGAGGCAGCAGAGCTCAGTGGGTTTTACTGCCAGATGTCCTATCCCCTGACCCAAATGCACCTCATGCCTAGTGTGAAATCCTTATTTACCCAGGAACCCGAGCCAGAACATAAGATCTCATCAGGAATCACCCTAGGTAGGGTTTGGGGCACTTAAGTGGCCCCTTTTCAAATATGGTGCTACCTCCCTCTGGGGATGGTTCTGAACAAAGAACCCTGGAAGTTCAGACTCTTTCACAATTTGTCCTTCCAGCCAGGAAACTAATCTGATTGACCCTCAATTGTGTACACAATCTTATGCCTCCCTCGATTCAGCCATAGCTATTAGAGAAGTGGGGGACTGTTGAGTTAGCAAAGGCTGACAATCTGCATTTCACCTGCTGCCAGTGCACACTGGTTCCTTTCACCTCTTGGGTTTCAATTCAGAGGTCAGTTTTACTTTGAGCAGCCCATAGAGATGCACCTGACAAATCTCATGCATATATCTTGAACAATCTGCTCCTTTCTGCACTGGTCAGGATCCACATCTATTGTATGCTACCTGGATGATTACCTCTTCATAGTTATGTGCAGCATTGCAGGCTCCTATTGGCCACATTCCAAAGCGTTGCACCAGAATTTGGCACCCCACTGACACAAGACAGACATCTAGGTCAATTGTTCTAGATATAGAGCTAGATGCACAGATTTCTGGGCTACCAAGGGACAAGGTCCAAAACCTATACAAAACTATTCCAGACATGTGCATTGCGTCAGTTTCAGACCTTCATTGGGCTACTTAGCTTCACATCCAAGGTAATCTGAATGAGAAGGGTTGTTGTGCATGTTAACCTTAGCCACAGCAGGAGTGGCATGGAAACATCACAAGATTATGAGAGCGGTCAGGCAGGACATGCTGATGGGGGATGTTTTCCTCAGATGTTAATGGGGTGACTCTTTGGCAGGACCTGCCTAGGGGTAGCAATGAGTTGGGCATGGGATTCTGCATCTACTGCAGGGGAGCCTTGTGTGCTGGACCATGGCTGGCTGAGTGGCATGAGAGCAGGATCACTAAAGATTTAACATTCTTGCAGCTCTTTTCTATTGTGGTGGCTCTGAAGCTGGGGGGAGGAGAGATGGTTATCTAAGGCCAGCATCATTTTTAATTCAGTTGCCTGTAGAGTAACCTCTGACAGCACTGATCAGTATCAGGCTAGACAATATTGAACAGGATAGTATGTGACTTACAGGATAGCATATAGCTAAAAACCTAAAGAAAACTATCTATACTAGATAATGGAAAAAAGCTGAGCGCTGTTCAGGAGCACATGGTTTGGATCAAAGGCTATTACTGAAACAGAGACCCAATCTGAGTGCTGTAGCTTTCCACCCCTTGCATTGCTATGCATCTTGGCCCAAGGTGTCTTGCAGGACTTGAGTTAATACTGGAAATTTACAAGTGAGGCCAGTCTTTTCCCTTCTTATTTAGTCTTGAGACCTTGGTATAAATCCACTACGCCAGTCTTATATTTAAAACTGCTTGCATTTGAGGTTTAAAGAGGGCTTTATTCAACTCCAGGTGATAGAGATGGATATTTTCTATAAGGAGACCTTTCAATCTGAGACAGTTTTACCTTTCCTCAACTACAGCAGTCTCCCTAAAATGAAGTTTATTTCAACAAGCTGATCCAAATAAAGTTTTATAACTGGATAAGAGCTCTTTGCAGAGCTTGGCAAATCATTTCACAGGGCCCCAGATTCAGGAAGCATTTGTGGCTTCCATTTCTCCCCTCCTAGTGATGGGACAAGTAGATACCATCTAAACTGGGCATGGAAATCCGCCATCCACTCACTCTGGGCTTCTTCTTACACAGCTGCCTTGACAACTTTGAATGCTCCAGCCCCTGCTAATTCAGTTGTCTGGCTGGGTCCTCAGCATCCTCTGCCTACTGCTGCCACGGCACCATTTGTAGGCATGAACCATGATCAACTGCCTAGACCTGGAGTGTGATGTGGATTTTATCATCCACTGTGACCTCATGAGGGAGGAATGGATTTAAACCTTGACCCCTTACCCGAAGTCCAAGCTTTTCTGGTACTTTTCAGGCTTCCACCCATAGCTGGTGTCCCAGCTAATTTAAGCAGCATTGAAAAAGAAATTCTTGAGTTGTGGATATGGATTTGATGTCATATCCTCCCTGCTCCCCAGGAGGAGAGTACAGAGCACTTTAGCACTAGGATTGTTTCACACCAAAAGCAGGACCTCCCCATGAGAGAAGACTTGGATGTGTGCAACCCCAGCAGATCAGGGGGCAGCTGAGATCTCTCCAATCACAGGTAGTATTTTAGAATTAAGTTTGGCTATTTAGAAATCTGACAATCTATTCAGCAAACAAGAAATGGAACAGCACTATTAAAAGTCAGCCTTCATAGGTATGGCTTGCTCCAACTTTTAACAGATATGATCTCAGAGAGCTGTCCGTCCCAAAAAACAAACATTTTAGGTGAATATTCAGTTGGCCAGAAGTGCTGGGAATCCATTTTTGCAAACTGCAGACTGAGGGGGAATGACTATCACTAGAAACCTGGCTGAAATACCTCCCCTGAGGATAGAGGCATTAGACAATAGGAAGAGTGCACAGGGCAATTCTGACCTCCACAGACATCCATAGGCAGTGTTACAGGAGAGCTCACTTTCCAGTCAGTCCCTGGACATAGAAGGCTCTTCCTACTGATCCTTTAATCTATTTGCTCCGTGCTGCAGAAGAGGAACTTTCAAAACTAAGTACAAGCTGCCTTGATAAGGGCATTTCTAGTCTATAGACAAGTAGAAGGTTTATGTCTCCTAATCTTGGATGTTTTATTCAGTTGCTGTCAGCCTCCCTTGCCTGGTAGCCACACTTTGGACTTATACTACCAGGTCCATAACATGCAAAGAGGCAGGTCAATTTGAAGCACCAGTGTTAGAAGGGAAGGTGAGGTTTGCAGAGTTTGTATGCCACCCTTCCATACACATTAAGCCTTGTACTACTAACTGATTTTGGATAGAAATTCCATTTGCTTGTAATCTAACTGCAAATGCAATTACAAAAAGATTTATAAAGTCATTTAAAATAAATGTTTTAGGAGGCTTTTACCGAGAGCCACCTTTAAATTTTATAGTTTTGCCTGCTAGCAAATAAGCTCTAGAGAAACTGGGGCTAGGCTTGTTTAATTTGGAGGCTCCAGACTTGGTAAGCAGCAGTTTCCTAGGCAGGGAAAAACTGGTACTTGGCATGATCCATCTTACATGTGGGGTGGGCCCACTTCACTTTATTTCCTTTTGCATTTATTAGAAGTGACCAGGTAACTCCCTGCCACAGGATATCAATTGCTGCTCTAAGTGTGAAAAATTGACACATTGCATGAAGATAAGCATTTCAGCTATTCTGGACTATTAAGTGATTGTGTATATTGCTGTCAGTATTTTATGTACAGAAGAAACAAGAGCTAAGCAACCCAAAAAACTAACTCACCAAAAAAGGGGAGCTACTTATAGAAGAAATTTTTGCTCTATTAATATGATCAATCTATTATTGTTTTCTATTTTTTTATTTTATTACTACTTTTTATTTTATTTATTTTTTACTTTATTTTGACTTCAAGACTATTTGGCAACATGTAAATGCGCATTGTTTGACAGACCCCATCCAAGATGGAAAGGCAACTGCATCAGCAAGCCAGACGGCGTCTCTTAATGTTATACAAAGAGCGCCCGGACTTCTCAATCACTTGCAGTTACTTTTCAAATGTTGTAATTTTAGAAGACCAACCGGACTGATTTAACAGTCTCATACAAAGGCACAGTCTATAAACACCGGTCTTGCTGAATCTCCAAAGATGCAATAACTTCATTGTAAACGACGGAAAAACAAACTAAAGCTGCGGCTCTACTGCGGCCAAAGTTTCACTGTAAACCAGCTTCATCAGGAGCCTAGGATCACACCATATAGTTCTGTCTTGTCAGAAAACAATGCAATGTGTTTCTAAAGGCACAGCTTATGCTGTTGCAGCCTTTTTCAAGTTGCGTCTTCAATGTCTTGTCATTTCTAATATCCTATCGATAAAGAGTACACAATATATAATTAAAATGCACATGTACTTATCTTGTAACGGAGCAAAAAGGAAGAAGAATCCTTACTCAGGACCATTCGGTCTCCCGCACAAATTCAAGAAGACAGACAGCACTCAAGTGGCATTCGCGCCAAATTTCACAATCCAAACAGATGCTAGCGTGGCCAATGGGAGGGCAATGACGTGTAGATCTGAAATCAGTCAGTCAAACACCTGTAGTTCTGAATTAGAATTCAAGCCTTGCGGTTGTAGAGTCTGTAAACAGTGTATCCAACGTTGTTCAGTTTGAAGAAGGAGGTGGTCAAAATCGCCTCCGCGCCATTTAGGTAAAATCTGCTCTAAAACACAGACACGCAATTCAAAGGAATGGGATAGTTCTTGACAATGAGTCAAAGGAGCCAAAGGCAGCGGTGTTTAAATTTATCCGAAAATTATATTTAAAACAATTTCAGCAATACTACTAATATGGATATATCTATTCTTAAAAATAAATCCACATGGTGCCCACCAGGGCCTCCTGACCCAGTTATCCACACTTATCAAGTAATATTACGTCAAATGTGTGATAATTTTACTAGTTATCATAATTACTCAAATTTGATAAAAAATGAGTTTGAAGCTATACAGGAATTAACAATGATTTAATAATCAAACCCGCAGATAAAGGGGGAAAGATAGTGGTGCTAGACCAGCTTAAATATACATCTGAAGTGAAACGTCAACTACAAGACTGTTTTACTTACCCCTAACTATGGATCCTACTGAAGATATAATGCAACAAATTGATACCATTGTCACACCAGGGCTACAAGAAGGTTTAACCACAAAAGCTGTGTTTTTGAAACTCACCCCAGGGTGCCCTTGTTCTACGTCCTACCTAAGATCCATAAGAATTTGGATAATCTACCGGGGAGGCCTATCGTCTCTGGGAGAGATTCAGTATTAGAACCGCTTTCGCAATTTATAGATTTTTTCTAGCTCCCTTTGTTCCATTACTCCCATCTTACGTACGTGACTCCCAACAAATGATTTTACACCTTGAACAGATTCATTGTGACACTTCAAATATTTCATTGATAACTCTGGATGTGGAATCTCTTTACACATGTATCCCACAGTCAGAAGCCATTAATATCGCTTTGGAATATTTTGAATTGCGTCCCCGCATCGTATTTCTTCGGAGTTTGGTATCATTACTACAACTGGCACTACAAAAGAATTTTTTTGCTTTTGAAAAACAATTTTCTCAGATACGGGGTACCGCCATGGGGCAACCATGGCACTGGACCTAGCCAACCTTTATATGGGTCAATTTGAGAAGCTGTGGATATACGATAACAATCCTTTTTCCAAATACATCAAATTGTGGCATCGCTACATAGATGATATTCTTATATCATCTATGTATGCATCGCTACATAGATGATATTCTTATATCATCTATGTATGCATCTAAGATTCACAACCTGGTCTTTGACACCAAAGCCCTCTTCGCCTATGTCTCCAGCCTCACTCAAACCATATCGCGAGAGATCCCCGGGAACATGGCTCAATCTAAAGCTGAAGAACTCGCTCACTTTTTCCAAAATAAAATTTCCAATCTCTTAATACAACTGCCTCCCGACACCGCCGCCCTCCAGACACATCAACAACCTGCTCACAAAAACGTCAGCTTAAACACCTTCGAACCTGTAGCTTCTACTGAGATACAAGCCATCTTGAGAAAAATGAAACCTTCATCTCATCCTGCAGACCACATCCCTTCCAAACTACTTCTATCTATTCCAGACACAATAGCAACATCTTTGACAAATATCATCAACTGCTCTCTAGCCCAAGGAACCTTCCCTGATGACCTCAAAATGGCCTCAATCTCACCGCTCCTAAAGAAACCCAACCTTGACCCGAAGGACCCCAACAACTTCCGTCCCATAGCTAACCTCCCATTCATCGCCAAAATCATGGAAAAACTAGTGAACTCTCAACTCTCAGATTTCATCGAAGACAACAATCTTCTCTTCACCCCACAACACGGCTTCCGAAAAAATCGAGGCACAGAATCCCTCCTCTCCTCGTTGACAGATTATATCTTAATGGGCCTGGACAAAGGAAACTCTTTCCTATTGATCTTGTTAGACCTTTCAGCAGTGTTCGACACGGTCAACCACGCCATCCTCCTAAACCAGCTTTCGTCTATAGGAATCAGCGGTACCGCCCTATCCTGGTTCAAAACGTTTCTCAATAACAGAGGTTACAAAGTTAAAATCCAAAACAAGGAATCCTCAAGATTTGACTGTCATAGGAGTCCCTCAAGGTTCTTCATTATCTCCGACCCTATTTAATATCTATCTTCTTCCTCTCTGCCAACTTCTTACCGACCTCAATCTAAAGTACTTCCTTTACGCAGACGATATCCAAATCATCATCCCCATCAAAGACACATACTCTAAAACTATTGACTACTGGGAATCATGCCACCTGAAAATCAAACTACTAAACAACTTACACCTCATATTAAACTCTTCCAAGACAGAAATTCTACTCATCTCTCCCGAAAACAATATCTCCAACACTACTCTTCCCACCAACCTACCTACCACACAAGTTAGAGACTTAGGAGTGTTAGACAACCGGCTAAACTTCAAGGCACATAACAAAACAACCAAAGACTGCTTCTATAAACTCCAGGTTCTGAAGAGGATAAGACCTCTCTTCCATGCTCAAGACTTCAGAACGATCATCCAAGCAGTCATTTTTGCAAAATTAGACTACTGCAATTCCCTATTGCTAGGTCTGCCCTCATCCTATTCCAAACCACTACAGATGGTTCAAAATTCAGCAGCCCGATTACTAACAGGCGCAAGAAAAAGACCACATATCACCCATTCTGAAAGAGTTACATTGGCTACCCGTCCACTTCCGTATCATGTATAAAGCCATATGTATCATCTTCAAAACTATTCATCAACGCATCTTCCTCGATATACAAATCCCCCTCCAAGTACACAATTCGACAAGACCTACCAGAAATGTTTACCGAGGCGCCCTCAAAGTTCCCCCTGCGAAAATGATCAGACATCACTCTAAGAGATCGTGCCACCTCCACAGCTGGCCCTTCTCTGTGGAATTCCATTCCTACAGATCTCAGACTGGAACCCTGCCTCAACTTTTAGGAAAAGACTTAAGACTTGGTTATTCAAGCAAGCTTTCCCAGACACAATCTAATGTCACAAGTCACGGACTCAAACCAAGGACTTCAAAATATTCAGCCATTAATCATGCCATCTATACATAGCATTTAATTTATTTATATACCGTTTAATCGTTTATTCTTTCCTATCTCTTCCTTCTTATCCAAGTTCTGCTACCCTTGTTATTTGTAACTGCTCCTTCGATCACCACAGTTCTAGTTGATGTATTTAATGCACTCCCGTTTCATGTAAACCAGCAAGATATGTGCTCATGATTGCCAGTATATAAAAACCTTAAATAAAATAAATATTGTGGGTGGGCACCAAGACTGATTTTGAAATCTTCTATGATTGGATAAATTCTTTGAATCCACATCTCAAATTTACATCTGATTTCCAAAATCATGAGATTGTCTTTTTGGACATATTTGTCACAAAGACGACTGAAGATTTCACCACACAGCTACACAGGAAACCTGTTAGTAGTAATACTTTACTACATTTCACCAGTGCTCATCCAAGACACCTTAAAGAAAATTTGCCCACCAGTCAATTTTTTAGAGCGAGGCGCTTATGTACAACCATGCAGGATTTCAAAGACCAATCAAAAATAGAGCGTTTTCAGAAACGGGGTTATCCCTTCAGCTGCATAAAAAAAGTGTATACTCGTGCAAAATATACCCATCGGGACTGGCTTTTTCTGCCTAAACCAAGAAGCTCTGAAGAATTAGACACGTGTCATTCCATTTTCTTCGATGGCCTCGACTGTAAAATCTATTTTGAATAATTGGCATATTTTACAGAGCCACACAGAATTTGAGCACACACCATTATGCACATACACCCGTGGTGCTAACTTAAAAGATCAGTTAGTGCCGACGGACTCTTCACCACGCATCACTAATAAAGAATTGGGTTCCCATCAAGCCTGCAGTCAGTGTGCCATCTGTCACGTGATGATGAATGTCACTTCGATTTTAAAGACAAGGTGAAATTGATAGTAGCAAATGTAATCGGTCACCACTTGTCTCTCTGTGGGTGTAATACATGATTCAATGCCCTTGTTTAAAAATCTATGTGGGTAACACTAAACGCTCCTTAAAGACTCGAATTATAGAACATTGTTCCTGTTTGACACACGGTCGAGTCATGGCTCCTTTGGTGATTCATTGTCAAGAACTATCCCATTCCTTTGATGAATTGCGTGTCAGTGTTTTAGAACAGATTTTACCTTCATGGCGCGGAGGCGATTTTGACCGCCTCCTTCAAACTGAACAACGTTGGATACACCGTTTACAGACTCTACAACCGCAAGGCTTGAATTCTAATTCAGAACTACAGGTGTTTGACTGATTTCAGATCTACATGTCATCACGTCATTGCCCTCCCATTGGCCACGCTAGCATCTGTTTGGATTGTGAAATTTGGCACGAATGCTGCTTGAGTGCTGTCTGTCTTCTTGAATTTGTGCGGGAGGCCGAATGGTCCTGAGTAAGGATTCCTCCTTTTTGCTCCGTTACAAGATAAGTACATGTGCATTTTAATTATATATTGTGTACTCTTTATCGATAGGATATTAGAAATGACAAGACATTGAAGACGCAACTTGAAAAAGGCTGCAACAGCATAAGCTGTGCCTTTAGAAACACATTGCATTGTTTTCTGACAAGACGGAACTATATGGTGTGATCCTAGGCTCCTGATGAAGCTGGTTTACAGCGAAACTTCGGCCGCAGTAGAGCCGCAGCTTTAGTTTGTTTTTCTGTCGTTTACAACGAAGTTGCTGAATCTCCAAAGATGCAGTAAGACCGGTGTTTATAGACTGTGCCTTTGTATGAGACTGTTAAAACAGTCCGGTTGGTCTTTCAAAATTACAACATTTGAAAAGTAACTGCAAGTGATTGAGAAGTCCGGGCGCTCTTTGTATAACATTAAGAGACGCCGTCTGGCTTGCTGATGCAGTTGCCTTTCCATCTTGGATGGGGTCTGTCAAACAATGCGCATTTACATGTTGCCAAATAGTCTTGAAGTCAAAATAAAGTAAAAAATAAAAAATAAAATGTAATAAAATAAAATAGAACACAATAGATTGATCATATTAATAAATAAAGCAAAAATTTCTTCTATAATTAAGTAGCTCCCCTTTTTTGGTGAGTATTTTATGTACAACAAATTATGAATGTAACAATATAATCCACCTTGAAGATATTGTTTTGGTGGAATATAAAATTGCAATATTAAGGTAGTCTCCAGCTCAGCCATTATTTTAAAGTGGAAGATTTAAAGCTTGTGCAACCCTATGAAGACCACCAACTTGCAGACAACTTACACTATTTACTGATCCCCAAACATGGAAGGCTTTGCCATTAAACGTATCAGACTAGAGGCAGCTCATTTAGACAAAGGCTGAAGCCTTTATTCATTGTATCATACTACCATAACTAAACAGGATTTCCTGCTATCTGATTTTAATTACATCTTGATGTCAGCTATTTTGATCTGCCTTTAATTATCTCATTGAAGGTAGTGCACTACCAATGTTTTAAATAAATGGTATAGTCAAATGAAAACAATGCTTGAATTCTCTAGGGTGCGAATGGATAAGGTAGTAACTTCATGTAGATCAGTATTCAAATTTCATGTGTCCAATATTGTTCAAGTAATGTGCATCTGAGAAGATGCAGTATAAGCTTGAAGTTACAGAAAGGGGGTAAGGAAGTAGAAGATATCCAAACTATTTCTTTAAAACATGGGGCATATGTTTAGTAGATAGAGATGTGAATTGGAACCGGAATCTGATCTGTTCCGATCCAAATCTTAAAATTTTATCGCCCAGCCCGATTTGAGTTCTGATTATCAGATCGGGCGCAGCTGATAAAACACCCTCCCGAACCCCCAAAAAAGGTTTTAAAATTACCTGGTGGTCCAGCGGGAGTGATCAATGGCTCTCAGGCCATCGGCTGCGTTAATAAAAATGGCAGATAGCCCTTTGCCCTTACCCTGTGACAGGGCAAAGGTAGCGCCGGTGCCATTTTGAATACTGGCAATATGGCCCGAGTGCAGGAGATCGCTCCCGGACCCCTGCAGACTTTGGGCCAGCTTGGGGGCCTCCTGACCCCCACAAGACTTGCCAAAAGTCCAGCAAGTGTCTGGAAGCGACCTCCTGCACTCGGGCCATATTGCCAGTATTCAAAATGGCACCGGCGCTACCTTTGCCCTGTCACAGGGTAAGGGCAAAGGGCTATCTGTGCCATTTATATTAGTGGCAGCCAAAATGGCACCAATGGACCGAGAGCAGGAGATTGCACTGGGACCCCCCCACTGGACCACCAGATAATTTCAAACGTTTAAGGGGGGTTTAGGGGTTGTTTTGGTGTGCCGGTTTTCCCACCCTCCCCCCTCCCGATTTTTCACGATAAATCGGGGGAATTTCTATTGTATTGTGACTCACGATTTGACGATTTAAAAAATGATTTTTTTAAATCAAAAAATGATTCACATCCCTATGCTCCTTCAAAATAGGGATAAAAATTGCAGGCGAAAGAGGGCCTACAGTATTACTGGGGGTATAATACCATCCACCTGCTCAGAATGAACATGAAATTCTAAAATTTAAGAAATTAAAAGTCAGCTGCACAGTATTGACTGGGTGAATGTTGCAGCAGAACTTCCAGGTAAAGTCAAGTTCCTGAATGAAACGAATGCTTCATGGAGCAGCTGGTACTAGAACCGAACAAGAGAGGAAACTATTTTACATCTGGTCCTTACTGCAATACAAAATTTGGTGCAAGAGGTAACCGAGCTGGAGCATTATCAAAATTGACTTAACTGGAGGGAGTGCAAAAGGATATTACTGGAACAGCATTTCATTATCAAAAAGGTGACTGAAAATAGAGAAAATGTTTAGGAAAAACTGGAAGCAGAATCTGCTAAGGTTAAGAGTTTCAAGCACAGATATTTAAAAATACTATTGTGAAAAAGCATAACAGATGTATTACAATAATTAGAAGAGGTAGAAAGCTAAATGACTACCAGCATGTTTGAAAGGTGAGGTGAGATGCAATAATCTCAAAGAATCTTACAAGAAATGGAAAAGATCTGAAAAAAGAAAACCACATAAGCACTGGCAAGTTAGATGCAAAGCATTGAGAAAGCAGAATTTGAAGCGATACTTGCCATGGAAAAAAATACATATGAAGTAAACTTGAGGGGCTCAGTTGGGCCATTAGATTACCAAGGGGTTTAAAAGGGGCACTTAGGGATGACAGCCATAGCAGAGACCAAAGTTCTTTGCTTTGATATTCAGTGAGGAAGATTTGAAATATACCCATGCTAGAAATTATATTCAAAAGATGATTCAGAGGAATTTAAACATCTCTGTAAACTTAGATGTACCAGGGCAAATTGACAGTCTAAATAGTAGCAAGTCACCTGGACCAGATGGCATAAATTCCAGAATGCTACAAAATTGGATGTGAAATTGTGGACCTGCTATTACAAATTTCTAATACCAGTAACATCTTTGGTACAGGAAGACTGGAGGGTTGCCAATATGCCAATTTTTAAAAAGGATCTAGGAGTAATCTAGGAGGCTACAAGCCAGTGAGTGATGTGCCAGGCAATAGAAAATATCAAGAAAATTGCTGAACATTTAGTAAATAGTTGAATGGTCAAAGCCAACATGGCATTTGCTAAGGTAAGTCTTGCCTCATGTGTTACATTTTGAGGGTATAAAACAAGTGAGAACATTGAGAGGGGGATCATTGCTAGTGGCCAAAAAGAATTGTTAAATACTGATTGGAGAGAAGTGACAATTTTGTTGAAATTTTCCAATTTGGCAAAAATGAATGCACATCTAATAAATAGCTAGGCAGAGTTCAGGCAAAAGAATAAGAGTTTGTATGTTTTTCCCTCCCACAGATCCCTAGCTCAACCTTTAGTTTATAGGTAGGTGACACTAAGAAGAGTAATGAACTCAGAAATTCCCCACCCCTTAGTTTTATCATTCCTTTGTAGGTCACTACCAGTAGTACCAGATAGTGTGTACACTAATACATTTAAAGGACTTTAACTGTACATATTCCTACTCCCATAGCAATCTAAACTAGGAGCTTCAATTTAAGAGGAAAGCAGCAGTCCAGCAGGAAGAGGGGGCCAGCAAGTCATTTGCATCAAGTGTCACCTACTTGATTTTTTTTCCTGCCGGTGTTAAGTTGTATGTACATACAGTGTAAAGAGCTCCTGTCTCAGAACAAGTCCAATCTCTGGAGGCTACAGTGGCAGACCTAGAGGAGATGAGACAAAGGTATATAAATGAGACCTTCAGGGTCATAGTAGCCATGTCCCAACTCGTCTGGCAGCCCTGGTACTGCCTTGGAGGAAGGCCTCCTGATCAGAAAGCATCAGCCTGGTGCAGCAGAAAATTATCCCATGGCAAGGGCAAGGAGGTGTATTGTCTTCTTGCCCCAAGGATGAGTCTCCCAGGGCTGCTGCCCAGACAGAATGGGTTAGGTTGTACATCATAGTTGGTGTTTCCAATAGGAATGTAGACAGTTGGATGGCTTTTGGGCATGAGAATTGCCTGCAAATGTGCCTACCTGGTGCAAAGGTGGCAGACCTCACACCACCTTGATAGGACAAAAGACAGTGCTTGGGAGGAGCTGGCTGTCATGGTACTTGTGGGCACCAAGGACAGGAAGTTGTGGGAAGGTGGGTTCTGGAAGTTTAGGGTTAGGTAGAAAGCTGAAATCTAGAACCTCCAGGATTGCATTCTCTGAAGTTCTGTTCCAAATGCAGGTCCCTAGAGGCAGGAAAAGCTCCAGTCTCAATGTGTGGATGAAAATGGTGCAAGGAAGAGGGATTTAGTTTTGTAAGGAACTGGAGAATGTTTTGGGGAAGGGGGGCATTTCCTAAAGGAACATTGTGAATTTGTCACGTATCACTGGTACTTTACCAGATTCTTCAAACATTGCTGCAGTCACTCCTATTCCTAAAAGAAAATTTCTGTTTTGTCATATCTCTTTACCTTTTCTTGCAAAAAATCAGTTCTAGAACTTACATCTCTGATGAACACTTAAATCAATATCAATTTGGTTTTAGACCCAGCTACAGTTTTTAATTTCTAGCACTGACATTCACTGTGGCTTTAACATGGGAACCTCCTACATCTGTTTCCCTGCTGCTTTTGACACCATAATCAAGTTCTACTTACCTGCCTCAAATCTAGGAATATCCAGAACAGGGCATAATTGGTTTCAATCATATTTAAACAGATACCAGCAAGTATTCATAAATCAATCTTGTTCCATTTCTTTTGCTTTAAAGACAGGTGTTCCAGAAGGATCTGCCTTATTGGCCACCTTCACATATACCTTACTCCATCTGCCAGCTACTGCCCACCCTAGGTGTAATATTGAAACTGATATCTGCATGTATCCTCTTTCCAAACATACCTGGAGAGACTCACATTTCTAGATATTCAGTTAGGAAATGGCTACTATAACAGCTTAAATTTATGAAAGTCTGAAACACTAATCCTAGGAAACCCCTGATTTTACAATATCCCACACTCCACAACAAAACAAGTCTGCAACCTTGGTATTTTACGTGATCCAAAATTAGACTAACTGCACACAAAGCATTTAAGACATGTTTCTACAAACTCCACCTTTTCAGACAGTCTCTACTTGACTCAAACCATTTTCACACAGTACTTCAGTCACTAATTCTTACTGGCCTACATAGAAGTTGCTATAGAGGCCTTCCTCAATCTACTATCCACCCATCTCCTTTCCAACAGCAGGCCTTGTGATCATATATCACCTATACTTCATCAACTGCATTGACTTCTGGTGAAATGGCACATCCTCTACAAAACTGAACTAGTCATGGCCTGATTTACAACAATGCCTCCTGTTTATCCACAGCATTACAGATACTCCTTGCAAGATCCTCAGATCAAAAACCAAAATCCTTTCAAATTCCAACCCCTAACACAAGATGACCCATAACCAGAGAGTGAGCATGTTCAGTTTCAGGCCCCATTTATTGGAACACACTACCTCCTGACCTAAGACTGCCAATGAAGGACTTCAAAAGCTCAACATTTTTCTACAAGCTTTCCCAGACTTGTCTGGATCATTTCCTTTCCCCTCATCTGATCTCCTATATTGAGGAAGTGTTGCAATCTTATTTTAATTCCCAATTATATTTTACTATTACCTTTACATAAGTAATGTTTGTTTACATAGTTTGTGTCATGTTCTAAATTATATTATGTAGGTTTTTGCAACCCACCCCAAACTTGAGGGTGCAGGAAATAAATACTTTTAAATGGTTTAATGGGACAGAGCCAGTATAGGTTTACCCAGGTCTCCTACTTTTCAGGGAGTGAACATGTGGCATGTTTGCTTTTTCAGAAGCTGTTCAAGCTTCCTCAGGAGAGGCTTCTAAGGAAACTAAAGAGTCATGGGATAGGATACAATGACCTTGAGAATTGTAAACTGGTTAAAAAAAGGAAATCGGATTAAATGCTCCATTTTCACAATGGAAAAAGGTAAACAGTGGCATGCTTGATGTATCTGTATGTGGACCGGTGCTTTAATATATTTAAAAGTGATCTGGAAAGGGTTACAAGTAAGGCGATCAAGTTTGCCAGTGACAAATTTATGTAGAGTAGTTGAACCTCAAGTGGATTGTGATAAATTGTAGGAGGACCTTGTGAAACTGGAAGATTGGAAATTTAATGTGGACAAGTGCAAGGTGATGCATATAGGGAAAAAGATTACCCCTTGCTATAGATAGTGTTAATTCCTAAGATAGAACCTACCACCCAGGAAAGGTCTAGATATCTTAGTGGCTAATACATTGAAATCATTTGTCAGTATGCTTATGGCAACCTCAAAAGCAAGGGTTAGGAATTATCAGGAATGGAATTGCAAAACAGTGGATGTCTCTGCCTCTATTGTTCCATGGTGAGGCCACACCTTTAATACTGTGCTATTCTGGTCACCACATCTCAAGATATAGTTGCACTAGAGAAAGCACAGAGAAGGGTGACCAAAGGGGCATGGAATAGCTCCCCTATGAGGAAAGGCTAAAGGAATGATCAGTTTGGAGAAGAGACAGTTGAGGGGCGATATGATAGGTCTATATAATCAGTGGAATAGAAAAAGTATTAATCAGTTTACTCTTGAAGAGTGAAAGGATTGGGAGGAATATTTACTAGACAAATTTTGGAATTTGTTGGCAGAGGATATGGTATAAGCTGTTAATATAGCTGCATTAAAACAGCATGAACAAGCTCCTGGAGGAACAGTCCATTAAAAATAATTGTGACAGCTACAGAAATCCAGTGCTTATTCTTGGGATAAGCAACTGAGTCAACCTACCCCTTGAGATTCGGCCAGGGACTTGTGGCTTGGACAATTGGTCTGTCCCAGTAAGGCAAGTCTCATGTTCTTATGACTTTCCATCTGAGCTAGTTTTATCTTTCCTTAATAACCACAGTCTCCATAAAATATATTTTTCCAAGATGTTCCAAATTCAGCTTATAACTGGATAAGTTATTTGCAGAGCTCAGCAAATCATTTCACAGGGCCCCAGACTCACAAAGCATTTGTACCTTCCAATTTCCCCCCCTAGTGATTTGACAAGTAGATCCCATCCTCATAGTAGCAGCTGGATAAATAACCAATACTTGGTGGAGAAGCTGTGCAAAGCAAGTTCAGCCTGCTGGGGAAGCTGCTGGAACTGCAGTCTACCAATGGGCATGGAAACCTGCCATGCACTCTTGGCATCTTCAGTTGCCTTGACATCTTTGA
Source organism: Rhinatrema bivittatum (assembly GCF_901001135.1). Taxonomy (NCBI): domain Eukaryota; kingdom Metazoa; phylum Chordata; class Amphibia; order Gymnophiona; family Rhinatrematidae; genus Rhinatrema; species Rhinatrema bivittatum. The sequence continues at coordinate 50,758,631 of NC_042616.1, read as the reverse complement.
AAGCTCCAGCCCCTGCTAATTCTGTTGTCCAGCTATGTCCTCAGCATCCTCTGCCTATTACTGCCATGGCACCATTTGTAGGCATGAACCATGATCAACTGCCTAGACCTGGAATGTGATGTGGATTTTATCATCCACTGTGACCTCTGAGGAATGAATTTAAACCTTGACACTTATGCCACTCCAAGCTTTTCTGGTACTTTGCAGTCTTCCACCCATAGCTGGGGTCCCAGCTAATTTAAGCAGCATTGGACAAGTCCTTGAGGCATGGATGTGGACTTGATTTCATATCCCTCCTGCTCCCCGGGGTAGAGTACAGAGCACTTTAGCACCAGGATTGTTTCACAGCAAAAGCAGAACCTCCCCATGAGAGAACACTTGGATGTGTGCAACCCCAGCAGGAGACACTGCAGCAGATCCGGGTGCAGCTGAGATCTCTCCAATCACAGGTAGTGTTTTAGAATTAAGTTTGGCTTTTTAGGAATCTGAGAATCTATCCAGCAAACAAGAAATGGAACAGCATTTTTAAGTCACCCTTCATACACCTGACCTGTTCCAACACTTAATGGATATGATCTGAAAGAACTATCCACCCCAAAAACAAACTGCATTTTAGGTGAATATTCAGTTGGCCAGAAGTTCTGGGAATCCATTTTTGCAAACTGCAGACTCCGTAATGAATATCACTAGAAACCCAGCTGAGGTAGATTCAGTGCCTTGAGGACAGCAAGAGTGCAGAGCTGTGACCAGGGCAGTTCTGCCCTCCAGACACCCATGGGCAGTGTTACAGGAGAACTCACATTCCAGTCAGTCCCTGGACATAGAAGGCTCTTCCTAGGGATCCTTTGACCTATTTGCTCCGTGCTGCAGGAGAGGAACTTTTCAAACTACGCACAAGCTGCCTTCATGCAGGACTCTTCTAGGCTACATGCAAGTAGAAACATTAAGTCTACTGGGTCCAAACTGAAATAGATATTGGGCGATACCAGATAAAGATTTAAATTGGAGCTAAACACATAGGCTATATGCATTTTTGAATAGCCAAGTTAAAAGTATCAGAACGTAGTGAACCACAAACAGAAGACAGACAAGAGATACTAATTGAAGTATGACATAAGTTTAAATGAGAGAATTATGATTCACAATGCAATGTACAGACCTTTCCTGTAATTCTTGCCTTATGTCCTAGATTAGTAAATATGTATTAAAACTTAATGCCTGCTTATGAATACTACCTCTGTAACTGATCATTGACATAGCTATGAATGTTAATTTTGTCAACTTGTGATCTATACATGGAACGATGGTATAATGTGCCTAAATATACTTCACAGATAAGTGCCTTGGTGTGATTCTCCATTACCACCTTGGATAAACATAGCAATTGAGTAAAAATATAGTACCAAAGACTCAAGGCAATCACGGAAAGATTAAATGATTTTTTTGTTTTGGTGTTTACTGAAGAGGATGTTGGGGAGATACCTGTTCGAGAAGGTTTTCATGGGAAATGATTCAGATGGACTGAACCAATTCACGGTGAACCTAGATATGGTAGGCCTAATTGATAAACTGAAGAGTAGTAAACCACCTGGACCAGATTGTATACACCCCAGGGTTGTAAAGGATCTCAAAAATGAAATTTCAGACCAATTACTATAAATTTGTAACCTCTCATTAAAATCATCCATTCTACCTGAACACTGGAGGATAGCTAATGTAACCCCAATATTTAAAAAGGGCTCCAGGGGCGATCCGGGAAACTACAGACCGGTTAGCCTGACTTCAGTGCCAGGAAAGACAGTGAAAAGTGTTCTAAGTATCAATATCACAGAACATATAGAAAGACATTGTTCCTTTAAACTAAGTCAGCATGGCTTTACCCAAGGCAAGTCCTGCCTCAAATCTGCTTCACTTTTTTGAAGGAGTTAACATGTGGATAAAGGTGAACCAGTAGATGTAGTGTACTTGGATTTTCAGAAGGCGTTTCACAAAATTCCTCATGAGAGGCTTCTAGAAAAAGTCATGGGATAGGTGATGTCCTTTTGTGGATTACAAACTGGCTAAAAGACAGGAAACAGTAGGATTAAATGGACAATTCTCAGTGGAGTGCCTCAGGGATCTGTATTGGGACCCTTTTCAATATGTTTATAAATTATCTGGAAAGAAATACGACGAGTGAGATAATCAAATTTGCAGATGATACAAAATTGTTCAGAGTAGTTAAATCACAAGCAGATGATAAATTGCAGGAAGACCTTGTAAGACTGGAAAATTGGGCATCGAAATGGCAGATGAAATTTAGTGTATAAGTGCAAGGAGAAGCATATAGGGAAAATAACCCATGCTATAATTACACAATGTTAGGCGCTACAACCCAAGAAAAAAGATCTAGTCTGTTCAGTGTGCTCGGGCAGTCAAAAAAGCAAACAATGTTGGGAATTAGAAAGGGAATGGTGAATAAAACCGAAAATGTCATAATGCCTCTGTATCGCTCCATGGTGAGACACCCCCCCCCCCCCCCACCTTGAATACTGTGTACAATTCTGGTCACCACATCTCAAAAGATAATTGCAATGAAAGTACAGAGAAGGGTGACCATAGTAAGGGGAATGACAGCTCCCCTATGAGGAAAGACTAAAGAGGTTAGGACTTTTCAGCTTGGAGAAGAGATGGCTGAGGGGGGATATAAGAGGTGTTTAAAATTATGAGAGGCCTAGAATGGGTAGATGTGAATCTGTTATTTACTCTTTCCAATAATAGGACTAGGGGGCACTCCATGAAGTTAGCATGTGGCACATTTAAAACTAATCGGAGAAAGTTTTCACTCAACGCACAATTAAACTCTGGAATTTGTTGCCAGAGGATGTGGTTAGTGCAGTTAGTATAGCTGTGTTTAAAAAAGGATTGGATAAGTTCTTGGAGGAGAAGTCCATTACCTGCTATTAAGTTGACTTAGAGAATAGCCACTGCCATTAGCAATGGTTACATGGAATAGACTTAGTTTTTGGGTACTTGCCAGGTTCTTATGGCCTGGATTGGCCACGGTTCGAAACAGGATGCTGGGCTTGATGTACCCTTGGTCTGACCCAGTATGGCATGTTCTTATGTTATGATAAGTTTAAGTATAAAAGCATAGAAGCATAAGTAAATACTTGCTTTAGAATAAGTTAAATTAATAAAAGTGTCGGGAGAAAAAAAAGATTTAAAATGGTAAGCAGTATGACATGAAATCAAGTGCCTTTTGATGATACTGGTTGAAGCCCACTGTGGGTAAGAGCCTGGAGATTGAAATAGCATAACCGTCTCCAATATTGAATCCATTTAAAAGCATTTTTGAATTAGCATAAAAAAAGTTAACCCTCATGACTGGTCTGGTGTTTATTATATTTAATAAATGAGGTGATTTGAGCCACTTAGGGCCTCATTTACCAATTTTGCATGGGTACCACCTGTGTTAATAAAAGGGGCATTCCCATACAAATGAGGCACTTTGTGCGCAGCAGGGAATTTTCACGTCCCGACGTTTTTGCGATTCGCTCTGAAATCAATGGCAAGTCAGCATGCAGCGCGATCTTCTCGGCCAGTGGAAGAAAGTGAAAGTACCGTGTCCCGAGATAATGTGACATGTATAAAAAGGTCACTTCCTGCCCCTCCTCCTTTGAGAGGTTGGAAGGAGATTTGGAGAGGAGGTAGGTTTTGGAGTTGGAGCTAGGATTTTGATTACTGAGTGCAGTGTCTTATCTTCACTGTTGTCATCTGTTTCCCTTTACCTGTGTCTTGTGTAATCTGTTGGAGTGAAAGCTTGTCCGTTACCTGTGTCATTCTGTGTGGAGGAGGAGTGTGGTGGAGCATGGAACGTGACAGGAGAGGACAGAAGAGGGGAGGGAGGAAGAGGGACCTAGTGGTAGGGGTATGAAGAGTAGGACCAGGGATGGGGGAAAGGGTGAGGCAGCAGAGAATGGTGGAAAGAGGTAGGGCTAGACAGCCAGGGCAGAGGGAAGGGAGTGGGTAATCTAGTGGGTCGGAGAGTGAGTCTAGGGAGGAGATCCCTCCGGAAGTGGCACCCCAACCAGGCAGCATGCTATGTTTCAGCCAGGACAACGATTGGCTGGTTGAAGGTGTCCTCTGCCACTATGCCCATCTCTTTGGCAACCTGGCAGTGAAGATGTCCAAGGCACAGCTATGGGCCACTATAGCAGACATCAGGCGGCAAAGTGGAATACCTCACACCGGGGAGCAGGTGGCCCACCATTATAGGGACATCAAGGTACAGCTGAAGGTGAAGATAGAGCGCAATGAGTACCTGCGGGAGACAGGAGGAAGGTCCCCTTGCCCAATCCGCTTCACGGACATGGAGGCGTCTGATGCAGTGCCTGGGATCAGACGTATTTAAGGGGTTGGATCCATGACTAGATACATCCCACCTTGAAGATGGTAAGTTGGCCTATACTCCCCACCATGACCTTTCCTGTCCTGTTCAAGGTTCACACAATGTTTAGCCCTGTTCTCTGCTGAAGTTCCCCATGTGCTCTGCAGAATAGTCTTGCTCCATCCCCCAGACTGGGGCTAGCAGTATGAGGTGTTCAAGAAATGCTTAGAACTGTTAATGGTTTCACTTCCCCCCATGTGCTCTGCAGAGGCCCTTGCGGAGCCCCCATCCCCCAGGCCACGAGGTAAAGAGAAACAGAACTTCATAAGCAGACTGACATGTTGGTCAGTGATTATGTGTCCCTGTTTCCTGCTACTCTAATTCAACCAAACGCTGTGGTACTGATGCTTTCTATCCTCCCCCCCCCATCTTCTACAGAGCCCTCTGGTCCCAGGCAGCAGAGGTCGGATGCCAGCTGGGAAGGCCCAGGCACCAGCAGTGACCCCCCTGGGACAAGGTGGCCACCGATGCTCACCAGGCCCTTTGTGATTGATGCCATGAGGCAGTGGTCGGATGAGGAGGAGGAGGAGGGCGGCCCCACAGCAGCAGGCCAAGGCAGCCCCCTCAGCCTGACCGAGGCCCTTGAAGGTCTGGAGTGGTAGTCCCCCCACCACTCTGCATGCAAGCAGCCCACTTGCCTACGAGACAACTCCGCCCACTCAGGATACCCCTGTCACATCGCCATTCAGCCCTGCACCTATGGCACCAAGAGCACACCCCCCAGCACCAGCTACAGCTGCCCCACCCTTCCTACCGACCTAGGACCCTATCACAGGCAGACCAAATCCGGATGGGAGGAGAGCCGTATCACAGCAGACCTGCCACTTCCAGCTCCACACTGCATCGTCCACCCAGGCATCCACCAGCGATTGCCACACAATGTACCATACTGCTCCAAATGCAGTGGATGGCGGACCAGCAGGAGTCATTGTCCACAGCCTCGCCACCCCAAGCCAGTCCCTCAGGGTCCTGAGGCCACAGGGGCCATCCCTCCCCCCAGAACATGCCACCTCCCACAGGACTAGCACGACATGGCAAAGGGCCCTGAGGGGACCATGAGACACCAGAAACTGGGTAGGGCAGTCACTCCCACCCACGACTGGGATGGCCATCCTGCAGAGTTGCAAGAACTAAAAAAAAAAACTTTGGGATATCTATCAATCTGCCATTGATAAAGTATTAACCCAAATGATCCTCTCTGAATGCAAAGAAGACTGCAATTTTATATATCTGCCCCAAATTAAGCCAGGCCAAGGAACTTGAATTCAGGAAGTTGCTAAACATTACCCCATTTCCCTGGAGCTCCAAGATCTAGGGATTTTTCTACACTGAATTCACACTGAAAGTGTTAAAAAAAAATCATTGATGGGTATTTTAAACTGAATGTTTAGAAAGATTGAAACCTCTTACTTCCTAAAGACTTTAGAACAGTTCTACAAGCTCTTGTTTTATCAAAACTGGATTACTGTAACTCATTGTTTTGGGGCCTACCAGCAAATGTTAAGACCATTGCAATTATTACAGAAATCAGCAGCCAGACTTATAACAGGAACTAGAAGATCTGATCATATTTATGCCAATATTAAAAGACCTTCACTGGTTGTCTGTTAAATATAGGGCACAGCATAACATTCTATCGTTAATTCATAAAACCCTCCACAACGAAAAGATAGAATGGTTAACCTCAATATTACATTTCCATATCCCAACAAGAATTACAAGATCAGCAGGTACAGGGATATTGCCCATTTAGATTTTTGTATTCTCTGCTCTTATTTTCCTACATCTTTAATAGCAAAAAAATCATACAGTTTATGCCAATTTGTATTTAGTTTATGAAACATTTTTTCATTTAAGTTTGGAAATGCAAATATTTTTAAACGAATATTTAATATAAACTTATGTTCTCATGAAACATCAGTATATAAAAATTAACAAAATCAGGTGCCACAGCTATCTACAGCACAAATGTTTTTGCTTACTTTCACATTCCTCATCTATGCTGCACCCTCTACCAAAGCCTAACAAGACCTCTGAAGGACAGCTAGACCTGCTACAGTTTGGAGACTCAGGATTTTATTTCAGTTAAACTACAGGAAGATCAAATTGTGACATTATCTGGCACAATGTGGAAGTGATTCAAAAGCTGCAACCTCCTGCTCTTGGAAACTTACTGCAATTAAGCCAGAGATCATTAAAACTATACTTGTTTCATTGTCTGTAAATATATGAATGTAAGGGTGTGACCTGAACTAAAATGTTTTAGATTTTGTAAATACTGTACAAAAACCAGCCAACAAGCATAACCTCTCTTCCACTTCAATCTTCATGTGGATGCCACCCCACTTCCCCCCAGCTGTGAATCCCTCCTTAATTCTCTATCTTACATGGGTTTTAAACAACTTATAAATGAACCCACTCACAAAGCAGGGCACACCTTGGACCTGATTTTCATTAACCAAAGCCTAACTCAAGCATCCCACGTTGTGGTCTGACCAAGGAATTGGATGGTAAAGAAACTCATCTCCACTTCATTCCTTAACCAACTCTCTACTTCTCCCACACAGAAAGCCACAATACAACTCAAAGTTATGCAATCAGGAGACCCTAATCTCTCACCTCTCCCCAGAGCTCAATCTTTTAGACTTCAGACACAGCCTTATCTTCATGGGCCAAAATCACAAGTAAAGTGGCAGACTTGACCTGCCCCCTCAAAACCAAGGTCATACTCCCTAGCAAAGACAAGAAAAAACCCCTGGTTCTCTAGAACTGAAATCCATGAAACGCAAACTAAGAAAAAGGGAACAGAACTGGTGCAGGAATCCTTCCTCAAACCTAGCATCTTTCAAATCGCTCATGCACCGTTACAGGACCACAATTCTTCAGACAAAAAAACAAACAAAAAAAAAAAAAAGACAGACTTCTATTCCCAGAAAATCCACAACTTCATCTTTGATCCAAAAGCTCTTTTCACCTTTGTTTCTTCTCACCAAACCACCTGTGCCGGCCAACCCAGATGACATAGCAGCCAGTAAATCCATAGAACTGGTGAACTACTTTAAAGACAAAATAGCTCTTTTGCATGCCCGGGCGGAGAAGGCTCTAAGGTTCTGGCAAGTTACCTTTTTCCACTTTGGTAACAAAGCTGGCGGGCTTCTTGCATGCATACTTAAGGCTCAAGAGTCCTCCAAATTTATAGCCCAAATGCGTACCCCCCCAGTGGCGAACTTAAGGCTAAATCCCAAGATATTGCACAGATATTCCTAGAATATTATCATGCCTTGTACTCCACAGATCAGGTAGATGAGGAAGCTATTGAAGCCTTCTTGAGAGACATTCCCCTACTTTAAGCGAGGAGCAGCGCCTATCCTTGAACCGGCCCATTGAGATTCAGGAAATTTTGACAGCCATAAAAGCTTTAAAAGATAACAAGGCCCCGGGGCCCGATGGCATGAGCGCGACCTTCTATAAATCCCTGTCACAGGATATTGCTCCCACTCTACAATCTTTGAGGAGATGGCGACTAAAGGCTCAATGCCAGCCTCTCTACGTTTGGCCACAATTGTGGTTCTTCCTAAACCGGGTCGTGACCCATTGCTGGCCTCCTCGTATCGGCCGATTTCATTACTAAATTTAGATATTAAATTGTATGCAAAAACCATAGCAAATCGGTTGCAACCCCTAATGCCTAAGCTCATTTCACCGGGACAAGTTGGATTTGTTTCAGGCCGGAGATCAGCGGTCAATATGCATAAAATACAGGCCGCCCTGGATAACTGCTTGATTTCCTCTCTCATTGAACCTCTCATAGTGACTTGTGATGCTGAGAAAGCCTTTGACCGGGTGGCCTGGCCCTTTCTTAGGCAGGTCCTTTGTAAAATGGGATTTAGTGGGAGGATATATGAATATATTACTCTTTATTCTAATCCCTCGGCACGTGTTCTAGTTAATGGTCTTCTATCTGCGGAATTTCACTTGGGGAGGGGCACGCGCCAGGGATGTCCCCTTTCTCCTCTGCTGTTCATTTTGACGGTGGAACCTCTGGTTTGTAAAATTCAACATACAAAGGAAGTTCCGGGGATGCCAGTGGGGACAGACGTATAAAACCCTGCTCTTTGTGGATGATATTCTTCTCCTTACTAATGCGCGTACAGCCCTCCCAGAAGCTATAAAGATTTTCTCTCAGACACTTTCCGGCTTCAAACTAAACCTAGATAAAACTGAAGCCCTTGACATACAGGGCAATATGGCTCAGGGGTGGCCGGATTTCCCGGTGAAATGGGCTGGTTCCACAATTAAATATTTGGGGGTTCACTTGCATCCGAATCCAGACAGATGGTATACATTAAATATCCCCCCGGCTGTAGATAAAATGGTTCATACACTTCAGAGCTGGCAAAATTTACCGCTCTCTTTACAAGGCAGAATTGCTCTAGTTAAGATGGTTCTTGCTCCTCGCTTACTATACCTACTCTCAATGATCCCCTGTTTGACTGTTAAAGATAACTGTAAATTGCAGAAAGCGATACGATTTTTATGGAAGGGAAAGAGGGCTAGATTAGCCTACAAAACATTGACTGCACCGAAAATACAGGGTGGCCTGGGCCTCCCTGATTTTATGCTGTATTCTAGGGCGTCTAACCTTCGATTCCTGGGGGACTGGATTCTTGGCTCCTCCTAGTATACTGATGCGCCCTTAATTCAGGCTCTGTGTGATCCCCTGGACCCCAGATATGTGCTGCACTCACAAGCTGTTGGTCGTCTAGAGAGAACTTCGGTTTGGTATGGTGAGAGTAATGCGGAAAATCTGGGCAATTACGCGTACAGCCCTTGGGCTGCCTATTCATATTTCTACTCAATTTCCCCTATCTAGTGTAATGGAGGCATCCCCCAATATAACCAAAGCATATAAGTTACGCATTACTGCCGGATGGCCCTTGCATGAGTTCTGGCTGCCCCAAACAGGTAAATTGAAATCATTTCAGCTCTGTCAAGACAAATTGGGCTTGCGACCACACCACTTTTTATTGTATGGCAGTCTTAGGGCGGCTTACTCATCCGTGATGCAGGGGGTAACTGGTAGTATTGACTCTCCCCAATTTTCTAATTTGATGAGTAGTTTTGCTGCGAAAACTGCCTCCCTGTCATGCATGTATTCCTATTTGTGTGTTATTCAGGATTACTCCATATATTCCTCCTTACTTGCTAAATGGACATTGGACTGTGATGAAGATTTGACGGTTCTAATGCTCAAAGATGCTTATGTTTCAATCCAAAAAATGGTAACGAATGTCACTGAGCTTCAACAAAGAATCTTTCACCGGACTGTTATATCCCCGGCCAGAGCAAAGAAAATGGGCCTGGTGTCCGAAGATTCATGTCTTAAATGTCATCAACCTAACGCTACTTTAATCCACTGCTTGTGGTCTTGCCACTCTATACAACTGTTCTGGGAAGATATTCATAACTCGTTATCCTCAATTTTGGGAACAGACGTGTCATGGTCCTGCTCGTTCTGCCTCTTAAACAATGAAGTGGGAGAAGCTAGTGTTTCTGTGGATAACATTTTATTCGTATCTAAGGCGTGTCTTATTGTAAAGAAATGTATCCTTCTGAAATGGATCGAACCGACTCCGTCTCGGCAACTCTGGTTTACTTTTATGACGGAACTGTATCAAATGGAATATGGCTCCCTATATGCCAGATATCCACCAAAAAAAAAAAAAAAAACTCATTTCTGTGACATTTGGAAAGCATTCTATACGGTTCTCCCATTGGACATTCGGAAGATGTCGCCTTTGGCGATAGATATCACTAATACAGCGTAAATGGGTCATACCCTCACATCCTGCTCATGTGATTGGATCTGGCTGGGGACTGTAAGAGCCTTCATAAGCCTCTGATTCTCCCATTCGGATATTCTGCCTGATAACTTTGGAGTTTGGAACATGAGTTATCCATATTGTGTTATACCTAGTAGTTTATACTGTATGCCTGAGATTCTCTGTAGGGGGAGGGGGTGGGTGGTGGGATAGGGATATGGGTTATACGGGAAAATATGGTTGAGGAGTGTGCTTTTTATGTTCAATCTGTATTCGCTGTTCAGGTTCAATAAAATTACTTTATAAAAAAAAAAAAAAAAACGACAATAGCTAACTTACTAGCCTCCCGCAAAAATAACTTCTCCGGGCCAATCATGCTCTCTCCGCTACAGCGCCTCTTAGTTTCAAGTCAAACCAACCTCTCACTGCTTCCTCGCCGGTGATGACATGCCTGGAAGATTTCGAATCCATTTCCTCTCTTGAAATAGAATCACTACTGAGGAAACTAAAACCAGCCTCTCACCCTTTCGATGCGATCCCAGCCAACCTTCTTATAACTTGTGCCTCCGAAGTTTCCAAGCCTATTTCTCAAATTATAAATGCCTCACTAGCACAAGGCCATGTCCTGGACCCTCTCAAACTGGCTATCTTAAAACCCCTCCTAAAAAACCTAACCTCTCCACAGACAACCCAGCAAATTTTCAACCGATTGCAAACCTCCCTATCACCGCCAAGGTTTTGGAAAGAGTAGTCAAACAACTTTCCGATTTCCTGGACAACAACATCCTCTCTCCTGCACAACTGTTTTTGTAAAGCCAGAAATACAGAATCCCTACTCATTTCTCTTTCAGACAAAATCCTCATGAATCTAGAAATTAAACAGCCCTGCCTGCTTATCCTCCTAGACCTATTGGCTGCCTTCGACACGGTGAGCCACCAGTGTCTCATTGAAAGGCTCTCCGATATCGGCATCAAAAATACTGTCCTAAACTGGTTCATTTTCTTCCGTCAGAACAGGCATTATAAAGTCAAAATTAACAGCAAAGAATCCCCGCCTTTCATCTCTACCCTAGGAGTTCAAGGATCATTGTTATCCGACTTAATATCCATCTTCTCCCGCTTTGCAAACTTCTACATTACCTCTATGCGGACGATGTACAAATTCTGATACCGATCAACGAATTGCTGCAAAAAACTATTCTCCATTGGAAAAACTGTTTCACCCACATTAACAACCTCCTCTCAAAGCTCAACCTATTACTCAATGCTGACAAGACAGAGCTCCTACTAATCACACAAGATGGTAACTTTCTGCTAAACAACCCTCAACATCCAATGTTCCCAGCATTCTCACCCAAGGTCAGAAACCTCGGGGTAAACATGGATAGCCAAATGACCCTCACAGGCTTCATTAACATGGTAAAGGAGTGTTACTTTAAACGCCAAGTTCTAAAAAGGCTTAGACCCCTCCTCCATTTCTACGATTTCAGATCAGTCTTACAATCTATCATATTCTCCAAAATTGACTATTGCAATGCACTTCTGCACAGCCTGCCAGACATCTCACTCAAAGCCCCTACAGTTGCTTCAGAATGCAACTGCAAGGATTCTCACAAAATCAAACAAGAGGGACCATATTACTCCTATTTTAAAGAAATTACATTGGCTCCCAATTAAGTTTAGAATACTTCACAAGCTATTAACAGTCACTCACAAGGCCATACACAACATCACTCCTCTGGACCTTACAATACCACTACAACTCCATGCCTCCTCTCGTCCTCTAAGACTAGCCCAGCGAGGCACACTTCAAACACCTATCATCAAGTCCTCCTTCAGAAAAAGAGCTCTCTCCGCTTCGGGTCCCAAACCATGGAATCTGCTCCCTCCTGACCTTAGGCTGGAACAATGTCCTCTCTCCTTCAAGAAAAGACTTAAGACTTATTTGAACAAGCTCTCTCAAACTACTTTCCACCATGGTCTTAGTCCGCACTGTTTGACTGTTCTCTATTACCCTAGTTTGTTATCCAGGTTCTTTTCTAACTTGTTAAATGTAAGACAAGACTGTCATTGTTGTTTCGCAAGTTACAATGTAAACCGAAGTGATAATTAATCCTGTTAATTGAACCTCGGTATATAAAAAGTTATAAATAAATATCCCAACAAGAATTACAAGATCAGCAGGTACAGGGATATTGCCCATACCTTCACCTAAACAATTTGAGGGAAAGGGCTATGTCTATTGCTGGGCCCCAAACTGTGGAACTCTGCCACAGGAACAAAGGATGGAATCAAACATCAAAATATTTAAAAAGGGTATTAAAAACAGGCCTTTCAAGACTGTTAACCTTATGATTATATACCCCTATTAATATATATTTAGATTTTTGTATTCTCTGCTCTTATTTTCCTACATCTTTAATGGCATAAATTGTATGATTAATTTTTGCTATTTTATTTGTATTTAGTTTATTATGGAACATTTTCTTTTCATTTAATTTTGAAAATGCAAATATTTAAATGAATATTTGTTAATATAAACTGATGTGCTATGTTCTCATGAAACATTGGTATATAAAAATGAATAAATAAAATCAGGTGCCACAGCTATCTACAGCATGAATGTTTTTGCTTACTTTCACATTCCTCATCTATGCTGCACCCTCTACCAAAACCTAAGACCTCTGAAGGACAGCTAGACCTGCTACAGTTTGGAGACTCAGGATTTTTTCTGTTAAACCACAGGAAGATCAAATTGTGACATTATCTGGCACAATGTGGAAGTGATTCAAAAGCTGCAACCTTCTGCTCTTGGAAACTTACTGCAATTAAGCCAGAGATCATTAAAACTATACTAGTTTCATTGTCTGTAAATATATGAATGTATGGGTGTGACCTGAACTAAAATGTTTTAGATTTTGTAAATACTGTACAAAAACCAGCCAACAAGCATAACTTCTTCCACTTACAGCCCTGATGCCAGAGCAAGACAGATGTGCACTGGGACAATCTGCTACTTATCAGCCTTCTGTAAGGCTAGAAAAGCCTCGACACTGCTTAACAGAGAAAAGGGAGTATCTGAGCTCCAGGTAGCAGTAATTAGTACTGGAATCTAGTAGTCCACATTCCTGGCTTCCCCCCACATGTCTGTAACCTCCCCCATTGGAGCAGTTAGAACTGTGATCCCAGCCCCAGATACCAACACCTAGAAAGCCATCTGAGGAGGGTCTCACTAGCCAGTTTGGAATAAGTGCTGAGGGGGAGGAGCAACTGTGTCCCTGTGGGTGTCCCTTTGGCACAGCCACCAATTCCCCCAGCCCAGTCTCTTCTCTAGAGCACTTAGCTATTGGTCATATGGCTTTCATGATATGTTTGTATACCACTATCATGCCACCTTAGCTTCCCCAGTAGTCTGAAGCCAAGGCAGGTATGCCAGAGATTACATACTGAAGACCTATTTACTGTTCCCTGGTAAGTAGGCAAGTCATGGTTCAACAAAATACCCCTCCAATTTGCCTCAAACTGATTCTCCTGAACATGGGTTTGCTCCCCAATCTACCACTTGAAGAACCCATTGACATTCTATGTCTAATAGAGACCCAGGAAACACTTCAGCTTCTTCAAAATATGCCTTTCATATCTCTAGAAAGAACAGGGAGCAAAGAATCTATAGAATCATTCAACTTGCCCATTTCCTCAAAGGTGTTGCAGGGAATAGTCTCTTGTATGCTTGAATCCACCCAAAGTGGTGACTTTCCTGTATACCTACCATCTGGCTATGACCTGACTTTATGGACCTAGTTATGTCAGAATGCTGCAGGTTTTCCAGAACCTTAATCCTATGAGATTTTTCATGTGGATGACCAAGTTGAAGAGTACATACTATTTCCTATAATCAGCAGCTTCGTGGATTGATCCAATTAGTGGGCAAAAACATCTCATGTCACACGTGACGTGAAACTGTCCAAAGCATCCCCTGCAAGGACAAGAACTAGAAATTGATATTATACAGATCACTTAACTCATGGTCAGGCTATCACATGGTGTCATTTGAGCTAAATCTCATAAATGCTCCAACTACAAAATGCATACATCTGACCATACCGAGTGCTTTTGAATGCACTCAAAACTGTATCCTGACACTATCAGTCACCATACTGGCTGAATCCTGCAATTGCAGACCTGAATACAGCCATAAGGACAACTGTGTCACTGAAAGCTGCCAATTCAAAAATCCAAACTAGACTCCCTGAACTGAGAACTATAACGTTGCGTCACCCATAGACTGTACTGAAGCCAATGTGGTGCGCACATCTCCGCTACAGTCTATGGAGAGGCAACGTTATAGTGAAAGGACTAGGATCCAGTCCCACTATAGCAATCCAAACCGCCTGGAGAGCCGTCCCATAGACTCTAGCGGAGGCGTGTGCCTGGCCCATACACTTTAAAGGCGATGTGGCATGCACACCTCCTCTACAGTCTATGAGATGGTTCTCCAAACTGTTCGGTGGGCAGACAATGGAGTAACATACAATCCTGAACACCTACAAAGCCTGTATATTGCACCTCAGAGGCTGCTGAGAAGCAGACTACACATGTTAGACAGCAACCTTACCTACATTTTCTCCCTCTGAGTCCTGCTAATCAGCACCTGGCCACGATAGTTGGCCTTCTCTGTAGGCTGCAGTGCTCCCAAGTCTCTGCACATACTAGTTTGCTGTGGCTGGAGGACTCAGAGGGAGAAAAATGTAGGTAAGGTTACTTTACTGAAGTGTTGGAAGGGGTCATCAGTTTTTAATCAGGGATACTTCTTATCAAACAGTGTTTGATAAGGGGGACCTTTGCTATCTAACATGTGTAGTCTGCTTTTCAGTAGCCTCTGAGGTGCAATATACAGGCTTTGTAGCTGTCATACAAAGGGGCAGTTCATTACCCATAATCACCTGTTGGGAGGTGCAACAGCATGCACATGTGGCATATATTGGTTAATGGCTGCACACCCACCTCTTTGATAGGCAATTACGCCCAGCTCGATTGAGGTACATAGGCAGCATGCACATCTTCATTAAAATAGATAGGTGGCACGCACAAGTCATCCAGCGTGCACATGTTCTGCATCAATTTTAATTGGTGCGCGTACTTTGTATTCACACTGATTGGATCAGCTGTGCGCGTAGGTTATGCCCCACTGGGGCGGGCCATGCGCAAATAGGGCTCACTTTAAAAAGATGGGTAGTACACTCACTGGCCATCTTCACAATGGCTCAAGCACGTCCTGTTCTCCTCAGAAGCCGAACTTCATGCCAGCTGAGGTTGACATGCTGGTGGAGCTTGTTATATGGCACCGGGATCTGCTGTATGGTCCAGTCTCGTACAGTGGGTGCATACAGGAAGGAGCAGATCTGGAGGAGGATCAGGCACGCTGTGAACTCAGTGTTCCATCACAATCGCAGTATTGGGGAAGTAATGCATAAGAGGGACATGAGGAGACTGGTGAAGCACAAGCAGGCCAGGCGACTTGCAGAAGGAGAAAGGAGCCATATCACTTTCTCAGCCTCTGAGCAGCTGATACTGGGTACCATCTGAGGCAGCTGTGGGTGGTGTAGGCCAGCAAGGTAAGCTGAACTACACCTTTGTCAATCCCCCTGTAATCCTATCCATGTACCTACTCACAATATAGCAGCATATGTCTTCATGTACCTAGAACCGATTACTGTTAACCTGTATAACCAACACTGTGGCCATTTCAGGTACAGCACTCAGTATGCAGGATTGCAGCCGGGGCTGCTGTACAGATGTATGTACTAAGCCAGCACAGAGCATTGCAGAGCTCCACTTTTGGTAGTACACTAGCACGACAGTGTGCATGGTGAAGCAGTATATATGTGGTCAAACAGCAGGTAGTATAGTGTACAGACTGTCTTACAATATTAGTGCATGTTAGTTCTTATGGGCAATGTAGACTGAGTGTCTGCTGGTGCAGATGGGCAAGGTGGCACACAATGCTGGCTTTCAACATGTCAGCAATGGGAGGGTGCAGTTCTATGGGAATTGATGTGAGGCATAAGATCAATGTCACCTGCTCCATATTGCAGGTTCAACATTGCAAAGGGGGCCTCTCACTCTTCCTCCCCCCCAGCCCCTTCCTACCCTTCCCCTATTGTTTCCCTTTCAACTTCCTGTAGCAGACATGCCTACTTCACAGGTTCCATAGCATATTGCACAGGTCATGTCCCCATGGAACGCATAAACAGTGGGCCTCGATTAGGTAGAGGGTTAAAGTGCAGTTCCTTCGACAGGGCTCTGCCTGGTAAGTTACCACATTCCATGCAGCACACTGATATCTGTCCAGAAGGTGTTTTAGGGCAGGTGCCACATGTGTGATTGATGGCCACACATGATACCCCAGGGGTGTCATGACAAGTCCCATGTGACTATACTGGAGTATTAGTCAGGGGTGCAACTGTAGCATGTATCAAATTATGGAGTGAAGTACATCACACCCCTATTGTCAGTGTGCTAATTCCCATATGCTTTTCAATTTAGGGGAGCCAGATGAGCAACCCAGACCTGCACCTAGACGACCCCAAAGGCTGTACCAGCGTCTGGTCCCTGACTCAGAGGGGGAAGCCCGTGAACACATGTAACAGCCTGCAGAGGAGCAGCAGTGGCAGGGAGAGGAGCCGGAGGACCCACTCGCTAAAATGCAACCTGATCGGCAGCAGGACGGACCAGCCTGACCCCGACCCATATACCAGGCAGGCAGAGAGACTATTACAGCAGGGTGCCGGCCTCTTGGACACCATCTCTGGTGTGTCTGATGTGGTGCAGCAGGAAGCAAGTTCCCTCCGTCGTACTGTCAGGGAGGGCTGTGATGGGATTCAGGCGCGCCTCCAAGACCTTTGCCGGGCTACTGAGCTGCAGACGGAGGTTTGGAGGGAGATGCTGCAGCGGATGCCTCCTGTGCAGCCGCAGCCACCTGCGGCTCCATGGCCTTTCATGCATTACCCTCCACCTTATGGGCCTCCATACCCATGGATGCCACCTGCCTGTGCAGAGGCGCCTGGTGTGGTCCTGCCACCTGCTGGCTATCTGTGGATGGCACCACCACCCCCACCTCCTGTGATGCTTCCACCACCAGAAAAGCTGTTGCCCCTGGCTATTCCTTCCTGTAGCCATGCCCAGATATGCCCCAGGCACCTCTGCCCTCTGAGGGTAGTGTAAGCAGTGGGAGGAGTCCCCTGTGCTGGAGTACCCGGATGGGCCAGTCAAAGCTTCCTGATGGTCTTAGGAGAGGATGACCAAGGAAGTGAACTGTGACAAGTTTTCAGTTGTTCCTTTTAATCATGTTTTTCACACTTGTAAATAAATGCACATTTATCACCTACAGAAATGGCTGAGACTGTTCCTCTCTCATATTGCCTGCCTTTGGCTCAGATGTATTTCCTCCAATTCCTCCATGGATAGCTGTATGTCCTCATCCTCCTCAGGTACAGGGATGTGTCTGTTAAGTGCCAGATTATGTAGAATACAGCAGGCTAGGAATCTCACACACCTTAGAGGGGGAGTACAAGAGGCATCCACCAGATCTGTCCAGACAGCAGAAGTGTGATTTCAGGATGCCAAATGTTTGATGACAGCCCTGGTCCTACAGTGTGCCCTGTTGTAGCGAGTCTCAGCTGCAGTGTTGGGGCAGGCCATGGGAATCATGAGCCAGGATTTCAGTGGATAGCCTCTGTCACCTGTAGCATAAGAGGAAACCAGTGCGTCACTGGGGTACAGCTCACAGGGCTTACAAACCAAATGCCTACTGTGGCACCCTACATAGTGATATTAAGATAGGTGGGTGCAGTACTACCTAGGAGCCAGCCCCCAGTGATGTGTTGCAGCTGGAACTCTTCATAGATCCTGGATTGGGTGAGAATGTAGGTGTCGTGGGTGGATCCAGGAAAGCGAGCCACCACATTCGTTATGAGGCCCTTGGCATTGCACACCACCTGCACGTTTAGTGAGTGGAATCCCTTGTGATTGCGGTAGATGGCCTCATCTCCTCCTGGTGCCCTTAGGGCCACATGGGTGCAATCAATAGCTCCCAAGACAGAGGGGAAGCGTGCTATTTGGTAGAAGTCTCATGCTGTTCCTCTTCTGATGGGGAAGGAGATAAAGTGGTGTGTGTTGCAGCAGGGCAGCCAGGGCCTGCTCCAGACACCTTGAGGTGGCACCCTGAGTGATTCCAGACATCAGGCGAAGCGGTGTTTGGAAGGTGCCAGTAGCCAGAAATGCAAGGAAGGTAGTCACCTTGATGTGTACAGGCAAGGCATGGCCCCTTTGCGTGAGGGGTTGCAGGTCACCCTCTAACATTCGGCAGAGGGACAGTATGGTCTCCTTTTCAAATCTGTAACTAGTTTTTACTTCTTCCTCAGACAGATTGAGAAATTGGGTGCGAGTCCTGTAGACTAACGGGTACCGCCTCCGTCTCAGCTGTCTTCTCCTCCTGTCTTTCCCTTCTGAGCCTTAGGGATTGCAGGGCCCATATTGCTGCTGTGAACATGTGTAGACAGGGAATTACCAATGAATGGCTGTCTTTAGATGCTCCTGAGGCTCTTACGATTATATGCACATTAATGTTTGCTATGGAAAACGGTTCTACTGTCCCACTTTACACCGATTACTCCCCCACAGCCTCCTTTCCACCTTCTGCTGGATGTCTGGCACTTTACCAATGTCAGACAGCAGCCGCAGAGCCTTCACTCATACCTTGCGCACACAAAAAGCAGTAGTAAATATACGCGCCGGTGGAGTTGTGTGTCGCTTATAAGTTTTATGCGTGTATGTTTGGTCTCCGCCCAGACACACCCTATTATTTGCGTAATGTTGTGCGCGAAGGGCCACTTATGTGCACAAATACCTCTATGCAAAATTGGGGTTGTGCACGCCACTGCTGTTTACTCGCATAAGTGCCTGTTTTTGCATGCGTGCAACTTTCAAAATCTACCCGCTAGCTTATTACAAACAGTTAATTCTCAATGTTAAGAATACTTCAGCAAGAAAATTGGAAAATTTGCTAACAATCTGAGAACCCTATTCTCAATAGTATCAAACCTAACCAGTGACAAACCAGAATCACCACAAAATCTACCGGAATCAAAATGCAACGAAATTGCCAAGTTTAGTGACAAAATTACTAACTTATGAAACAAGCTTCCAAAATCTACCAAGAAATTAAAATGCAAAAAAGTTGTCAATGGTCATTTACTGCGATACTCAAGCTGGAACACATGATAAACAAACCCAGTCCTACACAATCGACCCAATACCAACTCTCGAACTTAAGCAGCTAACAGTCTCCCATACATTAGCTAATATCATAAACTTATCCCTAGAAGGATCTATGCCAGATACCGAAAGGAGAAATTATAAAACCAATAAAGAAAAAACCCAAAAAACAGTGACCCCCGATCCTGAACTGCCCAGTATCAAATCTTCCCTTAATAGCCAAATAGAAAAAAAAAACAGTACAGAAACTGGCTGACAACATACTATATCCATCTCAACATTGTTTTTGAAAGTACTACAGCACAGAGACACTACTTCTCTCACTTAGATACATTCTAAGAGGTTTTGATAGCAGTAAACACTACATTCTAATAATGCTAGACACTATTTAGATACTACTAAATAGAAATCAGATTACATGGCAAAATAAACTGGTTCAGTTCATGCCTAAACAGGTTTTTCCAAGTTCAGATCAACACATTATCAGAAAAAATTAATCTCAAAACAGGAGTACTGCAGGGATCAGCCTTCTTTGCAACCCTCTTTAAGATATTTATTTATTTTTTTAATTTACAGACATTCGATCTCAATCGAGATATCACACTGGTTTACATTCAGGTACTGTAGGTATTTCTCTATCCCCAGAGGGCTTACAATCTAAGTTTTTGTACCTGAGGCAATGTAGGGTAAAGTGACTTGCCCAAGGTCACAAGGAGTGACAGCGGGACTCGAACCCTGGTCTCCTGGTTCCTAGCCTACTGCTCTAACCTGTTAGAGCAGATGGCATAAGGGCATCTGCTTGCAGATGCCCTTATGCCATCTGCTTGCAGGACTAGGAATCACATTACATTTATGCAGACTATATTCAACTTATTCTACCTATAGAAGAGACACTAGAGAACACTAAACCTGGCTAACATGTACCTAGACATAAGACAACTACTAAACCAAATGGAACTTGTGATTAATATTGATAACAGAATTTCTCACTTAGAACAGAAAAATTCTGAAATCAGCTAAACGCCAATAACAGACAATTGAACTAGCTGAAAAAGTACAAAACCTTGGAATAATGGACCCTGAAATCAATCTAAAAGCACATCTCACTGAAAGTAAAGGAAGGCTATGCTAAACTCATGGTACTCAGAAAACACCAACTAATTTCCAAAACAGTTCTATAGGCACTACTTTTTTCCAGCACAGACTACTGTAATACCCTTCTACTAGGACTCCCAAACACAACATTAAGACCACTTCAAATCACAGCAGCTAGAATACTAACTGGAAAAAGAGGGACCATATAACTGAAACCTTGGCAGAACTACATTGGTTATCTATTGAATACAGAATTAAATACAAAACCCTATGTATCATACATAAACTAATACATGAGAAATCAGATTGGCTAAACACAGCATTGAGTGTACATGTCCCACACAGAAACCTTCAACCTGATCTGCAAATAAAGCACTCAACCATTCCTTCAGTAAAAACAGCAAGACAAACCCAAGTGAGAGAAAGGGCCTTATCACTAGCAGGCCCCATACTTTGGAACACAATGCCTCTAGAGATCAGATTACAAAGAGATCACAACACATTTAAGAAAAGTTTAACATGGCTTTTCAAACAAGCATTTTATAAAGAAATGGGAGAACAGAAAATATTTAGAAACAGGCAGTAGAACACGGCACACAGTACTTAGGAGTGTACAGTAGAGTGGTCCATGAACTCTACATCACTATAAACATAATTTTAACACTTTGAATAGTGAATTTTACCGATGAACAGTACCTTACTAATACAATTGGTCATGACCTACTCCACTAAACAATTGTCTTTAATGATATATTGCAACTGAACCTTTAGCGGCAGCTGTTAGAATGTACTAATATACACCCTCACCTACATTAATTTATGTGCCTACATGTCAACTGTTGCAATGCTATAGAAAAGATTTTAAATAAATCAAACAAGACCTGAGAAAGTTGGAGCACCAATGGTAAAAGTCAATCCGAAGAAGTTTGCTCTCATTTCTTTAGAGGTCAGATAAGGAAAAATCAAATACAAACAGTGCTAAACAATCCTAGAGAACTATTACTGTGACAAGCATCATAACCACTGCTGAATATTTCAGAGATTGAAACTTAGTGATCTGTGAAATATTTGCTTCTGCAGTTGTAAGCTCCCCAATACTCATGCTAAGTTTATTAAACTGACAAACCTAATTAAAAGCTATAACCAGATGAGCAGAGATGGGATAGATTTGATGGTCAGTAACAAATTCAAAATATGAATTCTGCTCCGTGTTTAATGCTTGTGCATCATTACTAAATGTCAGATCAATGATATATCTAACCACTTTCTAGTGGATCTTTACTACCTAGCTTAAAAATAAGCCTCTATTCGGTATTTTCTCCAAAGCTGGGTGATTTCATTTTATTGCAAAGCTAATAGAATCAACTGTTTTGAAGCCACTGACATCTAGAACTCATCTGTTGATAGCCAAATTAATATCAATCACAAAAGCATAAGCACTGAAACCTTACTGGTCTCTTCAGAAAGGAATCATGGCTTTGATCAAGGAATCAATTATATCTTAGTATTGCTGGATATTACAGCAGCCTTTGATACACTAAATCACAAATTACTATTACATTGCTACACTCTTGGCATTGAGGGAACTGAAACTGGTTCATGTCATACCTATGAAATCTTCAGGTTAGAGTTGGAAAATTCCTCTGCTTGGTATAACTGCTAGTGAACCACAATGCTCAGCATTATCCAAAACTATTCACTATTTATCTGGTTCCTCTGGAAATTACTCTGGTCTAAACATAAACTACAGAGTTCATGCTGCTGACATTCAGTTTCTTCTTGCATCACTCATGGAAATTTACACCAAGTCTGTTAGAAATAAATATACCTAGTAAACACAAATCAGTCCTGGTTATCAGTATTTCCAGTGTTTAGTTGTATCTACTCATACAGATTCTATCTTCCCAAAATCCTTCACATTCAAAGGACAAGAAGTGCTAAGAATGTAACCTGGGTGTCACCATCAGTTCTAGGTCAATGAAGCCACACAGCAGCCTGGTAAAACATTCAGATGCATGTTAAACCTGAAACCTTTATTAGGTCCAGATTTTTCAGCAGTTCAAGCCTTAATTTTGTCTGGCATAGGTTGTAAGGCAATACTGATTGTTTGCCCCATATTTTAAGATCCCTAGAATTAAAGAACTCTGCAACCCACTTACTGGAATAAAAATACAAGAACACACTACTCAGATACTTGCAGCCTTACACTGACTTCCCATCCAGTATAGCATTCAGTACAAGAATTACAGTTATACATAAACCTTTACAAAATACTATTTCATGGGTTAACCCCATCATGCATTAAGAGCCAAACAAAAAAGTGTTCTAGCAGTATCAGAGTATTAAAGAAAGCCTCAGTAGCAGCTCAGAACTTGCTTCCAGAGCAACTACATCTAAGTACATGCAGCAAAGCTTTCAAAAAAAGCCTTAAAATTTTTAAGATGGTTTTTGAAGGCAGTCAGAAGCAGTAAAAAAAATGCTTGTTGGGATTAATCTATGCTTTTTACTGATTTTCTGTGAGTTGCTTATTTTATAAAGTACTGGTATATTTTGTTTTAAGTGATTTGTATGTTCTATTATAATCTTCAAGTAATTAGATGCAGAATAGAAGGACTTTTAATAAAATGACTGATGACTTTCCATTGCTGCAGTTGCCAGTTCAGTTTCTATTTATACTTTATTCTATATTTGGTGAGGGTCTGTTCTACAAGTGACCAAGATGTAATATTTGCAGTGTTGCCTTTTCATAGAGTTATTCTTGTTTTGATATGGAAGTTCAAATTATTCAGTTTACTCAAGGTAATTCAAGGGCCAAACCCACCCCCTAGCTTGTTATAATAGGCCTAATACCATATGGATTCTAAGTGTCATTTTGCAGGGTTTTCTGGATGGCAGACAGCAGTACATATTTGTCTGTACAAAAAAGTGGAAACGTCTCAGCTGAGCCATTTAATACAGATAGTGGGGAAAGGGCACCTGGAGATCATGCATGCCTGTACAGTTTAGGATTCATGGTTGGGGGTAAGGTATGTTCAGGGGTGTCCATTTTGTAAGTTTGGATCACTGAGGAGAACAAGGCTTTTTAGGACAGGACAGAGCATGAGACTGATGTTTTACAAATAACCAAATGCATAATAGAAACTAAGTTCTGTGCTAAAACAGAATGGGGCAGCAGTTACTGTGCTCAGGGTGGCAAAATTAGCACCTGCCCTGCTTATATTCACCATAAGGGAACTGATCTTCCCAACAAGCCCTTCCCACTGGCTTCAGGTAGATTTAACTTGCACAAGATTTTGCATAGTCAGCTGCTTTTCCTGTAAGATATGGAAGTGACTTCTAATGCTGTGCCTGGAAGCTGTTACCTTTCCTTCTGGAATAGAGGAAAAGCTTAGCTGTTTAGCCATAGATTCTATTCTTGCTTCTAAGGGTGGAGTGTGTTATCATTGGTACTGCATGTTGTACCTATATTCCCACTGCAGGCCTCTTATCCCACTCAGTATCCTTACTAACAGAATCTCTGCCTATACCATAAATCAAATACTTGCAAATTCTTATATTTCTGTAGATTGTGGATTCCAGCTTTTGGTACTGACTTCCCATGCATGCCACAGCAGACGACCTCTAGACCCTGCCTGTCATAAGTCTAACTGAATTCCAGGCCACCTCTAGACAATAGACTTGTAATTTACTGCTTTGTTCTGCTTCCTTAACTGTACATGCAATTTAGACTTAATGCACCCATTTACTTATTCAGTCCCAAGTGCTCCACATATTAACTTGCTCTATAACTCATCCTTTACTTATGTACTCAGTGCCTTGCTACTCTAATCTACTTGGACTTATTGTGAAGAGGCAGAATATCAAAGTGCTTATAAATATGACACCATTCTGGATTCTCTACACTGCTATGTGGAAGTTACAGGAATTTTAGGTAGTTCCCGAAGAAATTTCTTCCCTCAAAGGGAAATAGACCAAGGTAGTATAGGCATGATTTCCATAAGACTGGGCATGAAGAGCTCAGAACATAGCTGGGAGCCAGAAAAAAAAAAAGTGTGGCTTATTCTGTGTTTCCTGCAGGGCAGCACAGAGAGGAAGAAGCAGAGTTTGTACAAAACAGTAAAGGTTTCCTGAGAGCTTCTAACTACTTAACATGGGTTATAAGTTTAACCACTTAGATTGTCATTCTAAGAGTGCAGTTGGTTTGCTTTTGTGATAGGAGCAAGGTCTTGTAAAACCTGACAAGACTTTGTTGCAATGTTACATGGGATACTTGGCATCTCTCTGTACAAGATTTTTTCATGGAGGAAAAACAGACCTGTTTATCTGCTGATGAGACTGCTTTTTACATCCTAGCAATCAGTGCCTGTGCATTTATCAGGAAGATGCTCACCTCAAAGCCCTGGTCACTGTTACTGACCAATTTACCTGCTTGTTTGGTTCAGCACTGCTAGGGGGGTCTGTGTCAATGAACGCAGATTAATTCCTATATAAAGGATTTTCCCTTTTGGCTATATACAACTTTAATGGACAGACACCCGTCACTGTAGCCTAGGGGGTTTAATTTTAAAGCCTTCTGCAGAGCTGTAACTATTTGTCCCTCAGATGGCTCTAGCCTGCCTGCCATTGACATATGCAGAGCTCTGATCCAGATCTCTCAGCAACCAGGACCCTGCAAGAGGATTCCTGTATTCCCCTCATCCTATGGAGCCATCTAGTACCCATTAGGGCTGAAGAGGTAGCTCATGACTGGGGGGGGCTTATACAAGAAGCAATATTGCCATTGTATAAGTCAATGCACCTCCACCTTGAGTATTGTATTCTGTTCTGGAGTTCACACCTTATACAAATTGTACCAGACTTGCAACACAAGCTGTCCACAAGGTACTCTGGAGGCAAGGTAGTATGATTGCTATTTGAATGTTTCTAGTTACAGTGAAGTATAGGGCATAATTTTCCATAGGAAAAAGTTAAAGTGCAAAGAGTTATGATATGGAGTTACAGGGAAGAGTTCACAGAAAGTGATACTGACAGAGCTTACCACTGATGTGGTAGAAACCAGTACTGTAAGTATTCAAGCATGAGATGTCCAATAGTGATAGCAAATATGAGAGGTTTGGAGAAACATCTGGGTGTTGAAATCTATCAAGGCAGTTTCCTCCTCTACCCAAAACTATGGTGAATCAAGAGAAAAGGCAATAGAAAGCAATAGCCTTACAAACAGCTGCCTGCAGGATAGCTGGGACATTACTACTGAAGCCAGTGTGTTACATAAGTTAAATAGCAGAGATTCTGCCATCTGAGGTCAAGATTGGTCACTTTCCTAAGTGTTACTGATTTTCATAAGCGCGTAAGAGAAACTGCTTTATAGCAAAAGATGTTTGAAAATGTTAGCAAACACCAAAGAGCCAAGAAATCCCAGAAAGGAAACAAAGGGAAACCTAATTAGAAAAATTGTCTTCCACAGCTTCAAGATACACAATTAAGGCATGGTGTCAGCAAGCCTGTCAGTGTCATGCAATACACTGCATAACCCACCAGGTCAGCATTTTTGTAAATGCATAGTTTTGTAAGCAGTCTTGAGTGTGAACTAAGGAAGCTCAACACTGCCAGTGATTATCTAATGCAAAACACTTCTCTGAAAATAAGATTTGCTTGCAAAATTATGCATTTACACCACATTTAAAACAGGATGCACAATTAAACTCTGAAATGTGTTGCCAGAGGATGTGGTTAGTGCAGTTAGTATAGCTGTGTTTAAAAAAGGATTGGATAAGTTCTTGGAGAAGTCCATTACCTGCTATTAAGTTGGCTTAGAAGATAGCCACTGCTATTACTAGCAACAGTAACATGAAAGACAGTTTTTGGGTACTTGCCAGGTTCTTATGGCCTGGATTGGCCACTGTTGGAAACAAGATGCTGGGCTTGGACCCTTGGTCTGACCCAGTATGGCATGTTCTTATGACCAGATGGTCAATGCAGTATATTTTATGACTGAAAGACTTGCTGACACCTTACAATTTTCTATGTTTAAGTTGTAGAAGATCAAGTTTTCATTCAAAAAGAAACCTAATTTAAACATTAGCAAATGAGGCAGATATTTAAAAGCCATTTAAACTGATAAATCATGCCATTTTCTTGGTATTCAGCCTCTTACCTGGCTAGATTTAAAAAGCTATTTCAGGGTGTAACTGGGAGGTGCTACTTATCCAAATAGGAATATTCAAAACTTGCCTGGCTAACCTTAGACCTGCTATTGAGCAAGTTGAAAGATCACCGAATATACCCAGAATTTTTAAGCTAATTGAATTAACAGCTGTGTGGCCCTGCTGCTGAATATCCCAAGTTAATCGGATAAGACTTCTCTAGCTTATTCTGTATATCTACCTCCATATTTTTCTACAATAAATTCAGTCATTCAGTTAAGTGAGAATTTGAGTTGGGTGTCAGTTCTCCAAACTTAACCCTGCTTATTTCTAGATGCAAAACATGGGCCAGCTTAGAGGTTATTTGTTCAGACTGGTGGTACTGAAGACTTCACCTACATTATGTTCTGATAGGGTCTTAGCACATACATGGGACAGAATAATCAGTACTGATGTTTAGCCATGCTATTTTGTCATCTTCACCAGGTCTGATTTTCTAGGCTCAAGTTGTTAGAATATCCCATGTAATCAGCTTCATTCTTTACAACAGGGTCATGATTCTGTGCCTCTGGTACTGTGATATTAGTGTTAAATTCCCATTGTATAAAAGAGTGCTATATTATACTCATGTACAGGTCTGACAACATCTCACACCCAGCCACAAGATAAATTCCCTGATTTATGTGCTGCATTCTGCAGTCCTCAATCATGGTGTGGTCACTAATTCCTGTGCTGCTTCATTCATTTAAACAATGTGTCACATATTTATCTAAATGTGGTTGAAGTAACTTTGTATTTCACACCACATACTGCCACTAAACAGCAATTAAAACTAGGGTTACATATATACACACACTGGCAGGATCTCACTGCTGGTTTTCAGAAACCTTTGGAGACAGAGTTTGTCACCATTTTAGCATCTAAATATTTAGGGGCAGATTTTCAAAGGCTGTGTGTGTTACCTGAGAAAATCTGCCCCTGCGCACGCCGAGCCTATTTCACATAGGCTCGGCGACATGCACAAGCCCCGGGATGCACATACGTCCTGGGGCTTGCAAAAAAAGGGGTGGCTGATGGTGGGGGGGACTGGAGGGAATGGGGAAAGCCATCGGGGCTCCTTTTGGGCTCTGCGCGTGCACAAGGTGCACCCCTGTGCGTGCTGACCCTGGATAAAGTCTGGTGTAGATTTGTTCACGCTGGGTTGTGTGAACAAATCTATGCCCATGCATAAGTTAAAATCTGGCCCTTAGGTCTGTTTAATTTGCTATTAAGCACGCTGCATACTCAGCTCATGCCCTTCAGTCGCACTGGTTCTTCTAGATTGGGGAATATGGTTTTCCAAGCTGGTTGAGGTATTTCTGGGCCCATTCTGATCCCAGATACAGAATGAAAGCAGAGGGATTGCAAACTGATGACTTCTCTTCAGTGCTCTTAGCACAGTCTCCTGGAATACTCTGCTGGTGGGTCTTACGTTGGATTGCTGCATCCAAGCCTACTCCCAAAGCTTTATATCTTCTGGTTTGGTGTATATTGCACCTTTGTCAAGGAAGAGTAGAATATCCCTTTGGCAAAGCAGACTAAAACTGGTTGAAGCCAAATATTGAGAAACTTCAGTAGTGGATCACAGGAGTTAAAGCTTCAAATGTTCAAATAGGTGATATCACATTTGTGTCTGAGATTAAGGGTAAAAATCCATAGCCTAATAAGTAGATAAATATAAGCAACAAGGGTGCTTCCTGAACACTCCCTGGATTTTAATGAAATATGAATTACAAGGATGGTCAATCTTGGTAAGTGCAGTCTGCCACATTTCATGTGGAGCCTCATGCATCAAGCATGGGTATATTACAAAAGTGGAGATGTTATCAAATGCTTGTATAATCAATCTGTGGTATGTAAGATGTCTATTCTTATGCATGCTAACTTGATTCAGCATCAGTTGATCTTTGGTTCCAGATGGTCTTGGGTGTCTGCTCCATTATCAGGTTTGAGTCATGATTGTATCTATTCCATTAATCTGCAAACTGTTTGCAAACAGGTCATGTATCAGCTTTTGGGGACATTAAGTTTATGGGATGAAGACATTCTTTTGCCAGTATTAGTTATGACCATCTTTCTTTACCACTGTGGTTCTTTGCCATTGAAGTTTCCAATCTGTTGGTATGGGAAAGTCACATGTGGTCACTACTACTCCATCCTTACAATTCCAGAGAAATCATGGCCTTGTTTATTACCCAATTCTTGATTAAAATTTGAAGCTTTTAGTCTGTCTTGGCAAGCTGCTCCATGGACCAGGGACCATTTCTTGGCTATCTGTATGATGCTGTGCACCTCTTGCTGCTCTGCAGAAAGTTTGATCCCACATTCAAGTTATACACAAACTATTGAATGTGTGATACTGTGCTTCTCTATATAAAGGTGGTGACATACTCCACCCAGACAAAATGGGAATATTTGTGTTATAGAAAAAGACATAAGCAGATTCCATGTGTTGTGAACCTGCTGGGAGAGAGAGTCTCCCTGGCATTGATAAATCCAAATTAGAAGCAGAGACTTTCTAAAGCTTGCTGCAAGGACTGGAAGCTCCTCCCCTGGAGAACTGAATTGGATCCCAGGCTTTGAAAAAGAAAGCCTCATTTCCCAGTAACTAAACCAAGGTCTAGTTGTACACCAAGATTAGCAAGCTGCTGTGTCTCTGGATTTGTATTTGAGACTGAACTGTGTCCTCCTGGTATTGCCTAGAGCAGGCACTAGAAGTACCATTTCAGCTAAGGAGATTAGTGTATCCATGAGGTATTCATTGTTGAACAGAAGTGGGGTTCACTGCACTAACAGTAGATTAGATGTATGGGCCTCATGTACTAGCATTCTGTTTCTATAAATCTTGAAAGTCCTTGAGTATAGAATCTGAAATGAGTGATTTTTTGATTGTTATACTGACTGGATCTTGTGTTCTCTGCTGTGATTTTTCTCAAGTTCACAGGGAAATGATTTTGGGGCCAACATCTTCGAATGGGTTTGTGTTCAAAGAATCTCATTCCTAAACTGGAGTATGTTGGCAATGATCAAAGTGTTCTGCTAGTACTTGCATTCTGTCAAAGAGCAGCCTTCTGGAGTTGAGATCTAATAGGTATAGGCAATATAGCAAGGTGCACTTGGAAGCTATTTCAAATCTGGCAGGTGGTGTTCAATACAATTGGAACTATTTCTGCCACATCTGTGGTCAGATTGCATCTGCCAGCGTTAGGCTCTTCCTTTCTATACATTGCAATGGTACTG